>NC_135235.1:602848662-604287793 GCF_051348905.1 Ranitomeya variabilis | reverse complement strand
TGTTTTGGGGGGGGGGTCTCCCCTAACCAGTAACGGTTAAGCAGACAGCTGGGGCTAATATTAATAGGCTGGCAAGGTTCATGTTTATTTGCCAACTTACCGTTATAATAACAGCAGCTCTCAGCTGTCTATATTCCATTGGCTGGTTATTAAAAATAGGGGGGAAACCCCATGTAATTTTTTTAAATTTAATTATTTATTCAATAGGTTAAATAAGAATAAACACCCATTAGTGTCACATGTAAGACAATGAAGGGTGTTAGTTTATTATATGTAGGGGGCTTGTGATATTAAATACCTACAGAACATCTATCCTATGTATTCTATTAATCTATATCTGTATCTAAGATTGCTTTATTAGTTTGTAAACTAGCTTTAAATTACGTAGACAATTACAGTACGTAAAAGATAATGTTAAAAGCTCATTGCATACGCATGTCATACGGATGTTATACGGATGATAGGCGAGGAAAAAAGACGCACACTCGCACAGCACTCGAATGACATGCAGAATGACATACTCGAGACTCTCGACAACTTTTCTGGCTGAGAATCTGAGCGATTTTATATATGTAGATGTGAGCGAACGCTAAGGAGAATTGTAATCTCTACATAGGCCTAGAACAAATGAAAAAAAAAAAGTGAAAAAAAAAATGGAAATAAAATGTACATTTGTGACCTGTGAATACTTTGGTCATCTCTCGTAATCTTTTTGCCCAAACCCATCTCTAATCAAGGTTGTCCGTCCGAACTAATGACTGAAAGTAAAACAAAATTCCAAATTTAATTATCTTATTCTTATACCTTAGGATTGAATTTGCTTTTGCAGTTGCTGCTTGGCCTTGAGTTCTGCCAAGTATTTTACCATTAACCAGTGCAGCTCTAGGCCTCATTCAGACATCAGTGTCAGTATTTACCTTTGGAGTCTGGTCAGAGTTTCATTAGTTTTTCTGAGATAGAAAATGAACTGATAGAGGTTTCACAATTTCTGCTATCAAAAAGTCCATGCAAAATGGACAGAACACAAATGACATCTGAGTGCGGTCTGATTTTTTCTCAGACCCATAGACTTGAATTGGTGAGATCTGATCTGAGACTACAAAATCGCTTATGCCTCCGTGATTTTGTGTGGATCACTCACAATCCGTGAAAAACTCATGTCTGAATGAGCTATGTTCACACATTGAGTATTCTTCTGCACGTTTTTCCGGGTATGTGCACACGTTCAGGATTTACAGGTAGGAAAAATGCTGCATAAAATATGAAAAAAATTTAGAATTGAGAGTCCTCAGTGGTTGATACCTTTTAATGGCTAACTGAAAAGATGGTAACAAATTGCGAGCTTTCGAGACTACTCAGGTCTCTCCATCAGGCATAGACTAATAATATAAAATCTGAAGAATTACATATTTATACACAACAGAGCCAGAAGGAAATAATGTGGTGTACTTAATTATTTGTACTAAATGTCCAACCGGGGGTCTGTGTGTAGGGGAGACAGGGCAAAAACTGAGAGCAAGGATGAATTCTCACCACCACACAATAAGAGAAAAAAGAATGGATCTACCTGTGGCCAAACATTTTTGTATCCCAGATCACGGCACCATGGACATAAAATTACTTGTATTAAAAAGGTAAGTTCAAATCTCAAAGAGACAGAAGAGTCTGGGAGTATAAACTTATGACAACCTTTGACATTCTCAGTGCAGGAATGAATGTGTCCTATGGATTTATGTCTTTTTACATCTATTAAGGAATTTGCTCCTCAGACCTTATGGGGGCATCACAACACAGAACCAGACCCCAATCAGAGGACAATAAAACATTCACACTCCTTATCTATAAACTATTCCAATATTTATGGCCACAACTGTTTATCACTCTCCCATAATGATAGTTCTGCTTCACGTCACTTGTCTTAACTATGGCATTATTTCTTTCTGTGCTGTGTTGTGTATAAATATTTGATTCTTCAGATTTTATATTAGTCTATGCCTGATGAAGAGACCTGAGTAGTCTCGAAAACTTGCAATTTGTTACCATCTTTTCAGTTAGGCCTCTTTCACATTTCCGTCGGTACGGGGTCGTTGCAAACCGTCGGCCCGATATACCGACGGATGTTGTGCAAAATTGTGCACAACGTGGGCAGCGGATGCAGTTTTCCGACGCATCCGCTGCCCATTATGAAGTGGGGGCGTTGATAAACTGCATCCGCTGCCCACGTCGTGCATAAATTTCACAACGTGCGTTGGTACATCAGCCCGACGCATAGCGACGGACCCGTACCAACGCTAGTGTGAAAGTAGCCTAAGGCTACTTTCAAACTTGCATTTGTTTGAATCCGTCACAATGCGTCGGCGCGACGTATCGACAGATGCGTAAAAAATAGTGAAAAACGGTGCAACGCATCCAGTATTTCGATGGATCCGCTAGACGGTTCCGTCGAAAAACTGGATCCGTTGCCTCCATCGTCCTTTTGTACCATCCATTTCATCCGGGTTTTTTTTGCCGGATCCGTTTTCTATGCCTAAAAAAATGGGAGTCTCCCAAATGTGATTGGCTACTGGAAAATAGGGAAACCTATATATTGACTGTTTTTACACCCCATCTTTGACAGGGTTTAGAGAAAGTGGCAGAAATGGAAGGAGTGCTTGTGAAGATTGCGACCATATGTTCAGATGTTGTTTTTGAGACCAATAGGCTGGCAATAATAGTTCGGGAGAAGGAGGCAGCAGCAAGAGAGAGGATTCTTCAGCAGTGACGTCGCCGGCGTCGCCTATGGATACATCCCATAAACGCCCAGCGAATGACCCGGGGCGTGTATTCAACTCTCTACATGGAGTTGCAGCAGAACCCAGATAAATTCTTTAACTATGTTCGGATGAGGCAGGAACACTTTGATGTTTTGTTGGAACTTGTTGGGGATGTCATCCGAAGGAAGGACACACGGTTCACGTCTCACCGGCGGAGCGGCTGATGGTGACACTGCGGTAAGTCTGTTGTTATGTATTTTTTTTATCATTGTTCATAGTTAATGCCATGTGCACGTTTTTTTTGGGTTTTTTGCAGCGGGTAAACCACATCAGCAGTGAACATGCTGCAGAAAATACTGCGCTGAAACACTGCGTTGCATTTTCTGCAGCATGTCAATTATTTTTTTATGTGTGCCCATTCTACAGTGTTTAACACCTGCTCCATAATAGGAATGCACAGATGTAAAAATGCTGTTTTAAATGTGCACTAAAACAGAAAAAAATCTTCCACAGTGCCGTTTTTACCAAAATAAAAAAATTAAAAAAAAATATTAAAGATATTAATATATTTGTGAAAATTGCTTTAAAATGTAATGTTGGTGTTTGCATTTCTTAATAAATTGGTTTTTTTTTTCCACAGATTCCTTGCTACCGGAGAATCCCTAACATCACTGCATTACCAGTTTCGCCTTGGAATCTCGACAATTTCAGGAATCATTAAAGTGACATGCCGCGCACTGTGGGATACTTTGCACCAGGAATACATTCCGAATCCGACTATGGACATCTGGCTGAAGAGTGCGGAAAATTTTGTAAAACTGTTCCATTTCCCAAATTGCTTGGGTGCCGTAGATGGCAAACATATCCAGATTTCAAAACCTGCAGGATCTGGCTCCGAGTATTATAATTACAAAAAGTACTTTTCAATAGTACTTATGGCCATAGCGGATGGCAATTGTAAATTTATTGCCGTGGACATTGGGGCCTATGGCAGCTCAAACGACTCACAAGTCTTCAAAACTTCTCCGATGGGCCGTTGTCTATATGGAGACAGCTATGATTTCCCACCACCAAGACCACTCCCGGGAACATCTGGCCCACCTATGCCATTTGTCTGTGTTGTTGATGAGGCATTCCTGCTGTCACACCTACTGAAACCTTATGCAAGCAGTGGATTGACCCGAACCAAACGAGTGTTTAACTACCGTTCAACTAGAGCCAGACGAGTGGTGGAGTGCGCTTTTGGCATTTTAACAGCAAAGTGGCGAGTGCTGCTAACCGCCATAAAACTACAGAGACTGTGGATGAGGTTGTCAAGGCCTGTGTGGTGCTGCATAATTATGTGATTTCACAGGAGCCAATTTCCATGGATGAAGAGGACTCTGAGACAACCTTGTGGGAATATCAAAGCAACTCTGTTTGGACTGCAGTTGCGGTTTCCAGAATGAGGGACCACTTCGCTGATTATTTCATGTCACCTGAAGCCCGAGTCCCGTGGCAAGATGACATAGTTTGAGATGTTTCTTTGAAGTCTATGCCAATAATGTTTATGTACCAAGTCTTATGATACTCTTGACACCAAGTTTTCCCTAAAGTTTGGTATGTTTTCTAATAAACCAAACATGTTATACCTTTACAACGTCTTATGTTTGTGTACTTTTTTTTATTACCATAGTTAAATGAAGACACTTGACAATAAAAAAATAATACTTTTTATTAACAACTTATTTGTAGTCAATTTGGCTTAATTTTTTTTTGTATCATTTTTTATTTTTTTATTTTTATTAACTGAAACAGGCAAAAATTTACAAATCTGTAAACTGTGGGGTGGAGATACTAACGGGGCTGGAAGGTTGGACCATGTCGATAGTGGGGGAAAGCCTACTGGGATGGGGTTGATGTGAAGTGGAAGGGGGGGAAAACATGAGGCTGAGCAGGGGCGTCAGGTTGGACAGGGGGTGGTGTTGGTGTAGGTGGCAAAGTAAATGGGGAAGGAAAGTTTGACAGGGAAGGAAACAGTGGGGAGGACGTTTGATATTGGGTCTGGGTTGGGATTTGGGCCTGGGTTGGGAATTGGGCCTGGGTTGGGAATTGGGTCTGGGTTGGGAATTGGGCCTGGGTTGGGAATTGGACCTGGGTTGGGAATTGGACCTGGGTTGGGAATTGGACCTGGGTTGGGAAACGACAAGTGGTTTGGAAAGGGTTGGTAGGAGAGACAGTGGCTATGTGGAGAGGTGTGGGAGTTGGAGGGGCTTGGGTGATGGCCTGCACAAGAGCAGCATGGCAGCCTTGCATTACCTGCATCTGCTGGTCAAGAGTTAGCTTTTCCATGCTCCTGAGCATTGATTGAAAAGAAAGGTTGTTTGGAGATTCCCTGGCATCTGAATGCAGCCTATCCAAGCGACTGCTGAGCTCACTGATGCATGTTTGCACCATGTTGAACCCAGCAGTCACTTGCTCTCCCAAAAGTTTGAAAGAGCTCTGGAAGGATGCATTCAGATGCAGGAACTCAGGAGCAGAACTCCTTTCCTGACCCCTCTGTCGCTGCCGCCCCGAACCTAATGGTGTTCTAGAGGTGTCAGGATCAGAGGGGTGGGGTAAAGGGAACGCTAACTCGTCACCAGCAGCTTCAAGTAACGAAGTCTGCGATGATGCTCCCGCGCTGGCGGCGGTTGAAGTGGATGGGGCAGAGGTACCGGAAGGGCCAGATGAGGGGTCAGAGGGGTGGGGTCTACCGATGTGGCCCACGGTGGCGGACTCCTGTGGGATCGCTCCAGAGGGGTCCAAGGTAGAAGCAGCCTCCCGAGTGCTACAGAAGGTGCTGTGAAATAATAGAAAAAATAATAATATATTGATAGGAAAAAGCCCTGCCTGAAACTAAAAAAAAAGGTTAGACAGGTAAATATGGTGAATTATTCAATGGGCTGTTGAATATTTACCTTCTTCTCAACATTGTTTCCTGGAGGAAGGACACGGCACAGCTGTACTTGTACCGCCGCCTTCATCGTCCTCTTGAGCCACTCGGGGCCTGCATCTCCTGGTTAAACTCCCTCTTGAAGCGATCCCTGAGTGACCGCCACCGCTTCATAACCCTTTCACCCGTAAAGAGAAGAATGAAATAAAAAAATGGGTTAAGTACAACACATTCCGACCTGCTCCAGAAATTACTGAAATGTGACTACTTATGTTCTCGAGTCTGCTGCCTTGGATCAAGGTCCTCCCAGTTGCCTACAACGTTGTTACATACTTCCTCCCAGAGCCGATGTGTGACAAACTGATCAGCATGCCTGCGGTCAGCCATGTTCCACAGCGGCTCCCGCTCGCGGACCTCCTCGATGAGGCGTTCCACATCAAGTCCGCCATCATCACTATCTGAGTCGGGAGCACGCTCTGAAGACTGTGAAAAGAGCAAAAAAAAAATTGTACACTGAAACACAAAAGTACCAAGAGAAAAAAGAAAAAAACACCTCACTGCTGGCTGACCGCTGCGGCGATTACGACGCCGATTCTGGGAGCGGCTGGGAGGACTTCATGGCGTTGGCCAGAATGTGCAGCAGACTAAAAAAAAGGAAAAATAATTATGTTCGATGTAGGCATATGTTGTATGTGTACTGTGATGTATGATGATCTGTTTTGTATGTGTTGGGTGCACTGTGATGTATGAAGCGACTGTTTTGGCCCACATCACACTCTGTGCGCCAGCTCCTAGCGTTTCTCCACCCATCCCGTCTCCTTCTGAGAGGCCCTCGGCTGCTTCAGCTTCCTGTGAAAACATAATTAATGCATATAGTGATTAACAGAAATTTTAACAAGAACACCAAAAACTAAATTTTTTTTAAATTACCTCACTACGCAGACGCTGTGGAGGAGGGCTCCCAGAAGAAGACATTTTGTTGCTCAGTGGTCCCTGGTGTATCTGTAAGCATAAAGACAGTTGTAAGCTACTATACAAATTGAATTAGAAGCTTTGTGGTCTTTAACCCCTTCGCGACATGCGCCGTACTAGTACTGCGCTGCCGGCACTGCATTAGTGACAGCAGCAGTACTAGTACGGCGCCCCGATCACCGCGGTCTCACGCTGAGCGCCGCGGTGATCGGGTGCGGGTGTCAGCTGTATATGACAGCTGACACCCCGCAGCAATGCCCACGATCGGCGCTGTCGCCGATCGCGGGCATTTAACCCCTCTGATGCCGCTGTCAATAGTGACAGCGGCATAGAGGGGGATCGCGCAGGGACGGGGGCTCCCTGCGCTCTCCCACCGGAGCAGCGCGATGAGATCGCGCTGCTCCGGTGACCTGGAAGGAGTCCCCGGATCCAAGATGGCCGCGGGACTCCTTCCGGGTCATAAGATGACCCTGCTTGCCGGCGTCTGCTGAGAATCCTCATAGCAGGCGCCGGCAAGCCTGTGGAACGTGCCTGTCACATCGGTGATCAGACAGAGTGCTGTGCACACTGTCTGATCAACGATCTGTGATGTCCCCCCCTGGGACAAAGTAAAAAAGTAAAAAAAAAAATTTTCCACATGTGTAAAAAAAAAATAAAAAAAATTCCTAAATAAAGAAAAAAAATATATATATATTCCCATAAATACATTTCTTTATCTAAATAAAAAAAACACCACACAATAAAAGTACACATATTTAGTATCGCCGCGTCCGTAACGACCCCACCTATAAAACCATATCACTAGTTAACCCCTTCAGTGAACACCGTAAAAAAAAAAAAAAAAAAAACGAGGCAAAAAACAACGCTTTATTCTCATACCGCCAAACAAAAAGTGGAATAACACGCGATCAAAAAGACGGATATAAATAACCATGGTACCGCTGAAAACGTCATCTTGTCCCGCAAAAAGAAAGCCGCCATACAGCATGATCAGCAGAAAAATAAAAAAGTTATAGCTCTCAGAATAAAGCGATGCAAAAACAATTATTTTTTTATATAAAATAGTTTTTATTGTGTAAAAGCGCCAAAACATAAAAAAATTACATAAATGAGGTATCGCTGTAATCGTACTGACCCGAAGAATAAAACTGCTTTATCCTTTTTACCAAACGCGGAACGGTATAAACGCACTCCCTAAAAGAATTTCAGGAATTGCTGGTTTTTGTTCATTCCGCCTCCCAAAAATCGGAATAAAAAGCGATCAAAAAATGTCATGTACCCGAAAATGTTACCAATAAAAACGTCAACTCGTCCTGCAAAAAACAAGACCTCACATGACTCTGTGGACCAAAATATGGAAAAATTATAGCTCTCAAAATGTGGTGATGCAAAAACTATTTTTTGCAATAAAAAGCGTCTTTTAGTGTGTGACGGCTGCCAACCATAAAAATCCGCCCAAAAAACGCTATAAAAGTAAATCAAATCCCCCTTCATCACTCCCTTAGTTAGGGAAAAATAATAAAATTTAAAAAAATATATTTATTTCCATTTTCCCGTTAGGCTACTTTCACACTAGCATCGGTACGGGGCCGTCGCGCTGCGTCGGCCCGACATACCGACGCATACTGTGCAAGCGCCGCACAACGGGGGCAGCGGATGCTGTTTTTCCACGCATCCGCTGCCCCATTGTGAGGTGCGGGGAGGTGGGGGCGGAGTTCCAGCCGCGCATGCGCGGTCGGAAATGGTGGACCGTCAGCACAAAAAAAGTTACATGTAACGTTTTTTGCTGCCGGCGGTCCGCCACAACACGACGCAACCGTCGCACGACGCTTGCGACGTGTGTCAATACGTCGCTAATGTTAGTCTATGGGGAAAAAATGCATCCTGCAGATGACTTTGCAGGATGCGTTTTTTCGCCAAAACGACGCATTGCGACGTATGCAAAAAAACGCTAGTGTGAAAGTAGCGCTAGGGTTAGGACTAGGGTTAGGGTTGGGGTTTCAGTTAGAATTGGGGAGTTTTCACTGTTTAGGCACATCAGGGGCTCTCCAAATGCGACATGGCGTCCGATCTCAACGCGTTTGTTTGCGTTAAAAACGCATGCGTTTTTATAGAAAAAAAACAGAACACACACTGAAAAGTCACCCACCACCATCAAGGTGATAAAGGGATCCAAACCCTAACCCTAAACTCATCCCTAACCGTTTAATGAACATTTTCTGACAGTCATAGCGCCACGTATTTCAGTGCCACGTATTTCAGTGCCACGTATTTCAGTGCCACGTATTTCAGTGCCACGATATTTCAGTGCCACGTCTTTCAGTGCCACGATATTTCAGTGCCACGATATTTCAGTGCCACGTATTTAAGTGCCACGATATTTCAGTGAAATACGTGGCACTGAAATATCGTGGCATTTACGTGAAATACGTGGCACTTAAATACGTGGCACTTAAATACGTGGCACTTATATTCGTGGCACTTATATACGTGGCCACTGAAATATTGTGGCACTTATATACGTATATACGTATATAAACGTATTTCAGTGCCACGTATTTCAGTGCCACGTATTTCAGGTTAGGGGTAGGGTTAGGGGTAGGGTTAGGGTTTTTTGTTTTTTTCTTGTTTTCTTGTGTTTTTCTATAAAAACGCATGCGTCTAAAAAAACGCATGCGTTTTACCGCGATTACATGCGTTTTTTCACACATGCGTTTTTTTTTAAAAACGCATGCAGATAAAAACGCAAGTGTGAAACCAGCCTTACCCTTGGGAAAATAAAAACATGGGGGCTAAAATATAATTTTCGTGGAAAAAAATATATTTTTTATTTTCACGGCTCTGCGTGATAAACTGTAGTGAAACACTTGTTGGTTCAAAGTTCTCACAACACATCTAGATAAGTTCCGTGGGGGGTCTAGTTTCCAATATGGGGTCACTTGTGGGGGGTTTCTACTGTTTAGGTACATCAGGGGCTCTGCAAATGCAACATGACACCTGCAGACCAATCCATCTAAGTCTGCATTTCAAACGGCGCTCCTTCCCTTCCGAGCTCTGCCGTGCGCCCAAACAGGGGTTCCCCCCAATGTATGGGGTATCAGCGTACTCAGGACAAATTGGACAATAACTTTTGTGGTCCAATTTCTCCTGTTACCCTTGGGGGGAAAAAAATTGCGGGCTAAAACATCATTTTGTGGAAAGAAAAAATGATTTTTTGATTTTCACAGCGCTACATTCTAAACTTTAGTGAAACAACTGGGGGTTAAAAGTGCTCACCACACATCTAAATAAGTTCCTTAGGGGGTCTTCTTTCCAAAATGGTGTCACTTGTGGGGGTTTCCACTGTTTAGGCACGTCAGGGGCTCTCCAAACACGACATGGGTTCCGATCTCAATTCCAGCCAATTTTGCATTGAAAAGTCAAATGGCGCTCCTTCCCTTCCGAGCTCTGCCATGCGCCCAAACAGTGGTTTATCCCCATATATGAAGTATCAGCGTACTCAGGACAAATTGCACAACAACTTTTGGGGTCCAATTTATCCTGCTACCCTTGGGAAAATAAAACATTTGGGGCAAAAATATCATTTTTTGTGAAAATTAATAATTTTTTTTTACGGCTCCACATTATAAACTTCTGTGAAGCACTTGGAGGTTCAAAGTGCTCACCACACATCTAGATTAGTTCCTTAGAGGGTCTACTTTCCAAAATGGTGTCACTTGTGGGGGTTTCCACTGTTTAGGCACGTCAGGGGCTCTCCAAACATGACATGGGTTCCGATCTCAATTCCAGCCAATTTTGCATTGAAAAGTCAAATGGCGCTCCTTCCCTTCCGAGCTCTGCCATGCGCCCAAACAGTGGTTTATCCCCATATATGAAGTATCAGCGTACTCAGGACAAATTGCACAACAACTTTTGGGGTCCAATTTATCCTGCTACCCTTGGGAAAATAAAACATTTGGGGCAAAAATATCATTTTTTGTGAAAATTAATAATTTTTTTTTACGGCTCCACATTATAAACTTCTGTGAAGCACTTGGAGGTTCAAAGTGCTCACCACACATCTAGATTAGTTCCTTAGAGGGTCTACTTTCCAAAATGGTGTCACTTGTGGGGGTTTCCACTGTTTAGGCACGTCAGGGGCTCTCCAAACATGACATGGGTTCCGATCTCAATTCCAGCCAATTTTGCATTGAAAAGTCAAATGGCGCTCCTTCCCTTCCGAGCTCTGCCATGCGCCCAAACAGTGGTTTATCCCCATATATGAAGTATCAGCGTACTCAGGACAAATTGCACAACAACTTTTGGGGTCCAATTTATTCTGCTACCCTTGGGAAAATAAAAAATTTGGGGCAAAAAGATCATTTTTTGTGAAAATTAATATTAATTTTTTTTTACGGCTCCACATTATAAACTTCTGTGAAGCACTTGGAGGTTCAAAGTGCTCACCACACATCTAGATTAGTTCCTTAGAGGGTCTACTTTCCAAAATGGTGTCACTTGTGGGGGTTTCCACTGTTTAGGCACGTCAGGGGCTCTCCAAACACGACATGGGTTCCGATCTCAATTCCAGCCAATTTTGCATTGAAAAGTCAAATGGCGCTCCTTCCCTTCCGAGCTCTGCCATGTGCCCAATCAATGGTTTACCCCAACATGTGGGGTATCGGCGTACTCAGGACAAATTGTACAACAACTTTTTTGGTCCAATTTCTCCTGTTACCCTTGGTAAAATAAAACAAATTGGATCTGAAGTAAAAATTTTGTGAAAAAAAAGTTAAATGTTCAATTTGTTTTAAACATTCCAAAAATTCCTGTGAAGCATCTGAAGGGTTAATAAACTTTTTGAATGTGGTTTAGAGTACCTTGAGGGGTGCAGTTTTTAGAATGGTGTCACTTTTGGACATTTTCTGTCATGTAGACCCCTCAAAGTCACTTCAAGTGTGAGGTGGTCCGTAAAAAAAATGGTTTTGCAAATTTTGTTGCAAAAATGAGAAATCGCTGGTCAACTTTTAACCCTTATAACTCCCTAACAAAAAAAAATTATGTTTCCAAAATTGTGCTGATGTAAAGCAGACATGTGGGAAATGTTGTTTATTAACTATATTATGTGATATAACTCTCTAATTTAAGGGCATAAAAACGAAAAATTTGAAAATTGCTAAATTTTCATAATTTTCGACAAATTTCTGTTTTTTTCACAAATAAATGCAAGTCATATCGAAGAAGTTTTACCACTATCATAAAGTACAATATGTCACGAGAAAACAATCTCAGAATCACCAGGATCCGTTGAAGCGTTTCAGAGTTATGACCTCATAAAGTGACAGTGGTCAGAATTGTAAAAATTGGCCGTGTCACTTAGGTGAAAACAGGCTTTGGGGTGAAGGGGTTAATACTTACATCAGGAAAGTGGCTTGCTGGCTAGGTCCCTGGCTGTGGTCCCTGCTGGCTGTGGTCCCTGGTGGATCTGTAAGTATAAAGAATTTATACTTAGACCCACAAACCCCCCAAACTAGCTAATGTAAAAGATATAAACACCACCCTGCTCAAATGATCTGAGCAATGTTCAAGCAGGCCAACAAACAAAGTTTTGAGAAACAACCCCCAAAAATATACCCAAGGCATACCAGTCTGAGCTGGATTACCTAGTTCTATAATGTGCAAGCTGTAAAACCATTTCCCCCCACCCAAAAAAAAAAAAAAAAAAAAAAATACCCTCATGTAAAATTGAAATGCCTAAACACCAGTATTGACCACATATGTGGTTTGAAAAGATCCCTTTAAAAATTACTTAAAAAAATAAAAAAACCTATTAAAAATTTTCAATAACCTTTTATATTAAAAAATAAACCCACAGCCAACTCTGTATTGTATGTGTGTACATTTGTACATACACCACAGTTTAAAATTTACCTTTATGAAATGATAATACGGACATTTAGAATAAAAAAATTTTAATAATTCTTTTTTAAGTTTCATTTTTTTTTACCATCACAATTAGGAGCTACAATGCTCTTTATTTTAAATACAAGTACATTAACTGTAAATGTTTTCAACAATACAATTAAAAAAAAAATTAAGAAAAAAACCAAACACACACACGCAAGAAACACGCTCACACCACGATTACACACACACTGAAACCACATGCTGCACACACCACACTGCTTGTTAAATACATCACAGTAAAAAAAAAAAAAAACCATGTACACGCACACAGGCGCACACACAACGCATGCACACGAACGAAAGCACACAGGCGCACACACAACGCATGCACACGAACGAAAGCACACAGGTGGACACACAACGCATGCACACGCACAAAGCACACAGGCGCACGCAAGCGCACACACAATGCATGCACACGCATGAAAGCACACAGGCGCATGCACAACTTATGCACACACGCGAAAGCACACAGGCGCATGCACAACGCATGCACACACACGAAAGCACAGGCGCACGCAAGCACACAGGCGCATGCACACGCACAAAAGCACACAAACGCACACACAACGCATGCACACACAGGCGCACGCAAACACACACAGATGCACACAGGCGCACGCAAACACACAGAGATGCACACAGGCGCATGCACAAAAGCACACAGGCGGACACAAACACACAGGCGCAAGCACACACGCAAAAATGGCAGGACTCACACTGGCTGGCAGGCCTCTAGCTAGACGCTGGCTGGCTTCTGGCTGCACACTGTCAGGCCTCTGGCTAGATGCTGACTGGACGCTGGCTGGATGCTGGCTTCACACTGGCAGGCCTCCAGCTGGATACAGGCTTTATAGCTGGACGCTGGCAGGCTTTATAGCTGGACGCTGGCTGTCTTCTGGCTGGCTGGATACTGGTTGCTGGCTGTCTTCTGGCAGGAGTCTTGCTGGCACATTTGGGGGTGACGCCCCAGGCCAAGTTTATATAGATTTGGGGCAGTCTGGCCAATTGGCTACAAAATCCTGATTCTGAGCATGCTGTATAAAAAAAACATATTCTAGTGCTGGATTCCGTCATATGAGGTGTCACGACGGATCCTGCGTCCATAGGCTTCCATTCTAGTCAACGATCCGTCGCGACACATTTCTCCGACGCAGACAAAAAGCGTTACAGTTAACGTTTTTTCCAGACGACGTGTCACCAAATTCCGACGAATCCAGGGCACAACGGACGAAACGTGTGGCCATCCGTCACGATCCATCACTAATACAAGTCTATGGGAAAAAAAACGCATCCTGCGGGCACATTTGCAGGATCCGGTTTTTTTCCCAAAACGACGCATTGCGACGGTTTAAAAAAAACGCAAGTGTGAAAGTAGCCTAAGCAGTGCATGATGAGATGATTCTCCTGCTATTTAGTTATATCTTCTGTTCCAGATTCCTGAGAATGAGGCATCAGACGATTGTGTGGTCAACACAAGACCCAATGACACTGATGTCAACAAAATCTATCAGGAAAATGAATCCCTCTGTGTTATCTTTTCAGTTTCTTGAAGACACATGGATGATGTCACACACAATGGTGCAGGAGGTAGATTCTGTAAATCGACATTGCATTATACAAGCTAGATCTACTGGATCTTGTAGTTGAACAGGACAGAAAAATCAGTCTCCTTTTCTGGCAGCACTAAGGGTTGTCAGGTGTCATATAGAAGAGCAGTAGGAAGGACGTAATGGAACTATAGCGAGTACAAAGAAGGGCAACAAAACTAATAAAGGGAATGGGGGAACTACAATACCCAGAGAGATTAGCAAAATTAGGATTATTTAGTCTAGAAAAAAGATGACTGAGGGGCGATCTAATAACCATGTATAAGTATATAAGGGGACAATCAGGGGCGTAACTACCGCGGTCGCAGCTGCGACGGGGCCCAAACTACTTAGGGGCCCCATGGACAGGAGTGAAGGAGAATGAAATGACCCATGATTGATGATGATCCACCATTTGTGAGTGACCTGCAGCAGGGAGCCGTCACCGCTCTCTAATTATACTTACCTACTCCCGGCTCGGTCCCTGGACGTCCCTGCTTCTTCCAGCGCTGCAGATTCTTCCTGCACTGAGCGGTCACATGGTCCCGCTCATTACAGAAATGAATATGTGGCTCCACCTCCCATAGGGGTGGAGCCGCATATTCATTTCTGTATTGAACGGTAACTGTGACCGCTCAATACAGGAAGAATCTGCAGCGCTGGAAGAAGCAGGGACGTCCAGGGACCGAGCCGGGAGTAGGTGAGTATACAGCGCTGCGCAGCGCTGCGCGATATTTACCGCTCCTCGTTCCGGCGCGGCTCTGTCATCAGCGTCCTCTGGCAGTGACGCTCAAGTCAGAGGGCGCGGTGACGTAGTCAGTGCGCGCCCTCTGCTGAACGTCAGTGCCGAAGACGGAGCCGCACGAGGAGCAGCCAGGTAAATATTGAAAGTGCCCGGGGTCCTGAGCGAAGAGAGAGAGGTGAGGTGAGTATGTGATTTATTTTTTTTATGGCAGCAAAAGCATAAAGGGCAAGTGACTGTACGGAGCATTTTATGGGGCCATAACGCTTGTGCAGCGCCAGCACTATAAGGGGCAGTGACTGTGCGGAGCATCTTATGGGGCCATAACAATTGTGCAGCACTATAAGGTGCAGTGACTGTGCGGAGCATCTTACTGGGCCATAACACTTGTGCAGCACTATAAGGGGCAAGTGGCTGTGCGGAGCATCTTATGGGGCCATAACACTTGTGCAGCACTATAAGGGGCAGTGGCTGTGCGGAGCATCTTACGGGGCCATAACACTTGTGCAGCACTATAAGGGGCAGTGGCTGTGCGGAGCATCTTATGGGGCCATAACACTTGTGCAGCACTATAAGGGGCAGTGACTGTGCGGAGCATCTTATGGGGCCATAACACTTGTGCAGCACTTGCAGCGCCCCAGAGTCCTGGTCGTTGCAGTACTGTGGCTCCGCCACTATGGGGAGCTATGGTGCGTCCGATGGCACTGAAGGAGTTCATCTGATCAGGTATCACAGACACCAATACATTTCACAGCCGGGCCTCCGGGGGGAGCTAAGGGTGCTATTCATTAGGCCACTCCCCACCATAGTGGGTAAACTGGGGGTCAGGCAGGAAGTTAGATCAGAAAGCTGACTGGGTTGGAACCAGGCAACACCTTGTGGCAGAGGGTGTTGTAGGGGAAGATACAGTAGGGTCTCTGTCAGGGGTGGGATCCTGACAGAGGCTTGGCAACGAGAACGAACGTAACGGGACCGTGCCTGCTCCGGGTAGCGGCAGTGCCCAAGAAAGGATTAGAAGAGAGATAGATTGTGCTGAGTGAGAAACGGGATCACGCAAAGGAGAAATACCAGTAGGAGTCGTGCTGTAAGACCGAAGCAACATCCTACTGAGGCGCACTACCGGTGGCCGGAACGCCGAGGGAGTAGAATAACATTCAGCTTCAAGCAATACTCCAAACAGCGGCAGGGCAGTCAGTCTCAGGCGGGCTGTCTAACTCAAATCACCTATGAAGTCTTGGGAGGCAATTGCGGGAGAGGGGCGTCTCTAGGGTCCCGGAAGAACTCCAGGCCTACCCGTCAAACGGGTGCCGTTCCTACCCGAACCTCAGGGAGGGACGGAAGATTAGCAGAACATCATCTAGTCGAGTTGTGAGGGAACATCAGAAACAGACACAACAGTTGTGGGGTACTTTCCGTAAGCACAGCAGGGAAGGACTACAACACATAGCGCTAGGGGGAAGGCACAGATTTCCTCCTGTGAAGAGAACTCTGGAAGTGCCATTGGACCGGCCGGACTTGCGCAGCCTGGTGTACCGTATTCTGGACTGAGGACTCAGAGATCTTCAGTAAAGAGGTAAAGAGACTGCAACCTGGTGTCCTCATTATTTACCGCGACCTGCACCCCACAACTGCACCGTTACAACACCTCTTATTTCACCGGACGTCCCCCACTGACAGACAGGGCCACGGACCGGGTCTAGCCACCGTGACAACCCCAGGACTGAGACCTAGAGGCCCGGCTCCGGGTACCCCTAGGCCCTGCGGCGGTGTGGGGGCGCTCCAAACTATAAGGGGCAAGTGACTGTGCGGAGAATCTTATGGGGCCATAACACTTGTGCAGCACTATAAGGGGCAGTGACTGTGCGGAGCATCTTATGGGGCCATAACAATTGTGCAGCACTATAAGGGGCAAGTGACTGTGCGGAGCATCTTATTGGGGCCATAACACTCGTGCAGCACTATAAGGGGCAGTGACTGTGCGGAGCATCTTATGGGGCCATAACAATTGTGCAGCACTATAAGGGGCAGTGACTGTGCGGAGCATCTTATGGGGCCATAACACTTGTGCAGCACTATAAGGGGCAGTGACTGTGCGGAGCATCTTATGGGGCCATAACAATTGTGCAGCACTATAAGGGGCAAGTGACTGTGCGGAGCATCTTATGGGGCCATAACACTCGTGCAGCACTATAAGGGGCAGTGACTGTGCGGAGCATCTTATGGGGCCATAACACTCGTGCAGCACTATACGGGGCAGTGGCTGTGCGGAGCATCTTATGGGGCCATAACACTTGTGCAGCACTATAAGGGGCAGTGGCTGTGCGGAGCATCTTATGGGGCCATAACACTTGTGCAGCACTATAAGGGGCAGTGACTGTGCGGAGCATCTTATGGGGCCATAACAATTGTGCAGCACTATAAGGGGCAAGTGACTGTGCGGAGCATCTTATGGGGCCATAACACTCGTGCAGCACTATAAGGGGCAGTGACTGTGCGGAGCATCTTATGGGGCCATAACAATTGTGCAGCACTATAAGGGGCAAGTGACTGTGCGGAGCATCTTACGGGGCCATAACAATTGTGCAGCACTATAAGGGGCAGTGGCTATACGGAGCATTTTATGGGGCCATAACACTTGTGCAGCGCCAGCACTATAAGGGGCAGTGGCTGTGCGGAGCATCTTACGGGGCCATAACACTTGTGCAGCACTATAAGGGGCAGTGGCTGTGCGGAGCATCTTATAGGGCCATAACACTTGTGCAGCACTATAAGGGGCAGTGACTGTGCGGAGCATCTTACGGGGCCATAACACTTGTGCAGCACTATAAGGGGCAGTGGCTGTGCGGAGCATCTTACGGGGCCATAACACTTGTGCAGCACTATAAGGGGCAGTGGCTGTGCGGAGCATCTTATGGGGCCATAACACTTGTGCAGCACTATAAGGGGCAAGTGGCTGTGCGGAGCATCTTATGGGGCCATAATGACCGGTGCAGAGCATAATACATGGCACAGCTTTCTATGGAGCATCTATGGGGCAATAATGAACGGTGCAGAGCATATATGGCACAGCTTTCTATGGAGCATCTATGGGGCCATAATGAACGGTGCAGAGCATTATATATGGCACAGCTTTCTATGGAGTATCCATGGGGCCATAATGAACGGTGCAGAGCATTATATATGGGGCAGCTTTATATGGAGCATCTATGGGGCAATAATCAACGGTATGGAGCACTATGAGGGGGGCTGCGTTGTATTCTATGGGGGTTACCTTGAGTTGTATGGCAGGGCTGCGGGGGGGGGGCCCCATTTGGAAGTTCGCACCGGGGCCCATAACTTTGTAGTTACGCCACTGGGGACAATACAAATATCCGAGGATCTGTTTATACCAAGGAAGGTGACGGTCACAAGGGGGCATTCTCTGCGTCTGGAGGAGAGAAGGTTTTTCCACCAACATAGAAGAGGATTCTTTACTGTTATGGCAGTGAGAATCTGGAATTCCCTGCCTGAGGAGGTGGTGATGGCGAACTCAATCGAGGGGTTCAAGAGAGGCCTAGATGTCTTCCTGGAGCAGAACAATATTGTATCATACAATTATTAGGTTCTGTAGAAGGACGTAGATCTGGGGATTTATTATGATGGAATATAGGCTGAACTGGATGGACAAATGTCTTTTTTTCAGCCTTGCTAACTATGTTACAATGTTACTATGTAATCTATGTACATAGAATTTCACAAAAGACCATTCATTCTTTGATGGATCCAACAACTGACCTATCCATAGACAATGACTCAACCATCTCGGCCAAACTTCTATTGCTAGTGGTCCAATAATCATGAAATTGAATTTATAGGTTGAATGTGGTGGCTTGACACTACATGAACTCTAAAACCAAACTGTCCATTTCTACTCAAAGCACCAGGAGAAACTTGTGAGTAACCAGACGGCCCGGGAGCAGCTTCAGGAAGATCTGTATCACCAGGCAAATCCACTGGAGGACTATGGAAGCTCTGCATCACGTGATCTAGGATCATCTCAGGGTTGCAGATGTTACATATTGGCGGACACTAGTCAATAGGTTTTATTTCTCCTTAGAGCTCCAGAACCACAGAAAACTGCACCACAGTCCAGAATATGTGGAAAGAATGTTTCAGTGATCTGCAGAAGATCCCGGAAGGGCAGGTAATTGTCTCTATAGTCTATAGAATCACATTCCTGCAAATATTATCTAAAAATTGGACAAATGCACCAAGTGATGTTCCCAAATGAATACAGGGAAATGGAAATAGGAAGTATTATTAAAAAAAATATAAAATTAAAGGGTGTGAATATTTTCTGACTACACTGCATGTCTTGATTGTTTTATCACACGACTCTTTTCATGTGTGCGCTCAGAGGATAATCCATGTATACATACGATAAATCGCAATCTCCTGCAGGCTGCTCATCTCTCCAAGGTCATGAAGAGAAGATATTTTATAAGAAACCTTCAGAAGTCAGATAAAGGTCTCCAGCCAATGGTCCAATTGTGTCCCACTTATTTATATATTTTATTTCTTTATCGATTTTTCATTTATATATTTAATTGACATTATTGCATTTTGTGTCTTTATCAAATAAAATTTATTGTAAGAACGTCTCATTACTATGGGTTCCTAAATATGATTGGGATGGATATGTTCTCTTAGTTTCGATAATTTCATCTTTACCACATTATAGAAATGACCTAATAGGTGCAATGCAGAGCTCAAAGTAGACCAATATACAGGTCACCCACTATGGAGTGAACATCTTTTCTGTGCAGCTGTATGGAAGCTTTGGAGGCTGTAAAGGTTTTAACTCCATATCTTGGCTGTAGTAGCAGCTAATTTACCAAGAATATTCATATATGCAAAGGGTTCAGCATTAGGCCATGTTCACACGTTCAGTATTGGTCAGTATTTTACATCAGTATTTGTAAGCCAAAACCAGGAGTGGGTGATAAAACCAGGAGTGGTGACATGTTTCTATTATATTTTTCCTCTGATTGTCCCCCTCCTGGTTTTGGCTTACAAATACTGATGTGAAATACTGACCACATACTGAACGTGTGAACGTGGCCTACGAATGGGGACTGGGAGTTGCAGCATATACATTCGCTCGCAATCATTTAGAGGTTTGTCAATTAAAGTGATTCTGTCATAAGGTTTTTGCTTTACTATCTGAGAACAGCATGATGTAGGAGCAGAGATCCTGATTCCAACGATGGGTCAATTACTGGGCTATTTGCGACAGTTTTGATAAAATCACTGTTTTATCTTCTGTAGATCTACCCGTTTCCTGAATGCTGAGCCCTGTAAAACCCCACCCACACCACTGATTGGCATATTTCTGTTTACACTGTGCATAGGCAGAAAGCTGCCAATCAGTGGTGGGGGCGTGGCTGGACTATGTGGCACAAAGCCAAGTAGTCCTTTAGTGATAATCTCATTCTGATAAAACAATGATTTAAAAAAAATATATATATACAAAGCAGACCAGCATGTTATACATCGCTGGAAGCAGAGTCTCCTCCACTACATTATGCTACTCCAATATTTAGGTAGCAAAAAACTGATGACATATTCCCTTTACAGACATATTAATTAGCTATAAATTGGACATAAATGTCTGATCATTGGGATCTAGGAGATATCGTGAATAGAAAGCCAAGCTCAGACTAGCTAAAGGTTTTCAGGCCAGCTACTGATGAGTGAACATCCCTCCTAAGCATCTGCTTGAGAACCCTGGAGGAGTGAGGTCCACCAACTGGACTAAAGACCACCAATTTAATAAAAACTTTCATTTGCAACAAGACTTCAATATAAGAACTAAACCCCCAGTAATTGAAACCTTTCTTGCATGCACAATGATGCCATTAATGTCTCCGATGTCTATTAGGTGAACTGGCCACCAATCTATTGATGCAAATATCTAAATCAGCCAATTATGTGGCAGCAACTCAATATATAACCGATGCATCCATGCTCTGACCCTCCAGACTACCCATACCTCAAACTAACCCTGAATATGCTGATCTTCAGATATTGTCACACAATATCTAGTATTAAAACAAAATGTGTCCAGCAATAGCAATTCTGTAAGAGAATCCAGCTTGTACATTGAATAAATGGCCAGTGAAAGTAACGTTAACCATGGGGCACCGCAGTGGCCTAAAAATAATGCTACTAATATACTCAGGTAAAAGAAGTGACTGGTCGGTTCTTCTGGTGCCTTTTGCTTAGAAGCCCCCACTATGTTATATATGTAATTTTAAAAAAAGACACTTTAGGGTCTAAGGAACATTGCCAGCATTTTCCTGAAGCGTCTTCTTCAAGAACTATGTGGGAACGCCAGTGTCTAAAAGACGTTGTGTGCACATGCCCAAAAGGAGACAAAATCCTGTGGCCTCCACTCAGCCAAGACGAGGAGTCCAGCTCAAGCAGAGATCCTTCTATTTATGCCAATAATTTTTCATTGCTTATGTGGCGCCAACCTATTGCAATGTACTGTAGACATTCATAACAATCTTTGTCAGGAGAAGCCGACAATTTAATTTCTTTACCTAGCATGCCCATGTATAATGGTCAGACCGTATGAGAATAGCAGGACTGGAAGGAATGCGGAGTTCAGTATGAGCCGAAGTTGGGTCATAAAATGGAACTGTCAGGATGGACACAAGAATTCTCAATGTTGTCTTCTACTTCAGGCTTGCAATTGTTAGAAAACTTACTTTGCAATTGATTGGAAAACCCTGAGGGTAAATATTTTTGACCTAATCCATTATTTTTTCCATCTTTTTATTGAGTGAAAGTTTGTTTTTTTAGGAAATTCTATTTTTTCATAAAATTCATTATGGCTTTTCCATTATTTTCTTGCTAATTTTGAGAGTTTTCTCAACTTCTTGGTTCTTGGCTTTTATTGTGCAGATTGTCTTTTTTACTAATTCACCATATTAGACTTCTCAAATTGTTGCAAAATTTGTGCACAATTATACTGGAGGGGTGCGCAAAATGTTTCTACTTTTCTTGTGCACTTGAAGATGAACAGGCTACATTATAAAACTTATTGCAAAGTTTGTGCAACATTTTACTCAAAAAAGGAACAAATATAGCAACAAAAAAAAACGGATAAAAAATCATAGCATTTACAACAAAAATTTTGATGATTTTGTTGCAACATTTGCCAGCGCAAAAAGAAAAACAAGGCAAAAAATGGGTTAAATTGGTGACTATTCAGGACTTCAGACTGAATAAAGTAAATTGCTTCATTTCTGACCTGAAAGTTTGTAAAACCACAACAGGAAAACAAAAGCAGAAGAATGACGCAACTGTAAAAGTCTTTAGTAACGTTTTCAACCAAGAAGGAGAAACCCTGCACTATAATCTGAAACAAAAAACTTAATCAAAAATTACCACTAGATGTCTCTGCAATCAGCAAAAAATCTAAAAAGTTTATCTGCACACATTCACACACTTCTTCTGCTCCCGCCTTCTGCTAACCTCCTTAAATCTGACATTTCCCTCTCCGTGGGTGGCACCATAATAACACCCCGGCAGCAGGCACGCTGTCTGGGTGTCATGTTTGACTCCGATCTCTCCTTCACCTCCCACATACAATCTCTTGCCCGCTCGTGCCGCTTACACCTAAAGAACATCTCTAGAATCCGCCCTTTTCTCACCATGGAGACAACAAAAACTCTCACTGTCGCCCTAATCCACTCCCGCCTGGACTACTGCAATGCTCTATTAATTGGCCTCCCCCTCACGCGACTTTCCCCTCTCCAGTCTATCCTTAATGCAGCAGCCAGGGTCGTCCATCTGGCTAATCGTTACTCGGACGTGTCCGCTCTTCGCCAGTCATTACACTGGCTGCCCATTCATTACAGGATACAATTCAAAGTACTTGTTCTCACCCACAAAGCTCTCCACAGTGCGGCACCCCCTTACATCTCCTCCCTCATTTCTGTCTATCAGCCTAACCGACCGCTGCGCTCTGCAAATGACTTCCGACTAACCTCTGCACTAATCCGTACCTCCCACTCCCGACTCCAAGACTTCTCCCGTGCTGCGCCAATCCTCTGGAATGCTCTACCCCAAGATATTAGGACCATCCACAACTTGCATAGCTTTAGGCGCTCACTCAAAACTCATTTGTTCAGAGCGGCCTATCACGTTCCCTAATCAGTCATTTTATGTTTGTGTGTGTGTGTAGCCCATTCACTATCTCATCTACCCCCCACCCCCTGAAGATGGCTGGACCATCATTGTAAATACATCATTGTAAATACACACCTGTACTTTGTATCTCCCCACCTCATTGTAGATTGTAAGCTCTCACGAGCAGGGTCGTCTTATTTTGCTTTATTGCTGTATTGTTAACATTGTTACCTATGACTGTTGTGTTTGAAATTGTTAAACTGTAAAGCGCTGCGGAATATGTTGGCGCTATATAAATAAAGATTATTATTATTATATTCAGATAAAACACAGTGGACTTGCACCAGCAGATACAACACAAAAGATCTAACCCCGGCACACTCCAAAAACGTGAAGACTGAACTGTTGCTTTCAAAGTTTTTTTTAATTTATCTTGTGCAAAAGAGAATGGTTTCCAACATTTCGGCTCATGCCGGGGTTAGATCTTTTGAATTGTCTTACTGTTTTACCCCTGAGTACCTAACAGTGGTTGAGCTTGATCCTTCCACTTTTACTACACCAGCAGATGACATGGCTCCCCAAACCATCACTGATCGTGGAAACTTCACACTAGACCTGAAGCAGCTTGGATTGTGGCCTCTCCACTCTTCCTCCAGACTCTGGGACCTTGAATTCCAAATGAAATGATTTGATCCCAGAACCCATCACTGCAAAGTAACAGTGCTAACCACTGAGCAACCATGTTGCCCATGAGGCGGAGAGAAGGGCGAATGTGGTACCTGTCCCCATTGTCTCCTCAATCCCATAGAATCAGGAACCACCACAGCATGGCAGCTGGAGATTGCAGCTATCATAATTTTCTTACCTTTTTTCCAGTGCTGACATAGGACTCATTTAGGCATCCGATTTTCACGTACAAGTGCTATCTGTGGTTTTTTTTAATAGCACTCATACCTCTGATAGTCTATGGTACCATTCGTGTGTCTGTGATTTTTTTTCTTGCTCCAAGAAAAATCGCGGAGGCATGTCTGATTTTGAAAAAATGGGCAATGCAAGTCAATGGGTCAGTAAAAAAAAAAAAAAATCGAAATGCACTTTTTTGACAGTCCACAACTCAGATGTCATCATGGAGAAACTTGAAGCCTGGAAGAAATCATTAACATAAAACATTAAAAGTGCATTTCTCAACATCTACACTTCAGCTATGAGGCATACAGGTAAGACTAGTTTAAAGCGAACCTGTCACCCCCAAAATCGATGGTGAGGTAAGCTCACCGGCATCAGGGGCTTATCTACAGCATTCTGTAATGCTGTAGATAAGCCGCTGATGTTACCTGAAAGAGGAAAAAAAGACGTTAGATTATACTCACCCAGGGGCGGTTCCGCTCCGATGGGCGTCTCAGGTCTGCTCCGGGGCCTCCTATCTTCATTCCATGACGTCCTCTTCTGGTCTTCGCGCCGCTGCTTCGGCGCAGGCGTACTTTGTCTGCCCTGTTGAGGGCAGAGTAAAGTACTGCAGTGCGCAGGCGCCGGTAAGGTCAGAGAGGCCCGGCGCCTGCGCACTACAGTACTTTGCTCTGCCCTCAACAGGGCAGACAAAGTATGCCTGCGCCGAAGCCGCGGCGCGGAGACCAGAAGAGGACGTCATGGAATGAAGATAGGAGGCGCCAGAGCGGACCTGAGATACCCATTTGACCACGGACCACAGCGGGACCGCCCAGGTGAGTATATTATAACCTCTTTTTCTCCTCTTTCAGGTAACATCGGCGGCTTATCTACAGCATTACAGAATGCTGTAGATAAGCCCCTGATAACGGTGAGCTTACCTCACCATCGATTTTGGGGGTGACAGGTTCCCTTTAACCAGTCTATTACCTGTATGCCCATAATCATAGCTTAAGGCTTTGTGCATACGTTCAGGATTTTTCGATTTTTTTGTGTTTTTTCAGCCTTTTTCAGCTGAAAAAAATGCTTAAAAAATGCATACATAAGCATCCCATCATTTTGAATGCATTCTGCAATTTTTAAGCACATGATGTGTTTTTTTCCGCAAAAAAAACGCATCACGGTAAAAACTTGATTTTTCAAGTTTTTGCCGCTATTTAACGCATTGGGAAGCTCCGGAAAAAAATGCGAAAAAAACCGCATGCGGATTTCTTGCAGAAAATGTCCGGTTTTGTTTAGGAAATTTCTGCAAGAAATCCTGACGTGTGCACATAGCCTAAAAGCTTCCAGGGGGTGACAGATTCCCTTTAACTCAATTTTTTTTAGCAACAGGTCTTCTTTAAGCCACAGTTAGGCTACTTTCACACTAGCGTCGTGCACTGCACGTCGCAATACGTCGTTGTGGATAGAAAACGCATCCTGCAAAGGTGTCTGCAGGATGCGTTTTTTCTCCATAGACTTTTATTAGCGACGCATTGCGACGCAGTGCCACATGTCGTGAGTTTTGGCGCACCGCCGCCACAAAAAAAGTTACATGTAACTTTTTTGGTGTGTCGGGACTGCCATTTTCCGCCCCCTCCTCCCCGGACCTTACAATGAAGCAGCGGAAGCATCTTAAGACTGCTTCCGCTGCCAACGTCGGGCATTTTCTTCACAGTATGAGTCGGCACGTACCGACGCTAGTGTGAAAGCTGCCTAACAAAAAAGGTTTATTTCTCCGTAACTTTAAAAACTAAATTGGTATCCAACATCATTGCTCATACCTACCTACATAATGGTTGATATAAGATTGCCCTTTCTCCACTGAAAAACTCCTCTACTACACATAAATGACGTCTTCCAGATTTCGGCAAAGCTCAAATCATGTGACACATGTGTACACTAACCTGGATGTAAAAGAACAAGAAAGGTGCGGGTAACCTGTATGTGCACACGTTGGGGATTCGTGTGCGGATTTTTTTGTGCAGATTCTGAAAAATCCGCAGGTAAAACACCCTGCGTTTTACTTGCGGATTTACCGCGGTTTTTGTGCAGATTTCACATGCGTTTTCACACCTGCAGATTCCAATTACGGAACAGGTGTAAAACGTTGCGGAATCCGCACAAAGAATTGACATGCTGCGGAAAATAAACTGCAGCGTTTCCGCACGGTACTTTCCGCAGAAAGTGCACTGCAGATTAGATTTACATGGTACTGTACAACGCATGGAAAACTGCTGCGAATCCACAGCGTCAAATCCGCAACGTGTGCACAGACCCTTAAAAGAACAAGAAAGGTGCGGGTAGGAAGACTAATTGTACATGGGCAAACAGATGGCTTTGTAAGTGGGGAATATGGCTACACTTGGGCATGAAGCCGGTAATGTGTATAGGAGCTCTGTGCATCACTACATGATGAGCTCTGGTGGACCAGAACTGGGACTTTTAAGTGAGCGGTAAGGATTTCGGAGGTTTGCATAGTCTGCTTATTTACCATAATAATAGAGACAACACAAGTAAAACCACCTATCTGCTGTCTATAGGGGACAATTAATATAATATTAAGAGTACTAATAGCCCACATGATGTTGTGATTGACCACGAGTGGTCTAGGGTATGTCTTCTGCATGCTGAGCTTTTTTTTTTTTTTTTACTGATCCTGCCATCCCTTTTATTAATTTAGTTGTTACCTTAGATCCCTGTTCCGGTCCAGCTCCGTTATAATATTTTCACAAAAGAAAATTTACTTGCATCACAGTTTTTTCCTTTTAACATTACCTAGAACTTGATTTTGGTCTTGTCTATTTTGTTGAGCTAGAGAATTTTGCCACAAATTCAACAAAAATATATTGCATTTTTTGCTGCAAAACCTTTCAATAAGCTATAAAATTTCACATGTTAATTTTCAACTGCATAAAAATAATAGGGTACTGGTGTACGACTGAGCAAACAGTTAACAATATTTTGAAAAATCTCAGGGTGATTTAGTAGAAAATATCTGGATAATGAAAGCAGGTCCATGTTGTCAAGAAAGCGTAAAAAATTAAGGACTGAAAGAACTGGAGTAAATTAATTTGGGACGAACGTTTAATCAAAACTTTTACTAAAAATAATATTCACATAAGACTGTTCAGATGGAAGAGGACTCGATCTCTATCGCCACCTACTGGATGTAGCAATCAAAAAAGCATTCCATGGCCTATAAGTCTCCGGATGTCAGTTTGGCACTCTCCGCAAGGAGAAAGGTTCCCCTTGGACTCTCAGTCAGAAGCCTCTCAATCACCCAAATTAGTTCTTCTCCTCTGCACTGATGAGGGGAAAACACCCCAAAACACGTGTTTGCAAATGGAGTTTCTGGTTTGGCGTCTTATTCTAAGGGATTAAGCAAGGCTCATAAAAAGGGTCGATATTAACTTTTGAAATTGTTATGTCCAATAGGTTGTGCCAGATATCAAGTCCTGTTCCTTTGAAGAGGCTATTTGCATATTTAAATTTCCAAAGGAGCACAAGCCATGCGCTCCCGTGTTCTCTATGGGAGAGTCACTACCATCATTTGTACTTTAGTACATTCTGATATCAATTTTTTTTTTCCAGAAATGAAAACAAAACAGCTAATAAAGTGTTTTGTAAAGTTTCATAACATTCCATGCTGGACAAAATTAATGAAAAAAGAGAAAATTTAGTTACTCTTTAGCCCCTTCACGACATCTGCCGTTCATGTAGGCACTGCGGGATATGCAGGTTCACTCCGAGCGCCGGCATGATCAAAAGCGTGTGTCAGTGCTATATGAGAGCTGACACTCTGTGGCAATGCTAACACTGATAACAGGCGTTTTACACCACCTTTTTGCTTTATTATTGTATTGCTAACATTGTTACCTATGATTGTTGTTTGAAACTGTTAAACTGTAAAGGGCTGCGGAATATGTTGGCGCTATATAAAGATTATTATTATTATTATGACTCTGTCAATAATAACAGCGACAGTGATCGGTTTTGCAGAGGGAGGGAGCTCCCTCTCTGTTCTGATCGGCACAAAGCGACTGTATTGTGCAGATGGTCTAAATGGTGACCCCAGGCCGAGGAATAGCAGTGGGGTCACAAAGGTATGGTGGCCTGTCAGCTCCTACTGATAGCAGGAGCTGACACGCCCCCTTCCTGTCTGCGACGCACTGAGCTAATGACCTACAATGGAAAAGCATTGCTAAGTATTACATCAGCAATCAGGATATGGAAAGTCGATGTCCCATCCTGGGACAAAATAAAAAAAGGAAAAAAAAAGATAAAATTTTTAAAAAATATTTAATTAAAAAACAAAATTCCTGGAAAGCACATACAGTAGAGAGTTAATAGGCTTCTTGAAGTGGTTTTGAGCACTTTCAGGGGTGCAGATTTTAGAATGGTGACACTTTGGGGTATTTTCTATTATATAGACCCTTCAAAGTCATTTCAAACGTCATGTGGTCTGTAAAAAAAATGTTTTTGTAAATTTTGTCGGAAAAATTAGAAATTACTGGTCAAGTTTTAACCCTTATAATTTCCTAACAAAAAAATTATATTTCAAAAATTGTGATAATGGTAAGTAGACATGTTAGTTATAAATTATTTTGCACAGCATGACTAACTGGTCTAAGGATATAAAACTTCAAATTTTAAAAATTGCTAAATTTTCGCCAAAATTTCACAAATAAATGCAAAAAATTTGTATCATGAATAAACAATCTCAGAATCACTGGCATTCATTGACGTGTTCCAAAGTTATCACCACATAAAGTGACACTGGTCAGAATTGTAAAATTTGGCCTGGCAAGGAAGGTGGAAACAGGCATGGGGGTAAAGGGGTTTAGGACCCGACAACAGGTGTCTAAAAGACCCCGTTGGGAGTGGAGAAGAGTACTGTATTCGGCCATCGCGGGCAGTGGAGTAGACAATGTATTGAGCATATGTGTTATGAACTGGTGGCCTAGGAGCAGCATGGACGAGCTCTGGAGTAGGTGGCCTCTATACTGACCGCAGACCCTGAACTTAACACATCAACTAGAAGTAGCCGTGGGATGTTCCTGTCACTCCCTAGACACCTCGTCACAGCCGGAGGACTAATTACACCTAAAGGAAGAAACAGGAATACTATCTTGCCTCAGAGAAAATTCCCAAAGGAAAGGCAGCCCCCCACAAATATTGACTGTGAGAGGAGAGGGAAATTACAAACGCAGACTGAAAACAGAATTTAGCAAAGGAGGCCACGCTACCTAGAAAGAAAAGACAGGAAAGAGTACTGTGCGGTCAGTATAAAAAATACTACAAAATCCACCACAGAGAATACAAAAATCTCCACACCTAACTAAAGGCATGGAGGGTAACTCTGTGACTCCAGAGCTTCCAACTTGGCTGAGTAAATCTTAACACAGACAAAGCTGGACAAGAAAAAACATAGCAATTCACAGAACTATTAAGTCCACCGCATGTGGACTGCAAAAACAGAGCCAGGACTTATCTTTGATGATTTGGACAATCCAGAAGGAGAAACCAAGCAGAGATGTGGATCCCTAGAAACCAATGGACAACTGGCACTCAATAAAGGAAGGAGCCAGACTAAATAGCCCCATCCAAAGTGGAAGCAGCTGATGACTGTTGTGAAGGACAAACAGCAGCACTACCACTTATAACCACCGGAGGGAGCCTAAGAGCAGAACCTACAACAGAATTCACAACACATATGCAAAGCAATTCAGAGCCCTATTCTGGGAATCAGTGGGTGTCCAAGCAAGTCATCGTTTCTACTATTGATCTGATAAATATTATAACACTTTATGACCTGGATATAATGATTGAATGGAATGTGTCAACAGTTTTTTCCATATAATCCGAGAGTAGTATGATATATGGGCAGAAATGCTGATTACAGCGATGTGCCACTTATTGGGTTGCTTGGTATAGTTTTGATAAAATCACTGTTTTCTCTGCTGCAAATTTAGCAGTGCTCTGAATGCTGAGCTCTGTATAATCCCACCAACACCACTGATTGGCAGCTTTCTTTGTACGCAGTACTCTGACAGAAAGCTACCAATCAGATATGGGGGGCGTGGTTACACAGGGCAGAAGGACTACTTGGCAAGAGACAACTAGTCCTCTAGTGATAATAATCTGCTTAAACAACACCGATTTTATTGAAACTACAACAAGCAGCCCAGTAAATGACACATCGATGAAATCAAGGACTCTGCCCCTACATCACACGCCGCATAATGCATTCCGTGTGACATCACTAGAGATGGAAGCAAGGTAGTACTGACTGTACAGATCTGGACTTGTTCTTATATAAGATGACGTAAGGGATAAATGGTGTCTGAGCTGCAGTAAGAGAAAGTATCTGTGGGATCCTGATAGGAAAAACCTGAGCGCAAAATGACCTGAAAGTGTGAATAGGCAAGAAGACTACAAGAAGAAAACAAAAGCAGAAGTATGAGGGGACAGTGAAAGCTTCCAGTACCAACTTCTGCAAGGAGGAGAAGTCCTTCCCAATCGCAACCTGAAACTGAAAGCTCAACCAGAAGACACAACCGGCTGCTATGCGTGACACGATTTAGGGGATCTCATTAATTACATTTTTGTACAGGGCTTCTTAGGAGTTTATCATTTTTGCTATATACTAAAGTACAGCAATATATAGTTCAAGAGAGCAAATTATCGCAGGTTTAATAAGAAAAAAATAAAAACATAACAGTTTGAATAGCTTAATTTTTCCCAATGCACAAATAAAAATAAAATAACCAAACAGTTGTGTGAAAAAGTGTTTGCCCCTTCCTGATTTCCTAATCTTTTGAATGTTTGCCACACTTAAATGTTTCAGATCACCAAACAAGTTTAAATATTAGACAAAGATAACACATGTAAATACAAAATGCAGTTTTTAAATTAAGATATTTATTATTAAAGGAAAAAGAAATCCAAACCTACAGGGCCCTGTGTGAAAAAGTGATTGTCCCCCCTAAAACAGAAATTAACTGTGGTTTATCACATCTTTGGGAAGCGGAGCTCAAAATTCGCTACACAAAAACAGGCCTGATTACTGCTGCACTTGTTCTCAGCCAAGAAATCAGTTAAATAAGACCTGCCTGCCAAAGTGAAGTAGATCAAAAGATCCTCAAATGCTAGACATCATGCAATGATCAAAAGAAATTCTGGAACAAATGAGAAACAAAGTATTTGAGAATTATCAGTCTGGAAAAGGTTATAAAGCTATTTCTCAAGCTGTGGGATTCCAGCAAACCATAGTGAGAGACATTATCAACAAATGGTGAAAACATGGAACAGTGTGAACCTTCCCAGGAGTGGCTGGCTGTCCAAAATTACCCCAAGAGCGCTGCAACCACCCATCCAAGAGGTCACAAATACCCCACAACAACATTCAAAGAACTGCAGGCCTCACTTTTCTCAGTTGAGGTCAGTGTTCATGACTCCACCATAAGAAATTGACTGGGGAAAAAATGTCCTGTATGGCAGCATCCCAATACAAAAAAACGCTGCTGAGCAATAAGCGCATAAAGGATTGTCTTAGTTTTGTCAGAAATCAAGACTTTTGGGAGAATACTCTGTGGACTGAACAGACAAAAGTTGAAATTTTGGAAGGTGTATGTCCTATTACATCTAGTATAGAAGCAACATAACATTTCAGAAAGGATCATCATACCAACAGCAAAATATTGTGGCGGTAGTGTGATGGTGTAGCACTGTTTTACTGCTTCAGGACCTGAAAGACTTTGCTGTGGTAAATGGAACCATGAAATCTGTTGTCTGCCAAAAAATCTTGAAAGAGAATGTCCGTCCATCTGTTCGTGACCTCAAGCTGAAGTACACTTGGGTTATGCGGTAGGACATTAATCCAAAACTCAGCAGCAAGTCTATTTCTGATGGCTTAAGAAAAACAAAATTAAAACTTTGGAATGGCCTAGTCAAAGTTCTTACCTTAATACGATTGATATGCCGTGGCATAACCTTAAAAAGGTGGTTCATGCTCGGAAGACCTCCATGTGGCTGAATTACAACAATTCTGCAAAGATGAGTGGGTCAAAATTACTCTAGAGCATTGTAAAAGATTGCCAGTGATCGCAAATGCTTGATTGATTGCTGTTGCTAAGGGTGGCCCAACAGTTATAAGCTTTAGGGGCAATCACTTTCACACAGGGCCCTGTAGGTTTAGATTTCTTTTTCCCTTAATAATAAAAACCTTTGTTTAAAACCCCTTAATGACCACCAATACGTCTTTTAACTGACCTGCGATATAAGAGAATATCATCCCCATACAGGTGACAATCCCGCAGCTGTCGGCTGTACACTATAGCTGACAACTTGCTGTATCAGCCACGATCAGTGTTGGCATCATCCATATCTGTTTAACCCCTTACATGCTGCTGTCAATAGTTACTACATCATATAAATGGTCAACAGACTGTGGGGGCTTCCTCTTTATCCCAATTGGTGCCCTCAGATCATGATTGTGTGGTCCTGATGTTTGCCATGGCAATTCATGACCAAATAGCGGCTTTAGAGTCTGATGGCTGTTGTAACCCGTTCAGAAGTTAGAGGCATTTAGGTGGTAAAAATACACATTTTCATTTATGTCATGCCACTTTGCATTAATTCCTGAAAATCTCCTGAAGGGTTAATAAACTACCCGACTGCAGTTTTCAATATGATAGGGGGTGCGGTTTCTAAAATGGTATAACTTTTGGGGGTTTCCCATTACAGTTATATGAAAAAGTTTGGGCACCCCTATTAATCTTAAGCTTAATGTTTTATAAAAATTGTTTTTTTGCAACAGCTATTTCAGTTTCATATATCTAATAACTGCTGGACACAGTAATGTTTCTGCCTTGAAATTAGGTTTATTGTACTAACAGAAAATGTGCAATCTGCATTCAAACAAAATTTAACAGGTGCATAAGTATGGGCACCTCACCAGAAAAGTGACATTAATATTTAGCAGATCCTCCTTTTGCAAAAATAACAGCCTCTAGTCGCTTCCTGTAGCATTTAATGAGTTCCTGGATCCTGGATGAAGGTATTTTTGACCATCCCTCTTTACAAAACAATTCCAGTTCAGTTAAGTTTGATGGTCGCCGAGCATGGACAGCCCTCTTCAAATGATCCCACAGATATTCAATGATATTCAGGTCTGGGGACTGGGATGGCCATTCCAGAACAGTGTAGTTATTCCTCTGCATGAATGCCTGAGTAGATTTGGAGCGGTGTTTTGGATCACTGTCTTGCTGAAAGATCCATCCCCTGCATAACTTCAACTTTGTCACTGATTCATGAACAGTATTGTCAATAATCTGCTGATACTGAGAGGAATCCATGCGTCCCTCAACTTAACAAGATTCCCGGTGCCGGCATTGGCCACACAGCCCCAAAGCATGATGGAACCTCCACCAAATTTTATGGTGGGTAGCAAGTGTTTTTCTTGGAATGCTGTGTTTTTTTGCTGCCATGCATAACTCCTTTTTGTATGACCAAACAACTAAATCTTGGTTTCATCAGTCCACAGGACCTTCTTCCAAAAAGAAATTGGCTTCTCCAAATGTGCTTTTGCATACCTCAGCCGACTCTGTTTGTGGCGTGCTTGCAGAAACGGCTTATTTCGCATCACTCTCCCATACAGCTTCTCCTTGTGCAAAGTGCGTTGTACAGTTGACTGATGCACAGTGACACCATCTGCAGCAAGTTGATGGTGCAGCTCTCCGGAGGTGGTCTGAGGATTGTCCTTGACGGATCTCACCATTCTTCTTCTCTGCCTTTCTGATGTTTTTCTTGGCCTGTCACTTCTGGCCTTAACAAGAACTGTACCTGTGTTCTTCCATTTCCTTACTATGTTCCTCACAGTGGAAATTGACAGGTTAAATCTCTGAGACAGCTTTTTGTATCCTTTCCCTGAACAACTATGTTGAATAATCTTTGTTTTCAGATCATTTGACAGTTGTTTTGAGGAGCCCACGATGCCACTCTTCAGAGGAGATTCAAACAGGAGAACAACTTGCAAGTGGCCACTTTAAGTAGCTTTCTCATGATTGCATACACCTGGTTATGAAGTTCAAAGCTCAATGAGGTTACAAAACCAAAAAAAGTACTTTAGTAAGTCAGTAAAAAGTAGGTAGGAGTATTTAAAACAAGAAAATGATAAGGGTGCCCATACTTATGCACCTGTCAAATTTTGTTTGAATGCAGATTGCACATTTTCTGTTAGTACAATAAACCTCATTTCAAGGCAGAAACATTACTGTGTCCAACAGTTATTAGATATATGAAACTGAAATAGCTGTTGCAAAAAAAAACTATTTTTATAAAACATTAAGCTTAAGATTAATAGGGGTGCCCAAACTTTTTCATATAACTGTATATGGGACCCCTAAAGGTACTTCAAACATGGATAGATCCCTAAAAAAATAAATTTAGTAAATTTCCTTGAAAAATTACTGCTACATTTTTAAACCTCCTAAAATGCTAACAAAATAAAATAACATTTTACAAATGATGCTGATGTAAAGCAGGCATGTGGGAATTGTTATTTATTAATGTTTTGCTGTGCTATGACTATCTGGATTAAAGGGATAATCAAAAGTTTCAAAACTGCTAATTTTTTTCTCAAATTTCGGATTTTTTTTTATAAGTAAACAAAACATATCAACCTAAATTTACCATTATCATAAAGTATAATGTGTCACGAAAAAAAATCAATCTCAAAATCACTGGGATTTGTTCAGGCGTTCCAGAGTTATTTATTACCACTTAAAGGGACACTGGTCACATTTCAAAAATTTGGCTCTGTCACTAAGGGGTTAAAAACTGCATTTTGTGTTTTCTTGTTTTATCTTTGTCTAATATTTCAATTTGTTTGGTAATCTGAAACATTTAGGTGTGACAAACATTCAAAAGATTAGGAAATAAGAAAGGGGGCAAACACTTTTTCACACAATTGTTTTTGGTAAAGCCATGTCCGTAAAAGTCCAATCTATGAAAAAAATAAAATTAACCTGTACAGTTAATGTCTTAAAAAAGAAAAAATGTGTAATGCCAAAAATACAAATTCTCGGACATTGCCCATTACCCCCTCCACCAATAATACAATAAAAGCCATCAAAACATGGTACGTACCCCAGCTCTTCATACTAAATATTTTCCCTGAATCCAAATCCAAGAGATCCATTAGATTGCTCTTACATATGTTAACAGCAGCACGCTGTTTGATTGCCTACCATTGGAAGCAAACCTCTCCACCTTCCCAACTAGATCTGTAGTCTCGCATCAAAGATATCAGGTACTTTGAATACCAGACAGCTCTTAATGACAATAGAGATGTAACCTTGTTTAGTGTCCTTGGGATTCCTTTTGGTCCATGTTAAATATATGACCTCTATGAGATGGTTATAACTACAGTAGGTCTTAACATTCCACATAATTTCCCCCCCTTTCCTTTTGTCTGAGTCTGTGCTTGTTTGTACAATTTTACTCTTTATCTACTTGAAAATGTTTAACTATTACTATAGTATAAGATTGGCTGTTAACCTATAAATGATAGTGAAAAATTTAAAATGCCTAATTTTTTCTTTTCCTGTAAAATTTGAAAAATTTTCAATAAAAATTACAATTGAAAAAAAAAAAACATGGTACGTACCCCAAAATGATGTAATTGAAAGCAACAGCTTGGCATGCGAAAAATGAGCCCTCACAAAGCTACTTCAGTGGCAAATCAAACCGTTACATGCCTCAAGTCTCATGTCTTAGGCCACTCACACTTCCGTCATTTAGCTCCCGTCAAAATCCGTCATTGCTTGAAAAAAAGAGGATCCTGCAAATTTTTCAGCAGGATCCTGTTTTTTCCAAAGACTTGTATTAGCGACGGATTGTGACGGATGGCCATCCGTTTCATCCGTCGTGCACAGGATCCGTCGAAAAATTGCTGTCCGTCGGGCGGAGAAAACGTTCAGAGGAACGTATTTTCTGCCTGCGCTGCCCGTCGTTGGCTATAATGGAAGCCTATGGACGCAGAATCCGTCACTGACCGTCAAAAACTGGAATCCAGCGACGTATCCAGTTTTTCTTTTCTGAGCACGCCTGGAAAGATTTTTCTAGTCATGGGATCTCTCTCTCCAGAATTTTCTACATTCAAATTCAGGCAGCGCCTAATTCAACGCGTCCGTCAAAAAATGGATGCGTTACATCCATTTTACACTATTTTTAAGACGTCCGTCGATACGTCGCAGTGACGCATTGTGATGGCCACCAGCCGACGGAAGTGTGAAAGAAGCCTTACATGTCGACACAATTCATTTTTTTTAATAAAGTAGTGAATTTATGGAACCACTAAAATATTTATAAAAAACTTTACAAGTTTGGCATTGCCGTAATTGTATTAATCTGGGTAATCAAGATATCAGTAAATTTTTACACAATAAAAAAATGTAAAAATTACACATAAAAATAAGTTTACTTTTTTCACCATTTCGCTCCATTTTTCAGTACATTGTATGATAACAGTGAACGGTGTCACTAAAAAATACCACTTGTCCTACAAATAACAAGCTTTCCTGTGTTTATGTTGACAGAAACATAGAAATGCTATTGCTCCTGAAAGAATGGGACGAAAAAACGAAAGCACAAAAAAAGAAAAAAATTCACCCTGTTGGAGAGGGGTTAATGCTGAGTTTCCTGAGAAAACATCAACCTTGATTCAGAATAGATCCTTACACATTTACTCCTTGTCACTCCCACTCCTTCATACAACTGCAGCTGGAAAAGGCCATATTTTCTCTTTTTTCAGCCTTGAGAATGTTTAATTGCAGTTGGATGGTATGTAGCATTTAAGTGAGGTCTTTTTCAAAAGAATTAGGTATAGTCTAGGGAACGGGTCAAGCAGTCATTGTGCTTTTATTATGTTTGTGCATTTTATTTTGGAACCATGGCAGAATAAACAAACTCAAACTGTTTGGATTACATATACATTGTTGCTTTTAGTTCCTGGCTGCAATAAACTTTTGCAAAGCTGTAAAAACTTTATTTAGTGGTTCATATCTTATCATCTCTGCATCCTTCCGCCCGCTGTTTTCCGTCAACACTTGGGACATTCCTTCTTCTTTGTGTCAATTTGAGACAAGTAGAAGCTGCACTGTTGTTTTAGAATCATCCAGTAACTAGAGGGGTTAAAATAGTAGACAGGGAGTGGTTAGCAGGGAATACTGGGAAGTTAGTATGGGGGCCCAAGAGGCTGCAGAGAGATGCAGTTCAGGTCACATGACTAATGGAGGAGCTGGACCTGCCTGGCTTTAATAGCTACCTACTGCACAACAGCTATTGTCAGAAGTGGAGAGACAAGTCATAATAAGCAATCTGTTATGTAACAGAAGAAGAGTGATAGCAATGACCAAGGTCTGGATTCACCATCATCCCCCCAACACCACTTTGCATCAGAAGGTATTGTGTATGCATGGACATTGTATGAAAATAAGTGATTCTGCGTGATGGAGAGAAGTTTGAATAAAACCCCTGTGATCAACTTTAGCTCAGAAGTGTCTCTTAGCTGTGTGCCCGTAAGTTGTTACCTCAACTTTACTGTGAAGAATTATAATTAATGGTAGCCCTGAAAACTTCTAATGTGGTGTACTTAATTATTTACACTAAATGTCCAACTGGGGGTCTGTATGTAGGGAAGACAGGGCAGAAACTGAGAACAAGGATGAACTCTCATCGAAATACAATAAGAGAAAAAAGAATGGATCTACCTGTGGCAATACAATTTTGTCTCCCCAATCATAACATTATGGACATGAAATTACTTGTATTAAAGGGTAACTTCAAATCTCAGAGAGACAGAAGAGTCTGGGAATATAAGCTGATGATGACCTTTAACACTCTCAGTGCAGGAATGAATGTGTCGCATGGATTTTTGTCTTTTTACATTAACTAAGGAATTTGCTCCTCAGACCATGTGGGGTCATCATCACAGAACCAGACCCCAATCAGAGGACAATAAAACATTCCTTATTTATGAACTCTTCTAATATTTATGGCCATAACTGTTTATCACTCACATAATGGTAATCCTGCTTCACGTCACCTGTCTTGTCTATGGCATTTTTCTGTGATGTGTTGTGCATAAATATGTAATTCTTCAGAATTTCTTTTAGTCTATGCTTGATGAAGAGACCTAAGTAGTCTCCAAAGCTTGCAATTTGTTACCATCTTTTCAGTTAGCCATTAAAGGTATCAACCACTGAGGACTCTCAATTCTACATATTTTTCTATCCACTGGCTAACACGGTACCAACATATGTATCTTGCCTGGTAGCCCTGAGTAAGATTTCCCCAAGATTCCAAAAAGAATTCATGTTTCCTTTTTATCGTTCTTATATCATGAGTGACGTGCATGCAACAAATTCCTTTTCCTATTCCAAGATAAGCATATGGCTCCAAGATCTTCTAAAAAGATGCTTTACAATTTCCAGAATATGGTAAGCTTCTGCCACTTGCATCCTCATTGCTCCTTCCTATAGACAGCAGCCACCTGTGATGGTGGGGAACAATCACACCATGATCCAAGGAGCTTGGTTCTCAAGTGATCCATGACATGACATTTCTTACATGTGAAATATTCGGCTCCAGAAAGTGAGACTTCAGACAACGGTGTGACCAACACCGGACAATCATTCTGTTCTGCCATTAGGTACATGAATCTCTTAGTGATAACCGCATCTACAGTGGTATGTAAAAGTTTGGGCACCCCTAGTCAAAATTACGTACTGTTATTGTGAACAGTTAACCTCTAGGCCAAATTTTACAATTCTGTCCAATGTCACTTTATGTGGTAACTCTGGAATGCTTCAACAGATCTCACTGTTTCTGAAATGGTTTTCTCATAACATATTGTACTTCATAATAGTGGTAAAATTTGTTAGATATGACTTATATGCAGCGCCCAAGAGTCCTGGTCATTGCAGTAATGTCATTCTTCCACCAGGGGGAGTGATATTACGTCTGAAGGCAATAAAGGAGATCTTCCAACCAGGTATCACAAACCATACACTACACGTCACACTCCAGACCACCAGGGGGAGCCTTGCTCCTATCTACTAGGGCACTCCTCACAGAAGGGTAAAACTGGTGGGCTGGATAGAAAGTTAGAGACGCGCTGGCTGGGCTTTGCCCAGGCAACACCTGTCAGGCAGACAGGGGGAAAGGAGGAACATCTGAGCTGCAGACAGAGGGTCCCTGTCAGGGGTGGGATCCTGACAGAGGCCTATAGAGACAGAAAGCTATGGAGCTGCGCCTGCCCCACGTGCAGCAGCATCCTAAGAAAGGACACAAAGCGAATTGTATTGTAGAGAGTGAGAAACGAAGTCACAGCACAAGGAGAAATCACCGGGAGTTCTGCCCTGAAATAGGCTGCCTCCTTCTGAGGCGTGTAGCCGGTGGACGAACACCGAGGGAGTAATTGACTCTACGCATTACTTCAGAGACCGGCAGGACAGTCAATTCCAAGTTGGCTGCCCAACCTTAATACCTAAGAAGACACAGTGGCAACTTGTGGGGGTCGGGGCGTCTCTAGGGTCCCTATAAACAAGCCTCAGGCCATCAGTCATACGGGTTGGTCCTATCAATACCATCTGGGGGACAGAGAGGAAGAAATAACATCTAGAACATCTACAGGAGTTCTGAGGACCTTACCGAGTTGCTCAGCAGGGAGGGACTACAACACACAGGCGCTAGTAGGAAGGCTACTGATTTCCACCTGGAGAAGGGGACTCTGGATTTGCCTTCGGACCGGCCGGACTCTACCTACCCTGTGGTCTGTACCCTGGACTGTGGATGCTGAAGTCTTCAGTAAAAGGTAAAGAGACTGCAACCTTGTGTCCTCGTTATTCCCTGCGCCTTACATCGTCCACCATCACCATCTACACTTCTGGGAAGCCCTGTGGATACACTTCACCTGTGGGAAGGTATACCATCTAGCTGCCATAACATCACCCCAGCGGAATCCTCACCGCAGCGTCGGTCACCCTGACCGAATACCACAGGTGGCGTCACGAACACTTCCCCTTTACTGCACCTTGCCCATATATAAACTCTTTTACTGGACACCCCTGAGGGCCACGGACCGGGTCAGCCACCGTGACATCCCCCGAACCGCAGGACCCGGTGCCGAGTACCCCATTGCCCTACTCTGGGGGCGATCCATCTGAAAATTGCCTCTGCAGTGAGGAAGATGACTTAAAATCTATCTGTTGTAAGCAGCAATCCTACAAGTTAGCATCGACCGTTTAACAAACCATAGGAAAAGCCAAATCAGAATCTCAATTTGCAGACACAGTGTTTTGGGCTATTGTGCCTTGTCAGTGTAAAGTATGAGAACTAATTTGGCTAGGTGAGTCTCTGGACTGAGGTCACGTTTCTTTTTGCGGACAGTGACATACCGGCCCTGGCATTCCAAAGTAAGGCTTATTTTCCGTGCAATGCTCCTCTGGGAATATTAATATGCAAATTGCCTCTTCTGAGATGAAGAGGACTTGAACTCTATAGTGCCACCTGTTGGAAGTAGCAATCCTGCAAGTCACCATCGACCCTTAAACAGGCCTTGAAATGTGACTTAGGATAAAAGCCAAATCAAAATCTCAATTTGCAGACATTACATTTATCACATGGGAAAAGATACCCCTTAGACCTCAGTCCAGAAACTCTCACTTTGCCAAATCAGTTCTAATACTTTGCACTGACGAGGTGCAATACCCTGAAACACTGTCTGTAAACGAGCCTTGAAATGTGACTTAGGATAAAAGCCATATCAGAATCTCAATTTGCAACCACGATGTTTCTAGGTATTGCCCCTCGTCAGTACAAAGTATGAGAATATGACTTGCGTTTATTCATGAACAAATCGAAAATTTTGAAAATTCTGCAATTTTCCAATATTTAATTTGTATGCCCTTAAACCAGAGAGTTAGGTCACACAAAATAGTTAATAAATAACATTTCCTACATGTCTATTTTACATCAGCCCAATTTTTTTAATTTATTTATTTTTTTGTTAGGAGGTTTATAAGTCAACCAGCAATTTCTAATTTTTCCAACAAAATTTACAAGACCAATTTTTTTAGAGACCACATTACATTTGAAGTTAATTGGAGGGGCCTATATGACAGAAAATACTCAAAATTTACACTATTCTAAAAACTGCACCCCTCAAACCACATTCAAGAAGTTTATTAACCTTTCAGGTACTTCACAGAAACTCAAGCAATGTGGAAGGAAAACACGTACCATATATACTCGAGTATAAGCCGACCCCCCTAATTTTGCCACAAAAAACTGGGAAAACTTATTGACTCGAGTATAAGCCTAGGGTAGGAAATGCAGCAGCTACCGGTGAATTTCAAAAATAAAAATAGATGCTCCATACCGTTCATTATTGCCCCATAGATGCTCCATATAAAGCTGTGCCACATATAATGCTCCATACCGTTGATTATTGCCCCATAGATGCTACATATAAAGCTGTGCCATAAATAATGCTCTGCACCGTTCATTATGGCCCCATAGATGCTCCATAGAAAGCTGTGCCATATATAATGCTCTGCACCGTTCATTATGGCCCCATAGATACTCCATATAAAGCTGTGCAATATATAATGCTGCTGCTGCAATAAAAATAAAAAAATCACATACTCACCTCTCTTCGCTCAGGACGCCGGCGCTTTCAATATTTATCTGCTCCTCGTGCGGCTCCGTCTCCAGCACTGACGCTTAGCAGAGGGCGCGCACTGACTACGTCACCGCGCCCTCTGACCTGAGCGTCACAGCCAGAGGACGCTGATGACTGAGCCGCACCGGAACGAGGAGTGGTAAATATCACGCAGCGCTCCCCTCCCCGTATACTTACCTGCTCCTGGCGTGGTCCCTGCTTCTTCCAGCGCTGCATCTTCTTCCTGTATTGAGCGGTCACCGTTACCGCTCATTGCAGTCATGAATATGCGGCTACACCTCTATGGGAGGTGGAGCCGCATATTCATGACTGTAATGAGAGGTACCATGTGACCGCTCAGTACAGGAAGAAGATGCAGCGCTGGAAGAAGCAGGGACTGCAGGGACCACGCCGGGAGTAGGTGAGTATAATTAGACAGCCCCGCTCCCCCTCCCCTGCTGACCCCCGGGTATGACTCGAGTATAAGCCGAGAGGGGGACTTTCAGCCCAAAAAAAAGGGGCTGAAAATCTCGGCTTATACTCGAGTATATACGGTATATTACTTAGCAGTAATGTGTTTTTACAGAACCCATGACAGCACCAACGAGAGAGGGGGATCCGCCTTTCAAGGACAGGAAAACCTTCAAAATAAAAAGGGTGGCTCCATTCTCCACATCAGTGGATTACAGAGCATGAGAGGACCTCCGAGTTAGTGTAAACATACCTATATACATTTATACAAACTAGCTATTTATAACCAGAACAATAAGTGGCGTATTATATACAATAACCCACAAAACAGAAGGTGATGACTTAGTAACGGGAGGGAATATAAGGGTGCTGTCATGGGTTCCATAAAAACAAATTACCGGTAAGTAATATATGTGTTTTCCAGTCACCCATGACAGCAATGGGTCAGAATTACAGAGAAATAATCAATTAGGGAGGAACAACAGCCTGTAGAACCCTCTTCCCAAACGTGAGATCAGAAGAGGCAGAAAGATCCAGTCTATAGTGGCTATAAAAGGTGGAAGGTGATGACCATGTAGTTGCCTTACAGATCTGTTCTATCGACACGTCTGCCCTTTCTGCCCAAGACGTTGCCATCACTCTTGTAGAGTGGGCCCTCAGGTCATCAGGGACCGGTCTTCCTGCGCCTGTATAGGCCAATTTTATAGCATCCCTTATCCATCTGGATAAGGTACCATTCTAAACTCTCATTCCTTTCCTAGAGCTCTGAAAGGAGATAAACGGATAAACAGAGCCCTATTCTTTCTCCAAGGTTTTGTTGCTAACAAATAGTGAATAGGGCACCTCCTGACGTCTAGGATGTGAAACCTCTTTTTCATACTATTTTTGGGTCAAGACAGAAGGACGATAGAGATATCACCTGTGACCCATGAAACTTAGATACTACGTTAGGTAGTCAGGCAGGGTCAGGTTTTAAGACTATCCTATCGTCCATTATCATGGTAAAGGGAGGGTCTGCTGACAGAGCCTGTATATCGCTCCCTCTTCGTGCTAATGTTAGGGCAACTAAGAGCATAGTCTTTAAGGTTATCAACTTTATAGACCATTTAGTTAAAGTCTCATAGGGGGGTTCCGTCAAAGCATTAAAAACCAAGTTTAAATCCCATGGAGGGGCCCTGGCTACCGGGACTGGTCTGGATCTAACACATACTTTAATAAACCTGACTACCCACTGATTACCCACAAGGTTACAATTACACAGAGCCCCTAAGGCCGAAAACTGGACTTTCAAGGTACTAACCTTCAGGCCTTTTTTTTTTAAATTTGTTTATTAGTAACAAAATACGTTGAGTTACAAACAATATGCATTGAACACGTTGAACATGGCTTATAGTACATAACAAGTGTACAGTGTTAAACATGAAATAAAAGGTACTTTCTACTCTCAACCAACGTTATGTTGTATTTGTTAACCAACTGTAACATATATATTACATAGGTAAGAAAAGAGAAAACCTGTAAAACTAAAACTCTCAAATTAAGACTGCTTCTGCTCTAATTACTAACTAATTCGCCACATACCCTCGTGCCCACCCCCACGTGCTGCCCTCGACCACCACTAAGAAAACCCAACCTTCAGGCTTTTTTCCTATCCCCTCTGAAGGAACTTCAGGATTTGTCTTAGGGGCACCTTCCCTTCCAGAGTACACCCCATGGATGACAAACTTTGTTTCCAAGTTCTACCATAAATTTTGTAGTGACTCGCTTCCTATTTGCAAGAAAGGTAGAGACCAGGTTGGGAGAAAACCTCTTACCCTCTAGCACTGACCTGTCAAGTTCCAAACTGTTAAGTGCAGCCCAGCCACCTGAGGATGGAATATGGGCCCCTGAGCTAGAAGTTCCGGGATCTCTGGAAGCACTCATGATTCCGTAACTGACATGTTCCTCAGCCAAATTAACCAGGGCCTCTTGGGCCAAAAGGGGCTATAAGCACTACTCTTGCCTTGTCCTGCCTGATCTTAATGAGAACTGCTGGAATTAGACAAATTGGGGGGGAAGTAAAAGAACCAACACTATGGATGACCATAAAATACCAGGCAAGATAATACTGATAAAAAAAATATTCCTTTATTAATACATATAGCAGTAGAGATACAAAATTAAAATGTGCACACAACATAGAACATTTTAGATATATACCATAATTAAAATCAATCAAAATGAATGGACCAATAGAATTTAATGTGTATAATTAGACGAAAATGACCCTCTGGACACTTATAAAGTGCTTCCTACTAGACCAACAAATTGATTGTGGTCCCATGGTAAATATATAGCCTTCTCCTCCGCAAGGCTGAAAATCCGTTTGGTAATCTGCATTAAGAAACAGGACTGTATACCCCCCCCTGATGATTCAGGTATGCCACTGTGACCTGGTTGTCTGACAGTATTTTTACGTGATGGCCTTGTAGGAATGGTAGGAGACTCTAATGCATTCTTGTGAGGGATGAGGGAGACTCCATTTTGGATTTATGAATTCAGGCCCTATAGATTATCCAGAGTTCTCCCTCCACACCTGAATTGTGGACCCCACCCTAGGGAAAAGTGCACAATTCCCAAAAGCTTCGAACTTTATTACCCCTTTTGGACTGCACGAGTCCACTGTGATGCCATTCGACATGAAGAATGCCCCTGCCACTTTTCAGCAGATGGTCAACATACTGCTCAAGGGACATGAAGGGTACGCCGCCGAGTACCTGGATGATATTGCCATCTTCAGTCGTACCTGGATCACTTACAGCATCTGGTGCAGGTGCTTGGGCGGATCCAAAGGGCAGGTTTGACCATCAAGCCGTAGAAATGCCAGCTGAGCTTGAGTGAGGTCCTCCATCTAGGTCACCGGTTAAGCGGGGGGCTTCTGAAGCCAGAGCCTGGTAAAGTGGATGCCATTGCATCCTGGCCCACCCCCAGGTCCAAGAAGCAGGTGATGTCCTCCTTGGGGACCGCCAGGGACTATAGGAGGTTCGTCCCACACTATAGTACCATGGCGAAGCCCCTGATGGACGTCACCAAGAAGAAGCTGGCCGCTGCAGATGACTGGACAGTCCCCTGCGAGACAGCTTTCCAGGTGCTCAAAACCACACTCTCTAGCTCCCCAGTGCTACAAGTTGCTGAATTTGAACAGCAGTTTGTAGTACTGACCGATGCCAGTGACTTTGGCCTTGGTGCTGTGCTCAGTCAGGTTAACATGACGGGCCAGGAACATCCTGTCTTGTATCTGAGCAGGAATCTATTGCCAAGAGAGGTGGACTACTACACGATGGAAAAGGAATGCCTGGCAATTGTATGGGCCCTGCAGCCCTACTTATACGGGCGCCACTTCACCGTGGAGACAGACCACAACCTCCTCAGCTGGTTACACGGTCTCCAGGTGGAATGAGAGGTTGCTACGCTGGAGTCTCACGCTCCAGCAATACCATTTCACCATTCGCCACAAAAGGGGGCGTGACCACGGGAATGCTGATAGGTTATCCAGGCAAGGGGAGGTTGCAAAACGGTGAGCATTGGAACACAGGAATGAATCTCAGGGTTAAGTCCAATGTACAGTGCCTTGCGAAAGTATTCGGCCCCCTAGAACTTTTCAACCTTTTCCCACATATCATGCTTCAAACATAAAGATACCAAATGTAAATTTTTGGTGAAGAATCAACAACAAGTGGAACACAATTGTGAAGTTGAACGAAATTTATTGCTTATTTTAAATTTTTGTGGAAAATCAAAAACTGAAAAGTGGGGTGTGCAATACTATTCGGCCCCTTTACTTTCAGTGCAGCAAACTCACTCCAGACGTTCATTGTGGATCTCTGAATGATCCAATGTTGTCCTAAATGCCTAATGATGATAAATATAATACACCTGTGTGTAATCAAGTCTCCGTATAAATGCATCTGCTCTGTGATAGTCTCAGGGTTCTGTTTGAAGCACAGGGAGCATAATGAAGACCAAGGAACACAACAGGCAGGTCCGTGATACTGCTGTGGAGTAGTTTAAAGCTGGATTTGGATACAAAATGATTTCCAAAACTTTAAACATCCCAACGAGCACTCTGCAAGCGATCATATTGAAATGGAAGAAGTATCATACTACTGCAAATCTACCAAGACCCGGCCGTCCCTCTAAACTTTCGTCTCAAACAAGGAGAAGACTGATCAGAGATGCAGCCAAGAGGCCCATGATCACTCTGGATGAAGTGCAGAGATCTACAGCTGAGGTGGGACAGTCTGTCAATAGGACAACAATAAGTCGTACACTGCACAAATCTGGCCTTTATGGAAGAGTGGCAAGAAGAAAGCTCATCACCCTGAACACACCATCCCCACTGTCAAACATGGTGGTGGCAGCATCATGGTTTGGGCCTGCCTTTCTTCAGCAGGGACAGGGAAGATGGATGGAGCCAAATACAGGACCATTCTTGAAGAAAACCTGTTGGAGTCTGCAAAAGACCTGAGACTGGGTCGGAGATTTGTCTTCCAACAAAACAATGATCCCAAACAAAGCAAAATCTATAATGGAATGGTTCACAGATAAACGTATCCAGGTGTTAGAAAGGCCAAGTCAAAGTCCAGACCTCAATCCAATTAGGAATCTGTGGAAAGAGCTGAAAACTGCTGTTCACAAACGATCTCCATCAAACCTTACTGAGCTTGAGCTGTTTGCCAAGGAAGAATGGGCAAGAATTTCAGTCTCTCAATGTACAAAAACGTCCCACTATTCAAAAACTGAAAAGTGGGGCGTTTTTGTACAAAAGTTTAAAATAACCAATTTAAAATATCCCGTGTCAGTGTCAGTTTGCTTTCCAGATAACCTCATAAGGAACATTGGTTTTCCAACACATACCACAGTAACTCTCTTGAGTGGATTTGGGCCCATTTCACTGTCAAGATACATGAGGCCAGGACCCGAGCGTTCCTGAGGGACATCACCGGATCCTGCATTGACCTGGAGAGGACACTGAGTAATTTTTACTTTTTTTGATCCGGTAGGCGACACTCCTGCTGGCATGAATTGAGTAAGAGTCCCAGAAAGATTTGTGTCCTTTGTGGGTCTAATCTTAATTTTCCTAGGTTTAAACACCACCCTAAGCTCTCTAAGATGTTGGCTATGTCTTTCACTTGACTCTGGCAATAACTGAAAGGACCCACTATCGGAAAGTATTCCAGATATGGGATGACCAGTCTGTTTCTTTCTGAGGTGGGCCGTAAGCTCCGCTATTAATTTCACGCACGAGGAGCTACCCCCAGGCCAAAGGGGAGGGCCCTGTACTGGAAGTGCCATGTGGTGCCCCCTACTGGTAATGCTATCCTGAGATACTTCCATGACGCTATGTGTATTGGCACGTGGTAATATGTGTCCTTCAGGTCCACGACGGCCATAAAGCAACCAGAAAAGAGCAGCTGAATTGCTGATTTTATTGCCTCCATCCTGAACTTGGGAATCTTCAGCAACTTGCTCAGGCCTTTCAGCTTGAAAATTGTCCTGTCCTGCTTCCCTATTAGAAACAGGGGAGAATAGAAGCCTTTCCCTTCTTCTCCTGCTGGAACATCATGCACAACGTTTTTCTCTAGGAGGCTTGGCATCTCTAATTCCAGTGCTACTTCCTCCGAGCTGGACGCTCGTAGGGCCGTCACGATGACCCTGTCTGGTGGATCATATCCAGATAATTTAAAAAACAGCACCTCAAACTGGAGTGAAGATAAATCTTAAATTTTATTCTGCCTCCTGTGGCGACGTTTCGGTCCAGAGACTTGAAAAAGACCGAAACATCGCCACAGGAGGCAGAATAAAATGTAAGATTTATCTTCACTACAGTTTGAGGCATTTTTTTTTATTTATCTGGATATGGAACACGTTCTGGGATGGACTCCCTGGTTTTGACGTGCGCTTCTTGGTCTTTAAAGACTTTGACACTTAAGGGTGCGGTTTAACAACTTTTTTTTGTTTGGATACCTGTCTGGTGGATATCTCCTGAACTCCAGCTTCAACCCTGATCTTACCAATTTGGGAATCCAAGGGCTGGAGGATATTTTCTCCCAGGCTGGAAGGAAAAGGGAGAGTCTTCCTCCCACCTGGGGTAGGGAGTCACTTGGAGGGCACCCCGGAAAGGATTACCAAATAGTAACCCCTTACTCTTTCTTGGCTGATCCTCCCTGCTGTGTTCTGTGGTCGGTCTCTTCCGGCTGTATTTCTTCCTCCGAAGGGACTGCCTGAAGGACGAGAAGGGAGGTTTTGTGAATTCTTTCTTATCAGCAGCTTTTTCTAAGAGGTCATCAAAAGCTAAACTGAATAAGTAACGACCTTAACAAGGGAGAACAGTTTCCCTTTTGCTTGTACATCCCCTGTGTAACCTTTTAACCAGACTGCTCTCCAGCCTGCGTTAGATCATGTGGCAGATCTTGCGGTCAGTCTAGCTGAATCGGCCTTGCCCCCTTAATTACTGGGAGTGTGGCCAAAATGGAGTCTCTAGATTGGAAAACCAGCTAGGGAAAAAATCATCCACTCAGCCAGACCATATGGGACCTTGCTGTGCAGGTTGCTGCGATGGCTGGCCTCAGCACCCCTGCAAATGACTCCCAGGTAACTTTAAGAAAGGTGTCAACCTTTCTATCTAGGGGGGCTTTCAGTAACCCTGCATCCTCAAAGGGAGGGGATAATCTTTTTGAGGCTTTGGATATAGCGACATCCAATTTGGGTGCTTTGTTCCAGGAAGAGGTAGCATCTACCTCAAAGGGGTACTTCTTTTAAAGGAGGATGATGGAAGGGTGCCCTTCCTATCTGGCTTTTCCCATTCTTTAAGGAGATTTAGCAGTTACTCATTCATAGGGAAAGATCTACGTTCTTTCCTGCCCAAGGTCCCAAACATTACATCTTGGACAGACTTTTTGGGCTTCTGGTCGACCAGTCCCTTTGAGGACCTCATGGCCTTAACTAAATTGTCCACCTCCTCTAGGGGTAAGCAATAGCCCGCTCCCGAGTAGTTTCCGAAGTATACTGCAGAACCCCCTCATCTGAGTATACAGTCGACGATGTGGGAGACACTTCAGCAATATCCTTGCGTGGTGCTTCCCGAGAGGCATTGTGACCGTAACGAGTTCTCTACTTCTGTCCCGATGAGGGTTCTTAGGCTGGAGAATTTGAGGTCTTATTTGCCAAAATTGAGAGATTTTAACGTAAGTATATTCAACCAACAGAAATATGACAAGCAACATCGCCTGAGAGCAGACAATATGACAGTAATATAACAAATATACAGATACACCAAGAAAAAGACACAGACACAAATGGGGGACCAGGTCTGAAGAAATCGGAAAATGGACACAAGACCTAGAAGAAGGACACCTAGGAAAGCACAGTGCAGAATAGACTTATAGAACGGAGAGGCCAGGAAGACGACCCCATGAAACCATTTATTGGCATATTAGCAATTTTGGTCTTTTCTTCAAGGGAATGGGCAATCAACAATTCCATACGTTGGGTTGAAGCTATTTCTGAAAACAATTCCTCCATGTGATTTCCAGTGACGTGGAATAATCGCTTTTGCTGCTTGATGCAGGTGTTGTAAGAACGATCTTTTAAAGTTTAGGACCCAACATACGGAACATGAGAAATAGAGTTGACTCTGGTCTTTTGGGAAATGTCACTCCAGTCACTTTTAAGATCACCTTGAACACTCTCTCCAAGAATGGAACCAGAACTGAGCAAAACCACAATAAATTTTTACCAGTAAAATGTTGTTATAGCCCCTAATAGGAAAAAATGAACCTCTCAGTTTGTTGTGCAATGAGTAAGCTAATACCCTACATGTAAATTGGGAATTACTTTTGATGTACAGTGCAAAACCCTGAAGGGAAAGCGCACCATAAATTAGTGCAGATTTTACGGTTAGGTTATCGTTTGCAGGTGCCATGACCCAGAGAGCCCCTGAGGTGCCAGAACACCAGAACCCCTATAAGTAACTCCATTTTACAATATTGACACCACAGGTCACAGAAGTTTAAAACATTGGCCAGTGAAGGAAAAATAATTACATTTTTCCCACAAATATATTGCTTTAGCCCCAGATTTTATATTTTCACAAGGCTAAATGGGTAAAAATGGCACCAAAACAGAGCCCCTAAGTGGTAGAATACTCCCTCAAGTGACCCCATTTTGTAAATTATACCTCTTTGGGAATTTATTTACAAGTGTAGTGAGGATTTTGACTCCATGGGTGTTTTCCAGTAACAAGCAGCAATGAAGGTTGCTGAGTGAAAATTGCAAATTTGTTAATATAGCGCCCGCACAATGTAGTGACCAATACGTTATGCCCAGTTCGCGCTTCTGGGGACATGGACCCTGTAATTAGGCGGGCTCTCATTGATACAGAAATGCCCTGTGGGGCTCAACAAGGGAGGGGTATTTGGATTTGGGAACACAGAATTTGCTGGATTTCTTTAGGGGGGGGGGGGAAGCAATAGTTCTTTTCAAGAGCCTTTGTACTACCAGTCACTTGGAAGCCCCTATATTTCCATTAACAAATAACGGACTAGAGTGGAGACTTGCTTTTTTTGTGGATTGAGTTGACGCTTTTATTGGGAACATTTTACAAAACGTTTGGGATCACGTTTATCGAGCGCTCTACGCTGAGCACTTACAGCTCTGACAAAAATTAAGACCACTGTAAAATGTTCGGTTTGTCTGATTTTTCTCTTTATAGGTATATTTTTGAGGAAAATGTAAATTGTTCCTCTGACAACATGTCTCCAAATTTGTAAGAAATACATTTTGTATTTTTTTTCTGAAAAAGAAAAATGGTCAAAATAAAAAAACAAAAAAACAGTGCTTTCAGACCTCAAATAATGCAAAGCAAAGAAGTTCAAAATAATTTAGAAACAATACTAATGTTTTAACTCAGGAAAAGTTCAGAAATCAATATTTTGTGGAATACCCATGATTTTTAATCACAGCTTTCATGCGTCTTGGCATGCTTTCCACCAGTCTTTCACACTGCTTCTGGCGCAAAAATTTAAGCAGTTCTTCTTTGTTTGATGGCTTGTGAATATCCATCATCCTCTTGATTACATTCCAGAGGTTTTCAATGGGGTTCAGGTCTGGAGATTGGGCTGCCAATGAAGGGCTTTGATGTGGTGGTCTCTTAATTTTTGCCAGAGCTGTATATTGGGATTTCCATCTCAATCTCCAAATTACATGATTCACATGAAACTCCAGAGAGATACATACACTATAATGAGGCAGCAGAGTTGTTCTAAACTTCGTCTGGCCTCTGTTCAGATGAGTCCATTTTTTCAGAGGTGACAGTACTTATATGCACGTCTAAAAAAAGGACACTCCCGGGTCATAGGCCTGACGGCATTCAGTGTCTCCATCTGCCTCATTATAGGGAATCTTCCATAGGGAGGATTTCGTCTGGATCACGTACACTACCGTTCAAAAGTTTAGGGTCACCCAGACAATTTTGTGTTTTCCATGAAAACTCCTACTTTTATTAATCAAATGAGTTGCCAAATGAATTGAAAATCTAGTCCAGACATTGGCAAGGTTCAAAAAAAAGATTTTTACTTGAAATAATAAATTTTCTCCTTCAAACTTTGCTTTAGTCAAAGAATGCTCCCTTTGTAGCAATTACAGCATTGCAGACCTTTGGCATTCTAGCAGTTAATTTGCTGAGGTCATCTGGAGAAATTTCCCCCCATGCTTCCAGAAGCCCCTCCCACAAGTTGGTTTGGCTTGATGGGCACTTTTTGCGCACCATACGGTCAAGCTGCTCCCACAACAGCTCAATGGGGTTGAGATCTGGTGACTGCGCTGGCCACTCCATTACAGATAGAATACCGGCTGCCTGCTTCTTCCCTAAATAGTTCTTGCACAATTTGGAGGTGTGCTTTGGGTCATTGTCCTGTTGTAGGATGAAATTCGCTCCAATCAAGCGCTGTCCACAGGGTATGGCATGGCGTTGCAAAATGGAGTGATAGCCTTCCATATTCAAAATCCCTTTTTACCTTGTACAAATCTCCCACTTTACCAGCACCAAAGCAACCCCAGACCATCACATTACCTCCACTATGCTTGACAGATGGCATCAGGCACTCTTCCAGCATCTTGTCAGTTGTTCTGCATCTCACAAAAGTTCTTCTGTGTGATCCAAACACCTCAAACTTGGATTCGTTTGTCCATAACACTTTTTCCAATCTTCCTCTGTCCAATGTCTGTGTCCTTTTGCCATATTAATCTTTTCCTGTTATTAGCCAGTCTCAGATATGGCTTTTTCCTTGCCACTCTGCCCTGAAGGTCAGTATCCCGGAGTCGCCTCTTCACTGTAGACGTTGACACTGGCGTTTAGCGTGTTATTTTTAATGAAGCTCCCATTTGAGGACCTGTGAGGCATCGATTTCTCAAACTACAGACTCTAATGTACTTGTCTTGTTGCGCAGTTGTGCAGCGGGGCCTCCCACTTCTCTTTCTACTCTGGTTAGAGCCTGTTTGTGCTCTCCTCTGAAGGGAGTAGTACACACCGTTGTAGGAAATCTTCAGTTTCTTCGCAATTTCTCGCATGGAATAGCCTTCATTTCTAGGAACAAGAATAGACTGTCGAGTTTCATATGAAAGTTCTTTTTTTCTGGCCATTTTGAGAGTTTAATGAAACCAACAAATGTAATGCTCCAGATTCTCAACTAAACTCAAAGGAAGGTCAGGTTTATAGGCTCTCTAATCAGCCAAACTGTTTTCAGCTGTGGTAACATACTTGCACAAGGGTTTTCAAGGGTATTCTAACCATCCATTAGCCTTCTTAAACAGTTAGCAAACACAAAGTACCATAAGAACACTGGAGTGATGGTTGTTGGAAATGGGCCTCTATACACCTATGAAGATATTGCATTACAAACCAGACATTTGCAGATAGAATAGTCATTTACCACATTAACAATGTATAGAGTGTATTTCTGAATCATTTAATGTTAGCTTCATTGGAAAAAACTGTGCTTTTCTATCAAAAATAAGGTAATTATGCAAATGGTCTCTTCAGAGAGGGAGAGAACTACACTGTGTGCAGAATTATTAGGCAAGATTTATTTTGATCACATGATACTTTTTATACATGTTGTCCTACTCGAAGCTGTTCAGGCTTGAGAGCCAACTACCAATTAAGTAAATCAGGTGTTGTGCATCTCTGTAATGTCTAATGACATCAAAACCCTGTATAAGGTATGCCTAATTATTAGGCAACTTCCTTTCCTTTGGCAAAATGGGTCAGAAGAGAGATTTGACGGGCTCTGAAAAGTCCAAAATTTTGAGATGTCTTGCAGAGGGTTGCAGCAGTCTTGAAATTGCCAAACTTTTGAAGGGTGATCACCAAAAAATCAAGCGTTTCATGGCAAACAGCCAACAGGGTCGCAAGAAGCATGTTGGGCAAAGGCACAAAATAACTGCCCATGAATTGAAGAAAATTAAGCGTGAAGCTGCCAAGATGCCATCTGCCACCAGTTTTGCCATATTTCAGAGCTGCAACGTTACTGGAGTAACAAAAAGCACAAGGTGTGCGATACTCAGAGACATGGCCAAGGTAAGAAAGGCTGAAAAACGACTACCTTTGAACAAGAAACATAAGATAAAAAGTCAAGACTGGGCCAAGAAATATCTTAAGACTGACTTTTCAAAAGTTTTATGGACTGATGAAATGAGAGTGACTCTTGATTGGTCAGATGGATGGGCCAGAGAGGCTGCATCAGTAAAGGGCAGAGAGCTCCACTCCGACTCAGACGCCAGCAAGGTGGAGGTGGGGTACTGGTATGGGCTGGTATCATCAAAGATGAACTTGTGGGACCTTTTCGGGTTGAGGATGGAGTGAAGCTCAACTCCCAGACCTACTGCCAGTTTCTGGAAGACAACTTCTTCAAGCAGTGGTACAGGAAGAAGTCGGTATCGTTCAAGAAAAACATGATTTTCATGCAGGGCAATGCTCCGTCACATGCCTCCAACTATTCCACGATACTTCTTGGATATCTTTCAAAAATAAGGAAATTTCTAAGTGACCCTAAACTTTTGAACGGTAGTGTATTTCAGATTTACACAGAAACCCCAGTGTAAGTACTCAACGCTCAAGATAAATATGAGCCAAGCCTTACTGCGATCTTTGGGAGACAGAATGATCAAATCCACAGCATGACAAGAATTGGTTTTATTTATTATTTACACCATTCTTCGTGCGGTATAACTGATTAGACAAGTTTACTCTTCGGGTCGGTGCGATTACAGCGATACCAGATTTATATTTTTTTATGCTTGGCTGCAAACTGCCATATTGTTTCTCATATGTTCTAGAAGTTTTTTGGATCACGGCATGATGGCTAGGTTTTGAGGATCTTTTGGCTAGGGAATTTGAACTCCGCTTAAAAAAATGGGATAAACCACAGTTAATTTATATTTTAAAGGGGGGGGAGGCAATCACTTTTTCACACAGGGCCCTGTAAGTTTGGATTTCTTTTTCCCTTAATAATAAAGACTTTCATTTAAAAACTGCATTTTGTGTTATCTTTATCTAATATTTACATTCGATTGGTTACCTGAAACATTTATGTGTGCCAAATATGCAAAAGAATAGTTAATCAGGAAGGAGGCAAACAATTTTTCACGAATTGTATATATGTATGTAAATATTGAAATGCGCTCCAAATTGTCTTTAATGATCTTATGGATGTGAGGCATAATTTGAGAAATATGTGAAAAATAACAAGGAAAGAATAAATTAAAAAAAGCCGAGGCCAATCTAAGTTGCTATTACTAGTTCCACATCCGTCAGAAAAAATATATAAAAATAATGGTAATGGTAAGAGGAAAACATTTTTTAATATATTTTAGTGGTCCTTTGTCGGCTTTGTGGTCCAAAGCAAAGAAAATGTGAAAAATAGATATTTCCTTTATTTTCCCACCATGATCCGCAAAAAAAATTAAGAGTATGAACATAAAATAAAAATTAGGCCTCAAGTATGATGAAGAAATAAAATTGCATATGTGAATGAGAAACTGTTTTACAGCTTTTACGAAAACATGTGCCTGGTCAAGAACTGTGGTAAAAGGCCTGGTCTTGAACTCGTTAACATGTGACCTCTTTATGTGTTATCATAGTCCCATGTTATGATTATAGTCAACATTAAGCGTCTCTCTTCTCAATAACATAAAAATCTTTATTTCACATTTATTATCATGTAGGGGGCATGAGATAAAAGGAGAATGGACAGCACAGAACACTGTCCTTGTAGTGATACTCCTACAGGTCTGGCGCTGATATAATAATACACTCCTCTGCTAGTATTATACCAATGTATATGCTGCCCCCTTGTGGCACCAAAGAGAAAGCACAGGGCCGTCTGGTTAGTCTACTTACCTGTACTCTGTACCTTGCCTCACCATAAGGCACGGCGTTAAATGTTTGCTGGTCAGCAGTTGCTTAATACACTACAGAGGTGTACAGAAGAAATCTCACTCATTGTGCATAGGTTTCCATTGTTCTCAGAATCACAATTGCTGTTTACACAGGATGATGAGCTGCCGAGAACGATGATCTTTTGTACAAACCAAGAGATCATTTCACCCAAAAGACGACGCTTTAGCTTTCTTTGTTGGGTGATCAGCAGCCTGTTTAGACTGAAAGATTATCATTAGTGATGAGCGAATATACTCCTTACTCGAGATTTCTCGAGCACGCTCGGGGGTCCTCCGAGTATTTTTTAGTGCTCGGAGATTTAGTTTTTCTTACCGCAGCTGAATGATTTACATCTGTTAGCCAGCATAAGTACGTGTGGGGATTCCCTAGCAACCAGGCAACCCCCACATGTACTTATGCTGGCTAACAGATGTACATCATTCAGCTGTGGCAAGAAAAACTAACTCTCCGAGCACTAAACAATACTCGGAGGACACCCGAGCGTGCTTGAGAAATCTCGAGTAACGAGTATATTCGCTCATCACTAATTATCATGAAACGATCACTCACAATAACCATGCTGTATAAATACACCTTAACGGTGTTCTCCAATAATGCAATAAAACTGTACTCGTCACATAATCCATCACATTAGCGTGTCAGGATAGACTGCAATCTGAAGAAACACAACTCCCAAGACCTATGTCTCAACTGATAAAGGAGCTGTATCAGAAGCACATGTACCAATGAGCTTCTGGAGAAGGGATCTGATAAGAGAAGAAAAATCTTCTCATCGATTGAATGATCAAAGTATTTCTCCTGAGCCTCAGTCCTTCATGCGGAGTCAGCAAAGATGATATGTCTTGTCTTCTTCTGCCACAGACCTTCTCCGGCAGCACTGGTTTGTGTGCTTAGATCCACAACTCTTCCGACAGTTGAAACAAAGGTTTCAGGACCAATGTTACTTCAGTCAGAAGCCTGTCCCGACACGTGACTTAGAACAGGCTGAAGTATGAATTACGTGATAAGAGCCATTTTATTACATTCTTGTAAAACCCCTTGAAGACACTTGACTCATGTGAGATTCAAAGGAAACGATAAGAAAACATGGAACCATTTATTTTTTAAGAGATAAAAAGTAAATAACCAAATGAGATTTTTCTTCATTACCAGTATAATTAAAATAATTCTTGTATTGCCAGGACGCATTGTTATATCCATTCACCCAACATAAAAAAAAAATCACCCAGACCCATTCTCATCCAAATCTACAGTAGCTGACAAATAAATACCCTGTAAATAAGTCCCACAAGCTCATGAATGTGACCTCACTTCACATACACCATTAGAAAGTGCTGGCAGTGAAGGCGCTGTGAGCAGCTGCCATCCTAAGCTTTCCTGCAGCATGCAGCACGACGCTCTCACATCACGTCAAGTTGCTCCAGAACTTTAGTACAGTAGCTGTGTCAAGGGGTAGGATCCATTTGAGGGTAAGTACTGGAGATGGCTGTGCAAACGTATGGACAAAATAGAAGGATTCCAGTGTCTGTGACTCCAGTGAGAACTATGATAGCTTAGTCAGCATGTGTGGGCCAATTGCAGAGATCACTAGTAATAATCATCGCATGGTCCCAATGCCATACAGGGGAGATTTAAGGTATCCAAATCCAGGAAGAGGGGTGGAGTGGACACAGCGTAGACCAGGTAAAGGCCTGATGGAGCAGACCCCAATGTACAGTGCATGACCACTTTTATCTGAAGTCCCCAGTGCCGGGTATTATAAGAGCTCGTGCTCATCTTCATCCTCGGATCCTGATGGCCCCTGACGCACCTCCTCATACCACTTGTTAGTAAGGCTTTTCATTTGTATGCGCCCGTGATGGAAATCCTGATTGGTAGAAAGCAAAAACACAGTGAAACAAGATGTGTTGTAAGAGCGTGCCAACCGAGGCCTCCGCCACCCTGCATGCAGTGCCTAATGCCAACCAGTAAGGGTCTTTACAGGAGGGTGGTCCTCGAACTGATGAATGCAGAGAATCGTCTGCTGACCCTATGTTATTGGTTAACAGAGTAGAGGTGGCATCCCTGAGTGGCCTACTTTGTCTAACATGTATAGCCAATACAGGATACAATTTGAAAGGGCACAGTGATTTCACATATGCATGTTACCTCCTGTGTCAGACGCCGTGTGAAGAACGGGTTCAGGTATTTGGCGTCCAACCACATGAAACCCTTGAGATTGTGCTGCTTGATGTAATGAGACTCGTACTCCTCCTCCGTCAGCTCGGACAGGTGCTCAGACTCCACTGTGTTCCCCTGCAGAGACAACAGACAGTGATAGGACAGCCAGTGGCAGCAGGTCACTTCCCAAGAACAACAGTGTTGGATAATCTCATACTGTGATAATTTGTCTCTCTATGGTCACACTCCACAGCCATATGTACAGCAGAAAATAATCAGAAGTGCTTGCAAAATGTTAGCAAAAGCTGGTGCCCATCCTAGGCTTGTTACCTAATCCACCAGCAGAACGTAGTGCCTTCTGCAAGTTGTATGATCTCAATCTCCAGGTAGAACAGCCACCAAGCTGTAAAGCCCTCCAATCTGCAGGGGGGCACTGCACTGAACTGAAATATGGGAGAGTAGTAGGATGGCATCATACTGAACTGATATACAGTAGAAAAGGGGGCATCATACTGAACTGATATACAGGAGAGAAGTAAGAGGGCATCATACTGAACTGATATAGAGAGTAAGAGGGCATCATACTGAACTGACATACAGTAGAAAAGGGGGCATCATACTGAACTGATATACAGGAGAGTATCAAGGGGGCATCATACTGAACTGACATACAGTAGAAAAGGGGGCATCATACTGAACTGATATACAGGAGAGAAGTAAGAGGGCATCATACTGAACTGATATACAGGAGAGTATCAAGAGGGCATCATACTGAACTGATATAGAAAGTAAGAGGGCATCATACTGAACTGACATACAGTAGAAAAGGGGGCATCATACTGAACTGATATACAGGAATATACAGAAGAGTAAGAGGGCATCATACTGAACTGACACAGCAGAAAAGGGGGCATCATACTGAACTGATATACAGGAGATTAAGAGGGCATCATACTGAACTGACACAGCAGAAAAGGGGGCATCATACTGAACTGAAATACAGGAGAGTACTAAGAGGGCATCATACTGAACTGACATACAGCAGAAAAGGGGGCATCATACTGAACTGATATACAGGAGATTAAGAGGGCATCACACTGAACTGATATACAGGAGAGTAAGAGGGCATCATACTGAACTGACACAGCAGAAAAGGGGGCATCATACTGAACTGAAATACAGGAGAGTACTAAGAGGGCATCATACTGAACTGACATACAGCAGAAAAGGGGGCATCATACTGAACTGATATACAGGAGAGTAAGAGGGCATCATACTGAACTGATATACAGGAGAGTAAGAGGGCATCATACTGAACTGACACAGCAGAAAAGGGGGCATCATACTGAACTGAAATACAGGAGAGTACTAAGAGGGCATCATACTGAACTGATATACAGGAGAGTAGTAAGAGGGCATCATACTGAACTGATATACAGGAGACCACTAAGAGGGCATCATACTGAACTGATATACAGTAGAGCACTAAGAGGGCATCATACTGAACCGATATACCGTAGAGCACTAAGAGGGCATCATACTGAACTGATATACAGTAGAGCACTAAGAGGGCATCATACTGAACTGATATACAGGAATATACAGGACAGTAAGAGGGCATCATACTGAACTGATGTACCGTAGAGCACTAAGAGGGCATCATACTGAACCGATATACAGTAGAGCACTAAGAGGGCATCATACTGAACCGATATACAGTAGAGCACTAAGAGGGCATCATACTGAACTGATATACAGTAGAGCACTAAGAGGGCATCATACTGAACTGATATAACGTAGAGCACTAAGAGGGCATCATACTGAACTGATATAAAATAGAGCACTAAGAGGGCATCATACTGAACCGATATACAGTAGAGCACTAAGAGGGCATCATACTGAACTGATATACCGTAGAGCACTAAGAGGGCATCATACTGAACTGATATACAGTAGAGCACTAAGAGGGCATCATACTGAACTGATATACAGGAATATACAGGACAGTAAGAGGGCATCATACTGAACCGATATACAGTAGAGCACTAAGAGGGCATCATACTGAACTGATATACAGTAGAGCACTAAGAGGGCATCATACTGAACTGATATACAGTAGAGCACTAAGAGGGCATCATACTGAACTGATATACAGTAGAGCACTAAGAGGGCATCATACTGAACTGATATACCGTAGAGCACTAAGAGGGCATCATACTGAACCGATATACAGTAGAGCACTAAGAGGGCATCATACTGAACCGATATACAGTAGAGCACTAAGAGGGCATCATACTGAACTGATATACAGTAGAGCACTAAGAGGGCATCATACTGAACTGATATACAGTAGAGCACTAAGAGGGCATCATACTGAACCGATATACAGTAGAGCACTAAGAGGGCATCATACTGAACTGATATACCGTAGAGCACTAAGAGGGCATCATACTGAACTGATATACAGTAGAGCACTAAGAGGGCATCATACTGAACTGATATACAGGAATATACAGGACAGTAAGAGGGCATCATACTGAACCGATATACAGTAGAGCACTAAGAGGGCATCATACTGAACTGATATACAGTAGAGCACTAAGAGGGCATCATACTGAACTGATATACAGTAGAGCACTAAGAGGGCATCATACTGAACTGATATACAGTAGAGCACTAAGAGGGCATCATACTGAACTGATATACAGTAGAGCACTAAGAGGGCATCATACTGAACCGATATACAGAAGAGTACTAAGAGGGCATCATACTGAACTGATATACAGTAGAGCACTAAGAGGGCATCATACTGAACCGATATACAGTAGAGCACTAAGAGGGCATCATACTGAACCGATATACCGTAGAGCACTAAGAGGGCATCATACTGAACCGATATACAGTAGAGCACTAGAGGGCATCATACTGATCTGATATACAGGAGTACCAAGAGGGCATCATACTGAACCGATATACGGTAGAGCACTAAGAGGGCATCATACTGAACTGATATACAGTAGAGCACTAAGAGGGCATCATACTGAACCGATATACAGAAGAGTACTAAGAGGGCATCACATTGAACCGATATACAGGAGAGTAAGATGGCATCATACTGAACTGATATACAGGAATATACAGGACAGTAAGAGGGCATCATACTGAACCGATATACTGGAGAGCAACAGTGCATCATGATTAACTGATACTAAGGAGAGTAGCAAGAGGGCATCATATTGAGCTAGCACTACAGGAAAGTAGTAAGAGGGCATCATACTGAACTCATTAAGCCTCTTTAACTTTTGGTCCCAATGTCTTAAAAATAAGGAAGTGCTGTTAAGATGCCAGAAATCTTGCTGTACAATAGAATTAGATATTTCGTGACTGATGGCTATTGTTCCTTGTTATCAGCATGACTTTACTGGCCTTCAGTGAGGGAACACTTATCCACTAAAGCAGTGATCAGCGGTAATGAAGAGCAACACCTGCTTCACCATCTACTAGCACACACAATTTACCCACCATTTTTTCAGTCTTGCTCAAGTTGACATCTTTCTTGTTTTTTTTCCGAGCTTTGGCGTCCTCAATATCTATGAGTCGAATAAGCGGCATGGTGCCTCCACCCATCAGCAAGATGGTGAACAGCACAATGATGATGGTAGTGGTGCCAATCAGTTGACGTTTTTCCATTGGATCCAGCTCCAAGTGAAGGCTCAGGGCATATGGAATGGCCCCTCGTAAACCTGACAAGAGAAACACCCAAGTTATGTCACGAAAAATACTGAGTGTCTGTCACCTAAGACAATTCATATTGTTTTCCCCTCTAAAGTGTCAGCTGTGCCCATCGTGTACCCATCATCCCTCAATTTAACTAGTGAGATCTTACCACTGAACCACATGATGAACATCATCTTTGGGGTGATCTTGTGGTCCCGGAAGAAGTTGAGCAGATAGGACAAGGGGAAAATATTAACGGCACGACCTAGCAGTACCAGCACCTGTGGCATCGGAAACAAACAGCATGCAAGCGCAGAGTCACAACATAACAGAAGAATGGGCATTTTATTGTATCTTTTTTTAAGCATCCAATGCCAGAGTCCTCTACATATGAAAAGGGTTATATACAGTACTGTGCAAAAGATTTAAGCAGGTGTGAAAAATATGCTGCGAAAATAAGAATCCTTTAAAAAATAAAAGTGCTAACAGATTACGTTGATCGATTAACAAAATGAAAATCGACTGAACAAAAGTGTCAAACACTTAAAAAATCTAAATCTCATCAATATTGAGTGTCACAGTTCTTCTAAGTACACTTGCAGTTTTTGAGGGAACTTGGCAGGGAGATTGTTACAAACATCTTGGAGAACTAACCACAGATCTTCTGTGAATGTCGCTTGTGCAACTTAATGGATCCTGCTGCAGAATAAATATGGAGCCATTCAGACTCCTGTCTGATGGTACTGTATGATAGGTAAGTATCTGCCTGTATTTTTTTTTTTAGCAACATTATATGTAATGGCACGCATCAAGGGTGTCCGCTTTCCCCTCTAATTTTCATACTAACACTGGTACCCTTTCTTCGGAGAATTCGGTCTAACACTAAGATTGTGGGTCCCTTTATGTGGGGTTCTGCCTGCAAGATTGCTTTTCTTCATCAACAAACCGACTATTTCTTTACCTAACTATAGTAAGTAAAGCCAGCTCACCGAGTAGCCACCACAGGTGCAAGGAACTCCACGCTGATCAACGTAATCACAGGAGAAAGGAAAAAAAAAAGAACTTGTTCCAGCTCCATATCTGTAAAATTCAGGCTTGAAACTTGATTTTGCCAATTTAAAAGCAGTGGAAATGTGCTCTCCAGAAGCACGGCCGGCTCTTGTCCCGCTGTGCTTCTGGAGAGCACATTTCCACTGCTTTTAAATTGGCAAAATCAAGTTTCAAGCCTGAATTTTACAGATATGGAGCTGGAACAAGTTCTTTTTTTTTCCTATTTCTTTACCTAACCTGATGGCAGAGTTCAGTACATACAATGGCCTCTCAAATTTTAAAATTAGAAGCTCCTAACATTAATACTCACCCACTCTGTCTTGGCATTCTTGAAAGCCGCCTTTAGCTTTAATGGGCTAAGTCAGCCATAAAATACTTAGGAATATTATTACCAAGCGACAGCACTTAAAACTCTTCCCACGATTGGGGCTACTCTTGCATGATACAATAATCCCCAGTATGTTCATCACTCTTACCACAATCATCCTCCATGTACCCTATCCTGGATATTTGATTTGCGACAAAGTCATAAAAGGATTTGTGACTTATATACCCCTTAATGATCTTGCACATTTTCAGGGTTTTTTTTTTCTTGTTCTTTGAAATGGCTCAAAAAAACGTTCCTGATGCTTGAATGATCAAATCATTTTTGCCTTTTTAATCCTGATACATTGGGCGTAATTGTTGTGTCATTTTTATGTTCCAATTATTCTATGATAATAGGAAATAAAGGTCTATTTACCACAAAGGACCATCAAAAAACATTTTACATTTTGCTTAATTTTCAGCAGAAATTATTTTTTTTATGTTGGACATTTTTTTTCAGCAGTTGCCGGGCTACAAACAGCACTTCAGACTTGCAGTGTTTTTTCTTTTTAAGATTTGCTTTATTTCTTTTTTTTTTGCTGTTATTTCACACATTGTGCCCTCATAAGGATTTAAAAGACAATTAGGAGAGGATTTTAAACACATTCATACATTATGTTTAATTGCCGATTTCCCCTGTAACTGGGCCTGTTATATTAGCCTCATTTACAAGGAAAATTCAATCTCCTGGCTGCACAGCAATGGTGACAGGAACTTTTGAGACCCAACAGCTACTGCTTCCTCCTTTCACCCAGCGATCACATAACTGGGTCCTGAAGAGGAAGCACTGACAGCGCTTCCTATACTATACACACAGCACTTCTTCAGCACTGGCTATACAGCGATTCAGAAGGCAGAGATGGTAATAAACTATCTTCTCTATGGGAAGTCCGGAAGTCTCTGTCCACAAGCTCACCACTCCTGCAGCTGCATGACCGTGTGAAAACAGCTCTGCATTGACATTTTAGAACATCACTGCAAAGTAAAGTTGGGACCGCCCAGACGAAGGAGAACTTTGGTGGTCTGGAAGTAGTTAAAGTTGCCTTTTGTGGTTTAGTCAATTTTTGGATTTTTACATGAATGTGTCTCCTCTAGATGTTTTAGACCAATTCATCAAATATGACAGTTTGCGCAAATGTACTGTAGTCCCTCCCCAGATTAATTTTATAAACCCCATACATTTTTTAGCACATTTTGTGGAACATGTGACTTTTCCTCTAAAATTGCATATGAATGGTTAAAATAAAAAAAGAGAGAAATTTTGACTTTACACAAAATTTAAGAACCACGTGCGCCATTTTGAAGGCAACTAATTCAAATTGACAGGCAAAAAAAAGTGACTTAAAAAATAACAAAAAAAACCAACACTCCCTGCAAATGAAGACTATTCGCTTAGGTATGATGAAATCCAGGAATCGGCCAAGTCTGTTGTGCATGCCAATGTATGAGAGGATATGTATGCACATACATATATTATATATATATATTGATGAATTGCACATACTTACAATACACCAGATCACAAAGGAGATCTCAAATTTGTGCGGAAAACTGAATATTGACAGGCCGAGGAAAGCAAAGACGCAGGTTTCTAGAAGTGACGAGAACAAACCCAGTTAAACCATGAGAGACATGAAAACATTAAAACCCACCGGTGCATAGAAGAAACCAGGCACCCAACACGACCATCACTCACCACATAGGAAGGCCACCGTCCTCAGCGTCTGTTGCATAAGGATCTGAGTAACTGGTGACAAATTGTGGTGAGTATAATGAGACATCACAATCCCTGAGAAAAGGATGGCCATGATACCTGAAATAAATGATGCTGACTTGTTAGAGTCGGTCTCATCTCATGATATGAATATATTCAGCATATATGGCTGGGAAAGCGGCATCACACCCAGACCAGAATACACTGTATCAAACAAACTATAACACAACCAAGCCAGAATTCACCATATAATAGACTACGGTAAATCCACAGCCAAACCAAAATACACCACAGCAGACAGGCTATGCAGTACTCAGGCCAAATATCCCAGGTCATAAGGATTCCCTTGAAAACACCGTGACACGGCGAAACATGTCAGGGGGAGTCTGTGTCAGTGAATTTACAACTTGTGTTACCATTATAATGAATTAGTTGTGTACTGCAGACATGCTACAAATACCGATTATATCCTACCTTTTGCTACCCATCCACGAACAGTGATCAAAATACATGAATGAATAAGATAATACAGGGAAAGGCACCCGTCATAATTTTACAATAATTCAGTTAATGCAGGACACTTGATTTTAATAATAGTGAAAAAAGTGGTTTTATCAGTTAGGTGGCATGGTGGTCATATTTTAACCTATTGCAATTTGTAAATAATTGTGTCATTATACCAGAGCGCTTTCTCTTGGGTACGGCTGTTAGAATATCATCATTAGTATGCACCACGCCCAAAGCCAGAGTTCATCATAACAGAAAGAGTATACTGCACCCAGGCTCTGGATATACAGTTATCAGACAGCCAACACTGAAGCTAGGCCATAATTCTAGGAATCAGAAACGATACTGAGTCAGGGCCAATATAGCCCAAATAAGATGGACTGCAAAGCATCCAGGCCAGGATGCATCATATCTGACAGACTAGAGTGGTGGCCAAATGTTATGACACTGACACAAATTTTGGTTATCACAAGATTTTGGAAATACCCAACATTTGCAGTGTTGTCACTTATTTTTCAAGACGTCTACTCTTCGCTCTGGCAGCCAGATATCAGCTTCTGGGCCAAATCCTGACTGATGACCGCCCATTCTTGTCTCATCAGTGCTTGGACTTTATCACAATTTCTGTATTCTTGTTTGTTCGCCCGCTTTTTCAGGATTGACCACAGGTACTCATTGGAATTGAGATCTGGAAAGTTTCCCGGCCTAAAAATTCAATGTTTTGTTCAATGAGCCACTTTGTCATCACTTTTGCCTTGTGAAATAATCTCCATCATGCTGGAAAAAGTATTGTTCACCACCAAATTGCCCCTAGATGGTTGGGAGAAGTTGCTCTTGGAGGATGTTTAGATCCTTTTCTTTATTCATGGCGGTGATCTGGGATCTTAGGAAAAATTGTGATTGAGCCCTCTCCATGGATCATAGGAAACTCCACACATGAATGGTCTCAGGATACTTTACTGTTGACATGACACAACTCATTGTAGCGCTCTGGACAATCATTCTTCCAGATGTCCCAAACAGTCTGAAGGGGGCTTCATCAGAGAAAATAACTGTAGGAAGTACAAGAATTTGGCTGCAGAGGACTGGTGTAAAGTTATTTTCTTTGATAAAACCCCTTTAGGCCACGTTCACACTTTGCGGCCTGCTCTGCGGGTTCTCCCGCAGCGGAATTGATAAATCTGCAGGGCAAAACCGCTGCGGTTATCCCTGCAGATTTATCGCGGTTTGTTCCGCGGTTTCCGCAGCGGGTTTCTGCCTATACTATTGATGCTGCATATGCAGCATCAATAGTAATGTAAAAAATAATAAAAATTGGTTATACTCACCCTCCGATGTCCGGATCTCCTCGGTGCTGCAGGCGGCTGTGCCGACAAGGACCTTCGTGACGTCACGGTCATGTGACCGCGGCGTCATCACGGTCATGTGACCGCGACGTCACCACAGGTCCTGCTCGCACAGCAACTGAGACCGGACGCCGCGGGCAGCGCTGAGAGGTGAGTATAGCATCATTTTTTATTTTAATTCTTTTTTTTACACCAAAATATGGTTCCCAGGGCCTGGAGGAGAGTCTCCTCTCCTCCACCCCGGGTACCATCGGCACATTATCCGCTTAACTTCCCGCAACGTGGGCACAGCCCCATGCGGAAAGTGAGCGGATCAATGCATTTCTATGGGTGCAGAATCGCTGCGATTCTGCACCAAGAAGTGACATGCTCCTTCTTTTTTTCCACAGAAAAGCCGCGCGGCTTTTTCCGCGGAAATCCGCAGCGTGGTCACAGCGGGTTTTGTTTTCCATAGGGTAACATTGTACTGTACCCTGCATGGAAAACTGCTGCGGATCCGCAGTGTCAAATCCGCTGCGGATCCGCGGCAAAACCCGCAAAGTGTGAACGTAGCCTTAGACTGTTCAGGACATCTGGATGTATAATTGTAAGGAGAAGAAAAGGTGAGAGCTACCATGAGTCCTGTATCATGCCAGCAGTAAAGCATCCTGAGATCATTCATGTGTGGGGGCTTTTCATCCATGGAGGGGGCTCACTCACAATTTTGCCTAAGAACACTGCCATGAATAAACAATCTTCTATATATATATAATTATCTAAGGGGTACTTCCGTCTTTCTGTCTGTGCTTCTGTCGGCAACTTCCGTCACGGTTATTCATTCGCTGATTGGTCTCGCCAGCTGCCTGTCATGGCTGCCGCGACCAATCAGCGACAGGCACAGTCCGATTAGTCCCTACCTACTCCCCTGCAGTCAGTGTCGGGCGGCCGCTCCATACTCCCCACAGTCACGGCTCATACAGGGTTAATGCCAGAAGTAACGGACCGCGTAATGCTGCGGGTAACTCACTCAGTTACCGCCGCTATTAACCCTGTGTGACCAAGTTTTTAACTATTGACGCTGCCTATGCAGCGTCAATAGTAAAAGGATCTAATGTTAAAAATAATTTAAAAAAAGAAAAAATCATTATATACTCACCTTCCACTGCCTTTCCCGCTCCTCGCCACCGTCCGGTAACCGCTCTGTGCAAGCGGCAGGTTCCGGTAGCAAGGATCGTATGGCAGAAGGACCTGCCATGATGTCACGGTCATGTGACCGCAACGTCATCACACCCTGGGACCGGAAGCTGCCGCCTGTACCGCGCACAGGCGACAGAACTACAAGTATGGTGAGTATGTTAGAACTACAAGGGGCCCTCGGATCGGAAGGTGAGTATGTTTATTTTTTATTTCTTAACCTGTGACATACGTGGCTGGGCAATCTACTACGTAGCTAGGCAATATACTATGTGGCTGGGCAATATAGTAGTGGCTGGGCAATATACTACGTGGCTCTGTGCTGTATACTACGTCGCTGTGCAATATAATACGTCGCTGTGCAATATACTACGTGGCTCTGTGAAATATACTACGTGGCTGGGCTATATACTACGTGGCTGGGCTATATACTACGTGGCTGGGCTATATACTACGTGGCTGGGCTATATACTGCGTGGCTGGGCTATATACTGCGTGGCTGGGCTATATACTGCGTGGCTGGGCTATATACTGCGTGGCTGGGCTATATACTGCGTGGCTGGGCTATATACTGCGTGGCTGGGCTATATACTGCGTGGCTGGGCTATATACTGCGTGGCTGGGCTATATACTGCGTGGCTGGGCTATATACTGCGTGGCTGGGCTATATACTGCGTGGCTGGGCTATATACTACGTGGCTGGGCAATATACTACGTCGCTGGGCAATATACTACGTCGCTGGGCAATATACTACGTGTCTGGCCAATATACGTGGGCATGCATATTCTAGAATACCCGATGCGTTACAATCGGGCCACCATCTAGTATCTATATAGTTGTCTAAGGGTCACTTCCGTCTGTTTGTCTGTCACGGAAATCCCGCGTCGCTGATCGGCCGGCCGCAACCAATCAGCGACGGGCACAGTCCGGCCGCGAATTTGCCCTTCCCTACTCCCCTCCAGTCAGTGCTCCCTCCATACTCCCCTCCAGTCAGTTCCCCCATTGCGGTTTAGCAGTCCATTAAACTAACTGCGATACACCTCAGCATAACGCGGTGTAACAGGCCGTTAACGCTGCTATTAACCCTGTGTGACCAACTTTTTACTATTGATGCTGCCTAAGCAGCTACGTGGGCTGTGTTATATACTACGTGGGCTGTGTTATATACTACGTGGGCTGTGTTATATACTACGTGGGCTGTGTTATATACTACGTGGGCTGTGTTATATACTACGTGGGCTGTGCTATATACTGCGTGGGCTGTGCTATATACTACTATACATATTCTAGAATACCCGATGCGTTAGAATCGGGCCACCATATAGTGTGTGTGTATATATATATATATATATATATATATATATATATATATATATATATATATATATATATATATATATATATATATATATTTGTCTAAAGGTCCATCTCTCTGTCTGTAACGGAAATCCCGCATCACTGATTGGTCGCGGCAGGTCGCGACGTGGGATTTCCGGGAAGGGGCGTGGTCTCCACCATCACTGCTGGTGTACAGGAGAGAGGAGCGGGAGAGTGTACCGACCAGGAGGGAACGTGGAAGCGTCTGGACAGTGCGTGTACCGGCCCGGGTGAGCGAGGGAGGCGGGGAGGAAGCCGAGGATCGGGAGAGGGCAAAGAGTGGAGGGCAGAGGGGGCTGTGAGGATGCCGGCCTGTGACGACCTATCCTGTGCGGGCACCCGGAGTCCTGCGTGTGCGGAGAGCCTGGGTGCGGGAGCCAGGGCTCCGGGGACCCGACTCCCCCGCCGCATTGAACTACACCGGTGTCTGCCGGTACAGTTCAAATCAATGATGGAGGAGAGAGCGTCACCTGACGCTCCCTCTCCCATCATTCCCCGCTCTACCTCTGACACTGCGGGTGCGCAATGACATCATCGCACACTCACTGTGTCCCAGGCAGTGCAGTGGCAGCCGCCGAGACAGGAGCAGTGCGGGCACAAGGGGAGGAATGTGTTGTTTTTTTTACTGGACTGTAGGGCCATTCTCGGAGGGGGAAGGGGGGGGAAGAGATGCGGGTTGTGCTGTATACTACTGTGTGGGCTGTGCTGTATACTACTGTGTGGGCTGTGTTATCTACTACACTGCCAGATAGAGCTATATTCCGTATATGTCCGAGTAGCTGCACAGCCTATATGTGTATGTATATATCTATATATTATATATATGTATAAAAAATGGAAACAGCACAAGCTCACCAATAGGTGCCAAGCCTCCTAGGCAGGACGGTCCACTCATCCACCCAAATACCATACCAAGTGAAAAGAGGAAGGCAGCACTCCAATTCTTGAAAAGGTGAAAAAGCTGTGACGTTTATTTCAGACCCACATCTCTATACGAAGTTTCGGCTCACACTGAGCCTTTCTCAAGCCCTTGAGAAAGGCTCAGTGTGAGCCGAAACGTCGTATAGAGATGTGGGTCAGAAATAAATGTCACAGTTTTTTCACCTTTTCAAGAATTGGAGTGCTGCCTTCCTTTTTTCACTTGGTATATATATATATATATATATATATATATATATATATATATATATATATATATATATATATATATATATATATATATATATATATATATATATATATATACACACACACATATACATACAGTGGGGCAAAAAAGTATTTAGTCAGTCAGCAATAGTGCAAGTTCCACCACTTAAAAAGATGAGAGGCGTCTGTAATTTACATCATAGGTAGACCTCAACTATGGGAGACAAACTGAGAAAAAAAAATCCAGAAAATCACATTGTCTGTTTTTTTATCATTTTATTTGCATATTATGGTGGAAAATAAGTATTTGGTCAGAAACAAAATTTCATCTCAATACTTTGTAATATATCCTTTGTTGGCAGTGACAGAGGTCAAACGTTTTTTGTAAGTCTTCACAAGGTTGCCACACACTGTTGTTGGTATGTTGGCCCATTCCTCCATGCAGATCTCTTCTAGAGCAGTGATGTTTTTGGCTTTTCGCTTAGCAACACGGACTTTCAACTCCTTCCAAAGGTTTTCTATAGGGTTGAGATCTGGAGACTGGCTAGGCCACTCCAGGACCTTGAAATGCTTCTTACAAAGCCACTCCTTCGTTGCCCTGGCGGTGTGCTTTGGATCATTGTCATGTTGAAAGACCCAGCCACGTTTCATCTTCAATGCCCTCGCTGATGGAAGGAGGTTTGCACTCAAAATCTCACGATACATGGCCCCATTAATTCTTTCATGTACCCGGATCAGTCGTCCTGGCCCCTTTGCAGAGAAACAGCCCCAAAGCATGATGTTTCCACCACCATGCTTTACAGTAGGTATGGTGTTTGATGGATGCAACTCAGTATTTTTTTTCCTCCAAACACGACAAGTTGTGTTTCTACCAAACAGTTCCAGTTTGGTTTCATCAGACCATAGGACATTCTCCCAAAACTCCTCTGGATCATCCAAATGCTCTCTAGCAAACTTCAGACAGGCCCGGACATGTACTGGCTTAAGCAGTGGGACACGTCTGGCACTGCAGTATCTGAGTCCATGGTGGCGTAGTGTGTTACTTATGGTAGGCCTTGTTACATTGGTCCCAGCTCTCTGCAGTTCATTCACTAGGTCCCCCCGCGTGGTTCTGGGATTTTTGCTCACCGTTCTTGTGATCATTCTGACCCCACGGGGTGGGATTTTGCGTGGAGCCCCAGATCGAGGGAGATTATCAGTGGTCTTGAATGTCTTCCATTTTCTAATTATTGCTCCCACTGTTGATTTCTTCACTCCAAGCTGGTTGGCTATTGCAGATTCAGTCTTCCCAGCCTCGTGCAGGGCTACAATTTTGTTTCTGGTGTCCTTTGACAGCTCTTTGGTCTTCACCATAGTGGAGTTTGGAGTCAGACTGTTTGAGGGTGTGCACAGGTGTCTTTTTATACTGATAACAAGTTTAAACAGGTGCCATTACTACAGGTAATGAGTAGAGGAAAGAGGAGACTCTTAAAGAAGAAGTTACAGGTCTGTGAGAGCCAGAAATCTTGATTGTTTGTTTCTGACCAAATACTTATTTTCCACCATAATATGCAAATAAAATGATAAAAAAACAGACAATGTGATTTTCTGGATTTTTTTTTCTCAGTTTGTCTCCCATAGTTGAGGTCTACCTATGATGTAAATTACAGATGCCTCTCATCTTTTTAAGTGGTGGAACTTGCACTATTGCTGACTGACTAAATACTTTTTTGCCCCACTGTATGTATGTATATATATATATATATATATATATATATATATATATATATATATATATATATATATATATATATATATATATATAGTCTAAGGGTCTACGCGTCTGTTTGTCTGTAACGGAAATTCTGCGTCACTGATCGGCCAGCCAGGCTCGACAGGCACAGTCCAGTCGCGAATTGGCCCCTCCCTACTCCCCTCCAGTCAGTGTCCCCTCCATACTTCCCTCCAGTCAGCGCCCCCCCCGTAAGGCAATGTATCGCCCCATCCCGGACCCGAGCCCCTGGTTACCCCCAGTTCGTATTCACATCGGCGGACACACGGGCTCTGCTCCCGGCCTGCAGGCCCGGCATGGCGGTTGGGGGTCTGGAGCTCAGGCCCCGGGATAGGGAGGCGGAGGGAGGCCGCTCGCAGGAGGAGAGGGGCGGCCGCACACAGCACAGCCAGGTCGAGCCGGGATCACAGGCTTCCGGGACTGACGGCGAGGAAAGGACGGGCGGCGCCTCCAGAGCACAGCGACCCCTGCAGGCCGGAGGAAGGTGGCGCCGCAAACTGCAGTACAGGCTGCCCGAACCCCCGACATCCCGCGCCCCGAACCCCCCCGACATCCTGCGACCAATCAGCGACAGGCGCAGTCCGCCCGCGAATTGGCCATGCTTGAACCACGCTTCGCTGATTGGTCGCGCCCGGCCGGCCGCAACCAATCAGCGATATTGGAGCGGAATTTAACCCCCACTCACAGCGCAACGTACATACATACATACATACTCTAGAATACCCGATGCATTAGAATCGGGCCCGCATCTAGTGAGATATAAACCTCCTCTAAGAGCAACTTCTCCTGACTCTCTAGAAGCAATATGGTAATAAACAATGCTTTTTCCCCGCATATGGAGACCATTTCACAAGACAAAAGTGATAAAACTAAGTGGCTCAGAAAACAAAACATCGAAATTTTAGGTCCTTGGACAGGAAATTCCACAGATCTCAATATCATTGAAAACCTGAGGTGAATCCTCAAATAGCAGAAGGACAAAGAAAAACACAGAAATTGTGATAAACTCCATGCGCCAATTAGACAAGAATGGGCGGTCATCAGTCAGGATTTGGCCCAGAAGCTGATATCTGGCTGCAGGCAGAAGTCTTAAATAATACGGGTATGTTTATCGTTCACACGTGGCATTTTTGGCGTGTTTTTTTATGCCAATTTTCAGCTGTGTTTTACAGTGCCAGCAAAGTCTACTAGACTTCAGAAATCTCATGCACACAGTCTGGTTCCTTTGTCCTCAGTAATTTGTGCTTTGCTTGTTTTTTTGCATGTCATCACTTTCAGCGTTTTTCACCCATTGAAAGTAATGGGTATTGAAAACCTACTGAAAAAATGCAGGTATCAGTTTTTGCTGCATTTTTTGTGCCAAAACCTTATAAAGTAGAATGTGATTTTTTTTTTGTTACTAAATCTTATCAGCTTGCACAACAGACAAATGTAGCATGACAAAAACTCAGCAAAAAAACGCAAGAAAAAACAAGCAAAACCTGCATTTTTTCTGCAGCTTCTTTACTGCCAAGAGAAAAGTTTTTGCTGCACAAAAAAACAGCAAAAACACCTTGTGTGAACATAGCCTTAGTGTCAATGCTGTAAATATTAAGTATTTACATTAACTTGATGAATTTGTCAGTCAAAATGTAAAAACTTAATAAACGCTGATAATTGTACTTCAGTAACCAGAGAAACATCAAACTAAAGATCTAAAAAGAATGAAGTATCAGCTGTGTGAAAACAACGACTGTACACTACATCCAGGCCTGAATACACAGTACCAGAAAGTGGACCTGTGCTCAGGCCAGAAAACACCGTGTCAGACAGACTACACAGTTCCCAGGCCAGAATGGCCAGCACATCTGGCTCCTTTAACATTACAATTACACATATGGCTATCATACACAAATAGTTGGTGGACTTTGAATTTCTGCTGATTTAATGGACAGACATTTTCCATTCATTTCTGACACGAAAGCAAGCACCAGCACTCACCTGATAGTGAAATCCCCTCACACAATCCATACGGAAGATAGGCAAAAATGATCATCATTCCAAACTCCAGGGACGGAGTCTTCCTTAGGTCGAGATGCTTCAAAACCTGACATTGAGTCAAGAGAAACAGGCACCAGGATGTATGGGATAAAGGCATGGACATAACTCGCACAGTTTCCCTGTGATGAGCCTTTGATCAGGGAGGATAAAGGGCAAGGACTAACTGGACAATAGCTCTAACTTGCTGAAGACAGCATCAAAGGTACTGCTGCCCACAAGTCCTCACCGCCAGCTCATACAGTTACAATCTAAAATTGTCTGAATGTAGGGCAATGAGCAAGGGCCACAAAGACACCATCACCAGAGATGGCCATTGGAAAGTCATCTATTCCTTAGAGAGCAATCACAGTAATGAGTGACAGAATTGTGTATCGGTTCATCTCTACAGGGTTCCTGTGTGCCCTGGATTTATGTGCATGTAGATGTTCTGTATACATCTCTACATACTATTAACAGATGGATATCATGTCTCTAACGAGAAAGTAAAATCTTTCACAAATAACAAAAGTTTTGTTTTGCAGGAGGTAAGCGCTGAAAGGAACACATTGTCTAAGCATGAAGGAGGATACTAATGCAGAAATAAGACCGGTCAGTGTTCCAAGAGCTGCAGAACCAAAGAACATCTTCAGGAAGTAAGCCAAAGCCTGGAGGAAGGTCTGCCATCCATTCACCTCCGATACATGGTCCCTGTTAAGTCCTTCTGCTGTGCTGCCAATGAGACAAGACATAAAAGACAATAGCAGACCCGGTAGGAGGACTATCTGACGATCCAGGTCACACCATGTATGAGGGATATTGTATGAAAAGCAGTAGCAGTCTTAATAGTATGAGGGGTTTTCTATCAAGAGCAGAGCAAACTGTGTATGAAAGGTCTTGTATGAAGAGTAGAAGACAGTGTATGAAAAGTCTTGTATGAGGAGTAGGAACAGACTTTGTACGAAGAGAAGGAGCAGACTATGTATGGAGGGTCTTGCATAAAGAGTAGGAGCAGACTGTACATAAGGGGTCTTCTATCAAAGACAGTAAGATACTGGGTATAGGGGGCTTCAATCAAGAGCAGGAGGAGACTGTGTTTGAAGGGTCTTGTATGAAGAGCAGGAGCAGACTATTTATGAGGAGTCTTCTATCAAGAGCATGAGGAGACCAACTATGAAGAGTTTTTGTGAGTTTCTGTGTGAAATGCAGAAGCAGGCTGCATTTGAAGGGTGATATACAAAATGAAGGGTCAGGCTGTGTATTTGCACTGTATGAAGAGAAGGAGCAAATTGTATGAGAGAATTCAAATGAAGAGTGGGATAAACTGTTATGAGGAATATATAAAGGCCAGAAGCAATCTGTATAGCGAGCACACTGCTCCTTCTATTCATACAGTTCTTATAACAGAGTTTAGCAACTAAACCACAAACATAAGGTAAATGTGGGGAGACAAAGGAGAGATCCAAAAAATTCCATACCCCCGGAAGAAGCTGGCGGCAAAACGCGCGTCAGGGTGAGGGGACGTCGAGCACACCTCCAGTGGCTGACTTATAGCTCATAGGTAGTAATTATTTATTCCATTTACCCTTTGACAAGTTTGGTACCTGTCTGACAGCACTGCATTATTGTAGCTAATACTATTGGTTATTTTTCTACTCAGCCTTTCCCTGTCCTCATATAAGGAGGTACCTAATATATTTTCTTGTCTCTTATGTTACATAGTGTAATTTTTTATTATGATTGTCCCCACAGTGAGGATGTTTTTTGGAGGATTATAACCATGTTCTGAGCCATTGGTATAGTTTAATTATTTTGTTATTTGGCTAAGGGGAGGTATTGAAATTTTTCACCCCCATAACTATTTGCTATTCAGGACATTTATCCACCATTGTTCGGCGTCACTTTACAGCATTTTGCTTTTTTATATGTTTTTACTATATATTTGAATAACATTGATTAAGTTGTATCTAATTGTTTGCATCTCTTCCTTGTCTACCCACATTTACCTTATGTTTGGGGTTTTGTTGATACATCTATTATGAAGTGCCTTTCTTACCAGAATTTCTTTTAGTCTATGCCTGATGAAGAGGCCTGAGTAGTCTCGAAAGCTTGCAATTTGTTACCATCTTTTCAGTTAGCCATTAAAAGGTATCAACCACTGAGGACTCTCAATTCTAAACATTTTTCTTACCAAGTACATTTTTCTGATTTAATAACAACAGAGGATGTATGAAGTCTGTAAGAAGACTGTGCATGAGAACTGTATGAAGTACAGACTGAATGAAGAGTCTTGTATGCTTAGCAGAAGAAGGTAGTGTATTGGCGCCGTCTGAGAAGCGGGAGTAGTCTGTGTGAGGTCTGGAAGCCAAGGCAGACTGTATGAGGGCTATAGGATGAGCAGAAGTAGATTGTGTGAGGTCTGTGTTCAGAGCGGGACACGGTGTGTATGAAGAATGTATGAATTGCTAAACTACACTGAGGAGTCTGTCTGAACAGTATTATATGAAGAACTGTAGCAACCAGTGTATGAAAGGTCACGTATGGAGACAACGGTCAGGCTATGTATGAGGAGTCTGCCAGATTGTAACATGAAGATCACAACACTCGTGTCAGTAAAACCTACTTGGTCAGGACAATGGAGACGGCGTCATTTAGGATGCTCTCTCCAAACACCAACATGTTCAGCACAGGATCCACATTCAGAGCGTTAAATATGGCGATTGTTGCAACGGGATCCACAGCAGAGATTAGTGATCCAAAGGCAAAGCTGGCAGAAAAATGGCAGAGTAACGCGTCAGTCTCCCCCTCAAGCCACCCCAAATTCACTTCCCAGACCCCTCGACCTTATTTCATGACACATAGAATAAGACACCGTCCTATTCTGTCTTTTACAGCGCAGCTGTAAACTACGCGTGGATATAAAATTGTGGGTATGCTTGTGTGCATACACGTTAGCATATGTGACTTCTTGTCGCCAATTTGTGAGACCAGTCACTTTTTTCTATGAATGGACAGATGTGAAGGCTTGTTTTATGAGTGCAAAGTTGAAATTTTGTTGATTCAATTTTGGGGTGCATATAATGTTCTGATCGCTTTTTACTGCAATTTTTTGGTGGAAGTGCAGAAGCAAAAAAACAGTTCTGGCGTTTCAATTGTCTTCTTTTCAGTTTTGGCGTTAACCGTATAGGATAAATATTTAGAAATTTTATTAGCTTATAACAAGCATGGTATACCATGATATTCACATTTTGCCATTTACTTTTTGGAAAAAGGTTGTTTGATTTAAGATTTTATATATTTTTTTCTCAATATCTAAGGAAAAAAATTAAAGCGATTTTTACTTTTTTTTTTAAATAAGGACTTTAAGGTGACTTGCATTTGCGATATTACTGTGAGAGATAAGAGGATTAATGAAACCCAGCTACAGCAAGTTCATACATGCCAGACACACATAGACTGCCAGTAGCCATAATAACTGATCAGCTACCCACAATCGCGTTGTTTGGGAGCCAATGGTCTTCAAAAGTGATGGCTGCCATGTTTGAAGCCTTCTAAATTCCGCTGTCATTTTTGACAGTGGCATGTATTAGGTTAAACCAATGCAATTGGCGCTATCTAGCTGTGGAACAAAGTCGGCATTTGCACTAAATGAAGTGGGTTCAGCTCCGTATAAGGCTGGGTTCACATTACGTTATAGGCAGTCCATTAGACGGACTACATTACACCGCGGTGTAACGCAGTCCGTTAACGCCGCCATTAAGTCCTATGTCGGACGCATCGTCATCATTGTGGGCGTGCATTAGCAATGTGCCGTCATTGAGTGACGGACCCTGGGACGCGGGCTGCAGCGTTTCCGGGTCCGTCACCGCTAGCGCAGATAGAGCATCTGCTAGCTCTATCTGCGCTAGCGCGATCACATTGCGGCAGCGCGATCACATTGCAGCACTTGCGTTAACGCAGCCCGTTTAACGCATGTGTTGAACGGGCTGCTTTAACGCAATGTGAACCTAGTCCTATGAGAGCACACGGCTTCCATATACAGTACAGACCAAAAGTTTGGACACACCTTCTCATTTAAAGATTGTATGTAGCAGAAATGCAGGTTTGCTTTGAACGCCGACCACAGGGTGGCGCTCAAAGCAATAGGCCATCAACAACCATAGAGGTCTCAAGGAGACCTCTGGTTGTTATGGCAATGCACCGACCATGTGACGGGGGTCAGCTGTACAAAACAGCTAACATGTCGCGGCTTTGAGGTGGGCTCACCGCCGGAGCCCACCTCAAAGCGGAGGTTCTGCCAGCTGACGTACTATTCCGTCAGCTGGCAGAAAGGGGTTAATCACGACTTGTCTTATAATTAATTACCCTGTGAATTATTTAAAAATGAAAAAAAAATCAACAGCATGTGAAGATTTGGTTTTATTTATTTTTTACGCCGCTCCTCGTGTGGTATAAGTGATTAGGTGACTTTATTCTTCGGGTTGGTGCGATTACAGCGATACCAGATTTATAGCGGGTTTTTATGTTTTGGCAGCTGTCACACACTAAAAGACGCTTTTTATTGCAAAAACTGCATCACTATATTTTGAGAGCTATAATTTTTCCATATTTCGGCCCACACAATCATATGACGTCTTGTTTTTTGCGGGTTGAGCTGCCGTTTTTATTGGTACCATTTTTGGGCACATGACATTTTTTGATCGCTTTCTATTCTGATTTTAGGGAGACAGAATGAACAAAAGCCAGCAATTCAGGAATTACTTTTTGGTTTTTTTATATCGTTCCACGTGTGGTAAAATTGATAAAGCAGCTTTATTCTTCAGGTCAGTACGGTTACAGCGATACCTTATTTATATCTTTTTCTATGTTTTGGCGCTTTTACACAAAACAATTTTATAGAAAAAATTATTTTTGCATCGCTTTATTCTGAGAGCTATAACTTTTATTTTTCTTCTGATGGAGCTGTATGGCAGCTTGTTTTTTGCAGGACAAGATGACATTTTCAGCAGTACAATTTTTATTTACATCAGTCTTTTTGATTGCGTTTCATTGCACTTTTTGTTCGGCAGTATGATGAAAGTATTGTTTTTTGTTTTCTTTATTTTTTTTTATGGTGTTCACTGAAGGGGTTAACTAGTGGGACAGTTTTATAGAGTGGGTCTTACGGACGCGGCGATACCAAATATGTGTACTTTTATTTTTTTTAATTTAAATAATGTATTTATTGGAAAAATATTTACTTTTTCTTTATTTAGGGATATTTTTAAAAACTATTTTTACACATTCTAATTTTTTTTTTTACTTTTTTCCATTGTCCCAGTATGAGACATCACTATATAATGTCAGATCGTTGATCTGACACTCTCCCTGCGGGATTGGTTCTCTATGCCGCCATCACTACTGACAGCAGCAACAGAGGAGTTAAATGGCTACGATCAGTGCTAGCACCGATCGTGGGCAGTGCTGCGGGGTGTCAGCTGTCATATATAGCTGACAACCGCAAGCGATCGCCGCGGCGCTCAACATGAGGCCGCGCAAACGTGCCGCCATACATATACTGCTCTTTGCGTGAACGCACCTCCCGCAGAGCAGTATATATGTATGGCATATGTCAGTAAGGGGTTAATGTAAAAATTTCAGTGATTTATCAAATGAGAATACAGATCAAATTAAATCATTTGCAAACTGCAATTCAAACTATGTTGTATATACCATTTAATGTGTCACATGCAATTTAAAATATGTAGGTTGCACAACCAGACAATTAAAAACTCGCATTAAAGAACATTTATATGATACTGAATATGAAAATGGTAATAGAAGCATGTCTCAAGCCTCAGAGCATTTTATTAATTACCATAAAGGATCAATGTCACCCTTAAAAATATATGCTATAGAACAAATTCACATTATAAAAGGAAAGGAAACAAAGAATCCATCTTAACAAAACAGAGAAGCATGGTGGATATTTAGACTTAATACTCGAACACTATCAGGTTTAAATTTGTGAAGAGACATCATGATTCATTATTAAAGTTGAAAAATATTTTCACTACATCTATTTCATATTTTAATATTTGTTTTTACATTTCCATATCTTAATATATGTCTAAATATTTACTAGCTAAAGCACTGCACTCACTGCGGGAGTGGTGCCTAAAATCTAAATCTAAATTCCCTGCTTGATACTCACCTTCCGACGTTTTCATCCGTTTTCGCCGCCACTCCGGTCTGTATCGTGCAGTTTGTGACCTGCCGGCTGCTTCAGTGTTTCATGGAGCACGGCGGAGGTCTTCGAGAGCCATGTTCTGGGAATAATAGACTTGCATTTAGAGCTTGTGATGTAGCTTCTGACTTCTGGACAGTCAGAAGCTGCGCTCACAAGAGGACGCCGCAGGACAGGGTCGGCATTGAAAAAACAATGAAGACGCCGGAGAGTGAGTAGATGACAGGGGGCAGGGGACTTATGTTTAAAACACCACTCCAGCGGTGCAAAAAAAAAAAAAGAAAAACACTGGAGTGATGCTTTAATATTTCCCCTATTTTTCTCGTAGTAAGAAATTATAGCTTTTTTAAGAATCTCCAAAAGAAATAAAATGTATTCAATGTAATTTGTATAACAATATACTAAGCAATTAATTCAAACTATATTACTTAATAGACCCTAAAGGCTATTTGACACGGAGACATGGTTTTAGCGCTGCTTTCATGCCATGTGAATACTACACGAGTTAGTTATCATGCTCTCTTTTCATTCCTAATGTAGATTTGTTGACCAAGCAATATCTGTACTTTCCCTCTATAATTATATTAATATTAATGTTTACATCGCGGTGCCTTATCTATAGGATGGACTGGAGAGGTGCGAGAGTATTAGCACGGAGGCCACAGAAAAGGAATCTACTAAAATGCTTGTGCATGCCCTCATCTCCCGCCTTGACTACTGCAACATCCTTTTCTGTGGCCTCCCTGCTAACACTCTCGCACCTCTCCAGTCCATACTTAACTCTGCTGCCCGACTAATTCATCTCTCTCCTCGCTACTCATCCGCTTTCCCCCTCTGCAAATCTCTTCACTGGCTCCCAGTCCCTCAGCGTATCCAGTTCAAATTACTAATACTAACCTACAAAGCCATCCATAACCTGTCTCCTCCATATATCTCTGAACTAATCTCCCGATATCTTCCCTCACATAATCTCCGATCTTCCCAAGACCTCCTTCTCTCCTCCACACTTATTCGCTCCTCACCCAACCGCCTCCAAGACTTCTTCAGAATATCCCCCATCCTCTGAAATTCTTTTCCCCAACATGTCTGACTATCAACCACATTCGGATCCTTCAGACGGAACCTGAAAACCCACCTTTTCAAGAAAGCCTACAGCCTGCACTGACCCCTACTGAAGCTACTGCCTCACCAACACCAGAGCTCTTGCAACCCCCGACCTATTGTCTCCTTCCCCGTCATCCTGTAGAATGTAAGCCCGCAATGGCAGGGTCCTCGCCCCTCTGTATCAGTCTGTAATTGTTAGTTTGCTTACTGTAAGTGATATCTGTAATTTGTATGTAACCCCTTCTCATGTACAGCACCAAGGAATCAATAGTGCTATATAAATAAACTAGATGGTGGCCCGATTCTAACACATCGGGTATTCTAGAATATGTATGCGTAGTGTATAGCACAGCCCACGTAGTACATTGCGCAGCCCACGCAGTGCATTGGCCAGCCCACGCAGTGCATTGCGCAGCCCACGCAGTGCATTGCGCAGCCAACGCAGTGCATTGCGCAGCCAACGCAGTGCATTGCGCAGCCCACGTAGTGCATTGCGCAGCCCACGCAGTGCATTGCGCAGCCCACGCAGTGCATTGCGCAGCCAACGCAGTGCATTGCGCAGCCAACGCAGTGCATTGCGCAGCCCACGTTGTACATTGCGCAGCCCACGTTGTACATTGCGCAGCCCACGTTGTACATTGCGCAGCCCACGTTGTACATTGCGCAGCCCACGTTGTACATTGCGCAGCCCACATTGTACATCGCGCAGCCCACATTGTACATCGCGCAGCCCACATTGTACATCGCGCAGCCCACGTTGTATATTGTGCAGCCCACGTTGTATATTGCACAGCCCATGTAGTATATTGCACAGCCCACGTTGTATAGTCACGTAGTATATTGCCCAGCCACGTAGTATATTGCCCAGCCCATGTAGTATATTGCCCAGCCCATGTAGTATATTGCCCAGCCCATGTAGTATATTGCCCAGCCCATGTAGTATATTGCCCAGCCCATGTAGTATATTGCCCAGCCCACGTAGTATATAGAAATGTGGGCATGAGATCTCTGTTAAAAAAAGAAATAAAATAAAAAATAGTTATATACTCACCTTCCGGAGCCCCGGATCCAAGCGAAGCGGTTACCGACGCTGCTCGTGCGCTCCGGTCTCAAGAGTGCATTGCGGTCTCGCGAGATGATGACGTAGCGGTCTCGCGAGACCGCTACGTTATCATCTCGCGAGATTGCAGCATGGATCGGCTACCGGAGCGTTGCGAGGAGTGGGAAAGGCCTGTTGTCGATCCGGGGGCCGACGGACGGTGAGTATATAACGATTTTTTTATTTTTTTTAACATTAGATCGTTTTACTATTCATGCTGCATAGGCAGCATGAATAGTAAAAAGTTGGTCACACAGGGTTAATAGCAGCGGTAACGGAGTGCATTACACAGCGGCATAACGCGGTCCGTTACCGCTGCCATTAACCCTGTGTGAGCGCTGACTGGTGGGGAGGAAGGAGCGGCCATTTTTCCGCCAGACTATATAGTAGATAATAATAATGTAGCATTAAATCTAACCTATTTAAAGCAATTATGCATTCAAATACAGTAGCATCAATTAAATTAGGCATAAACTGTGCATATAGGAACAACCTACAATTTAAACTCACCATGGATGTAATTCTGTCATCATGATTAAGGGTGGAAACACCAGAACCGCATCGACAGACGGTTTGATCTCTGACCGCCCAGTGACGGACTGTGCACATGTCGTTATCTTGACATGCTTTTAACTTCACCACTGTGCTGATATAATTCACCAATAAAGAAAATTTTACTGTGTGAAGCTGGACTTTCCTTTAAGCTGATATCAAGCACAACCCAAGATTAGAGGTGGCACTGTTTCTGAAAGAAATCAGCCTTGTTTTTCTAATTTTGGACAACCCCTTTAAGGGTATGTGCACATAGGCAAGACATACCAAGTCTGTCCCTTACGCTATGGAAAAATCTGCAATGGAAATGGAGCAGTTCTACACATTTTCCATCTGCTCTGAAGATTTCCCCGCATTTTAGGAAAAGGTCGTGTGGATCAGACCTCATGTTCCGTTCCATTGTTTCTCGTCGGGGCCACGCTTTCTTTCCAGCGCTATTGGTTAAGCTCTACAAGCGCTTCTCCTTTATAATAATAATAATAATAATTTTTATTTATATAGCGCCAACATATTCCGCAGCGCTTTACAACTTATTCCTTTAGGCCGAGTTCACATAGCTTTTTTTTCTTACCTGAGATTTACTAAGAGGTAAGGAAGCCAAGAGAACTTCCTCAATTGTGGCGGTTTAATCATTTTCGCTTGGGGCTGTATGTCTGTCTGTATTTCATCGACAGGGGATGAGGTTGGCGGAGAGTGCACCAACACCAACAATTACAAATGTTACCAAGTGACCGCCATGCCACGCTTGTGCTTGGCAGACAAGGTTATGTATTTACCCCCATTCATCCCATTAACTCCTTAACCCCTTCCCGACCCATGACGCCACGTAGGCGTCATGAAAACCCGTGCCAATCCGACCCATGACGCCTATGTGGCGTCATGGAGTGATCGCGTCCCTGCAGATCGGGTGAAAGGGTTAACTCCAATTTCACCCGATCTGCAGGGACAGGGGGAGTGGTACTTCAGCCCAGGGGGGGGTGGCTTCACCCCCCCGTGGCTACGATCGCTCTGATTGGCTGTTGAAAGTGAAACTGCCAATCAGAGCGATTTGTAATATTTCACCTAAAAAACTGGTGAAATATTACAATCCAGCCATGGCCGATGCTGCAATATCATCGGCCATGGCTGGAAACCCTGATGTGAGCCCCCCACCACCCCACCGATCGCCCCCCCAAGCCACCGATCTGTCCCGTAGTCCCCTCCGTCCTGTGCTCCGCTCCCCCGTCCTCCTGTCCGCTCCCCCCGTGCTCCTATGCCACCCCCCTGTGCTCCGACGCCCCCCCTTATACTTACCGAGGCTCCCGGTGCCCGTCCGTCTTCTCCATGGGCGCTGCCATCTTCCAAAATGGCGGGCGCATGCGCAGCGCGCCCGCCGAATCTGCCGGCCGGCAGATTCGATACAAGTACATTTTGATCGCTGTGATATAACCTATCACAGCGATCAAAATAAAAAAATAATAAATAACCCCCCCACCCTTTATCACCCCCGTAGGTAGGGACAATAATAAAAAAAAGAAAATATTTGTTTTTCTTTTTCCACTAGGGTTAGGGTTAGAACTAGGATTAGGGGTAGGGTTAGGGGTAGGGTTAGGGCATGTGCACACAGTGCGGATTTGGCTGCGGATCCGCAGCGGATTGGCCGCGGATGCGCAGCGGATTGGCCGCGGATCCGCAGCGGATTGGCCGCTGCGAATTCGTAGCAGTTTTCCATGAGGTTTACAGTACCATGTAAACCTATGGAAAACCAAATCCGCTGTGCCCATGGTGCGGAAAATTCCGTGCGGAAACGCTGCGTTGTATTTTCCGCAGCATGTCAATTCTTTGTGCGAATTCCGCAGCGTTTTACACCTGTTCCTCAATAGGAATCCGCAGGTGAAATCCGCACAAAAAAACACTGGAAATCCGCTGTAAATCCGCAGGTAAAACGCAGTGCCTTTTACCTACAGATTTTTCAAAAATCGTGCGGAAAAATCTCACACGAATCCACAACGTGGGCACATAGCCTTAGGGTTAGAATTAGAGTTAGGGTTGGAATTAGGGCTAGGGTTGGAAATAGGGTTAAGATTAGGCTGCTTGTGGTTAGGATTACGGATAGGGTTAGGGGTGTGTTGGGGTTACAGTTGTGGTTAGGGTTGGGATTAGGGTTAGGATTAGGGTTACGGCTGTGTTGGGGTTAGGGTTGTGGTTAGGGGTGTGTTGGGGTTAGGGTTGTGATTAGGGTTATGACTACAGTTGGGATTAGGGTTAGGGGTGTGTTGGGGTTAGCGTTGAAGTTAGAATTGAGGGGTTTCCACTGTTTAGGCACATCAGGGGTCTACAAACGAAACATGGCGCCACCATTGATTCCAGCCAATCTTGCGTTCAAAAAGTCAAATGGTGCTCCCTCCCTTCCAAGCCCCGACGTGCGCCCAAACAGTGGTTTACCCCCACATATGGGGTACCAGTGTACTCAGGACAAACTGGGCAACAACTATTGGGGTCCAATTTCTCCTGTTACCCTTGCAAAAATAAAAAATTACTTGCTAAAACATAATTTTTGAGGAAAGAACAATTATTTTTTATTTTCACGGCTCTGCGTTATAAACTTCTGTGAAACACTTGGGGGTTGAAAGTGCTCACCACACATCTAGATAAGTTCCTTGGGGGGTCTAGTTTCCAAAATGGGGTCACTTGTGGGTTGTTTCTACTGTTTAGGCACATCAGGGGCTCTGCAAATGCAACATGACGCCCGCAGACCATTCCATCAAAGTCTGCATTTCAAATGTCACTACTTCCCTTCCGAGCCCTGACGTGCGCCCAAACAGTGGTTTACCCCCACATATGGGGTATCAGCGTACTCAGGAGAAACTGGACAACAACTTTTGGGGTCAAATTTCTCCTGTTACCCTTGGGAAAATTAAAAAATTCTGGGCTAAAAAAATATTTTTGAGGAAAGGAAATACATTTATTATTTTCACGGCTCTGTGTTATAAACTTCTGTGAAGCACTTGGGGGTTCAAAGTGCTCACCACACATCTAGATAAGTTCCCTTGGGGGTCTAGTTTCCAAAATGGGGTCACTTGTGGGGAGTTCCTACTGTTTAGGCACATCAGGGGCTCTGCAAACGCAACCTGACGCCCGCAGAGCATTCCATCAAAGTCTGCATTTCAAAACGTCACTACTTCCCTTCCGAACCCCGACGTGTGCCAAAACATTGGTTGACCCCCACACATATGGGGTATCAGTGTACTCAGGAGAAACTGGACAACAACTTTTGGCATCCAATTTCTCCTGTTACCCTTGGGAAAATAAAAAATTGTGGGCTAAAAAATAATTTTTGAGAAAAGAAAAATTATTTTTTATTTTCTTGGCTCTGCGTTATAAACTTCTGTGAAGCACTTGGGAGTTCAAAGTGCTCACCACACATCTAGATTAGTTCCTTGGGAGGTCTAGTTTCCAAAATGGGGTCACTTGTGGGGGAGCTCCAATGTTTAGGCACACAAGGGCTCTCCAAACGCGACATGGTGTCCGCTAATGATTGGAGCTAATTTTCCATTCAAAAAGCCAAATGGCGTGCCTTCCCTTCCGAGCCCTGCCGTGCGCCCAAACAGTGGTTTACCCCCACATATGGGGTATCATCGTACTCAGGACAAACTGGACAACAACATTTGGGGTCCAATTTCTCCTATTACCCTTGGGAAAATAAAAAATTCCGGGCTAAAAATCATTTTTGAGGAAAGAAAAATTATTTTTTATTTTCACGGCTCTGCGTTATAAACTTCTGTGAAGCACCTGGGGGTTTTAAGTGCTCACTATGCATCTAGATAAGTTCCTTGGGGGTCTAGTTTCCAAAATGGGGTCACTTGTAGGGGAGCTCCAATGTTTAGGCACACAGGGGCTCTCCAAACACGACATGGTGTCCGCTAAAGATTGGAGCTAATTTTCCATTCAAAAAGTCAAATGGCGCTCCTTCCCTTCCGAGCCTTACCATGTGCCCAAACAGTGGTTTACCCCCACATGTGAGGTATCGGTGTACTCAGGAGAAATTGTCCAACAAATTTTAGGATCCATTTTATCCTGTTGCCCATGTGAAAATGAAAAAATTGAGGCTAAAAGAAATTTTGTGTGAAAAAAAAGTACTTTTTCATTTTTACGGATCAATTTGTGAAGCACCTGAGGGTTTAAAGTGCTCACTATGCTTCTAGATAAGTTCCTTGGGGGGTCTAGTTTCCAAAATGGGGTCACTTGTGGGGGAGCTCCAATGTTTAGGCACACGGGGGGCTCTCCAACGCGACATGGTGTCCGCTAAAGATTGGAGCCAATTTTTCATTCAAAAAGTCAAATGGCGCTCCTTTCCTTCCGAGCCCTGCCGTGTGCCCAAACAGTGGTTTACCCCCACATATGAGGTATCAGCGTACTCAGGACAAATTGGACAACATCGTTCGTGGTCCAGTTTCTCCTTTTACCCTTGGGAAAATAAAAAAATTGTTGCTAAAAGATCATTTTTGTGACTAAAAAGTTAAATGTTCATTTTTTACTTCCATGTTGCTTCTGCTGCTGTGAAACACCTGAAGGGTTAATAAACTTCTTGAATGTGGTTTTGAGCACCTTGAGGGGTGCAGTTTTTAGAATGGTGTCACTTTTGGGTATTTTCAGCCATATAGAACCCTCAAAAAGACTTCAAATGTGAGGTGGTCCCTAAAAAAAATGGTTTTGTAAATTTTGTTGTAAAAATGAGAAATCACTGGTCAAATTTTAACCCTTATAACTTCCTAGCAAAAAAAAAATTTGTTTCCAAAATTGTGCTGATGTAAAGTAGGCATGTGGGAAATGTTATTTATTAACTATTTTGTGTCACATAACTCTCTGGTTTAACAGAATAAAAATTCAAAATGTGAAAAAAAATTTCACAACTAAATTCAGAAATTATCGACCTAAATTTAACACTAAAAATAAAAAGTGAAAGTGGCGCTAGTTCAAGGTGCAGGGTATGCAATACCTGCAGCGAAATAGAGACAGTCACCACAAACAACTGTCAAAAGCAAGATGCAGACAATAAATATAGGTATATTTCGCGCTGGTAAACCCTATAGTTGTATATTCAGATAGGTGTATAGTCCAGATAATTAGCTCAATGGTTAGCTTAATAGTACACTATATTAAAATAGCAGGCTTTGTATAAAAAAGGAACAGTTAAGACGCTGCACTCTTGCAGCTTGATCACACACACTGGGTGAAGAGTCAGTACCTTAAGAGTAAAGTCCCGTGGCTGTGTTGGTCCTTACCGCGATCCGTACCAAACGTTGTAGTCACGTGGGGCGGTCACCTGACACACTGCGTCACGCAGGTCCTAGACGCGCCGCTCACACTACTCGCACTGTGCGGCGCTGCCGGCCCTAAATGGAGTGTTCCCGCCCCTGGCTCAAGTTCGGTGCACGGAGTAGCTGCCACCGGCCGGGGCAGCTCTCCGGTACAGTACTCCACCAAGACTTCACCTACATTACCCAGGAATCTTGACGATCCACATGAATGGACAAATGACGGGACTTTACTCTTAAGGTACTGACTCTTCACCCAGTGTGTGTGATCAAGCTGCAAGAGTGCAGCGTCTTAACTGTTCCTTTTTTATACAAAGCCTGCTATTTTAATATAGTGTACTATTAAGCTAACCATTGAGCTAATTATCTGGACTATACACCTATCTGAATATACAACTATAGGGTTTAACAGCGCGAAATATACCTATATTTATTGTCTAAATTTAACACTAGCATGATGCCCAATATGTCACGAAAAAACAATCTCAGAATCGCTAGGATCCGTTGAAGCGTTCCTGAGTTATTACCTCATAAAGGGACACTGGTCAGAATTGCAAAAAACGGCCAGGTCATTAAGGCCAAAATAGGCTGGGTCATGAAGGGGTTAAAGAAGTTGTCCACTACAATAGCTTTTTTTTTTTCATAAATCTTGCTATTATGTGCCACTGAAAACAACCACTGCTTATTTTAGCAATATTACCTTTTATCATGCTGTAGCAGCACATCTTCAGTGCTGGATCCAGCCAGGGTGGATTGATTTAAATCACGCCGATTTAAATCATGATTTAAATCACGATTTAAATCAAAAGATTTTTTTCTATTTAAATCGGATCGATTTAAATCATGATTTTAATCATGATTTAAATCACTGATTTAAATCAAAAGGTTTTTTTTAATATAAATCACGATTAAAATGAGAAGTGAGAGCAGTGCGCATGTGCGCCCATAGTTACACGGACGAAACTAGGGGCAACGATCTAACGCCAGGGTGAGGGGGGGACCCCAAAGTAAGTAAAAATCTTTTTTGTTTTACTATATGGCAATAGGTAGGTGTTTAAAAGCAGCATGTCTTAATTGTATAAACTATTAATAGCCTCCACATTTTGTTCATACTGCCCCTTTAATTCCACACTTCTAGCTTGGTTTCACTTTTGGTTTAGTTTCTTTTTCCATTCAGTTGACATGCCCAAACTTGTTGGATAGTCAGCATCCTACAGAAACCTCTGGAAGAGCATGGCATTGTGAATGTTACACATATACAGCCTTTATTCTACTGAGTTAAACAACTCAGCTTTATCTCATGATGGAAGAACCTTTGGATGGTAAAATATTTTCCTCAAAAAGCAGTTTATTGAAAAAAATCCGATTTAAATCAAAAAAATCCGATTTAAATCAAAAAAATCCGATTTTTTTGATTTTTTTAAAAAAACATTGATTTTTATCCACCCTGGATCCAGCTCTCATGGGGTTAATCGACAACTTCCTTTCTCCTGAGTTATTGTACTCTAATACTACAAGTTCCATGATGCTTTGCACAGGTCACTAAGCCTCAACCTAGCACACGCACTCCAAAACACACCCAAACCCCTCCCTCCTCTCCCTACTCTATCTACAAAAAGATTTGTGATGCCATTTCTGTCCAACCTCCTCTTTTACATTTGTCCAACCCACACTCCATTACACACAGATATAGGTAGATAGATAGATGATAGATAGAAAGATAGGTAGATGATAGATATGGGATGGATATCCATGTTTCTAAACCCCTTCACCCCTGGAGCTTTTTTCGTTTATCGCTCCCCTTCTTTCCAGAGCCATAATTTTTCCGTCAATATGGCCATGTGATCTTTTGCGGGACAAGTTCTACTTTTGAACGACACCGTTGGTTTTACCATGTCGTGTAACAGAAAATGTGGAAAAAAATTCAAAGTGCGATGAAATTGCAAAAAAAGTGCAATCCCACACTTGTTTTTTCCTTGGCTTTTTTTGCTAGGTTCACTAAATGCTAAGGCTGTGTGCACACGTTGCGGATTTGATTGCAGATCCGCAGCATTTTTTGCCGCACGGAATTGCATCAAATCTGCAGTGTAGTGTACAACCAATGTAAGTCTATGAGAGCCGCAGACTTATTGTCCTAATGCTGCGGAAAAACCCGCACCGAAACGCAGCTTTTTTTTACCATAGCATGTCACTTCTTTTGTGCCGAACTGCAGCATTTCTGCATCCATAGACTTGCATTGAGTCGGGCACATCTGCAGCAAAACTACAGATGTAAAAAAGATCTGCAGTTTTGCTGCGGATGTGGGTCCGAGAAACGCTGCAGTTTGGGAGGAGGGAAGTGGGTCGGCGGTGACTGTGTTCGTGTATGTGGGCGGTGACAGTGTGCGTGCATGTGTGTGGGCGGGGTCTGCGGGGCTGTTCGGGTGTGTGTGCGGGGCTGTTCGGGTGTGTGTGCGGGGCTGTTCGGGTGTGTGTGCGGGGCTGTTCGGGTGTGTGTGCGGGGCTGTTCGGGTGTGTGTGCGGGGCTGTTCGGGTGTGTGTGCGGGGCTGTTCGGGTGTGTGTGCGGGGCTGTTCGGGTGTGTGTGCGGGGCTGTTCGGGTGTGTGTGCGGGGCTGTTCGGGTGTGTGTGCGGGGCTGTTCGGGTGTGTGTGCGGGGCTGTTCGGGTGTGTGTGCGGGGCTGTTCGGGTGTGTGCGGGACTGTTCGGGTGTGTGCGGGCTGTTCGGATGTGTGCAGCGCTGAGCGGGACTGTTCAGGTGTGTACGGGACTGTGCGGGTGTGTGCCTGGCTGTACGCAGCATCCAATCTGCAGCTAATTCGGATGTAATCCGGACAGTGGACACACACCCTACACTATCCATACATCTATCAATAGATATATCTATCCAGATATATCTATAGATAGATATATGAATAGATAGATGTATGCATCTATAGATCTAGCTATATGTAGATCTGTCTATCCATTTCATCTATCATCTATCTGTCTATCTGTGTGTGTAATTGAGTGCGGGTTGGACAAATGTAAAAGAGGAGGTTGGACAATAATGACATCACAAATCTTTTTTTTTTTGTTCAATAATACATCTTTATTTAGCTTTCAAAAACGCATACAAAAACGCACAAAAACGAATTTAAAAATGCATCAAAACCACGCAAAAACTGCACCAAAAACTGCATCAAAAACGCATCAAAACTGCACCAAAAACTGCATCAAAACCGCACAAAAACTGCATCAAAAACGCGCAAAAACCGCACCAAAAACAAATTTAAAAATGCATAGCAATCGCGCAAAACTGCACCAAAAATGCATCAAAACTGCACCAAAAACTGCATCAAAATCGCACCAAAAACTGCATCAAAAGCGCATCAAAACCGCGTCAAAAAAATGCATCGAAACTACGCAAAAATGCATCAAAACTGCACTAAAAACTGCATCAAAACCGCAACAAAAACTGCATCAAAAATGCATGAAAACTGCACCAAAAACTGCATGAAACTGCACCACAAACTGCATGAAAACCGCACCAAAAACTGCATCAAAACCGCACCGCACCATCGGGTGATGTCACTGCTCTATAGACCCTCCAGTGACACACTGACCGGAGACAATGGGTCCTGCAGTGCATCACTGAGGTTACCTCAGTTCAGGGTCTCACTTTATGGCACTGCTGTGTGGGAACTTTCTCACACAGCAGTGCCAGAAGTGAGATTAGGGACTATTTTCTCACAGGGGCGTAGGAATACATTGTGGAAGGATACCTTCCATCATTGTATTCCTGGAGCCCCTGGAGAGCGGTCACATCAGCTGATGCTGCGGCTCTCCACGGGAGATCTTCGAGCGACACTTGTTTTAATTGGATTTCTGCGGATCAGGGAGTATAGTGTTTGTTTAATATTTTAATATTTTTTTTAAAGGTGAGCAAGGGCTTCGGGGATCAAGGTGAAAAGTGATGGTGAGTATGTACTCTATGTCTATATGTATCTTGTATGTATGTACTGTATGTATGCACTGTATGTGGCATGGTGCATGTCACATGGTGCATGTCATATGTTGCATGTCGCATGGCACATGTTGAATGGTGCATGTTACATGTCGCATGGTACATGTCATGTCGCATGGTGCATGTTGCATGTCACATGTCGATGTCGCATGGTGCATGTCACATGGTGCTTGTCTCATGTTGCATGTCATGTCGCATGTTACATGTCGTATGTTGCATGGTACATGTCGTATGTTGCAAGTCACATGTCGCATGATGTATGGTGTATGGTGCATGTTCTGTATGTGTGTAATGTATGTTGTATGTACTGTATATGTGTATGTGTTTTGTTTTTTGTTTTTTTACATTCAACACATTAGCCGGATGATGGGACTACTACTATCCCATCATTGGCTAATGTGTCACTCACTGTCACTGTAGCAGGCAGAGCCCGATGGGACTTGTAGTCCCATCAGACGATGCCTGCACACAGAGACACACACACCAATGACTCCACCGCACAGCCCCGCAGACCCCCCGCCCGCGCACTCCAGCACCTTCCGCAGACCCACCGCGCAGAACCCCCACTGCCAGAAGATCCACTGACGACAGATTCACCGCGCAGACCCCCGCCGCCACTGCATATCTCAGCACATGAGCGCGGCCGGCCAGCAGACCCCAGCCCCGCCCGCCCACAGATCCCAGCCTAGCCCCGCAGGCTGACCTCAGCCCCGCAACAGCCCAGTCACTCTTGATGAGTGACCGCTGTCTGTGGAGGCTGGTAACGCCTGCTCATTACGTCACGTCAATTTCCAGAGTCTGGAAGTTGACGTGACGTCGGCGGAAATTAGCGGCGGCTGCAGCCTGGGGGTCACGTGACCCGGACTGAGCCGCCACCATAGTGCCGCTCACAGGCGAAAACGGCAACAGAAGGTATTTAGAAATTCATTAGGGGCCCCAGGGGGATACAATGGGGGGGTTAATTGAAAGTAGTGGACAACCCCTTTATTGACGGCTGTATGCTGGCACCATGTCACATATCATGTTACCACCATATTATCCACATGCCTGAGATTACCTGTCTGTCATCGTTAGCTTGTAAATTACTTCTGCCTGCAGGAAGAGAGAAGAAGACCACAAAATATTAAAAAGAAAAATTTCTGGTCTGTCACACTAACCACATGCATGTAGAGAAAGTTGGCCAGGGCCGCAGAAGGCCTCTGTGGAGAAACATAGTTCAGATGCAGACATACAAAAAAGAAGATAATTTTGCAATAGATTACACTCTTTGGATTAAAATATGCGAAAGCCTGCATTGTTCATCTGCAACATTTATAGGTTTTAGAGGAAAGCGATTGACTCATGTAACCTTCAGGAACCTGTCGAGAAATCTGCATGTGATCTCAATGACCGTCCATGATGAGGAAAGTAAACAGGAGTCGTCGTATGTGACTTTTAAAGGCCAGTCAGTGGGCCTTGCTGTGTTCTCTATTCCTGGCCATGATGAGGAATCTATAGGTCTTATGTAACCTTTAGGAGCCAGTCAGGGAGCTTATGACCAGCCATAAGGAGGGTTCTAGAGAAGTTCTTATGTGACCTTTAGGAGCTAGTGCTGGGCCCTATGGTGCCTATGACCAGTCATGACAAGGGAGCTAGAGAGGGTCTTATGTGACTTTTCAAGACCAGTCAGGGGGCATATCCAAGGTGTCTATGACTGGCTATGATCAGGGATCTAGAGTAGGTCTTATGAGACCTTTAGGGGCCAGTCAGGGGACCTTTCCGTGATGTCTATGATCCGCCATAATGAGGGATCTAGAGCAGACTTGTGTGACGTTGTCCGGACCCTTCAGCTTAGTACAGCTTCAGGTTTCAGCGAGGATCCCGCCATGTAGACACAGATAGAGTCTTGAATGTGACTCCATAACAAGACTATAATCTCTTATAGGGTCTAGTCCTCCTTATATTGTCCAAGTAATACACACTCACTTTTCCCAGAAAAAAAATGCCACCGCCCACAATAAAGGCTGATATCGCCGTCCCAATAACAGCAAAGAGTGAGATGGAGCCAATGTTCTGGAAGAAGTTACCCTGGAAAAAAAAATAGGAAATAAACAGGATATCAATTAAAAGTCGGAATGATGACACTTTGCAGAGAGCTCAGCATTATAAATACTCTACAGGCATATGGTGCTGGGCAAGGCCAGGGCGGGGAACCAGCAGTGCTGACAGAGGCCAGGGAGTCAAAAGTGATGAAAGAACACTAGAAGACTACTGGGCAGCCCGGTACATACCTGTACATAGAATTACCTTATGTAGAGAGTAACCAGACTCAAAGATGATGGGCGGCAGCAACAGAAGAAAAAACATGTTGGGCCTAAACATCTCCTCCTCCTGCGTAAAATAAAAAGAAAGCAGCTCAATCTTAGAGCAAGTAACAAGGATGCCGCCATCAGCATCACAAAGCCAGACACCAATGGAAATCAATCTGAAATTAGGACTAGGAGATTTCTCCAGCACCGCCGTGAAGGAAAGTCCACACTGCTATACTACAGCCGCCACTAGGGAAAAATATATTTGTGAGGCTACATATGCAGCCCTTAGTTTTCAGATCACGATATGTGTTTCGTCTTGTACGCCAATCACATTCAAAGCTACATCCCCAGTTCTACTATTTTATCTTATAGCGCAGGGACAATTCTCACGGCTGCCACCTATAATGGCTTGGATCCTATTGTGGATTGTGCACCTGCGTGATGTTGTGGGGAAACCTGCAGATTTGGATGTGACTGGAGTACAACATTTGAATGGGTTTACTATAGATGGTGGTTGCAAATGCACTGATGCCATCTCGTGCGTACCTTCCAGTTTGCTAGTTTCTGAGACTCAATGATTCTGATCACAGCACCCATCAGGATTCCTGCAAACATACAAGACGAGAGGGATAAGATGACAAGTTCACACAATGCAGATCTATAGATCTGCCGATGTGGGGAGAAGGACAGCCACGAGTGCAGGATAGGTGCCAGATTACTCACCACGAGTCATCCCATAATCTGGTCCATTACACTGAGATAATGTGGTTCCATAAGTGTTTCCTTATGTGGTCCTCTGCTTAAATATTCATCTGTATGGCTTATGACTGGTCCCTCAGTGACCTGTCCCCTATTTTACATACTGTATGTCTTATTTTTTTTTTTTTTTAATTATATTCATCATGCAGGTGCCGATGCTGTAGCATTTATGGGATCGCTGGTAGATGCTACTGCGCTGGTGCCATCATGGTGGAGAATTTTTTTTCTTCTAGCAAAATGGCGCTGGCAGTGGCAATTGCGCAGTAGCATATATCTCGTTCCGAATTATGCTACTGCGCAGGCGCCATTTTGAGGAATAATTATTTTTCTAAATAAATTTATATGACTAAATAAAATAAAAATATAGATATTATAAATCCGATCATACTACAGCGCATGCGCCACCGCCTGCATGATGAATGTATTTTCTTTGTTTTTTCCAATAAATATAACATTCAGTATGTAAACTAGGGGGCAGGTCAGTGAGGGATCAGTGACCTGTCAGAAGCCATACAGATGAATATCTAATCAGAGCCCCACATGAAGACACCCTCACAGGCCGCCCTGGAGCATGAGCATATCATTAACTCAAAACTGAGAATAAGGATTAAACAACAACCACAAGACTGATGTTATCAACCAAGGTATAATTTTAATCAGTATAACCACAACAACCTGACAGTGTCTGTAGGTAACTCAGGACAATCCTGCTGACAGGTTCACCTTAATTACTCATTTTTTGGACCACATTACTCCAAGTGAAGGATACTTCAAGAGGAGAAAACTATGGCAAACCCCGATATCTGTAAACCATGTTATCACTCCATAAATACATAAGATAAGCGCCGTCATAAACCAACAATCAGTTTACAAATCTATAGCTAAAGGTTACAAACCTAAATGAAGGTTACAGTAATTCTTTGGACAGAATGTATTTGTCTATTTTCTTGTTTTCCATAAATACACAAAAAAATAAAGGGAACACTAAAGTCCCACATCCTAGATATATCCTATATATTTATTCATTACATAGTGGAATGTGTTGAGAACAATAAAACCTAAAAATGATCAACGTAAATCACAACTACAGTAATATCCCAAGGAGGTCTAGAGTTGGAATGATGCTCAAAATCAAAGTGGAAAATGAAGTTACAGGCTGATCCAACTTCAGTGGATATGCCTCAAGACAAGGAAATGATGCGCAGTTGTGTGTGTGGCCTCCACGTGCCTGTATGATCTCCCTACAATGCCTGGGCATGCTCCTGATGAGGTGGCAGATGGTCTCCTGAGGGATCTCCTCCCAGACCTGGACTAAAGCACCAGCCAACTCCTGGACAGACTGTGGTGTAACGTGACATTGGTGGATGGTGCGAGACATGATGTCCCAGATGTGTTCAATCGGATTCAGGTCTGGGGAACGGGCGGGCCAGTCCATAGCTTCAATGCCTTCATCTTGCAGGAACTGCTGACACACTCCAGCCACATGAGGTCTGGCATTGTCCTGCATTACGAGGAACCCAGGGCCAACTGCACCACCATATGGTCTCACAAAGGGTCTGAAGATCACATCTTGGTACCTAATGGCAGTCAGGCTACCTCTGGCGAGCACATGGAGGGCTGTGCGGCCCTCCAAAGAAATGCCACCCCACACCATTACTGACCCACTGCCAAACTGGTCAAGCTGAAGGATGTTGCAGGCAGCAGATCGCTCTCCACGGCCTCTCCAGACTCTGTCACATGTGCTCAGTGTGAACCTGCTTTCATCTGTGAAAAGCACAGGGCGCCAGTGGCGAATTTGCCAATCCGGGTGTTCTGTGGCAAATGCCAAACGTCCTGCACGGTGTTGGGCTGTGAGCACAACCCCCATCTGTGGACATCGGGCACTCAGACCATCCTCATGAAGTCGGTTTCTACCCGTTTGTGCAGACACATGCACATTTGCAGTCTGCTGGAGGTCATTTTGCAGGGCTCTGGCAGTGTTCCTCCTTGCACAAAGGCTGAGGTAGCGGTTCTGATGCTGGATTGTTGCCCTCCTACAGCCCCCTCCACATCTCCTGGTGTACTGGCCTGTCTCCTGGTTAAGCCTCCAGCCTCTGGACACTACGCTGACAGACACAGAAAACCTTCTTTCCACAGCTCGCATTGATTTGCCATCCTGGATGAGCCGCACTACCTGAGCCACTTGTGTGGGTTGTAGAGTCCGTCTCATGCTACCACGAGTGTAAAAGCACAACCAACATTCAAAAGTGACCAAAACATCAGCCAGAAAGCATTGGTACTTAGATGTGTCTGTGGTCCCCACCTGCAGAACCACTCCTTTATTGAGGGTGTCTTGATAATTGCCAATAATTTCCATCTGTTGTCTATTCCATTTGCACAACAGCGTGTGAAATTGATTGTCAAACAGTGTTGCTTCCTAAGTGGACAGTTTGATTTCACAGAAGTTTGATTTACTTGGAGTTATATTCTGTTGTTTAAGTGTTCCCTTTATTTTTTTGAGCAGTGTATATTTTTACCAAAACAGAAAAGTGAAGTAAAAGAAGCAAGAGAAAAAGTAAAAAAAAATAGGTGAACAGATAGAGAAAAAAAAACTGCTATTGTACAAAAAACAATTTTATTTCATTAATGTGGACCATATGCCAGCCGATTGTCATACACAGCAGCACTCACTCAGTCTAGAGCTCCTGTGTTCTCTATGAGAAGGCCATTCATTGCCACGTCGGCTGGTGGCTTATCTAAGGGAGAATCATGCTATCAGAAACCTGAAATTGGACATGCACTATTAATATCTCTCCCAACCATTAGGCAGCCGGTGCTCCCATACACATTAGATTGTTGGCTAAACCTGCTGATATTGGCGGGTTAAAGCAAAATTAATCTAATGGTTATGGGGGCCTTAGGTCCAGAGGGAGACAATGTGCACATCATATAGATCTACCGTATATACTCGAGTATAAGCCGAGATTTTCAGCCCAAATTTTTGGGCTGAAAGTGCCCCTCTCGGCTTATACTCGAGTCATGATCGGTGGTGGGGTCGGCGGGTGAGGACTGTCATATACTCACCTAGTTCCGGCGTTCCTGTCGCTCCCCCTGCCCGTCCCACGGTCTCCGGGTGCTGCAGCTCTTCCCCTGAGCGGTCACGTGGGACCGCTCATTAGAGAAATTAATAGGCTGCTCCACCTCCCATAGGGGCGGAGCCGCCTATTCATTTCTCTAATCAGCGGTGCCGGTGACCGCTGACAGAGGAAGAGGCTGCGGCACCGAAGACCAGCTGTCCGGGGGAAGGAGCGGGACGCCGGGAGCAGGTAAGTATTACATATTTACCTTCCCTCGTTCCACACGCCGGGCGCCGCTCTGTCTTCCCGGCGTCTCTCCTCACTGACTGTGCAGGTCAGAGGGCGCGATGACGCATATAGTGTGCGCGCCGCCCTCTGCCTGATCAGTCAGTGCAGAGAGACGCCGGGACGGGACGTGAGGAGCTGCAAGCAAGAGAGGCGAGTATGTGTTTGTTTTTTTTATTGCAGCAGCAGCAATGGCACAGCTTTATGTGGAGCATCTATGGGGCAACGGTGCAGAGCACTATATGGCACAGCTATGGGGCAACGGTGCACAGCACTATATGGCACAGCTATGGGGCAACGGTGCACAGCACTATATGGCACAGCTATGGGGCAACAGTGCAGAGCACTATATGGCACAGCTATGGGGCAACGGTGCAGAGCATTATATATATGGCATAGCTATGGGGCAACGGTGCAGAGCACTATATGGCACAGCTATGGGGCAATGGTGCAGAGCACTATATATATGGCACAGCTATGGGGCAACGGTGCAGAGCACTATATGGCACAGCTATGGGGCAACGGTGCACAGCACTATATGGCACAGCTATGGGGCAACAGTGCAGAGCACTATATGGCACAGCTATGGGGCAACGGTGCAGAGCATTATATATATGGCATAGCTATGGGGCAACGGTGCAGAGCACTATATGGCACAGCTATGGGGCAATGGTGCAGAGCACTATATATATGGCACAGCTATGGGGCAACGGTGCAGAGCACTATATGGCACAGCTATGGGGCAATGGCGCAGAGCACTATATATATGGCACAGCTATGGGGCAACGGTGCAGAGCACTATATGGCACAGCTATGGGGCAATGGTGCAGAGCACTATATATATGGCACAGCTATGGGGCAACGGTGCAGAGCACTATATGGCACAGCTATGGGGCAATGGTGCAGAGCATTATATATATGGCACAGCTATGGGGCAACGGTGCAGAGCACTATATGGCACAGCTATGGGGCAATGGTGCAGAGCATTATATATATGGCACAGCTATGGGGCAACGGTGCAGAGCATTATATATACGGCACAGCTATGGGGCAACGGTGCAGAGCATTATATATATGGCACAGCTATCTATGGGGCAACGGTGCAGAGCATTGTATATATGGCACAGCTTTATGTGGAGCATCTATGGGGCCATAATGAACGGTGCAGATCATTATATGTGGCACAGTTTTATGTGGAGCATCTATGGGGCCATAATGAACGGTGCAGAGCATTATATGTGGCACAGCTTTATGTGGAGCATCTATGGGGCCATAATGAACGGTATGGAGCATCTATTTTTAATTTTGAAATTCACCGGTAGCTGCTGCATTTTCCACCCTAGGCTTATACTCGAGTCAATAAGTTTTCCCATTTTTTTGTGGCAAAATTAGGGGGGTCGGCTTATACTCGGGTCGGCTTATACTCGAGTATATACGGTATATTGCTACCTCTTGCAATAAAGTCCTGTCCATATCACCCTCTCTTCGGCTTGCATGAAGTTAGAAACCAGTAAAATGAATATGAGATAGTGTTTTGCCATGATGGTGTGAAGTCACTGTATTATGCTTTTTACTGATCTTACATAACATAAGGCCCAATTGACTAATTTAAATATTTAATACCAAAGGATAAAAAAAACATGAAGAATACAGATAATAAAGTATGATGCCAACAAAAGTGCCTGCAAACACAGTATAATGGGGCCCTGCATTGCCTTCCATACAATAAAAAGGACCCACATAGAGCTCCATACAGTATTATTATTATTTATTGTTATAGCGCCATTTATTCCATGGCGCTTTACATGTGAGGAGGATAAGCCCCATATAGTGCTCCATACAGTACAATGGCCCCACATAGTTCTCCATACAGTATAATGGACTCACACAGTGTACATAGTACTCCACACAGTATAATGGCCATATATAGTGTTCTACGCCGTATAATGGCCCTACATAGTGCTCCATACAGTATAATAGCCCCAGATAGTGCCCCATACAGCATAACAAGACCCTCATAGTGCCCCGTTCAGTATATTGACCTCACATAGTGCTCCGCTCAGTATAATGAGCCCCACATTAAAATAAATAACTACTCACCTCTGCCGGTTCCCCAGCTGCTCCTGTCTCTTTATGGTGTCTTCAGATCTTCTGCACATCTAGACACAGTGGTTGCATTATAATGACATAATTGCACCCGCTGCGCTGAAACGTCAGACAAAGAGGGGAAATGATGAGAGAGGATGCCGATATAGCTGAAAGTGCGATGCCGGGTGGGGGAACAAATATATTAAGAGGATGTGGGCCCCGGCGTCGTGGGTCATATATACTCACCCTGCAGATCAGAGTTTGACATTTGTGGCTTAAATCAAATAAAAAAAATAAATAAGAAAAAAAGGAGACTATCATCCAGACCACTGCGACGTTCTCACAAAACTGTACTACATAAATTCAACTAATCGGGAGAGTAGGGCTGTCAGGTGTATGCGGAAAATATGGCGTTACTCCTGTAGGTTGTCTAAATGCCTTCAATGATCTCAAGATCCCCTAAAAAAAAATTGTCAGGATAGACAAGGTGTATCTTAGAACTGTAACATTTGGCTACAGATTGTAACCTGAATGTTGGTTTACAAAGACACTTAACCCACAAGGCATCTACAGAGTGATAACAGATGATGTGCAGATAAGAGGGGGGGTTACAGCTTTTTCCTTTTGGATCTTCCTTCTTCCATATACGATTTATCTATTCACAACCATCACATGTTATACAGTGATCAAAAAAATTTGTACTTAATAATAAGTTCCCCTTAAATATGATGAACAGTGCTGCCCTAGCTATAATGTGTGTGTGTATGTATATATATATATATATATATATATATATATATATATATATATACATATATACACACACACACATCTTGATCTTAACTTGATTAGAATCACACAAAGTCCCATATATGTATGAAGGCTGCTCTGTATCAAGTAGCTCTGCAGTATAGACAAAATGGCAGGTACTGGTGTGCAGGCACCTCCAGAAAGTCCCAATCGTGAAGTGTATCAACACATCAAAAGATTGCTCCCCCGGGGAAGGATGCCTGCTCACATGACACTCTCTTACTCCGCTATAGATCTGCAATTCTGTCAAGCCTTTTGAGCTTCTGTCAGAATTAAACAAATTGCTTCTCTATGTCTCCGAGCATCAAATCTATTACTCAAGATGACAATGTGCTGGATTATTGGATGCCTGGAGTGATGCTGTGTGGAAGAAAAAGGTATAACTTGGCTTGAATGTTGAATGCTACCACGCGAGACAGACGACGTCCACCAGCGAGGGTCGGCCGACGTACAACGTACGTCAAGAGGGCCAGGTGACATCCACAGGCGCGAGCCAGGTCCCCAGTATACAGTAATTACATTATATAGGAGACGTATGGGTGAAAGCCGGGTGTACACGAGAAATGGATTACAGAATCTCATCCCACAGACTACTAATTATATTACACTCTTACCCAGTGAGACCACGGCAACACTCTCTGGAAGGAAGTGGAGTCTGTATTTGATGAGCAGATGAACCAATATGATGCAGATTGCTGAGAGACAAGAGTGGGAGATTAATGGGAGACATCTTACTGTACAGTCCTACATTATAAGCCTCATTTAGCCACTAATGGGACAATCATTGCCATTACATACTAAAACCTCACACGTCCTACCAGCCAGGTGCCACTACCCTTCTTCTGGGAACAAAATTTAAGAGTTACTTGTCATCACAGCTAAGATTGCTGTGATAGTGGTGATGAGTTTTCATACTAAAAATTGATCTTCACCCAGAAGGACAACGCAAGGGGCTGCCTGTGCAGAAACACTACCACAGAAGATGGACAACACTCACCCAGGACAAGAAGACTGAAGAAGATGGACATGCCGCTAGACTGCTCCTCCTGTTGCGCCTGAACCCCCGTCTGGACAGGAATGATGGGCTTGGCGGGGGTGGGGAGCACCATCTTTGTAATTGCCAAAGTGGTAAGAAGCGTGCTATTAAAATCTCCATGGCTGTCATTTCTCATCCTACAGAATGGACAAACTCAAAGTTATATATCCGAATACATACACACATCTATATCTAGCACACGGACACAGTGTGGCTCCACGTCTAACGCAAGGACGCCGTACTTCTCCTCATCTAATGCACGGATGCCGTGTGGCTCCACGTCTAATGCACGGACGCCGTACAGCTCCACGTCTAACGCACGGACGCCGTACGGCTACACGTCTAACGCACGGACGCCGTACCGCTCCACGTCTAGCGCACGGACGCCGTACCGCTGCATGTCTAACGCACGGACGCCATATGGCTCCAAGTCTAACGCACAGACGCGTACCGCTCCATGTCTTACGCACGGACGCCGTACCGCTGCATGTCTAACGCACGGACGCCATATGGCTCCAAGTCTAACGCACAGACGCGTACCGCTCCATGTCTTACTCACGGATGCCGTACCGCTGCATGTCTAACGCACGGACGCCGCACCGCTCCACATCTAACGCACGGACCCCGTGTGACTCCACGCCTAACGCACAGATGCCACACCGCTCCACATCTAACGCACGGACGCCGCACCGCTCCATGTCTAACGCTCGGACGCCGCACCGCTCCACATCTAACGCACGGACCCCGTGTGACTCCACGCCTAACGCACAGATGCCACACCGCTCCACATCTAACGCACGGACGCCGCACCGCTCCATGTCTAACGCTCGGACGCCGCACCGCTCCACATCTAACGCACGGACCCCGTGTGACTCCACGCCTAACGCACAGATGCCACACCGCTCCACATCTAACGCACGGACGCCGCACCGCTCCATGTCTAACGCTCGGACGCCGCACCGCTCCACATCTAACGCACGGACGCCACACGGCTCCTTTAACGCAGATGCCGTCCATCTCATCGTCTAATGCACAGACACTGTACCGCCCCTCGTCAAGTGCAAACAATATGGACCCAATCCGTCCCACCATACTGTGTAATATACGGTCACGGGTCGTATAACGCAACTTACGATGATACGATTTGTGTTGGTGTCATGCACACATCTGTCATTACAGCAGGGCACGTAACACCACACACAGTCCTACTGAGCGCAGCTCTGAAGCCCCTTCCCCACACAGGCGGCATATATAGCCGTCACCACTCATTCTCCACATTACCAGTGAGAATTAGCGGTCTAAGATCAATGTATATTCCCAACCAGAAGCTCACTGACAGTGGCCAGCACTCACTGTGTGAGAAAATGGGCCTTTAATGGGTGGTGGAACATACAAATAGTAGGGTTGGGGCGTCCTCTATCACCCGGTGCAGCCGCCAATACACCCCACTACCGGGTCACCCCATTTAATAAGCTAAACACTTACTCCGCCTCCGCCATATTGGCACACCTCGGCGAGGGTGTACGGGATCATAGAGTCCTGAGAGGAGAGCGCCGCCTCCTGCTGACGTCATACAGACTGTGTCGAGAAGGCTGAGTTGCCGCAAGTGGTGAGACGTCGCTTGTTACCATGGTAACACGTCAGCGAAGCGAAGCTGTGTGACGTGTGAGATCCTGGTGTGTGATTCCAGTATCCTGGTGGGAGGGGCTGTGAGCGGTCACTGGTGGTCACTCCTGGTGGCCACAGGCTCTGGCCAGTGGCCACCGCATGGTGCTGAGGGGATTTCACCTCACCCTCAGACCCCACTGCCAAAGTCAAGTTTTAGTTTTCTTCCTCACCTCCATCAAAGAGCCATCACTTTTTTATTTTTTTGTCCATGCAGCTCCATGAGGGCTTGTCTTTTGCAGTTTTGACTGACACCGTTGATTTTACCATATAATTTTCAAAAAAATGGGGGAAAAGATTCCAAATGCTGTCACCTCTACCTCAGTTTGCTGGCTAACCCAGGACTAATAATGGCGGGTCACTGGAAAGATATATATCTTGGTACCGTGTTAGCCAGTAGGTAGAAAAATGTTTAGAATTGAGAGTCCTCAGTGGTTGCTACCTTTTAATGGCTAACTGAAAAGATGGTAACAAATTGCAAGCTTTCGAGACTACACAGGTCTCTTCATCAGGTACAGATTAAAGCAAATTCTGAAAAATCACATATTTATACACAACACAGCACAGAACTGTCATTATGGGAGAATGATAAACAGTTGTGTCCATAAATATTGGAAAGTTCCTAGATTAGGAGTGAATGTTTTGTTGTCCTCTGATTGGGGTCTGGTTCTGTGTTGTGATGACCCCACATGGTCTGAAGGGCAAATTCCTTAATTGATGTAAAAAGACATAAATCCGTGCGACACATTCATTCCTGCACTAAGTGTGTCAAAGGCCATCATAAGTTTATATTCCCAGATTCTCCTGTCTCTTTGAGATTTGAAGCTACCTTTCAATACAAGTAATTTCAGGTCCATGGTGCTATGAGGCATACAAAAATGTTTGGCCACAGGTAGATCCATTCTTTTTTCTTTTATTGTATGGCGGTGAGAATTTATCCTTGCTCTCAGTTTCTGCCCTGTCTCCCCAACATACAGACCCCCAGTTGGACATTTAGTACAAATAAATAAGTACACCACATAAGATGTGGTGCAGGTGATAGTACCTGGGATCTTGTAGTCCTGATGTGAATTGGGGATCTTTATCTTGTTCGTGGTCATTATAAATGGACAGGTTTTACATTTTTTCTGGTTGCAAGGAAAGGTTCCTACAGCTGTAGGAGAGGACAGGGAGCTTCTGACAATGATGCTTCTTAGATTTGAGGAAGTATCATTGTCAGAAGCTCCCTGTCCTCTCCTACAGCTGCAGGATCCTTTCCTTGCAACCAGAAAAAATGTAAAACCTGTCCATTTATAATAACCACGGACAAGGTAAAAATCCCGAATTCACATCAGGACTACAAGATCCCAGGTACCTTCAGCTGCACCACATCTAATGGGGTGTACTTAATTATTTGTACTAAATGTCCAACTGGGGGTCTGTATGTTGGGGAGACAGGGCAAAAACTGAGAGCAAGGATAAATTCTCACCGCCATACAATAAAAGAAAAAAGAATGGATCTACCTGTGGCCAAACATTTTTGTATGCCTCATAGCACCATGGACCTGAAATTACTTGTATTGAAAGGTAGCTTCAAATCTCAAAGAGACAGGAGAATCTGGGAATATAAACTTATGATGGCCTTTGACACACTTAGTGCAGGAATGAATGTGTCGCATGGATTTATGTATTTTTACATCAATTAAGGAATTTGCCCTTCAGAACATGTGGGGGCATCATAACATGGAACCAGACCCCAATTAGAGGACAACAAAACATTCACTCCTAATCTAGGAACTTTCCAATATTTAATAACACAACTATTTATCACTCTTCCATAATGACAGTTCTGTGCTGTGTTGTGTATAAATATGTGATTCTTCAGAATTTGTTTGTCTGTGCCTGATGAAGAGATCTGTGTAGTCTCGAAAGCTTGCAATTTGTTTTTATCTTTTCAGTTAGCCATTAAAAGGTATTAACCACTGAGGACTCTCAATTCTAAATATGTTTAATTGGTGGCATCGTAAGCCCACTGCCACTGCGCTACCGTCAAGTTCTGTCAATGGTCGGGCATTGTGTGCAGGAGATGAGGTTACCGTCCACAGGCCAATCACTGTGACGCTGTAACCTGAGCTTGTCACAGTGTCTGGATTATTTTACAGCTGCCTCACGGGTGCACAACGCTGTACATCACCTCACGAACATCTCATCAGGTGTAAACCTGCATTATAGCAAGCCCCCCCCAGTGTAAACCTGCATTATAGCAAGCCCTCCCCCCGATGTAAACCTGCATTATAGCAGCCCCCTAGTTTAAACCTGCCTTATAGCAGCCTCCCCCCCGATGTAAACCTGCATTATAGCAGCCCCCCCCGGTGTAAACTTACATTATAGCAGCCCCCCAGTGTAAAGCTGCATTATAGCAGTCTCCCCCCCCCCTGGTGTAAACCTGCATTATAGCAGCCCCGATGTAAACCTGCCGTATAGCAGCCCCCCTGTGTAGACTGGCATTATAGCAGCCCCCCCCCCCCCGGTGTAAACGTGCATTATAACAGGCCCCAGTGTAAACCTACATTATGGCAGCCCCCCAGTGTAAACCTGCCTTATGGCAGCCTCCCAGTGTAAACCTGCGTTATATCAAGCCCCCTCCCCCCAGTGTAAACCTGCATTATAGCAAGCCCCCCGGTGTAAACCTGCATTATAGCAAATCCCCCTCCCGTGTAAACCTGCTTTATAGCAGCCCCCAAGTGTAAACCTGCATTATAACAGCCTCCCGATGTAAACCTGCATTATAGCAGCCCCCCCAGTGTAAACCTGCTTTATAGCAGCCCCCCGGTGTAAACCTACATTATAGCAGCCCCCTCCCCAGTGTAAACCTGCAATAAAGCAATCCCTCCCCTGTGTAAATCTGCATTATAACAGCCCCTTGGTGTAAACCTGCATTATAGCAAGCCCCCCCAGTGTAAACCTGCTTTATAGCAGCTTCCCGGTGTAAACCTGCATTATAGCAGCCCCCCGAGTGTAAACCTGCATTATAGCAGCCCCCCCCCCCCAGTGTAAGCCTGCATTATAGCAGCCTCCCAGTGTAAACCTGCATTATAGCAGCCCCCCAGTGTAAACCTGCATTATAGCAGCCCCCCAGTGTAAACCTGCATTATAGCAGCCCCCCAGTGTAAACCTGCATTATAGCAGACCCCAAGGTAAACATGCATTATAGCAGCCCCCCTAGTGTAAACCTGCATAATAGCAGCCTCCCAGTGTAAACCTGCTTTATAGCAGCCTCCCCCAGTGTAAACCTGCATTATAGCAGCCCCCCAGTGTAAACCTGCATTATAGCAGCCCCCCCAGTGTAAACCTGCATTATAGCAGCTCCCCCAGTGTAAACCTGCATTATAGCAGCCCCCCAGTGTAAATCTGCATTATAGCAGCCCCCCAGTGTAAACCTGCATTATAGCAGCCCCCCCAGTGTAAACCTGCATTATAGCAGCCCCCCCCCCCAGTGTAAACCTGCATTATAGCAGCCTCCTGGTGTAAACCTGCTGTATAGCAGCCTCCCAGTGTAGGCCTGCATTATAGCAGCCCCCCCGCCCCCAGAGTATACCTGTTTATAGCTGCCCCCTGTGTAAACCTACATTATAACAGCCCCCTCCCTGGTGTAAAACTGCATTATAGCAGCCCCCCATCAAATGCAAAACATGCTCTGAAACTGCATCGTGTAGATGTTCACATTGCTTTTTATGTACTACTAGATGGCAGCCCGATTCTAAAGAATCGGGAGTCTAGAATCCATATATACTTTATTTATTCAAATGTAAGAATAATACAATTAATAAATAATAGTAAGAAAGAACAAAAAATGGCTGCACTCACCAGCTCTTGACAATTCTTGACAGTACGGCACATTTCTGATTGGTCGCTCGCGGCAGGCGGCAACCAATCAGAAAAGTGCCGCGCACCACGAAGGCATATATCTTTGTCCACCCTGAGCGGGTGTAGGACGCTGGTGACGTCACTTATCTCCGGACATTATCTCCGGACAAAGCCACGGAAGTTGGCACAAATTGCCGGAAGTAGTATTCTAGGCAATTATATATTAGATTTTAATGTTATCAGTGTTTACCTTTGAACGTTTATATTGTATTGTCCTGTCACCAGCCATGTGTACGATTATCGGCCGAAAGCCTCTCTGGAACCAATAATCACCCCATGTAAAGGTATCTTTATAAGTTAAAGATTCAGAATACTATGACTTTTATCATATCCTGAACAGTCAAGTTTTTTATGAACCGTTAAGGTTTTCTGGTTGAAGTAAAAAAAACTCTGAGTGTTTACAGTTTGAAACCATAAAATGTTGAAAAATTATGTCATTCTTGAGTATATCACTCAATGGTGCTCATAAACGTGTCAAATTTGATCTATAATATACTTTAATATACGTTACTTTAATCTTTAATATACTTAAGAACAGGGCCCCAGACATCACACAGGGGGTCTGAAACACCGCACAGTGGTCCAAAATATCGCTGTGCTCTGCCTGGGGCCCCATATGCTGTGCTGCCTGGGGCCCCTGTGCTCTGCCTGGGGCCCCATATGCTGCCTGGGGCCCCTGTGCTCTGCCTGGGGCCCCTGGGCTCTGCCTGGGGCCCCATGTTCTGCCTGGGGCCCCTGTGCTCTGCCTGGGGCCCCATATGCTGCCTGGGGCCCCTGTGCTCTGCCTGGGGCCCCATATGCTGCCTGGGGCCCCTGTGCTCTGCCTGGGGCCCCATAGGCTGCCTGGGGCCCCTGTGCTCTACCTGGGACCACTGTGCTCTGCCTGGGGCCCCATATGCTGCCTGGGGCCCCTGTGCTCTGCCTGGGGCCCCTGTGATCTGCCTGGGGCCCCATGTTCTGCCTGGGGCCACTGTGCTCTGCCTGGGGCCCCACAGGCTGCCTGGGGCCCCTGTGCTCTGCCTGGGACCACTGTGCTCTGCCTGGGGCCCCATATGCTGCCTGGGGCCACTGTGCTCTGCCTGGGGCCCCAGTGCTCTGCCTGGGGCCCCATATGCTGCCTGGGGCCCCTGTGCTCTGCCTGGGGCCCCTGTGCTCTGCCTGGGGCCCCTGTGCTCTGCCTGGGGCCACTGTGCTTTGCCTGGGGCCCCATGTTCTGCCTGGGGCCACTGTGCTCTGCCTGGGGGCCCATAAGCTGCCTGGGGCCCCTGTGCTCTGCCTGGGACCACTGTGCTCTGCCTAGGGCCCCATATGCTGCCTGGGGCCCCTGTGCTCTGCCTGGGGCCACTGTGCTCTGCCTGGGGCCCCATATGCTGCCTGGGGCCACTGTGCTCTGCCTGGGGCCCCATATGCTGCCTGGGGCCCCTGTGCTCTGCCTGGGGCCCCATATGCTGCCTGGGGCCCCTGTGCTCTGCCTGGGGCCCCTGTGCTCTGCCTGGGGCCCCATGTTCTGCCTGGGGCCCCTGTGCTCTGCCTGGGGCCACTGTGCTCTGCCTGGGGCCCCATATGCTGCCTGGGGCCCCTGTGCTCTGCCTGGGGCCCCATATGCTGCCTGGGGCCCCTGTGCTTTGCCTGGGGCCCCTGTGCTCTGCCTGGGGCCCCATGTTCTGCCTGGGGCCCCTGTGCTCTGCCTGGGGCCACTGTGCTCTGCCTGGGGCCCCATATGCTGCCTGGGGCCCCTGTGCTCTGCCTGGGTGTAGGACACTGGTGACGTCACTTATCTCCGGACATTAGCTCCGGACATTAGCTCCGGACATTACCTCCGGACATTAGCTCCGGACAAAGCCACGGAAGTTGGCACAAATTGCAGGAAGTAGTATTCTAGGCAATTATATATTAGATTCATTAATACTCCTTGAAATTAATACTTAGTGAAGAATTGCAAATGTAAAAAATGTGAGAAATTTACCAAAAAAAATCTGGGAACATACAGTGCAGATATAGTTCAGCATGGGAGACCTCAATAGTGTGTGCCAGGGCAAAAAATGACCCATGCTCACTACACACATTATTGCCCACAGGATTACCAACTGAAATAATAAACTGTCCCCCTGATTTTGACCCCCTGTAATACAAAAATGGACCGCTAGCAGGTATTGCAGTGTTGTCTGCGCCTTAAAGGGAACCTGTCACCCCCAAAATCAAAGGTGAGCTAAGCCCACCGGCATCAGCGGCTTATCTACAGCTGTAGTAATTATAGGGGATAACTCAGGAGACTCTTTGCATGGAACAAGACAACTACAGGACACAGTTTTATAAGTGGTAAAGTCTATATTATCACACGGTGATTCAAACAGGTGCAGAGAGAAACTCAAGTCCACAACACTTGGTGCAAATAATAAACGCAGCTTAGCAGTCTATAGGAAACTTCAGAGGGAAATGCAATCAAGCAGGAAGTCTATGAAGCACAGTTATTCTTGAGGAAACTTGACACGAATAAATCCTTGTCTTAGTCCAAACACAGATAGATATGCTTATAAGGCAGTTCAAATCATATCTTAGCTCAACCAGGGAGGCCTGGTTAATAGTCTCAGGTTATTGCAAAGCAGCAGCAGCTTACATGTCCAGCAAATGCAGATGAAGTAAACCGAGCAGCAGATGAAGGAGGATTACTGGAAACTTGTGTATGCAGCAGGAACTCAGAGCAGAGTAGCAGGATCACCACACAGGTTCACAGGAGCAGGTGTATAGCCAGGGAGTAATCAGAGGTCAGGAGCTGGATGCAAGGCAGAATACTCTAGCACAGACTGAAGGCTGGGGTGGAGTTTTATAGCAGGAAGACACAGTGCACATGAGACCAAAGACGCCATCTTGGAAAAGGGCAGTAATGCACAAAAGGTAAAAAATGTTCAGAGTCCTGACAACAGCATTCTGTAATGCAGTAGATAAGTCCCCGATGTATCCTAAAAGATGAGAAAAAGAGGTTAGATACTCACCCAGGGGCGGTCTCAGTTCTGTTCTGGTCCGATGGGCGTCGCGGTCCTTTCCGGGGCCTCCCATCTTCATAGGATGATGTCCTCTTCTTGTCTTCAGGCATACTTTATCTGCCCTGTTGAGGGCAGAGCAAAGTACTGCAGTGCGCTGGGCTTCTCTGACCTTTCCCGGCATCGGCGCACTGCAGTACTTTGCTCTGCCTTCAACAGGGCAGACAAAGTACGCCTGCCCCGGCGCCGCAGCATGAAGACAAGAAGAGGACGTCATCATAAGAAGATGGGAGGCCCCTGACCAGACAATGACGCCCATCGGACCAGAACAGAACCGGGACCGTCCCTGGGTGAGTATAATCTAACCTCTTTTTCTCATCTTTTAGGATACATCGGGGGCTTATCTACAGTATTACAGAATGCTGTAGATAAGCCCCTGATGCCGGTGGGCTTAGCTCTCCTTCGATATTGGGGGTGACAGGTTCCCTTTAAATAAGGCAAATGTCATTAGATTTCCCTAGACCAGTGATGGCGAACCTATGACACGCGTGTCAGTGCTGACACGCGTAGTCATTTTCAGTGACACGCCGGCCGCCGGCCGCGGCCCCATAGAAATTGCTTCTTTCCCAGGGTCTGAAGGAGAGGAAACTCTCCTTCAGGCCCTGGGAACCATATTAATGTGTAAAATAAAGAATTAAAATAAAAAATATTGCTATACTCACCTCTCCGACGCAGCCTGGACTTCAGCGAGGGAACCGGCAGCGTTGTTTGCTTAAAATTCGCGCTTTAACTTCCTTACTTGAAGTCGCGGCTTGTGATTGGTCGCGCGCCGCCCATGTGACCGCGACGCGACCAATCACAGCAAGCCGTGACGTAATTTTAGGTCCTTCAGGATTTTAAAATTACGTTCCGGCGTTGTGATTGGTTGCGTCGCGGTCACATGGGCGACGCGACCAATCACAAGCCGTGACGTCACGGGAGGCAGGAGACGCGCGCATTTTAACGGATTTAACGCATTTAAGGAGACGCGCAACCAATCACAACGCCGGAACGTAATTTTAAAATCCTGAAGGACCTAAAATTACGTCACGGCTTGCTGTGATTGGTCGCGTCGCGGTCACATGGGCGGCGCGCGACCAATCACAAGCCGGGACTTCAAGTAAGGAAGTTAAAGCGCGAATTTTAAGCAAACAACGCTGCCGGTTCCCTCGCTGAAGTCCAGGCTGCGTCGGAGAGGTGAGTATAGCAATATTTTTTATTTTAATTCTTTATTTTACACATTAATGTTGTTTCAATACCGATACCAGATACCACAAAAGTATCGGATCTCGGTATCGGAATTCCGATACAGCAAATATCGGCCGATACCCGATACTTGCGGTATCGGAATGCTAAACAATGGCATCCGATCCGATTTTTTATCGGATCGGATGCCATGCAGGAGGTCTGTGGGTCCAAACAACAGAGCTCCGGTGCAGAGCGTCTAGGCCTGGGACTTCCGGTAGGCCAGGCGCAGCTCCCGGAAGTCCCAGGCCTCTGCGTCGGATCTGTGTTGTTTGGGCGGCATTGCGCTGCTCCCTGCTCCCTGCTGCGCCGGCCAGAAGTCCCAGGCTGCACTTCTGAGGCCTGAGGAGATCGCTGTCTGGAGGCCCTGGGATTGCTGTCTGGAGGCCCTGGGATTGCTGTCTGGAGGCCCTGGGATTGCTGTCTGGAGGCCCTGGGATTGCTGTCTGGAGGCCCTGGGATTGCTGTCTGGAGGCCCTGGGATTGCTGTCTGGAGGCCCTGGGATTGCTGTCTGGAGGCCCTGGGATTGCTGTCTGGAGGCCCTGGGATTGCTGTCTGGAGGCCCTGGGATTGCTGTCTGGAGGCCCTGGGATTGCTGTCTGGAGGCCCTGGGATTGCTGTCTGGAGGCCCTGTGACTACTACAGCAACCATCATCCAGTGAACTGTGGGGTGTCATTGGCCATTACTGAGATAAGTGAGAGGGAGGCTGTCAGTGATGGTGAACCTGTGGCAGTCCAGCTGTTGCAAAACTACAATTCCCATCATGGCTGGCCATTCAAAGCAAAAGCTTTGGCTGTGAAGACATGATGAGAATTGTAGTTTTGCAACAGCTGGAGTGCCACAGGTTCGCCATCACTGGAAGAATTCCCCCTCCCCCTCACTTATCTTAGTTCACGGCACCCCACACAAGTTAAATAATAGCAAGACCAACAAAAGAAACCAACTGACAGATGAACAAAGAAGTCACTAAGCAGGTAAGTTAATTCTAATTATACATATTTGTTATTTAAACTATACATGTCGCAAAATTATGGTTTTTTTTATCATGGTGACACACCACCCAAGTTATGTTCGGTTTTTTGGCGAATTTTGACACACCGAGCTCAAAAGGTTGCCCATCACTGCCCTAGACCAATAAAACCTCACCTACAGGGTTGTCAGGTTCTCGAAGATGACATGAGCCTAACTAATGCAGCAAGGGTTGGCTACACACATTCATTGAGTGGAGCCATGAGTCACTGCACAGTACATGCAGCCATAGAGAATATAGTACACCGCACACTCTGTATGTATGTTTGCAACAATAGTGAAAAGTTTATTTTACATGAAAAGCGACCAGAGGTAATTATAATGACGTTTCGGCCCTACCAGGGCCTTAATCATACAATCGCTTTAATGTGCACATAGAAGAGGGAAGAGTCCTTGTAGTTAGAGGCATACACTTAAATGCCGAGTGATGATGCGTGTAATAACGCAATAGTAGCCCTGAAGTGGGTTTGGTAAACCTGGTGCTTGTAGTTACTACGCGGCGCTCCCGCGCCCTGCTGCCGGCAGCAGGGCGCGGGAGCGCCGCGTAGTAACTACAAGCACCAGGTTTACCAAACCCACTTCAGGGCTACTATTGCGTTATTACACGCATCATCACTCGGCATTTAAGTGTATGCCTCTAACTACAAGGACTCTTCCCTCTTCTATGTGCACATTAAAGCGATTGTATGATTAAGGCCCTGGTAGGGCCGAAACGTCATTATAATTACCTCTGGTCGCTTTTCATGTAAAATAAACTTTTCACTATTGTTGCAAACATACATACAGAGTGTGCGGTGTACTATATTCTCTATGTACGTGGGGCTCATACAGCTCACTACACCTGCACCTCGCTCCCATATTACTCTGAGTGCGCGCCAATTTTCTTTACTCACAGTACATGCAGCCTTCATGAAATGTAGCCGTGCTGGCACTAGATAGCAGATCCTCCTCGCCAAGCTCTGGTCACTCTCCCTCTTCTGATGTCTAATTCATTAATTAGAAAATAGGGAAAGGCACTGTGTCTGGTCAGAATTCAGTAAGAATTAATAATGGGAACTGACCAGACTGATGTGGGGTCGCCAGATCGAATACACATCTGATGATTGCGGTAATAAGTCCACAAAGATAACATACTAATTTGCATGCGTTCTCCACCCTGGTACAGCATACATCAGATAGATCAATTTATATTTATTTACTAGCTGTACTACCCGGCTTCGCCCGGGGTAATAACTGCTGTTAGCAAAATAGAATGTGTTAACAAAAATTTATTCTGCACAAAAAACCCACAAAACAAATAGATAGAAATGTAATTTTTAAAAGGCAAAAACTAAGCTAATAGAAGCATTTTACAACATATATTTCAACACCAGAGATATTCCACACAGATTGAACTAAATTGGCCAAGTAATGTGAAGTAATCTTCTACTACTTATTCGAGAGCCTTTTGATAAACGACATTCTTAGTTTTTCCTTCAGGTGCAAAGACAAACAGATTTTTGGCTGTCCCAACTCTTGAACATTCCACATAAAGTTGACCATGAGAAAAGCATGGAGATTGTAAATCTAAGCTAGCTGAAGAGCCCGGCGTTGCCTGGGCATAGTAAATATCTGTGGTTAGTTATAGCACCTCACTTCTCTTATTTTCCCATCACGCCTCTCATTTTCCCCATCACATCTTTCATTTTCCCCCTCACATCTCTCATTTTCTCCCTCACACCTCTCATTTTCCCCCTCACTCCTCTTATTTTCCCCCTCACTCCTCTCATTCCCCCCTAACACTTGTCATTTCGACCTCACATCTGTCATTTTCCGATCACTCTACTATTTTCCCTCACTCCTCTCATTTTGCACTCACACCTTTTCATTTTCACCTCACACCTCTCATTTTCACCTCAGTATATACATGTTTGTCATCTCCCTTATATATAGTATACACCTGTATGTCATCTCCTGTATATAGTATATACCTGTATGTCATCTCCCCTGTATATAGTATATACCTGCTGTGTGTCATCTCCCCTGTATATAGTATATACCTGTATGTCATCTCCTCCTATATATAGTATATACCTGTATGTAATCTCCTCCTGTATATACCTGTGTGTCATCTCACCTATATATAGTATATATCTGTGTGTCATCTCCTCCTGTATATAGTATATACCTGTATGTCATCTCCTCCTATACATAGCATATACCTGTATGTCATCTCCTCCTGTATATACTATATACCTGTAGGTAATCTGCTCCTGTAAATAGTATATACCTGTGTGTCATCTCCTTCTGTATATAGTATAAACCTGTATGTCATCTCCTGCTGTATGTAGTATGTACCTGTATGTCATCTCCTCCTCTATATAGTATATACCTGTGTGTCATCTCTCCTGTATATAGTATATATCTGTGTGTCATCTCCTCCTGCATATAGTATATACCTGTGTGTCATCTCCCCTGTAAATAGTATATAACTGTGTGTCATCTCCTCCTGTATATAGTATATATCTGTATGTCATCTCCTCCTGTATTAGACCTCGTTCACACGTTATTTGGTCAGTATTTTTACCTCAGTATTTGTAAGCTAAATTGGCAGCCTGATAAATCCCCAGCCAACAGTAAGCCCACCCCCTGGCAGTATATATTAGCTCACACATACACATAATAGACTGGTCATGTGACTGACAGCTGCCGGATTCCTATATGGTACATTTGTTGCTCTTGTAGTTTTTCAGCTTATTAATCAGATTTTTATTTTTGAAGGATAATACCAGACTTGTGTGTGTTTTAGGGCGAGTTTCGTGTGTCAAGTTGTGTGTGTTGAGTTGCGTGTGGCGACATGCGTGTAGCAACTTTTTGTGTGTCGAGTTGCATGTGACAGGTTAGTGTAGCAAGTTGTGTGCAGCAAGTTTTGCGCATGGCGAGTTTTGCGCGTGGCGAGTTTTATGTGTGGTGCCTTTTGAGTATGTGCAAGTTTTGTGTGAGGCAACTTTTGCATGTGTTGCAACTTTTGTGCATGTGGCAATTTTTCCGCGTGTGCAAGTTTTGCGTGTGGCGAGTTTTCCATGAGGTGAGTTTTGCATGTGTGGCGAGTTTTGCGTGTGGAGAGTTTTGCGTGTGGCGAGTTTTGAGCGGCGACTTTTGTGTTTCAACTTTTATGTGGCGAGGTTGGTGTATGTGTGGTGAAATGTGCGCTGAGGGTGGTATATGTGTTTGAGCACGTGGTAGTGTGTGGCGCATTTTGTGTGTGTGTTCATATCCCCGTGGTGGTGTGGTGATTATCCCATGTCGGGGCCCCACCTTAGCAACTGTACAGTATATACTCTTTGGCGCCATCGCTCTCATTCTTTAAGTCCCCCTTGTTCACATCTGGCAGCTGTTAATTTGCCTCCAACACTTTTCCTTTCATTTTTTCCCCATTATGTAGATAGGGGCAAAATTGTTTGGTGAATTGGAAAGCGCGGGGTTAAAATTTCACCTCACAACATAGCTTTGACGCTCTCAGGGTCCAGACGTGTGACTGTGCAAAATTTTGTGACTGTAGCTGCGACGCCTCCAACACTTTTCCTTTCACTTTTTCCCCATTATGTAGATAGGGGCAAAATTGTTTGGTGAATTGGAAAGCGCGGGGTTAAAATTTCACCTCACAACATAGCCTATGACGCTCTCGGGGTCCAGACGTGTGACTGTGCAAAATTTTGTGCCTGTAGCTGCGACGCCTCCAACACTTTTCCTTTCACTTTTTCCCCATTATGTAGATAGGGGCAAAATTGTTTGGTGAATTGGAAAGCGCGGGTTTAAAATTTCACCTCACAACATAGCCTATGACGCTCTCGGGGTCCAGACGTGTGACTGTGCAAAATTTTGTGGCTGTAGCTGCGACGGTTCAGATGCCAATCCCGGACATACATACACACATACATACACACATTCAGCTTTATATATTAGATTTATGATTGAGTCGTATAGTTTTACAAAATTTTCCATTTTTGTGCTTTCATTTTTCTGTTTTCTTCCAAGAGTCGTAACTTTTCTATTTTTGCACTGGTGTAGTCATATGAGTGCTTGTTTTTGTTTTTTGTTTTTGTTTTTTGCTTTGAAGTGTTGTTTTAGATAACACTATGTATTTTATCATACAATGTATTGGAAAACAAGAAGAAAACTGTGTTGAAATGGTGAGAAAAAAGGCATTATATTTTGGGTTTTGTTTATCACTGACATACATGTTTCTTCAGGTCTGTACAAGTATGGCAATAATAATAATAAATCATTATTTGTATAGCGCCAACATATTCCGCAGTGCTTTACAATGCCACAGTTCATATGCAAGTCAAAAGTAACAGTGTTAAAGATAATACAATGATCAAAGCAAAGATAGGAATGACTCTGCCCGTAAGAGCTTTTACAATCTACAGTGAGGTGAAGGGGGAAACACAAAGTACAGGTGCTTTTTCACAATGAAGGCCAACCTTCTTGAGGGAATGGGGATAGATAAAGGCTGCATGATGTTGTCACCATGTCTGGTGCTTTTGGAATAAATGGCAATGCCATTTACCGTATATATTCATGTATAAGCTGAGATTATCAGCACTTTTTTGTGCTGAAAACGCCCCTCTTGGCTTATACATGAGTCAATTGTACAGAACGCTGGCGGGTAGGGGGAGTGGCATAGCAACGACAGGAGACGGCGGCTGTGGCACAGGGACAGTTACAGCTGCAGCCACTGGCTAACAGAAGACATCATACTCACCCTCCGTCGCTGCATCTCCATCTCTGCATCTCTGTTGTCCTGGCGCCGGCAGCTCTCCTCTCCTGTGCTGAGCGGTCACATGGTACCGCTCATTAAGGTAATGAATATGTACTTGTCTCCACTCCCATAGGCGTGGAGCGCATATTCATTACCTTAATGAGCGGTACCACGTGACCTCTCGGCACAGGAGAGGAGATCTTCCAGCGCCGGGACAACTGAGACGCAGGCGCGAATAGGACGAGGGAGGGTGGGTCTTGTCATGGGGGACAGGGGAAGCTGTGCCATGCGGACCAGGGGAGCCAAGCCATGCGGACTGGGGGAGCCATGCATACAACAGGGGGAGCAATGCATACCAGGACAGAAGGGGGAGCCACATACCAGGACAGGGGGAGCCACATGCCAGGACAGGACAGGGGGAGCCACACACCAGGACAGGGGGAGCTACATACCAGGACAGGGGGAGCCGCATACTAGGACAGGGGGAGCCACATACTAGGACAGGACGGGGGAGCCACATTCCAGGGCAGGGGGAGCCACATGACAGGACAGGGGGAGCCACGCATAGCAGGACAGGATAGGGAGAGCCACATACCAGGACAGGACAGAGGTGCCACATACCAGGCCAGGACGGGGGAGCCACATACCAGGACAGGACAGGGGGGAGCCATGCATAGCAGGACAGGGGGAGCCACATACCAGGACAGGACGGGGGGGAGCCATGCATAGCAGGACAGGGATGAGGGGACAATGCATACCCGGCTTATACTAGTCAATAAGCTTACACAGTTTTCCATGGCAAAAGTAGGTGCCTCGGCTTATACTCAGGTTGGCTTATACTCGAGTACATACGGTATATGGTGAAAAAAAATTGTAAAACAAATAAAAATATTGATTTTTATTGCCATTATCTGAGACCCATAACATTTTAATTTTTCTGTCGATGAAGCTGTGTTAAGGTTTTTTTTTCACGACAAGCTTACTTTTTTATTAGAACCATTTTGAGTTACATATGGTGTTTTAATCGCTTTTTATTGTATTTTTTGGTGGAGTTTCTGTTACAGGGAAACCACAATTGTGGCGTTTCGATTTTCTTTTTTTCTCTTTATATTTTTTACTGTACATGTTAATTAGTTTTATATTTTAATAGACTAGTCTATTATGAATGTGGTGATACCAAATACAGTCATGGCTGAAAGGGTTGGCACCCTTCAAATTGTTCCAAAAAATGAAATATTTCTCCCAGAAAATTATTGCAATTACACATGTTTTGTTATACACATATTTATTTCCTTTGTGTATATTGGAACTTGGAACAACATAAAAAAACAAGGAAAAAAATGCATTGGACATAATTTAACACATCCCAAAAATGGGCAAAATTGTCACCCTCAACTTAATACTTCATTGCCCACCCTTTGGAATAAACAACTGCAATCAATCGCTTCCCATAACCATCAACAAACTTCTTATACTTCTCAACTGGAATTTTAGACAACTCTTCTTTTGCAAACTGGTGCCTTCTCCCATCAATTGTAAGATCTATCCACAGGTTGTCTATGGGATTTAAATCCTGTCTCATTGTTGGTCCATTCCGAACTCTCCAGCGCTTTGTTTCCATCCATATCTGAGTACTTCTTGATGTTTGTTTGGGGTAATTATCCTGCTGGAGGATCCATCACCTAGGATGCAAACCCAGCTTTCTAAAACTGGCCATTACATTGCTACCAAAAATCCTTTGGTAATCTTCAAATTTCATGATGCCTTGCACACAGTCAACACACACAGTGCCAGAGGAAGCAGAACAATCCCAAATGATCTTTGAACCTCCAACATATTTAACAGTAGGTATGGTGTTCTTTTCTTTTTAGGCCTCATTCCGTTTTCAATAAACAGTAGAATGATGTGCTTTACCAAAAAGCTCTATCTTGGTCTCAACTGTGCCCAAGATGCTTTCCCAGAAGGATTTTGGCTTACGAACCTTTTTGCAAACTGCACTCTTGCTTTTTTATGTCTCTGTGTCAGCAGTGAAGTCCTCTTGGGTCTCCTGTCATAGCGTTTAATCTCATTCAAATATTGGGGGATAGATCGAGCTGACACTGATGCACCCTGAGCCTGCAGGACAGTTTGCATTTCCTTGGAACTTAATTAGGACTGCTTAGAAATGTAGAATTTTTTTGTAAATTTATTAAAAAAGAAAAACTGGAATATCCCATGGTCATAAGTATTCAGACCATTTGTTCAGACACTCATATTTAAGTCACATGCTGTCCATTTCCTTGTGATCCTCCTTGAGATGGTTCTACTCCTTCATTGGAGTCCAGCTGTGTTTAATTAAACTGATAGGACTTGATTTGGAAAGGTATACACCTGTCCATATAAGACCTCACAGCTCACAGTGCATGTCAGACCAAATGAGAATTATGAGGTCTAAAGAACTGGCCAAAGAGCTCAGAGACAGAATTGTAGCAAGGCACAGATCTGGGCCAAGGTTACAAAATAATTTCTGCAGTACTCAAGGTCCTAAGAGCACAGTGGCCTCCATAATCCTTAAATGGAAGATGTTTGGGATCACCAGAAGTCTTCCTAGACTTGGCCAAACTGAGCAATCATGGGACAAGAGCCTTGGTGAGAGAGGTAAAGAGGAACCCCAAGATCACTGTGGATGAGCTCCAGAGATGCAGTAGGGAGATGGGTGAAAGTTCCACAAAGTCAACTATCACTGCAGCCCTCCACCAGTCGGGCCTTTTGAATGCGGTCAAGTACAGAGATATCCTGGATGAAAACCTCTTCCACAGTGCTCTGGACCTCAGACTTGGCCGAAGGTTCACCTTCCAACAAGACAATGACAGTAAGCACACAGCTAAAATAACAAAGGCTTTAAAACAACTCTGTGACAATTCTTGACTGGCCCAAGCAGAGCCCTGACCTAAACCCAATTGAGCATCTCTGGAGAGACCTGAAAATGGCTGTCCACCAACGTTCACCATCCATCCTGATGGAACTGGAGAGGATCTGCAAGGAAGAATGGCAGAGGATCCCCAAATCCAGGTGTGAAAAACTTCTTGCATCATTCCCAAGAAGACTCATGGCTGAACTAGCTCCTCAAAAGGGTGCTTCTACTCAATACTGAGCAAAGGGTCTGAATACTTATGACCATGTGATATTTCAATTTTTCTTTTTTAATAAATTTGCAAACATTTCTAATTTTTTTTTTCAGTCAAGATTGGGTGCAGAGTGTACATTAATGAGAACAAAATGAACTTTTTTGAATTTTCCAAATGGCTGCAATGAAACAAAGAGTGAAAAATTTAAAGGTGTCTGAATACTTTCCGTCATGATGCTATATAATTTTTACCATAAGGTGAAGGCTGTGAAACTGAGATCCAAAGAGCAGTGGTGGACTTGTAGGTCTTTTTTTTCACCATTTCACTTATTACTTGTTCTGAAAAAGATAAGCACTTATATGCCTACTAGATGGTAGCCCGATTCTAACGCATCGGGTATTCTAGAATATGTATGTAGTTTATGAAGATTTTAGAATAATGCAATTTATACACAGGATTCGGCCGGTCACGACCAATTAGCGAAGCGTGGTTCAAATCCTGTGCCAATTCGCGGCTGGACTGCGCCTGTCGCTGATTGTTCGTGGCGGGCCACGTAGTATATAGCACAGCCACTTAGTATATAACAGCCCACGTAGTAAATAGCACAGCCACGTAGTACATAGCACAGCCACGTAGTATATTGCACAGCCACAAAGTATATAGCACAGCCCACGGAGTATATAGCACAGCCCACGGAGTATATAGCACAGCCATGTAGTATATAGCACAGCCCACGGAGTATATAGCACAGCCACGTACAGGGCCGGACTGGCCATAGGGCACTTCTGGCAAATGCCAGAAGGGCCGGTGCCAGTGGTGGGCCGCTCAATCCGCCGCCCCCGCCGTCGCATTCAACTATACCGGCGTATAGACGCCGGTACAGTTGAATGCAATGATGGAGGAGAGAGCGTCTACAGACGCTCCTCTCCCATCATTCCCCGCTCTGCCTCTGACACTGCGGGTGCGCGATGATGTCATATCATCGCGCACCTGCTGTGTCCCGGGCAGACTGCAGCTGCTGAGACAGGAGCAGGAACCAGGAAGCAACGCTGGGCACGAGGAGAGGTGAGGAGAGTTTTTTTTTTTTCTGGACTGTGGGGCCATTCTCGGAGGAGGTGAGGGGAGGAAGAGAAGAGATGTGGGCTGTATATAGTTCTCTGGGCTGTGCTCTGTGCTGTATACTGCTGTGGGCTGTATATAGTTCTCTGTGGGCTGTGCTCTGTGCTGTATACTGCTGTGGGCTGTATATAGTTCTCTGTGGGCTGTGCTCTGTGCTGTATACTGCTGTGGGCTGTATATAGTTCTCTGTGGGCTGTGCTCTGTGCTGTATACTACTGTGGGCTGTATATAGTTCTCTGTGGGCTGTGCTCTGTGCTGTATACTGCTGTGGGCTGTATATAGCTCTCTGTGGGCTGTGCTCTGTGCTGTATACTACTGTGTGCTCTGTGCTATATATAGTTCTCTGTGGGCTGTGCTCTGTGCTGTATACTGCTGTGGGCTGTATATAGTTCTCTGTGGGCTGTGCTCTGTGCTGTATACTGCTGTGGGCTGTGCTCTGTGCTGTATACTACTGTGGGCTGTATATAGCTCTCTGTGGGCTGTGCTCTGTGCTGTATACTGCTGTGGGCTGTATATAGTTCTCTGGGCTGTGCTCTGTGCTGTATACTGCTGTGGGCTGTATATAGTTCTCTGTGGGCTGTGCTCTGTGCTGTATACTACTGTGGGCTGTATATAGTACTCTGTGGGCTGTGCTCTGCTGTATACTGCTGTGGGATGTATATAGCTCTCTGTGGGCTGTGCTCTGTGCTGTATACTACTGTGGGCTGTATATAGCTCTCTGTGGGCTGTGCTCTGTGCTGTATACTACTGTGGGCTGTATATAGCTCTCTGTGGGCTGTGCTCTGTGCTGTATACTGCTGTGTGCTCTGTGCTATATATAGTACTCTGTGGGCTGTGCTCTGTGCTGTATACTACTGTGGGCTGTATATAGCTCTCTGTGGGCTGTGCTCTGTGCTGTATACTGCTGTGTGCTCTGTGCTATATATAGTACTCTGTGGGCTGTGCTCTGTGCTGTATACTACTGTGTGCTATATATAGTTCTCTGGGCTGTGCTCTGTGCTGTATACTACTGTGTGCTCTGTGCTATATATAGTACTCTGTGGGCTGTGCTCTGTGCTGTATACTACTGTGTGCTATATATAGTTCTCTGGGCTGTGCTCTGTGCTGTATACTGCTGTGGGCTGTATATAGTTCTCTGTGGGCTGTGCTCTGTGCTGTATACTACTGTGGGCTGTATATAGTTCTCTGTGGGCTGTGCTCTGTGCTGTATACTACTGTGGGCTGTATATAGTTCTCTGTGGGCTGTGCTCTGTGCTGTATACTACTGTGGGCTGTATATAGTACTCTGTGGGCTGTGCTCTGTGCTGTATACTGCTGTGGGCTGTATATAGTTCTCTGTGGGCTGTGCTCTGTGCTGTATACTACTGTGGGCTGTATATAGTACTCTGTGGGCTGTGCTCTGTGCTGTATACTGCTGTGGGCTGTATATAGTTCTCTGTGGGCTGTGCTCTGTGCTGTATACTACTGTGGGCTGTATATAGTACTCTGTGGGCTGTGCTCTGTGCTGTATACTACTGTGGGCTGTATATAGCTCTCTGTGGGCTGTGCTCTGTGCTGTATACTACTGTGGGCTGTATATAGTACTCTGTGGGCTGTGCTCTGTGCTGTATACTACTGTGGGCTGTATATAGCTCTCTGTGGGCTGTGCTCTGTGCTGTATACTACTGTGGGCTGTATATAGTTCTCTGTGGGCTGTGCTCTGTGCTGTATACTACTGTGGGCTGTATATAGTACTCTGTGGGCTGTGCGCTGTGCTGTATACTGCTGTGGGCTGTATATAGCTCTCTGTGGGCTGTGCTCTGTGCTGTATACCACTGTGGGCTGTATATAGTTCTCTGTGGGCTGTGCTCTGTGCTGTATACTACTGTGGGCTGTATATAGTTCTCTGTGGGCTGTGCTCTGTGCTGTATACTGCTGTGGGCTGTATATAGCTCTCTGTGGGCTGTGCTCTGTGCTGTATACTACTGTGTGCTCTGTGCTATATATAGTTCTCTGTGGGCTGTGCTCTGTGCTGTATACTACTGTGGGCTGTATATAGTACTCTGTGGGCTGTGCTCTGTGCTGTATACTGCTGTGGGCTGTATATAGTTCTCTGTGGGCTGTGCTCTGTGCTGTATACTGCTGTGGGCTGTATATAGTTCTCTTTGGCTGTGCTCTGTGCTGTATACTACTGTGGGCTGTATATAGCTCTCTGTGGGCTGTGCTCTGTGCTGTATACTACTGTGGGCTGTATATAGTTCTCTGTGGGCTGTGCTCTGTGCTGTATACTGCTGTGGGCTGTATATAGTTCTCTGTGGGCTGTGCTCTGTGCTGTATACTGCTGTGGGCTGTATATAGCTCTCTGTGGGCTGTGCTGTATACTACTGTGTGCTCTGTGCTATATATAGTTCTCTGTGGGCTGTGCTGTATATAGTACTCTGTGGGCTGTGCTGTGTATAGTACTCTGTGGGCTGTGCTGTGTATAGTACTCTGTGGGCTGTGCTGTATATAGTACTCTGTGGGCTGTGCTGTGTATAGTACTCTGTGGGCTGTGCTGTGTATAGTACTCTGTGGGCTGTGCTGTGTATAGTACTCTGTGGGCTGTGCTGTTGTTGTGAATTTGCTTTTTGCTCCCTCTAGTGGTTACTAGTTTTTTGACTCTGGTTTTTCTGTCATTCCTTTTATCCGCACCTGGGTCGTTAGTTAGGGGTGTTGCTATATAAGCTCCCTGGACCTTCAGTTCTATGCCTGGCAACGTAGTTATCAGAGCTAGTCTGCTGTGCTCTTGTCTACTGATCCTGGTTCCAGTTATATCAGCTAAGTCTGCCTTTTGCTTTTTGCTATTTGTTTTGGTTTTGTATTTTTGTCCAGCTTGTTCCTCATCTATATCCTGACCTTTGCTGGAAGCTCTAGGGGGGCTGGTGTTCTCCCCCCGGACCGTTAGACGGTTCGGGGGTTCTTGAATTTCCAGTGTGGATTTTGATAGGGTTTTTGTTGACCATATAAGTTACCTTTCTTTATTCTGCTATCAGTAAGCGGGCCTCTCTGTGCTAAACCTGGTTCATTTCTGTGTTTGTCATTTCCTCTTACCTCACCGTCATTATTTGTGGGGGGCTTCTATCCAGCTTTGGGGTCCCCTTCTCTGGAGGCAAGAAAGGTCTTTGTTTTCCTCTACTAGGGGTAGCTAGATTCTCCGGCTGGCGCGTGTCATCTAGAATCAACGTAGGAATGATCCCCGGCTACTTCTAGTGTTGGTGTTAGGAGTAGATATATGGTCAACCCAGTTACCACTGCCCTATGAGCTGGATTTTTGTATTCTGCAGACTTCCACGTTCCTCTGAGACCCTCGCCATTGGGGTCATAACAGTTTGCCAGGCCCGTATTAAATGTTTAATGCATTGCAGAAGAGGGATTATAAGAAAGAAGATTCTGAGTTTTTTTTTTTTTCTTCTTCCCCTTTACCTCAGAGTGGCTATGCTTGCTGCAGACATGAATGTCCAGACCTTGATTACAAGTGTGGACCAGCTGGCTACTCGTGTGCAGGGCATACAAGACTATGTTATCAGAAATCCTAGGTCAGAACCTAAAATACCGATTCCTGAACTGTTTTCCGGAGACAGGTTTAAGTTTAGGAATTTCGTGAATAATTGTAAATTGTTTTTGTCCCTGAGACCCTGTTCATCTGGAGATTCTGCTCAGCAAGTAAAAATTGTTATTTCGTTCTTACAGGGCGACCCTCAGGATTGGGCTTTTTCGCTGGCGCCAGGAGATCCGGCATTGGCTGATCTTGATGCGTTTTTTCTGGCGCTCGGTTTACTTTATGAGGAACCCAATCTTGAGATTCAGGCTGAAAAGGCCTTGCTGGCTATGTCTCAGGGGCAGGACGAGGCTGAAGTGTATTGCCAAAAATTTCGGAAATGGTCCGTGCTGACACATTGGAACGAGTGTGCACTGGCCGCTAATTTTAGAAATGGCCTTTCTGAAGCCATTAAGAATGTTATGGTGGGTTTTCCCATTCCCACAGGTCTGAATGATACTATGGCACTGGCTATTCAAATTGACCGGCGGTTGCGGGAGCGCAAAACCGCAAATTCCCTCATGGTGTTGTCTGAACAGACACCTAATTCGGTGCAATGTGATAGAAAAACCGCAAATTCCCTCATGGTGTTGTCTGAACAGACACCTGATTTAATGCAATGTGATAGAATCCTGACTAGAAATGAGCGGAAAATTCATAGACGCCGGAATGGCTTGTGCTACTACTGTGGTGATTCTACACATGTTATCTCAGCATGCTCTAAACGTATAGCTAAGGTTGTTAGTCCTGTCACCGTTGGTAATTTGCAACCTAAATTTATTCTGTCTGTAACTTTGATTTGCTCACTGTCGTCTTATCCTGTCATGGCGTTTGTAGATTCAGGTGCTGCCCTGAGTCTCATGGATCTCTCATTTGCTAAGTGCTGTGGTTTTACTCTTGAACCATTAGAAAATCCTATTCCTCTTAGGGGTATTGATGCTACACCATTGGCAGCAAATAAACCGCAGTATTGGACACAGGTTACCATGTGCATGACTCCGGAACACCGCGAGGTGATACGTTTCCTGGTTTTACATAAAATGCATGATTTGGTTGTTTTAGGGCTGCCATGGTTACAGACCCATAATCCAGTCCTGGACTGGAAGGCTATGTCAGTCTCAAGTTGGGGCTGTCGTGGTATTCATGGGGATTCCCTGCCTGTGTCTATTGCTTCTTCTACGCCTTCGGAAGTTCCGGAGTATTTGTCTGATTATCAGGACGTCTTCAGTGAGTCTGAGTCCAGTGCACTGCCTCCTCATAGGGACTGTGACTGTGCTATAGATTTGATCCCAGGCAGTAAATTTCCTAAGGGAAGACTGTTTAATCTGTCGGTACCTGAACATACCGCTATGCGTTCATATATCAAGGAGTCTCTGGAGAAAGGACATATTCGTCCGTCTTCTTCCCCTCTTGGTGCGGGATTCTTTTTTGTGGCAAAAAAGGACGGATCTTTGAGACCTTGTATTGATTATCGGCTTTTAAATAAGATCACTGTCAAATTTCAGTATCCTTTACCGCTGTTGTCTGACTTGTTTGCCCGGATTAAGGGTGCCAAGTGGTTCACCAAGATAGACCTTCGTGGTGCGTACAACCTTGTGCGCATTAAGCAAGGTGATGAATGGAAAACCGCATTCAATACGCCCGAAGGTCATTTTGAGTACTTGGTGATGCCTTTTGGGCTCTCCAATGCGCCTTCAGTTTTTCAGTCCTTTATGCATGACATTTTCCGGAAGTATCTGGATAAATGTTTGATTGTTTATCTGGATGATATTTTAGTTTTTTCTGATAATTGGGATTCGCATGTGGAGCAGGTCAGGTTGGTCTTTAAAATTTTGCGTGAAAATTCTTTGTTTGTCAAGGGCTCAAAGTGTCTCTTTGGTGTACAGAAGGTTCCCTTTTTGGGGTTCATTTTTTCCCCTTCTGCTGTGGAGATGGACCCAGTCAAGGTCCGAGCTATTCTTGATTGGACTCAGCCCTCGTCAGTTAAGAGTCTTCAGAAGTTCTTGGGCTTCGCTAACTTCTACCGTCGTTTTATCGCTAATTTTTCTAGCATTGTGAAACCTTTGACGGATATGACCAAGAAGGGCTCCGATGTAGCTAACTGGGCTCCTGCTGCCGTGGAGGCTTTCCAGGAGTTGAAACGCCGGTTTACTTCGGCGCCTGTTTTGTGCCAGCCTGACGTCTCACTTCCCTTTCAGGTTGAGGTGGATGCTTCGGAGATTGGGGCAGGGGCCGTTTTGTCGCAGAGAGGCCCTGGTTGCTCTGTTATGAAACCTTGTGCCTTTTTCTCTAGGAAGTTTTCGCCTGCCGAGCGAAATTATGATGTGGGCAATCGGGAGTTGTTGGCCATGAAATGGGCATTTGAGGAGTGGCGTCATTGGCTCGAGGGTGCTAAGCATCGTGTGGTGGTCTTGACTGATCACAAAAATCTGATGTATCTCGAGTCTGCTAAACGCCTTAATCCGAGACAGGCCCGCTGGTCATTGTTTTTCTCCCGCTTTGATTTTGTTGTCTCGTATTTACCAGGTTCAAAGAATGTGAAGGCCGATGCTCTTTCTAGGAGCTTTGTGCCTGATGCTCCTGGAGTCGCGGATCCTGTTGGTATTCTTAATGATGGAGTTATCTTGTCAGCTATTTCTCCGGATCTGCGACGTGTGTTGCAGAGATTTCAGGCTGATAGGCCTGAGTCTTGTCCACCTGACAGACTGTTTGTCCCGGATAAGTGGACCAGCAGAGTCATTTCCGAGGTTCATTCCTCGGTGTTGGCAGGTCACCCGGGAATTTTTGGCACCAGAGATCTGGTGGCCAGGTCCTTTTGGTGGCCTTCCTTGTCAAGGGATGTGCGGTCATTTGTGCAGTCCTGTGGGACTTGTGCTCGAGCTAAGCCTTGCTGTTCTCGTGCCAGCGGTTTGCTCTTGCCCTTGCCTGTCCCGAAGAGACCTTGGACACATATCTCCATGGATTTCATTTCTGATCTTCCGCTATCTCAGGGCATGTCCGTTATCTGGGTGATATGTGATCGCTTCTCCAAGATGGTCCATTTGGTTCCTTTGCCTAAGCTGCCTTCCTCTTCCGATCTGGTTCCTGTGTTTTTCCAGAACGTGGTTCGTTTGCACGGCATCCCTGAGAATATTGTGTCAGACAGAGGATCCCAGTTCGTTTCCAGGTTCTGGCGATCCTTTTGTAGTAGGATGGGCATTGATTTGTCGTTTTCGTCTGCTTTCCATCCTCAGACTAATGGACAGACGGAGCGAACCAATCAGACTTTGGAGGCTTATTTGAGGTGTTTTGTCTCTGCTGATCAGGACGATTGGGTGACATTCTTGCCGTTGGCTGAGTTTGCCCTTAATAATCGGGCTAGTTCCGCCACCTTGGTTTCGCCTTTTTTCTGCAACTCTGGTTTCCATCCTCGCTTTTCTTCGGGTCATGTGGAGCCTTCTGACTGTCCTGGGGTGGATTCTGTGGTGGATAGGTTGCAGCAGATCTGGAATCATGTGGTGGACAACTTGAAGTTGTCACAGGAGAAGGCTCAGCGCTTTGCCAACCACCGCCGCGGTGTGGGTCCCCGACTACGCGTTGGGGATTTGGTATGGCTTTCTTCCCGCTTTGTTCCTATGAAGGTCTCCTCTCCCAAATTTAAACCTCGTTTTATTGGGCCTTACAAGATATTGGAAATCCTTAATCCTGTATCTTTTCGTCTGGATCTTCCTGTGTCGTTTGCTATTCACAATGTATTTCATAGGTCCTTGTTGCGGCGGTACATTGTGCCTGTAGTTCCTTCTGCTGAGCCTCCTGCTCCGGTGTTGGTTGAGGGCGAGTTGGAGTACGTGGTGGAGAAGATCCTGGATTCTCGCCTCTCCAGGCGGAGGCTTCAGTACCTGGTCAAGTGGAAGGGCTATGGTCAGGAGGATAATTCCTGGGTGGTCGCCTCTGATGTTCATGCGGCCGATTTAGTTCGTGCCTTTCATGCCACTCATCCTGATCGCCCTGGTGGTCGTGGTGAGGGTTCGGTGACCCCTCACTAAGGGGGGGGTACTGTTGTGAATTTGCTTTTTGCTCCCTCTAGTGGTTACTAGTTTTTTGACTCTGGTTTTTCTGTCATTCCTTTTATCCGCACCTGGGTCGTTAGTTAGGGGTGTTGCTATATAAGCTCCCTGGACCTTCAGTTCTATGCCTGGCAACGTAGTTATCAGAGCTAGTCTGCTGTGCTCTTGTCTACTGATCCTGGTTCCAGTTATATCAGCTAAGTCTGCCTTTTGCTTTTTGCTATTTGTTTTGGTTTTGTATTTTTGTCCAGCTTGTTCCTCATCTATATCCTGACCTTTGCTGGAAGCTCTAGGGGGGCTGGTGTTCTCCCCCCGGACCGTTAGACGGTTCGGGGGTTCTTGAATTTCCAGTGTGGATTTTGATAGGGTTTTTGTTGACCATATAAGTTACCTTTCTTTATTCTGCTATCAGTAAGCGGGCCTCTCTGTGCTAAACCTGGTTCATTTCTGTGTTTGTCATTTCCTCTTACCTCACCGTCATTATTTGTGGGGGGCTTCTATCCAGCTTTGGGGTCCCCTTCTCTGGAGGCAAGAAAGGTCTTTGTTTTCCTCTACTAGGGGTAGCTAGATTCTCCGGCTGGCGCGTGTCATCTAGAATCAACGTAGGAATGATCCCCGGCTACTTCTAGTGTTGGTGTTAGGAGTAGATATATGGTCAACCCAGTTACCACTGCCCTATGAGCTGGATTTTTGTATTCTGCAGACTTCCACGTTCCTCTGAGACCCTCGCCATTGGGGTCATAACAGCTGTATATAGTACTCTGTGGGCTGTGCTGTATATAGTACTCTCTGGGCTGTGCTGTATATAGTACTCTCTGGGCTGTGCTGTATATAGTACTCTGTGGGCTGTGCTGTATATATAGTACTCTGTGGGCTGTGCTGTATATAGTACTCTGTGGGCTGTGCTGTATATAGTACTCTGTGGGCTGTGCTGTGTATAGTACTCTGTGGGCTGTGCTGTATATAGTACTCTGTGGGCTGTGCTGTATATAGTACTCTCTGGGCTGTGCTGTATATAGTACTCTCTGGGCTGTGCTGTATATAGTACTCTCTGGGCTGTGCTTTATATAGTACTCTGGGCTGTGCTGTATATAGTACTCTGGGCTGTGCTTTATATAGTTCTCTGTGGGCTGTGCTGTATATAGTTCTCTGTGGGCTGTGCTGTATATAGTTCTCTGTGGGCTGTGCTGTATATATTACTTTGTGGGCTGTGCTGTATATATTACTTTGTGGGCTGTGCTGTATATATTACTCTGTGGGCTGTGCTGTATACTACTGTGTGGACTGTGCTGTATACTTCTACGTGGGCTGTGCTGTATACTACTGTGTGGTCTGTGCTGTATACTACTGTGTGGTCTGTGCTGAATACTGCTGTGTGGGCTGTGTTATCTACTACGCGAGCTGTGCTATAGTATGCAGGCTGTGCTGTATACTATGCGGTTTGTGCTATATAATATGCGGGCTTTGCTATATACTATGGGGAGTATATTATATTCTATGGGGGAGGCCATGTTATGTACTATGTGGCTGTGTTATATACTATTGTGGGGGTATATTATATTCTATGGGGGAGGCTGCGTTATATACTATGGGGGGCTGCATTATATTCTATGGGGGGCTACATTATATATTATGGGGAGGTGGGCTGTATTATATTCTATGGGGGTTACATACTCTGGGGTGGCTGCATTATACTCTGTGGGGTGGCTGCATTATACTCTGGGGTGGCTGCATTATACTCTGGGGTGGCTGCATTATACTCTGGGGTGGCTGCATTATACTATATGTGGGCTGCATTATACTGTATCGAGGACTATGGGGAATACGTTATACTATATGAAGAACTATGGGGTGCATTATACTATGGGAAGTGAATTGTACTACATGGATGACTGTGGCGGTGCATTATACTATATGGAGCACTATGAGGATTGTATTATGCTATATGGAGGACTATGAGGATTGTATTATGCTATATGGAGGACTATGAGGAGTGTATTATACTATGTGGAGGACTGAGCAGTGTATTTTAATATATGGAGGACTATAGGGAGTGTATTATACTATATGGAGGACTATGGAGCACATTATAATATATGGAGGACTATGGGGTGTATTTTACTAAACAAGTAAAATGCTGCATATTCGGATTGTTTTTGCTGGAACAAAAAGCCTTGTTGTCAGCAGCACATTGCCAGTGTAAACTGTAGATGTGCTGCTGAAAACATGATACTGTATGGTGATCTATTAGTGATCGTTCTGTCTCATCATTATTCCTCAGCTGGTGGAAAGAGGCCGGGAAACAAGCGTTGAACAACTTCAGTATTGTCGATCAAACTCGTTTAGCGGCCTGAACTCAGCGCACGTAAATACAACAGAAAGGCTTCTGTGTGATGTGCAATATGTTAGCATTTGGGGACCCATTTTAAACTTTGCCTAGGGCCCCACTTTGCCTAAAACCGGCCCTGCCTACAAGTGTACAAAGATATTATACAGTCACCATGTGACAAGTGGGCCTGTGTAACTTCAAATGCCAGGGCTGAATTTTAGTCCCAGTCCGGCCCTGGCCACGTAGTATATAGCACAGCCCACGGAGTGTATAACAGCCCACATAGCATATAACACAGCCACTTAGTTTATAACAGCCCACGTAGTATATAACACAGCTCACTTAGTATATAACAGCCCACGCTCGCAGTTTATAACACAGCCCACGTAGTGTATAACACAGCCCACGTAGTGTATAACACCGCCCACGTAGTATATAGCACAGCCCACGTAGTATATAGCACAGCCACGTAGTATATTGCACAGCCACGTAGTATATTGCACAGCCACGTAGTATATAGCACAGCCCACGTAGTACATTGCACAGCCCACATTGTACATTGCACAGCCCACGTAGTACATTGCACAGCCCACGTAGTACATTGCACAGCCCACGTAGTATATTGCACAGCCCACGTAGTACATTGCACAGCCCACGTAGTATATTGCACAGCCCACATAGTATATTGCACAGCCCACGTAGTATATAGCAATGTGGGCATCATATCCCTGGTAAAAAAAAGAATTAAAATAAAAAATAGTTATATACTCACCTTCCGTTGGCCCCCGGATGCAGGCGAAGCGTTTACCGATGCTCCTCGCGCGCTCCGGTCCCAAGAGTGCATTGTGGTCTAGCGAGATGATGATGTAGCAGTGTCGCGAGACCACAATGCATGGAGCGGTTACCGGAGCGTCGCGAGGAGCGGGAAAGGCCTGTTCTGGGTCCGAGGGGCCGACGGACGGTGAGTATATAACTATTTTTTAATTTTTTTTATTATTTTTAACATTAGATCTTTTTACTATTGATGCTGCATAGGCAGCATCAATAGTAAAAAGTTGGTCACACAGGGTTAATAGCGTTAACGGAGTGCGTTACACCGCGGCTTAACGCGGTCCGCTATCGCTGCCATTAACCCTGTGTGAGCGCTGACTGCGGGGAGTATGGAGCGGGCACTGACTGCACGGAGTAAGGAGCGGCCATTTTGCCGCCAGACTGTGCCCGTCGCTGATTGGTCAGAGCAAAACACTGCAGTGCACAGGCGCCTGGCCTCTCTGACATTTCCCGACACCTGCGCACTGTAGTACTTTGCAGACAAAGTACGCCTGCTCCGCAGCCACGGCAGGAAGACAAGAAGAGGACATCATCGTATGAAGGTGGGAGGCGCTGGACCCGGAGCGCGACACCCATCAGACCGGACCGCAGCGAGACCGCCCCTGGGTGAGTATAATATAACCTGTTTTTCTTACCTTTCAGGTTACATTGGGGGCTTATCTACAGCATTACAGAATGCTGTAGATAAGCCCCTGATGCCGATGGCCGCAGCTCATATACGATTTTTGGGGTGACAGACTCCCTTTAAAAATCTCCTTGTCATAAAGGGGCTAAAAATGCTTATACTTGTTCCTGAATTCCCATTCTCTTGGGAATTCCTTTCTTCTGCTGGCCATATTTACACTCAGCCATTAGGGTCTGTATTGTTGCTAGTAATGTTACATCCTATGTATTCTCTGCTGAATTTGGTCTATTTCTATCAGAAGGTACTTTGTAGATCTAGACAGGGGACAACAGAGCATGTTCACCAGGTAGAGGGTAAGCACCAACATGCACACTTTGATATCAGCATTTAGCTGTAGGAGTAGGAAGCAAAATTACCCTTTGCCCTGGGTGAAGAATAACATAGCTACGGCTCTGAATAACTGTTCCAGGCTGTATGCCCACTGCACAGCATTAGTCATTCTCCTCTTACATATCATTTTGAGTTATTGATTTGTGGTTAGATTGGTGACTCTGACTCATCTTGGTATTCAATAGGTTGGAGCTTAGTTCTGACCTCCCTGTGAGATTCTGATAGTGTAGGAAGATACACTATGTATACAGTAGTATCAGGACACCTACTACACCTTGCACCTACAGGAACTTTTAAGATTTCCCTTTCTAAATCTATCAGCATTAATATGGAGTTTTTCCTTCTCTGTTGCTAAAACAGCTTACAATCCTACAAGATTTTAGAAGTGTCTGTGGGAATTTTCCCCATTCATCCCGAAGAGAATTTGTGAGGTCAGACACTGATGTTGGAGGAGTTGGTCAGAATCACAGTCTTTGTTCTAGTTCATTCCAAGGTTATATGAGGTTGAGCTTGGGGCTCTGCGGGCATTGCTTTGTGCACTGGGTCACAGTCATGCTAGAGCAAAAAGTTTTAAGTATACGGATATGCAAAGTGTCTTTAGATTCCATTTAACTGGAAGTAAGGAGTCTACGTCTATTCCAGACCCCGCAAAACAAGCCCATAGCATTATCCCTCCTCCACCAAACAATGTAGTTAGTAAGGTTCAGTCAGGCAGGTAACAGTCTTCTGGCTTTTGCCAATCCAAAATCTTTGATCAGACTGACAGATATTAAACCATGATTTGTCATTCCACAGGACGTTTCCACTGCTTCAGAGTCCCAAGGTGGCAGCTTTACTACTACTTAGCTTGCCAAAAAGAAGGATAAGAGGAGAGTTAATAGATGTCTACAAATATCTGAAGGGATGTCACAGTGAAGAGGAATCATCATTAGGCCGGTTTCACACGTCCTGATATTTCCAGTACCGGAAAAACCGGTACCGGAGATATCTGTGTCCATGTGTGTACTACTCATGCAGGGTTGGACTGGCCCACCAGAGAACCGGAGGATTCTGTAAGCGCTGTTCCCGGCGGCAGGTGCTGAAGCCGGCTCTCATCATTCTCCCCTGCTCTGCCGGCGAGCAGAGGAAAATGATGAGCATTATATTAATGTCCGAACGACAGCAGTGGGGGATTTTGGTACTGTTACCCCATCATCCGACACCTGCTACTGCTAATAACAGTGACAGGAGTTGCGGATGATTGGGGTATTCCACAGCCGCCGGCTGCGATCTAATTAAATAAATGAATGAAAAACCTGACGTGGGTTCCCCGCTATTTTCTTGAACCAAACCGACAAAATTCACAGCTGGGGGCTGCAACCCTCAGCTGTCAGCTTCAGCAAGGATGGTTATCAAGAATAGAGGGGTTCCCACGCTTTTTAAAAAATTATTTAAATAATTAATTTAAACAAACGGCGTGGGGTCTCCCCCATTTTTGACAACCAGCCTTGCTAAAGCTCACAGCTGCAGTGCGCATGTTGTGAGGATTCACAAGTATGCAGTCACATTGACTTGTAGCTTAAGGCTAAGCCACCCCTTAGGAATACAGAACAGAAGGAGAAATTACATTTTCTGATAGCAAGTAAGCTAAGCAGCAATACTCAATGTTAAGTGACAATTGTAAAAACATAGAATTTTGTGGTGTATGAAAAGAGAGATAGAAACCCACTATCCTAATGTATTTAGTTACACTTCTATAAATCCTTGAAAGGCAACCTCTTGAATATTAGGCTCAGTTTTAGGCTCCACACTCTAAAAAGGATATTGGAAAGCTTAGGAAAGTTGAAAGGCAGGCAATCTGGTTATTGAATTGGATGGAAGGTATTTCTAAGGTCTCATTCACACATCTGTGTTTAAAGACATACCGGTACTTTAAAAAATGGCACCGATATCATCAATGTTTTGGATCAGTGTGTCACCAGTGATTGGTCCGTGTGTCCGTTTTAACCATCAGTATATCACCAGTGTTTCACGAATGGATAAATTACGAATCTTCTATCCTCTACAATGTTAAAGAAGCCCCCACTTTTTTTCATTGATTAAATGTGTGTACATGCATGTTATGTAGTGTGAGTGTATTAATATACTCATGTACCGCCACTTTTTCCGGCGTTCAGCGCTGTTCTCTGCATTGTCACGACAATTCTGACTAGCCAGCTCGTTCTATGCGCGATGTGTGAGCCGGAAATCTATTTCACAATGAAAGCTTATGAAGTGTCATTCTGACGCTCCATAGGCTTTCATTGTAAAAGATACTTCAGGGTCACGCAGAGCGCAGCATGACTCGGCCAGTCTGTAGAGCTGGATAGACATTTTAATAAGCAAATCATCAAAAAATGGAAACAAGATTTTTAAAACATGGCGATTTATTCAGGACTTAGTATGAGCATCACATGCAGAAATGTCCGCCCTTAATTTGTATTATTTCCTGCAGGAGATTACATACCGTAACTCATTCATCAGTTGGTATGCAACTATCAAGGACCTTCGCACAAAACTTGTCTGTGATTTTATCACATGTGGTATGATTCTACGATTTTAAGATGTTGGAGTAAAATAAACATTTTTATCCAAGAAGACTTCAGTGTTACATATATATAGTATAGATATGTGTGTCTTATAGTAGGACCAGTGTGACGATCTCTCATGAAGGACCCTTCATGACGTTGCCCATGTAGTCTGCAGATGGAGACTATGATGGAGGTCTGCCCTCTTCAGTGATACTGTAAGTCCCACTCTTGTCTTGGATGCAATTACAGTCAGAGATTGGTCTGAAGACCATGAGGGCAATGCCATGAAGAGGCCTTGAAGATGGGATGTCACACACTGGTTCTACTCCCAGGATTTTGGTGCAGGGCAGCTAAATGTACTATAGCTGAACCTCTCTAGTCTTCATTCCAGATACACTAACAGCTTGGCATTACATCTTTATGGTTTTGTAAAGCAGTGGTGTGGCCATTTCTCTAAAGTGTCACAGGAGCCGCTGTTGGTAGCAGTTCATTAATATTCTGTCATGGTGGAAATCCACTCTGATGAAATAGTATGAGCTGTAGGTGACAAGCGGCTGCTCATTGGCTGCAACCTGGATGTGACACAAGTTATGTCACTCTTTGGGAATAAGTGGATAAATAATAGGACAATGATGAAAGAAGCAAATATAGAATGAGAAAAAAAGAAAAGAGAATAAAAAAATGCAAAAATAATATTAAAAAGAAGTATAAAAGCAGAGAAAAAACAGGATGTCGAAAAAAGTCGAGGAATAACAGGACGATGACAGAAAAAGCAATGAGGGAAGAAGCAGAAAAATAACAGGGCAATGAGGGCATAAGCATTGCAATAACGGGACAATGAGGGAATAAGCAGAGGAACATCAGGACGATGAGGGAGAAGTGGAAGAAACCTGGGCAAAGAGGGTAGAAGCAGAAAAATAGAAGGATAATGAGGAAACAACTAGAAGAATAACAGAGTAATGAGAGAAGAAGTAGGACACTAACAAGACGATGGGGAAGAAGTGGAAGAATAAATGGCGGATGAAGGAAAAAGTGGAAGAATAAAGGGGCAATGAGGGAAGATGCAGAATACATAACTAGCTGATGATGAAAGACATGGGAGAATAACAGGGGAAAAGAGGGATGAAGAGTAAACAAATGGGGCAAAGAAAAAAGAAGAAAAATAACAGGTCAATGAGGGAAGAAGTACAAAAATAATAAGCCATTGAGGAAATAACCTGAGGGTAAATGAGGGAAGAAGTAGAGGAATAACAGGACGATGACGGAAGAAAATGTGGCAATGAGCAAAGAAGCAGAGGAATAACCAGACGATGATGGAAGAACCGGGAGAATAATAGGGCAATAAGTGAAAAACAAGAAAAATAACAGGACTATAAGTGAGGAAGCAGAAGAATAACTGGCTGATAAGTGAAAAAGTGGAAGAATGATGGGGCAATGAGGGAAGAAGCAAAAGAATAATCAGCTAATGAGTGAAAAAGTGGAAGAATGATGGGGCAATGAGTGAAGAAGTAGATGAATAACACAGAAGACAATGGTGGAAAACATATGGGAGAAAAAAACAGGATGATGCGGGCAGGGGCGCCGCTATCATGGGGCAAGTTGAGCCCTTTGCTTCAGGCGGCAGTCGTCACTGAAAGACAGGGGGCGGCAGAGCGGCGGTCAGAACACCTGGTGCCGACTCTCCATAGTCCCTGACACTTGCAGTCACTAGCGTGCCCCTGCTCACAACCCACCAGCCGGTCATCCCTGCACCTTGGCTGCTCTGTGCAAACAGGACCTGTGATGAGGCCACATGATCGGGACCACCATGGATTGAAGGACTCTGCTGTGCTGGTTGCCATGGTGTGTGTGCGAGGTGTATGGAGCGGAGCCATGTGTGTATGAGGTGTATGGAGCGGAGCCGTGTGTGTATGAGGTGTATGGAGCGGAGCCGTGTGTGTATGAGGTGTATGGAGCGGAGCCGGGTGTGTATGAGGTGTATGGAGCGGAGCCGGGTGTGTGCGAGGTGTATGGAGCAGAGCCGTGTGTGTATGAGGTGTATGGAGCAGAGCCAGGTGTGTATGAGGTGTACGGAGTGGAGCCAGGTGTGTATTCAGTGTACGGAGCAGAGCTGCATGTGTATGAGGTGTATGGAGCGGAGCCGTGTGTGTACGAGGTGTATGGAGCAGAGCCAGGTGTGTATGAGGTGTACGGAGCGGAGCCAGGTGTGTATTCAGTGTATGGAGCAGAGCTGCATGTGTATGAGGTGTATGGAGCGGAGCCGTGTGTGTATGAGGTGTATGGAGCAGAGCCGGGTGTGTATGAGGTGTACGGAGCAGAGCCAGGTGTGTATGAGGTGTATGGAGCGGAGCCAGGTGTGCATTCAGTGTACGGAGCAGAGCTGCATGTGTATGAGGTGTACGGAGTGGAGCCGGGTTGTGTATTCAGTGTACGGAGCTGAGCTGCATGTGTATGAGGTGTACGGAGCGGAGCCGAGTGTGTATTCAGTGTACGGAGCTGAGCTGCATGTGTATGAGGTGTACGGAGCGGAGCTGCGTGTGTATGAGGTGTACGGAGCGGAGCCGTGTGTGTATGAGGTGTATGGAGCAGAGCCGGGTGTGTAAGAAGTGTACGGAGCAGAGCCGTGTATGAGGTATAAAGAGCGGAGCCGGGTGTGTGTTCAGTGTACGGAGCTGAGCTGCATGTTTTTGAGGTGTACAGAGCGGAGCCGGGTGTGTATGAGGTGTACGGAGCAGAGCCGGCTGTGTATGAGGTGTACGGAGCACAGCCGTGTGTGTGGGAGTAACTATGTGTGGCCATTATACAGTATGGAGCATCATGTGAGGCCATTATACAGTATGGAGCATTATGTGTGCCCATTATACAGTATGGCGCATCATGTGTGCCCATTATACTGTATGGAGCATCATGTGGGCCCATTATGCAGTATGGAGCATCATGTGTGACCATTATACAGTATGGAGCATCATGTGTGACCATTATACAGTATGGAGCACTGTGTGGCTATTATACAGTATGGAGCATCATGTGTGACCATTATACAGTATGGAGCATCATGTGTGGCCACTATACAGTATGTAGCATCATGTGTGGCCATTATACAGTATGGAGCACTGTGTGGCCATTATATTGTATGGAGCATCATGTGGGGCTCATACTGTATGGAGCAATATATGGGGCTCATTATACTGTATGGAGCAATACATGGGGCATGTTATTCTGTATGGGGCGCTGTGCAGTGCCCATAATACTGTATGAAGCAATATATGGGGCTCATTATACTGTATGGAGCAATATATGAGGCTCATTATTCTGTATGGAGGACTATACTGTCTGATTTATGACCTATTGTAGAATGTACAATAGTTATCACTCATGTAATGTATGGGGGACTGTATATGAGATGGGAGCCCTATAGGGGGGCTGTACTGTATATGTGTTTGTGGGGGCGCCGTTTTGAAGTTCGCCTCAGGCAGCAGTGTGGCTAGGTTCACCCCTGGATGCGGGAAGAAGCAAAGGAAAAGTGGCCGATGAGTTAAGAATCAGGAGAATAATGGGTCAATGAGGGAAGAAACAAAAGAATAACAGGACGATGAGGGAAGAAGCGGAGAAAGAATAACAGGACGATGAGGGAAGCGGAGGAAGAATAACAAGACGATGAGGGAAGAAGCGGAGGAAGAATAACAGGACGATGAGGGAAGCGGAGGAAGAATAACAAGACGATGAGGGAAGAAGCGGAGGAAGAATAACAGGACGATGAGGGAAGAAGCGGAGGAAGAATAACAGGAAGATGAGGGAAGAAGCGGAGGAAGAATAACAGGACGATGAGGGATGAAGCGAAGGAAGAATAACAGGACGATGAGGGAAGAAGCGAAGGAAGAATAACAGGACGATGAGGGAAGAAGCAAAGGAAGAATAACAGGACGATGAGGGAAGAAGCGGAGGAAGAATAACAGGACGATGAGGGAAGAAGCGGAGGAAGAATAACAGGACCATGAGGGAAGAAGTAGAGGAAGAATAACAGAACCATGAGGGAAGAAGCAGAGGAAGAATAACAGGACCATGAGGGAAGAAGTGGAGGAAGAATAACAGAACCATGAGGGAAGAAGCAGAGGAAGAATAACAGGACGATGAGGGAAGAAGAGGAGGAAGAATAACATGACCATGAGGGAAGAAGCGGAGGAAGAATAACAGAACCATGAGGGAAGAAGCAGAGGAAGAATAACAGGACGATGAGGGAAGTAGAGGAGGAAGAATAACAGGACCATGAGGGAAGAAGTGGAGGAAGAATAACAGAACCATGAGGGAAGAAGCAGAGGAAGAATAACAGGACGATGAGGGAAGAAGCGGAGGAAGAATAACAGGACCATGAGGGAAGAAGCGGAGAAAGAATAACAGGACCATGAGGGAAGTAGAGGAGGAAGAATAACAGGACCATGAGGGAAGAAGTGGAGGAAGAATAACAGAACCATGAGGGACGAAGCAGAGGAAGAATAACAGGACGATGAGGGAAGAAGCGGAGGAAGAATAACAGGACGATGAGGGAAGAAGAGGAGGAAGAATAACAGGACCATGAGGGAAGAAGCGGAGGAAGAATAACAGGACCATGAGGGAAGAAGTGGAGGAAGAATAACATAACAGAACCATGAGGGACGAAGCAGAGGAAGAATAACAGGACGATGAGGGAAGAAGCGGAGGAAGAATAACAGGACCATGAGGGAAGAAGTGAGGATTCTAGGAACAACACAGAAGACAACGCTGGAAAACAAGTGGTAAGGTTAACAGGACAATGAGGGAAGAAACCGAAAAGTAACAGTACCGTTATGTAAAAAGCAGAGAAATATACAGTAAATCAGAGAAGAAGAGGAAGAATAACATGAGGACGGTGGAGGAAATGGAGGAATATCACTCAGCGAAGATGTTGTGACATAGAGTACAGACGATCGCTGGATGATGCGGGTGAGGCAGTGCCCGGGGACGCACGGTGTGAGGACTCTGTCCGCCGCTCTCTGCGCTCCAGCAGTCACTGACTGTCACTGTATCTGTGGTGAACAGTCTCCTCGGACCACACCCCCGGCGATACTGGCTCCGCCCACATTCATGTGCTCGCGGACCGCTGCTGCTCCGCCTCCTCGCTCGTCTCCCATTCATGCCCTGCTCTCAGTGCTCTGCCCGGTGTCGGCATCACGGGGACCCCTCCTTTGCTTTCCCTTCACAAGGTGATTCCCAGGCTCCGCCTGTAGCCAGCAGCTCTGAGCTGCCAGGAGCCGCAGCGTCTTCTCATTTTGGAGCCATTGCTGGCGATCCCAATTCTAGACATCACTGGACTAATTACACAGTCGGGCCCTGCGATCTGTGCGCCCTTCCGACCTCTTGATCAGCGGGACAGTCCAGCTGCATAGCAGGCCCCCATGTCATTTGGGGAAGTCACCCTGAAGTCCCTGTGAGCACAGCTGTCAGTGCTGGAGAGCTGTCACCTGCCAGAGCCTCCGATGCCGGGCTCCTGGGCTCAGCAGTGCAGCCTCCACAGCCGGGGCCATAGTGCTGTGTGCCACTGCCCAGCCTCGCACACTAGGCTAGCCTGCGATTCATTTGTGCCAGGGTCCTAGCCTTCTAATCAGGATCTACATTACCAAGAGAAGGACCCCTATCATCTGGGCAAGTATCCGCTACCTCTTCCTAAGCATCCGAGGATCATTTGGAGAAGTACACAGCCTCCTCTGTGGGATCCCAGTGATCTAGAGAAGTACACAGCCTCCTCTGTGGGATCCCAGTGATCTAGAGAAGTACACAGCCTCCTCTGTGTGATCCCAGTGATCTAGAGAAGTACACAGCCTCCTCTGTGGATCCCAGTGATCTGGAGAAGAACACAGCCTCCTCTGTGGATCCCAGTGATCTGGAGAAGAACGCAGCCTCCTCTGTGGGATCCCAGTGATCTAGAGAAGTACACAGCCTCCGCTGTGGGATCCCAGTGATCTAGAGAAGTACACAGCCTCCTCTGTGGATCCCAGTGATCTGGAGAAGAACACAGCCTCTTCTGTGGATCCCAGTGATCTAGAGAAGTACACAGCCTCCTCTGTGGGATCCCAGTGATCTAGAGAAGTACACAGCCTCCTCTGTGGATCCCAGTGATCTGGAGAAGTACACAGCCTCCTATGTGGATCCCAGTGATCTGGGGAAGTACACAGCCTCCTCTGTGGGATCCCAGTGATCTAGAGAAGTACACAGCCTCCTCTGTGGGATCCCAGTGATCTGGAGAAGTACACATCCTCCTCTGTGGATCTCAGTGATCTGGAGAAGTACACAGTCTCCTCTGTGGATCCCAGTGATCTGGAGAAGTACACAGCCTCCTATGTGCTATCCCAGTGATCTAGAGAAGTACACAGCCTCCTCTGTGAGATCCCAATGATCCAAAGAAGTACACAGCCTCCTCTGTAGGATCCCAGTGATCAAGAGGAGTACACAGCCTCCTCTGTAGGATCCCAATGATCTGGAGAAGTACTAAGCCTCCTCTGTGGGATCCCAGTGATCTAGAGAAGTACACAGCCTCCTCTGTAGGATCCCAGTGATCTGGAGAAGTACACAGCCTCCTCCTCTGTAGGATCCCAATGATCTGGAGAAGTGCACAGCCTCCTCTGTAGAATCCCAGTGATCTGGAGAAGTACACAGCCTCCTCCTCTGTAGGATCCCAGTGATCTAGAGAACTACACAGCCTCCTCTGTAGGATCCCAGTGATCTGGAGAATTACACAGCCTCCTCCTCTGTAGGATCCCAATGATCTGGGAAAGTACACAGCCCCCTCTGTAGGATCCCAGTAATCTGGAGAAGTACACAGCCTCCTCCTCTGTATGATCCCAGTGATCTGGAGAAGTACACAGCCCCCTCTGTGTGATCCCAATGATCTGGAGAAGTACACAGCCTCCTCCTCTGTAGGATCCCAATGATCTGGAGAAGTACACAGCCCCCTCTGTAGGATCCCAGTGATCTAGAGAAGTACACAGCCTCCTCTGTATGATCCCAGTGATCTGGAGAAGTACACAGCCCCCTCTGTGTGATCCCAATGATCTGGAGAAGTACACAGCCTCCTCTGTGTGATCCCAATGATCTGGAGAAGTGCACATCCTAGACATTTTAAGTGTCCCAATGTTCTAGTGAACTACGGGTCACAGTGATCTGGAGAAGTGGGCAATCTTCTCCTTATTAGGATCCCTGTAATCGGGAAAACTTCAAAGCCTACACATTTTAAGGATCCCACTGGTGTGGAGAAGTAGCCTTGCCATAGTCACAATGATTTAGAGAAGTACACAACTCCTTTCGCCTTTATGGTCCCAGTGATTTTGAGAAACTTTTTGCCTCCTCCGCTTTGGGATCCAAGTGATCAGGAATCTTTGCGACTGCTCCACACTTTTAGAAACATTTTCCGTTGACATTCCCATTGCTTTATGGTCTTTCCTGCCATGAAGAAGATCTTGCAGATCCGAAATCGATCAGCCATCGCAGTCCTCTTCCTCTTCTCCTTGTCATCTTCATTCCTTTACTTCATATACGTTGCCCCAGGCACAGGTAAGAGACTTGAGCGGTGTGAAATAGTGTGTGTTGTCAATGGGTGTGTATGACTGCAGAGTGCAACTCTACTGACAGAATAGGACTAAACACCACCTGTTATATGCCAGATGTTCAGTCCTGGTCATTGTATATGGTATGGTAGAGCCTTGGTGGCATGTATTACCTGTTCTTTATTAGACATTCAGTCCTTGTAATTGTATATGGTATGGTAGAGTCTTGGTAGCATGTATTACCTGTTCTTTAGGAGATATCCAGTCCTGGTCATTGTATATGGTATCGTAGAGCCTTCGTGACATATATTACCTGTTCTTTATGAGATATCCAGTCCTGGTCATTGTATAAGGTATCGTAGAGCCTTCGTGACATATATTACCTGTTCTTTATGAGATATCCAGTCCTGGTCATTGTATATGGTATCGTAGAACCTTGGTGGCATGTATTATCTGCTCTTTAGTAGGTATCCAGTCCTGGTCATTGTGTAAGATATCATAGAGCCTTTGTGACATATATTACCTGTTCCTTATGAGACATTCAGTCCTGGTCATTGTATATGGTATCGTAGAGTCTTGGTAGCATGTATTATCTGTTCTTTATGAGATATCCAGTCCTGGTCAGTGTATATGGTATTGTAGAGCCTTGGTGGCATGTATTACCTGTTCCTTATGAGATATCCAGTCCTGGTCATTGTATATGGTATTGTAGAGCCTTGGTGGCATGTGTTACCTGTTCCTTATGAGATATCCAGTCCTGGTCATTGTATATGGTATCGTAAAGCCTTGGTGGTATGTATTACCTGTTCTTTATGAGATATTCATCTTTATGAGATATTCAGTCCTGGTCATTGTATATGGTATCGTAGAGCCTTGGTGACATATATTACCTGTTCCTTATGAAATATCCAGTCCTGGTCATTGTATATGGTATCGTAGAGCCTTGGTGGCATGTATTATCTGTTCTTTATGAGATATCCAGTCCTGGTAATTGTATATGGTATTGTAGAGCCTTGGTGACATATATTACCTGTTCTTTATGAGACATTCAGTCCTGGTCATTGTATATAGTATCGTAGAGTCTTGGCAGCATGTATTATCTGTTCTTTATGAGATATCCAGTCCTGGTCATTATGTATGGTATCGTAGAGCCTTGGTGGCATGTATTACCTGTTCCTTATGAGATATCCAGTCCTGGTCATTGTATATGGTATTGTAGAGTCTTGGTGGCATGTATTACCTGTTCTTTATGAGATATCCAGTCCTGGTCATTGTATATGGTATTGTAGAGCCTTGGTGGCATGTATTACCTGTTCCTTATGAGATATCCAGTTCTGGTCATTGTATATGGTATTGTAGAGCATTGGTGGCATGTATTACCTGTTCTTTATGAGATATCCAGTCCTGGTCATTGTATATGGTATTGTAGAGCCTTGGTGGCATGTATTACCTGTTCCTTATGAGATATCCAGTTCTGGTCATTGTATATGGTATTGTAGAGCCTTGGTGGCATGTATTACCTGTTCCTTATGAGATATCCAGTCCTGGTCATAGTATATGGTATTGTAGAGTCTTGGTAGCATGTATTACCTGTTCTTTATGAGACATTCAGTCCTGGTCATTGTATATGGTATTGTAGAGTCTTGGTAGCATGTATTACCTGTTCCTTATGAGATATCAAGTCCTGGTCATTGTATAGGATATGGTAGAGTCTTGGTGGCATGTATTACCTGTTCTTTATGAGATATCCAGTCCTGGTCATTGTATATGGTATTGTAGAGCCTTGGTGGCATGTATTACCTGTTCCTTATGAGATATCCAGTTCTGGTCATTGTATATGGTATTGTAGAGCATTGGTGGCATGTATTACCTGTTCTTTATGAGATATCCAGTCCTGGTCATTGTATATGGTATTGTAGAGCCTTGGTGGCATGTATTACCTGTTCCTTATGAGATATCCAGTTCTGGTCATTGTATATGGTATTGTAGAGCCTTGGTGGCATGTATTACCTGTTCCTTATGAGATATCCAGTCCTGGTCATTGTACATGGTATTGTAGAGTCTTGGTAGCATGTATTACCTGTTCCTTATGAGATATCAAGTCCTGGTCATTGTATAGGATATGGTAGAGTCTTGGTGGCATGTATTACCTGTTCCTTATGAGATATCAAGTCCTGGTCATTGTATAGGATATGGTAGAGTCTTGGTGGCATGTATTACCTGTTCCTTATGAGATATCCAGTCCTGGTCATTGTATAACAACAAAACCACATAAAAAATAATATGGCTCAAGGAATGCAAAATATATAAACTTTATTCACAAAATTTGAACATGACAATAAAAACACCAAAGTACCTCGCAACGCAACTTAGCATCACCTAAGCCTGAGGCAATACAAATAGTTCTTGCTATACCGCACTATTATTGGCTCTGTATTTGGATGTTAATAATACATAGTAAAAATGAACCTTCTTTACAATGTCACATGCAACCACTGGTATAGATATACCTAAGTGGGAAACAACCGAAGGAGCGCTCTCACAAGTTCTAAGTCCAACCAGAGTCCAGTAAAGGCGGATATACATGTGCATGGATAAATGTAAGTGTCACGCCGCTGCAGCCGCTCGCCGCCTCTTCCCATACTTACTTGTCCTCGGCGTCGCGGCGCGGCTGTTCCTCTGCAGCGTCCTCCTCTCAGCGTCCACTCTCCCCCTCTGCTGGTCGGCTAGTGCGCACGCGCGCCAGGTTCAATTCTGCGCGTGCGCACTTCTAGCTTCTCTCCTGCGCCTCCTGCTCTGTCCTCTCTATCACCTTGGAGGACTTTCACCCGGAGGTAATGCGCAGCACACATATATATATCCGCCTCTTCCTCTCTCTTGTGCCTTTGGTCGTTTGTGCTTCATATTGCCCTAGGCTCTCTCTTCGTTCCTGTGCTCAGTGCTTGTCTCTTGATCTTTTGTTTCTCTCCTTCCGTCCAGTGCCCTGTTCGTTGCTGTGTTCCAGTCCAGTTCCTGCCTGTCTGCCAGCCCTTCCGTCCGTCCAGTGCCCTGTTCGTTCCTGTGTTCCTGTCCAGTTCCTGCCTGTCTTCACGTCCGCAGTACCCTGTTTTGTCCTGTTCGTTCCTGTGTTCCTGCTTCATACCCGCCAGCCCTTCCGCCCGTCCAGTGCCCTGTTCGTTCCAGTGTTTCCAGTCCAGTTCCTGCCAGTCTCCACGCCCTCAGTATCCATCTGTATCCTGTATTCCTGTGGTATCCCTGTCCGTCTCTGTGTCCTAGCCTCCCTTGGGTTACCTTTCCTTGCCCCTGCTCCTTCCCTAGCCGCTGTCACTTCCGTCAGCTAGGAATATCTTCCTTTTATCTTGGTTCCCCAGCCCCCGTGGCAATAGTCCCTCACGGGCCTGTCCCTAACTCTCCCTGTATAGGGGGAGGTCCATCAGGTCAACTCGTCCGTGAGGGGTTCGTTGTCGCAGTCCAGAGGGTCCACTCCTTCTCGCTGTAAAGACGTCACAGTACCAAAGGCCATGGACCCCGCTGGTGTCTCGGCCACTCAGAAAGAGTTGCTTTTTTTGCGGGAGAATCAGACCAGGATCATGTCTTTTCTAAAGAATATGGAGTCTCGCCTAGCAGTTTTACAGTCCTCAGATCCTGGCAATGCCTCTCAGTTGGCTGCTCTTCAGCAGGAGCTCAGCCAACAACGGGACACTCAGTCCCATATTTTGAGTTTCATGGCCTCTGTGGATGCTCGTCTCCTGTCTCTCCAGGGTGCCACCTCTGCTCCTATTTTGGCATCTGCCCCGCAGCCTTCGCCCCGCCTTGCCAGGCCTCCTCGGTATAGTGGAGATCCAAAGTCATGCCGCGGCTTCCTAAATCAATGCCAATTACATTTTGAGTTGTCTCCACTACTCTATCCCACTGATCGAGCTAAGGTAGCCTTTGTGGTGTCCCATTTGGAGGGTGAAGCTTTGGCTTGGGTCAATCCCCTCTGTGAAAGAGACGATCCCTTGGTCACCCAACTTAACTCCTTCTTAGATGCCTTTCGCAAGGTATTCGATGAGCCTGGTCGGTTGGTTTGTACCACCGAGTCTCTTTTCAATCTCCACCAGGGTACTCTTTCCGTAGCTCAATACGCCATTTGTTTCCGGACGTTGGCCTCTGATTTAGGCTGGAACAACGAGGCCCTGGTTGGCGCATTTTGGCGTGGCTTGTCCTCTCGGATTAAAGATGAGCTTGCAGGACGAGATACTCCCACCGTCTTAGATGATCTCATCTCCTTGGCTATACGAATAGACTTGCGTTTCCAGGAGCGCTCTCGTGAGGTTGTCAGGGAGAAAAGACCTCTCCGTCCGTCTACTGCCACACGAGGTGCATTTTTCCCTCAAGCTGCGACGTCTGCTCCTACAGCTTTACCTGAACCTATGCAGGTTGATCGTCTCAAGCCTGCCGAGCAACGTCGCAAGGAGAGACTTGCTCAAGGTCTTTGCTTTTATTGCGGCAGTGCCTCCCATCTCCTGCGTTCCTGTCCCTTGAAGCCGGGAAACGCCTCCACCTAGGTCAGGTAAGAGAGGTCTCCCTAGGTACTTGTAAATCCTCTCTACCCCTGATTCTTTCTGTTATTTTGCATTTGGGTTCTTGTAAATTTTCTTTGGAAGCCTATATTGACTCAGGAGCGGCTGGAAATTTTATTCAACTTGAGCTAGTTAACAAACTTGGAATTCCTGTTAGGCCCTTGGAGACTCCTAGACAAATAGCTTCTGTTGATGGTCGGCCGTTGCAGGAGACCGTCAACCTGGTCACGGAGGAGGTTGATTTTCAGATTGGTGCTCTACATCGTGAGAAATTGGCTTTCTTTGTCTTACCTTCTCTGTCCCATCCGTTTCTTTTGGGGCTTCCCTGGCTCAGAAACCACAAACCCACTCTGGACTGGCGTACTGGGGATGTCTTACGGTGGGGACAGTCGTGTCAGAATAGGTGTCTACTCTCCATCAAACCTGCAAGTGTTTTCCGGTCTACTGCAGTCTCTGAGGACATACCGTTGGTCTATCGCTCCTTTTCAGATGTTTTTAGCAAAAAGGAGGTCGAGGTTTTACCACCACATCGTCCGTATGACTGCCCCATCGATTTAGTCCCTGGTTCCTCTCCTCCAAGAGGTCGTATTTGTCCTCTGTCCCCCACCGAGACGCAAGCCATGTCCGAATATGTCCAGGAGAATCTTGCCAGAGGCTTCATCCGTAAGTCTACCTCTCCTGCTGTAGCTGGTTTTTTCTTCGTCAAGAAGAAGGATGGTTCTCTGCGTCCCTGCATTGACTACCGAGGCCTCAATAGTATCACAATCAAAAACAAATATCCTCTCCCTCTTATCCTGAACTTTTTGATCACCTGCGAGGAGCATGAATTTTTACCAAGTTGGATCTCAGAGGAGCCTATAACTTGATTCGTATCCGTTCTGGAGATGAGTGGAAGACAGCGTTTAACACCAGAGACGGCCATTACGAATATTTGGTTATGCCCTTCGGCTTGTGTAATGCACCCGCAGTTTTCCAGGAACTGGTAAATGATGTCTTTTGGGACTTGCTGTACTCCTGTGTTGTAGTATACTTGGATGATATTCTCGTATTCTCACCAGATCTGTCTTCCCATAGGAGAGATGTCCGGCAAGTACTTCTGCGTCTGAGGGAGAATCGACTTTACGCGAAACTTGAGAAGTGTGTCTTTGAGCAGTCATCTCTACCCTTCTTGGCTTTCATCATTTCTGATGCTGGTTTGCGTATGGATCCGGAGAAAGTCTCTGCGGTACTCAACTGGCCGCGTCCTCTCAGAGTTAAGGCTATTCAACGATTCCTGGGATTCGCAAATTACTACCGGCAATTCATTCCTCATTTTTCCTCATTATCTGCTCCCATCTCTGCCATGATTCGTAAGGGTGCTAATCCTCATTTATGGTCCCTGGAGGCTGAAGAGGCTTTCCATACCCTCAAGCAAGCTTTTTCCTCCGCTCCAGTTCTTCAACGTCCTGTAGCCAACAAACCTTTCGTCCTGTAGGTAGATGCTTCTGCTATCGGAGCTGGAGCTGTGCTCTCTCAAAGATCCTCTTCTGGTCATCTTGTACCCTGTGGCTTTTTCTCCAAGATTTTCTCTTCCTCTGAGAAAAATTATTCCATCGGAGATAAGGAACTTTTGGCCATCAGATTAGCATTGGAAGAGTGGCGGCATCTTCTAGAGGGAGCTCTACATCGTTTTGTGATCTACACGGATCACAAGAATTTGGCATACATTCGTTCTGCTCATAGATTAAATCCTCGACAGGCCAGGTGGGCCTTGTTCTTCGCCCGGTTCGACTTTGAGCTTCGTTTTCAGCCTGGTCATAAGAACTCAAGAGCCGACGCCCTGTCTAGGTCTTTTCTGTCGGAGGACGTCGAGGAGGAGCCTTCAAACATGATCGATCCGGCCAGAGTCATCACGGTAGCTCCAATTTCTCTCTCTCCTCTGCCTTCAGGGAAGACTTTCGTCGCCAAGGGAAATAGAAAACGCATTGTCCTTTGGGGCCATGCCTCCAAACTAAGCCGGTCATGCTGGTTTCAAAAAGACTTTGCATTTGATTTCTCGCCACTATTGGTGGTCTACTTTGTCTAAAGATGTCCGAAGTTATGTTGCCTCTTGCCCTTCCTGTGCCAAGAATAAAATTCCTAGGCATTTACCTTCCGGGCTTCTACATCCTCTACCGATACCTTCTTCACCGTGGCAACATTTGTCGATGGATTTCATCACTGATCTGCCTAGCTCTTCTGGCTGCACCGTTATTTTTGTGGTCATGGATCGCTTCTCTAAAATGGCTCATTTCATTGCTCTCCCTGGTCTACCTTCTGCTCCTGAATTGGCGAAGATTTTCATTCATCATATTTTTCGCGCTCACGGTCTACCCCAACATATTGTTTCTGATCGAGGAGTTCAGTTTACCGCCCGATTCTGGAGATCCCTCTGTAAGTCTATGAACATTTCCCTAGACTATTCTTCATCTTATCATCCTCAGTCCAACGGCCAAGTGGAACGCACTAACCAGACTTTGGTGACGTATCTCCGTCATTTTTCTAATGCCCATCAGAATGATTGGGTGGACTTACTACCGTGGGCCGAATTTTCTTACAATAATCATCCCAGTGAAGCTTCCAACAAGTCTCCATTTTTCATCGTTAATGGTCAACATCCTGGTCTTCCTCTACCGGTTCCTCCTGTCTCGACCGTACCTGCAGCAGATCTTCTGTCTAGTGAGTTCTCCAGGGTTTGGCAGGAGACCAAGTCCGCTCTTGAGTTAGCTCAACTTAGGATGAAGAAACATGCAGATAAAAGTCGTCTGGATTCTCCTATATTTCATCCGGGGGATAAGGTCTGGCTTTCTTCTAAATTTGTTCGCCTTAAAATCCCTTCACATAAGTTGGGTCCCCGCTATATAGGTCCTTTTGAGGTGTTAACACGCATTAATGATGTTTCTTATAAGCTTAAGTTGCCCGTCTCTCTCCGCATTCCCAATGCTTTTCATGTGTCTCTCCTTAAGCCTGTAATTTTTAATCGGTTTCATGCTTCTACTCTTTCCTCTCCTTCTCCTGTTTCCGCAGATGACGTCTTTGAAGTAAAAGACATTCTTGCCGTGAAAAGACTGAGAGGTAAAACTTTGTTTCTGGTTGATTGGAAGGGGTTTGGTCCCGAGGAGAGGTCCTGGGAGCCCTTGGAGAACATTCAGGCTCCTCGAATTCTGGCTAGATTTTGGTCCAACCTTAAAAAGAGGGGGCGTAAAGACGGGGGTACTGTCACGCCGCTGCCGCCGCTCGCCGCCTCTTTCCATACTTACTTGTCCTCGGCGTCACGGCGCGGCTGTTCCTCTGCAGCGTCCTCCTCTCAGCGTCCACTCTCCCCCTCTGCTGGTCGGCTAGTGCGCACGCGCACCAGGTTCAATTCTGCGCGTGCGCACTTCTAGCTTCTCTCCTGCGCCTCCTGCTCTGTCCTCTCTATCACCTTGGAGGACTTTCACCCGGAGGTAATGCGCAGCACACATATATATATCCGCCTCTTCCTCTCTCCTGTGCCTTTGGTCCTTTGTGCTTCATATTGCCCTAGGCTCTCTCTTCGTTCCTGTGCTCAGTGCTTGTCTCTTGATCTTTTGTTTCTCTCCTTTCGTCCAGTGCCCTGTTCGTTCCTGTGTTCCAGTCCAGTTCCTGCCTGTCTGCCAGCCCTTCCGTCCGTCCAGTGCCCTGTTTGTTCCTGTGTTCCTGTCCAGTTCCTGCCTGTCTTCACGTCCGCAGTACCCTGTTTTGTCCTGTTCGTTCCTGTGTTCCTGCTTCATACCCGCCAGCCCTTCCGCCCGTCCAGTGCCCTGTTCGTTCCAGTGTTTCCAGTCCAGTTCCTGCCAGTCTCCACGCCCTCAGTATCCATCTGTATCCTGTATTCCTGTGGTATCCCTGTCCGTCTCTGTGTCCTAGCCTCCCTTGGGTTACCTTTCCTTGCCCCAGCTCCTTCCCTAGTCGCTGTCACTTCCGTCAGCTAGGAATATCTTCCTTTTATCTTGGTTCCCCAGCCCCCGTGGCAATAGTCCCTCACGGGCCTGTCCCTAACTCTCCCTGTATAGGGGGAGGTCCATCAGGTCAACTCGTCCGTGAGTTGTTCGTTGTCGCGGTCCAGAGGGTCCACTCCTTCTCGCTGCAAAGACGTCACAGTAAGTATATTTACCAAGTGGCGTGCCAAAGCCTAGATGAACGTTGGGGTGGGACGTTCATCTAGGCTTTGGCACGCCACTTGGTAAATATACTTACATTTATCCATGCACATGTATATCCGCCTTTACTGGACTCTGGTTGGACTTAGAACTTGTGAGAGCGCTCCTTCGGTTGTTTCCCACTTAGGTATATCTATACCAGTGGTTGCATGTGACATTGTAAAGAAGGTTCATTTTTACTATGTATTATTAACATCCAAATACGGAGCCAATAATAGTGCGGTATAGCAAGAACTATTTGTATTGCCTCAGGCTTAGGTGATGCTAAGTTGCGTTGCGAGGTACTTTGGTGTTTTTATTGTCATGTTCAAATTTTGTGAATAAAGTTTATATATTTTGCATTCCTTGAGCCATATTATTTTTGATGTGGCTTTGTTGTTTTACTAGTTCTACGGAATGAGACCAAGCATATATTGGCTATAGGTCATATTGGATTAATATGTATGCCTGGTCATTGTATATAGTATCATAGAGCCTTGGTGGCATGTATTACCTGTTCCTTATGAGATATCCAGTTCTGGTCATTGTATAAGGTATCGTAGATAGTGTTGAGCGATACCTTCCGATACTCAAAGGTATCGGTATCGGATGGGATCGGCCGATATCCAAAAAATATCGGATATCGCCGATACCGATACCCGATACCAATGCAAGTCAATGGGACACAAGTATCGGAAGCTATCCTGGATGGTTCCCAGGGTCTGAAGGAGAGGAAACTCTCCTTCAGGCCCTGGAATCCATATTCATGTAAAAAACAAAGAATTAAAATAAAAAATATGGATATACTCACCCCTCCGGCGGCCCCTGGACCTTAGCGATGTAACCGGCAGCCTCCGTTCCTAAGAATGAGGAGTGAAGGACCTTCGATGACGTCGCGGCTTGTGATTGGTCGCGTGACCGCTCATGTGACCGCTCACGCGACCAATCACAAGCCGCGACGTCATCGCAGGTCCTAAACTCCTCATTCTTAGGAACGGAGGCTGCCGGTTACATCACTAAGGTCTAGGGGCCGCCGGAGGGGTGAGTATATCCATATTTTTTATTTTAATTCTTTATTTTTTACATGAATATGGATCCCAGGGCCTGAAGGAGAGTCTCCTCTCCTCCAGACCCTGGGAACCATACACTGGGAACTTCTGATTCCGATTTCCGATATCACAAAAATATCGGAACTCGGTATCGGAATTCCGATATAGCAAATATCGGCCGATACCCGATACTTGCGGTATCGGAATGCTCAACACTAATCGTAGAGCCTTGGTGGCATGTATTATCTGTTCTTTATGAGACATTCAGTCCTGGTCATTGTATATGGTATCGTAGGGCCTTGGTGGCACATGTTACCTGTTCCTTATGAGATATCCAGTCCTGGTCATTGTATAAGGTATCGTAGCGCCTTGGTGGCATGTATTATCTGTTCTTTATGAGATATCCAGTCCTGGTCATTTCACAAGATGTTCTTACTCCTAATGAGATATTATTATCACTTGTGATAAAGACTTAGGGCCCTATTCATCATTTTTGATTTATTGAATCCACATTTTTATTTTTTGACTTATAGTATTCATTAACAATTTTTTAGCACCAGTCTCTTGAAAATGGAGCACATGGTTAATAAACTTTGGCGCAATGTCAAAAATGATCTTTATCTTTTAATTTAACTTTTTTTGTGACCATTTAGCACAAAAAGTCGCCACCTTTTTAAAAAGTCGCATGTTTGTCTAAAAAAAACCCCTGCCAAGCTGAAAATTCCTCTAGAAACCCGAAAGTCATTATTTCAGTAAATTAGAATAATTAACAAAAAACACCTGCAAAGGCTTCCTAAGCGTTTAAAAGGTCCTTTAGTCTGTTTCAGTAGGCTCCACAATCATGGGGAAGACTGCTGACTTGACAGATGTCCAGAAGGCAGTCATTGACACACTCCACAAGGATGGTAAGCTACAATAGGTCAAGGCTAAAGAAACTGGCTGTTCAGAGAGTGCTGTATCCAAGCATATAAATGGAAAGTTGAGTGGAAGGAAAAAGTATGGTAGAAAAAGTTGCACAAGCAACCGGGATAACCGCAGCCTTGAAACGATTGTTAAGAAAAGGCCGTTCAAAACTTTGTGGGAGATTTACAAGGAGTGGACTTACCTGGGCCAAGGAGAAAAAGAACTGGACTGTTGCTCAGTGGTCCAGGGTGTTTTCAGATGAAGGTATATTTTGCATTTCATTTGGAAATCAAGGTCCCAGAGTCTGTAGGAAGAGAGGAGAGGCCACAATCCAAGGTGCTTGAGGTCTAGTGGGAAGTTTCCACAATCAGTGATGGTTTGGGGAGCCATGTCATCTGCTGGGGTAGGTCCACTGTGTTTTATCAAGATCAAAGTCAGCGCAGCCGTCTACCAGGAAATTTTAGAGCACTTCATGCTTTCCTCTGTTGACAAGCTTTTTGGAGATGGAGATTTCATTCTCCAGCAGGACTTGGCACCTGTCCACACTGCCAAAATTACCTATATCTGGTTTAAAAACAACAGTATCACTGTGCTTGATTGGCAGCAAACTCACCTGATCTTAACCCCCCTATGGGATATAGTCAAGAGGAAGATGAGAGACACCAGACCCAACAATGCAGAGGAGCTGAAGGCTGCTATCAAAGCAACCTGGGCTTCCATAACACCTCAGCAGTGCCACAGGCTGATCGCCTCCATACCCCGACCAAGTATTGAGTGCATTTACTGAACATACATTTCAGTAGGCCAACATTTTGGAATTTAAAATCATTTTTCAAGCTGGTGTTATAAAGTATTCTAATTTACTGAGATAATGACTTTTGGGTTTTCATTGGCTGTAAGCCCTAATCATCAACATTAACAGAAGTAAACACTTGAAATAGATCACTCTGTGATTACTCTATATAATACAGGAGTTTCTCTGTTTGTATTGAAGAACTGAAACAAATTAACTTTTTGATGATATTTTAATTTTGGGAGAAGCACCTGTATGTATTATATGTTCTATACCAGATGTAGAGTCCTGATCAGTCCCAGCATATACTGACGTGCACTGAGCTTCCATCAAAGATCCTACGTACCGCCGAGAATCCGTGTGTATATTATTTTACATACAATGCTGTGATTATTGTGGGTAGACTGTGACAGGTCGGGGCACTCTATCTTTTCATGGTCAGGCTCTGCTTTGACTTGTAGTCCCTCTCAAGGTCCAACTATTTCCTCTCTTTTTGAACTGCGATGGGAGTTTTCTGTGCCTATAGAGCTTCAAGATGAGCGAAGGCCAGACAATATATGGATTATGGTTGTTTCTAAGTCCAGTGATTGATGTCATTGATCATTAAAGAGTCATTCCTATCTCCTAGATCCTATCCCAATATGTACCGGTAGTAGGTGTGGTAATAATATTAATAATAATATCAGCAAATACCTGCAATTAGAAATGAGGTATATTTCTTCTGATAAGCTATGTCACCCCATGTGCAGGGCACATTGCAGTAGCTTAGATATCCATTGTTACGACCACTAACAACTAACTGTCACTATATCAGTGGCCATAACCATGGATCGTTAAGCTACTGCAATGCCCTGCAAATGGGGTAAGCGACATAGCGTGTCAGAAGAACTATACTAAATTTCTAATTGGAGGTATCCTGGTCAGTGAAAATACAGGGACCGTTACCTGGTCAGTGATGTGTGAGTGCAGGGACTAATGTCTGGTCAGTGATGTACAGTAGCAATGCACGGACTAATGTCTAGGCAGTGGTGGATCAGTTCATGGACTAATGTCTTGTTGGTAATGGATCAGTCCAGAAACTAATGTATGGTCAGAGATGTATCAGTTTAAGGATTGATGTCATCTGGTCAGTGGTGCATAATTGTATAGACTGAGGTCTGGACAGTGGTTGATCAGATCTAAGACTGACCAGTGATGAAACAGTACAGGGACTGATGTCTAATCAAAGAAGGATCAATTTGGGGATTAATGTCTGGTCAGTCATCGATCAGTAATTAGATGTGTGGTCACTGATGGATCAGTACAGAGACTGATGTCAGTTAGTGATGGTCTAAGTACAGAAACGGATGTCTGGTCAGTGGTAGCTCAGATATAGGACTGATCAGTACAGGGACCGATGTCTGGTCAGTGGTAGCTCAGATATAGGACTGATCAGTACAGGGACCGATGTCTGGTCAGTGGTAGCTACGATATAGGACTGATCAGTACAGGGACCGATGTCTGGTCAGTGGTAGTTTAGATATAGGACTGATCAGTACAGGGACTGATGTCTGGTTAGTGGTAGCTCAGATATAGGACTGATCAGTACAGGGACCGATGTCTGGTCAGTGGTAGCTCAGATATAGGACTGATCAGTACAGGGACCGATGTCTGGTCAGTGGTAGCTACGATATAGGACTGATCAGTACAGGGACCGATGTCTGGTCAGTGGTAGCTACGATATAGGACTGATCCGTACAGGGACCGATGTCTGGTCAGTGGTAGTTTAGATATAGGACTGATCAGTACAGGGACCGATGTCTGGTCAGTGCTAGCTCAGATATGTGACTGATCAGTACAGGGACCGATGTCTGGTCAGTGGTAGCTCAGATATAGGACTGATCAGTACAGGGACCGATGTCTGGTCAGTGGTAGCTACGATATAGGACTGATCAGTACAGGGACCGATGTCTGGTCAGTGGTAGCTCAGATATAGGACTGATCAGTACAGGGACCGATGTCTGGTCAGTGGTAGCTACGATATAGGACTGATCAGTACAGGGACCGATGTCTGGTCAGTGGTAGCTACGATATAGGACTGATCAGTACAGGGACCGATGTCTGGTCAGTGGTAGCTACGATATAGGACTGATCAGTACAGGGACCGATGTCTGGTCAGTGGTAGCTCAGATATAGGACTAATCAGTACAGGGACTGATGTCTGGTCAGTGGTAGCTACGATATAGGACTGATCAGTACAGGGACCGATGTCTGGTCAGTGGTAGCTCAGATATAGGACTGCTCTGTACAAGGACCAATATCTGGTCAGTGGTAGCTACGATATAGGACTGATCAGTACAGGGACCGATGTCTGGTCAGTGGTAGCTACGATATAGGACTGATCAGTACAGGGACCGATGTCTGGCCAGTGGTAGGTCAGATATAGGACTGATCAGTACAGGGACTGATGTCTGGTCAGTGGTAGCTACAATATAGGACTGATCAGTACAGGGACCGATGTCTGGTCAGTGGTAGCTCAGATATAGGACTGCTCTGTACAAGGACCAATATCTGGTCAGTGGTAGCTACGATATAGGACTGATCAGTACAGGGACCGATGTCTGGTCAGTGGTAGCTCAGATATAGGACTGATCAGTACAGGGACTGATGTCTGTTCAGTGGTAGCTCAGATATGGGACTGCTCAGTACAAGGACCGATGTCTGGTCAGTGGTAGCTCAGATATAGGACTAATCAGTACAGGGACTGATGTCTGGTCAGTGGTAGCTACGATATAGGACTGATCAGTACAGGGACCGATGTCTGGTCAGTGGTAGCTACGATATAGGACTGATCAGTACAGGGACCGATGTCTGGCCAGTGGTAGGTCAGATATAGGACTGATCAGTACAGAGACTGATGTCTGGTCAGTGGTAGCTACAATATAGGACTGATCAGTACAGGGACCGATGTCTGGTCAGTGGTAGCTCAGATATAGGACTGCTCTGTACAAGGACCAATATCTGGTCAGTGGTAGCTACGATATAGGACTGATCAGTACAGGGACCGATGTCTGGTCAGTGGTAGCTCAGATATAGGACTGATCAGTACAGGGACTGATGTCTGTTCAGTGGTAGCTCAGATATGGGACTGCTCAGTACAAGGACCGATGTCTGGTCAGTGGTAGCTCAGATATAGGACTGATCAGTACAGGGACCGATGTCTGGTCAGTGGTAGCTCAGATATAGGACTAATCAGTACAGGGACCGATGTCTGGTCAGTGGTAGCTCAGATATAGGACTGATCAGTACAGGGACTGATGTCTGGTCAGTGGTAGCTCAGATATAGGACTGCTCAGTACAGGGACCGATGTCTGGTCAGTGATAGCTCAGATATAGGACTGCTCAATACAAGAACCGATGTCTGGTCAGTGGTAGCTCAGATATAGGACTGCTCAGTACAAGGACCGATGTCTGGTCAGTGGTAGCTCAGATATAGGACTGCTCAGTACAAGGACCGATGTCTGGTCAGTGGTAGCTCAGATATAGGACTGATCAGTACAGGGACCGATGTCTGGTCAGTGGTAGCTCAGATATAGGACTGATCAGTACAGGGACTGATGTCTGGTCAGTGGTCGCTCAGATATAGGACTGATCAGTACAGGGACCGATGTCTGGTCAGTGGTAGCTCAGATCTAGGACTGATGAGTACAGGGACCGATGTCTGGTCAGTGCTAGCTCAGATATAGGACTGATCAGAACAGGGACCGATGTCTGGTCACTGGTAGCTCAGATATAGGACTGATCAGTACAGGGACTGATGTCTGGTCAGTGGTCGCTCAGATATAGGACTGATCAGTACAGGGACTGATGTCTGGTCAGTGGTAGCTCAGATCTAGGACTGATGAGTACAGGGACCGATGTCTGGTCAGTGCTAGCTCAGATATAGGACTGATCAGAACAGGAACCGATGTCTGGTCAGTGATAGCTCAGATCTAGGACTGATCAGTACAGGGACCGATGTCTGGTCAGTGGTAGCTCAAATATAGGACTGATCAGTACAGGGACCGATGTCTGGTCAGTGCTAGCTCAGATCTAGGACTGGTCAGTACAGGGACCAATGTCTGGTCAGTGCTAGCTCAGATATAGGACTGATCAGTACAGGGACCAATGTCTGGTCAGTGGTAGCTCAGATCTAGGACTGATCAGTACAGGGACCGATGTCTGGTCAGTGCTAGTTTAGATATGCGACTGATCAGTACAGGGACCGATGTTAGTTAGTGATGGGGAAGTACAGAAACTGATGTCTGGACAGTGGTAGCTCAGATATAGGACTGATCAGTACAGGGACCGATGTCTGGTCAGTGGTAGCTACGATATAGGACTGATCAGTACAGGGACCGATGTCTGGTCAGTGGTAGCTCAGATATAGGACTAATCAGTACAGGGACTGATGTCTCGTCAGTGGTAGCTACGATATAGGACTGATCAGTACAGGGACCGATGTCTGGTCAGTGGTAGCTACGATATAGGACTGATCAGCACAGGGACTGATGTCTGGTCAGTAGTAGCTCAGATATAGGACTGATCAGTACAGGGACTGATGTCTGGTCAGTGTTTGTTCAGATATGCGACTGATCAGTACAGGGACCGATGTCTGGTCAGTAGTAGCTCAGATCTAGGACTGATGAGTACAGGGACCGATGTCTGGTCAGTGGTAGCTCAGATCTAGGACTGATCAGTACAGGGACCGATGTCTGGTCAGTGCTAGCTCAGATATGCGACTGATCAGTACAGGGACCGATGTCTGGTCAGTGCTAGTTTAGATATAAGACTGATCAGTACAGGGACCTGTTGTGAACTGTGTTTCTGGGCTCCCTCTGGTGGTCACTAACGGTATTGTGTTAGGCATGTCTTGTTGCAGGCCTGAGCTCCAGCTGTGTCGTTAAGCAGCGGGTGTTCCCTATTTAAGTCTCTTCTGGACTCAGTCTCTTGCCTGGCATCGTTGTATCCAGACCTATATGGTCTCCTCTGGATTCCTTTCAGTCTGTCTCATGCAAGAAAAGCTAAGTCCGTTTTGTATTTTTGATCATTTGCATTTCCAGTGTTTTTGTCCAGCTTGCTTACATTTGATTTTCTGGCTCGCTGGAAGCTCTAGGGGGCTGATATTCTCCCCCCGCACCGTCAGTCGGTGTGGGGGTTCTTGAATATTCAGCGTGGATGTTTTTGTAGGGTTTTCTGCTGACCGCATAGTCCACTATCTATTTTCTGCCTATCTAGACTAGTGGGCCTCACTTTGCTGAATCTAGTTCATCTCTACGTTTGTGTTTTCCTCTTGCCTCACCGTTATTATCTGTTGGGGGCTTTCTATCTCTTTGGGGTTCAATTTCTCTGGAGGCAAGTGAGGTCTTATTTTCCCTCTAGGGGTAGTCAGTTCTCCGGCTGGCTCGAGACGTCTAGAACCAACGTAGGCACGTTCACCGGCTGCTTTTAGTTGTGTGTGTTAGGATCAGGTATGCGGTTAGCCCAGTTTCCACCTCCCTAGAGCAGTATTTAGGTTTTTGCTATCTTGCCGGAATATCAGTGATCCTCTACCACTGGGATCATAACAGTATGCCAGGCCAGAAAGAAAAAGTTTATGCATCGCAGAAGCGGGATTAAAAAGAAGTTCTGAGTTTTTTGGGGTTTTTTTGTTTTTTGTTTTGTTGTTGCTGCAGTTTGCCTAGCTTCCTCCATCCCCTTTTTACTCTGAGTGGTTGGAGTTCTGCTGCAGACATGAATGTCCAGACTCTGACTTCTAGTGTGGATCATCTTGCTGCTAGGGTGCAAAGCATTCAGGATTTTGTTATCCATAACCCTATGTCTGAACCAAAAATACCTATTCCTGAGCCGTTTTTTGGAGATAGATCTAAGTTCCTGAATTTTAGGAATAATTGCAGATTGTTTCTGTCTCTGAAACCTCGTTCCTCTGGTGATTCCGCTCAGCAAGTTAAGATTGTTATTTCCTTCTTGCGCGGCGACCCTCAAGATTGGGCCTTCTCTGGCGCCAGGAGATCCTGCATTGGTGAATGTTGATGCGTTTTTCCTGGCACTTGGTTTGCTTTATGAGGAGCCTAATCTTGAAAATCAGGCTGAAAAGATGTTGCTGGCTATCTCTCAGGGTCAGGACGAAGCTGAGGTGTATTGTCAGAAATTTCGGAAATGGTCCGTGCTTACTCAATGGAATGATTGTGCTCTGGCCGCAAATTTCAGAAATGGTCTTTCTGAAGCCATTAAAGATGTGATGGTGGGGTTTCCTATCCCTACAGGTCTGAATGATTCAATGGCTCTGGCCATTCAAATTGATCGACGTTTGCGGGAGCGCAAATCTGTTAATCCTTTGGCGGTGCTGTCTGAACGGTCACCTGATTCTATGCAATGTGACAGAATTCTGACCAGAGCCGAGCGACAAAATCATAGACGTCAAAATGGGTTGTGTTTCTACTGTGGTGATTCATCACATGTTATCTCAGCATGCTCTAAACGCTTAAAAAAAATTGTTAATCCTGTCGCCATTGGTACTTTTCAGCCTAAGTTTATTCTGTCTGTGACTTTAATTTGTTCATTATCTTCTTACTCAGTTATGGCTTTTGTGGATTCTGGTGCTGCTTTAAGTCTGATGGATTTGTCGTTTGCCAAGCGCTGTGGTTTTGTCCTGGAGCCTTTGAAAAATCCTATTCCTCTTAGAGGAATTGATTCTACGCCATTGGCAGAGAATAAACCTCAGTATTGGACGCAGGTGACCATGTGCATGACTCCTGTACATCAGGAGGTGATTCGTTTTCTGGTACTGCATAAAATGCATGATGTTGTTGTTTTGGGTCTGCCATGGTTACAGGCCCATAATCCAGTTTTAGATTGGAAAGCTATGACTGTGTCTAGTTGGGGGTGTCAGGGGATTCATGGCGATTCTCCATTGGTGTCTATTGCTTCTTCTACTCCTTCTGAGATCCCTGGGTTTTTGTCAGACTTTCAGGATGTATTTAATGAGGCTAGTTCCAGTGCCCTTCCCCCTTATAGGGACTGTGATTGTGCTATAGATTTGATTCCTGGTAGTAAATTTCCTAAGGGACGACTCTTTAATTTATCTGTGCCAGAGCATGCCGCGATGCGGAGCTATATAAAGGAGTCTTTGGAGAAGGGACATATTCGCCCATCCTCTTCTCCCCTTGGTGCAGGATTCTTTTTTGTGGGCAAGAAAGACGGGTCTTTGAGACCTTGTATAGATTATCGTCTTCTAAATAAGATCACGGTTAAATTTCAGTATCCTTTGCCATTGTTGTCTGATTTGTTTGCTCGGATTAAGGGTGCCAGTTGGTTCACCAAGATAGATCTTCGTGGTGCGTATAACCTTGTGCGTATAAAGCAGGGAGATGAATGGAAAACAGCATTTAATACGCCCGAGGGTCATTTTGAGTACCTGGTGATGCCTTTTGGACTCTCTAATGCCCCTTCTGTGTTTCAGTCCTTCATGCATGACATCTTCCGGATATATCTGGATAAATTTATGATTATTTATCTGGATGATATTTTGGTTTTTTTCTGATGATTGGGAGTCCCATGTGAACCAGGTCAGGATGGTGTTTCAGGTTCTGTGTGAGAACGCTTTATTTGTGAAGGGCTCAAAATGTATCTTTGGGGTACAGAAGGTTTCTTTTTTGGGTTTTATTTTTTCCCCTTCTACTGTGGAGATGGACCCAGTCAAGGTCCGTGCCATTCATGACTGGACTCAGCCCACGTCTGTTAAGAGCCTGCAGAAGTTCTTGGGCTTTGCTAATTTTTACCGTCGTTTTATCGCTAATTTTTCTAGCGTGGTTAAACCTTTGAAGGATATGACCAAGAAGGGTTCTGATGTTGCTAATTGGTCTCCTGCGGCCGTGGAGGCCTTTCGGGAGCTGAAGCGTCGGTTTACTTCAGCGCCAGTCTTGTGCCAGCCGGATGTCTCTCTTCCCTTCCAGGTTGAAGTTGATGCTTCTGAGATTGGTGCAGGGGCCGTTTTGTCGCAAAAAAGTTCTGATGGCTCCGTGATGAAGCCATGCGCCTTCTTTTCAAGAAAATTTTCGCCTGCTGAGCGGAACTATGATGTTGGTAATCGGGAGTTGTTGGCTTTGAAGTGGGCATTTGAGGAGTGGCGTCATTGTCTCGAGGGAGCTAGACATCGTGTGGTGGTCTTGACTGATCATAAAAATCTAATTTACCTCGAGTCTGCCAAGCGCCTGAATCCTAGACAGGCTCGTTGGTCGTTGTTTTTCTCCCGTTTTGACTTTGTGGCCTCGTTCCTGCCTGGTTCGAAGAACGTGAAGGCTGATGCACTTTCTAGGAGTTTTGTGCCTGACTCTCCGGGAGTCTCGGAGCCGGCTGGTATTCTCAGAGAGGGAGTGATTTTGTCTGCCATTTCCCCAGATTTGCGACGAGTGCTGCAGAAGTTTCAGGCTGATAGGCCTGATCGTTGCCCACCGGAGAGACTGTTTGTCCCTGACAGATGGACCAGCAGAGTTATTTCTGAGGTTCATTCTTCAGTGTTGGCGGGGCATCCTGGGATTTTCGGTACCAGAGATTTGGTGGCTAGGTCCTTTTGGTGGCCTTCCTTGTCGCGGGATGTGCGTTCCTTTGTGCAGTCCTGTGGGATTTGTGCTCGGGCTAAGCCTTGTTGTTCTCGTGCCAGCGGGTTGCTTTTGCCCTTGCCTATCCCAAAGAGGCCTTGGACACACATTTCCATGGATTTCATTTCGGATCTTCCGGTATCTCGGAAGATGTCTGTCATCTGGGTGGTGTGCGACTGTTTTTCTAAAATGGTCCATTTGGTGCCCTTGCCTAAGTTGCCTTCCTCCTCTGATTTGGTTCCTTTGTTCTTTCAGAATGTGGTTCGTTTGCACGGCATCCCTGAGAATATTGTGTCTGACAGAGGATCCCAGTTTGTATCCAGATTCTGGCGATGCTTTTGTGCTAAGATGGGTATTGATTTGTCTTTTTCGTCGGCTTTTCATCCTCAGACTAATGGCCAGACCGAGCGAACTAATCAGACGTTGGAGACCTATTTGAGATGTTTTGTTTCTGCTGATCAGGACGATTGGGTTACCTTTTTGCCACTGGCCGAGTTTGCCCTTAATAATCGGGCTAGTTCTGCCACTTTGGTTTCGCCCTTTTTCTGCAACTCTGGTTTTCATCCTCGCTTCTCCTCGGGCCAGGTTGAACCTTCTGACTGTCCTGGGGTTGATTCTGTGGTGGATAGGTTGCAGCGGATTTGGAACCATGTGGTGGACAATTTGAAATTGTCACAAGACAAGGCCCAGCGTTTTGCAAACCGCCGCCGCGGTGTGGGTCCCCGACTTCTTGTTGGGGATTTGGTTTGGTTGTCTTCTCGGCATGTTCCTTTGAAAGTCTCCTCTCCTAAGTTCAAGCCTCGCTTTATCGGTCCTTATAAGATTTTGGAGATCCTTAACCCGGTGTCTTTTCGCTTGGACCTTCCAGCGTCATTTGCTATTCATAATGTGTTCCATAGGTCCTTGTTGCGGCGGTACGTGGTGCCTGTGGTTCCTGCTGTTGAGCCTCCTGCCCCGGTTTTGGTTGAGGGCGAGTTGGAGTACGTGGTGGAGAAGATTTTGGATTCTCGTATCTCTAGACGGAAACTCCAGTATTTAGTTAAGTGGAAAGGCTATGGTCAGGAGGATAATTCCTGGGTTGTCGCCTCTGATGTTCATGCGGCTGATTTGGTTCATGCCTTTCACGCTGCTCATCCTGATCGCCCTGGGGGTCTTGGTGAGGGTTCGGTGACCCCTCCTCAAGGGGGGGGTACTGTTGTGAACTGTGTTTCTGGGCTCCCTCTGGTGGTCACTAACGGTATTGTGTTAGGCATGTCTTGTTGCAGGCCTGAGCTCCAGCTGTGTCGTTAAGCAGCGGGTGTTCCCTATTTAAGTCTCCTCTGGACTCAGTCTCTTGCCTGGCATCGTTGTATCCAGACCTATATGGTCTCCTCTGGATTCCTTTCAGTCTGTCTCATGCAAGAAAAGCTAAGTCCGTTTTGTATTTTTGATCATTTGCATTTTCCAGTGTTTTTGTCCAGCTTGCTTACATTTGATTTTCTGGCTCGCTGGAAGCTCTAGGGGGCTGATATTCTCCCCCCGCACTGTCAGTCGGTGTGGGGGTTCTTGAATATTCAGCGTGGATGTTTTTGTAGGGTTTTCTGCTGACCGCATAGTCCACTATCTATTTTCTGCCTATCTAGACTAGTGGGCCTCACTTTGCTGAATCTAGTTCATCTCTACGTTTGTGTTTTCCTCTTGCCTCACCGTTATTATCTGTTGGGGGCTTTCTATCTCTTTGGGGTTCAATTTCTCTGGAGGCAAGTGAGGTCTTATTTTCCCTCTAGGGGTAGTCAGTTCTCCGGCTGGCTCGAGACGTCTAGAACCAACGTAGGCACGTTCACCGGCTGCTTTTAGTTGTGTGTGTTAGGATCAGGTATGCGGTTAGCCCAGTTTCCACCTCCCTAGAGCAGTATTTAGGTTTTTGCTATCTTGCCGGAATATCAGTGATCCTCTACCACTGGGATCATAACAGGGACCGATGTCTGGTCAGTGCTAGCTCAGATATGCGACTGATCAGTACAGGGACCGATGTCTGGTCAGTGCTAGCTCAGATATAGGACTGATCAGTACAGGGACCGATGTCTGGTCAGTGGTAGCTCAGATATAGGACTGATCAGTACAGGGACCGATGTCTGGTCAGTGGTAGCTCAGACATAGAACTGATCAGTACAGGGACCGATGTCTGGTCAGTGGTAGCTCAGATATAGGACTGATCAGTACAGGGACCGATGTCTGGTCAGTGGTAGCTCAGATATAGGACTGCTCAGTACAGGGACCGATGTCTGGTCAGTGATAGCTCAGATATAGGACTGCTCAATACAAGGACCGATGTCTGGTCAGTGGTAGCTCAGATATAGGACTGCTCAGTACAAGGACCGATGTCTGGTCAGTGGTAGCTCAGATATAGGACTGATCAGTACAGGGACCGATGTCTTGTCAGTGGTAGCTCAGATATAGAACTGATCAGTACAGGGACCGATGTCTGGTCAGTGGTAGCTCAGATATAGGACTGATCAGTACAGGGACTGATGTCTGGTCAGTGGTAACTCAGATATGCGACTGTTTAGTACATGGAACGATGTCTGGTCAGTGGTAGCTCAAATATAGGACTGATCAGTACAGGGACCGATGTCTGGTCAGTGCTAGCTCAGATCTAGGACTGATCAGTACAGGGACCAATGTCTGGTCAGTGCTAGCTCAGATATAGGACTGATCAGTACAGGGACCAATGTCTGGTCAGTGGTAGTGTCATGTCGGACGCTGTTCAGACCTGGTCGTCCGACGACAGCGGTAATTCCGCTTTTGACCACTATTTGCTCATTGGCGTCTGCTAGATTTTATCTAGCTGTTCCGGGGTTAATTTACCTAATCCTCGGATTGGAAGCTGGGCCATTCCCATGGCCTTTAAATAGTTCTCCTGTTCATTGGGCGTCGCCGATTATAGCTTCTGTCTTGTGCGTTGTTATCTCGGTCTGGTGAGGAGAGCTGGTTGTTGGAGATTCGTTGCTGGTGGTGTATTTTCCTCTGTCTTATTTACTCCTTCCTAAATTTGTATTTATTTTGCCCTGCACATTTATAGTGTATTCCTGAGTGACTGCGGCGGGGTGTATATTTTCCTTTATCCTTGTCTGTGCTAACTGTGGGTATTGGAATATTACCTTTTCACTGGGTGGAGGGCGGAGATATCTGCTTAGGGTTAATAGAGGCGTCAAGGTGAGGTTCGAGGCCTGGACATGCACACCATCAGTGTAAACTCCAGGTAGAGGGTCAGTCAGGTTTTCCCTAGTCTGAGGGAAACTGCAGGGGCCCGGGTTTTTAGCTCTCGCTCACCTAGTCTCCCCGGGCCGTGACAGGTAGCTCAGATCTAGGACTGATCAGTACAGGGACCGATGTCTGGTCAGTGCTAGTTTAGATATGCGACTGATCAGTACAGGGACCGATGTTAGTTAGTGATGGGGGAAGTACAGAAACTGATGTCTGGACAGTGGTAGCTCAGATATAGGACTGATCAGTACAGGGACTGATGTCTGGTCAGTGGTTGTTCAGATATGCAACTGATCAGTACAGGGACCGATGTCTGGTCAGTGGTAGCTCAGATCTAGGACTGACAAGTACAGGGACCGATGTCTGGTCAATGGTAGCTCAGATCTAGGACTGATCAGTACAGGGACCGATGTCTGGTCAGTGCTAGCTCAGATATGCGACTGATCAGTACAGGGACCGATGTCTGGTCAATGCTAGCTCAGATATGCGACTGATCAGTACAGGGACCGATGTCTGGTCAGTGCTAGCTCAGATATAGGACTGATCAGTACAGGGACCAATGTCTGGTTAGTGGTAGCTCAGATATAGGACTTATCAGTACAGGGACCGATGTCTGGTCAGTGCTAGCTCAGATGTGTGACTGATCAGTACAGGGACCGATGTCTGGTCAGTGCTAGCTCAGATATGCGACTGATCAGTGCAGGGACCGATGTCTGGTCAGTGCTAGCTCAGATATAGGACTGATCAGTACAGGGACCGATGTCTGGTCAGTGGTAGCTCAGATATGCGACTGATCAGTACAGGGACCGATATCTGGTCAGTGGTAGCTCAGATATAGGACTGATCAGTACAGGGACCGATGTCTGGTCAGTGGTAGCTACGATATAGGACTGATCAGTACAGGGACCGATGTCTTGTCAGTGGTAGCTCAGATATAGGACTGATCAGTACAGGGACCGATGTCTGGTCAGTGCTAGTTTAGATATTGGACTGATCAGTACAAGGACCGAGGTCTGGTCAGTGCTAGTTTAGATATAGGACTGATCAGTACAGGGACCGATGTCTGGTCAGTGCTAGCTCAGATATGTGACTGATCAGTACAGGGACCGATGTCTGATCAGTGCTAGCTCAGATATAGGACTGATCAGTACAGGGACCGATGTCTGGTCAGTGGTAGTTCAGATATGCGACTGATCAGTACAGGGACCGATGTCTGGTCAGTGCTAGCTCAGATCTAGGACTGACCAGTACAGGGACGAATGTTTGGTCAGTGCTAGCTCAGATATGCGACTGATCAGTACATGGACCGATGTCTGGTCAGTGGTAGCTCAGATATGCGACTGATCAGTACAGGGACCGATGTCTGGTCAGTGCTAGCTCAGATAAAGGACTGATCAGTACAGAGACTGATGTCTGGTCAGTGCTAGTTTAGATTTAGGACTGATCAGTACAGGGACCGAGGTCTGGTCAGTGGTAGCTCAGATCTGGGACTGATGAGTACAGGGACCGATGTCTGGTCAGTGGTAGCTCAGATCTAGGACTGATCAGTACAGGGACCGATGTCTGGTTAGTGGTAGCTCAGATATAGGACTGATCAGTACAGGCACCGATGTCTGGTCAGTGCTAGTTTAGATATAGGACTGATCAGTACAGGGACCAATGTTTGGTCAGTGCTAGCTCAGATATGCGACTGATCAGTGCAGGGACCGATGTCTGGTTAGTGCTAGCTCAGATATTGGACTGATCAGTACAGGGACCGATGTCTGGTCAGTGGTAGTTCAGATATGCGACTGATCAGTACAGGGACCGATGTCTGGTCAGTGCTAGCTCAGATCTAGGACTGACCAGTACAGGGACCGATGTCTGGTCAGTGCTAGCTCAGATATGCGACTGATCAGTACAGGGACCGATGTCTGGTCAGTGCTAGTTTAGATTTAGGACTGATCAGTACAGGGACCGAGGTCTGGTCAGTGGTAGCTCAGATCTAGGACTGATCAGTACAGGGACCGATGTCTGGTTAGTGGTAGCTCAGATATAGGACTGATCAGTACAGGCACCGATGTCTGGTCAGTGCTAGTTTAGATATAGGACTGATCAGTACAGGGACCAATGTCTGGTCAGTGCTAGCTCAGATATGCGACTGATCAGTGCAGGGACCGATGTCTGGTCAGTGCTAGCTCAGATATAGGACTGATCAGTACAGGGACCGATGTCTGGTCAGTGGTAGCTCAGATATGCGACTGATCAGGACAGGGACCGATGTCTGGTCAGTGGTAGCTCAGATATATGACTGATCAGTACAGGGACCGATGTCTGGTCAGTGGTAGCTCAGATATAGGACTGATCAGTACAGGGACCGATGTCTGCTCAGTGCTAGTTTAGATATTGGACTGATCAGTACAGGGACCGATGTCTGGTCACTGCTAGTTTAGATATAGGACTGATCAGTACAGGGACCGATGTCTGGTCAGTGGTAGCTATGATATAGGACTGATCAGTACAGGGACCGATGTCTTGTCAGTGGTAGCTCAGATATAGGACTGATCAGTACAGGGACCGATGTCTGGTCAGTGCTAGTTTAGATATTGGACTGATCAGTACAGGGACCGAGGTCTGGTCAGTGGTAGCTCTGATATAGGACTGATCAGTACAGGGACCGATGTCTGCTCAGTGCTAGTTTAGATATTGGACTGATCAGTACAGGGACCGATGTCTGGTCAGTGCTAGTTTAGATATAGGACTGATCAGTACAGGGACCGATGTCTGGTCAGTGGTAGCTACGATATAGGACTGATCAGTACAGGGACCGATGTCTTGTCAGTGGTAGCTCAGATATAGGACTGATCAGTACAGGGACCGATGTCTGGTCAGTGCTAGCTCAGATATGTGACTGATCAGTACAGGGACCGATGTCTGATCAGTGCTAGCTCAGATATAGGACTGATCAGTACAGGGACCGATGTCTGGTCAGTGGTAGTTCAGATATGCGACTGATCAGTACAGGGACCGATGTCTGGTCAGTGCTAGCTCAGATCTAGGACTGACCAGTACAGGGACCGATGTCTGGTCAGTGGTAGCTCAGATCTGGGACTGATGAGTACAGGGACCAATGTCTGGTCAGTGGTAGCTCAGATCTAGGACTGATCAGTACAGGGACCGATGTCTGGTTAGTGGTAGCTCAGATATAGGACTGATCAGTACAGGCACCGATGTCTGGTCAGTGCTAGTTTAGATATAGGACTGATCAGTACAGGGACCGATGTCTGGTCAGTGCTAGTTTAGATATTGGACTGATCAGTACAAGGACCGAGGTCTGGTCAGTGCTAGTTTAGATATTGGACTGATCAGTACAAGGACCGAGGTCTGGTCAGTGCTAGTTTAGATATAGGACTGATCAGTACAGGGACCGATGTCTGGTCAGTGGTAGCTACGATATAGGACTGATCAGTACAGGGACCGATGTCTGGTCAGTGGTAGCTCAGATATAGGACTGATCAGTACAGGGACCGATGTCTGGTCAGTGCTAGTTTAGATATTGGACTGATCAGTACAGGGACCGATGTCTGGTCAGTGGTAGCTACGATATAGGGCTGATCAGTACAGGGACCGATGTCTGGTCAGTGGGAGTTTAGATATAGGACTGATCAGTACAGGGACCGATGTCTGGTCAGTGCTAGTTTAGATATTGGACTGATCAGTACAAGGACCGAGGTCTGGTCAGTGCTAGTTTAGATATAGGACTGATCAGTACAGGGACCGATGTCTGGTCAGTGCTAGCTCAGATATGTGACTGATCAGTACAGGGACCGATGTCTGGTCAGTGGTAGCTCAGATATAGGACTGATCAGTACAGGGACCGATGTCTGGTCAGTGGTAGCTACGATATAGGTCTGATCAGTACAGGGACCGATGTCTGGTCAGTGCTAGTTTAGATATTGGACTGATCAGTACAGGGACCGAGGTCTGGTCAGTGGTAGCTACGATATAGGACTGATCAGTACAGGGACCGATGTCTGGTCAGTGGTAGCTACGATATAGGACTGATCAGTACAGGGACCGATGTCTGGTCAGTGGTAGTTTAGATATTGGACTGATCAGTACAGGTACCGATGTCTGGTCAGTGCTGGCTCAGATATGTGACTGATCAGTACAGGGACCGATGTCTGGTCAGTGGTAGCTACGATATAGGACTGATCAGTACAGGGACCGATGTCTGGTCAGTGGTAGCTCAGATATGCGACTGATCAGTACAGGGACTGATGTCTGGTCAGTGGTAGCTACGATCTAGGACTGATCAGTGATAAATCAGTACAGGGACCAATGTCTGGTCAGTGAAGGTTTGGTTGTTTGGGTACTCACTGCCAGTAGTCCTGCCCGTCACTAAATTGAACAGTCACTAGTGCTCAGCCAAGCATTGCTCTCTGCTATTTTTGGAGACTGAAGAGGGGCTCATAGATTTTGTACTGAGACCGAAGAAGATCTGATTCAGCTGAGTACTACTGTTCCTTTATTTTAACGAACAGTGGGGGATTCAGCAACTAGATCCCAACTTGTCAACTCTTCCGACATGTCTCTATTTTGACATGTCAAAAGTTTTCTGACGTTGCAGTTAAACTTTAGCAAATGAAGATGATCCGTGTTCTAATTTCCTACAATCTGCATCCGACTCACAAGGTCATGAGTGTAGAAGTGGTCCCTATTCTGGTGCTCTGAAGTCCTTGAGCTGTACGGTGCCAAGGCGACAGAATATATCGTCTATTGACTTGCCACTGTCGGTTTGTGTGAATTTAGGAACTGGATTAGGGTTACTTTACCATTCTCAGAACTGAGGAAATCCTTTCTGCAAAATCAATAAAGTGATGTGTAGACAATCGTCTAGTGTCAGGAAGCAGATGTAGGAAACAATGGCGGAAGCAGGAAATAACCATGTCAGGATTATATGTGTGAATGTTGGGAGGATACACACAGGTATACACACAGGTCACAGGGTGGTGACCTGAACTAAAGGAGGTCTTGAAGGAGGCTAGATTGTGTTTCCTGTCATGTCTGCCCTCAGAGCAAGTTTAGGAAGATCCTTCAGATCTGCTGATATTAAAGCCATGCTCCATTAACAGAAATGTGATATATTCTGCTGAAGGGTAGCATGACGAGGCCTTAACCTGATCAGATATTTAGCTGTTGTCACCAGCACATGGAGCAGCTGATTCAGTGAGATTTCACACTGGTATACACATGATTTGGGCACAATGCACCAGCTATAATCCTATGGCTGCAATATCAGCATGTGACTTGTTATTTCCTGTATAGCCCTTAGCACATGCAGTAGGTCAGCGCAGGGTTTGCTGCACAAAATGCAGGCTGTGGACAGAAATCTCTAAACTGTTCATAGGAGGATATGATCTCAGTCAGTTTACTGCAATCTCTGCATTTTGTGTAGATTGTTCAGCTAAGATGCTTTGCAGAGATGTCTTTGGATGTAAGTTGGTAGCCTACAGGTCCCCTTATATATTAGACTGATATTGACCGATCCAGACAATATCAATGTTTAATGTATATTGGTAATGTCAGCGATGAAAAACATCAAGAATGTTTGATTTTGGACTGATGATTCTTTTCTTCTCCGAGATAAGATGTCGCCCGGAGATATCTGGCAGCAGCTTTCTCATACTGAACACAGGAATGCCCAGCAGAGCATAGCGAGCACTACTGTGTATATGGATAGTCAGGCAAGATAGCCGCTGGATGAACAAACAGCTTTATCATCCTTCGTCTAACAACTATCTGAAGTGTATAAAGGGCTTAAGATCTCTGGAGATTTTTTATTTATATAAAAGTGCAAAACATTACAATAAATGTGACAAAAAACATAATTCAACCATATGATTCATAGCATCAGTAAGACTCTGCTTACATGTCCAGTTGTCATCCATTTGTAATAGATCCAATAATAACCCCTTCATCTCCGAGCCGGTTTTCACCTTCATGACGAAGCCAATTTTTACAATTCTGACCAGTGTCATTTTATGAAGTAATAACTCTGGGGCTCTTCAACGTATCCCAGTGATTCTGAGATTGTTTTCTCGTGACACATTATACTTCATGGTAGTGGTAAAATTTGTTCAATATGACTTGCATTTATTTATAAAAATGTTGCAATTTTCAAATGTTTAATTTTGATGTCCTTAAATCAGAGAGATATGTCACACAAAATAGTTAATAACATTTCCCACATATCTACTTTACATCAATTTTTGAACCGTAATTTTTTTTGTTATGACGTTAGAAGGATTAAAAGCTGACCGGCGATCTCTTATTTTTGCAGCAAAATTAAAAAAAAAAAAATTAGGGACCATATCACATTTGAAGTGACTTTGAGGGGCCTATGTGACAGAAAATAACCAAAAATGACACCATTCTAAAAATTGTGATCAAAAACAATATTCAAGAAGTTTATTAACCCTTCAGGTGCTTCACAGGAACTAAAGCAATGTGGAAGGAAAAAATGTAACCTTTTTTTCAAAATATTTTTACTTTAGATCCCTTTTTTTTATTTTCACAAAAGTAACAGGAGAAAATGGATCCCAAAAATCGTTGTGCAATTTCTCGTTAGTACGCCGATACACCATATGTGGGGAAAAACTACTGGCTAGGTGCATGGCAGAGCTCGTAAGGCAAGGAGCACCATTTCACTTTTTGAATGCAAAATTGGCTGGAATCAAGAGCGGACACCATGTCGCCTTTGGAAAACCCTTTATGTGCCTAAACAGTGGAAACCCACAACAAGTGACCCCATTTTGGAAACTGGACTCCCCAAGGAACTTATCTAGATGTATACTGAGCACCTTGAACCCCCAGGCTTTACACAAACGTTTATAATGTAGAGCCTTTAAAATAAAAAAATCTAATTTTTTTCCATATAAAATGTTCTTTTAGCCCCATTTTTTTCCACAAGGCTTATGGAAGAAAATGGACCCCAAAAATTGTTGTGCTATTTCTCCTGAGTACGCCAATATCCCATATGTGTGGGAAAACTACTTTTTGGGACCACGGTAGGGCTCGGAAGAGAAGGAGCACCGTTTGATTTTTTAAATGCTAAAGTGGCTGGAATCGAGAGCGGACGCCATATCGCGTTTGGAGAACCCCTGATGTTCCTAAACAGTGGAAACCCCTAGAAATGACTCCATTTTGGAATCTAGACTTCTAGACTAGGAACTTATCTAGATGTGTGTTGAACACCTTCATCCCCCAGGTGCTTCACAGAAGTTTATAATGTATAGCCGTGAAAATAAAAATTCACATTTTTTCCACAAAAATGTTCATTTATCCCCAAATGTTTTATTGTCGTTCATTTATCCCCAAATGTTTTATTCTCATAATGAGAAAGTAGACCCCAAACATTGTTGAGTAATTTCTTCTGAGCACGCTGATAACCCATATGTGGGGGAATAGTACTGTTTGGACGCACGTCAGGGCTCAGAAGGGAAGGGCCACTGTTTGACTTTTGAAACTCAAAATTGGCTGGAATTGAGAGAGGACGCCATGTTGCATTTGGAGAGCCCCTGATGTGCCTAAACTATGGAAACCCCCAACAAGTGACCCCATTTTGGAAACTAGACCCCCCCATCAAATTTATGTAGATGTGTGGCGAGCACCTTGACTCCTAGGTGCTTCACAGAAATAACATTGAGCTATTTTAGTCCCAATTTTTTTATTTTCGCAAGGGTAACAGGAGAAAATAGACCCCAAAATATGTTGTGCATTTTCTCCTTAGTGCACTGATACCCCATATATGTGAGAAATCTACTGTTTGGGAGCACAGCAGGGCTTGGAAAGGAAGGAGCACCGTTTGACTTCCTGAATGCAAAATTGACTGGAATCAAGAGCCGAGGCCATGTCACGTTTGGAGATGTACCTAAACAATGGGAACAACCCCACATGTGACCCCATTTTGTAAACTCGACCCCCCCAAGGAACTAGTCTAGACGTGTAGTGAGCACCTTGAACTCCCAGGTGCTTCAGAGAAGTTTATAACGTAGAGCCGTTAAAATAAAAACTCAATTTTTTTCTGCAAAAATATTGGTTTAACCCACAATGTTTAATTTTCACAAGGGTAACAGGAGGAAATGTACCCCAAAAATTGTTGTGCAATTTCTCCTGAGTACGCCGATACCCCATATGGGGGGGGGGGAAACGACTGTTTGTGTCACAAGTGTACAGTAGATAGATGAAAATGTTAATGTGGATATGGTCTGTGCTGCTGAATAATAGAAGGTCCAAATGTGTCTCATAAAGAATGGTGGTTTATTCAATGCGTTTCAAAGTCTAACCGACTTCTTCATCAGGAAATACCACTCAAATGGTATTTGAGTGGTATTTCCTGATGAAGAAGTCAGTTAGACTTTGAAACTTTGTGTCAAACTTTGAAACAAGTGTGTCACGTCCTCGTGGGAGATCTGGAGTTAGGAAGTCATTACATATTGTCAATCGCAAGTGTTCCATTTGTGTTTTGTTCCCCATATTAAATGAATTAAATGATGAGGTTAGCGACTGTTTCTATGCTGGTTAGGATCATGCAGCCTCATCTCACACCTGCTCCTAACCTGATCATTTTTCTCTCTCTATAAAATCTGGCCAGACCTTCTCTTCCTTGCCAGTGAAAGTTTACTTCCTGGTTTGCTGGAGTTGCTGTGCTGAAGTTGGAGATCGTTGTTGCTGCTAGAGATTGTTGTTGCTGTTTTTGGGTGTATGCTTTGCTCATTGTTTTATTCCCATTTGGTTTGTGTATTCCTTCACCTCCCCGTACTCTTCTCTACCTTTGGACAGTGTTTTGTATGTTAGTTGATTTTTGTTATCCCTGTTTATCTTATGTGTTTATGCACTAGCATTTCTGTCCCAGGCCTCCTGGGGGAGAGGAAGGCAACAGCTTAGGGTATGGCAGGAAAACAGTAAAGCTGGGTGCCCAAACCTCCTCACCTTTAGAGGTACCTTTGGAAGCAGGACTCGTTAGAGCCCTGGCTCCAGGGATGGTGCAGGGCCCCTTTCCTAATCTCGTACAGTTACAGAGTGACAGATTTGGCGCACGATAGAGCTTGGAATGGAAGGAGCACAGTTTGACTTTTTGAATGGAAAATTGGCTGAAATCAAGAGCAGATGCCATGTTGTGTTTGGAGAACCCCTGATGTGCCTGATGTTGTCACTACAATGGACTCTGCTCTCACCCTTTCTGAGCAGCTGCCCAGTTAACATACTAGGGATGACTCTGATTTTTACGAATAGTACCGTAAGCAGTGGTAGAGAGGGACTTGAAGAGTGGGATGCTGAGATAAAAGTTATCTGCATAGAGGTGATAATCTTGTTCTTTCAGTGGGTGCACCAAATTCCACACAATTTTCCTACTCACTCCCTGGATGGGGCATTCAGGGGGTTGCATCTGGATGTCCTTTCCTTCATAAACCCTAAACTTGTGGGCGCATCCTGAGGTACTCTCACACAGTTTGTAGAGCTTAATTTCGTACCTGGCCCTCTTACTGAGCAGGTATTGCCGGATTTTGATCCCCCCCTTGACATGTATTAGCGACTTATCAACACTGATGTCCTTTTGGGGAACGTACACCTCAGAAAACTTCATCATTTCTACCTTGTCTACAAGGGTCCAGTTGGCAGATGATGAAGTGGGATTTTGGGATAAAAATTGTTGTGCGTACAAATGTGTCTGGGATGCCATGAGATTTAGAAAATCTTCAGAGAAAAGGTCAATTTCTGTGAAGCCAAAGTGTCAAATTGGATTCCTGATTGCGCCCCAAAATCAGGAATCTGTGGTTCATAACTTTTGGGAGGTGAGGTCCACAGGGGCTCATTAACTGTAGGCGCTGGTTCATTTTCTATCCTGGGGAGGTATTAACCCCTTCCCGACATGTGACGGTATAGTACGTCACATGTCGGGACCCCCGCTTTGATGTGCGCTCCGGCGGTGAGCGCACATCAAAGTCGCGACATGTCAGCTGTTTTTTACAGCTGACATGTGCGCGCAATAGCGGCGGGTGAAATCGCGATCACCCGCCGCTATTAACTAGTTAAATGCCGCTGTCAAGCGCAGACAGCGGCATTTAACTACCGCATCCGGCCGTGCGGCCGGATATGAGCGCATCGCCGACCCCTGTCACATGATCGGGGGTCGGCGATGCTCCTCCATTGTAACCATAGAGGTCCTTGAGACCTCTATGGTTACTGATTGCCGGTGGCTGTGAGCGCCCCCCTGTGGTCGGCGCTCACAGCACACCTGCATTTTAGCTACATAACAGCGATCTGATGATCGCTGTTATGTAGCAGAGCCGATCGGGCTGTGCCTGCTTCTAGCCTCCCATGGAGGCTATAGAAGCATGGCAAAAGTAAAAAAAAAAAGTTTTTAAAAATGTGAAAAAAATAAAAAAAACATAAAAGTTTAAATCACCCCCCTTTCGCCCCAATCAAAATAAATCAATAAAAAAAACCAAAAACCTACACATATTTGGTATCGCCGCGTTCAGAATCGCCCGATCTATCAATTAAAAAAAAGCATTAACCTGATCGCTAAATGGCGTAATGAGAAAAAAATTCGAAACGCCAGATTTACGTTTTTTTGGTCGCCACGACATTGCATTAAAATGCAATAACGGGCGATCAAAAGAACGTATCTACACCAAAATGCTATCATTAAAAATGCCAGCTCGGCACGCAAAAAATAAGCCCTCACCTGACCCCAGATCACGAAAAATGGAGACGCTACGAGTATCGGAAAATGGCGCAATTTTGTTTTGTTTTGTTTTTTGCAAAGTTTGGAATTTTTTTTCACCACTTAGGTGAAAAATAACCTAGTCATGTTAGGTGTCTATGAACTCGTAGTGACCTGGAGAATCATAATGGCAGGTCAGTTTTAGCATTTAGTGAACCTAGCAAAATAGGCAAGCAAAAAACAAGTGTGGGATTGCACTTTTTTTGCAATTTCACTGCACTTGGAATTTTTTTCCCGTTTTCTAGTACACGACATGCTAAAACCAATGATGTCGTTCAAAAGTACAACTCGTCCCGCAAAAAATAAGCCCTCACATGGCCAAATTGACGGAAAAATAAAAAAGTTATGGCTCTGGGAAGGAGGGGAGCGAAAAACGAAAACGGAAAAACGGAAAAAGCTCCGGGGGTGAAGGGGTTAAGAGACAAAAAGTGAATAAAAAATGAACACCAAAATATGCATCCATTTTTGCTCTGTTCGCCATGGATTCAGTAATTTTTAAAGGGAACCTTACAGCAGCTTTTTACCATGTAATCTTGGAGCAAGGTGATGTAGAGGCAGAGACCCTGATTCCAGCGATGTGTGACTTACTAGGCTGTGTGTGTAGCATCTTGCTCCCAGATTACATGGTAAAAAGCTGCTGTCAGATTCCCTTTAAAAATAACTGAATCTTTTGCCAACAGAGCAAAAACGGATGCATACGTTGGTGTTAATTTTTCAATCACTTTTTGTCTCTGAACACCTCCAGTGCTTCAAAACAGATGTGTTAAAGGGTGAATTAACAGATCACTGTCCATAGACTTTAGTGTTAGCCCCCCTAAAAAAAAACGGGTACTGTTGCTATTTGCTTTGCTTTATTGACAACTTTAAAAAAATTAGGCAGACTGTTTTTTAATGAATTTCAAAAAACAGATTGCAGCTGGATTGCACTTGCACTGTAGACATTCTAGAACATTTCCGTCCGAACTCAAATGATTGGATCATGCAGGGTCGACGTCAGCACCTGGCACACCCGGGCAAGAGCTGGAACCATGAGCAGGCGGTGGGGTACTCACTATCGGGGACACCGCTGCGACGTCTTTCCTAGTCTTCTGACTGTGACATTCAGGTCAGAGCGCACAATGACGTAATATCTGTGCACCATCTGCCTGAGCTGTCACAGAGCAGAGAGCCGGAAGACAGTGACACTGAGGAGTCCGGAGCAGAGCAATGAATGGTGAGTATGTATTTTTTTATGTTTGAAGCAATATATGAGGACCATCATATACTGGAGCATCATGTATGGGCCCATTATACACTGGAGCATCATATAAATATGGGCCCATTATACATTGTAGCATCATATATGGGCCCATCATACATTGGAGCATCATATATGGGGACTATCATATACTGGACCATCATATATGGACCACCATATATGGAGCATTATATGGGCCCATTATATATGGAGCATTTTATATGGAGCATTATATGTGCCCATCATACACTGGAGCATCTTATGGGGTCCATTATATATGGAGCATTATATGGGCCCATCATATAGGGGGCCCGTTATATATGGAGCATTATATGGAGCAATCATACACTGGAGCATCATATATGGGGCCCATTCTATATGGAGCATTATATGGGGCCCATTCTATATGGAGCAATATATGAGGCTCATTATACTGTATGGAACATTATATGGGGCTCATTATACTGTATGGAGCAATATATGGGGCTCCTTTATGGAGCATTATATGGGCCCATCATATGTGGAGCATTATATGGGCCCATCATATTTGGAGCATCATACACTGGAGCATCATATATGGAGTATTACATGGACCCATCAAATATGAAGGATTTTATATGGAGCATTATATGTTCCCATCATACACTGAAGCATCATATGGGACCCATTATATATGGAGCATTATATGGGCCCATCATATATGGGGCCCATTCTGTATGGAGCATTATATAGGGCTCATTATACTGTTTGGAGCGTTATATGGGGCTCACTATACTGTATGGAGCAATATATGGGGCTTATTATTCTTTATGGAGCTTGATATGGGGCTCATTATACTGTATGGAGCAATATATGTGGCTCATTATACTGTTAACAGGAGGACAAAAAGAGCAAACTGATTATATCTAAAAGATATATCATTTTATTATATCATAGAAAAGGTAAAATGTCACAACAATATATAGAACACCAAAAAACAATGCAGACTGTTATGAACCCCACCCACACCTATCCCCACCACACATATACACTTCAGTCCCTGGAAAGATAAATAAAGGTCCAAAGACCGTAACTCAGGGAAAAGATAGTGCGTCCAAACATGGACGTCAGGGAAGCAGCATGCATGAACCAGATGATCGGGAATAAAGTTACACCCGTCTATCTAACATCTAAGGTGTAATAGTGCATGGCAAGAAATGCAGCGCTTACCAACAGATGAGTGGAAACAAAGAGGGGGGTGGATGGAGGGTCCCGACACGCGTTTCGCGGCAGGTAGAGGCCGCTTTTTCAAGGGAGTGTGTCTCAGGTCCCTGCAGGACCTTCTAATAACCCCATGAACTTAGTCACATGGCCTGAAACGGCCAATCAGGACGGCTAGAGTCGGCACATGCGCACTGCGGCCGTCAGGTCCTGAACTGCAGATAGGGCGTCACAGGAAGTGCGCACACACCAGGGGGGAGCCCACCAAGCGGTGCACACACCGTAAAGACGCCCACCCGCAGACAGGAAACAATAGGTCGCAGATGCGCACAGCCATGAGAGCATGTATGAGGACAATTAACTGGATGAAAAAAAAAAGTGTAACAACCTGGCTGCATATAACTATAACATCACAAAATGTATACAAATTACAAAAGTTGAAATCATCCAAAGTCGATGATATAATAAAATGATATGATATCTTTTAGATATAATCAGTTTGCTCTTTTTGTCCTCCTGCTGTTATCTGATACTGTTTGGAGCTGATTTTTGATTTGGGTTTGCAGACAGATATTCTCTGCCACCCTGGTCTCTAAGTATGTACATGGGATTTTGGTTGCTACTCATTAGGCCATGTTCACACAGTGCGTTTTTTACTGCGGTTCCGCAGCTTTTTTCCATGCAGGGTACAATACAATGTACCCTATGGAAAACAGGAACCGCTGTGCACATGATCCTGAATTTAAAAAAAAAAGCCGCGCTGAATAGCTGCGGGAAAAAAAGAAGGAGCATGTCACTTCTTTGTCCGAAACTGCAGCGGTTCTGCACCCATAGACCTCCATTGTGAGGTCAAACCCGCAGTAAAACCCGCAGATCAAAAATATATCTGCGGGTTTAATTGCGGTTTGTGGTGCAGAACCGCTGCAGCAGGAAGTGCGGGGAAGCGGCCGGAAGTGCGTGGGCGGAAGTGCGTGGGCAGAGTGTGTTCCGAAGTGACGGAGGCATACCGTCGCATGGGGATCGTGATTGATTTGGTATGTGTGTGTGTGTGTGTGTGTGTGTGTGTGTGTGTGTGTGTGTGTGCGTGTGTGTCCCCATGCGACGATAGTGCCTCCATTGTGCTAAGTCGCCGTATGGGACTACTACTCCCATCCGGTATTAGGATGGGAGAGTTGTCCCTGTGTCCGGCGACTTAGCACAATTGTAAAGTTACACAAAACACCTACACACAATACACATACATGACACACAGTACATACAACACATAACATAGAGTATATACTCACCAACAGCACACTTGTAGGCGAAGCCCTCGATCCTCCAGGAAAAAATCACAAAATAAAAAATCAAATTCATACTCCCTGTCCGCAGAATCCATAAAACGAGTGTCCCACGCCGATCCCCTGCTCTCCGGCGATACACTGCCAGGAGCGAAGCTCCTAGCAGTGTATCGCGTACTGTTCCGGAGTTCAATGGCTCCGGCGTCTCGGTTAACGGCAGTACAGCTGCGTTGAACTTTCCCACGCAGCACTGCCGTTAAGCGAGAGTGCCGGGTCAATGACCGCCGGTAAACTCGCTCGCGCATGCGCAGTGACACACCGACAGGAACTATGGCTCCTGTCAGTGTGTTGCTGCAGCCGTGGAGAGCAGACATATCTCTGGATGTGTCTGTTCTCCATGGAAGATCTTCGTGGGACCCTCGATGGATTTCTGCGGACAGGGCCAGGGAGTATGAATTTGTTTTTTTATTTTTCATCTTTTTCAGGTCGAGGGTCTTCAGGACGGATTGAGCGTACAATAAAATATGGTCAAAAAGTGGGTGTCTTTATTTCATTAAAATATTTTTTTTCTAGTGTTTGTGTTTTTTTTTTTTACCCTTTCATTGGATTAATAATGGATAGGCGTCTTATTGACGCCTCTCCATTATTAACCGGGCTTAATGCCACCTTACAATAGCAAGGTGGCATTAACCCCTCATTACCCCATATCCCACCGCTACAGGGAGTGGGAAGAGAGTGGCCAAGTGCCAGAATAGGCGCATCTTCCAGATGTGCCTTTTCTGGGGTGGCTGGGGGCAGATGTTTGTAGCCACGGGGGGGGGCCAATAACCATGGACCCTCTCCTGGCTATTAATATCTGCCCTCAGTCACTGGCTTTACCATTCTGGCGGAGAAAATTGCGCGGGAGCCCATGCCAATTTTTTCCGCCATTTAACCCTTTGATAGCATTAATAATGGATAGGCGTCTTATTGACGCCTCTCAATTATTAACCGGGATTAATGCCACCTTACAATAGCAAAAATACGTGCAACGGAAATACGTGGCACTGAAATACGTGGCACGTATATACGTGGCACTTAAATACGTGATACGTGGCACTTAAATACGTGGCACTGAAATACGTGGCACGTATATACGTGGCACTGAAATACGTGGCACGTATATACGTGGCACTGAAATACGTGGCACGTATATACGTGGCACTTAAATACGTGATACGTGGCACTTAAATACGTGGCACTGAAATACGTGGCACGTATATACGTGGCACTTAAATACGTGATACGTGGCACTTAAATACGTGGCACTGAAATACGTGGCACGTATATACGTGGCACTGAAATATGTGGCACGTATATACGTGGCACTTAAATACGTGGCACTGAAATACGTGGCACGTATATACGTGGCACTGAAATACATGGCACGTATATACGTGGCACTTAAATACGTGATACGTGGCACTTAAATACGTGGCACTTAGGCTACGTTCACATTTGCGTTGTGCGCCGCAGCGTCGGCGCAACGCACAACGCAAACAAAAACGCAGCAAAACGCATGCACAACGCTGCGTTTTGTGCCGCATGCGTCCTTTTTTTGATTGATTTTGGACGCAGCAAAAATGCAACTTGCTGCGTCCTCTGCGCCCGGACGCGTGCGCCGCAGTGACGCATGCGGCGCAAAACGCAAGCGCGACGCATGTCCATGCGCCCTCATGTTAAATATAGGGGCGCATGACGCATGCGGCGACGCTGCGGCACCCGACGCTGCGGCGCAGACCGCAAATGTGAACGTAGACTTAAATAGCTGGATAGAGCTGGATCCGCGGGCTGTGATCTGGCCTACGCTCAGCACTCTGCGGAGCGCTGTCATTCAAAACACGTCCACTCATTTTGGTGTTTAGTCCCAAAATGGAGGATGGAAGAAGAAAAGGGTTGGACAAGGAAATGACATCATTTCTTTTTTTTTTTTTCCCCCACTGCAGTTAAAGCTTTATTTGTGTCAAACAGACAATCTGCAGAGAAAACTGCATAAAAAACCGCATCAAAAAACGCACCAAAAAACGCACCAAAAACGCACCAAAACGCACCAAAAACCGCACCTGCGTTTTCTGCCAAGAGCTGCGGTTTTTGTCCTGAAAAAAAAGGATTGAAATCAGGAACGTGTGAACATACCCTTATACTGTATGGAGTATTATATGGGGCTCATTATTCTGTATCTAAGCGCTATGTGATGGCAATAATACTGTATGGAGCAATATATGGGGTCCATTATTCTGTATGGAACATTATGTGGTGCCCGTAATACTGTATGGAGCAATATATTGGGCTCATTATACTGTATGGAGCAATATATGGGGTTCATTATTCTGTATGGAGCACTATGTGGTGCCCATAATACTGTATGGAGGACTATACTGTCTGGTTTCTGAACTATTGTAAAATTTACAATAGATATCACTCATGTACTTTATTTATATTTCTCTGCTGTATCTGTGCATCATGAATTATGGTATGTGTTAAAGGGGCCCTCTGAGACTCTTTCGTCCGGGGACCACGAGTACCTGAGCCGACCCTGGAATCATATTCTGGATAATTTTTTATTTGTAAGCATATTCTGACTATAAGGCTAAGTGCACACGTTGCACAATGCGGCAATTCTGCAACTCCTGCCGCGGGTATATCGCATGCGGAATTAGCATGCATATTCCCGCAGAAAACTAGCGTTTTGCAAGCATAATTAGCTTGCAGAATGCTAGCGTTTTCCAAGCGATCTGTAGCATCGCTTGGAAAACTGATTGACAGGTTGGTCACACTTGTCAAACATAGTGTTTGACAAGTGTGACCAACTTTTTACTATTGATGCAGCCTATACCGCATCAATAGTAAAAGATAGAATGCTAAAAATAATTAAAAAAATTAAAAAAATGGTTATACTCACCTTCCGCAAACAGCCGATATCCTCAGCGGCTTCTGTTCCTATAGATGGTGTGTGTGCAGGACCTTCGATGACGTCACGTGACCGCGACGTCATCGTGGTCATGTGACCGCGACGTCATCGCAGGTCCTTCACACACAACATCTATAGGAACGGAAGTGGCCACGAGGCAGGAAGACTCCGGGGGCCATCGAAGGTGAGTATATCATGATTTTTAATTTTAATTATTTTTTTTTCTTTTAACAATTATATGGTGCCCAGTCCGTGGAGGAGAGTCTCCTCTCCTCCACCATGGGTACCAACCACACATGATCTGCTTACTGCCCACATGGTGGGCATAGCCCCCTGCGGGAAGTAAGCAGATCAATGCATTCCTAGGTGTGCGGAATCCCCGTGATTCCGCAAATTTAATGAACATGCTGCGTTTTTTCTGGAATGCGATTCCGCTCAGGAAAAAAATGCAGCATGTGCACAAAAAATGCAGATTGCATTCTATTAAATAGGATGCTTACTGTGAGCATTTTTTTCGCGTTTTTATAGCAAAAAACCGCGAAAAATCTGCTACGTGTGCACACAGCCTAAGGGGCCTTTCGTCCGGGGGCCCACAAGTACCTGGAGCCAACCCTGGAATCATATTCGGGATAATTTTTTTATTTGTGAGTATATTCTGACTATAAGACGCACCCCCAAAATATGGTAATTCACTTTAGTGGAGAGATCACGGTACCTGGGCTGCGTTTGTGGAAATGAATAATCTTCGACAGTATAAAATAAAGGTTTTTTTGCTAACAATAATAGTTATCATTAATTGCTGCTCAACAATGCCTTTTTTAGGATCTTTTGCCAAGTTATTTTGTGCACCAACATTTGGATGTCCTATGTTTCACACCATGGTCCATATCATTTTCTTCTGTATATATGAACATTGAACAGTACCACTTCATGGTGGCTCAGTGGTTAGCACAGCAGCCTTGCAGCGCTGGAGTCCTGGGTTCAAATCCCATCAAGGACAACATCTGCAAGGAGTTTGGATGTTCTCCCCGTGCTTGCGTGGGTTTCCTCTGGTTTCCTCCCATACTCCAAAAACATACTGATAGGGAATTTAGATTGTGAGCCCCATCGGGGACAGTGATGATAATGTATGCAAACTGTAAAGCGCTGCGGAATAAGTTAGCGCTATATAAAGATTGTTATTATTATTACTTCTCCTGTCCCGTATATTAGGTGTAATTTGGAGTATCTGTATTATTCTGTTTGTATAGTGGTGTGAAAAAGTGTTTGCCCCTTCCTGATTTCCTATTCTTTTGCATGTTTGTCACACTTAAATGTTTCAGATCACCAAACAAACTTAAATATTAGACAAAGATAACACAAGTAAACACAGAATGCAGTTTTTAACCCCTTTCTGCCATCCGACGTACTATTCTGTCCATGTGACTTGGGACTTAATTCCCATGGACGGAATAGTACGTCACATGCGATCAGCCACGCTCACGGAGGGAGCGCGGCCGAGTGTCAGCTGATTCTCACAGCTCTCAAACATGGAAATATTATAGCTCTCAAAATGTGGTGGTGCAAAAACTATTTTTTGCAATAAAAATCATCTTTTAGCGTGTGACAGCGGCCAAACATAAAAAACCCGCTATAAAAACCTGCTATAAATAGTAAATCAAACCCCCTTCATCACCCCTTAGTTATGGAAAAATAAATAAAAAAAGTGTAATTCCAGTTTCCCGTTAGGGTTGGGACTAAAGTTAGGGTTAGGGTTGGGGCTAAAGTTAGGGTTAGAGTTTGGATTAGGGATAGGGTTGGGATAAGGGTTAGGGGTGTGTTAGAGTTAGGTTTGTGGTTAGGGTTATGGTTAGGGCTGGGATTAGGGTTAAGGGTGTGTTGGGGTTAGGTTTGGAGTTAGAATTGGGGGGATTCCACTGTTTAGGCACATCACGGGCTCTCCAAATGCGACATGGCGTCTGATCTCAATTCCAGCCAATTCTGCGTTGAAAAAGTCAAACGGTGCTCCTTCCCTTCCGAGCTCTGCTGTGCACCCAAATAGTGAATTACCCCCACACATAGGGTATCGGCATACTCGGGACAAATTGGACAACAACTTTTGGGGTCCAATTTCTCCTGCCACCCTTGTTCAAATAAAAAATTGGAGGAGAAAAGATCATTTTTGTGAAAAAAATGATTTTTTATTTTTACGACTCTACGTTATAAACTTCTGCGAAGCACTTGGGGGTTCAAAGTGCTCACCACATATCTAGATAAGTTCATTAGGGGGTTTAGTTTCCAAAATGAGGTCAGTTGTGGGGGGTTTCCACTGTTTAGGCACATCAGGGGCTCGCCAAACGCGTCATGGCGTCCGATCTCAATTCCAACCAATTTTAGTTTGAAAAAGTCAAACGGTGCTCCTTCCCTTCCGAGCTCTTCCATGCGCCCAAACAGTGGTTCCTCCCCCCCACATATGGGGTATCGGCGTACTCAGGAAAAATTGAACAACCACTTTTGAGGTCCAATTTCTCCTATTACCCTTGGTAAAATTTAAAAAATTGGATCTGAAGTACATTTTTTGTGTAAAAAAAAAAAAAAGTTAAATGTTCATTTTTTTTAAAACATTCGAAAAATTCCTGTGACTCACCTGAAGGGTTAATAGATTTCTTGAATGTGGTTTTGAGCACCTTGAGTGGTACAACTTTTAGAATGGTGTCACTTTTGGGTATTTTCTATCATATAGACCCCTCAAAGTGACTTCAAATGTAATGTGGTCCCTTAAAAAAATGGTGTTGTAAAAATGAGAAATCATTGGTCAACTTTTAACCCTTATAACTTCCTAACCAAAATAATTTTGGTTCCAAAATTGTGCTGATGTAAAGTAGAGGTGTGGGAAATGTTACTTATTAAGTATTTTGTGTAACATATCTCTGTTCTTTACGGTCATGAAAATTCAAAATGTGGAAAATTGCAAAATTTTTGCCAAATTTCCACTTTTTTTTTTTTTTCACAAATAAACGCAAGTCATATCAAATAAATGTTACCACTAACATGAAGTACAATATGTCACGAGAAAACTGTCAGAATCCCCGGGATCCATGTAAGCGTTCCAGAGTTATTACCTCATAAAGGGACAGTGGTCAGAATTGTAAAAATTGGCCTGGTCATTAACTTGCAACCACCCTTGGGGGTTAAGGGGTTAAAATAAGGTTTTTATTATTAAGGGTCCTCTAAATTTAATAACTGGTTGGGCTACCCTTAGCAACAACAACTGCATTCAAGCATTTGCGATAACTGGCAATAACTCTTTTACAACGCTCTGGAGGAATTTTGGCCCACTCATCTTTGCAGAATTGTTGCAATTCAGCTACATTGGAGGATTTCCGAGCATGAACTCCTTTTTAAGGTCATGCCACAGCATCTCAATTGGATTAAAGTCAGGACTTTGACTAGGCCACTCCAAAATCTTAATTTTGTTTTTCTAAACCATTCAGAGGTGTACTTGCTGGTGTATTTTGGATCATTGTCCTGCTGCATAACCCAAGTGTGCTTCAGCTTGAGGTCAGGAACAAATGGCCAGACTTTATTTTTTTGGTAGACAGCAGAATTCATGGTATCATTTACCACAGCAAATCTTCCAGGTCGTGAAGCAGCCAAACAGCCCCAAACTATCACACTACCACCACCATATTCCTTTTCTGAAATGCTGTGTTACTTCTACTCCAGATGTAGTGGGACATACACCTTCCAAAAAGTTAAACTTTTGCCTCATCAGTCGACAGAGTATTCTCCCAAAAGTCTTGGGGATAATCAATATGTTTTCTGGCAAAACTGAGACAAGTCTTTATGTTCTTATTACTCATCAGTGGTTTTGTCTTGGAACTCTTCCATGCAGGCCATTTTTGCCCAGTCTCTTACTTATTGTGGAGTCATAAACACTGACCTTAACAGAGGCAAGTGAGGCCTGCAGTTCTTTGGATTTGTTGTAGGATCTTTTGTGACCTCTTGGATGGGTAAATAGAAATAAATTGTAGCCAACAGCACTTCAACGCAGGAATGCACGTTCCAATCCAATGGCCCAGTTGGAGAGAAGGCACAGTCCAGTACAAAAAAGGAACAGCATCCCATAATAGAGCTTTATTCTGCCATCATGCAACGTTTCGACCATAATAGGTCTTTGTGAACATTATATAATGCAGATGAGTGAGATGGAGGTGCTACCTCAAGTTTCAACCTATTCACATCCTATCAGTATGTGAGGTTTATCTTCCAAAGGAGGCTAAACGGTATGGAAATTTTGTGTAAAAGATCAGATCTGTGCGTGTCTCATGGAAGCTACCTGAAAACAGAGCAAAGACTGCAAAATTGCCAGACCTCCATTACTGTCCACCTAAGTGGATCAACAGAGTAGAGTGGCTACTGAAAACATCACAAATAACAGATGACTTATGAATTTTAATTAAACTTTTATGAACATGTCCATGATGAGGAAATCAAGAAAGGAGAAACTGGACAGAATAATAAAAATAATTTTTAGTTCTATAGTGCCAACATATTCCGCAGCACTTTATATCTTCGAGGGGACTTGTACAGACAATAAAGACTTTACAGAATAACATATAAATCAATAGATACCAAAAGAAGTGAGGGCCCTGCTTGCAAGCTTATGATCTATGAGGAAATCTTGGAGACACGTAAGGAGAATGGTAAAAAATGGTTGTATTGTATGGTCCAGCCTGATAAAAATACATAGGGGGATTCACAACTCTGTATGTACAAGTACTGACACAGAGAGCTAATAAGTGAGTGGAGGGTGTGTAAACACATGCTAAGAGGGCCCTGATTTTGAGGAAATTTTTGTATGGGCAAAACAGGGATACTTAGATAAGTGTGGTGCGGTGATATGCCAGTCTAAAGAAATGTATTTTAGGCTACACTTAGATCTGTGGATATTTGGGATTAATCAAATTGTCCTCGGTAGTGCATTCCAAAGGATTGTCAAAGCATGCAAGAAGTCTTGGAGACGGGAGGTTCAGATTATTGAGGATGTTAGGGTACCGTCTCACATAACAATTTACCAACGATTACGACCAGCGATACGACCTGGCCATGATCGTTGGTAAGTCGTTGTGTGGTCGCTGGAGAGCTGTCACACAGACCGCTCTCCAGCGACCAACGATGCCGAGGTCCCGGGGAACCAGGGTAAACATCGGGTTACTAAGCGCAGGGCCGCGCTTAGTAACCCGATGTTTACCGTGGTTACCAGCGTAAAAGTAAAAAAACCAAAACCGTACATACTCACATTCCGGTGTCCGCCAGGTCCCTCGCAGTCTGCTTCCCGCTCTGACTGACTGCTGCCGTAAAGTGAAAGCAGATCACAGCGGCGACGTCACCGCTGTGATCTGCTCTCACTTTCCGGCCGGCAGTCAGACAGAGCGGGAAGCAGACGGCAAGGGACCTGAAGGACACCGGAATGTGAGTATGTACGTTTTTTTTTTTTTTTACTTTTACGCTGGTAACCACGGTAAACATCGGGTTACTAAGCGCGGCCCTGCGCTTAGTAACCCGATGTTTACCCTGGTTACAAGCGAACGCATCGCTGGATCGCTGTCACACACAACGATCCAGCGATGACAGCGGGAGATCCAGCGACGAAAGAAAGTTCCAAACGATCTGCTACGACGTACGATTCTCAGCAGGATCCCTGATCGCTGCTGCGTGTCAGACACAGCGATATCGTATGGATATCGCTGGAACGTCACGGATCGTACCGTCGTAGCGACAAAAGTGCCACTGTGAGACGGTACCCTTAGTCTGAGGTAATTAGAAGAACGGAGAGCACGGGTAGGGTAGCAGACTGAAATGAGGGAGGAGATGTACAGTTAGGTCCATATATATTTGGACAGAGACAACATTTTTCTAATTTTGGTTATAGACATTACCACAATGGATTTAAAAAAAAACAATTCAGATGCAGTTGAAGTTCAGACTTTCAGCTTTCATTTGAGGGTATCCACATTAAAATTGGATGAAGGGTTTAGGAGTTTGAGCTCCTCAACATGTGCCACCCTGTTTTTAAAGGGATCAAAAGTAATTGGACAATTGACCAAGGCTATTTCATGGACAGGTGTGGGCAATCCCTTCGTTATGTAATTCTCAATTAAGGTGATAAAAGGCCTGGAGTTGATTTGAGGTGTGGTGCTTGCATTTGGAAGGTTTTGCTGTGAAGTGAACATGTGGTCAAAGGAGCTCTCCATGCAGGTGAAACAAGCCATCCTTAAGCCGCGAAAACAGAAAAAAACTATCTGAGAAATTGCTACAATATTAGGAGTGGCAAAATCTACAGTTTCGTACATCCTGAGAAAGAAAGAAAGCACTGGGGAACTCATCAATGCAAAAAGACCTGGGCGCCCACAGAAGACAACAGTGGTGGATGATCGCAGAATAATTTCCATGGTGAAGAGAAACCCCTTCACAACAGCCAACCAAGTGAACAACACTCTCCAGGAGGTAGGCGTATCAATATCCAAATCTACCATAAAGAGAAGACTGCATGAAAGTAAATACAGAGGGTCCACTGCATGGTGCAAGCCACTCATAAGCATCAAGAATAAAAAGGCTAGACTGGCTTTGCTAAAAAACATCTAAAAAAGCCAGCACAGTTCTGGAAGAACATTCTTTGGACAGATGAAACCAAGATCAACCTCTACCAGAATGATGGAAAGAGAAAAGTATGGCGAAGGCGTGGTACAGCTCATGATCCAAAGCATACCACATCATCTGTAAAACACAGCGGAGGCAGTGTGATGGCTTGGGCATGCATGGCTGCCAGTGGCACTGGGTCACTAGTGTTTATTGATGATGTGACACAGGACAGAAGCAGCCGAATGAATTCTGAGGTATTCAGAGACATACTGTGTGCTCAGATCCAGCCAAATGCAGCCAAACTGATTGGTCGTCGTATCATACTACAGATGGACAATGAGCCAAAACATAAAGCCAAAGCAACCCAGGGGTTTATTAAAGCAAAGAAGTGGAATATTCTTGAATGGCCAAGTCAGTCACCTGATCTCAACCCAATTGAGCATGCATTTCACTTGTTAAAGACTAAACTTCAGACAGAAAGGCCCACAAACAAACAACAACTGAAAACCACCGCAGGCCTGGCAGAGCATCAAAAAGGAGGAAACACAGTGTCTGGTGATGTCCATGAGTTCAAGACTTCAGGCAGTCATTGCCAACAAAGGGTTTTCAACCAAGTACTAAAAATTAATATTTTATTTAAAATTATTGAATCTGTCCAATTACTTTTGGTCCCTTTAAGAACAGGGTGGCACATGTTAAGGAGCTGAAACTCCTAAACCCTTCATCCAATTTTAATGTGGATACCCTCAAATGAAAGCTGAAAGTCTGAACTTCAACTGCATCTGAATTGTTTTGTTTAAAATTCATTGTGGTAATGTCTATAACCAAAATTAGAAAAATGTTGTCTCTGTCCAAATATATATGGACCTAACTGTATGTAGGGTGATGCTGATACATGGAATGCTTTGTGGGTGAGATTGGTAAGTTTATATTGAACTTTGTAGCGGATGGGCAGCCAGGGTAGTGACTGGCACAGGGGGGGAGGCATCGGTGTATCTGTTGGAAAAGAATATTGTCCTGGCTTCTGCTTTAAAGATGGATTGGAGAGGGAAGAGTTTAGTAAGAGGGAGACCGATCAGTAGAGAGTTGAAATCGTCCACACGAGAATGCATAACAGCTACAGTAAGAGCTTTTGCCAAGTCAAAGGTAAGAAAAGATCTAATTCTAGAAGTATTTTTGTGGTGCAGGTAACAAGAGCAAGTGAGTGAATGGATGTTGTGGGTGAAGGAAAGATCTGAATCAAGAGTGACCACAAGACAGTGGGCATGTTGCTGGGGAGTAATGGTAGAACCACACATGGAAATAACAATATCGGGCATAGGTAGATTACTGGAGGGAGGAAGACAAGGAGTTAAGTTTTTGACAAAATCAGTTTTAGATAAAGGGAGGACCTAATGTTAGAGACAGAGGAAAGACAATCATTGGTATTTTGTAGTAATTGCAGGGGTGATGCCAGGAGACGATGTGTATAATTGGGTATCATCCACATAGAGATGCTACTGAAAACCAAATGGTTTGTCCAATAGGGGCAGTATATAGAGAGAAAAGGAGGGGGCCTAGGACTGATCCTTGAGGAATGCCAACAGTAAGGGGAATAGGAGAGGAAGAAGAGCCAGCAAAAGACACAGTAAAGGCGAGGTCAGAGAGGTAGGAGGAGAACCAGGAGAGAATGGTAGAGGGGAGTATAATGAGGAGGAGCTGGTGATCCACACTGTCAAATGCTGTAGTGAGATCCAGGAGAATCAGCAGGGAGCAGTGACCGTTAGATATAGCTGTTTGTAGATCATTAGAGATTTCAGTGAGGGCAGTTTCAGTTGAGTGTAAAGAGCGAAAACCATATTGTAAAGGGTCAAGAAGAGAATTACCTGAAATATAGCGGATTAGACAGGAGTGGACCAAGCGTTCCAGGAGTTTAGATATGAAGGGAAGATTAGTGACAGGTCTATACTTAGAAGCACAGTTGTGGTCGAGGGATGGTTTTTTAAGTAATAGGTGTACGCAAGTGTGTTTAAATGAGGAGGGAAAGATACCAAATGAGAGGGATTAAATATTTTAGTTGGGTGAGTGGCCGGGAAAAGGGACTGGAGGAGATGTGAGGGAATAGGGTCACTGCTGCAGGTAGTAGGGCGAGAAGATGACAAGAGTCTGTTTACTTTTTCTTCAGTGACCATTTCAAAGACAGAAAGGGAGCTACGTGCAGTGCAGTAGGTAGGACAATGCATAGCATTAGGGGATTGTAAGAAAATGTCCTGTCTGATGTGGAACATTTTTTCTTTTAAATAATTGGCCGGATAATCAGTGCTGAGGTCGGAGATGGGGGGGCTGCATTCTTGGATTGAGGAGAGAATGAGAAGTGTCAAATAGTCGTTTAGAATTATTGGATAGTGCGATTATGAGGGTGTAGGTTTGTGTGGAGAGGTGAAGGCCACAGTTGTATGTTTTAAGTATAAATTTGTAATGGATGAAATCTTCAGCCAGATTGGATTTTCTCTACAGACGTTTGGCGCACTTGGAGGACCGCTGGAGAAAATGTGTTTGCAGCGTGTGCAAGGTTTGTCGCCGTCTGTGTTGAGGTGCTCTATGTGTAGGAGATGAAGCGTCATCCAGGGCACTTATCAATGTTTCATTATAATGTTTCGGTGTAGAATCAGGAAATGAGAGGGAGCAGATTGGGGCCAATGATGACTGAAAATTATTTGTTAGTTTCTGGGTGTTAAAAGGTACTTGTCAGCAGGTTTGTGCACAGTAACCTACACACAGTATCAGCTCGACGCCATTATACTGATTAAAGTGACCCGTCAGCAGTCTGCATTATGAATACCTAATCAGAGCACCACATAAAGAACCCCCCTCTAGGCCTGCCCCAGGGCACAGGCATATTATTAACTAAAAGCTGAAAATAGATTAAAGGGAACCTGTCACCTGAATTTGGCGGGACATTTTTGCGGTCATATGGGCGGGGTTTTCGGGTGTTTGATTCACCCTTTCCTTACCCGCTGGCTGCATGCTGGCTGCAATATTGGATTGAAGTTCATCCTGTGTCCTCCGTAGTACACGCCTGCGCAAGGCAATCTTGCCTTGCGCAGGCGTGTACTACGGAGGACACAGCATGAACTTCAATCCAATATTGCAGCCAGCATGCAGCCAGCGGGTAAGGAAAGGGTGAATCAAACACCCGAAAACCCCGCCCATATGACCGCAAAAATGTCCCGCCAAGTTCAGGTGACTGGTTCCCTTTAAATAACAACCACAAGACAGATTTCATCAACCAAGGTATCATTTTAATCAGTATAACGGCGCCGACCTGATACTGTCTGTACAATTCTGCTGGCAGGTTCCCTTTAATGGCACGTATATTCCTATATGTGTGGTAAGTGGGGATGTCCTGAGTGATGCAACAGTTCTTGACAGAATAAGAAAGAAGATTGTGGTCAGAGAGCAGGAGAGGGGAGTTAGTAAAATCATGCACTGAGCAGAGTGGGGAAAAGATCAGGTACAGAGTATTCCCGTCTTTATGTGTAGGAGAGTTAGTAAGCTGTAAAAGGCTAAAGGAGGAAGTTAGAGATAAAAAGTGAGTGGCAAATGGAGAAAGGGGATCACCAATGGGAATGTTGGAGTTCCCCATGATAAGGGTGAGGATGTCACAGGATAGGAATTGTGGGAGCCAGGTGTCAAAGTGATCCAGGAACTGACTGAAGGGGCAGTACATAACTGCCACTCGCAGGGAGTAGGGCCTGTAGAGTCTGACAGCGTGGACCTCAAAACAAGGGAAGAAAAGTGAGGGTAATGGGGAGGACAACCTGAAAAGTACATTTTGATAAGAGGAACAGACCAACACCTCCACCTGGTCTGTTGTTAGGTCTGGCGGTATATGAAAACTGTAGGCCACCAAATGAGAGTGCAGCAGCGGTGGTGGTGTTTGACTGCTGGATCCAGATTTCAGTAAGAAACAGAAGGTTAAGGAAATTTGAAAAGAAAAAGTCATAGATGTATGAGAGTTTGTTACAGGCTGACCGTGTGTTCCAGAGGTGAGAGGCAGCTGACAAGCAAACAAGGGTAATCCTTCCACTAGTGTACTGCCCGTCACAGCAGTTCCAGAGGTAAGAGGCATCTGAAAGGGGCGAGGCAGACCACCGAGTAGTGAGCAGCAGAAGCAGGGAGTTCACCAGACCACAGGCAGACGCTCAGGAGCCAGCAGCACAAAATACTCAGGCACTGGAAAACACATGACTCGGACTTCAATAATCAGGACAGACAGGAAATTCCATGACTGGGCAAGATCAAAGACTCCATCTTGGATCAGGGCGAACAGGCACAAGGAAAGTCCGTAATCCTTACACAGTCTCCCCCATAGAATATAATGTACTCCCCATAAAATATAACACAGCCTCCCCCTTAGAATATAATATATCCCCCATAATATATAACATAGCCTCCCCATAGAATATAATATACCCCCCATAGTATATAGCACAGCCCATGTAGCATATAGCATTTAACACAGCTCACGTAGTATATAACACAGCCTCCCCATAGAATATAATATACAACCCTTTAGTACAGTATATAGCACAACCACATAGTATATAACATGGTCCACGTAGCATATAGCACAGCCCACGTAGTATATAGCACAGCCCACCTAGTATATAGAACAGCCCACCTAGTATATAGAACAGCCCACGTAGTATATAACACAGCCCAAGTAGTATATAGCACTGCCACATAGTATATAGCACAGCACATGTAGTATATAACACAGCCCATGTAGCATATATCATGGCCCACATAGTATTTAACACAGCCCACGTAGTATATAGCACAGCCCACGTACTAGTATATAGCAAAGCCCTCGTAGTATATAACACAGCCACATAGTAAACACAGCTACATAGTATAACACAGCCCACGTAGTATATAGCACAGCCACGTAGTAAATAGAACAGCCACGTAGTATAGCACAGCCCACTTACTATATAGCACAGCCACTTACTATATAGCACAGCCACTTACTATATAGCACAGCCACTTAGTATAACACAGCCCACATAGTATAACACAGCCCACGTAGTATATAGTACAGCCACGTAGTAAATAGAACAGCCACGTAGTATAACACAGCCCACGTACCAGTATATAGCACAGCCCGCATCTTCCTGTTATAGTAAAAAAAAGTCCTCACCTGTCCTCGTGCCCACGCTGCTCCCTCCTCCTGTCTCCGAGTCTGCACTTCCCGACACACAGTGAGTGCGCGATGACGTCATTGCGCACCCGCAGTATCAGAGGCAGAGCAGGGAATGATGGGATCATTTGACGCTCTCTCCTCCATCATTGCTTTGAACTGTACTGGCAGACGCCGGTATAGTTCAATGCGGCGGGGGAGTCTGTGCTGGCGGCAGGCGGGCCCCCCTGCCTCACAGGGGCCCCATAGCAGCTGCGTGATGTGCCATTAGCTGGGGCCCCTGGGGGAGCGGGGCCCTAGGCAGCTGCCTGCCCCCAACGCCGACCCTGCCTGCAGGGGCCCCCTGGAGCTTCCGAGCCCCGCTGTAGCGGTTGAACCGGCGGTATGTCTGCCCATGTCTTAGCTCTAACACTAATTTAACTCATTAGCAATCTATCAACTAACATAAGACAGCAGGAGGCAATAAAATGCAGAGACATACAAGCAATCTTGCAGGCCAACATGGATCATAAACTGTAAAAGTAAGTGAGACCACAATATCATGGATTAAATAATTAAATATATACCATTAAATACCAGATATTTACAGACATAGGAATGGGATGCAGGCCTCAGAAGGGTTAGAACACAACAGATGAATGAACTATTGAATGAAAATTGACAAAATATGGCATTTAGATAAAATGTGCATAAATGTCCCAATGCATAATACTGTAGTAGAAGTCGACGAAAAAGACTGATTGTGGTCAGTGCCTCTGTAAATTAAATACAAAAAAATTTTTTTTCCAAACTGTTTTTATTAAACATTTTCAATTAAACATTTTCAACATTAACATATCAATATGCAAACATAGGTACACGGGATTATTTCCCTCTTTCCGGTATTACAGAAGCCCATTATTAAAGACGGTAACTAATTTAGCGTTCCAGTTTGCAAATTAAAGGCAAAATACCTCTCAATCAAGATAAAGCATAGAATTCAACATGGAAATACAATACGAGTGGACTACCATTCTGTAACTAGATAACCCTAAATGGTGAAAGAGGGGAAGTTATAGCCAAAGAGAAAATGAAGAACAACAAAAAAAAAAAAGGGGGGAGGGGTCAACAGACAGACTAGGGAAAGTCGAAGGGAGGGGGGAGGGGGAAACACACGGCTCCGCACTTCGCCCAATGTGTTATTTAAGAGACAACACCACTCACAAGGGTGCCCGGCCCGCTACCGTCTGTTCCAGGAACCATGTAGTTGTGCAGAAGCATTGTTTGAGCCTCTGTTGTATATGCGTCGGAAGAATGGGTATAAGTGGCTGCCATAGTTCAAAAAAATTTTGGGTTTTTAGTTCTTTCTGAAGGGATGCTTCCACCCAATCCATCCTAAATAGGAAGGAGAGTTTGTCCAGGAAGATCCTCAGGGTGGGCACATTAGGTGCCAGCCAGGTTTGTAAAATCGTTTTCCGGGCCGAGGCCGAAATCATGTACAAGAATTTTCTACCATAAGTGGGGATCACAGCCCCTTCATTAGTAATGTATCCGAAAAGAGCCCAGGCTGGAGTGAGAGCCACCCTATATGGTGTATGCGTATGAGTAAATACAAGTATGCGTTGCCAAAATTGTTGGATTTGTGGGCAAGCCCACAAGCAGTGGAACATGTCTGCCTCGACCTCTCCACACCTGGAACAGATCGGACTCGGTATATTACCCATAAGAAAGTTGCGCCTTGGCGAGATATAGGATTTATGCATAATCTTCAACGTCATTTCCCAATAAGATGTAAACGGTGTAAATTTAAGCGTATTCCTCAACATTTGTAGAATCAGAGTAGGTGTTAATGACGGGTCACTGAGCTGCCACTTCATTATTCCTGTGGAATGTTCTTCCCTCTCGGTCTCAGATCTTAGGAATGTATAGTAGTCTGACACAAGCCTTTTCGTCAGCTTGCATGTGGTAAGTTTGGTTATCAGCCTATCCTGCCAGTCATTATCACTGAAACCACAAGTAACACTCGTAATACAAAAAAAATTTAAATAAAAAAAAAAAAAAAAGTTCTTCTAGAGTACCGGATCCAGTATAAGGTTTGAGTACCAAAATATTAACCCCTTAGTGACTGGGCCAGTTTTTTTTTAAACTGACCAGTGTCACTTTATGTAGTAATAACGCTGGAACGCTTCAACAAATCCTATCGATTTTGAGATTGTTTTTTCATGACACATCATACTTTACAATAAAGGTAAATTTAGTGTTGCTAAGTTTTGCATTTATTTATAAAAGTATCAGAAATGTGACAAAAATAAATAAAAATGAGCAATTTTCAAACTTTGATGATCCCTTCAAACCAGATAGTTATACCTCACAAAACATTAATAAATAACATTTCCCTCATCTACTTTACATCAGCACCATTTGTAAAATGTTCTTTCATTTTGTTAGAAGGTTTAAAAATGTAGCAGTAATTTGTTATTTTTTCAAGGAAATTTACAAACCAGATTTTTTTTACGGACCTGTTAAATTTTTAATTGACTTTGCGGGTCTTATATTGGAAACCTCCAAAAGTGATGCCTTTTAAAAACCACACCTCTCAACGTATTCAAAATTGCTTTGGGGGTAGTTCAATAACTCTTCGGGTGTTTTGTCAGGAATGAATGCAAAGTGGCATGACAGAAATGAAAATGTTTATTTTTACGACCTAAATTTGGATATCTTTTGAACAGGCTGGGAGACTTTAAGCCCGGGTTTTGAGGATGAGGTGAATTGTGAAGAATTTTGATTCATGACTAATTAGCTTTTAAAGTTTTTGACAAGGATAATGGCTATTATATTTACCTGATGCTTTCACTGGAGACTTGATGAAAAGCCCTGAGATATCTGACTCCAGTTTGTTTTTCTACTTTTCAGATGAAAGTGGTAAATGAGTTAGTCAGATAGAACAGGTGAAGAGTTTTCTTATCAGAGGTGTTTTATTTTTATCGCTAGATCCTGGAAAACATGAAGGTAATGACGGCTCTGGGATTACAAAGACAAAAACTGGTTTCCTCTTGGGATGTTGGGTCTTGTTTTGCATTTCTAGCCAGTTCTTCCCTCATGACTCAATTGCCTCCAGGTAACAAGTGATTCCTCACGCAGCTCTCGAAGTGACATGATGTAACAAGGTCATTGAGGATTAGAACTTATGATTTTAGGGAAGCCAAACTTATTTTACCATTTTCAGATAGCATAAAATGTCTGTAACATTTCTGCTGGAGTATCAAAATGATGAAGGACATGATTTACTCATCTAGTTTGTAGCTGGTGGTGAACATAGCTCAGTAGGGACTCTGCAGAAGCCAGCTAGACGTTCTTTGAATTATACAATGGAAGCTGATAGAGATTATTGATGGAATCAGTGGCAAAAAAATGACTCGTATACACAACTTTATAATCACATGTGTCTCAGACAGCTAATAAGCCAAACCTCCGACTCCTCAATTTCCTGACCCCCAACTCTGACTCCACAGGACTGCCTCACTTCTGATCATGTACATAAAGTGCTGCACAGATTCATCTCAACTAAAAGCTGAGATCCTTAGATCATTTCAGAACTTTCTTAAATTATTATGATAAAAATTACAGCACATCCTGCACTGAACTACTGAACCCAATTTATTAAACATTTTATAAGTCGGTCCATTTTATACCAACTCCACCAAAATGAACACCAACTCCACGACTCCGATTCCGACTCCACAGGCCTACTAATAAGTGACTATGCTTGGGACTGCATCCTGGGTATCTCACCAGAAAGTCTATACACATATACTCGTAAGAAGGGTGAAGAGGGAGATTCCTTATACTTTACATCTTTTTTAATAAAGTAATCTTTATTGAAGTTTTCCAACAATTTTTACACAAAGATATTACCCGCTTCGGGTAAACACAGAAAATTAAGAACAACTGGGAAGGGGGGGGGGGGGGGGGGGATGGGACATGGAAAGGGAAAGACTAAATTAAATTAAAAACAAAAATTCCCATGCTACAAAAAAAAAAAAAGGGGCAAAACATACAGTCATCACCACTGTAATGCCTACAAAGAAAACATCTCGTTTTGGAGCTTCTAGCCATGCAATCATTATTGCTCATGGGTAAACATGGATCATATCTCTCGTAATCCTCTTTATTAAATCAAGCCCAATCTATATCTCACTAATTCCCTCCACGGGAGCACTGGTTCATCCATCCAGGCAGCCCAAAGTTGTTCAAATTTATTAATATTGCCTCTTTTTTTGTTCACACCTTTTTTCAAACTTATAAACCAGTTTATTTTGTTAATATATTCCTTTTTTGTTGGGCTCTCAGTATTCAACCAGTGTTGCGCTATTAGTTTCCTTGCTAAATAGCATTCGTGCTATAGCTATTTTACCCAGCTCAGTTGTCTGTAGATCTTCCACATACCCCAGCACACAAACTAAGGGCGTAGTTTCCAACACCTCCTTAAACACTCGTCTAATTAATCCTAGTACTTTCCTCCATTATCCCTCCAGTTTAGGACATGACCACATCATATGAAGTAGAGTAGCCGGCTCCACTCCACACCTAGGACAGCATGCGACTGCTCTGGCCCCAATCCTACACATAAACTCCGGTGTTCTATACACCTTATGTATTAAAGTTGAGAAAGTCTATGCACTTCACTAACAGAGAGTTGAGGTACCCTTTCCAATATCTCTATTAATTGACCTTCTTCTACTGGGCCGATCTCTGCCTCCCACCTCCCTTTACTATGAATTGGATGTTTGCTTAGCACTAATGTTAATAAAGATCTATATAGCCGCGGTATTATCCCAGATGATCTATTTGATCTACTAATTAACTGTATAACTGTATTTGGTACATAGACTTTCAAACCACTCTCCGTAAAGTCCGCATTGAATGCATGACATAGCTGGGATACCCTGCCCACCCCCTTCTCCCTCCAATTTCCAAAACCCACCAAACTTCTCAGATTAACTAACCATGGGGTGTCCCATATTGATGTAAATTGTGCACAACTCTCTATTAGTTGCAAATCTCTTATTTTCCACCATATTTTATGCATTAACAATAATGTGGGACTTTTTTTGGAGAAGATTTGAATTTGTTACCCTCTAGTGCTTCATGTAAAGATCGGCTATTTACTCCCCCTGCAAGAGATCCTTTAACACATTTTTACCTGTATCCTCCCATCCTCTAAAATATTGAACCTGGGCTCCCAAATAATAGACCCATGGGTAAGGAACCGCTAACTCCCTGTCTGATTTGTCCCTCTGCATATATACTCTACATCTTAGTTTAGCCATTGGAAACCAGCTCAAAGATCCACTTTTTTGGTCAGAATCGTAATGTACTTTAAGAATGTTTAAAACTATTTTTCTATTTTTTTGGGTAATCTCCTGATGTAAAAGCACAAAACTATAAATTCTGAAAGTTTTTTTTCTTACTGTTGACTATTTTTATGTAAAAAAATTGTAGAGATTTCACGTGATTGGCTTCGTTCAGACCTGAGTCTGTAGATCAGTGATACCACCATAAATGCATATTAAGTTCTCCCAATCACTTAGGGTATGTTCACACATGCCATTTATGCAGCATTGCTACATTTTTTTTCTACAGCCAAAACCTTTACTCTTGGCAGAAAGATACTGTATAAAAGTAACAAATAGCCTAGTTTTTTTGCTGCGTTTTCCAACCAGATTACATGTGTGATTTGTCTATAGTGCGTTTTAATAAAGTTAGTCAACAAAAACGTAGCTCAAATTTTTTGCTGCAATTTTTACTTTTTTTTCCCAGTTTTTCCTTTCAAAGATTAAAAAAATGATCCAAAAACCCTTAAAGAATTGACATGCTTTATATTTTTAAAAATGCTGCCATACTCCAATACAGTCAGGAAAATTAAAGCTGCATGTGTATGAGATTTCTGAAATCTCAAAGTTTTTGCTGGCACTGTAAAATCCAGCTTTGTTTCTTATCAGAAAAATATTCCAAAAAAACGCCATGTGTGAACATGACCTTAGGTTAGTAGTGGTTTAAGGACCTTTAATTCTGGCAACAGTTTCCTGGGACCATTGGCTACTAATTGTTGTTATTGTTAGGTGTAAACTTAACTTTTGTACTAGGAGCAAATTTCTGTCTTGACTGCCCACAACTTAGCACAAAATTACTCTTTAGAAGAATTACAAGACTATAAAATCACAGGATCATTCATGTTGTAAAGATGCTCCGAAAGTTGCCCATACACATTGGATCAGAATCATGGAAATAGACAATTTTGATCACTTTGGCCAACGATCATTTGAAAATTATACACAAACTATTATCTAAGTGACCGATGGCTGCCTATTCTCTACCAAAAATGTGATCTGACGAGTTGTGACTATCTGAAACTACACATGTATGGCATGAATTCAACAGGCGATTGATCAGTTGTGTTTTGGCTGATCATAGTTTTATGTCTATGTCCAGCTTAAGATGTCTACTGTTGATGGTTATACTGATACGTAAGAGGCAGGAGAAGTCACAGAGGTGTCTGAGGAGAACATGAGGACCATCTCTGGTATAGATTGGTGGAGTATTCCCCACAATAAAACCTATTGCGGATTAACATGTGGGCCACCACTAACTCATTGTATATCCGTGTTCTATCTTCACAGTGACTACTTACCTTTTTATGATGCAAGCTCATGGGATGATCATCCGGGAGAACATACGGACGATGGGAGTCCAGATGTATGAACAAGTGGTGCGTGGAGCTTACGCGTTGAGGAACAACAGCTGCATTAATGACACAGGTTTGTGTGCCAATTCCTGCAGTAACACGTTGACCACAATAACCTGCAATCCTGCATGACCTGTATAGTTTGCAGTTTCCTGCAGCGACCTATGTGTAACAGTGTGCACACCACATCCACAGGCAGTTATTGGGCTAGAAATGAGGCTTGGCAGTAAATATTAGACGTTTTAGGTTACATCATAGAGACACTACTGTGGGCAAGTCCACCATATGTACCAGATATCACCAGGTACGTCACATGCTTCGAAGCATTTGTGACGCCCGGGAGACCGAGGTACCCAGCACCAGATCAATGAGGTCCGTCTCTTGAGGGGGATGTCACTAGTGGCTTGACCCGGTGCTGTGGCCTCAGGCGATGCACAGTGTAAGGGATATCATGAAGGAACAGACACTTACTTGATCAGCAGCAGGTCCTCTCAGCTGTGATGACTCCGATCCTGGATTGATGGCTATTGTCCAAATGAAAGACTGAGGCGCTGGAACGTTTAACCAGTTTACTTCAACAAAAAGGGATTTGTGACCAACACTGTCACCGGAGTCTGTATAAGAACTCTGAAATTACTTTGACCCTGTCAGGATTTCCACCTCTTATTATGCGCAGTTTCTGTATGGCCCTGCTGCTGTTTGTGAACTGGCTGCTGGCCCAATCTGTCTCTTCTATGCTCTGGTTCGACGGACAACCCGAGTCCTTTTTGTCTGCTTACCCCCTCTGGGAGTACCGCTGAACTCTGTGTCTGTTGCTGCGTCTTACCCTAGTGAAGCTGATATCACCTCACGTCCTTCCGGTTGCTGTATTATATATAATGAATATAGCCACGGATCCGGTATCCGTCTCTGCACCTATTATGGGTAGTGATTATTGCTACCCGGTTCTCACACTGTCCTTTTTCTCTATTCCTCTTTTCCTACTATGGGTATTACGGGCCTATAATCCGTCATAGGGCTGTTAGGAGTTCAGTTATACGACCTCTCACTTTCAGCTCCTCAGCCCAACTGCCAGTCCTTTTCTCAGACCAGAATAGATCAAGGGGAGTCTCTGGAGCTCCCCCTTCTGGTCGGAGATGGTAGTGCAGTCTTGCTATTTTAGTATTTGTATTTAGTGTCAATAACTATTTTTGTGGCAAATACCCCTAGGGGCGCCACATTCCCCCTTAGTTAAGAACAGTACTCCGGGACTGTGGGATGATAACATTTTGAAATAACAATTGATATGTACAGAGTCTTAAAAATAAAAAATTACAAAAACCACTCAAAGAAACAAAAAAAAATGGAATTCTGTAAAAAGTCACTTCAAATAGCGTCCATTAATACAGTTCTATCCTTGAAGGTAGGAAGCAAAGTTCACAAAGCAGTCTTTCCGGGCTTTGATTTAGTATTTCCGGGCTGATAAAAAGTTCAAGAATATGCAAGAAGTTCATACAGGTAAGTCTCTGTAGGTACTGGGCTTAAACGTTACAGAATGATAACAATGACTATAGTCTTATAGTTGGTAATCCGCATACCTGGCCGGTAATTGACCCTGGGTACTACGCTGGGATCTACGTAATAGTGGTGTCTCTTTATGTGGTGTACTTCTGTCTACTGCGGATATAGTATCTGCCCTCTCTGCTAAAGATAATTCCACCACTATGGGGTTGGCAAGTCCACCGTGAATGGGATCACTCTGATCAGGAATCTGTTCTTCCTGACCTGGAACCTCTTGTAGTACGGGGTCAGCCTCTTCCTGTCTTGGGACTTCTAATATTGGGTTCGGTGTTGGATAAAAGGCCACCATGGGAACCACTACTGCACCATGGTATGTTAGTAGGGTTTTGGGAAAATCTCCTATACAGGTGTGATACATTTCCTCCTCTTTTTCCTTTACTGGTTGAACCTGTATAGGTTGAATAACTTCTGATTCTGGCTCTACAACTTCTGGTTCTTTCAACGTTTCCGGACATAATTTAAGATTGTCTCTTGACACTAGTACAGATGTTAAACCTCCATTTTTGCTAATGAGACACATTTTAGGATTATCCATTCTTGTTGGTAAAACTGTGTAGGGTACAGCTTCCCACTGATTATCCAGTTTATTGGTTCGACGATTCCTCTTGAGTACTTGGTCACCCGGTCTTAATGGAGTTGCTAGAGCATTCTGGTTGAAAGTTCGCTCTTGTCTTTCTCTGGTTTGCTGGAGGCTTCTTTCCACACTCTCTTGTACTTGGCGATACTGCTTTTGTCGTACAACATCACAATTGGAGTCTTGAACTTCTGCGTCTGGTTTCAGAATTCCCATTTCTAGATCGATTGGCAATTGGCCGGGTCTTGCACGCATAAGATAAGCTGGGGTGCAGTTGCTAGAGCTCACCGGGACATGATTATACAGATCCACCAAGTCAGGCAATTTCTCTGGCCATTGATTCCTTTCCGTTTCAGGTAAAGTCTTTAGTAGGTCTATCACAATATGGTTCATCTTCTCACATAAGCCGTTTGTTTGCGGATGATAGGCCGTCGTCCGGATCTTTTTGCAACCATACATATTACAGAATTCTCTGAAGATCTCTGATTCAAAGGCTGTACCCTGGTCAGTGAGAACCTGTTCCGGATATCCATGGGGTCTACAAAAGTACGTTTGGAACGCTTTGGCTGCTGTTTTTGCAGTCAGATCTTTTACAGGTACTACTACCAAGAAGCGCGAATAATGGTCCACGATGGTCAAGGCATAGACGAACCCGGACCGGCTCGGTGTCAACTTCACGTGGTCCATGGCTACCAGTTCAAGTGGTTGTTTGGTGATTATAGGCTGCAGTGGTGCTCTTTGGCTCTTTTGATCGTTCCTTCTGAGGTTGCACGGGCCACAGTTTCTACACCACTGTTCGATTGATTTTCTCATCCCGACCCAATAAAATCTTTCTCTCAGAAGTACTTCTAGCTTTTTCCAACCAAAGTGACCAGCACCATTGTGGTAAGCCTCGAGAACCATCCTCACATCTTGTTTAGGCACGATAATCTGCCAAACCAATTCATGTGTTTTCGGATTGGTATATCTTCTACAGAGTTTCCCTTGATACAGGAACATTTTGCCTCTCTTTCCAGAGTTGATGCGTCTCTTCTGGGGCATCCTCATCGGGATATGCACTTTGCTCAGTCAACAGTTCTTTCACCAACTTCACAGCCGGATTGCTATCTTGGGTGTCAGCCCATCTATGGTGTGCTAACGGATTAAAATTAACTTCTTGTTGTTTCTGATAGGTACTTGACTGACGATGTTTTGCCTTGGGCTGATGGAAGGCTGGTAGTTCAATTTCTTCAAGCTCCCCCGTTCCTTCTTCTACATCTCTCAAGTGTGGCATCCGGGATAGGGCATCGGCATTTCCATTCTTGCGACCTGCTCGATACTTGATCATGAAGTTGTAATTAGATAACCGGGCTATCCATCGCTGTTCTAACGCACCTAATTTAGCTGTGTCTAGGTGGGTCAATGGATTGTTGTCAGTATAGACAATAAATTCTGCACCGGTCAAATAGTGTTTGAAATGTTCAGTCACAGCCCAAACTACTGCCAGTAGCTCCAATTTGAAGGAACTATAATTTTCTGAATTTCTTTCAGTAGGCCGGAGTTTTCTACTTGCAAAGGCGATGACTTTCTCCCGACCTTCTTGCTTTTGTGACAGCACCGCTCCCAATCCCACATTACTGGCATCGGTGTAGAGGATGAAAGGTTGATGGTAATCCGGGTACGCCAGAACTTCTTCTCCGGTTAGTGCCTTCTTTAGTTGTTCAAAGGAGTCTTCTCTTTCGTCGCCCCACCGAAAAGGAGGGTTTCGGTTTGAAGGTTTCTTCGTCTGCCCTATCAAAGCATCTTGCAAGGGCGCTGCCAATTTGGTAAATCCTTTTATAAATCTACGATAGTAACCCACTAATCCCAAGAATTGCCTCACTTCTTTTGCGTTGGTAGGTCTTGGCCAATCCCTTATGGCAGTTATTTTCTCGGGATCCGGTGCTACTCCCTCCGAACTCACGATGTGCCCTAAGTATTGTACCTTTGGCTTGAGAAAGTGACATTTGGATGGTTTGATTTTCATACCATACTTGGATAAGGCTTCGAACACCTCTGCCAGGTCTGTAAAGTGCTGTTCGTAAGTCTTTGAGTAGACGATCACATCATCTAGGTACAGGAGGACGGTCTCGAAGTTCTTATGTCCGAGGCAGCATTCCATCAGCCGCTGGAAAGTACCGGATGCGTTGCAGAGTCCGAACGGCATGCGATTAAATTCGCTTAGACCCATTGGTGTGGTGAATGCCGTTTTTTCTTTATCCCTCTCAGCCACAGGGACTTGCCAATACCCGCTTGTTAAGTCTAAGGTGGAAAAATAATTAGCAGATTTCAAAGCAGTCAAGGACTCTTCTATCCTAGGCAAGGGATAGGCGTCTTTATGGGTGATGTTATTAATCCGCCGGTAGTCTACGCACATTCTCATGGTTCCGTCCTTTTTTTTGACAATCACCAGAGGGGCCGCTGTTGTGAATTTGGATTCTGGGCTCCCCCGGTGGCCGCTTGTGGAATTGGACTTGTCATCCTCTTTCCTGTTTCACCTGATTCCATCAGTAGTGGGTGTCGCTATTTAAGCTCATTTCTCTGGTGGTTTCTTGCCGGTCAACAATGTTATCTGATGCCTCTCAGTGCTTGTTCCTGCTTCTAGACTACTACTAGATAAGTTGGACTTTTGTCCATGTTTTGTTTTGCCTATTTGTTCCAGTTCACAGCTGAAGTTTTGTTACTGTGTCTGGAAAGCTCTCGTTGATCAGGGATTGCTACTCTGGCGTTATGAGTTAATGCCAGAGTTTAAGGTAATCTCTGGATGGTGTTTTGTTAGTGTTTTTCTGCTGACCATGAAAGTATACTATCTGTCTTCTGCTATCTAGTAAGCGGACCTCAAATTTGCTAAGACTATTTTCCTGCTGCGTTTGTTGTTTCATCTGAACTCACCGTCATTATATGTGGGGGGCTACTGTCTTCTTTGGAATATTTCTCTAGAGGTGAGCCAGGTCTTATATTTCCCTCTGCTAGCTATTTAGGTCTTAGGCCAGAGCTGGGCATCTAGCGTTAAATAGGAAATGCTACCTGGCTATTTCTAGTTGCGCGGCAGGCTTAGTTCATGGTCAGTATAGTTCCATCTTCCGAGAGCTTGTCCCTCTATAGGCTTGCTATGATCTCTGCCTGCAGAGATCATGACAGTTTGACCGGCCCTAAAGTGTTAAAGACCCAGGTTGAGAAAGGAGAGTTATAAGAAGTCTGCTGAAATTTTTTTTTTTTTTTTTTTCCTCCAGTCTGCCTTGCTGCAGTCTTTTCTCTCTCTCTCCTCCTAATCTCTGTATGCTCTGTGTGCACCTGACAATAATGGATCTCCAGAGTGTAACTGCGGGTTTGAATAATCTCATCACGAAAGTACAAAATTTACAAGATTTTGTGGTACATGCTCCGGTATCTGAGCCGAGAATTCCTTTGCCGGAGTTCTTCACAGGGAATAGAGCTAGCTTCCAGAATTTCCGAAATAATTGTAAGCTTTATTTGTCCCTGAAGTCTCGTTCAGCTGGAGACCCTGCTCAGCAGGTTAGGATTGTGATTTCCTTGCTCAGGGGTGACCCTCAAGATTGGGCCTTCTCATTGCCAGCAGGGGATCCTGCGTTACGCGATGTGGATGCGTTTTTTCTGGCCTTGGGCTTGCTTTATGAGGAACCTCATTTGGAACTTCAGGCAGAAAAAACTTTGATGGCACTATCTCAGGGGCAAGACGAAGCTGAAGTTTTCTGCCAAAAATTCCGTAAATGGTCTGTGCTTACTCAGTGGAATGAGTGCGCCTTGGCGGCAACTTTCAGAGAAGGTCTCTCTGATGCCGTTAAGGATGTTATGGTGGGGTTCCCTTTGCCTGCAGGTCTGAATGAGTCCATGACAATGGCTATTCAGATTGATAGGCGTCTGCGGGAGCGCAAACCGGTGCACCATCTGGCGGTGTCTATGGAAAAGACGCCAGAAAGTATGCAGTGTGATAGAATTCTGTCCAGGAGCGAGCGACAGAATTTTAGACGGAAGAATGGATTGTGTTTCTATTGTGGGGATTCTACTCATGTTATATCAGCATGCTCTAGGCGTACAAAGAAGCTTGATAAGTCTGTTTCCATTAGCACCATTCAGTCTAAGTTTATTTTGTCTGTAACCCTGATTTGCTCTTTGTCATCCATTGCCACGGACGCCTATGTTGACTCTGGCGCCGCTCTGAGTCTTATGGATTGGTCCTTTGCCAATCGTTGTGGTTTTGATTTAGAGCCTTTGGAGACTCTTATTCCTCTGAAGGGGATTGACTCCACCCCATTGGCTAATAATAAACCACAATACTGGACACAAGTAACCATGCGTATCAATCCGGATCACCAGGAGATTATTCGTTTCCTGGTGCTGTATAATTTACATGACGATTTGGTACTGGGATTGCCATGGTTGCAGTCTCACAACCCAGTCTTGGACTGGAGAGCAATGTCTGTGTTGAGCTGGGGATGTAAGGGTATTCATGGGGACGTACCTTTGGTTTCTATTTCGTCGTCCATTCCCTCTGAAGTCCCTGAGTTCCTCTCTGATTATCAAGACGTCTTTGACGAACCCAAGCTTGGGTCGTTACCTCCGCACCGTGAGTGCGATTGTGCCATAGATTTGATACCGGGTTGTAAATATCCAAAGGGTCGTTTGTTTAATTTGTCTGTGCCGGAACATGCTGCTATGCGGGAATATATAAAGGAGTCTTTGGAAAAGGGACATATTCGTCCATCTTCTTCTCCCTTGGGAGCTGGGTTTTTCTTTGTCTCAAAAAAAGACGGCTCTTTGAGACCATGTATTGATTATCGGCTTCTGAATAAGATCACTGTTAAGTATCAATACCCATTGCCATTGCTTACTGATTTGTTTGCTCGTATAGAGGGTGCTAAGTGGTTCTCTAAAATTGATCTTCGTGGGGCGTATAATTTGGTGCGGATCAGGCAGGGGGATGAGTGGAAGACCGCATTTAATACGCCCGAGGGCCACTTTGAGTATTTGGTCATGCCTTTTGGTCTTTCTAATGCCCCTTCAGTTTTCCAGTCTTTTATGCATGATATTTTCCGCGATTTTCTGGATAAATTTATGATAATATATCTGGATGATATTCTGATTTTTTCTGATGACTGGGACTCTCATGTCCAGCAGGTCAGGAGAGTTTTTCAGGTTCTGCGGTCTAATTCTTTATGTGTGAAGGGGTCTAAGTGCGTTTTTGGGGTCCAGAAAATTTCCTTTTTGGGGTATATTTTTTCTCCCTCTTCCATTGAGATGGATCCCGTCAAGGTGCAAGCTATTTGTGACTGGACTCAGCCCTCCTCTCTTAAGGGTCTTCAGAGATTTTTGGGCTTTGCCAACTTTTACCGCCGATTTATTGCTGGTTTTTCGGATGTCGTTAAACCACTGACTGATTTGACCAGACAAGGCGCTGATGTTGCTAATTGGTCCCCTCATGCTGTAGAGGCCTTTCAGGAGCTTAAGCGCCGTTTTGCCTCTGCCCCTGTGTTGCGTCAGCCTGATGTGAATCTGCCTTTTCAGGTTGAGGTTGACGCTTCGGAGATCGGAGCTGGGGCAGTGTTGTCGCAGAAAGGTTCCGACTGCTCCGTCATTAGGCCTTGTGCCTTCTTTTCTCGCAAATTTTCGCCCGCAGAGCGGAATTATGATGTTGGGAATCGGGAGCTTTTGGCCATGAAGTGGGCGTTTGAGGAGTGGCGCCATTGGCTCGAGGGGGCTAGACATCAGGTGGTGGTATTGACTGACCACAAAAATTTGATTTATCTTGAGACTGCCAGACGCCTGAATCCTAGACAGGCGCGCTGGTCTTTATTTTTTTCTCGCTTTAATTTTGTGGTGTCATACCTACCGGGTTCTAAGAATGTTAAGGCAGATGCCCTTTCTAGGAGTTTTGACCCGGACTCTCCTGGTAATTCTGAACCCACAGGTATCCTTAGGGAGGGAGTAATTTTGTCGGCCGTTTCTCCTGATCTGCGGCGGTCCTTGCAAGAGTTTCAGGCGGATAGACCGGATCGTTGTCCGCCTGATAGACTGTTTGTTCCGGATGATTGGACCAGCAGAGTCATCTCTGAGGTACATTCTTCTGCATTGGCAGGTCATCCCGGAATTTTTGGTACCAGGGATTTGGTGGCAAGATCCTTCTGGTGGCCTTCTCTGTCACGAGATGTGCGAGTCTTTGTGCAGTCATGTGACGTTTGTGCTCGGGCCAAGTCTTGTAGTTCTCGGGCTAGCGGACTGCTGTTGCCCTTGCCTATTCCTAAGAGGCCTTGGACACACATCTCGATGGATTTTATTTCAGATCTGCCTGTTTCCCAGAAGATGTCTGTCATCTGGGTGGTCTGTGACCGTTTCTCTAAAATGGTCCATTTGGTTCCTCTGCCCAAGTTGCCTTCTTCTTCTGAGTTGGTTCCTCTGTTTTTTCAGAATGTTGTCCGATTGCACGGTATTCCTGAGAATATTGTTTCTGACAGAGGTACCCAATTTGTGTCTAGATTTTGGCGGGCATTCTGTGCTAGGATGGGCATAGATTTGTCTTTTTCGTCTGCTTTTCACCCTCAGACTAATGGCCAGACCGAGCGGACTAATCAGACCCTTGAGACATATCTGAGGTGTTTTGTCTCTGCTGACCAGGATGATTGGGTTGCTTTTTTGCCATTGGCAGAGTTCGCCCTCAATAATCGGGCCAGTTCTTCCACCTTGGTGTCCCCGTTTTTCTGTAATTCGGGGTTTCACCCTCGATTTTCCTCCGGTCAGGTGGAATCCTCGGATTGTCCTGGAGTGGATGCGGTGGTAGAGAGATTGCATCACATTTGGGGGCAGGTTATGGACAATTTGAAGTTGTCCCAGGAGAAGACTCAGCGTTTTGCCAACCGTCATCGTCGTGTTGGTTCTCGGCTTTGTGTTGGAGATTTAGTGTGGTTGTCTTCTCGTTTTGTCCCTATGAGGGTCTCTTCTCCTAAGTTTAAACCTCGGTTCATCGGCCCTTATAGAATATTGGAGATTCTTAATCCTGTTTCTTTCCGTTTGGACCTCCCTGCGTCCTTTTCCATTCATAACGTTTTTCATCGGTCGTTATTGCGCAGGTATGAGGTACCTGTTGTACCTTCAGTTGAGCCTCCTGCTCCGGTGTTGGTTGAGGGTGAGTTGGAGTACGTTGTGGAGAAAATTTTGGACTCTCGTGTTTCCAGACGGAAACTCCAGTATCTGGTCAACTGGAAGGGTTACGGCCAGGAGGATAATTCTTGGGTCAATGCATCTGATGTTCATGCTTCTGATCTTGTTCGTGCCTTCCATAGGGCTCATCCTGGTCGCCCTGGTGGATCTGGTGAGGGTTCGGTGCCCCCTCCTTGAGGGGGGGGTACTGTTGTGAATTTGGATTCTGGGCTCCCCCGGTGGCCGCTTGTGGAATTGGACTTGTCATCCTCTTTCCTGTTTCACCTGATTCCATCAGTAGTGGGTGTCGCTATTTAAGCTCATTTCTCTGGTGGTTTCTTGCCGGTCAACAATGTTATCTGATGCCTCTCAGTGCTTGTTCCTGCTTCTAGACTACTACTAGATAAGTTGGACTTTTGTCCATGTTTTGTTTTGCCTATTTGTTCCAGTTCACAGCTGAAGTTTTGTTACTGTGTCTGGAAAGCTCTCGTTGATCAGGGATTGCTACTCTGGCGTTATGAGTTAATGCCAGAGTTTAAGGTAATCTCTGGATGGTGTTTTGTTAGTGTTTTTCTGCTGACCATGAAAGTATACTATCTGTCTTCTGCTATCTAGTAAGCGGACCTCAAATTTGCTAAGACTATTTTCCTGCTGCGTTTGTTGTTTCATCTGAACTCACCGTCATTATATGTGGGGGGCTACTGTCTTCTTTGGAATATTTCTCTAGAGGTGAGCCAGGTCTTATATTTCCCTCTGCTAGCTATTTAGGTCTTAGGCCAGAGCTGGGCATCTAGCGTTAAATAGGAAATGCTACCTGGCTATTTCTAGTTGCGCGGCAGGCTTAGTTCATGGTCAGTATAGTTCCATCTTCCGAGAGCTTGTCCCTCTATAGGCTTGCTATGATCTCTGCCTGCAGAGATCATGACAGGCCGCCCAAGGGCTACAACTATCTCTTATTACCCCGGCCTGTTTCATCTCTCTCAACATGTCCTTCGCGCATTGATAGTGAGCGGGCGGTATGGGTCTATATCTTTCTTTTATCGGGGGATGGTCACCGGTGGGGATTGTATGTTCTGTTGTGGATTCTGTTTGCGGGCTCCCTCTGGTGGTTACTGCTGGTACTGGGTGACTTTGGTGGGTTGCGGCCTTTTGTTTCCATCTGTCCATCAGAGGCTGGTTGTTTCCTATTTTACCTGGCCTCTCTGTCATTTCCCTTGCCGGCTATCAATGTGTTCAGATGTGCTCTGTCTGGTTCCTGCCTACCTGCTCCCAGATCTTTCAGGATAAGCTAAGTGCTGATTTTCAGTTGTTTGGTTTTTTGTCCAGCTTGCTTAGAATGTCTCTTTGTTAGCTGGTTGCTCTAGTGGACTGAGGTTCTCCCCATGTGCCATGAGTTGGCACATGGGTTCTTGTAATCTCAGGATGGTTTTTTTGATTAGGGTTTTTTGCTGACCGCTCAGTCCCCTTTTGTGTCATTCTGCTTTCTAGTTTTCAGCAGGCCTCTATTTGCTATAGCTATATACATCATCTCTATGTGTGTGCCTTCCTCTCATTTCACCGTCAATACATGTGGGGGGCAACTATATCTTTGGGGTTAATTCCTCTGGAGGCAAGTAAGGTCTTTGTTTTCTCTGCAGTACTAGTTAGCTCTTAGGCTGGTGCGTGGCGTCTAGAACCAACGTAGGCACGCTCCCTGGCTATCTCTAGTTGCGTTTGTCAGGCGTAGGGCAGCGGTCAGCCCAGGTTCCATCACCCTAGAGCTCGTCCGATATTTATTATACCTTGCTTATCCTGTGCTATCCCTAGCCATTGGGGATTCATGACAGTATAGCCGGCCCACAAAGTGTTAATTGTTTGGGCTGAAGCAGGAGAAAAAGAAGTCTTCAAGGAAATTTTTTTTTTTTTCCCTTCAGAGTTTTGCTGCCTAGCCCTTAATTGCTGTCTAGCTGCTTCTTACCTCCTCTTAACCCTTGAATGGCTCTGATCTTAGCTGTTTATCATGGATGTCCAGAGTTTGGCTTCCAGCCTGAGTAATCTCGCGGCAAAGGTTCAAAACATACAGGATTTCGTTGTTCACACTCCCATGTCTGAACCTAGAATTCCTATTCCAGAGTTTTTTTCTGGAGATAGATCTACCTTCCTGAATTTCAGGAACAATTGTAAATTGTTTCTCTCTTTGAAATCTCGCTCCTCTGGAGACCCTGCTCAACAGGTCAGGATTGTTATATCGTTCCTACGGGGCGACCCTCAGAATTGGGCATTTGCATTGGCACCAGGGGATCCTGCATTGCTCAGTGTGGATGCGTTTTTTCTGGCATTGGGATTGCTCTATGAGGAACCTAACCTAGAGATTCAGGCTGAAAAGGCTTTATTAGCCCTCTCTCAGGGGCAGGATGAAGCGGAAATATATTGTCAGAAATTTCGGAAATGGTCGGTGCTTACTCAGTGGAATGAGTGCGCCCTGGCTGCAAACTTCAGAAATGGTCTTTCTGAGGCCATTAAGGATATTATGGTGGGGTTCCCTGCGCCTACAGGTCTGAATGAGTCTATGGCTATGGCCATTCAGATTGATCGGCGTTTACGGGAGCGCAAACCCGTGCACCAGTTGGCGGTGTCTTCTGAACAGGCACCTGAGACTATGCAATGTGATAGAATTCAGTCCAGAAGTGAACGGCAAAATTATAGGCGGAAAAATGGTTTGTGTTTTTATTGTGGTGATTCAGCTCATGTTATATCAGCATGCTCTAAACGCACAAAAAGGGTTGATAAATCTTTTGCCATTGATACTCTGCAGTCTAAGTTCATTTTGTCTGTGACTCTGATTTTTTCACTGTCTTCCATTTCCGTCGATGCCTATGTGGATTCAGGCGCTGCCCTGAGTCTTATGGATTGGTCATTTGCTAAACGCTGCGGTTTTAGTCTAGAGCCTCTGGAAGTTCCTATTCCTCTGAAAGGAATTGATTCTACACCATTGGCTATGAATAAACCGCAGTATTGGACACAAGTGACCATGCGCATGACTCCCGTTCATCAGGAGGTGATTCGCTTCCTTGTACTGTATAATTTACATGATGTACTAGTGCTTGGTCTGCCATGGTTACAAACTCATAATCCTGTCCTGGACTGGAAAACAATGTCTGTGCTAAGCTGGGGATGTCACGGGGTTCATGATAATGCACCTCCGATTTCTATAGCTTCATCTACTCCTTCGGAGATCCCTGCGTTTTTGTCGGATTATAGGGATGTTTTTGAGGAGCCTAAGCTCAATTCGCTCCCTCCCCATAGAGAGTGTGACTGTGCTATAGAATTGATTCCTGGCAGTAGGTTCCCTAAGGGTCGTTTATTTAATCTGTCACTGCCAGAGCATACTGCTATGCGGAATTATATTAAGGAGTCCTTGGAAAAGGGACATATTCGTCCATCTTCGTCCCCTCTGGGAGCAGGTTTTTTTTTCGTGGCTAAAAAAGATGGTTCCCTGAGGCCTTGTATAGATTATCGCCTTCTGAATAAGATTACAGTCAAATACCAGTATCCATTGCCATTATTTACTGATTTGTTTGCTCGCATTAAGGGGGCTAGGTGGTTCACTAAGATAGATCTTCGTGGTGCGTATAATCTGGTGCGGATAAAACAGGGTGATGAGTGGAAAACCGCATTTAATACGCCTGAGGGCCATTTTGAGTATTTGGTAATGCCTTTTGGACTCTCCAATGCTCCGTCAGTCTTTCAGTCCTTTATGCACAATATTTTCCGTGAATATCTGGATAAGTTTATGATTGTGTATTTGGATGATATTTTGGTGTTTTCTGATGACTGGGAGTCTCATGTTCTACAGGTCAGGAAGGTGTTTCAAGTTTTGCGGGCCAATTCTCTGTTTGTGAAGGGCTCAAAGTGTCTCTTCGGAGTCCAGAAGATTTCTTTTTTGGGGTACATTTTTTCTCCTTCTACTATTGAGATGGATCCCGTTAAGGTTCAGGCTATTTGTGACTGGACACAACCTACATCTGTTAAGAGCCTTCAGAAGTTCTTGGGGTTTGCTAATTTTTATCGTCGGTTCATTGCTAATTTTTCCAGTATTGTTAAACCTTTGACTGATTTGACTAAAAAGGGTGCTGATGTTGCTGATTGGTCTCCTGCGGCCGTGGAGGCCTTTCGGGAACTTAAGCGCTGGTTTTCTTCTGCTCCTGTGTTGTGTCAACCAGATGTTTCACTTCCTTTCCAGGTGGAGGTTGATGCTTCCGAGATTGGAGCGGGGGCGGTTTTGTCACAGAGAAGTTCTAATGGCTCGGTGATGAAGCCATGTGCTTTCTTCTCTAGAAAATTATCGCCCGCCGAGCGCAATTATGATGTGGGTAATCGGGAGCTTTTGGCCATGAAGTGGGCATTTGAGGAGTGGCGTCATTGGCTTGGGGGTGCTAAACATCGCGTGGTGGTCTTGACTGATCACAAGAATCTCATTTACCTTGAGTCTGCCAGGCGTTTGAATCCTAGACAGGCTCGTTGGTCGTTATTTTTTTCTCGTTTCAATTTCGTGGTTTCATACCTGCCAGGTTCAAAGAATGTGAAGGCAGATGCTCTTTCCAGGAGTTTTGTGCCTGACTCTCCTGGAGACACTGGGCCTGCTGGTATCCTTAGGGATGGGGTAATATTGTCCGCCGTATCCCCAGACTTGCGACGCGCATTGCAGGAGTTTCAGGTGGATAAACCGGATCGATGTCCACCAGAAAGACTGTTTGTTCCGGATGATTGGACCAGTAGAGTCATCTCCGAGGTCCATTCTTCTGTGTTGGCTGGTCATCCTGGAATATTTGGTACAAGAGATTTGGTGGCCAGGTCTTTTTGGTGGCCTTCCTTGTCTAGGGATGTGCGTACCTTTGTGCAGTCTTGTGAAGTGTGTGCTCGAGCTAAGCCTTGCTGTTCACGGGCTAGTGGGTTGTTGTTATCCTTGCCCATCCCGAAGAGGCCTTGGACGCACATTTCCATGGATTTTATTTCTGATCTCCCGGTTTCACAGAAAATGTCCGTTATCTGGGTTGTGTGTGACCGCTTTTCTAAGATGGTTCATTTGGTGCCCTTGCCTAAGTTACCCTCCTCCTCTGAGTTGGTTCCTTTGTTTTTTCAGAACGTGGTTCGTTTGCATGGGATTCCGGAGAATATCGTTTCTGACAGGGGATCCCAGTTTGTGTCTAGATTTTGGCGGACGTTTTGTGCCAAGATGGGCATTGATTTGTCTTTCTCGTCTGCATTCCATCCTCAGACGAATGGCCAGACGGAGCGAACTAATCAGACCTTGGAAACTTATTTGAGGTGTTTTGTTTCTGCTGATCAGGATGACTGGGTTGCTTTTTTGCCACTGGCCGAATTTGCTCTTAATAATCGGGCTAGTTCGGCCACGTTGGTCTCTCCTTTTTTTTGTAATTCGGGGTTTCATCCTCGTTTTTCCTCTGGTCAGGTGGAGTCTTCGGATTGTCCTGGAGTGGACGTGGTGGTGGACAGGCTACATCACATTTGGAATCAGGTGGTGGACAATTTGAAGTTATCTCAGGAGAAGACTCAGCAGTTTGCTAATCGCCGTCGCCGCGTGGGTCCCCGACTTCTTGTTGGGGACTTGGTGTGGTTGTCTTCTCGTTTTGTCCCTATGAAGGTCTCTTCTCCTAAGTTCAAGCCTCGGTTTATCGGTCCTTATAGGATCTCGGAGATTCTTAACCCTGTATCTTTCCGTTTGGATCTCCCAGCATCGTTCGCTATTCATAATGTGTTCCATCGGTCGTTGTTGCGGAGGTATGAGGTGCCTGTTGTTCCTTCGGTCGAGCCTCCTGCTCCGGTGCTGGTGGAGGGAGAATTGGAGTATGTTGTTGAAAAGATCTTGGATTCTCGTGTTTCCAGACGCAGACTCCAGTATTTGGTTAAGTGGAAGGGTTATGGTCAGGAGGACAATTCCTGGGTGGTCGCCTCCGATGTTCATGCGACTGATTTGGTCCGCGCCTTCCATAGAGCTCACCCTGATCGCCCTGGGGGTTCTCGTGAGGGTTCGGTGACCCCTCCTCAAGGGGGGGGTACTGTTGTGGATTCTGTTTGCGGGCTCCCTCTGGTGGTTACTGCTGGTACTGGGTGACTTTGGTGGGTTGCGGCCTTTGGTTTCCATCTGTCCATCAGAGGCTGGTTGTTTCCTATTTTACCTGGCCTCTCTGTCATTTCCCTTGCCGGCTATCAATGTGTTCAGATGTGCTCTGTCTGGTTCCTGCCTACCTGCTCCCAGATCTTTCAGGATAAGCTAAGTGCTGATTTTCAGTTGTTTGGTTTTTTGTCCAGCTTGCTTAGAATGTCTCTTTGTTAGCTGGTTGCTCTAGTGGACTGAGGTTCTCCCCATGTGCCATGAGTTGGCACATGGGTTCTTGTAATCTCAGGATGGTTTTTTTGATTAGGGTTTTTTGCTGACCGCTCAGTCCCCTTTTGTGTCATTCTGCTTTCTAGTTTTCAGCGGGCCTCTATTTGCTATAGCTATATACATCATCTCTATGTTACATAGTTACATAGTTATTGAGGTTGAAGGAAGACTTTAAGTCCATCTAGTTCAACCCATAGCCTAACCTAACATGCCCTAACATGTTGATCCAGAGGAAGGCAAAAAAACCCCATGTGGCAAGGAGTAACTCCACCATGGGGAAAAAAATTCCTTCCCGACTCCACATACGGCAATCAGACTAGTTCCCTGGATCAACGCCTTATCAAGGAATCTAGTGTATATACCCTGTAATATTATACTTTTCCAGAAAGGTATCCAGTCCCCTCTTAAATTTAATTAATGAATCACTCATTACAACATCATACGGCAGAGAGTTCCATAGTCTCACTGCTCTTACAGTAAAGAATCCGCGTCTGTTATTATGCTTAAACCTTCTTTCCTCCAGACGTAGAGGATGCCCCCTTGTCCCTGTCTCAGGTCTATGATTAAAAAGATCATCAGAAAGGTCTTTGTACTGTCCCCTCATATATTTATACATTAAAATAAGATCACCCCTTAGTCTTCGTTTTTCCAAACTAAATAGCCCCAAGTGTAATAACCTATCTTGGTATTGCAGACCCCCCAGTCCTCTAATAACCTTGGTCGCTCTTCTCTGCACCCGCTCTAGTTCAGCTATGTCTTTCTTATACACCGGAGACCAGAACTGTGCACAGTATTCTAAGTGTGGTCGAACTAGTGACTTGAATAGAGGTAAAATTATGTTCTCCTCATGAGCATCTATGCCTCTTTTAATACATCCCATTATTTTATTTGCCTTTGTAGCAGCTGCCTGACACTGGCCACTGAATATGAGTCTGTCATCCACCCATACACCCAGGTCTTTTTCATTGATGGTTTTGCCCAGAGTTTTAGAATTAAGCACATAGTTATACATCTTATTACTTCTACCCAAGTGCATGACCTTACATTTATCCCCATTAAAACTCATTTGCCATTTATCAGCCCAAGCTTCTAGTTTACATAAATCATCCTGTAATATAAAATTGTCCTCCCCTGTATTGATTACCCTACAGAGTTTAGTGTCATCTGCAAATATTGAAATTCTACTCTGAATGCCCCCTACAAGGTCATTAATAAATATGTTAAAAAGAAGAGGGCCCAATACTGACCCCTGTGGTACCCCACTGCTAACCGCGACCCAGTCCGAGTGTGCTCCATTAATAACCACCCTTTGTTTCCTATCCCTGAGCCAGCTCTCAACCCACTTACACATATTTTCCCCTATCCCCATTACTCTCATTTTATGTATCAACCTTTTGTGTGGCACCGTATCAAAAGCTTTGGAAAAGTCCATATACACTACGTCCACTGGGTTCCCTTGGTCCAGTCCGGAACTTACCTCTTCATAGAAGCTGATCAAATTAGTCTGACATGAGCGGTCCCTAGTAAACCCATGCTGATACTGGGTCATGAGGTTATTCCTCTTCAGATACTCCAGTATAGCATCCCTTAGAATGCCCTCCAGGATTTTACCCACAGTAGAGGTTAAACTTACTGGCCTATAATTACCGAGTTCAGTTTTTGAATGTGTGTGCCTTCCTCTCATTTCACCGTCAATACATGTGAGGGGGCAACTATATCTTTTGGGGTTAATTCCTCTGGAGGCAAGTGAGGTCTTTGTTTTCTCTGCAGTACTAGTTAGCACTTAGGCTGGTGCGTGGCGTCTAGAACCAACGTAGGCACGCTCCCTGGCTATCTCTAGTTGCGTTTGTCAGGCGTAGGGCAGCGGTCAGCCCAGGTTCCATCACCCTAGAGCTCGTCCGATATTTATTATACCTTGCTTATCCTGTGCTATCCCTAGCCATTGGGGATTCATGACAATGTTCCACCCCTTCTATCCGTCTGAAGTCTAATGGGTGTTTACTGAAGACCTGTTCATATTCTGTCACTAATCTATACACCCCTTGTCTTTGATGGGTAGGTGTTGAATCTACACCCATGTCTAGCTGTTGGCGCCAATCCTCCGATTCTCCATCTGAACCGTTATTTTCCACCTGATAGGTCGATTCTAAGGGCTCAACGGTTGTGATGGCATTGTTGTCAACAGTATATAACTTTGCCACTGTAGCGTACCTTGGCAAAGTGACCTCTTCCTCTCCACAGTTCAAAAGTCGTACCGGCACCCGTCCCCGGTGTACCTCGACCTCCCCTCGTGCCGTGAGTATAGTGGGCCTGCTGTCGGTGTACGCTGGTTCTATTAAGGCTTGATAGTCTCGTCCTTTATTACCAATGGCCGCTCTACACCATACCAGCATTTCTGTTTTTGGTGGGATTACAATAGACATTGGATCACTCACCCTCACACTGCCGATTTCTCCACCTGCAACTTCTATCTGTTGCCTTAACATTAATACTTTTATTTCCCTCCGGAGAACTCTCTGCTGGCAGGATCGGGCAGTTTCAGCAATTTGTTGTAAGACAGAAATAACTTCGGAAAAGCAATTCTCTAACACATTCATTCCTATCAATACAACTGGTTCACAGTTCTGCCGGTCAACATCAACGACAATTATACCCTGTTTCTCCAATTCTGGTTTACCAATCTTTATGGTCATCTCCCTGAATCCTAGTTTCGGTACCAACTTACCATTACTGGCCCATATATCTAGTTCAACATCAGAGGGTCCTTTATCAATATCTACCTCAGCCCAGTACCTCTTATAAAGGATATATGGTATAGATGAAATCTGGGAACCTGTATCCAGCAAAGCGTTGAGGGGAATTCCGTCCAGCACGATAGGGATGATGGGTCGTCCTCCGATGTACCTGTTGTGCCAGGGTGTTGGGCCTTGAAAATTCATTCCTGCGAAGTGGCCCGCATTCCCAGGGGATTCCCGTTTAAATCACAATTTCGTGCAAAGTGGCCTGGCTGCTGGCAACGGCGGCAAATGGGCCATCCATCCGGTTGGTAGCGGTCACGGGGTCGTCCTCTCCATGTCGGGTATCTCCGGGACCTCATCCATGGAACATCCTCTCTACGGTTTGCCAACTCCATCTTGGGTTCTCTCATCTCCTGCATGGTTTTAGCCATTGAAGCAACAACAACACTTAAAGAGTCAAGCTTTTGCTGAAGAGCCTCATTAGTAATGGGCCCCAGGGACTTAGCACTGGCATCGGACATAGCCGATGTCACTGGCATTCCCCGTTGCTGAAGTGCATCTGCCATGGGTTGTGTGAGATCCTGATCCCGAGGTGCCTCTGCCAGCTGGAGACGTATAGCGCTCTCCTTTAATTGGGCAAATGTCAATTCAGGGTTCTTAAAAACAAGCATGCTCACATGCCCCCCGGTGAGAAGGGGTGTAGAGTCCCTCAATAAATTGATCTCTCAGCAGTTTATCGGCTCCTGTGTTAAAAATGGGTTCAGCCAGTGTAAGTGATTTAAGGGCTTCTTGCAGGTTTAAGGCAAAATCTCTCACGCCCTCATTAGCTTTTTGTTTGCAATTAAAGAATCGTACTTTAGCTTTGCTGCTGGCAGTGGTTTCAAATGTAGCTTTTAATCCAGCAAATATGCGTTCAACAGTACCTTTTAGATCAGTTGCCCATGCCATGACTTCTCGCTTAGCATGGCCACTTAACTGCATCATCAGGAGACTAACACGCTGAGCTTCACCCACGGGGAACATATCAAAATGAGCCAGCATCTTTTCCCTGAAACCGTCAAGGGTATTAGGTTCACCTTCATACATTGGAAGCCACGGGCCACCCGGGGTATATGGCATCAACACCGGCATGATGGGCGCCACTCATTGCACTGCTGCGCTGCCGGGCTCTCTATCGACACTCTGTCTTTCAGCTGCATTAGCGTCGCCGGGTGCTGCGGCGTCTCCGTGCTGCGACATACTGTACCCCCTTAGTTAATCCTGACCCCTCCGGTCCCAGCTTCCGTCTAGATAATGTAGATTCGTTCCTCTGTGCAGCGGGATGACAATGACACGCCCCCTGCTGCCTCTAACTGCCGCACGCTCTGTGATGGTGGATTTCGAAGTTTTTCAGTTAGACTGGGGCTTGGGTAATGACGTAGCTCGATTAACAGTTTTGTGCCTAACGGTTATGAGATGATCACATCAGGGGATGGCGGCCATTTTTACCCCATTATAACCAATGGAGAAAAGTCACTTTCAATAGTTTTCAATGGGGAACGGGATTTTCTTTAACAAAGTCAATTTCCAAGATTTTTCATCAAAATTTTCACAGTTTCAGACTCCAATTACGGCACACAATACCCGGTGTATGGGCTGGCCCAATACTGTTCGTGACGCCAGTTGTGACGCCCCGGGAGACCGAGGTACCCAGCACCAGATCAATGAGGTCCGTCTCTTGAGGGGGATGTCGCTAGTGGCTTGACCCGGTGCTGTGGCCTCAGGCGATGCACAGTGTAAGGGATATCATGAAGGAACAGACACTTACTTGATCAGCAGCAGGTCCTCTCAGCTGTGATGACTCCGATCCTGGATTGATGGCTATTGTCCAAATGAAAGACTGAGGCGCTGGAACGTTTAACCAGTTTACTTCAACAAAAAGGGATTTGTGACCAACACTGTCACCGGAGTCTGTATAAGAACTCTGAAATTACTTTGACCCTGTCAGGATTTCCACCTCTTATTATGCGCAGTTTCTGTATGGCCCTGCTGCTGTTTGTGAACTGGCTGCCGGCCCAATCTGTCTCTTCTATGCTCTGGTTCGACGGACAACCCGAGTCCTTTTTGTCTGCTTACCCCCTCTGGGAGTACCGCTGAACTCTGTGTCTGTTGCTGCGTCTTACCCTAGTGAAGCTGATATCACCTCACGTCCTTCCGGTTGCTGTATTATATATAATGAATATAGCCACGGATCCGGTATCCGTCTCTGCACCTATTATGGGTAGTGATTATTGCTACCCGGTTCTCACACTGTACTTTTTCTCTATTCCTCTTTTCCTACTATGAGTATTACGGGCCTATAATCCGTCATAGGGCTGTTAGGAGTTCAGTTATACGACCTCTCACTTTCAGCTCCTCAGCCCAACTGCCAGTCTTTTTCTCGAACCAGAATAGATCAAGGGGAGTCTCTGGAGCTCCCCTTTCTGGCCGGAGATGGTAGTGCAGTCTTGCTATTTTAATATTTGTATTTAGTGTCAATAACTATTTTTGTGGCAAATACCCCTAGGGGCGCCACACATTGTTCTGATATTGGAGGTATCAGGGCAGGAAAGAATGTCATAAGTTCCTATATAGTAGTTAAACAGAGACTTAAGGAGACTGATCGGTAATGTTAAAGGGGGTATGACAGAAGTGATGCCCATAGTCTAAAGAGAGGGTTGTGCCTAAATTTATCTCTCATTGCTCCATAGTTCTTACTTTTATGATGGGGCATTGAGTGTTAAGGAAAAGTGTGAGATACTTTTGGATTCATTTGTATAATTAAATTAACAGTTGATGTGTTAAGGCAGTGTTCCCCAACATGGAGTCTTTACGGTCCCCCAGAGATCATCTTTTAAGTTTCTCAATCACTTATTGTAACGTACAGAGTGTCTTCAGCACAGGAAACTCCGGAAGAGTGGACATGTCACTTCTTTTAACTGCTTGGCTTTTTTTGGAAGACTGAAGTGGTTTATCCCCTTCTCGACATACGGCGCCACAGGAGCTGCATTCCTGCAAACCACCGTATGTGTACGGCATCGCGATCAGGTTCAGGTGTCAGCTCTATGTGACAGCTGACACCCTGCAGCAATGCCCACTATCGGTGCTAGCATCGATCTCGGACGTTTAACCCCTCTGATATCGCAGTCAATAGTGACAGCAGCATTAAGGAGCATCGCAGAGGAAGTGAGCTCCCTTTGTGCTTCCATCAGCACAACGCGATGCAATTTCGTTGTGCCGATGGTCTCCATGGTGACCCAGGGCTGCAAGATGGCCACGGGCAAGATGGCCACGGATGAGCGTCTACTAAGAGCAGGAACTGACACGCCTTCTTCTTGCCTGTTAAACGCTGCTCTGATGCTTTGCAGTGCGGAAGCATTACAGAGTATCAGATCAGCGATCTGTCAGCATAAGAAGGATGACAATGTAGAAAAGTAAAAAAAAAGTTATTAAAAAGTATACAAATATTTTACAAAAATATTAATCCAATAAATACATTTATTTATGTAAAAAAGTACACATATTTTGTATCGCCACATCCGGAATGATCCAACCTACATAACTGTGTCACTAGTTAACCGCTTCAGTGAACAGTACAAAAAAAAAAAAAAAAACACGAAGGCAAAACACTATGCTTTATCATCATACAAAGAGTGCAATAAAACCCGATAAAAAAGACGAATGTAAATAAAAATGGTACCGTTGAAAATGTCATCTAGTCACGCAAAAAAACAATTGAAGAGAAAAGAAAAAAAGCCAGCTCACCGGTTCTCAGAAGCACGGAACTCCGTCTTGAGAGGTAATGAATCCATGGAAAAAAAAAGCAAATGTTCCAGCTTCATACGAATAAAATCCAAATTTTAATGAAAAATTTTTAAAAAGTGCATACTCTGCGGATCTAACAATAGCCCCGGGAGGAGAGCATTGCGTTTCGACTGGATAAAGACTGCGTTTGCAGTCGAAACGCGTTGCTCTCCTCCCGGGGCTATTGTGAGATCCGCAGAGTATGCACTTTTTAATAAATTTTCATTAAAGTCTGGATTTTATTCGTATGAAGCTGGAACATTTGCTTTTTTTTTCCCACGCAAAAAAAACAAGCAACCATAAAGCTCCGTCAGCGGAAAAATAATAAAGTTATAGCTCTCAGAATAAAGTGATGCAACAATAATTATTTTTTCTATAGAATAGTTTTTATTGTGTAAAAGCGCCAAACCATAAAAAAAATTATATAAATGTGGTATCACTGTAATCGTACTGACCAGAAGAAAAAACTACTTCATCAATTTTACCACACATGGAATGGTATAAAAAAAAAAATAACTCCTGAATTGCTGGTTTTCGTTCATTCTACCTGAAAAAATTTGGAATAGAAAGAGATAAAAAAATGCATTTCACCTTAAAATGTTACCAATAAAAACGACAACTCGCTTTGGCCGAAATCTGGAAAAATTATATCTGTCTAAATATGGCAATGCAAAAATTAATTTTTGCAATAAAAAGTGTCTTTTACTAGGTGACAGCTGCCAAACATAAAAACAAACATAAAAACCCAATATAAATCTTGTATTGTTGTAATCGCACTGACAAGGAACAATAAAGTCGTATAATCAATTATACCGCACGAGGAACTGCTTAAAAAATAAATAAAACCAATTCTTCACCTGCGATTGATTGTTCATTCTGCCTCCGAAAGATCGCAGTAAGGGTATGTTTCCACGTTCAGGAAACGCTGCTTGTTTGACGCTGCGCAGCGCTGCAGCGTCAAACAAGCAGCGTCCAGATGTTCCTGCATAGTGGAGGGGATTTGATGAAATCCTGTCTCCACTATGCGTGGAAACCCGCACGCGGCGGCCCTGCGACTACGGACATGCTGCGCGTCTTTTCAGATCGCAGCATGCCCGTACACCTTGCGGGGACGCAGCGTCCCCGTAAGGCATATCACAGGGCCCTATGGGAGAGAGCGATCATCCCGGATGTGAAGAGTTAACACATCCGGCATGATCGCGTCCCAGAAAGGGGGCGGGGCTTAGCGCCGAGCGGCTTCGCCGCTGCGGCGATACCGCCGCCCATCCGTGCCGTGGAGACATACCCTCAGGCTCTGCTCACATTTATACTGTTTCTAATTTTCACTCAGCAACATCCACTACTGCTTGTTTCTGGAAAACACCCAGCGAATATACTCGTTACTTGAGATTTCCTGAGCACGCTCGTGTGTCCTCCGAACATTTGTAAGTACTCGGAGAGTTAGTTTTCAGCACCGTAGCTGAATGATTTATATTTGTTAGCCAGCTTGATTACATGTGGGGATTCCCTAGCAACCAGGCAACCCCCACATGTACTTATACTGGCTAACAGATGTAAATCATTCAGCTGCGGTGATGAAAACTAATTCTCCGAGCACTAAAAAATACTCGGAGGACCCCCGAGCGTGCTCGGGAAATCTCGAGTAACAAGTATATTCGCTCATCACTAGTCACTACACTTGTAGATAAATTCCCAAAGGGGTATAATTTCCAAAATGGGGTCTCTTGAGGGGGGATACTGCTTTTCTAGCACTTAGGGGCTCTGTATATGGAGTCTGCAAACTATTCTAGGAAAATCCATTCTCCAAGAGGCAAATAGCGCTCCGTCCCTCCTTAGTCTCGTCGTGTGGCTAAGCAATACTGTACAGCCACATGAGGTATTTCTACATTCATGTTTAGGCACATCAGGAGCTCTCCAAACACGACATGGCATCCGCTAATTATACCAGCAAATTTTACATTCAAAAAGTCAAATGGCATTCCTTGCCTTCCGAGCCCTGCCATGCGCCCAAACAGTGGATTTCCCCACATATGGGATATTGGTGTGGTCAGGAGAAATTGCACAACAAGCAGTATGGTGCATTTTCTCCCGTGAAAGTAAAAAATTGGGTCTAAAGGAAAATTTTGTGAAAAAATGTTTATTTTTTCCTTCCACATTCCGTTAATTCCTGTGAAGCACCTGAAGGGTTAACAAACTTCTTGAATGTGGTTTTGAGCACCTTGAGGGGTACAGTTTTTAGAATGGTGTCACTTTTGGGTATTTTCTGTCATATAGACCCCTCAAAGTCACTTCAAATGAGATGTGGTCACTAAAAAAAGTTTTTGTAAATTTTATTGTAAAAATGAGAAATTGCTGGTCAGTTTTTAACCCTTATAACTTCCTAACCAAAACATTGTGTTTCAAAAATTGTGCTGATGTAAAGTAGACATGTGGGAAATGTTATTTATTAACTATTTTGTGTGTCATGACTCTCTGAATGAAGGGTGTAAAAATTAAAAGTTTGAATAGTGCAAATTTTTCAAAATGTTTGTAAAATTTCAGATTATTTTTCCCAAATAAACATAAGTCATATCAAAGAAATGTTACCACTGTCATCAAGTACAATATGTCACAAAAAAAACAGTGTCATGGGATCCATTGAAGTGTTCCAGAGTTATTACCTTATAAAGTGAAAAAATTGGCCTGGTCAGGAAGGTGAAAACAGGCTTCGTAGTGAATTGATTAAAGACGCTCAAAAGCCTTAACTTATGACCAGCAAGTCATTTTTGAAGAGAAATGTATATGATCATTGTTTTGAGCGTTTAGTTGGTGTTTTTTCAGGTGGATCACAGAGTGGACCTTCCTAAAAAAAATAGATTCATTTATGTTTCTTATCCGTTCAGAAATCCCTATTAATTTGAACCAAAATGAATCATTTATTCAGACGACAACTTTCCTCCCTCCGTTCTTCACTTATACCGCCCTCACCAGCCATGCCCGGAGCGTCTCCCCTTCATGAGTAAGTAGGCAGTGTACCCAGCAGAACCTGGTCTCTTGTCTTTTTCAGCTCCAGGCCAGGAGCTATTGCATTCCTTTTTCTCTTCTGTGGATTTCCCTCTTACTCGTCTTTGTATTAATATTTAGGAGGTGCAGTCGATGTGAACATGAGTGAGGTGGAGATGGCTGACGTCCACAAGATGTTTGCCAAGGACTTTATAAAAATGGGAGGTCACTGGAGGCCGAGTGATTGTGTTCCTCAATGGAAGGTAAAAACATGAAAAAATGGCAGATTCGCTAATGTGACAATATTTGTATAGTAATGCAGTGTTGGGGGTTCATTATCTGTATTGTCAAGGGATCCAGTCTAATATTCATATCTGTGCATCCAGGTCGCCATTCTCATCCCATTCCGGAATCGTCATGAGCATCTTCCTGTTCTGTTCAAGCATCTGATCCCAATGCTGCAGAAACAACGTTTGCAATTTGCCTTCTATGTCATTGAGCAAGTAAGTATCACAGATTCTCATGCACATTGACCAGCACATTAACATTGCTGTTTGTGGCCATTTCTGTGAAAAAAATCTTCCAAGATAGTTGCAGTCTGATAGATATTACAGACTGCAGCAGGTTTTCCTTCAATCTCTCCCTTTATTTTATTGCTGGCACGTGCACACAGATGATATTCGTGTGTCATCCATGTGACTAGTATCGGCGCCTGGGAAAAATTGGTACAGTTCACACTGTTCCCAGTTGCCGGATGCTGAAGACAGCTGTCACAACCCACAAGGGTCGGTCCAGCAGAACGGCACAACAAACACCAACAACGGGATGGAAAAACAGTAGGGAACGAGGGATGGGGCACCTCCTAACACAGCCTGTGCCTATCCCTAAGCTCCCTTAACTCCCTATGCAGGTCCTTTCCCCGCCGCTGTCACGTGCCTGGTCCCTAGCTGTCACCTCACTTAACCCTGACTAGTGCATTGGCTGGGAAGGACACTAGCCTCATTACTGCAGATGGTGTAAATACAGGGGATAGTGACAAGCCCGAGATTACAAGAAAAGGGGAGCAAGAAACTTAGCTCCCACCACTGCTGCCATGCGCCACACAGCAAAGGACATAGATTCAGTAAACCGAACTCCACATACGTAGCAGATAAACCACTGGCACCAGAGAGTTCCACACTCCAAGGGTGGTCATTATAGAAAAACTCTATTACCAACAGTCAGCTGATGTGTAACGTGACTATTTAAAGGATGGTGGGAGAGGTTACCACCCAGATCAGCTGACCAGCAACACAGCAACTGCCCGCAAGGAAACTGACATTAACTTTTGCTGGCCCAAAAGTAAAAACCATTTAAATTAAAGCAGAACCAGAGCTGTGATGACTCAAAAAAAGAGTCGTGACAACAGCTCACATCATTGTCGCCTTGTCTCCCTGAGATCAGTGCGACCAGGCGACAATGGTGGTAGTTGTATTCAGAATTAAATAAAAAAATGGTGTGGCCTGCGTTATTTCGATAACCAGCAGTGGGAAAGCTCACAGCTGGGGGCTGATGTTACTAATCTTTGAAAGGAGACAATATCCCAAAAGGTTCTCAGGCTATTAATAACAGCTCATAGCTGGTTGCTTAGCCTTTACTGGCTAGTTGATGGGGGGACCCCAGAAAAAAAATGATGTAGGCCTCCCTATAAATTCGAACCAGCAAAGGTTAAACAGACAGCTGTGGGTTGATATTAATAGCCTGGAAAGGGGCCAGGGATATTGCCATCCCTTCCAGGGTACCAACATCAGCCATCAGCCACCACAGAAATGGTGCATCCATAAGATGCACAAATGTGGTACTTAACCTCGCTCTTCCCACTTGCCCTGGTGCGGTGGCAAGTGGGTAATAGGGTTGGGGTTGATGTCAGCTTTGTATTGTCAGCTGACATCAAGCCCAGGGGTTAGTAATGGAAAGGTAATGGTGATTGCCCCATTACTAACCCCACGGTCATATTGTAAAAAAGACACAGCAAGAATAAAATCCTTTGATTGACATAAACACACCCCACCCTCATTTTCCCATTTATTACTGTAAACATGAAAATAATAAAAAAACATATTCCTCACCTGTACAAAAACAATCCTTTTGTCCCATGAAGAAGTCCAGCTTTGCTACATCTGCATTACATGGCTAAGCAGTGGCATGAAATGACTTCTCAGCCATGAATCCAAGACACACTGATCTGAGCTTGGGACGCAGCTTCAATGACGAACGGTAATGTCATAGAGGTTACTGCTGGACACTGCCAGCTGTTCCCACTCTGTTCATTGTGAGCTGGCTGAAGAACTGTGGTAACCTTCTTTATGTCACCACTAGCACCATGAGAAATTTCTCACGGTTTTAGCGGTGATCTAATTGAGGTCACCGTAGTTCATCTGGCCAATCAGGATGAGCTGCCCGTAGGAACTGCAGCTTCAGTGACCGGCAATAACCTCAATGACGTCACCGCAGGTCAATGAAGCTGCGCTCTGACTTTCAGCTAGGGTGTCTCCTGGATGTCAGGATGAACTGTTGCATCATGCCACCGATCAGCTAGCTGCGCATCCAGATAAAGCAGAGATAGATTATGACGTGGGACAAATGGATTATTGTCAGACAGGTGAGGAATATGAATTTTTTTATTTTTTATTTATACTGTAATAAATGGGAAAAAGAGGGTTGGGGAATATTTATTTAAAATAAAGGATTTTATCTTTCTGTGTGTCTATCTCAAAACTCACTATGGAGTTAGTAATAGGGGCGTCTTATAAAAGCCACCCCATTACTAACCCCTAGGCTTGATGTCAGCTGACATTACAAAGCTAACATCAACCCCAATCCTATTACCCCATTTGCCACCACAACAGGGCAAGTGTGAAGAGCAAGGCTACACACCAGAATTGGCGCATCATATGAATGCGCTATTTCTGGGGCAGCTGAAAGCTGATGTTTTTAGTCCATTCTAGGCTATTAATATCAGCATGCAGCTATCCGGTTAGCCTTTGCTTTTTTTTTATTATATGAGGGACCTCACGTCATTTTGGGGGTGGTCTCCCCTACAGTAACCAGTAAAGGCTAAACAAACTGCTGTGAGCTAATATTAATAGCCTGGGACATTTATAGCTATTGGCCCTTTTCCCAAAATATTAACATCAGCCCCCAGCGCTCGGCTTTCCCTCTGCTGGTTCAAAAACTTATGTGGGAGCCCACACCATTTTTCTTTAAATTATTTATTTTATACACAATGTACACAGCGGGTGCTGAATACAACTCACATGATTTTCGCCTGGTCATGCTGATTTCTGGGAGACCAGGCGACAATGATAAGAGCTGCCTTCAGTACCCGGCGCCTGGGACCAGCTAACTGTACTGCTTTTCCCAGGCGCCGGAGCGTGTCACACGAGCACACTACTGCCACATGGATGTGACACATGGACCCCAAACGGATACACTGATGTCACACAGATGTCACTTACGTACATGTGGATGGCACGCAGAAACGGACCATGGATCTCACTTGTAGTGATGAGCGAGTATACTTGTTGCTCGGGTTTTCCCGAACACGTTCGGGTGATCTCCGAGTATTTTTTAGTGCTCGGAGATTTAGTTTTCATCACCTCAGCTGAATGATTTACAGCTGCTACACAACTTGAATACATGTGGGGATTCCCTAGCAACCAGGCAACCCCCACATGTACTTATGCTGGTTAACAGATGTCAATCATTCAGCTGCTGCGATGAAAACTAAATTTACGAACACTAACAAATACTCGGAGATCACCCGAGCGTGCTCGGGAAAACCCGAGCAATGAGTATACTCGCTCATCACTGCTCATTAGTACTCTTTTTCCAGTAAAAGAATCACCAGAATGTGTGAAGGGGGCCTAAGGCTACTTTCAGACATAGCGCATTTTTGAGCGCTATTTTGCAGGCGCTTTTCAAAAATGCGCAATGTCATTTTCGTCTGCCGGCAAAGTGAATGAGAAATTCACTTTGCCGTTCAGACACACCGCAAAAAAACGCGGCGCTTTTGTCTGCAAACACGCCGGCGTAAAAAGAATTGACATGTCAATTCTTTACGCAGCGGCGTGTCTGCGTATCCCCATAGGGCCCCATCTTACCGTCCACACACAGCGCCTTTGTCCTGGGTGTCGGCGTCTTTGTACGGAGGGGTTGACACCCAGGACCGGACGTGACGTCGGACAGGAAGAGGGAAGCCCCCGCCCCCCAGTGAAGCAGCATGGAGAGTGTGTGTGTGTGTGTGTGTGTGTGTGTGTGTGTGTGTGTGTGTGTGTGTGTGTGTGTGTGTGTGTGTGTAGCGACGCTGCAGCGATAGCGACAACGATGCCGATCGCTGCAGCGTCGCTGTTTGATCGCTGGAGAGCTGTCACACAGACCGCTCTCCAGCGACCAACGATGCCGAGGCCCCCGGGTAACCAGATTAAACATCGGGTTACTAAGCGCAGGACCGCGCTTAGTAACCCGATGTTTACCCTGGTTACCAGCGTAAAAGTAAAAAAAACAAACAGTACATACTCACCTGCGCGTCCCCCAGCCTCTGCTTCCTGACACTGACTGAGCGCCGGCCCTAACAGCACAGCGGTGACGTCACCGCTCTGCTTTCACTTTCACTTTAGGGCCGGCGCTCAGTCACTTTGATACGTGGCACTTGTGGCACGTGGCACTGAAATATGTGGCACTGAAATATGTGGCACGTGGCACTTTGATACGTGGCACGTGTCACTTAAATACGTGGCACGTGGCACTTTGATACGTGGCACTTTGATACGTGGCACGTGGCACTTTGATACGTGGCACTGAAATATGTGGCACGTGGCACTTTGATACGTGGCACGTGGCACTTTGATACGTGGCACTGAAATACGTGGCACTGAAATACGTGATACGTGGCACTTAAATACGTGGCACGTGGCACTTAAATACGTGGCACGTGGCACTGAAATACGTGGCACGTGGCACTGAAATACGTGGCACTGAAATACGTGGCACTTAAATACGTGGCACTTAGGCTATGTTCACATTTGCGTTGTGCGCCGCATGCGTCCTTTTTTTGATTGATTTTGGACGCAGCAAAAATGCAACTTGCTGCGTCCTCTGCGGCCGGATGCGTGCGCTGCAGTGACGCATGCGGCGCAAAACGCAAGTGCGACGCATGTCCATGCGCCCCCATGTTAAATATAGGGGCGCATGACGCATGCGGCGCCCGACGCTGCGGCGCAGACCGCAAATGTGAACGTAGACTTAAATAGCTAGATAGAGCTGGATCCGCGGGCTGTGATCTGGCCTACGCTCAGCACTCTGCGGAGCGCTGTCATTCAAAACACGTCCACTCATTTTGGTGTTTAGTCCCAAAATGGAGGATGGAAGAAGAAAAGGGTTGGACAAGGAAATGACATCATTTCTTTTTTTTTTCCCCCACTGCAGTTAAAGCTTTATTTGTGTCAAACACAGACAATCTGCAGAGAAAACTGCATAAAAAACCGCACTAAAAACCGCATCAAAAACCGCATCAAAAACGCACCAAAAATGCACCTGCGTTTTCTGCCAAGAGCTGCGGTTTTTGTCCTGAAAAAAAAGGATTGAAATCAGGATCGTGTGAACATACCCTTACCGTACAGGGTTACGAGGGGGGGTGTCTGACTGACGCCTGCCCTAGTAACCTGGGGTTAGTGACAGTGGGGTTAGTAAACCCCAGCTGATGTCTGTTCCGCTTGCTGAGGCGTCTTTGGCTCAAGGCCATTGCAGCTGGCAGAATCGACATGATGTTAACTCCAATGTGTATTGTATTCCGAGTCATAAAGACAGGAAATGACCTCAATGACTCTTTTTTTTTTTCCCCCTTTTTTTTTTTTTCAAACAAACTTTATTTTCAGTACACAATGCTGAAAAAAACGCAGCTGCAAAAAACGCAGCAAAAAACGCTGTGTGTGAAAGCAGCTGCGTTTTTTGCCTGCGTAAAAAAACGCAGGTAAAGCAGCAGCAAAATACGCGCGCGTAAAAATACGCAGCAAATATGCTGTGTGTGAAAGTAGCCTAACACTGTCCTAACAGTACGGTCAATGTATACATTTCTTGGAGATACAAAGAGAAACGGCACAATGCCGAATTATAAGAAAAGAAGCTTCAGAATGCTTATTTCATGAAGAGTAGAAATATTTGCTAAAGTAGACAATGTCAGGAGTGTTTATATCCCATAAGCTTACACTATTATTTTCAGATTGAAAGCATTATCTGTTATTCAGGACTGTGAAATAAATTAAGGTTAACCTTTCTTAGACCTACTAATGATCTATTTTATATTTTATACACACCATCCTGAGGAAATTTAAAATCACAATTTGGGACGGAACTGACTGTAAGATACTGCCAGTAATCATTGCTGTGCTAAACGCCACTTAAAGAAACTCCTCAATACTTACAATCTCAATCTCAACTATTCTGTGTATATACTGACATTGAGACACCATGTATCATTCAGATCAGCTACTACAGCGGCTGCAGTCCTCAACAATGGTTTGCTTTCATTTTTTCAATTTTCAGGATCAGTCACACCCATTATTTTAAAACAACACTCCTAGCCTCCCAATATATTTCGCCTGTTAGCATCATCAGGGGACTGAGGCTATTATACAACACTCATAGCCTCCCTGATGTGTTTCACCTGCATGTATCATCAGGGGAACAAAGCTAGTGTACAACACTCATAACTTCTTCAACATGTTTCGCCTGCTTTTGTCATCAGGAGATCTAAGCTAGTATTTTTTATGATTGAGTTGATTTGATGTAGTACCTATGCCCTAAATTACACTTAACTCACCATCACTTTTTGTACTTGTTTATCCTCCTTGCTGAAATCCTCATACATGTGTCTTCTTTTTGTATGATACGTGTTTTTAAAAAATGTTTAATAAAATTGTATTGATTTTTTACTCTTGTGTGATACTCTTTATCCATATGTAGGTGTTATAAATTATTAACTGTACTAATATAAGTTATATTATTTATTTTAAAGTCTTCAATAGGGATAATCTTTTTCCTTTGATAGTCTGTAACTAATAGATTTTTGGTCTCATCCCTATCTTGGACATTCAGTGTTGATATAGCACTAATCTTAGTGATCAACTGTGGATTCACAGTGCACTCACAGTTACAGAGCCGTTCGCATTTACCATGACTTTTATTATATGTTTATCTCTGCAGACTGGGAATCACCAATTTAACCGAGCAATGCTTTTTAATATAGGCTTCCTTGAAGCCATGAAGGACCTCGAGTGGGACTGTTTGATATTTCATGATGTCGACCATATTCCCGAGAATGACCGCAATTACTATGGCTGCCAGAATATGCCACGACATTTTGCTGCCAAGTTGGACAAATACATGTACCTGTAAGTTACCATCATGTAGCGCACTGCCCTATAAAACCTCATAACAGAAGATGGTGGAGCTGTGACTTAACGCTGACATGTTCCCTGCTCCCCTCCCACAGGCTGCCGTACAGTGAATTCTTTGGAGGCGTTAGCGGTCTTACAGTGGAGCAGTTTCGTAACATTAATGGATTCCCCAATGCATTCTGGGGTTGGGGAGGGGAAGATGATGATCTCTGGAATAGGTAATGTAATGTGGTGTTCATTGTCTGAGACCTCATCTTAATAGGAGAAACAGCATTTTATCTGAGCTTCTCTTGTTCTCTGCTGCTCTTATTGGTGAACAATGTAACTGAGGTCTCTGAATTAGGCCAGTTTTAAACAACTGACGGTTAAAGTTCAGACCGCGATGTTCCCTGATCTGAACCTCAGCCTCATAGGCATAATTCATAGTGTTGTATTACTAATGGATGCCCTAATCATCTACCCGCAGGGTGCAGAATGCAGGGTACACAGTGTCACGACCAGAAGGAGATATTGGGAAATACAAGTCCATCCCCCACCACCACCGAGGTGAAGTCCAGTTTCTTGGACGGTAAGTGCTCTGAGCGTTGTTGGACGTTTGTGACATGTAGATATTTGCTGACTTAATTCAGAACATATTGCCAGTTCCTCCCTGGCCATGAGTGTGTGGGTGCCCCTTAATAGGGTATTAACTCTGCTCACCATTAAATTATATATGGGCCAATAATCAGCCCAAAAGAACATTCGTAAGAAGGCTCATACCTGATCATTGGCCAATGGTGTGAACACGGCAGAGATAAGCTGGTATTTGGCTCAACAAATCTATTCTGTGTCCTAAAATCATCATTGTCGGTAGGACAGTACATCTCATGTAATCAGTAAATACTTTCTCTATTGCTTCATTAGGGGACACAGAAAACCATGGGTGTATGTTGCTGCTTCTAGGAGGCTGACACTATGCACCCAAAAAATTAGCTCCTTCTCAGCAGTGTCCCCCCCCCCCCCCCCCCCGCCGACTGGCACTAGGTTATTCAGTTTAGCTTAGTGTCAGTAGGAGGTGGACAGGGGTCTTTTACTAGACTCATATCTACCTCGGTTTTCATTGTTTCCCAGCAACGTTTCACTTTTTTCATTTTTTAGATGGATTTTCTCCTTTACCTCTGGAGAGATATAGTGTGAACACTGTATTCCTAGGTGGAGACTATGAGTACGGTGTGAACTGCCACCCCGTATCCTTATATGTCTAGCCAGCAGGACCCCAACCCCTAACACATGAAGAGTGTTTAGGTGATCCAAATTTTTGTTCTGGCCCCTGTCTCCTTCCCACTTGCCCACCTGAGCCTGTTGATTTGAGGAGGCATGGATGTCCCACATTTCCAAGAAGCTCGGACGTCTAATGAAGGTCTCATCTTCAGGTCCGGTCCAGAGGTGATAGAGGAGAAGAATAAGATAAAGAAGAAGTTAAAGGAGATGAAGATAATGAAGACAGGTTCAAGATAGAGAAAGTTGGAAAAAGAAGGATAAGGTGTCCCGGTAGTGAGGTATGGGCAGGGTTTTATTCCTAGGGCTTTATATCGGTATAGACCTTTTTGGTCTAGATGGGGCCTGTTCTCCTTTTATTTCCATCTAGATTCGTGGATCAGGGTTACCTTTCAGGTAATTTCTGGGCCTCTGCACTGCCCTCCCCTGTCTTGGTGGCTGCTTTCACAAATCTAGGCCCTGACTTCAGCAGGGCCTAGTCTCGGCGGTTAGCTGCACCCCCTTATCTCGGCAACTTTGGGTGGGTTTTCTCCCGCCCATCACTGGTACGCCTCCTCTTCCTGTTTCCAGTGATTAGCTCCGCCCTCTCCTCCCGGCATTATCGTGCAAGCTTTTTCTCCCGCCCATCGCTGTCACACCCCCTCCTCTCAATTCCAACTGTTTTCTCGTCCCCCTTACAGCCTCATTTAGTGGGCTTTTCTGCAAACGCCCCCTCCTCTCCTCTCAGTAGTGCGGCATCTGCACTCGCTTTCTCTCTTTGGCCCTCCTCTTCCTCCCTGCAGTCGCCATTTGTCGGCATCTGGACCCGAAAGGTGGCATCTCTCTGCAGGGAACTCTGCATCTAATCCTGCAATTGCCCTGCAGCCCTGCTTGTCTCCTGGAGCTTTTCTACAGCCTGGTAGCAGACTTCAGGACCTGCATCTTCCTGTGAGTAAGCTCTGCTCTGCAGACTGACATTCTCCTCAGCATATACAGCTCTGGCAAAAATTTAGAGACCACTGCAAAATGTTCAGGTTGTCTGATTTTTCTCTTTATAGGTATATATTTGAGTAAAATGTAATTTTTCTTTTATTCTATAAACTACTGACAACAAGTTTCCGAATTTCAAAGCAACAAATTTTGGGTTTTTTTTTCTGAAAAGGAGAAATGGTCAAAATTACAAAAAAAAACAAAAAACAAGTGTTTTCAGACCTCAAATAATGCAAACAAAACAAGTACATAATCATTTAGAAACAACAATACTATTGTTTTAACTCAGGAAGAGTTCAGAAATCAATATTTTGTGGAATAACCATGATTTTTAATCACAGCTTTCATGCGCCTTGGCATGCTTTCCACCAGTCTTTCACACTGCTCCTGGCGCAAAAATGTAAGCAGTTCTTTGTTTGATGGCTTGTGACTATCCATCATTCTCTTGATGACAATGGTGTTCAGGTCTGAAGATCGGGCTGCCCATGACAGGGTTTTGATGTGGTGGTCTCTTAATTTTTGCAAGAGCTGTATCTTTCGGTCCCCTAACCTTCTGGCATTAGTTAGTGGGTTTGCTTTCTATCATGCATAATCCTAAGGGAGAGCGCTCTCGCCATCCTGCTGCTGCTTCTTCTTCTTCTTCCTCCTCTGCTATTGTCAGGCACTTTGTTCTTCATGTAAATGCACACTCTCTTCAGGTCAGTTCTCATTCCTCTGTGAGGACTGCAGCAACCCCCCTGCACCTGCTACCGAGGCGTCCTCTGCTGCCACAGGAGCGAGTGGTACCCCTATCCCAGTGTGGGCTACCTCTCTGTCTGAATCTGTGGCAGAGCTCACCAATGTGTCGCAGACCCTGGTGTCTGTTCTTGACAGATTGCCTGTCCTCCCCTCCGCCGTTGCTAATGTATCGCAGGACTCACCGGGTGTGCCTACCTTCATGGGCCATAAGAGATCTAGGCAGAAGTGTTGTTCTAGGTCTTCCTCCCGCTCCCTCTCTCCCCCTGGCCTCTCCTGGCGGACAGCTTCTTTCCAATCCTCCTCTTCTGATTCACCTGCCGAGGTTTCGGATGTACTGTTCGAGGATGATTCAGACCTGGATTCTGACCAGGCTTCTAATATGAGAGACATGGTTCAGAGCCTCATTGTGGCAGCCAACCAGACCATTAACATTAAGGATGCCACTATGGAACCCGCAGAACAGGCGGTTTCATTTAGATGGTCGAGACCAGCTCCTAAGGTCTTTTGCTACTCATAGGGAATTTGTACTTTCCCGGGAACGGGAAAACCCGACCAGACGCTTCCAAAGAGGGAAGCGCCTCGGCATCCTATATCACCTCTGAGCTCACTGCCAATTGGACCGCTTCTCCAACTGTGAACCCTCCAGTTTCCAGACTGTCCACCAACACGGCCCTCCCTCTTACGGATGGAGCATCCCTCATGACAGGCTCACAGAGTCCTTTGCAAAGTCAGCCTTTGAAGCGGCCGCTTCTACATTGTGCCCTGTCTTTGCCACCTGGGTGTCAAAGTCTACAGCCGCATGGGCTAAGCAGCTACGTAAGGGCATTCTTTCTGGAGCCCGACCGGAGGAAATGGTAAACCTCACGGACCAGCAATATAGTGGCCATCTAACAGACCATTTGGCTTAAGGCGTGGTAGGTGGACTTATCTTCAAAAAAGTCCCTTACCAACTTACATTTCCATTGTTTCCGTCTATTTGGCTCCAAGCTGGACCAAATTATTAAGGAGGCCACCGGAGGGATGAGCTCTCTCCTTCGCTCAGGCCAAACCTCGTCGCCCTCCTTTGAAGCGTAAGTTTCGGTCCTTTCGGCCCTTTCTCTTCGACAGAGGATTTCTCTTGCCAAGAGAGGTCACAGGCTTGCCAGGATAGGAAAAGGGCTTCCTTTAAACCCACCCCCTCCTGGCATTCCCGTAATGCGCAGGATAGATCCACTAGGACTAGACCTGGCAGAGTTTCTTCTGCATGACTCATCTTCAGATCCCAGGGAATCTCCCAGGTTTGGTGTCCGCCTCCATTTTTTCAGGGACGTCTGGCTCGCCTCGGTGGAGGACACATGGGACACTGAGGTTGTGTCTTCAGGACACAATATAAATTTTGTTTTACGGCCCCAAGATGGATTCTTCGAATACCGTCCTCCAAGAGATGCTTCTCTGGTTCTGGGGTTCTTTGCCTCCATTGCCTCCCTTCTCAGTTCAGGAGTCATCGTTCCCGTCCGACCCCAGGAACTTTTCACAGGGTTTTATTCTAACCTATTTATCATGCCAAAAAAGGATGGCATGGTCCGACACATCCTGGATCAAAATTATTGAACAAAAGGGTCAATCTACGACATTTCAGGATGGAGTCCCTTGGTTTAGTAATTACTTCCATGGAGTCGCAGGAATTCCTGTGCTCCATAGACATCCAAGACGCCTATCTGCATGTCCCTATTTTCTCAGGGCATCAGAGATTCCTGTGTTTTGTGGTGCGGTTGGACCATTTTCAGTTTGTCGCCCTGCCGTTCGGGCTCGCAACCGCTCCCAGGATCTTCACAAAGATCATGGCAGCAGCAGTAAATAGCCATTCTGTGATTCAAAGGTCTAGTGCTCATCCCGTACCTCGACGACATTATAATCCTTTTACCAGGCCCAGGAAAGTCTGTCCATCATTCTCGAAACTCTGTCTCGACTTGATTGGCTAATCAACAGAGAAAAGTCTTGCCTTGTCCTGACTCAGTGCCTCATTTTGCTAGGCATGCTGTTCAAAACCCGTCAGACAAGGGTTTTCCTTCCCAAGGAGAAGAGGGCAACCCTTCACCAGGGATTTCGCTCTTTGCAGGGTCCTCGGCCTCCAACTTCCGCTTGGCCATGGCAGTCCTGGGAAGCATGCTGACAGCGTAGGAAGTGATTCCTTTTGCGCAATTCCACTCCAGACAGCTTCAGCAGGCTATCCTATCACAGTGGAACAAGTCTGTTCTCTCTCTGGACCATACAGTTTGGCTCTCCCTAGTCAAGAAGTCTCTCAGTTGGTGGCTGTCATCCCCGCTCATCTTCCAGGGTCGTTCTTTCCTTCTCGGCTGGGGTGTGGTCTTTTGCAACCTGACCATCAGGGACATTGGTCGACATTCTCGAGATAAGGGCCATTCTTCTGTCCCTCCATCACTGGGAGAGGCTTCTCAGGGACCTGCCAATTTGATTTCAGACAGACAATGCCACGACTGTGCCATATGTCAATCACCAGGGAGGAACTCTGAGTTCTTTGGCGATGGCTGAGTTATCCAAGATACTCCTCTGGGCAGAGGTGAGGCTTCCAGCGATATCTGCAGTGCATATCCCCGGCATGGACAACTGGGCCGTTGACTTTCTCAGCCATGAGGGTCTTGCAGCGGGAGAGTGGTCCCTTCATCCGGAAGTCTTCCATCAAATTTGACTTATATGGGGCACTCCCAATGTAGACCTCATGGCTTCCCGGCTGCACAGGAAGGTTTCACAGTTCGATTCCAGGTGCCGCGATTCTCTCTCTGTGGGCCCGACGCTCTGGCGTTACCTTGGTCACAGTTTACCTTTCCATATCTGTTCCCTCCCCCTACTTCAGGCTGTTGAAAAAGATCAAGTCGGAAGCGGTGTCGGTCATTCTAATAGCACTGGATTGGCCCAGGAGGTCTTGGTTCGCAGAGGTCATCAATCTTTTCAGGGACGCCTCCTGGAGGCTTCATCCCCCACCAGAATTCTCGCTCGATTTAACAGCGTGGCTGTTGAAAACACGGTTCTAAGAGCGTCCGGATTTTCCGATCAGGTGATTCAAACCAAGATCCAGCTAGGAAGCTGTTGTCGTCTCGGGTCTATCGAACCTGGAAAGCCTATTTCCGCTGTTATGAGTCTAATCACATTGCGCCTATGTCCTTTGCTCTCCCTTCTATTCTGGCTTTTCTTCAGGCGGGATTTGACGCTGGCCTTGCTCTTAGTTCGCTAAAAGGCCAGGTATCAGAGCTTATCATTCTTTTTCGGAAGAACTTATCCTCCCGTTCTCAGGTCAGAACTTTTCTCCAGGGGGTAGGGCATGCCGCGCCCCCATACTGGTCACCTGTTGACCCCTGGGACCTCAACTTAGTCCTGGAGGCCCTTAGGAGTTCTTCTTTTGAACCTCTTCGAGAAGTTTCTCTGTCCTGTCTTGGACGGTGGTGTTTCTTGTGGCCATCACCTCCATTATTCACGTCTCGGAGTTGGCGGCACTTTCCTGTCATCCCCTTTTCCTGGTTCTCCAAGGTGGTGTTCGCCTTTCACCCAAATGAGGATATTATCCTCCATTTCTTTTGCCCGGCTCCGACTCATGCTCTGGAGAATTCCCTGAATAGGTTAGACCTGGTCAGGGCAATACAGGTCTATCTGGCTAGGACTACCCCCTTTCTGAAGATACACTCTCTCTTTGTCATACCTGAGGGTGCACATAGAGGCCTTCCAGACTCCAAGGCTATGATTGCTCACTGGATCCGGACAGCAATTTTGGAGGCATACTGGGTCAAGAACAGAGCGCCTTCTGCAAAGCGGCAACCTGGTCCTCCATCCACACGTTCGCCAAATTTTACAGGGTCCGACCTGAACGGAGTTTCTGATTTTCCCTCCCCAGGGACTGCTTTGGGATGTCCCATGGTTTCCTGTGTCTCCCATTGAAGCGATAGAGAAAACAGGATTTTTGGTAACTCGTAAAATCTGTTTCTCGCAGCCTATATTGACACAGTACCCTCCCAAGTTTAACAGCTCTGTTTACTGTATTATATTGTTAGAGCTTGAGCTTGGGTGTTTGTTTCTTATTTACATGTTGCTTGTCCTACTGCTTTCTCATTAACTGATTAACCTAGTGCCAGTCGGAGGGGTGTACACTGCGGAGGAGGAGCTAATTTTTGTGTGCATAGTGTCAGCCTCCTAGTGGCAGCAGCACACACCCATGGTTTCCTGTGTCCCCCAATGAATGCTCAGAGAAACAGATTTTACGATGAGTAACCAAAAATCCTGTTTTTCTCCATAAAGATTATGTGCCCCCCACATTACACCTATGAGAGCTTTTATGACCTCCCATTTTAAATACACAACATTAATATAGAGTTGGTTTTCCTGTCTTCACACTTCTGGTAAGACTCTCTACAAGAGTTTTGAGGTGTCTGGGGGAGTTTTTCCCATTCATCCAGGAGAGCATTTGAAAACTAAGAGAACTAGTACACCACCTGAAAAACACCCCCATAGCATTATCCCTTTTCCTCCAAACTTTATAGCTGGCACATTGCAGTCAGGCAGGCAACATTCTCCTGGTTTTCGCCAAACCCAGACTCATCCATCAGATGCCAGAGAGAGAAGTGTGATCCAGCACTGCACAGAACATGTTTACACTACCCCAAAGTCCAGTGGTGGCGGCTTTAAAACCACTCAATCAACTCTCCACATTGTGCTTGGTGATGTAAGGCTGCATGCAGCTGCCCGGCCATGAAGCTCTTGGCCGGGGCAAAGTTTTTGTAGTGATGTTAATGCCAGTGGAGGTTTGGACTCTGCAGTTAGGGACTTGGCAAAGCGGTCGTGACTTTTCTGCCGTCTGCTCTTCAGCACTTGATGACCCCGCTGTGTAACGTTATGTGGTCTCCACTTCATGGCTAAGCTGCTACGGTTCTTTCCATTTCTCAACAATATCACTCACCGGTGATGAGGGAATATTTACAAGGAAGAAATTTAATGATCTGACTTGTTACTCAAGTAGCTCCTATTGGTATCAGGGAGCTCAGTACCACTGGTCGTTCTGTCACGTTAATAAAAGGCAGACAGCATAGCGGGGGCAGATGTTGTCCACTGAGAGCGAGGTCCTGGATGTATTACACTGAGGGTCATGGGTCGGAATGAAGAGCCTGAATCCAATGATTAAAATGTGTGTCCCAATACTTTTCTCCATATAGTGTATTTTTCTGAAATTATGCAACATATCAACTATCATCGCCATACAGTGTATATTGACCCTTTAAACCAGTGTAGATTGTCAATTGAAAATCAATCAACTCTCATTTCAACAGCTCTTTTGCTTGGCCAGGAAATCTACCTGTCTTCTACAGGTTTCAGACACAATACACATTAGAGTCGGGTTTGCCAAAGATTTTCAAGCAATAATTTTGCTCTCATGGAAGGTTAGCCCTCGATAGGCTTAGTCATGCTTTCCAATAGTAAACACATACATGTCCGGTGAGGTGAGTGTGGATTTGTACGGTTAGGTTGGGAGGAATGCCGTTGGCTAAAGGCATCATCTAACACCCCAGTTCTTACCATACAAATTCGGTAATTTTATATATTCCATAGTTAAAAATTAACATCTTTGTTGAAAGTTAAAGAGTGGTGCACACAATCCCACTCCATCTGTGCCTCCCATGTATAAAGAATTTATTGTCTTAGACTTTAGACTGTTCCTCTACAGACTTGTCAGCACCAGTTCCCATATATACTGTACAGTAGAGACTAAAGTGCAACTCATGGTTGTGTCCATTGTTTTCATCTTCCATGACGGTGACACGTGTCTCTTCTCAGGTATGGACTGCTGAGAAGATCCAAAGAACGTCAGAAAATGGACGGCCTCAATAACCTGAACTACTACCCAAATATCACATATGACGCCCTGTACAAGAACATCACCGTAGATCTGAGCCCTGAGCTGGCCATGGTGAGCGATTACTGAATGCAGCCTTGAAATCAGTGTCTCCTCCATCACTGCAGGCTGTGCCGACATGATGAGGGCGAGTGAAGATCTCCAGTTCACCGGGAATATGAGTATAAAATCCCAGAACATGGACCATCCCCCCATCCCCACTGTTTACACGGACATCACGCTGCTTTTTTTTCCCTATGTCCGGTGACAGTTTTCAGTATTAGGGGGTCCAGATTCATTTTTTGAGTTGTGAGGGTGCCTGGGACTGAGGAGGAGCATCATGATAATCAGTCCTAGCTGATTAATGTCTTCTCTTTCTACATTGTATAGATTGGTGTATTTTACTACTGCTGGCTGGATGGATGGTGACAACCATGTACTTCTTCCCCCCAGTGCTGTCTGTTCTATAGTGTGATGGTGGTTCTGACCCCAGTCCTCCTTTCCATTCATTCCCAATCATAAGGTCTGGCTTCTCCATGAGACTGTCAACCATCAGGGCCTCATTTGTACCTTACCCAAATTGTGCAATGCCAAATAATTCCCTCATTTATGCTTGTTTGTTGAGAGGCGCTGATACTTTATATTCAGTCACATGATGCGGGGGCTGTGATGTCATCATGCAGGGTATGATGTCATGATTCTTTATATATGCCTGTTTTATAGTGGAAGCTCTGAACACCACGCACATAGAGTGAGCTTCCGTTGAGCCCTCTGCATGACAATATGGCTGGACAGGACCCTTACTCGTAGGAGTACATGTCCTCTGTCATAGTTGTGAAGCACTGATGTATGGGAAATACAAGATTATTACTGGATTTATTTTATTTATTTTTTTTGTGGGTAAATGATCCTCCTGACAGGAGCGGGACAACCCCATCTTCACTAGTCAAAATGAAGGGAACGGCTTCCGCCCTGAACCTGGCTGGGATGATTGTATGCTTAGGTAGTAGGTTTAATGATAATTCTGTGACGAAACAGCAAGAGAAGAAAGGGGGATCTGCAGGTAATTTTGGCAGACTCGGGATCTGCAGGATGTTGGGGTGGACTCGGGGATCTTCAGGATATTGGAGGTGAAGGCAGTTCTCAGCTGGAAAGTAGGAAGTGACGGCTGGGTCTAGTAGTACATTGGTGATAGACACAGTCATTATGGGGTGGAAGCATGGATTAGGAGGATATCGGGGTGAAAGCAATTGGTAGTTACCGGTGAATGCTGAGATTAGCAGGTCAATGGGGGTGCAAGCAATGTTTATCAGGACATTGGGGGGAGACACAGAGAACAGCAGTACATAGAGGGTGATAGAAGGCGTCAGCAGTACTTCACGGTGAATGTAGGGATCATCAGGATTTTAGGGGAAATGTAGAGACCAGCAGTACGTAGCGGTTGGATCTAGAGATCATCAGGACATTAGTGTCTGATGCAGGGATTAGCAGGACATTTGGGGTAGATATGGGGATCAGCAGGGCATTAGCTCTAGGTAAACACAGAGATCAGCAGGATTTGGGATGTAGTAGAATTTGGGTGAATTTTGCTGCAGTGCCCAGGGAACATAAGGTTTGTTTTGCTGTGACTGTTTTGGAGTGACTCCCACCATTGATTCATCTACATTTTGTGATGTTTATGACTTTGTGTGAAATACGAGATAATGGAAGATTTTGCGGTGTCTACATTACACAATATCATCACCGACCAATGAGGGGGAACATACAGTTAGTCTCCAGGTTCATGGAGAGTCACTGAAGCTTGAACAAGCCATATATGATCTTCTAGGCATTTGGGGTCATCTCCTGTGAGACATACTTATATTGTGCCCCATTTGCATTTATAGACAAATGTTGGGGAGGACTTGCACTGAAATGTAAAATGTCGTCATATTCTGTTCTTATTATTTCTACATTTTTATATGAATTAATTTATGAATTTGTTTTTCAGTAAAATTCTCATTGACAAAACCATTTATGTTAAGATGTGTACTTTCTCTGTTGATACTTCAAGATGGGTCCACAGCGCCCCCCAAAAAGAGGCTAGTATACAGTGAACTCATGGGATGCCACGGCTGCTCCATATTTTGTATGACTAGGCTCTCAGCCTTGTAGCTGCAGATATTTTTTATGGGCAGCTTCCCTGCTTTATGGCTGCTGGTATTCTCTTTATATATGCTATATCTAACATTTGAAGGACATTAAACCAAGTCAAAAGTCCAAGCAAGTCCAAAGATTGAAGTATTTCTATTCAGTTTCCTTTGCTCGTTGCACAGCCTTATCTTATGACATGTGATCACTCGATCTGCGAGATAAATATCCAGTCTGTAAATGTCAGCCATTATATGTTACATACAGAACGAGATATCACAGCTACAGGAATGTGGAAAGTTCTGTTCCCTTCAATTACAGGTTATCGGATGATCAGATAATACAGGCATGTGCAGTAGTGAAGAGGAAGGCAAGGTACACTTGCCTTGTCTTCTGCAGCCCCTCGCTTGTCTACTGTTTCTTCCTCTGCAGAGTAACAGAGCTTACAAAAATAGAAGTGTTAGATTATTTTTATCAATTAACAAAAAGCAAAGGGAACGAACAAAAGAAACATCATAAAACTTATCTTCTGTGGATGTCCTTTGTGCAAATCCTTCATGTAACCCCAGGCAGACTTGATAATTTGACATCATTGCTCTGTGGGGACCATAAAACTATTGCACAGTGCTGTATATATTGCTGCACACTAAATAGAGCAGGATTCTAATAGTGGAATGCAGGGAAAACTTCAAGGGCCACTTATTATATAAAGAATCCTCAGTGGTTCATACCTATTCTTGGCTGACTGAAAAGATGGCAACAACAAAAAAACAGATTTCGAGACTACTGAGATCTCCATCAGGCATAGTGTAACACAAACTATGAAGAGTCAAATACTAGTACACAACAGAACATAGAATAGAGCAGTAATAAGTGATAGGAAGCAGAACTATCAGAATGGGGCGGCAAAAAACAGTTGTGGAAGTCAATATTGGAACAGTTCATTGATGAGGAGTGTGAAAGTTTTATTGTCCACCGATTGAAGTCTGGTCCCGAGTTGTGATGCCCCCAAATGGTCAGAAGAGCACATTACTTAAAGGGATTGTCCGACCCTAGTCTATAAGGCTGCGGTCACTCTATTTGACTACAGACTTGTGAACTCACACTGCGTGCTGTAGGATTTTCAGTCTCCTTACCCACTGAGTCAGATGCAGGCGGCCAACTCAGTTCCCACATATACACACACACTGGGTGAAGCAAAATGCACCAACTACAATAATGCCTGTCCTCGAACAGTGATGTCAGTCTGGGAGAGGCCAATGCTGGGAGTATTGGACAGGCTGAGAAGCATTGTTGGCTATGTTGGGGGAAAGAAGACAGGCCTTGGAATTGGAGGACCGGAAGCAGAAGCATGCAAAAGGAGTACAACAGGTAAATTTAATAAGCATTCTTTAGGGAATATACATTTTTTATTAATCACTTTTGTACCTTAACCTTATTGGAAATGTACACCATATATTTCAAGGAGGTGGCGCTGTGCATGTCTGTATTGAACGTGTCTTCATAGTGGTAAAAAGCTGATGTCAGCTGGCACAAACCATGCATGCGGTGCCCCCTGAGAATGAGCACAAATCCTGCTCTATGCCCTTTATAAACACAGTAAGAGATAAGTGGAATTTACATCCATGCAGTCTATACTCAATATCAGTGTATAAGGGTCACAATGTGTATACACTATAGGTACAGTCAAGCACAGCTTCACCCAAATTACTGCTCTCCGGGCCAGTGACCGCTATGGACTTCAAGACACAAGTCTTAATACTGGAAAAAGAAGGTCAGACATGAAAGGGCTCACGAAAGCTCCAAGTCTTAAGTCCTTCATACTCCCACCATCAGGTTCCTAAATGCCCCTCAGTATCTCCACGATCTACAAGAACAAGCGACAATATACAACAACTTCGTGGAAATGAACCTAGGGCTTCAGACTCCCAACAGTATCCTAAACCTTTTAGTAGCCTACCGAGGTGGCATAAGGGTCTGATAGATATCACTGATGTCTACTGTCCATTCCACTGACCAGAAGTAATGTGATCATTAGCATAAAACAAGTCAATTCTTTTACGACTTTTGCAGCCAGAGAGAGGACTGAGCGGTGTGAGCTCCTGTCAATTGTGTTCTCTCGGTTGCACCTATCCAAAACTCTAGAGCTTCTCAAAAGTCCTGGCTGCATTCCCTCCACAGGCTGGTAGTGGTATTACACTAAACGTTAGTGCAGAGAAACTTGTGGCCCCCGATGGCCTCTGCTCATGACGTAATTATCATAGTTGGGACTTTGATGACATCCCTGACTGCTGCTGTCATTTGCAACTTCCACATTTGCACATTTTTCTTAATCCAGTCGAAATGGTGACACCACAAATGTAATGCATAAGTAACAACCCATACAGCAGCCCATCCCTTGTCCTGGTCTTGTCTGGGGTCCCCTAAAATAGTTTTCTCTCTTTTGCTATAGTTCTGCTGTTGGGTTTTGTCGCTCCCTAGTAGACAATCGCTGGTGATGCCTTCTTCATGTACCTTTGCTGTGTGCTTTGAAGACTCTTCTGCCCAGAAAGTGTGATTAGAACAGGTGGACATACCGCTGACGCCACTCTCTCTAGAGTGCTTGCAGGTTGGGGACAGTATATATTAGGAGGAGACAATTTGGGTTCCTGACTCAAGGAAATGGGTAAATAGCCACTTCATGTCCGATTTTCTGGAATTTTTTTTGCATTCCTTCCTTTCATCCTTCTCTTCTGTAACCATATTTTTTATATTTTTCCATCAGCAAGTTGTAGGTTTGAATAATGCCATGCATTACATCATGTAAAGTACTGGGAAAAAAATCTAATTGTTATGAAATGGGTAAAAAAACGCAATTCCACCATTATTTTAGTTTGTTGGGTTTTTTTACACCACTCATTGTATGGTAAAAATTACCTGGCAGTGTCGATCACTAGGTCAGGAGAATTGTATAGTTCTTATTTATATTTTGATAGTTCAAAGAAAATCTGAATTCTGTAAAAAAAAAAAAGATTTGTGGAGTTCTTTTTTTACATGATTGACTTTTTTTTTAACTATTCCATCGATAGAGCTCTGTGAACGCTGGGGTTTTTTATGTGCTGATCTCACATATTATCCATACCATTTTTGGGTACATACAATGTAACATTTGTGTCACGCAAAAGCTCCATTTAAATGCGGTTGTCAGAGATTGACAGTAACATTTAAATGGTTAATTACCCTGGCTGCTGCAATGAGCAGCAGGTACTGGCTGTAATTATTGTCACACCCAAGCCACAGAGCCTAAGGCTGGCGTCACACTGGCGAGTTTTACGGACGTATGAGCGCAGAAAATACACCCGTAAAATACGCATAACACACGGCCCAATGATTCTCTATGGCCCAGCTCCTATCAGCCGCATTTTACTGATCCGTATTATACGGTCTTCGACGGCCGTACAAAATCGCAGCATGCTGCGTTTGTCACCGTATTGTGCAAAAAAATCGCCAATGAAAGTCTATGGGGGCGAGAAAAATACAGATTACACACGGACCAGCAGTGTGACCTGCGAGAAATACGCAGCGGTGTTCTATAGAAAAGCCGGTAATTCAATTGCCGGCTTTTCATTTCTCCTTCACAAACCTGACATGATATGACACATGGTTTACATACAGTAAACCATCTCATATCCCTTTTTTTTTTTTGCATATTCCACACTACTAATGTTAGTAGTGTGTATGTGCAAAATTTGGGCGCTGTAGCTTGTAAAATAAAGGGTTAAATCGCGGAAAAAAATTGGCGTGGGCTCCCGCGCAATTTTCTCCGCCAGAGTGGTAAAGCCAGTGACTGAGGGCAGATATTAATAGCCTAGAGAGGGTCCATGGTTATTGGCCCCCCACTGGCTAAAAACATCTGCCCCCAGCCACCCCAGAAAAGGCACATCTGGATGATGCGCCTATTCTGGCACTTGGCCTCTCTCTTCCCACTCCCGTGTAGCGGTGGGATATGGTGTAATGAAGGGTTAATGTCACCTTGCTATTGTAAGGTGACATTAAGCCAGGTTAATAATGGAGAGGAGTCAATTATGACACCTATCCATTATTAATCCAATAGTATGAAATGGTTAATAAAACACACACTAAGGCTACTTACACACTTCCGTCTTTTGTCCTCCGTCGCAATCCGTCGTTATGGGCAAAAAACGGATCCTGCAAATGTGCTTGCAGGATGTGTTTTTTGCCCATACACTTGTATTAGCGACGGATCGCGACGGATGGGCACACGTCGCATCCGTCGTGCGACGGATGCGTCGTGTTTTGGCGGACGCGATGCACAAAAAAAGTTCAATGTAACTTGTTTTGTGCGATGTGTCCGCCATTTTCGACCGCGCATACGCAGCCAAAACTCCGCACCCTCCTCCCCGGACTGCAGAATGGGCAGCGGATGCGTTGAAAAACTGCATCCGCTGACCACGTCTTACAGTTATTTCACAACGTCCGTCAGTACCTCGGCCCGACACATTGTGACGGGCCCGTACTGACGGAAGTGTGAAAGTAGCCTAAGAGATCCAAATTAGTATCTTTGGCCCTATATATCAAAACCAATACTATTTCAGCCCCATGAAAATTTTGCATTGGGACCCACGAGTTTCAAACTACACTCCTGCTGGCTGTATAACACAGATGGCACCAGCTGGGTATGGGGCTGCTGGGATGCCAAGGCACCACTTTTTAGCTTCATGCAAATGTGACATTATCCTCAATCACAAATTCATATAACCATGAACTGGGTAGATTGTTAAATGAATTACTTGCTGCCTTTGTAAGTACATAGTGATTCAAGTATATTGTGCCAAGTACTGCTCATATAAGAGGGTGGTGGCCCACGGAAGGATTCTCTTGTTCTTCTGTGGGCCAGTCCAAACCTGGGCTCATGACTCTGCTCTATACACCCGCACCTCACATAGGAATTAATAATACGTCCTATGTTATGAAATGTTTAAAAGGTAAGATAAAAGAGCCCAGTACACTCTATTATAAATGGCAAAATCAGCAGAAGTAAAGTGATGAGGAAACCACAATTTACATTACAGTTACTTTGTATCGCCCGCTATTGTATGACTCCTCATTGACAAGGTTACTCTTCTCTGCCCTGTTTGTAATTTTATAAACTACGATTAAAAAACAGTAATAAAAAAAAGGAGAAGTCTGACAATACCAGGTATGAAAAAAGTAGAAGTGAAGTTAACAACGTCGTAAAACATAATACAAATATCTCCAAAAGAGGAAGAAATGGCCGAATAGGTCAAGGAAGGCAATAAAATAACTGTTTTCAGGTAAATCAGCAACAGAACTGAAGAAAAAACTGTAGAATTGGAAATATGTAGATATAGAATAGACTTTCGGAATGGGCCAAAAAATAACAAAATAAGACCTCAATCCTCCAAAGAGATCCCCGCTTTATTAATTATGTACAAACTAGCACATTATTATATGGCAAACTGTAATTTCTTATAAAAAAAAAAAAAAAAAATAACACAACAATTAAAATCAATTCAAAATGAGAGGGAAAAAGGCTGATGTAAAACAGTGGCATAAGTACAGATAATATAGAGTGTAAATATCAAGTAGGACCACTAGGTAGCTCAGTAAAAATGAGAGACAATATACAGCTCCTGCAAAAATTAAGAGACCTCTGCAAAATTTTCAGTCTGTCTGATTTTTCTCTTCACAGGTATATGGAGCGCCCGCTAGGGCCGTGGGCTACTCGGGCCTGGTCCGACGGTTCTTCGTGAGTTTGTCACGGCAGCAGTGACCCGGTCTGTGGCCCTGGGCGTCCAATGAAAATTGAAATGAAGGGGAAATAAAGTTTACAGAGGATTAGTTTGTGACACCACCTGTGGTGTTTGGCAATTAGGAAGATGGCCAACGCTGCGGTTCAGGTCCACTGGGGCAGTTGGTGACACAGCAGAAGTGCTGCAGCTCTCCACGAGTAAAGCTAGGCCCCAGGGCAAATGAAGTATTAAAGTCAATGATGGTGAATGTTGAAGTGCAGGGCAGGTGGCGCAGTAATAATTCTGAGGACACAGCAGGGTGCAGCTTTCTCTCTTTACTCACAGATGGTTACAGTCTCCAGCCGGGTGCTGTGTCCTCCGGGTCTGTGGTCCAGCCAGCTCTCAGGTAACTTGGGTGCACTTTACAGAGACTCCCTTTCTTGTGTACCTTCCCTGGCCATCTCTCTGCGCTGGCTTCACCCTCCTGCCCTGCGCCTCACGCACAGTGTCCCAAGCCAGCAGCCTCAGGTCCTGTTGGGCGACGTCCTCTTGCTCCCCTTGACCCTATGTGGCTGCCTTTTCAGCGAATATGTGTGGATGTGGCTGTGGCACTTACAGATACAACAGCCTCCGGTTTGCTAGCTGAGTCTTGCAATTTTTCCACTAGTCTGGGCGCCTGTCCCCCACTGCGACCTGGTCCTTCCACCTGACTACGGTCGGCGTGGATTCGGGCACCACTGGTGGATTCCTCACTTCCCTGGCCCCTAAATTCCCTTCTCTCAGAAGCTCCTTCCTTCAAGTCTGCTTTCCTCAGCTCCTCCCCTCCAACTCCTAACTACTTTCCCTCCAACTGTCACACTCCACCCACACCCTCTATCTAGTTCCCCCCCAACCTGAGATGGGGATCTCCCTAAAATAAGGTCCACCCAGATCCCCGGGCCTGGAGTGGTGTGGTGTTGGATTCTAGTGTATGAGTCCCGGGTATTGCCCCCTCCTTAGCCGAGAGCGGAGTACCACACCTCTGGCTGAGGTGCAGTACCTCTGTGGTGACTGGACCCTCAGGGGCGCCACATATATTTTAGAGTAAAATGTAAATTGTTCTTTTATTCTATAAACTACTGACAACATGTCTCCGAAGTTCCAAGCAATACATTTTGTATTTATTTTCTGAAAATGAGAAATGGTCAAAATAACAAGAAAATGCATTGCTTGCAGACCTCAAATAATGCAAAAAAAACAATAGTAATGTTTTAACTCAGGCAGAGTTCAGAAATCAATATTTTGTGGAATAACCATGATTTTTAATCACCGCTTTCATGTATCTTGGCATTCTTTCCACCAGTCTTTCACACTGCTTTTGGGTGCCTTATGCCAATCCTGGTACAAAAATGTAAGCAGTTCTTGTTTGTTTGATGGCTTGTGACTATCCATCTTCCTCTTGATTACATTCCAGAGGTTTTCAATGGGGTTCAGGTCTGGAGGTTGGGCTGCCAATGACAGGGATTTGATGTGGTGGTCCTTCATCCACACCTTGATTGACCTAGCTGTGTGGCATGGCGCATTTTCCTGCTGGAAAAAAACAGTCCTCAGAGTAGGGGAACATCGCCTGAGCAGAAGGGAATCAACTGTTTTTCCAGGATAACCTTGTATGCGGCTTGATTCATACATCCTTTGCAAAGAACAACCTGCCCAATTCCAGCCTAGCTGAAGCATCCCCAGATCATGACCGATCCTCCACCAAATTTCACAGTGGGTACAAGACACTGTGGCTTGTACGCCTCTCCAGGTCTTCGTCTAACCATTAGATGACCAGGCGTTGGACAAAGCTGAAAATTAGACTCATCAGAGAAGGTTACCTTACTCCAGTCCTCTATGGTCCAATCTTTATGGTCGTTGGCAAATTTCAGCCTGGCTCTCCTTTGCTTCTCAATGATGAATGTGTGCAAACTGTAAAGCGCTGCGGAATATGTTAGCACTATGCTGTATATAAATAATAGTGATGAGCGAATATACTCGTTACTCGAGATTTCTCGAGCACGCTCAGGTGTCATCCGAGTATTTTATAGTGCTCGGAGATTTAGTTTTTCTTGCCGCAGCTGAATGATTTACATCTGTTAGCCAGCATAAGTACATGTGGGGGTTGCCTGGTTGCTAGGGAATCTCCACATGTACTTATGCTGGCTAACAGATGTAAATCATTCAGCTGTGGCAAGAAAAACTAAATCTCTGGGCACTAAAAAGTACTCGGAGGACCACCGAGCGTGCTCGGGAAATCTCGAGTAACGAGTATATTCGCTCATCACTAATAAATAAAGATGATTATTATTACTAGATGGTAGCCCGATTCTAATGCATCGGGTATTCTAGAATATGTATGTAGATTATTTATGAAGATTTTAGAATAATACATTGAATACACAGTATTCGGCCGGCCGCGACCAATTAGCGAAGCATGGTTCAAATCCCGCGCCAATTTGCGGCCGGACTGCGCCTGTCGCTGATTGTTCGTGGCCGGCCATGTAGTATTTAACAGCCCACGTAGTAAATAGCACATCCACCTAGTATATTGCACAGCCACATAGTATATAGCACAGCCACGTAGTAAATAGCACAGCCCACGGAGTATATAGCACAGCCCACTGAGTATATAGCAAAGCCACGTAGTATATAACACAGCCCATGGAGTATATAGCACAGCCACGTAGTATATAACACAGCCCACGGAGTGTATAACAGCCCACATAGCATATAACACAGCCACGTAGGATATAACAGCCGACGCACGCAGTATATAACAGCCCACGTAGTGTATAACACAGCCCACGTAGTGTATAACACAGCCCACGTAGTGTATAACACAGCCCACGTAGTGTATAACACAGGCCACGTAGTGTATAACAAAGGCCACGTAGTGTATAACATAGCCCACGTAGTATATTGCACAGCCCACGTAGTATATAGCACAGCCCACGTAGTACATTGCACAGCCCACATAGTACATTGCACAGCCCACGTCACGTAGTATATAGCACAAAATAGGCAGCATCAATAGTAAAAAGTTGGTCACACAGGGTTAATAGCAGCGTTAACGGACTGTTACACCACGTTATGCTGCGGTGTATCGCAGTCCGTTTAATGGACTGCTAAACCGCAATGGGGGAACTGACTGGATGGGAGTATGGAGGGAGCACAGACTGGAGGGGAGTAGGGAAGGGCGAATTCGCGGCCGGACTGTGCCCGTCGCTGATTGGTTGCGGCCCACGTAGCATATTGCACAGCCCACGTAGCATATTGCACAGCCCACGTATTATATTGCACAGCCCACGTATTATATTGCACAGCCCACATAGTATATTGCACAGCCCACATAGTATATAGCAATGTGGGCTTCATATCCCTGTTTAAAAAAAAAGAATTAAAATAAAAAATAGTTATATACTCACCTTCCGTTGGCCCCGGATCCAGGCGAAGCGGTTACCGACACTCCTTGCGCGTTCAGGTCCCAAGAGTGCATTGCGGTCTCGCGAGATGATGAAGCAGCGGTCTCGCAAGACCACTACGTCATCTTCTCGCGAGACCGCAAAGCATGGAGCGGTCACCGGAGCGTCGCGAGGAGCGGGAAAGGCTGGTTCTGGATCCGAGGGGCCGACGGACGGTGAGTATATAACGATTTTTTATTTTTTTATTATTTTTAACATTAGATCTTTTAACTATTGATGCCGCATAGGCAGCATCAATAGTAAAAAGTTGGTCACACAGGGTTAATAGCAGCGATAACGGAGTGCGTTACACCGCGGCATAACGCGGTCCGTTACCACTGCCATTAACCCTGTGTGAGCGCTGACTGGAGGGGATTATGGAGCGGGCACTGACTGCGGGGAGGAAGGAGCGGCCATTTTGCCGCCGGACTGTGCCCGTCGCTGATTGGTCGTGGCTGTTTTGCCGAGACCAATTAGCGACTTGGATTTCCATGACAGACAGAGGCCGCGACCAATTAATATCCGAGACATACAGACAGACAGAAGGACAGACAGAAAGACGGAAGTGACCCTTAGACAATTATATAGTAGATTATGAAAGGCTTTTTTCAAGCTTTACATGACTTGAGTCCTGCAGGAGCCTCTAGGAACCTGTTATGAACTCTTCTTGCCATGCGCTTCTCTCCAGCTGCCATTTGCCATTCCTTTTGTAGGTCACTTGATGTCATCCTGCAGTTGCTGAATGTTCGAATAAGATGATGGTCATCCCGGTCAGTGGAGAGTCGTTTTCGCCCTCTGTCGGTCTGTAGCTTTTTTGTCCCCAATGTCTGCTGCTTGACCTTGTTGCAATAGACTGCTGTCTTAGAAATTTTAAAGATGGAGGCAACATGACGCTCACTGTGTCACTCCACTAGTAAAGCAAGAATTGAGCCCTTCTTTTCCTCACTTAAAGGGCACCTGTCACCCCGTTTTTTCCATATGAGATAAAAATACTGTTAAATAGGGCCTGAGCTGTGCATTACAACAGTGTATTTTGTGGACCCCGATTCCCCACCTATGCTGCCAAAATACGTTACCAAAGTAGCCGTTTTCGCCTGTCAATCAGGCTGGTCTGGTCAAAAGGGCGTGGTGTCTTCCCCCAGATCTTGCTTAGTTTTCCGTTGGTGGCGTAGTGGTTTGCGCATGCCCAAGGTCCCGAATCCACTGCACAGGGGAGTGAAAAGAGCGCGATGTGCGTTATTTCCCTGTTGATCGGTGGGGGCGGCCATCTTCCTTTGGCCGCGCGTGCGCAGATGGAGCGCTCTGCTGCCCGCGGCTTCAGGAAAATGGCCACGGGATGCCGCGCGTGCGCAGATGGAGATCGCGGCGGCCATTTTCCTGAAGCTGAGATGCGAATTCTGCTTCAGGAAAATGGCCGCCGCGATCTCCATCTGCACACGCGCGGCATCCCGCGGCCATTTTCCTGAAGCCGCGGGCAGCAGAGCGCTCCATCTGCGCACGCGCGGCCAAAGGAAGATGGCCGCCCCCACCGATCAACAGGGAAATAACGCACATCGCGTCTCTTTTCACTCCCCTCTGCAGTGGATTCGGGACCTTGGGCATGCGCAAACCACTACGCCACCAACGGAAAACTAAGCAAGATCTGGGGGAAGACACCACGCCCTTTTGACCAGACCAGCCTGATTGACAGGCGAAAACGGCTACTTTGGTAACGTATTTTGGCAGCATAGGTGGGGAATCGGGGTCCACAAAATACACTGTTGTAATGCACAGCTCAGGCCCTATTTAACAGTATTTTTATCTCATACGGAAAAAACGGGGTGACAGGTGCCCTTTAAGACTTTTCTTTTCCACTCCTTTGGCATGGTTAAAAGTTATTTTTTCATTCCTATTACTTTAGGGATATTACTAGCACTTGTTTTGCCATCCAGCTTGTCCTATTGCAAGAGGATTGTGAATACCACAGCAGGTTTTTTATCCTTTCACTCCTTAAATAAAATTTGGTTCAGGTGATCACCTAATCAGAAGCACATTAAGTAGAATGAGGTGTACTCTGGTTGGAATTCAACTGACATTGGAATGGCTGTCAGACATGTAGAGAAGCTGATTTTTATAAAACTGTGCAGTGGTCCCTTAATTTTTGCCATAGCTGTATAAATAAGTGGTCAAAACTTCATGATGGTATTGGTATTAACCCCCAGTGGTATTCTCATTTTTGCATTTTTGTTTTTTGCTCCCCTTCTTCCCAGAGCCATAACTTTTTTATTTTTCTGTCAATGTGGCCATGTGAGGGCTTGCTTATTTGTGGGACGAGTTGTCCTTTTGTACTACACCATTGGTTTTAACATGTCGTGTACTGGAAAACCGGAAATAAATTCCAAGTGCGGTAAAATTGCAAAAAAAAGTAAAATTCCACAGTTGTTTTTTTCTTTAACCATGTTCACTAAATGCTAAAACTGATCTGTCATTATGATTCTCCAGGTCAGTACGAGTTTATAGACACCAAACATGTTTAAGTTCTTTTTTACTTAAGTGGTGGAAAAAAAAAACCCAAGGTTTGTTAAAAAAAAAATTGTGCCATTTTCCAATACCCATAGCATCTCCATTTTTCGTGATCTCGGGTTGGGTGGGGGCTTATTTTTTGCGTGCTGAGCTGACGTTTTTAATGATACCATTTTGGTGCAGATACAATCTTTTGGTCGCTTGTTATTGCATTTTAACCCCTTTCTGCCAGCTGACGGAATAGTACGTCAGCTGGCAGATCCCCTGCTTTAAGGTGGGCTCCGGCGGTGAACCCACCTCAAAGCCACGACTTGTCAGCTGTTTTGTACAGCTGACATGTGCACGCAATGAGCGCGAGCGGAATCGCAATCCGCCCGCGCCCATTAACTAGTTAAATGCTGCCGTCAAGCGCTGACAGTGGCATTTAACTAGCGCTCCCGGCCGCGCGGCCGGAAGTGCTCGCACCGCTGACCCCGGTCACATGATCGGGGGTCAGCGGTCTCCTTGAGACCTCTATGGTTGTTGATGGACGATTACTTTGATCGCCACCCTGTGGTCGGCGTTCAAAGTACACCAGCATTTCTGCTACATAGAGGTGATCTGTACGTCACCTCTATGTAGCAGAGCCGATCGAGTTGTGCATGCTTCTAGCCTCCTATGGAGGCTATTGAAGCATGCCAAAATTTTAAAAAAAAAGTGTTTAAAAATATAAAAAATATATAAAAAGTTCAAATCACCCCCCTTTCGCCCCAATCAAAATAAAACAATATAAAAAAAAATCAAACCTACACATATTTGGTATCGCCGCATTCAGAATCGCCCGATCTATCAATAAAAACAAAGGATTAACCTGATCGCTAAATGGCGTAGCGAGAAAAAAAAATCAAAACGCCAAAATTACATTTTTTTGGTCGCCGCGACATGGCATTAAAATGTAATAACGGGCGATCAAAAAAACGTATCTGCACCAAAATGGTATCCATAAAAACGCCAGCTTGGCACGCAAAAAATAAGCCCTCACCCGACCCCAGATCACGAAAATTGGAGACACTACGGGTATCGGAAAATCACGCTGCTATTATTATTATTTTTTTTTTTTAAGCAAAGTTTGGAATTTTTTTTCACCACTTAGATAAAAAATAACCTAGACATGTTAGGTGTCTATGAACTCGTAATGACCTGGAGAATCATAACGGCAGGTAAGTTTTAGCATTTGGTGAACCTAGCAAAAAAGCCAAACAAAAAACAAGTGTGAGATTGCACTTTTTTTGCAAATTCATCACACTTGGAATTTTTTTCCCGTTTTCTGTTACACGGCATGGTAAAACCAATGGTATCGTTCAAAAATACATCTCGTCCCGCAAAAAATAAGCCCTCACATGGCCATATTGACGGAAAAATAAAAAAGTTATGGCTCTGGGAAGGAGGGGAGCAAAAACAGAAAACGAAAAAAGCTCCGGGGGTGAAGGGGTTAATGCAATGTCGTGGCAACCAAAAAAACTTAATTCTGGCATTTTTTACTTTTTTTCCCGTTACGCCATTTAGCGACCGGGTTAGTTCTTTTTTTATATTGATAGATTAGGGCGATTCTGAACGCGGCGATAACAAGTATGTATATGTTTGATTTTTTATTGTTTTATTTTGAATGGGGCGAAAGGGGGGTGACTTGAACTTTTATATATTTTTTTAAATATTTTTAAAAACATTTTTTTTTTTTACTTTTGGCATGCTTCAATAGTCTCCATGGGAGACTACAAGCTGCCATAACTCAATTGGCTCTGCTACATACAGGCGATGATCAGATCGTCTGTATGAAGTAGAATTGCTCACTTGCTATGAGTGCTGACCACCGGGCGGTGCTCATAGCCATCCGGCAGTGACAACCATAAAGGTCTGCTGGAGATCACTGGTTGTCATACCAACTCATCGGCGACCTGCGGTCGTGTGACATGGGTGCCGATGGGCAGGATTTCCGGTGCGCTTCTCGGAAGCGCGTGTTAAATGCCGCTGTCAGAGATTGACAGCGGCATTTAACTAGATGACAGATGTGGGCTCAGCACCGCAGCCCAAGCCAGAGGGAGGGAGTCCAACATCTGCGTACTATTATGCCCGATGTCGGAAAGGGGTTAAAGAATAGTTTTATTCATTTATTTATTTGTTTCATAAATCAATAGTACTTGTGAAAATTATTTCTATTCCTGGAGGGATAATTCATTCCTAAAATTATCAATTCACAGATAAAATCTGTCTTCAGTGAAGAATATTTTACCCAAATGGCTGTTGTCACCGTCCATTTGGTGATACCTTAAAACATCCCTGGATGAAGTGTATATAATAAGTTATATGGACATTTTCAGTTCTGCGAGCCAGCTTGATAGAATCTGCATCTCAGGAACCCTGCCAGATGAACTGTGGAACTATCTCCAACCATATAAACCCGAGCTAGGAAGCTAGGAGAAAAAAAAATGAAAATGGTCTGTCTAGGTCGAATGGTATCAGGGTGAGGAGCTCAGCCAGCTTCAAAGTACATAAGTAATTTTCCCTGGCATGTAGGACCTGAGAAGACCTACATCCATCTGACACTCCTAATGCACTACCATGAGACTTCCAAGATGTTGAAACCCAAATTCTTGCCTCTAAAGTCGATCTTTAGCCATCTGGGCAGCCGAGAATACATAGGAGTAGTTGAGGATCCATATGGTGGGTCTCTTTGAGCTTAGGAACCAGAACACTTACATTGAAAAGAACAGTGCAAAAGGTCTGGATGAACGTGGTGAAGCAAGTTAAATGCCAGTGACCAATATGCTGATTGTCTGAATTTGGTGGCCGCCCTGGCTGCCTCTGTTGCAGCTCCAATTCTAAAAGAGTACACAAAAATGGGGATTGGAAACAACTGGCAACGAGGCAGCGACAAAAAAGGGATTGAAATTCATTAATGGAAGATCCATACCCATAGACAGCATGGCATAATGTTGAGTACACAAGTGTCCATGAACCCATGGCCAATTTATCAGTTTTTGATTTACAAATATGAATATGTAAACAGGACTCTGTGAGGGAAATATCATTATACTGAAGGCCACTTGCTTCTGTTTTGGACAGAGGTAACAGTTAACTAATACGTAAGGCCCCAAAAAAGGAAAGACTAAAGGAAGCTGACAGTAAGGATGATTTGAAAGCGGACAAGCAAAACAAGTTTTAACTATCAATTAATTGTAACAGTAATGGGTGCAGAATTGGTCTTCTATTGTCGGAGCCAGTCCATTCCAAGATGGTTAATGTCAGACCATCCTAACAATTTAAAATGGAATGCTATATGGGCTATTTGGGGCTACAAATTGGGAAACCAAGGCTGTGGAGGTGAGTCAAGTACTGCAGAGTGACCTCAGTAGGCGCCCCATCATCATTGTCTACTGAATTGCTACCCACAATTTTTTTCCAGTGCTCCCAGGCCATATAGGTGCCATGTTGGAGGGGAAACTGAAGATCTCAATAGCGGCATCAATTGGTCTCTTCTACTAGGTCCCACATAACCTTGGGGCATGTATAGCCCTCTGGATTGGCCTTGGGGAAAAGAATATGGAATTCCTTGAAGTGGAAATAAGTCAGTGAATCAGCAACCACATTTGCAATGTCAGGCATGTTGCAAGCCCTGAAATAAATATAGTTTTCAAGACAAGGGAGAATGAAGTGACGTAAAAGACCTCAGACTTGGAGGAATAATGAGTGCAGGAAATTGATTCACTTAAATTATCTGTCCAAAACCAGATTTTTTTATTGGAAAATTATTTTTCCAAAGCTGTATCAACCAAGGGGACACAAGGAGAAAGAGACCATGCACAATGAAAAACATACGCACAGGTAGGATGTAGTAATTAGTGGTTGCTCTCAGTGTCATACTGAAGAACATTGGGTCCACCAGAGGATTTGATTCTGAGGGCCCACCTTTCTCCTCAACTGAAGAGCCCCATAGCAACTGCAAGATTTGCACTATGAACTCTCCTGAAGGAGAAGCCAGGGCCCTCCGGAGGATTCTCGGGTTCTCTGGTGGGCCAGTCCAACCTTGGTTGCTGGGATAGTGGGCGAGTGAGTTGATGTGTAGTAACAGACTCTTCTGGGGTATCAGCTTCTAAGATAGATAGAGGATGTGATATAGCCTCAGCCAAAGGGTACGGGAAATAGTGGGAGCCTGAGTTAAAGGTAACAGAACCTCAGACTGTGAATGAACCTGGCTTTCACTGACTGGTGTCATGTCGGAATTATCATTTGTGCTGTCCTCAGTAGCGCACACTTATTCCCTACCATTATTGGATGAGGAGTTAAGAAATCATGTACTGCTTGTGGAGAATAGTGTGGAAGGAAGGACTCTGCTGGAAGTGATACAGGCTGTATGTACATTGTGGCCAAGAACAGCAGGAGCAGACGAGGCTACAGTCAACAATATAACCGGAGGAAACACTTGGGCAAAGCCTGTCAGAAGAATTGAAGCATCATGTGGACCACTGGCCTCCTACAGGAACCACTGAGCAGGGCCAGACTGGCCATATGGCAATTCTGGCAAATGCCAGAAGGGCCTGTCTGGTCATGGGCTGCCTTGTCTGATACATCGTTAACAGAATCTGTGTTCTCAAGCTACCCATACTGTTAAGAGTTATGATGGAGCACAAAGTTGCTGACTCCGTCACTTACTCCAGCAGACCACGGGTATCATTAGAAATATTGGTCTTGTAGAAAATCTCCCTTTCCTCCATCCAGGGTAATATTAGTAATATATCTGTGGCACCCTAGGAGTTTGGGTACCACAGTAGTGCTGCCGTCGTCTCGGGGAGGGTAGTGCTATGCCTGGAGACAAGAGAGATCCCTTTGGCAGGTAATCTCACACACACAACACCTTCTGAATCCAAGCCAGGAGGGGGAACTCAAAACCTGGTTTTAGGACAGCTTCCCTGGATAAAGATCCTGGTTTGGAGGAGGAGTTAGACAGTCTGAGAGTGAACAGAGACAGAAAAGAGGTGAGTATAGGGCTCAAGCAGGCTGCGAGTGGGACTCCAAGGAGTCAGAGCGCAGAGACCGGGTACCTGGAGCCTGAGGCTGTGGGGAGCTGCAAGCCCCATAGCAGAACAGAGGGCACAGAGCTACACGTATATTGCCCAAATTAAGCCTGTGGTACAGCAGCATTCTGGAGCCTGGAGTCACCGTGCAGAGACCCCAGAAAGAACGGCTCAAGCTGCCTACCATACAGGTACCTGTCCCAGGACACGGGAAAGAGCCAGGACCTTGTTAGGACACTTCAAGCAGCAAGGGACTTATAGCGAGCATAAAGTGGAAGGCTCCCAACCTGCCTTGCCAGGGGGATTTCACTTGTTTCCAGGCTACCTGGACACCTAATATACCTGTTGCCGGTACCCTGGACAGAGGCCTGTTACATCTTCAGTAAACCAGGTAAAGACTGCAACACTGTGTCCTTTTACTCATTGTCCGGCATATACCATCATCGCCATACACCTTGGGAGCCCTGGGGACCGGACTTCACCTGTGGGAAGCGTCACCATCATTGCTGTAACAGCATCCCCCAGAGGACCTCTTTAAAGCAGCGTCGGTCCCCCTATTGACCGAACCCCACAGGTGGCATCATGACAGACTTAATCACAATTCCCTTTAAAGACCGTTCCCCTTTTACAGTGAGTCCCAGGGCCATGGACCGGGACGCAGCCACCGTGACATCTCCTTTAACCTCTTAAACCCCAAGGGTGGTTTGCACGTTAATGACCGGGCCAATTTTTACAATTCTGACCACTGTCCCTTTATGAGGTTATAACTCTGGAACGCTTCAACAGATGGTGATGATTCTGACACTGTTTTGTCAAGACATATTGTACTTCATGATAGTGGTAAAATGTCTTTGATATTACCTGCATTTATTTGTGAAAAAAACTGAAATTTGGCGAAACTTTTTAACATTTCGCAATTTTCCAAATTTTTATTTTTATGCCCTTGAATCACAGAGATATGTCACACAAAATACTTCATAAGCAACATTTCCCACATGTTACATCAGCACAATTTTTGGAACCAAATTTTTTTTTGTTAGGGAGTTATAAGAGTTAAAAGTTGAACAGTAATTTCTCATTTTTACAACACCATTTTTTTTTAGGGACTACATCACATTTGAAGTGTGACACCATTCTAAAAACTGCACATCTCAAGGTGCTCAAAACCACATTCAAGAAGTTTATTAACCCTTCAGGTACTTCACAGGAATTTTTGGAATGTTTAAAAAAAAATGAACATTTAATTTTTTTTCACAAAAAATTTACTTTATCTCCAATTTGTTTTATTTTACCAAGGGTAACAGGAGAAATTGGACCCCAAAAGTTGTTGTACAATTTGTTCTGAGTAGGCTGATACCCCATATGTGGGGGTAAACCACTGTTTGGGCGCATGTCAGAGCTCGGAAGGGAAGGAGCGCCATTTGACTTTTCAATGCAAAATTGACTGGAATTGAGATAGGACGCCATGTCGCGTTTGGAGAGCCCCTGATGTGCCTAAACATTGAAACCCCCCACAAGTGACACCATTTTGGAAAGTAGACCCCCTAAGGAATTTATCTAGATGTGTGATGAGCACTTTGACCCACCAAGTGCTTCACAGAAGTTTATAATGTAGAGCCGTAAAAATAAAAAATCATATTTTTTCACAAACATGATCTTTTTGCCCCCAATTTTTTATTTTCCCAAAGGTAAAAGAAGAAATTAGACCCCAAAAGTTGTTGTGCAATTTGTCGTGAGTACGCTGATACCCCATATTTGGGGGTAAACCACTGTTTGGGTGCATGGCAGAGCTCGGAAGGGAAGGAGCGCCGTTTGACTTTTCAATGCAAAATTGACTGGAATTGAGATGGGATGCCATGTCGCGTTTGGAGAGCCCCTGATGTGCCTAAACATTGAAACCCCCCACAAGTAACACCATTTTGAAAAGTAGACCCCCTAAGGAACTTATCTAGATGTGTTGTGAGAAATTTGAACAGCCAAGTGTTTCACTACAGTTTATAATGTAGAGCCGTGAAAATAAAAATTCTTTTTTTTCCCACAAAAATTATTTTTTAGCCCCCAGTTTTGTATTTTCCCAAGGGTAACAGGAGAAATTGGACCCCAAAAGTTGTTGTCCAACTTGTCCTGAGTACGCTGATACCCCATATGTGAGGGGGAACCACTGTTTGGGCACATGGCAGAGCTCGGAAGGGAAGGAGTGCCGTTTAGAATGCAGACTTAGATGGAATGGTCTGCAGGCATCACATTGCGTTTGCAGAGCCCCTGATGTACCTAAACAGTAGAAACCCCCCACCAGTGACCCCATATTGGAAAATAGACCCCCCAAGGAACTTATCTAGATGTGTTGTGAGAACTTTGAACCCCCAAGTGTTTCACTACAGTTTATAACGCAGAGGCGTGAAAATAAAAATTCTTTTTTTTGCCACAAAAATTATTTTTTAGCCCCCAGTTTTGTATTTTCCCAAGGGTAACAGGATAAATTTGACCCCAAAAGTTGTTGTCCAATTAGTCCTTAGTATGCTGTTACCCCATATGTGGGGGGAACCACCGTATGGGCGCATGGCAGAGCTCGGAAGGGAAGGAGCGCCGTTTGGAATGCAGACTTAGATGGATTGGTCTGCAGGCGTCACGTTGCATTTGCAGAGCCCCTGATGTACCTAAACAGTAGAAACCCCCCACAAGTTACCCTATATTGGAAACTAGACCCCCCAAGGAACTTATCTAGATGTGTTGTGAGAACTTTGGACCCCCAAGTGTTTCACAACAGTTTATAACGCAAAGATGTGAAAATAAAAAATAATTTTTTCCCCACAAAAATGATTTTTTAGCCCCCAGTTTTTTATTTTCCCAAGGGTAACCAGAGAAATTGGACCCCAAAAGTTGTCCAATTTGTGGTGAGTACGCTGATACCCCATATGTTGGGGTAAACCCCTGTTTTGGCTCACGGGAGAGCTTGGAAGGGAAGGAGCACACACCCCTAACCCTAATCCCAACCCTAACCATAACTCAAACACACCCCTAACCCGAAATGCCCCTAACCCTAATCCCAACCACAACACCCCTAACCCTAATCCCAACCCTAACCACACCCCTAACTCAACACACCCCTAACCCTAATCCCAACCATACCCTAACCACACCCCTAACCCTGACACACCGCTAACCCTAATCCCAACCCTAATCCCAACCGTAAATGTAATCCAAACCCTAACTCTAATTTTAACCCCAACTCTAACCCCAACCCTAACCCTAACTTTAGCCCCAACCCTAACCCTAACTTTAGCCCCAACCCTAACCCAAACGGAAGCCCCAACCCTAACTGTAGCCCCAACCCTAACTGTAGCCCTAACCCTAACTGTAGCCCCAACCCTTAAGGCCCCGTCTCACATAGCGATTTACCAACGATCACGACCAGCGATACCACCTGGCCGTGATCGTTGGTAAGTCGTTGTGTGGTCGCTGGGGAGCTGTCACACAGACAGCTCTCCAGCGACCAACGATCAGGGGAACGACTTCGGCATCGTTGAAACTGTCTTCAACGATGCCGAAGTCCCCCTGCAGCACCCGGGTAACCAGGGTAAACATCGGGTTACTAAGCGCAGGGCCGCGCTTAGTAACCCGATGTTTACCCTGGTTACCAGCGTAAATGTAAAAAAAAAAAAAGTACATACTCACATTCCGGTGTCCGTAACGTCCCCCGGCGTCTGCTTCCTGCTCTGACTGAGCCGCCGTACAGTGAGAGCAGAGCGCAGCGGTGACGTCACTGCTGTGCTGCGCTCTCACTGTACGGCGGCTCAGTCAGAGCAGGAAGCAGACGCCGGGGGACGTTACGGACACCGGAATGTAAGTATGTACTGTTTGTTTTTTTTACATTTACGCTGGTAACCAGGGTAAACATCGGGTTACTAAGCGCGGCCCTGCGCTTAGTAACCCGATGTTTACCCTGGTTACCAGTGAAGACATCGCTGGATCGGTGTCACACACACCGATTCAGCGATGTCAGCGGGACCTCAACGACCAAAAAAAGGTCCAGGCCATTCCGACACGACCAGCGATCTCGCAGCAGGGGCCTGATCGCTGGTACGTGTCACACATAGCGAGATCGCTACTGAGGTCGCTGTTGCGTCACAAAACTAGTGACTCAGCAGCGATCTCGCTAGCGATCTCGCTATGTGAGACGGGGCCTTTACTCTTACTTTAGCCCCAACCCTAACCCTAATTGGAAAATGGAAATAAAAATTTTTTTTATTTTATTGTTTTTCTCTAACTCAGGGGTGATGAAGGGGGGTTTGATTTACTTTTATAGCAGGTTTTTTAGCGGATTTTTATGATTGGCAGCTCTCACACACTAAAAGATGCTTTTTATTGCAAAAAATAGTTTTTGCTTCTCCACATTTTGAGAGCTATAATTTTTCCATATTTTGGTCCACAGAGTCATGTGAGGTCTTGTTTTTTTGCAGGACGAGTTGACATTTTTATTGGCACCATTTTCGGGCACGTGACATTTTTTTGATCGCTTTTTATTCCGATTTTAGTGAGGCAGAATGACCAAAAACCAGCTATTCATTAATTTCTTTTTTTTGGGGGGGGGCGTTTATACCATTCCATGTTTGATAAAAATTAATAAAGCAGTTTTATTCTGTGTCAGTACGATTACAGCGACACCTCATTTATATCATTTTTGTATGTGTTGGCGCTTTTATACGATAAAAACTATTTTATATAAAAAATAATTATTTTTGCATCGCTTTATTCTGAGGTCTATACCGTTTTTATTTTCGCTGATGATGCTGTATGGTGGCTTGTTTTTTGCGGGACAAGATGACGTTTTCAGCGGTACCATGGTTATTTATATCCGTCTTTTTGATCGCGTGTTATTCCACTTTTTGTTCGGTGGTATGATAATAAAGCGTTGTTGTTTTTTTTACAGTGTTCACTGAAGGGGCAAAATAGTAGGACAGTTTTATAGGTCGGGTCGTTACGGACGCGGCGATACTAAATATGTATACTTTTATTGTTTTTTTTATTTAGATAAAGAAATGTATTTATTGAAACATTATCTTTGTTTTTTCATTATTTAGGAATTTTTTTTACACATGTAAATATATATTTTTTTTACTTTTTTACTTTTTCCCAGTGTGGGACATCACAGTATAGTGTCAGATCACTGATCTGACACATTGCGCAGCACTGTGTCAGATCAGCGATCTGACAGGCAGTGCTCCAGGCTTGCTGATGCCTGCTCTGAGCAGGCGCTTGCAAGCCACCTCCCTGCAGGACCCAGATGGAGCCTCGTGGCCATTTTGGATCCGGGGCCTGCAGGGAGGAGATGCTCGGAACAACGCGATCACATCGCGTTGTTCCGAGGGTCTCAGGGAAGCATGCAGGGAGCCCCCTCCCTGCGCGATGCTTGCCTATGCCGCCGGAAAGCTGCTATCATGTTTGAACGCAGTGTTCCGGGGGTTAATGTACCGGGAGCGGTCTGTGACTGCTCCTGGCACATAGTGCCGGATGTAAGCTGTAATAATCAGCTGACACCTGGCGGCGATCGGCCGCGCTCCCCCTGTGAGCGCGGCTGATCGCCTATGACGTACTATCCTGTCCCTGGGAATTAAGTCCCAGGTCACCTCTACGGGATTAAGGGGTTAATAGCGACCGGACCCGGTGCCGAGTACCCTGCTGCCCTGCCCTGGTGGGCAACTGATCTTCCATGTGGTTCATGGGGACAGAGACATGGGCCTGTGTGATTTCAAATGCCAGGACTGAATTTCAGCCCCAGTCTGTACCTGCCACTGAGTTGAGAACTGAACTCCGCAAACAAGCGAAGCAGCCAACCCTAACCTTCCTGCTGTGCATGAAAGCACAGTGTTTCCAATATCTATGGATCCATCTTCTTCCACCCCTCAATAGGAAAGGTCCCAGACTGCTGGAGGAAGAGGATGGATCGAAAGGGAGATTTAAATTAGGAAGGCTGGACCACAGCCATTGGCAAGGATGGTGACGAGCAATGGGAAAACCCCAATTTAGTATTTAAATGACGTGGCGCTTTTTGCATCAAAAAGAAGGGAGGAGTGCTTCCACAGTCCGAAGAACTATTGTTAACCCCTTCAGGGCCATGAAGTTCCCCATATAAATGTTTAAGCAATTTTCACTTACACTTTGGGGGTCACCGGCCTGCTGTAACAGCTTACATAAACCCCATTCAGAAACGGAAGTGTCTGATGGGATTGAGGCAGTCCCAGGAAGAACGGTACTTGACTAAAGCAGCCATCAATTACCAACACCAATGTTGGTATCTAGTGGAGGCAAGTAGGATAGGTACTACTGCAGCAGGTCAGGGTTTTGTGCCAGAGGCTTAGGCAACATTATGTTCTGTGCAAATCAGGTTTGAGCCTTCTGTCCGATGTCTGAGGTAACAGTCCACACGGTGACTGTCAGTGCTATTTGCGTAGTACAGACGTTCCCATTCTATATGAATGGATGACCGACTACAGTAATAGAGAAAGCTCACTGCACTATTGGCATAGTTCTCCACAGCCATTAAGATATACTACAGGATGTTTCTGTATCAGTAAGAAGAGAAGTCTACAGTAATCCAAACAATAAAAATACTTCCTGGCACGATGGACTCTGTTTTGGCAGAAGTAGGGACTTATGGATTCATTCAGCTCCTGAGATAGGAGCTTCCCATCACATACTCTGGAAAACTATAACTCCAGAAGAGGAAGCAGTAAGGACACTGCACACCTGCCTCGCCTCCGACATTTCAAGGTGATTCTGTATAAAGACTAAATTGTCTGATTCGGGTTGGATAGACTCTTCGGAGTGGAGGCTTCTTGTCCAGGTGTACTGCTGCACCCACCCACAATATTTGTATTGTGACCATAATTGTAAATTAATTCTACTTAGTGTGGCCTGTTTATTCTATGACCACTAGGGGGTGGTCTGCGGTCAGCGCTTCTAGCAGGATCCTCAGGTTACATAGCAAAGTAGGATATGTTTTCTGTCACAACTTTACTGCTCCCCATGCATGCAGTCGTACTAACAGCATCCAAGTGTAAATTAATAGAATCCGACATCATCATATTAATAAATTACAATTTATCCTATTTGACTGGACACTGCACAGAACCACTACGCTTACCCTGTATGCTGGGTATACAGTTAAGTCCATACACAGTATATTTGGACAGAGACAACATTTTTCTAATTTTAGTTGTAGACATTACCACAATTAATTTTAAGCAAAACAATTCAGATGCAGTTGAAGTTCAGACTTTCAGCTTTCATTTGAGGGTATCCACATTAAAATTGGATGAAGGGTTTAGGAGTTTCAGCTCCTTAACATGTGCCACCCTGTTTTTAAAGGGACCAAAAGTAATTGGACAGATTAAATAATTTTAAATAAAATGTTCATTTCTAGTACTTGGTTGAAAACCCTTTGTTGGCAATGACTGCCTGAAGTCTTGAACTCATGGACATCACCAGACGCTGTGTTTCCTCCTTTTTGATTCTCTGCCAGGCCTGCGGTGGTTTTCAGTTGCTGTTTGTTTGTGGGCCTTTCTGTCTGAAGTTTAGTCTTTAACAAGTGAAATGCATGCTCAATTTGGTTGAGATCAGGTGACTGACTTGGCCATTCAAGAATATTCCACTTCTTTGCTTTAATAAACTCTGGGTTGCTTTGGCTTTATGTTTTGGCTCATTGTCCATCTGTAGTATGATACGACGACCAATCAGTTTGGCTGCATTTGGCTGGATCTGAGCACACAGTATGTCTCTGAATACCTGAGAATTCATTCGGCTGCTTCTGTCCTGTGTCACATCATCAATAAATACTAGTGACCCAGTGCCACTGGCATCCATGCATGCCCAAGCCATCACACTGCCTCCGCCATGTTTTACAGATGATGTGGTATGCTTTGGATCATAAGCTGTACCACGCCTTCGCCATACTTTTCTCTTTCCATCATTCTGGTAGAGGTTGATCTTGGTTTCATCTGTCCAAAGAATGTTCTTCCAGAACTGTGCTGGCTTTTTTAGATGTTTTTTAGCAAAGTCCAGTCTAGCCTTTTTATTCTTGATGCTTATGAGTGACGTGTACCGTGCAGTGAACCCTCTGTATTTACTTTCATGACATAACGAAGGGATTGCCCACACCTGTCCAAGAAATAGCCTTGGAGTCAATTGTCCAATTACTTTTGGGCCCTTTAAAAACAGGGTGGCACATGTTAAGGAGCTGAAACTCCTAAACCCTTCATCCAATTTTAATGTGGATACCCTCAAATGAAAGCTGAAAGTCTGAACTATAACTGCATCTGAATTGTTTTGTTTAAAATTCATTGTGGTAATGTCTATAACCAAAATTAGAAAAATGTTGTCTCTGTCCACTGAACAGTACCACTTCTCCTGTCCTGTATACTGGGTGTAATTCTCAGTATCTGTATTATCCTGTATATACACACTGCACAGTACCACTGCTCCTGTCCTGTGTACTGGGTGTAATTCTCAGTATCTGTATTATTCTGTATATATACAGTGCACAGTACCACTTCTCCTGTCCTGTATACTGGGTGTCATTCTCAGTATCTGTATTTTTCTGTATATATACACTGCACAGTACCACATGTGTCATTCTTAGTATCTGTATTATCCTGTATATATACACTACACAGTACCACTTGTGTCATTCTCAGTATCTGTATTATCCTGTATACACACTGCACAGTACCACTTCTCCTGTCCTGTATACTGGGTGTAATTCTCAGTATCTGTATTATTCTGTATATATACACTGCACAGTACCACTTCTCCTGTCCTGTATACTGGGTGTCATTCTCAGTATCTGTATTATCCTGTATATATACACTGCACAGTACCACTTCTCCTGTCCTGTATACTGGGTGTAATTCTCAGTATCTGTATTATCCTGTGTATATACACTGTACAGTACCACTTCTCCTGTCCTGTATACTGGGTGTAATTCTCAGTATTATTATTATTATTTATTTACATAGCGCCATTAATTCCATAGTGCTGTACATGAGAAGGGGTTGCATACCAAGTTTTAGATATTGTTTACAGTAAACAAATTTCCGATGACAGACTGGTACAGAGGGGAGAGAACCCTGTCTTTTCAGACTTCTACGGGATATTGGGGAAGAGACAGACGGTCAGGTGGGGGTGAGGCAGCAGCACCGGTGGTGGTGAGACAACAGAATGGTTATTGCAGGCTGTAAGCTTTCCTGAAGAGATGGGTTTTCAGGTTCCATCTGAAGGATCGGAGGGTGGTGGGTAATCGTACGTGTTGAGGCGTGGAATTCCAGAGCTTGGGGGATATATGGGAGAAATCTTGGAGGCGGTTGTGTGAGGAACGAATAAGTGTGGAGGAGAGTAGGAGGTCTTGTGAGGATCAAAGATTATGTGAGGGAAGATATTGGGAGATTAGTTCAGAGATATAGGGAGGGGACTGGTTGTGGATGGCTTTGTAGGTCAGTGTTAGTAATTTGTACTGGATTCATTGGGGAATTGGGAGCCAGTGGAGGGATTTGCAGAGGGGAGAAACAGGGGAGTAGCGAGGAGAGAGGTGGATTATTCGGGCAGCAGAATTGAGGACAGACTGGAGTGGTGCAAGAGAGGTAGGCCACAGAGGAGGGTGTTGCAGTAATCGAGGTGGCAGATGATGAGGACATGCCCAAGAGTTTTAGTAGATTGACTGCTGAGGAAGGGACAGATTCTGAAAATATTTTTGAGTTGGAGGCGACAGGAGATGGCAAGAGTTTGCACGTGCGGTATGTAGGACAGGGCAGAATCGAGAGTTACTCCGAGGCAGCGGATTTCAGGTGAGGGAGAGAGCGTGATGCCGTTTACCATAATAGGTCGGGTAGGGGAGGTACGTGAGATGGAGGAAAGATTATGAGTTTGGTTTTGTCTACATTGAATTTTAGGAAGTGAGAGGTGAAGAAGGAGGATATGGCTGATAGACACTCTGGGATTCTGGACAGCAGAGAGGTGACATCTGGGCCAGAGAGGTAGATCTGAGTGTCGTCCGCTTTCAAGTGGTATTGGAAGCCATGGGACTTTGAGTTGTCCTAGGCCAAGGGTATAGTTGGAAAAAAGTAGGAGCCCCAGGACAGAGCCTTGAGGGACTCCAACAGGGAGAGGTAGGTAGTGTGGGACAGGGAAACGCTAAATGTGCGGTCGGAAAGGTATGAGGCAATCCAGGACAGGGCAAGGTCTTTGATGCCAAGGGAAGAAAGAATCTGTAGCAGTAGGCAGTGGTCGACTATGTCGAAGGCAGAGGACAGGTCGAGAAGGAGAAGGATGGAGAAATATCTTTTAGTTTTGGCTGTGAGTAAGTCATTAGTAATTTTGGTCAGGGCAGTTTCGGTGGAGTGGTAGGGGTGGAAGCCAGATTGTAGGTTGTCAAGGAGACAGTTAGATGAGAGGTGGGAGGAAAGTTGAGCATGGACATGCTGCTCAAGGAGTTTGGAAGCAAATTGGAGCAGTTACATGGAGCGATACCTGGGCCTGGCAGTTGGGTCAAGGTTAGTTTTTTTGACGATGGGTGTGATGGTGGCATGTTTGAAGGCAGAGGGGAAGGTACCAGAAGATAGCGATAGGTTGAAGAGATGGGTTGGGGAGCAGGTGGGAAGGGATGGGGTCGAGTGCACAGGTGGTGAGGTGTGATTTGGAAAGGAGATGAGTGAGCTCTCCCTCAGTGATGTTTGAGAGGGAGGTTATTAGGGAAGGGCAGAAGTCTGGTATATGGAGTGGCTGGGGTGAGGCAACAGTAAAGGTTTGCCTTGTTTGGTCGATCTTATTTTTGAAGTAGGTGGCAAAGTCCTCGGCCGAGATGAGGGGAGTTGGAGGTGGCAGTGGTGGGCGGAGGAGAAAGTTGAATATGCTGAACAGTTGTTTTGGGTTGTAGGATAATGAAGATATAAGGTTTGTGAAATAGGTCTGTTTAGCAGAGGTGAAGGCTAATTTGAAAGCAAGTGTAGCTTGTTTGAAGACAGTGAAGTCGTCTGGCAGGCGTGTTTTCTTCCAACGCCGCTCCACGACCCTGGATGCTTGTCGAAGTTTTTGGGTGAGATTGTTATGCCAGGATTGCCTATTGATTTGTCGCACTTTGCCATGCATGAGAGGGGCAACTGAGTCTATGGCTGATGTGAGGGTAGTGTTATAGAAAGCGGTGGGGCTGTCAATGTTGTGGAGTGAAGAGTGAAGATATAGAGGACAGAGGTAGAAGAGAGTCTGAGAGTCTGTGAATGTCTAGGTGTGCAAGGTTTCTGCAAGGATGTTCTAGCAGCTGGACATGGGGGCGGGTGAGGAGGACAAGGATGAGAAAATGAGTAGATGGTGGTCAGATGGGGGAAGGGAGAGGAGCTTAGACAGGGAACAGAGGCGGGTGAAGATGAGGTCTAGTGTATGTCCATCTGTGTGGGTGGCTGTGGAGGACCACTGAGTAAGTCCAAAGGATGAGGTAAGGGACAGGAGTTTGGAAGCTGCTGGCTGGCAGGTGTCAGTAGGGATATTAAAGTCGCCCATGATGATGGTGGGGATGTCAGGAGAGAGAAAGTGAAGAAGCCAGGTGGAGAATCTCTATTATCCTGTATGTATATACTGCACAGTACCACTTCTCCTGTCCTGTATACTGGCCGTAATTCTCAGTATCTGCATTATGCTGTATATACTCTGCACAGTACCACTTCTGTCCTGTATGGTGGTTGCAATTCTCATTATGCTGCTCAGTAACTGTACTGCACTGCACATTATAATTTATCTTATTCTGTAGGTACGAGAAGCACAGTAACACTTTTTTGTTGGTCTTTATGCAGGGTGTAATATTTTGTTAAGCGGATGTTGTTGGAGCCAGTGGGTGGAGATGAAGATATCGATATATTTTACTGTGGGAATGGAAGAAATGCAGCCCTGAAATTTCCGATGTTTGTGAGGAAACAGATTTTACTTCAGATGAGAAGAGGTTTTTCCAGGACAACACTGAGACATTGCTGAGCTATGGCGTCTCTACCCATAGTGATGCCACATTACTGATCTTACTGTAGATGCGATATGTTATGGGAATTCATTATGCAACCATTACTACAAAGATTAACTTCAGCAGCTTTCTTGACTTTAAGCCACTAATTAGTCACATACAACTGCTAACAATCTGTAAAAGGGAGCACATACTTTTACCAAGAAGTCAGTTCTTTTATAAGCGCAAAGGGTTTTCCACTTTCAGGACAGTAGACCTGAAATGCTGTAAAATGCCTAAAATAACAAACAGAGCAGTTACTCGTGCCCTCCCTGGGTCCAGCGTCAGCTGCTTGGGTTTCATATGGAGTCTGCAGAAATATTTAAAAATATATATTTATATATAAATTGGGGTCCATATCTATGAACTCCAATCTCATTGCTAAGGATAACATAATCCTACTAACGGGATTTTGGTGTGGGTGTCATACTGGTACAGTAGTTGGACCCCTCTAGTTTTCATCCCAGTTGCCCAGGAATTGTTTTGAACACTACAATACCAGGCCACATGTTGTTTGTGCTGCTGTGAGCATCCTGCATGGCCTAAATGTGCTACCCATTAATATCCTCACTGATAGCAGCCAAGGCTGTAAGTGCCAGGATTTCTGCACATGGTGCTCATATTCCATACTGAATAAATCTACATGTATTGAAAATGTTGTTTCCATTTTTTCATCATTTGCGTATCAGTAATATGTCTCCATACTCTGATTTCCATAATTCCAAGACGTTTCCTTCTTGATGCTGCAATTTCATTGTTGAAGACTTTACACTGTATGTACACAACCTACACAGAGGGTTACATATTCCATTTAACCTTTAAGATTTAACATTTTTTTTTCCACAATAGTCTTTTGCTACCTCTATTGTAAAAGATTACACACGGAGTCAGCAGAGTTAATGTTAATTTACACAAATCGGCAGCATTAAATGCTCACCAAATTGTTTAGTTTATAGCTGATTGGCAGTCATCTAATAGCCCGCTTATACCGTCAGACTGGACTTCAGATGAGCACTAAATGATCTGTGGTAGATCGTTCTGTGCATATATAGTAGGCTGCCATTGTTGTTGGCAGTGCGAGTCCTGATTACACAAAATGATTTGCTAACGAGAACAATGACCTTTTTTCAGCACAAAAGATCATTTCACCAGACTAACCAGCATTTTGCATTACTTAAAACCCACCCAATATGTGATATTACAAAATGTGGGGCCCTTTGTTATTACGTAAACTGCCGTTGACACTTAGCGCATTTTTCCATTCTGATGAAGGGGTCAATCCAGCCCTGAAACGCATGTAGATGTCTAAAAGAAAGTCATCCACTGGCATACCGATTTTCTTTTGCCTGCAGAATGTTAACTGATATCTGGTCCTAAAAAAGTTGCACTCTGTAGCGCTATAGCATGCAAGCATAAAATATATGACATTTAAATTGCATTACTGCTCTAGAAAATAGGAAAAAATGAGAATGCTTAGCGCATAAATTGGCAAATTCATGTATACCCACCAACCGCGATAAGGCGATTCTCTTTGCTTGGATCCTATTCTAATCTGGATATGGCTACTCTTAGTATACACCTGCAGCGCCCCAGAGTCCTGGTCGTTGCAGTACTGTGGCTCCGCCACTAAGGGGAGCTATGGTACGTCTGATGGCACTGAAGGAGTTCATCTGACCAGGTATCACAGACACCAATACATTTCACAGTCGGGCCTCCAGGGGGAGCTAAGGGTTCTATTCATTAGGCCACTCCTCACATACTGGTAAAACTGGGGGTCAGGCAGGAAGTTAGGGAGAACGCTGACTGGGTTGGAACCAGGCAACACCTTGTGGCAGAGGGTGTTGTGGGGGAAGATTCGGTAGGGCCCCTGTCGGGGGTGGGATCCGGACAGAGGTCTGGCAACTTGAGAGAACATCACGGGACCGTGCCTGCTCAGCATAGCGGCGGTGCCCAAGGAAGGATTAGAAGCGAGATAGATTGTGCTGAGTGAGAAACGAGATCAAAGCAACAAGGAGAATACCAGTAGGAGTCGTGCTGTGAGACCGAGGCAACATCCTACTGAGGTGCACAACCGGCGGCCGGAACGCCGAGGAAGTATTCATACATCTAGCTTCAAGCAATACTTCAAACCAACGGCAGGACAGTCAGTCATAGGCGGGCTGTCTCACCTAAATCACCTACGAAGACATAGGGGGCAACTTGTGGAGAGGGGCGACTCTAGGGTCCCGGAAGAGCTCCGAGCCTACCCGTCATACGGGTGCCGTCCTAACCGTAACATCAGGGAGGGACGGAAGATTAGCAGAACATCATCTAATCGAGTTGTGAGGGAACTTAAGAAACAGACACAACAGTTGTGGGGACTATCCCGTAAGCACAGCAGGGAAGGACCACAACACATAGCGCTAGCAGGAAGGCACAGATTTCCACCTGCAAGGAGAACTCTGGAAGTGCCATCGGACCGGCCGGACTTGCGCAGCCTGGTTAACCGTATTCCGGATTGAGGACCCAGAGATCTTCAGTAAAGAGGTAAAGAGACTGCAACCTGGTGTCCTCGTTATTTATTGCATTGCACCACCACCACTATCCACATCTATTGCTGTACGCCCCTCAGCAGGGTCACGGACCGGTTCTAGCCACCGTGACAATCCCAGAGCAGAGACTCAGAGGCCCGGTACCGGGTACCCCTCGGCCCTGCGGCAGTGGGGGCGCTACAACTTGGCATCACGAACAGGATCTACTTAAGCCTGAAGAATCAGGTCATGTGTGCCTTGGAACTGTGATTTATTATACTTGGGCTGTGACTTATTGCAAAGACTGTGCCGCGCCACTTGCCGCCAAAATCCGCCATTACAGCGCTGAGGAGAGCGCAGGAGAAGAAGAAGGGCGTGGAGTGGGCGTAGACAAGCTGAAGAGCGCGAAAGACAATGGCCGCCCAGTCTAAATATTGTTGCATCCTAAGGGCGGGCCCGTCAACAGGGGAGATCAGCCTCCTGATCTTCTATGGCGGGCGGAGACCGAAGAAACGAAACTATGACTCAGATGAGGTGGGACTGGAGACTGGAGAAGGCCTGCAGAAAAGGATGGCCCCGCATCGACCCCCATCACCGGAGGATTACTCTGATATGCCCCTGCTGGAGGATCTGGATCCGTGGGAGCTGTCGATGGGGCATCCTTTGCCTGCGCAGTCCCCAGCCCGTGTGCCTCCCCCAGGGGAAAGGAGTGACGCTAGAGGAGTCACCCCAGGTAGGGGTACTGAGTGCCGCGGCCCCCAGGGAGGTCGCATCACCTCTGCACCAGACCCGGCCGCCGCTGCGGCCACTGGCGCTCCAGCATTCCTGCCGCCTGCGCCCAAAGAACCGGAGGGGCCAGACATGGGGCCCTTCCCTTGGGGAGAATACAGGAATTACCTGATTGCGGAGTTCCAGCGGGAAGTGGAGCGGGAGGCGCGTGGTGAGCTGGTAGAGGGCTCCCTGCCGAAGTGGGGTGTCGTGATTGTTTACCTGCCTCAGACAGGATAGGGCTTCGTGCAGGAGATCGGGAAAGCCCTGAGAGTCCGCATCACTCGGGATGAAGTGGAGCCCTGCCTGTGCGGAGACGGCGCCAAGTCCTTCCTGAAGCCGGGGGATGTGGTCACATATCGCCGGCACCTAAAGGCGAGCAGCTGGTGGGCCCGGGATATGCAGCGCTGCACCGCCGTTCTGTCGGTATCCCGAACCGAGGGGGAGGAGCTCGCCGCTGAAGCCGCTGCTGCCGCCGCCGCCGCTGCTAGCATTATCCATCGACCCACACAGACCCTCATTGCAGCGCACGACCTGGTCGTGCAGAAGACCCGAACCCACGGGGTACACCTGGCTGCGGGAGTGGACTTGGAGTTCAACTTATCCGGGCCGCAGAAAGCCACCTGCCAGGTAAAGCCTCGGTGGGGGCTGCCAGAAACTGAGTAGTGAATAAGTTTTAATGACTGTAAATAAGTTAACTGTTTTCACCATGTTGCTGCTAAAACCCGTTTAGGGTTATTCTTAAAGGGATCCCTTTGTTGACCCGGGATCCCTACTGCTTTTTGGTTATTTTCTATTTTCTTCTTCGCTACCAAGAACTGCCGCAATCATGAACAGTGCATGATACAAACTGCTTGTAAATAGTTTGCACCTTCTTAAAGGTGATCCCTACTGGTTTTACTTAAAGAAGGACTCTTTGTGAAGATACCGCACCGGAGCCTTTGCTGAGTATGGACTGGTAGCTTGAGAAGATGTGCTATCTCATAAAGACTTGGTCCCCTCTTAAAGGGGATGTTCACTTGTTGCACTTAAAGAATGGTATTGCTTTAAGACAGATAGATAGAAATAATGTCTTGACAAAAAGAAAGTGATGATGATGCTTACATGTAAAAGTTATATGTATCCAACTAGTTGATTGTAAGAAATGATTGATAACGTTGATAGAAAAATGAGGACAGAGAGTGAACCCGTACGGGGTTAGTCAGTGAGTCCTCTTAGGAGCCATGTAAGGATGGCTCAGTGATTTCAAACCGAAAGTAAATGTTATGTTCTATACTGTGTATAGTAGTTGAAAAGGCAGTAGGCCCGGGCTGAAAGGGGCGGTCCTGTAAAGAAAGGAGAGGCAGTAGGCCTGGAGCAGTTAGGACAGGCGGTCCTGCAGATTTAACGAAGGAGAATGAAAGAGAAAGAGTTCAGAATAATTCTTTAGTGGGTTTAGTCTGTACGCCCTTGAAGAAGAAGTCAGTTTCATATTGTTTTATAAGTAAGTCTTTAGTGGATAGGGAGTATACGTCCTTAAAGGCAATGTCGACTTGTTATTCAAAAGTTTGCACTAAGTAGAATACCCGGTTGGGTAACAGGAGTTATTTATAGCCTGTAAATTATAATGTTTAACCATGTTTGTAACGTTCAAGTGTCCTCACCACCCATAAAGGGAAGCTCTGTTCAAGCTTACTTATCGTTATTACATTTTCAAAATTGTATGTCTTTTTGCTAACCTGTATTGTTGTTTTCTTCCCAGTCCAGGAGTACTGGATTTAACCGGGGGGGAGTGCAGCGCCCCAGAGTCCTGGTCGTTGCAGTACTGTGGCTCCGCCACTAAGGGGAGCTATGGTACGTCTGATGGCACTGAAGGAGTTCATCTGACCAGGTATCACAGACACCAATACATTTCACAGTCGGGCCTGCAGGGGGAGCTAAGGGTTCTATTCATTAGGCCACTCTGTTGTGAACTGTGTTTCTGGGCTCCCTCTGGTTGTCACTAACGGTATTGTGTTAGGCATGTCTTGTTGCAGGCCTGAGCTCCAGCTGTGTCGTTAAGCAGCGGGTGTTCCCTATTTAAGTCTCCTCTGGACTCAGTCTCTTGCCTGGCATCGTTGTATCCAGACCTATATGGTCTCCTCCGGATTCCTTTCAGTCTGTCTCATGCAAGAAAAGCTAAGTCCGTTTTGTATAATTTGGATCGTTTGCATTTTTCAGTGTTTTTGTCCAGCTTGCTTAATATTTGATTTTCTGGCTCGCTGGAAGCTCTAGGGGGCTGATATTCTCCCTCCGCACCGTCAGTCGGTGTGGGGGTTCTTGAATGTTCAGCGTGGATGTTTTTGTAGGGTTTTCTGCTGACCGCATAGTCCACTATCTATTTTCTGCCTATCTAGACTAGTGGGCCTCACTTTGCTGAATCTAGTTCATCTCTACATTTGTGTTTTCCTCTTGCCTCACCGTTATTATTTGTTGGGGGCTTTCTATATCTTTGGGGTTCAATTTCTCTGGAGGCAAGTGAGGTCTTATTTTCCCTCTAGGGGTAGTCAGTTCTCCGGCTGGCTCGAGACGTCTAGAACCAACGTAGGCACGTTCACCGGCTGCTTCTAGTTGTGTGTGTTAGGATCAGGTATGCGGTTAGCCCAGTTTCCACCTCCCTAGAGCAGTATTTATGTTTTTGCTATCTTGCCGGAATATCAGAGATCCTCTACCACTGGGATCATAACAGTATGCAAGGCCAAAAGAAAATGTTTATTGCATCGCAGAAGCGGGATTAAAAAGAAGTTCTGAGGTTTTTTTTTGTTTTTTTTTGTTGCTGCAGTTTGCCTAGCTTCTTCCATCCCCAATTTTCTCTGAGTGGCTGGAACTCTGCTGCAGATATGAATGTCCAGACTCTGACTTCTAGTGTGGATCAGCTTGCTGCTAGGGTGCAAAGCATTCAGGATTTTGTTATCCATAGCCCTATGTCTGAACCAAAAATACCTATTCCTGAGCCGTTTTTTTGGAGATAGATCTAAGTTCCTGAATTTTAGGAATAATTGCAAATTGTTTCTGTCTCTGAAACCTCGTTCCTCTGGTGATTCCGCTCAGCAAGTTAAGATTGTTATTTCCTTCTTGCGCGGCGACCCTCAAGATTGGGCCTTCTCTCTGGCGCCAGGAGATCCTGCATTGGTGAATGTTGATGCGTTTTTCCTGGCACTTGGTTTGCTTTATGAGGAGCCTAATCTTGAAAATCAGGCTGAAAAGATGTTGCTGGCTATCTCTCAGGGTCAGGACGAAGCTGAGGTATATTGTCAAAAATTTCGGAAATGGTCCGTGCTTACTCAATGGAATGAGTGTGCACTGGCCGCAAATTTCAGAAATGGTCTTTCTGAAGCCATTAAAGATGTGATGGTGGGGTTTCCTATCCCTACAGGTCTGAATGATTCAATGGCTCTGGCCATTCAAATTGATCGACGTTTGCGGGAGCGCAAATCTGTTAATCCTTTGGCGGTGCTGTCTGAACGGTCACCTGATTCTATGCAATGTGACAGAATTCTGACCAGAGTTGAGCGACAAAATCATAGACGTCAAAATGGGTTGTGTTTCTACTGTGGTGATTCGACACATGTTATCTCAGCATGCTCTAGACGCTTAAAAAGGATTGTTAATCCTGTCGCCATGGGTACTTTTCAGCCTAAGTTTATTTTGTCTGTGACTTTAATTTGTTCATTATCTTCTTACTCAGTTATGGCTTTTGTGGATTCTGGTGCTGCTTTAAGTCTGATGGATTTGTCGTTTGCCAAGCGCTGCGGTTTTGTCCTGGAGCCTTTGGAAAATCCTATTCCTCTTAGAGGAATTGATTCTATGCCATTGGCAGAGAATAAACCTCAGTATAGGACGCAAGTGACCATGTGCATGACTCCTGTACATCAGGAGGTGATTCGTTTTCTGGTACTGCATAAAATGCATGATGTTGTCGTTTTGGGTCTGCCATGGTTACAGGCCCATAATCCAGTTTTAGATTGGAAAGCTATGACTGTGTCTAGTTGGGGGTGTCAGGGGATTCATTGCGATTCTCCATTGGTGTCTATTGCTTCTTCTACTCCTTCTGAGATCCCTGAGTTTTTGTCAGACTTTCAGGATGTATTTAATGAGGCCAGGTCCAGTGCCCTTCCTCCTCATAGGGACTGTGATTGTGCTATAGATTTGATTCCTGGTAGTAAGTTTCCTAAGGGACGACTCTTTAATTTATCTGTGCCAGAGCATGCCGCGATGCGGAGTTATATAAAGGAGTCTTTGGAGAAGGGACATATTCGCCCATCCTCTTCTCCTCTTGGTGCAGGATTCTTTTTTGTGGGCAAGAAAGACGGGTCTTTGAGACCTTGTATAGATTATCGTCTTCTGAATAAGATCACGGTTAAATTTCAGTATCCTTTGCCATTGTTGTCTGATTTATTTGCTCGGATTAAGGGATCCAGTTGGTTCACCAAGATAGATCTTCGTGGTGCGTATAACCTTGTGCGCATAAAGCAGGGAGATGAATGGAAAACGGCATTTAATACGCCCGAGGGTCATTTTGAGTACCTGGTGATGCCTTTTGGATTATCGAATGCCCCTTCTGTGTTTCAGTCCTTCATGCATGACATCTTCCGGAAATATCTGGATAAATTTATGATTATTTATCTGGATGATATTTTGATTTTTTTCTGATGATTGGGAGTCCCATGTGAACCAGGTCAGGATGGTGTTTCAGGTTCTGCGGGAGAATGCTCTATTTGTGAAGGGCTCAAAATGTATCTTTGGGGTACAGAAGGTTTCTTTTTTGGGTTTTATTTTTTCCCCTTCTACTGTGGAGATGGACCCAGTCAAGGTCCGTGCCATTCATGACTGGACTCAGCCCACGTCTGTTAAGAGCCTGCAGAAGTTCTTGGGCTTTGCTAATTTTTACCGTCGTTTTATCGCTAATTTTTCCAGCGTGGTTAAACCTTTGACGGATATGACCAAGAAGGGTTCTGATGTTGCTAATTGGTCTCCTGCGGCCGTGGAGGCCTTTCGGGAGCTGAAGCGTCGGTTTACTTCAGCGCCAGTCTTGTGCCAGCCGGATGTCTCTCTTCCCTTCCAGGTTGAAGTTGATGCTTCTGAGATTGGTGCAGGGGCTGTTTTGTCGCAAAAAAGTTCTGATGGCTCTGTGATGAAGCCATGCGCCTTCTTTTCAAGAAAATTTTCGCCTGCTGAGCGGAACTATGATGTTGGTAATCGGGAGTTGTTGGCTATGAAGTGGGCATTTGAGGAGTGGCGACATTGGCTCGAGGGAGCTAGACATCGTGTGGTGGTCTTGACTGATCATAAAAATCTGATTTACCTCGAGTCTGCCAAGCGCCTGAATCCTAGACAGGCTCGTTGGTCGTTGTTTTTCTCCCGTTTTGACTTTGTGGTCTCGTACCTGCCTGGTTCGAAGAACGTGAAGGCTGATGCACTTTCTAGGAGTTTTGTGCCTGACTCTCCGGGAGTCTCGGAGCCGGCTGGTATTCTCAGAGAGGGAGTGATTTTGTCTGCCATTTCCCCAGATTTGCGACGAGTGCTGCAGAAATTTCAGGCTGATAGGCCTGATCATTGCCCACCAGAGAGACTGTTTGTCCCTGACAGATGGACCAGCAGAGTTATTTCTGAGGTTCATTCTTCAGTGTTGGCGTGACATCCTGGGATTTTCGGTACCAGAGATTTGGTGGCTAGGTCCTTTTGGTGGCCTTCCTTGTCGCGGGATGTGCGTTCTTTTGTGCAGTCCTGTGGGATTTGTGCTCGGGCTAAGCCTTGCTGTTCTCGTGCCAGCGGGTTGCTTTTGCCCTTGCCTATCCCGAAGAGGCCTTGGACGCACATTTCCATGGATTTCATTTCGGATCTTCCGGTATCTCGGAAGATGTCTGTCATCTGGGTGGTGTGCGATCGTTTTTCTAAAATGGTCCATTTGGAGCCCTTGCCTAAGTTGCCTTCCTCCTCTGATTTGGTCCCTTTGTTCTTTCAGAATGTGGTTCGTTTGCACGGCATCCCTGAGAATATTGTGTCTGACAGAGGATCCCAGTTTGTGTCCAGATTCTGGCGATCCTTTTGTGCTAAGATGGGTATTGATTTGTCTTTTTCGTCGGCTTTTCATCCTCAGACTAATGGCCAGACCGAGCGAACTAATCAGACGTTGGAGACTTATTTGAGATGTTTTGTTTCTGCTGAACAGGACGACTGGGTTACCTTTTTGCCACTGGCCGAGTTTGCCCTTAATAATCGGGCTAGTTCTGCCACTTTGGTTTCACCCTTTTTCTGCAACTCTGGTTTTCATCCTCGTTTCTCCTCGGGCCAGGTTGAGCCTTCTGACTGTCCTGGGGTTGATTCTGTGGTGGATAGGTTGCAGCGGATTTGGAACCATGTGGTGGACAATTTGAAATTGTCACAAGACAAGGCCCAGCGTTTTGCCAACCGCCGCCGCGGTGTGGGTCCCCGACTTCGTGTTGGGGATTTGGTTTGGTTGTCTTCTCGGCATGTTCCTTTGAAAGTCTCCTCTCCTAAGTTCAAGCCTCGCTTTATCGGTCCTTATAAGATTTTGGAAATCCTTAACCCGGTGTCTTTTCGCTTGGACCTTCCAGCGTCATTTGCTATTCATTATGTGTTCCATAGGTCCTTGTTGCGGCGGTACGTGGTGCCTATGGTTCCTGCTGTTGAGCCTCCTGCCCCGGTTTTGGTTGAGGGCGAGTTGGAGTACGTGGTGGAGAAGATTCTGGATTCTCGTATCTCTAGACGGAAACTCCAGTATTTAGTTAAGTGGAAAGGCTATGGTCAGGAGGATAATTCCTGGGTTGTCGCCTCTGATGTTCATGCGGCTGATTTGGTTCATGCCTTTCACGCTGCTCATCCTGATCGCCCTGGGGGTCTTGGTGAGGGTTCGGTGACCCCTCCTCAAGGGGGGGTACTGTTGTGAACTGTGTTTCTGGGCTCCCTCTGCTGATCACTAACGGTATTGTGTTAGGCATGTCTTGTTGCAGGCCTGAGCTCCAGCTGTGTCGTTAAGCAGCGGGTGTTCCCTATTTAAGTCTCCTCTGGACTCAGTCTCTTGCCTGGCATCGTTGTATCCAGACCTATATGGTCTCCTCCGGATTCCTTTCAGTCTGTCTCATGCAAGAAAAGCTAAGTCCGTTTTGTATAATTTGGATCGTTTGCATTTTTCAGTGTTTTTGTCCAGCTTGCTTAATATTTGATTTTCTGGCTCGCTGGAAGCTCTAGGGGGCTGATATTCTCCCTCCGCACCGTCAGTCGATGTGGGGGTTCTTGAATGTTCAGCGTGGATGTTTTTGTAGGGTTTTCTGCTGACCGCATAGTCCACTATCTATTTTCTGCCTATCTAGACTAGTGGGCCTCACTTTGCTGAATCTAGTTCATCTCTGCGTTTGTGTTTTCCTCTTGCCTCACCGTTATTATTTGTTGGGGGCTTTCTATATCTTTGGGGTTCAATTTCTCTGGAGGCAAGTGAGGTCTTATTTTCCCTCTAGGGGTAGTCAGTTCTCCGGCTGGCTCGAGACGTCTAGAACCAACGTAGGCACGTTCACCGGCTGCTTCTAGTTGTGTGTGTTAGGATCAGGTATGCGGTTAGCCCAGTTTCCACCTCCCTAGAGCAGTATTTATGTTTTTGCTATCTTGCCGGAATATCAGAGATCCTCTACCACTGGGATCATAACACCACTCCTCACATACTGGTAAAACTGGGGGTCAGGCAGGAAGTTAGGGAGAACGCTGACTGGGTTGGAACCAGGCAACACCTTGTGGCAGAGGGTGTTGTGGGGGAAGATTCGGTAGGGCCCCTGTCGGGGGTGGGATCCGGACAGAGGTCTGGCAACTTGAGAGAACGTCACGGGACCGTGCCTGCTCAGCATAGCGGCGGTGCCCAAGGAAGGTTTAGAAGCGAGATAGATTGTGCTGAGTGAGAAACGAGATCAAAGCAACAAGGAGAATACCAGTAGGAGTCGTGCTGTGAGACCGAGGCAACATCCTACTGAGGTGCACAACCGGCGGCCGGAACGCCGAGGAAGTATTCATACATCTAGCTTCAAGCAATACTTCAAACCAACGGCAGGACAGTCAGTCATAGGCGGGCTGTCTCACCTAAATCACCTACGAAGACATAGGGGGCAACTTGTGGAGAGGGGCGACTCTAGGGTCCCGGAAGAGCTCCGAGCCTACCCGTCATACGGGTGCCGTCCTAACCGTAACATCAGGGAGGGACGGAAGATTAGCAGAACATCATCTAATCGAGTTGTGAGGGAACTTAAGAAACAGACACAACAGTTGTGGGGACTATCCCGTAAGCACAGCAGGGAAGGACCACAACACATAGCGCTAGCAGGAAGGCACAGATTTCCACCTGCAAGGAGAACTCTGGAAGTGCCACCGGACCGGCCGGACTTGCGCAGCCTGGTTAACCGTATTCCGGATTGAGGACCCAGAGATCTTCAGTAAAGAGGTAAAGAGACTGCAACCTGGTGTCCTCGTTATTTATTGCATTGCACCACCACCACTATCCACATCTATTGCTGTACGCCCCTCAGCAGGGTCACGGACCGGGTCTAGCCACCGTGACAATCCCAGAGCAGAGACTCAGAGGCCCGGTACCGGGTACCCCTCGGCCCTGCGGCAGTGGGGGCGCTACACACCTATACCTGGTTTCTGTTTGGAAGGGATGGTCAGTCTTTTGTTATTGGTATACATAGGCCCTCTGACCAATCACTTCACCAATCAGCCTCTGGCGGTTTTAATCACAGCAGGATCCAACCTTCCCACATAAAGGTAGGCTTCAGCCTAGGAGAGGATTCACATTAGATAGGTTCCCAGAAAAGAGAATCGCCTTATCGCTGCTGCTGGGCATACATGAATTGGGCAATTTATGTGCTAAGTATTCTCATTTTTTCCTATTTTCTAGAGCAGTAATGCAATTCAAATTTCATATATTTCATGTTTTCATGCTATAGTGCTACAGAGTGCAACTTCATTTGTCAGTTATATAAGGAGATGGCTACTCTTAGTATACACATGTACACACCTGTTTTCTATTTGGAAGTGACAGTGAGTCTTTTGTTAATTGATATCTAGTCCTGACTTACAAGATTTCAATGTATTTGGCATTATCACTAGGTTTCTTCTCGCTTACACAGGACTGACAGAAACAGTAGGATTATCAAAAGGTGTTTTAGTACAACACACAGACGAACAGGCCACTATAAGGAAGAATCATATCCCTTGTACACTCTGCCATAAAGTTTTTTTCCTGAGCGCTTTTCTCTTTGTATGTTTTTAAGCATTTTCTACTCTATCATTGCGCTTCTGGTCTCACATCCCGTGGCTCACAGGAAATTTTTCCTAGGTTTGATTTCATTCCTTACGATCTTGTTGTTTCAGGCTTCAAAAAGGAAACTCGTCTGGACGTTTTCTTACAATTGTATTAGACAAACCCAGTGACTCCATGAATCCTTCAGATTGCCCCATTGTGAAATTCAGTAAATATGTCTCCATTATATAAACTTTGGACCTCCACATCTCAGGAGAAACCCCCTCCCCATTCTGTATTTATTGCTTTTTCTCATTGGCCTTGTCATGTTCATGGGGTTAAACAAGTATTGTAGGCAAATATTGTTTGCCTGGTTCATCATGGAATAAAACATCAGGTCTGGAGACTGTTGGTGACGAGGAAATATGAGGCTTCTTTCCATTATAACCCAACTAAATGTATGTGAAGTGAATGTGAAGGCAAATGTAAAGGCAAACAAGGACCTAATATTCTTGGACCTAGGAATCCAGATATGGGCCTAAAATACCTATATTAATCTGTGAAGGCTGACCTGGACCTAACATACCTACATGGACCTAACATATACAGTAAGTTCTTAGCCCATGTAGAGAGAAATAGGAATAGATGAACTTAACACACTTAATTGCACCTTAGAAATCTAGATGCCGGGCCAGACTGGCCATCGGGCAGTTCTGGCAAATGCCAGAAGGGCCGGTGGCAGTCGTGGGCCGCTCGCCAGCGCCGACTCCCCCCCCCCCAACTCACCCCCCAGCCAGCGCCGCCGACTCACCCCCCCCGCCAGCGCCGCCGCATTCAACTATACCGGCGTCTATGACGCCGATACAGTTGAATGCGATGATGGAGAAGAGAGAGTCTGCTGATGCTCTCTCTCCCATCATTCCCCGCCCTGCCTGGCGCTGACACTGCAGGTGCGAGATGACATCATATAATCGCACACCTGCTGTGTGTCGGGTGGGCAGACTGCAGCTGCCGAGACCGGAGCCAGGAGCAGCGCAGGGGGCACGAGGAGAGGTGAGTGTTTTTTGTTTTTTTTTTAAATATATCACTGAGTGATAACTGGATTGTGGGGCTATTGGGGGGGCTGCATTACATTCTATGGGGGCTGTGCTGCATTACATTCTATGGGGGCTGGCTGTATTACATTCTATGGGGGATGGCTGTATTACATTCTATCGGGCCTGGCTGCATTACATTCTATGGGGGCTGTGCTGCATTACATTCTATGGGGGCTGTGCTGCATTACATTCTATGGGGGCTGTGCGGCATTACATTCTATGGGGGCTGTGCTGCATTACATTCTATGGGGGCTGTGCTGCATTACATTCTATGGGGGCTTGCTGTATTACATTCTATGGGTGGCTGTCTGCATTACATTCTATGGGGGCTGTGCTGTATTACATTCTATGGGGGCTGGCTGTATTACATTCTATGGGGGCTGGCTGCATTACATCCTATGGGGGCTGGCTGCATTACATTCTATGAGTGGCTGGCTGCATTACATTCTATGGGGGCTGTGCTGTATTACATTCTATGGGGGCTGGCTGTATTACATTCTATGGGGGCTGGCTGCATTACATCCTATGGGGGCTGGCTGCATTACATTCTATGAGTGGCTGGCTGCATTACATTCTATGGGGGCTGGCTGCATTACATTCTATGGGTGGCTGGCTGCATTACATTCTATGGGGGAGGGCTGAATTACATTCTATTGGGTGCTGTATTATATTCTATGGATGGCTACATTATATTCTATGGGGGGCTGCATTATGCTCTATGAGGGGCTACCATATATTATATATGCAGGGGCTGCATTATACTATATGAGGGGGCTGCATTATATTCTCTGGGGGGTTACATTATACTCAGGGGGCTAAAATATATTCTGTGGGGTGGCTAGATTATAGTCTGGGGTGGCATCATTATACTATATGTGGGCTGCATTATACTAGGACTATGGGGAATACATTATACTATATGAAGAACTATGGGGTGCATTATACTATGGGAAGTGAATTGTACTACATGGATGACAATGGCGGGGCATTATACTATATGGGGCACTATGAGGAATGTATTATACTATTTGGAGGACTGAGGAATGTATTATACTATTTGGAGGACTGAGGAGTGTATTATACTATATGGAGGAATTGCAGTGTATTTTAATATATGGAGGTCTATGAGGAGTGTACTATACTATATGGAGGACTATGTGGAGTGTATAATACTATATGGAGGACTGAGGAGTGTATTATACTATATGGAGGACTAAGGAGTGTATTATACTATATGGAGGACTGAGGAGTGTATTATACTATATGGAGGACTGAGGAGTGTATTATACTACATGGAGGACTGAGGAGTGTATTATACTATGGAGGACTGAGGAGCGTATTATACTATATGGAGGACTGAGGTGCACATTATAATATATGGAGGACTATGGGGTGTATTATACTAAACAAGCAAAATGCTGCCTATTCATCGAGTGATTGGATTGTTTATGTGGGAACAGAAATCCTTGTTCTCAGCAGCACATCGCCGGTGTAAACTGTAGTTGTGCTGCTGATAACATGATACTGTATGGGGACAGATTGATCTAATTGTGATTGTTCTGTCCCCATCATTCTTTCTCAGTTGGTGTAAAGAGGCCAGGAAACAAGCGAACAACTTCACTATTGTCAATCACACTCGTTTAGCGGCCTGAGATCAGTGCATGTAAGTACAGCAGAAATGCTTCACAGGGAGACCAGGCAAGGATGATGACCATTGTAGTTAGCACCCGGCGCCTGGGAATAGCGCTAACTCTACTGCTTTTCCCAGCCGCCAGAGCACTTAATTCTGGTATGTGTAATGATTTTTAGGGTTGATGTCAGCTGCGTAATGTCAGCTGCTATCAATCCCTGGTGTAAGTAATGGAGAGGTGTCTATCAGACACCCCCACAACTAGCCCAGACCTGGCGAGACCCAGCGACTCTGAAGAGCCATGATGGTAGTAACAATACCGCTCTTCACAGTCACTGAGCTCAGCGCAAGACACGGAATATCTGCAGAGCGGTGACGTTACTGATGTCACTGCTCTTCAGAGTCACCGGGTCTCGTGCTGTGCAGCGGAACCAAAAGTGGCTGTAGGCAAAGTTTATGGAGCATCAGAATGAGCTTCCATAGCTTTTGGTCGTCTCAATCCCTTCATTATCTACGAGATCCAGTTATGTAGGTAAAGTAGCGGCTTTTCTTGGTACTGCAACTAAAAGCAATAAATAGGACCGAGCTGTAATGCTGGATACAGCTGTAATTATATGTTATACTAGATGGTGGCCCCGTAGTATATGGACAATGATGATTCCAGAATTCGCGGCAGACTGTGCCCATCGCTGATTGGTCGAGGCAACCTTTATGACATCATTGTTGCCATGGCAACCATTATGACATCTACGTCGATACTGTGCCCGGCGCTGATTGGTCGAGGCGAATTCGCGGCAGACTGTGCCCGTCGCTGATTGGTCGAGGCAACCTTTATGACATCATCGTCGCCATGCTGTGCCCGTCGCTGATTTGTCGAGGCCTGGCGGCCTCGACCAATCAGAGACGCGGGATTTCTACGTTGATACTGTGCCCGTCGCTGATTGGTCGAGGCCCAGGCGGCCTCGACCAATCAGAGACGCGGGATTTCCAGGACAGACAGACAGACAGACAGAAAAACCCTTAGACAATTATATATATAGATAGTCCTGTTACACTCCTCTCACTTCTTGTAACCTACAAGTGTACAAAGATATTATACAGTCACCATGTGACAAGTGGGCCTGTGAAACTTCAAATGCCAGGGCTGAATTTTAGTCCCAGTCCTGCCGTGTCCACATGGATCCATGAAAACAGAAACAGACCAAGCAAACTTAATCATGGACCCAGGAAGACAGACATGGACCCAAAACACCAAATTTTGGATCCGTAAAAGTAGATATACCTAACACACCTATAAAAATCTGTAAAGTAGAAATGGATCTTATGTGCCAACATGGAGATAATATACCTACTCATGAATCTTCCACATAATAATGGAAGTGGCCTTATGTTCTTCATGTTCCCAATAAAAGCATCAGCGGCTGGTAAGCATCAGTGATGGCTGGTAAGTAAACCTTGGGGCCCTCTTTTCATGATGCCCAGGTCCTGGAGGGTCCAGCTTCTTGCGAGATGCAGCTGTCTGGCCTGTGTCCAGGAGTTCATGTAGCATTGAGTAAAATCTAGCAGAATTATGGTCTGTTGGATACTTGAGATTAATGTTACCTGCCTGCTTCAAAGCGATGTCTCTACTGGAAAGGAATGTGCTGTAGAAGCACAGAGGCTCCTGGCTGCCATGTCTCCCACTGCACAGTCACTTCTCGGACTGAGAAAAACCCAAAGAGTCCAGAATGAGGAAACCAGGAATGTACCGAGACATGAGTTCTGCCGTGATTCAGTGTATGAAAATGACCTCAATCTGCTGCAACATCCCTTATTGCAGACATAGATCTGACATCAACATAATAGTCTGTCATCTACGTACTGTACATCAATGTGAATTTTTTATTTAGCTGCACCCAATATACAGATCATATAAACAGTAACGGACTGGGGAGCCAATGGTCCACCAGTAACCAACTCCAGGGCCACACTTTTCAACTACATGCATAAGTGACATTATCCTCAATCACAAATATATAGAACAAAGAACTGTGTAGATTGGTAAATTAATAAAACATTGCCTTTGTCTGTACATCGTGATTCAAGTATATTGTGCCAAGAACTGCTCATGCTCATATAAGAGGGTGGTGGCCCAATCTTGCACAGGGCAAGATTCTCCTGCTCTCCTGTGGGCCAGTCCAAGCCTGCACATAGATATTATTTCCGTGTACAGCTAAATCTCTGAGTACACACATTAGATTACTTATAATGTACTAATCCTGAGTTATATCCCGTATTATATTCGAGCTGCGCTCACTATTCTGCTGGTGCAGTCACTGTGTACGTACATTACATTACTTATCCTGTACTGATCCTGGGTTACATCCTGTATTATACCCCAGAGCTGCACTCACTATTCTGCTTGTGGAGTCACTGTGTACATACATTACATTACTTTTCCTGTACTGATCCTGAGTTACATCCTGTATTATACTCCAGAGCTGCACTCACTATTCTGCCGGTGCAGTCACTGTGTACATACATTACATTACTTATCCTGTACTGATCCTGAGTTACATCCTATATTATACCCCAGAGCTGCACTCACTGTTCTGCTGGTGCAGTCACTGTGTACATACATTACATTACTTATCCTGTACTGATCCAGAGATATATCCTGTATTATACTCCAGAGCTGCACTCACTATTCTGCTGGTGCAGTCACTGTGTGCATACATTACATTACTTATCCTGTACTGATCCTGAGTTACATAATGTATTATACTCCAGAGCTGCATTCACTATTCTGCTGGTGGAGGCACTGTATATATAAATTACATGTATAAATTGCTAGGATGGAAAGTCTTATGATCCTGGAATACCAAACACATCGAGGAGTATGGTGTCATCTTATTGTTGCATCCTCCACTGGTATTTTTGTGTACCAGAATAAGAAGTCCAGCAGCAGGGGACAACGGGGGTGCACATAAATATTATTGTCTATAGGATTTCACATGTTTACTGACACAATCCAGAAACTAAAGCCACAATTATCTGCACTGCAGGAAGGAAGGGCAGGAAAATGCACAATGAGGACTTCTGAAGAATGCAGGGTCCTTAGTCCAAAGCCCAAGAAGTTGGGTGACACAGGCAATTTTATGACTCTAGCCCAACATTCCAGTAAGTCTACGTTCACATTTGCGGTCGGCGCCGCAGCGTCGGGCGCCACAGCGTCGCCGCATGCGCCCCTATATTTAACATGGGGGCGCATGGACATGCGTTGCACTTGCGTTTTGCGACGCATGCGTCACTGCGGCGCACGCGTCCGGGCGCAGAGGACGCAGCAAGTTGCATTTTTGCTGCGTCCAAAATGAACCAAAAAAAGGACGCATGCGTCGCAAAACGCAGCGTTTTGCATGCGATTTGCTGCGTTTTTGTTTGCGTTGTGCGTTGCGTCGCCGACGCTGCGGCGCACAACGCAAATGTGAACGTAGCCTTATCTATTCCACAGTTCACACAAGAAGTTATTCCTCCACTGGGGATGCTTTAGTGCCCTTATTAATAGTTGCCTATAGTACGAAAGGGGCAGCGGTAGTGGTTTTGCAGGAAATTAGAGAAATATGGCTTGGTATGAAGGTCCTGGTGATCCTAGTTTCCTGAGATGGTGGGAGGAATAGGTAAAGGAGGGCTAATGGGGGTGATTGAAGATCACCTGCATATTAGGTTGCAGAAAATGCAGTTGACTAAAAGTCTAGAAGGGGAGTAGTCTGAGGGACTTTGGGCCACTTGAAGATGGGTAAGAATAAGGTTGAAACGGTGAAGGTGCAAAATTAAAACATTTAGATTGAGCAGTAAGAGGTGAAATCCCACCCAACCCTCTTTTTGTGTCATATAGTGTATAATGGAACCGTGATGTCACACTGTAGTTTGGCAATGGTATTTGAAAGGGCCACTCTTTAAAAGCATTGATCTGAGGGAGCACTGGTCATGAGGAGTACTAAGGAAGGAGCATTGATCTCATTGAACTCTGGTCTTAGGTAGAAGAACTATGCTAGTTAACACTGGTCTAGAAGTTTTTGTGGTACGCTGTTAATTGGTAATTCTTGGGGAGCATCAGTATGGTGAATCATTGATCTTCAAAGGTACTAATCTTGGAGGCAGTAAGGCAGTACTATTAGGCTGCCGTCACACTAGCAGTATTTGGTCAGTATTTTACATCAGTATTTGTAATCCAAAACCAGGAGTGGAACAATTAGAGGAAAAGTATAATAGAAACATATGCACCACTTCAGCATTTATCACCCACTCCTGGTTTTGGCTTACAAATACTGATGTAAAATACTGACCAAATACAGCTAGTGTGACCGCAGCCTTATACTGAGTACCGGTACTTGTTTTGAGGAGCAAAGATCTTCAAGAGCAGTGATCTCAGGAAGTCATGATCTTAGGGATAACTCGCCTGAAGTAGCAATGATTCTGGAAGCATTAATCTGGAGATGAATTGGTCTTAAAAAGCTTCAGTCTTGGGGAGCACTAATCTGAAGTACTAGTGGTCTTGGGGATTATTGGTCTCAGTGCTGAACTACCCATTATGAAGCACCAGTTCTGGTGAATCATTGATATCAGGAAAGGTTTATTAAGACTTAGTAGTTGATACCCGTAACATCTGCCCCAGCTGCAGCAGCATCCTGGTGAGCTTCCTCCTCTTCCTCTGTGCACGCTGCACTGTATTCTGGCGACGCACCTAGAGCACGTGTGCCCTGGCTCCACTGCTCTTAAAGGGACAGCACACATGGTAAAATGATCCTAACTAACAACTGGGTGGCATTTAGTTAAAGTGATCACCTGCATTGTGTCTCCCAGCCAACAGCTGGGAGGTATCTTGCATAAAATGCATCCTTTCCAATAGGGAGGTGCCTGAGCAAACCCTATAGCTTAGTCTTAGAAGTGTTGGTGTGTGCAACTGCATATTGCCAGGTCCCCCATTCTAGTCTGTTATAGTTATTCCCGTATCCTGTGTTCCTGATAGCCTGGTATAGTTTGTCCGTGTTTCTGTGTCAACTCCGGTGGCATCCTAATCCAGAAACCGTGTCTGTGGTACCAATCCCCAGTCTCCTGGTCCCAATTCATTCAATCCTGTGTCCATTGTCCCTAGTCCTAGTTCTGCCAGCTCCAAAACTGTTTCCCTACATGTGTGAACAAGAACCTATCTTCAATATCCACGTTGTTCATACAGTCCATTAGGCTCTGTTACCTACTTGTCAGTGACCTCTCACGCCTCCCCGTGTCAGCGAACCCGACCCCTGGGATTGGCAGCTGCCGTACCGGCGCCTGCCTAAAAGTGGCACCTGGTGGCTACCTGCAGCCCAGTCTGTCTCCACCATCAGGAACTCCAGAGAACACCAGGTAGACGCTTACTTACGCCCCTTCCTAGGCAGGTCCAGCCCTTGGGCACAGTGTGTCCACGAAACACATGTGCCACCTGCTGGCATGACAGTACCAAGTAATTGATGACTGCAATGATAGTGATTCTAGAGACAAGGCGATCAGACAAGGACAACAAGGGAAAGAATGGACACAAGAAGCTTCTCATCATAGACGGAGTTGCCAACTGTCAGTAAATTCCTGGTCGTTAAAAAAAATTAATGCATCTAATAGCTGTTAAAGAAGATGGAGGATCTTATTGTCATTGTAATTATGGGCATTTTACAGATTACAGTAACTGCTACTAATGTCTTCATATCAGTATTCTGGGCAATAAACACGTGTTAGTTATAATCTTTATAGTTCATTATGGTTTACCAAACTGCAAAGAATGTTGGCTATCAATGAATTTTTTATAAGTTGCCCAAAAATAAAGAAAAAAAATCAGATTGGCAACTCATATTCCATCTCTTAGCACTGCCTCTTGCCCATCATCCAACGTGTTTATTTCCCAGAGTTAGCAGTCAGGTAATGATATATCTAGTCCAGTCACAAATATCCATCTTGCCTAGAATGTTTTCTGGAACTTCCTCACTTCTTCATGGACATTTATGTCATTGGCAGGTCCAGATTATAGGTAAGGCAAAAGGGGAAAGGGTCTCCAACAACCTTGATTCGACCCTGGTACGGTCATGAGTCATCTGTAATGAAGAACATGTGTGATAAATTTAGCATAGTCAATACTCATTCCTCACGTCCAAATGCAGGAAAGCTGGTCTGTCTTCATGAAGATGCTCCCTCTACATTAAAACAGTACCAAAAGCACGCCAAGCAGACAAGGGTTAATCCTATGGAGTATGTTCCTTTGTAATTAGGGAGGTTATGGATACATGACCAGCCTTACATATTTTGTCTGCAGCTTGGTGGGTCAGGAAATGCTGATAAGTACTAATTAGGCCACACACAAGGCTTTGCCTACTCTGTTCTCTGCACCTTGCATAGCGCGGACTAGGGATGAACATATCATTGGTTCAGCCTGAGCAGTTGCACAGGGGCCCAAGAGGTGAGAGGGACCACTTCCACCTCCAAAGCAGCAGGAACTTCTGCAATAGCAGAACTATAAGGCTGCCGTCACACTAGCAGTATTTGGTCAGTATTTTACATCAGTATTTGTAAGCCAAAACCAGGAGTGGGTGATAAATGCAGAAGTGGTGCATATGTTTCTATTATACTTTTCCTCTATTTGTTCCACTCCTGGTTTTGGCTTACAAATACTGATGTAAAATACTGACCAAATACTGCTAGTGTGACGGCAGCCTTAGACTGCGAAGGGTCCATGTACTGTTTTTTCACAGGGGCCCTTTTTTGTTTATGTCTGCCACTGGTGCAGACCTACAGAGGACACTATCCTAACATTATGTTTATCTATGAAGTATGTGCTGCATTTTCTGGTCCAAAAACCAAAGTGGTGGCAGGAAAAATCACTACTTACAATATGCATGTTTTTTATTTGTTTTTACATGCGTATTTGCTTTATTTTTACTTGCGTTTTTCACACATTAATTTGGTCGAGTTAAAAATGCTGTAATAAAAAAATTGACATTCTGTGTCTTCGCAAAAATGGAGCAGGGCTCAAAATACACAGTTACATAGGTTAACAAAAGACTCAGGTTTCCTCTTGGTGAGACTGCAAAGACCCCAATCTGGAGCACCAGGCCGCTTCCCTTTCCACCTCTAAAGGAGAGGCTGGCATGACAATGGTTTGGAGGGGGTGGGAGTGTTTAGGTAGTGGGGGTGGGTCCAAGTGTGGATGTTATAGGGCTGTTAAGAGGAGGGGTCCTGCACTTTCCCAATTGCAGGGGTTAGGAACAGTCCTGCCAACCCGCCCTTAAGTTTAGCATTCTGGTTGTGGTTAATGGGAACATTTTCGGGTCATGGTGGCTATTGGCCGCTGGGGGGTCCTTGAAGTTGGTTCTAATTTGGTTTGGGGGATCCATTAGGATATGGATTCCTCAACTGGAAATAAAGTATATTTTTTAATCTGGTGAATTTTGAGGGAACTCATGGCAATTGAATATTGGATCCCTAGAAGTTTAAGTGTGCAATGGAACCCTTTGGGTTATGGTGCTCCCGAGCCTGTGGTGTAACGGCTGGGAGTAATTATGGTTTAATTGTGCTTACAGGCCCCAGGCAGGCACGCACAGCGCAGGCGCCGGATTTAAGAAGAAACACCGCGAAGGGGGCGGAAACCAGCGCCCCTGAAGAGAAGAGTGACGGCCGTTGGGGGATTCATACAGGACGCTTAGGACCGCCTCCAGGTACAATATCTGGTCTTTGTGGACAATTTTCAAAACGCTTTATTGAGGTAATAACTTAATCAAAAACTAAAAGAGCCACCTTGTTAGACTGCAGCATTACTGCTGCACAAGGTGGCTCTTTTAGTTCATAACGGCTGGAGGGGGTGACAGTGGCCCTTTAAAGGCAGAGTATGGAGTTATCCCACTGGAACATCAACAACTTAACTCTTATAACCAAGCTCATGGCCAAATGCCCTGTTGCACATGCAGTGTTAACTCAGCCATCAAGCCGCAACAAATCAATGTGTGGAGCAATATATGGGGTTTATTATTCTGTATGGAGCACTATGTGGTGCCCATAATACTGTATGGAGGAATATACTGTCCGTTTTCTGAGCTATTGATATTACTCCTGTAATGATAAAGAAGTAAGTGAAATCTTTGGCATCTGTGCATCATGAATTGTGGTATGTGTTAGGCTACGTTCACATTAGCGGCGGGCGCCGCAGCGGCGCCGCATGCGTCATGCGCCCCTATATTTAACATGGGGGCGCATGGACATGCGTCGCACTTGCGTTTTGCGCCGCATGCGTCGCTGCGGCGCCCGCGTCCGGGCGCAGAGGACGCAGCAAGTTGCATTTTTGCTGCGTCCAAAATCAATTAAAAAAAGGACGCATGCGGCGCAAAACGCAGCGTTGTGCATGCGTTTTGCTGCGTTTTTGTTTGCGTTGTGCGCTGCGGCGCCGACGCTGCGGCGCACAACGCAAATGTGAACGTAGCCTTAAATGGGCCCACAAAAATCTGGAGTCGGCCCTGCCTGTCAGGTTTGTTATTGGCCAACAACGGGGAACATACTAATGCCAACCTGATACATTGGGGTGGGAAGGAAGACACCAAAAACCCCCAGTAACAAAGAAACGGAGAAGGGGCAGTGCAATGCCTGCCATTCATCAGGAAAGTTAGTGATAATAGCTGTGGTTCCTCACGTCACTCATAAGTACCTCACCGCCTGTTTGCGGTCACAGAAATTATCTATGCTGCCTAGTTACCTAGCATTTTGTGGATTTATGCTGTCATAAAATTATTTTTGTAGAGTTTTTATATAGACTTTTTAATTAAATTATTAAAACTAATATTTTAATCCCATTTTTGCTATATCTAATCTGATACGAAAGCGGGGCAATCTTTTGGGTTTTCCTAGCTAATTGATTTATAAAAAAAAGTATGCAGCAAACATGCTGCAAAAATGCCACGTGTGAACTTACCCTTTCAGTGCTCATCCATACTGAACACTATACAGTATGTATATGGATGAGAGCGGCTTTTGCTTCCTATATGGCAGCAAAGGAAGATCTTAAAGGGGTATTCCCATCTCCAAGATCCTTTCCCAATATGCAGTAGGTGTAATAATAATAATATTAGCAAATACCTCCAAATAGAAATGTAGTAGAATTTTTCTGATTCTCTATGTCTCTTTCCTCGTGTGCAGGCATTGTAGGACCTTAGGTATCCATGGTTATGACCACTATCAAGTAGCTAACTAATGGGCAATATATCAGTGGTCGTAACAATGGATACCTAAGGCTCTGTAATGCATGCACATGAGGAAAGAGACATAGAGAATCAGAAAAACTAGACTACATTTATAATTGGAGGTATTTGCTATTATTATTATTATTATTATTATTATTATTATTACACCTACTAGATATTGGGAAAGGATCTTGGAGATGGGAATATCCCTTTAAGTCTCTTTAGTGGAAATATAATACATAATTGTTATGTGGATTGCCCAAGAAGAAAATGGACATAGCGTGGACAAATCTGGTCCAACATGCTGCCTTCAGTCTTTTGAGCATCTCTCTGTTTTGGCTAATAATGGAAGTTTTAACCAAGATACCTCCTTAATGATCTTTATATGTTCAAATAGATCTTAGGAAAAAGTGCTGGTGACAAAATCCTTGCACCCTATAATCCCGTCAAAAAACCCACATCATTATTACTCACATTTAGATTCAAGTTCTCCCAAAACTGTGACCATACATAGCTCCTACCCACATACTTGGCATGTACCCAGTCACAACACAACTCCATTACTCGGGTCACAAAAACAAGTGCAGCAATATTTCCTCTATTCTGGAATTAATTGGATTTTATCGGTTTTAAATAATCAGATATTCTGATTTATTGTAAGATTAAAGAGGAGCAGATGAAAAATCACTTCTTTGTATTTAACCCTTAACATCGATGATGTTTCACTTCCCAATAGAGTAATGGACAGTGCACTGTGGAGGTAATGGGCCAGCATGAGAAGACTCCCATCAGGGGAGCAGATGATGGGCAGCGGGTAGTTGTAGAGCTGATGATATTTTTAGAGCTGAACTTTGGGTTAATCCTCCCACATTTGGTGATGTCAGGAGATCAGACGCGTGTCCAGTCCACAGTTTATTGTTTCTGTAAACTGTTAATAGAAAAGAAGCCGCATACATCCTGATCCAGGAATTAAATCCTATGATGGCGCAAAAAATTCTGCAGAGAATGTGGCCTGAAACCCCCATGAAATCTTCACCGTTCTCTGTAATGAGTGATCTGGTGGCACCATATACCAGGCAAGAAGGTCGTAATGGGGGATGGATAAAAAAATCTGCTAGCCATTGTTCATTCTGTCTTCAGTGTTTGTTATGTACAGCCTACATATTCACAGAGCCTGTGATCTGACGGGATGTCACTTTTGTGATGTCCGTGCTGCCATTTTTGGTATTGATGTTTGTGCTGCCATTTTGGTGACTTTGTTTCTTTTAATTTGGAGTCTGAAAGGCATAGAAGAGAGTGTATTTTGCTCAAAGGTGACTTTACATCTAATACTGTAGCCATAACTCCCAACCGCCCCGGATACAGCGGGACTGTCCCGATTTTGACAGTCAGCCCCGTGATCCCGGGCGGGACATTAGTTGTCCCGCAGTGGTTGGGAGGTGTGCTGCAATATCAGGCGGTCAGCCTCATCCCTGCACCCGCAGAGCTGCCTGAGCACAGCACAGAACATATTGGCTGCTTCGTGGCCACAGGACTTGTGATGAGGTCACAGGGGGGAGGAGTCGGGGGTCACATGATCGGGACCTCGTGGATTGCAGGACTCAGCTGTGCTGGTTGCCAACTTGCCATGGTGCTGGATGAGGTAAGCTGCCGTGTGTGGGGTCAGGAGGTGTAAAGAGTGGATGTAGCGGAGCCGTGTGTGTACGAGGTGTATGGAGCAGAGCCGTGTGTGTACGAGGTGTATGGAGCGGAGCTGAATGTGTACGAGGTGTATGGAGAGGAGCCGTGTTGTGATTTTGCTTTTTGCTCCCTCTAGTGGTCATTAGTGATTTGACTCTGGAGCGTCTGTCTTTTCCTATATCCTCACCTGGGCCGTTAGTTCAGGGGCGTTGCTATATAAGCTCCCTGGACCTTCAGTTCAATGCCTGGCATCGTTGAAATCAGAGCTAATCTGTTGTGCTCTTGTCCTCTGATCCTGGTTCCTGTTTTTCAAGCTAAGTCTGCTTCTTTGCTTTTTGCTTTTGTTTTGTTTGGTATTTTTGTCCAGCTTGTTCCTATCTGTATCCTGACCTTTGCTGGAAGCTCTAGGGGGCTGGTTTTCTCCCCCCGGACCGTTAGACGGTTCGGGGGTTCTTGAATCTCCAGCGTGGATTTTTATAGGGTTTTTGTTGACCAGATAAGTTATCTTGCTATATTCTGCTATTAGTAAGCTGGCCTCTCTTTGCTGAACCTGGTTCATTTCTGTGTTTGTCATTTCCTCTTACCTCACCGTTATTATTTGTGGGGGGCTTGTATCTTGCTTTGGGGTCCCTTTCTCTGGAGGCAAGAGAGGTCTTTGTTTTCTTCTCCTAGGGGTAGTTAGATTCTCCGGCTGGCGCGAGTCATCTAGCGATCACCGTAGGCATGATCCCCGGCTACTTCTAGTGTTGGCGTTAGGAGTAGCTATTTGGTCAACCCAGTTACCACAGCCCTATGAGCTGGATTTTTGTATCTTGCAGACTTACACGTTCCTCTGAGACCCTGTCCACTGGGGTCATAACAGAGCCGTGTGTGTTCAAGGTGTATGGAGAGGAGCCGTGTGTGTATGAGGTGTACGGAGCGGAGTCCTGTGTGTACTAGGTGTACGGAGCGGAGCGCGTGTGTACAGAGCGAAGCCGCGTGTGTAGGAGTAGCTATGTGTGGCCATTATACGGTACGAAGTATCATGTGCTTCCAATATACAGTATGGAGCATCATGTGCGGTCATTATACAGTATGGAGCATCATGTGCAGTCATTATACAGTATGGAGCATCATGTGCAGCCATTATACAGTATGGAGCATCATGTGTGGCCATTATACAGTATTGAGCATCATGTGTGGCCATTATACAGTATGGAGCACTGAATGGCCATTATACAGTATGGAGCATCATGTGCGGCCATTATACAGTATTGAGCATCATGTGTGGCCATTATACAGTATGGAGCATCATGTGCAGCCAATATACAGTATGGAGCATCATGTGGGGCCATTGTACAGTATGGAGCATCATGTGGGGCCATTATACAGTATGGAGCATCATGGGGGCCATTATACAGTATTGAGCATCATGTGTGGCCATTATATAGTATGGAGCATCATGTGTGGCCATTATACAGTATGGAGCATCATGTGTGGCCATTATACAGTATGGACAATCATGTGTGGCCATTATACAGTATGGAGCATCATGTGTGGCCATTATACAGTATGGAGCACTGTGTGGCCATATTTTTTTGCTTATAATTATTCTTTATGAAACAGTGTGATCAGCAGTGCTAAATGGGTGTGGTTGGGACGTGGATATGGGTGTGGCTAGTTATGAATGGGTGTGGTCAGAGGCGTGGCCTAAAATTTGCCCCTCTTTCCCATCTTCAAAAGTTGGGAGGTATGCTGTAGCACATAGGATGCCATTTCTGTTACTAGCCACTGTTCTTCCATTTTTGTGGTAACAGTGCCATCATTTCTGTTATTAGTGATATGGTATTTCTTTCATCAATGACTGTTCTTCCATTTCTGTGGTAACTACACTGCCAATTCTGTTATTAGTGACTATGCTGCCCTTCTGTGGTGACGATGCTGCCATTTCTGTGGTGACGATGCTGCCATTTCTGTTGTTAGAGTTTCAGCTGCCATTTTGGTGGTTAGATTACTGTGCTAACATTTCTGTTATTAGTGACTTTGCTTTCATTTTTTAGTGATGTTCAGCCATTTCTGTGGTAACTGTAGTGCCAATTCTGTTATTAGTGACGGTTCTGCCATTTATGTGTAACTATAGTGCCATTTCTGTTATTAGTGATGGTGCTGCTATTTCTGTGGTAACTATAGTGCCATCTCTGTTATTAGTGACGGTGCTGCCATTTCTGTGGTAACTATAGTGCCATCTCTGTTATTAGTGACGGTGCTGCCATTTCTGTGTAACTATAGTGCTAATTCTGTTATTAGTGACGGTTCTGCCATTTCTGTGGTAACTATAATGTAATTTCTGTTATTAGTGACGGTTCTGCCATTTCTGTGGTAACTATAATGCCATTTCTGTTATTAGTGACGGTTCTGCTATTTCTGTGGTAACTATAGTGCCATCTCTGTTATTAGTGACGGTGCTGCCATTTCTGTGTAACTATAGTGCTAATTCTGTTATTAGTGACGGTTCTGCCATTTCTGTGTAACTATAGTGCTAATTCTGTTATTAGTGACAGTTCTGCCATTTCTGTGTAACTATAGTGCTAATTCTGTTATTAGTGACAGTTCTGCCATTTCTGTGGTAACTATAATGTAATTTCTGTTATTAGTGACAATTCTGCCATTACTGTGGAAACTATAGTGCCATCTCTTTTATTAATGACGGTGCTGCCAATTCTGTGTAACTATAGTGCCATCTCTGTTATTAGTGACGGTTCTGCCATTTCTGTGGTAACTGTAATGCCATTTCTGTTATTAGTGACGGTTCTGCTATTTCTGTGGTAACTATAGTGCCATCTCTGTTATTAGTGACGGTTATGCCATTTCTGTGTAACTATAGTGACATTTCTGTTATTAGTGATGATTCTGCCATTTCTGTATAACTATAGTGTCATTTTTGTTATTAGTGACGGTTCTGCCATTTCTGTGGTAAATATAATGCCATTTTTGTTATTAGTGATGGTGCTGCCGTTTCTGTTGTTCCAATGCTGCCATTTCTATTACTGAGCATGCAGCCATATCTGTAGTGAATTTGATGCCATTTCCATGATGTCACATTTCTGGTATTAGTGACTGCCATTTTTGTGGTCTCCGTGTTGCTACTTCTGTGCTCCCTGCGTTGCCTTTTACGTGGTCCCTGTGCTGCCATTTTTATGGTCCCTGTGCTGTGAATTTTTGTGTTCCATGTACTGCGATTTTGTGGCTCCTGTGTTGCCTTTTCTGCTGTCCCTGTGTTGCCTTTTCTATGGTTTCTGTGTTGCCATTTTTGTGGTCCCTGTGCTGCCTGTTGCCCCGTACTGCCATTTCTGTGGCCCCTATGCTGTCATTTTTGTTTTTAGAGATTCAGTTGCTATGTTTTTTAATATTGTTAGTGACCTTGTAGCATATTCCCCTGGATGCCCCTTTATCTGAAGTGTAAGCTCATACTCCATACATCTTGTTTCAGTTTTTTTGCACTCTGTGTAAATAAGGGTGTGACATCCTTCTACTTTGAGCAGGACATTACAATCATGTTGTTCCCCATGGCTGGGTGTCCATTAGTCGGGCCTCAGTCCTTCTCAGCCCTTATCCACATGTATGTCACTTGACAAATGGTAAGGTTTTAATACTAGAGGTTAGGACTGTCCCAAATAAGGTCACCATGACGTGGTGTGATGGATTTTACATTTTTTTAAATCAAAATTAGGTTAACTAAACCCCCTATATTGTTTTCATGCACTATTGCTATTTATTTATTTACTGCAGGGTATTTGCTTACTATCTTTTTATCTTGGGTTTTGTCAGATTCCATACATGGCTGATTGTTTAAGGAGAGCAGTAATGCGGAGTTCGCTAGTGAATCTCCATGTGTATATGGAACCATACTGTGTTTCCATATACACAGTATGTCTGTATTATACTAGAGATTACAGCCCCTCCTCATTTCCACATCTTGAGACATAGTGGTCATTCATTTGCAACATGTACTTTAAGGAATGCAAGGGAGTACAGGGCTCTGCCGCTCTCTACATAAACTGTCTCCCTAAATCTGAAATACTCTGTGCCTCTACATAATAAATCACTCATGTAATTCGTCCAGTCTTTTATTCTGGCCTGAAGTTGTTTTTTTTATTCAGCATTTTACAATTCACAGAAAATTTCATTTTTTTTACCTTGTCCAATATTGGGACTTATCTTAACAAAAAGGCCTGGTTCAGTTGGGTGGTATTTCAAGGTCCATATACAAGTACTTCTCACAAAATTAGAATATCCTCAAAAAGTTAATTTATTTCAGTTCTTCAATACAAAAAGTGAAACTCATATCTTATATAGAGTTATTACAAACAGAGTGATCTATTTCAAGGGTTTATTTCTGTTAATGTTGATGATTATGGCTTACAGCCAATGTAAACCTAAAAGTCATTATCTCAGTAAATTAGAATACTTTATAATACCAGCTTGAAAAATGATTTTAAAATCCAAAATTCCAAAATGTTGGCCTACTAAAATGTATTTTCAGTAAATGCACTCAATACTTGGTCGGAGCTCCTTTTGCATCAATTACTGCATCAATGTGGCGTGGCATGGAGGCGATCAGCCTGTGGCACTGCTGAGGTGTTATGGAAGCCCAGGTTGCTTTGATAGCAACCTTCAGTTTGTCTGCATTGTTGGGTCTGGTGTCTCTCATCTTTCTCTTGATGATACCCCACAGATTCTCTATGGGGTTAAGGTCAGGCGAGTTTGCTGGCCAATCAAGCACAGGGATATTGCTGTTTTTTTAAACCAGGTATTGGTACCTTTGGCAGTGTGGACAGATGTCAAGTCCTGCTGGAGAATGAAATTTCCATCTCCAAAAAGCTTGATGGCAGAGGGAAGCAAGAAGTGCTCTAAAATTTCCTGATAGAAACTTCACACTAGACCTCAAGCAGCTTGGATTGTGGCCTCTCCACTCATCCTCCAGACTCTGGGACCTTGATTTCCAAATGAAATGCAAAATTTACTTTTATCTGAAAACAACACCTTGGACCACTGAGCAACAGTCCAGTTCTTTTTCTCCTTAGCCCAGGTAAGACGCTTCTGGCGTTGTCTATTGGTCATGAGTGGCTTGACACAAGGAATGCAACACTTGTAGCCCATGTCCTGGATACATCTGGTCTATGCGTAGTGGCTCTTGCAACAATGACTCCAACAGCAGTCCACTCTTTGTGAATCTCCCCCCAATTTTTTAATAGCCTTTTCATAACAATCCTTTCAAGGCTGCGGTTATCCCGGTTGCTTGTGCACCTTTTTCTACCACACTTTTTCCTTCCACTCAACTTTCCATTAATATGCTTGGATACAGCACTCTGTGAACAGCCAGCTTCTTTAGCAATGACATTTTGTGACTTATCCTCCTTGTGGAGTGTGTCATGACTGCCTTCTGGACATCTGTCAAGTCAGCATTCTTCCCCATGATTGTGGAGCCTACTGAAACAGACTAAGGGACCTTTTTAAATGCTTAGGAAGCCTTTGCAGGTGTTTTTGTTAATTATTCTAATTTACTGAGATAATGACTTTTGGGTTTTCATTGGCTGTAAGCCATAATCATCAACATTAACAGAAATAAACACTTGAAAGAGATCACTCTGTTTGTAATGACTCTATATAATATATGAGTTTCACTTTTTGTATTGAAGAACTGAAATAAATTAACTTTTTGATGATGCCCTCATGAGAAATTGACATGTTGCGTTTTTGAGACTCGCACCATACGTGACTTTACCCTGCGTAAAATAGAAGCACAGAGGGCAGGAGATTTCTATAAATCCCATCCACTTCGCTGGAACTGTTAAAAGCTGCAGAGTCAAAAAGTCATCGTGGGAACTTAAAAAAGCGCTCCCATCAAAGTTTTTATTCTCTAAATATATTGCAGTCATCATACTTACAATTTCACGTTTTGACTTTGTACCCAGTAAATCAGTAGCCCACACTGATTTAGTCTATGAAAAATACCTGTTACTTATTCAAATTAGAAAGTGGTCATCTTTGCAATTTCATGCCATTATAGCTGCAATAAAAAATATCATCATTAAATGAGTCGTCCGGTTACAAAAAGTCATCACTTATCTGCTGGGACCTGTACGGATCAGCAGAATTGTGAATTTTCAATTACACGAAAATGATGTGGCAGTGCGCATGCTCGACCACCGCGCCATTCATTTCCTATGAGGCTGCAACAAACTACTGAGCTAAAAAAAAAATACATTTTCTGTGTATAAAATCTAGCGGGAAAGTGGATAAACACAAAATCAGCATAGTTTTGGGTTGGTGAACACTAAAAAAGGCTGCAACTGCTGCTGCTGTGTGAGTGGCCCATGATGTCAGCTCATCACATCCTCCCTCCCCACGCAGGATATAAGTCCTGGCTGCTCCTCATCATCCCAGCACAATGATAACTCCGCTGCTCCTCGCCATCTCCCTCACAGCCCTCATCTGGGCAGCTTTGCTCAGGAGACGCAGGTGAGTCCATAAAGTTCTTCCCCAGGGTGATAAGCTCCGCAACGTCAAATCCTCTCTGTCTGTATTATCACCAGATTAATTATAAACATATATTTGCATGTGTGTATGGATGTGTATATATATGTGTGTGTGTGTGGGGGGGGGGGGGGGTGAGATTATTTATATATGTGGGTGCTGATAAATGTATAGGAGTGTATAAATATGCGTATGTGTTTCCTAATATATAGATATACATATTTTAACCCCTTAAGCCCCGAGGGTGGTTTGCACGTTGATGACCGGGCAAATTTTTACAATTCTGACCACTGTCCCTTTATGAGGTTATAACTCTGGAATGCTTCAATGGATCCCGGTGATTCTGACATTGTTTTCTCAAGACATATTGTACTTCATGATAGTGATAAAATTTCTTTGATATTACCTGCGTTTATTTGTGATAAAAAATGGAAATTTGGCGAAAATTTTGAAAATTTTGCAATTTTCTAACTTAAATCACAGAGATACGTCACACAAAATACTTAATAAGTAACATTTCCCACATGTCTACTTTACATCAGAACAATTTTGGAACCAAAATATTTTTTGTTAGGGAGTTATAAGGGTTAAAAGTTGACCAGCAATTTCTCATTTTTACAACACCATTTTTTTTTAGGGACCACATCACATTTGAAGTCATTTTGAGGGGTCTATATCATACAAAATAACCAAGTGTGACACCATTCTAAAAACTGCACTCCTCAAGGTGTCAAAACCACATTCAAGAAGTTTATTAACCCTTCTGGTGCTTCACAGGAATTTCTGGAATGTTTAAAAAAAAATGAACATTTAATTTTTTTCACAAAAAATGTACTTCAGCTCCAATTTGTTTTATTTTACCAAAGGTAACAGCAGAAAATAGACACCAAAAGTTGTTGTACAATTTGTCCTGAGTACTCCGATACCCCATATGTGGGGGTAAACCACTGTTTGGGCGCATGGCAGAGCTCGGAAGGGAAGGAGCGCCATTTGACTTTTCAATGCAAAATTGACTGGAATTGAGATAGGACATCATGTTGCGTTTGGAGAGCCACTAATGTGCCTAAACATTGAAACCCCCCACAAGTGACACCATTTTGGAAAGTAGACCCCCTAAGGAACTTATCTAGATGTGTGGTGAGTAGTGTTGAGCATTCCGATACCGCAAGTATCGGGTATCGGCCGATACTTGCCGGTATCGGAATTCCGATACCGAGATCCGATACTTTTGTTGTATCGGGAATCGGTATCGGGATTAATATCAATGTGTAAAAGAAAGAATTAAAATAAAAAATAGGGATATACTCACCTCTCCGGCGCAGCCTGGACTTTACCGCCGTAACCGGGAGCTGTTGTACCTAAGAATGCGCGCTTGAAGGGCCTTAGATGGGGTCACTGCGCTCTGATTGGTCCGTAGCGGTCGCGTGACCGCTACGCGACCAATCACAAAGCCGTGACGTCACCTAAGGTCTTTCAAGCGCTTGAAATACCTTAGAAGACTTCACGGCTTTGTGATTGGTCACGTAGCGGTCACGCGACCGCTACGCGACCAATCAGAAGCTGCGGACGTCTTCTAAGGTATTCCCACCCCTACAAGTCTGAGTGATTCTATGGCTTTAGCCATTCAGGTTGATCGGCGTTTGCGGGAGCGCAAATCTGCTCATCCTTTGGCGGTATTTTCTGAACAGAGACCTGGGTCTATGCAATGTGACCGAACTCTGACCAGAATTGAGCGACAAAGTCATAGACGTCAGAATGGGTTGTGCTTTTACTGTGGTGATTCTACTCATGTTATCTCAGCATGCTCTAAACGCTTAAAAAAAAATCGCTAAACCTGTCACCATTGGTACTATGCAGCCTAAATTTATTTTGTCTGTTACTTTGATTTGTTCTTTGTCGTCCTACCCGGTTATGGCTTTTGTGGATTCAGGTGCTGCCCTGAATCTGATGGATTTGTCGTTTGCCAGGCGCTGTGGTTTTGTCCTGGAGCCTTTGGAATTTCCCATTCCTCTGAGGGGAATTGATGCTACGCCATTGGCTGAGAATAAGCCTCAGTATTGGACGCAAATGACCATGTGCATGACTCCCGTACATCAGGAGGTGATTCGCTTTCTTGTTCTGCATAATTTGCATGATGTTGTCGTTTTGGGTCTGCCATGGCTGCAGGCTCATAATCCAGTTTTAGATTGGAAAGCTATGTCTGTGTCAAGTTGGGGTTGTCAGGGAATTCATGGCGATGCTCCGTTGGTGTCTATTGCTTCTTCCACTCCTTCTGAGGTCCCTGAGTTTTTGTCTGACTACCAGGATGTATTTGATGAGCCCAGGTCCAGTGCCCTGCCCCCTCATAGGGATTGTGACTGTGCTATAAATTTAATTCCTGGTAGTAAATTCCCTAAGGGACGACTTTTTAATCTGTCTATACCAGAGCATGCCGCGATGCGGAGTTATATAAAGGAGTCTTTGGAGAAGGGACATATTCGCCCATCCTCTTCCCCTCTTGGTGCAGGATTTTTTTTTGTGGCCAAGAAGGACGGTTCTTTGAGACCTTGTATAGATTATCGTCTTCTGAATAAAATCACAGTCAAATTCCAGTATCTTTTACCACTATTGTCTGATTTGTTTGCTCGGATTAAGGGTGCCAGTTGGTTCACCAAGATAGATCTCCGTGGTGCGTATAACCTTGTGCGCATTAAGCAGGGAGATGAATGGAAAACAGCATTTAATACACCCGAAGGCCATTTTGAGTACTTGGTGATGCCTTTTGGACTCTCTAATGCTCCTTCTGTGTTTCAGTCCTTCATGCATGACATCTTCCGAGAATATCTGGATAAATTTATGATTGTTTATCTGGATGACATTTTGGTCTTTTCTGATGATTGGGAGTCCCATGTGAAGCAGGTCAGGATGGTGTTTCAGGTCCTGCGTGCTAATGCTTTATTTGTGAAGGGCTCAAAATGCCTCTTCGGAGTACAGAAGGTCTCCTTTTTGGGTTTTATGTTTTCTCCTTCTACTGTGGAGATGGACCCAGTCAAGGTCCAGGCTATTCATGACTGGACTCAGGCCACGTCTGTTAAGAGTCTTCAGAAGTTCTTGGGTTTTGCTAATTTTTACCGTCGTTTCATCGCTAATTTTTCTAGCGTGGTTAAACCTTTGACGGATTTGACCAAAAAGGGTTCTGATGTTACTAATTGGTCTCCTGCGGCCGTGGAGGCCTTTCGGGAGCTGAAGCACCGGTTTTCTTCAGCTCCAGTCTTATGTCAGCCAGATGTCTCTCTCCCCTTCCAGGTCGAGGTTGATGCTTCTGAGATTGGAGTAGGGGCTTGTTGTGATCTGCTTTTTGGCTCCCCTGGTGGTGGCTGGTGGTACTGGAGACTTGTATGTGCTTTTCTGCCTCAGCTCACCTGCTTCCATCAGTTTTGGGAGTTCCCTATTTAGCCTTGCTCTCCAGTCACTTCCTTGCCGGTCATCATTGTAACCTGAGTCATTCAGTTGCATGTTCCTGCTACTAGTCTGCTGATCAGCTAAGTGGACTCTTGTCCTTATTGTTTTGTTTTTCTTGTCCAGTTTACAGTTTTGTCATTTCCTGTTTCTGGAAGCTCTTGTGGACTGAAATTGCCACTCCTGTGTCATGAGTTGACACAGGAGTCTTAAAGTAATTTCAGGATGGGTTTTTTGAAAGGGTTTTTCAGCTGACCGTGAAGTCCTCTTTTGTATCCTTCCTCTATCTAGTAAGTGGACCTCGCTTTGCTAAATCTACATTCATACTGTGTATGTCTTTTCCTCTGAACTCACCGTTAATATACGTGGGGGCTACTATCATCTTTGGGGAATTTCTCTAGAGGTAAGCCAGGTTTGTTCCTTCCTCTTCCAGGCGTAGTTAGTTCTCCGGCTGGCGCATGGCATCTAGGCAGCCGTAGGAATGCTTCCTGGCTACTGTTAGTTGTGTGGTAGATTTAGGTCACGGTCAGCTTGAGTTTCCATCACCCGAGAGCTAGTCTGTTATTTTTGTGTTTCTGATGTTCCCATGCCATTGGGGAATCATGACAGTATGACCGGCCGCTGTTAAAGTAATTGGCAGAAGAAAGGAGAGTAAAAGAAGTCTGTAGATTTTTTTTTTTTTTCCTCTCATGTTTGCTACTTAGTTGGCTCAGTTGTATTTTTGCTCTATTTACAGCCTTGCCTTTCTCTCCTTCTAATCCTTGAATGGCTCTGATCTCTCCGGTTTAAGGATGGACCCTCAGAGTTTGGCTGCAGGTTTAAATAATCTTGCTACGAAGGTTCAGAATTTACAAGATTATGTTATACGTACTCCTATTTCTGAACCTAAGATTCCTACACCAGAGGTATTTTCCGGAGATAGATCTCGGTTTCTGAATTTCAAATGTAATTGTAAATTATTCCTTTCTCTCAGACCTCACTCCTCTGGAGATCCTGTTCAGCAGGTTAAGATTGTGATTTCTTTGCTGCGAGGTGACCCTCAAAATTGGGCATTTTCATTGACACCAGGGGATCCTGCGTTGCTCAATGTGGATGCGTTTTTTCTGGCTTTAGGGTTGCTGTATGAGGAACCTAATTTGGAGATTCAAGCTGAAAAAGCTGTAATAGCCCTGTCTCAAGGGCAAGATGAAGCTGAGATATACTGCCAAAAATTTCGTAAATGGTCTGTGCTTACTCAGTGGAATGAGTGTGCCCTAGCGGCAAATTTCAGAGAGGGCCTTTCTGATGCCGTTAAGGATGTCATGGTGGGGTTTCCTACGCCCACAGGTCTGAATGAGTCCATGACAATGGCGATTCAGATTGATCGGCGTTTGCGGGAGCGCAAACCCGTGCACCATTTGGCGGTATCTTCTGAAGGGACGCCAGAGAAAATGCAATGTGACAGAATTCTGTCAAGAAGCGAGCGGCAGAATTATAGGCGCAAAAATGGCTTGTGCTTCTACTGTGGTGATTCCGCGCATGTTATATCAGCATGCTCTAAACGTACTAGGAAGGTTGACAAGTCTGTTTCTATTGGCACTTTACAGTCTAAATTTCTTCTGTCTGTAACTCTGATTTGTTCATTATCAGTTATTACCGTGGATGCCTATGTGGACTCTGGCGCCGCTCTGAGTCTCATGGATTGGTCCTTCGCCAGGCGCTGTGGGTTTGATTTGGAGCCTCTGGAAGTTCCTATACCTCTGAAGGGTATTGATTCTACACCTCTGGCTTGTAATAGACCACAGTTCTGGACGCAAGTGACTATGCGTATGACTCCAGACCATCAGGAGATGATTCGCTTCCTCGTGTTGTATAATTTACATTGCTAATTTTTACCTTCGATTTATAACTGGTTTTTCTGGTGTTGCTAAGCCTCTTACGGATTTGACTAAGAAGGGTGCTGATGTTGCCAATTGGTCCTCTGCCGCTGTGGAGGCCTTTCGGGAACTTAAGCGCCGCTTTTCGTCTGCCCCTGTGTTGCGCCAGCCCGATGTCTCTCTCCCCTTTCAGGTTGAGGTCGATGCTTCCGAGATCGGAGCGGGGGCGGTTTTGTCGCAGAAAAGTTCCAATTGCTCAGTGATGAGACCTTGTGCGTTCTTTTCTCGAAAAATTTTCTGCCGCTGAAAGAAATTATGATGTCGGTAATCGGGAGCTTTTGGCCATGAAGTGGGCATTTGAGGAGTGGCGTCATTGGCTTGAGGGTGCTAGACATCAGGTGGTGGTTTTGACTGATCACAAGAATCTGATTTATCTTGAGTCTGCCAGGCGCCTGAATCCTAGACAGGTGCGCTGGTCGTTGTTTTTCTCTCGGTTTAATTTTGTGGTCTCATATCTACCAGGTTCTAAGAATGTGAAGGCGGATGCCCTTTCTAGGAGTTTTGAGCCTGATTCCCCTGGTGATTCGGAACCTACAGGTATCCTTAAGGATGGGGTGATATTATCCGCTATTTCCCCAGATCTGCGACGTGCTTTGCAAGAGTTTCAGGCGGATAGACCTGATCGCTGTCCACCTGGTAGACTGTTTGTTCCTGATGATTGGACCAGTAGAGTCATCTCGGAGGTTCATTCTTCTACGCTGGCGGGTCATCCTGGAATTTTTGGTACCAGGGATTTGGTGGCTAGATCCTTCTGGTGGCCATCTCTGTCTCGTGATGTGCGTGTTTTTGTGCAGTCTTGTGATGTGTGTGCTCGGGCCAAGCCTTGTTGTTCTAGGGCTAGCGGGTTGTTGTTGCCCTTGCCTATTCCGAAGAGGCCTTGGACGCACATCTCGATGGACTTTATTTCTGATCTTCCTGTCTCTCAGAGGATGTCTGTTATCTGGGTGGTGTGTGACCGTTTTTCTAAGATGGTTCATTTGGTGCCATTGCCGAAGTTGCCTTCCTCATCTGAGTTGGTTCCTTTGTTTTTTCAAAATGTGGTTCGCTTGCATGGTATTCCTGAAAATATTGTTTCTGATAGGGGTACCCAGTTCGTTTCTAGATTTTGGCGGGCATTCTGTGCCAGGTTGGGCATTGATTTGTCTTTTTCGTCTGCCTTCCATCCTCAGACTAATGGCCAGACGGAGCGAACTAATCAAACTTTGGAGACGTATTTGAGGTGTTTTGTGTCTGCGGATCAGGATGATTGGGTTGCCTTTTTGCCGTTGGCAGAGTTTGCTCTTAATAATCGGGCCAGTTCTGCCACTTTGGTTTCCCCTTTCTTTTGCAATTCGGGGTTTCATCCCCGTTTTTCTTCTGGTCAGGTGGAGTCTTCGGATTGTCCTGGAGTAGATGCTGTGGTGGATCGGTTGTATCGGATTTGGGAACAAGTGGTGGACAATTTGAATTTGTCCCAGGAGAGGACTCAGCGGTTTGCTAACCGCCAGCGTCGGGTTGTTCCTCGCCTTCGTGTTGGGGACTTGGTGTGGTTGTCTTCCCGTTTTGTCCCAATGAGGGTTTCTTCTCCTAAATTTAAGCCTCGGTTCATCGGTCCCTATAGGATTTTGGAGATTATTAACCCTGTTTCCTTTCGTTTGGACCTTCCGGCATCTTTCGCTATCCATAATGTGTTCCATCGGTCGTTGTTGCGGAGATACGAGGTGCCGGTGGTTCCTTCTGCTGGGCCTCCTGCTCCTGTGCTGGTTGAGGGTGAATTGGAGTACGTTATAGAGAAGATCTTGGACTCCCGTATTTCCAGGCGGAGACTCCAGTACCTGGTTAAATGGAAGGGCTATGGTCAGGAAGATAATTCTTGGGTAACTGCCTCTGATGTTCATGCCTCGGATTTGGTTTGTGCCTTTCATAGGGCTCATCCAGGTCGCCCTGGCGGTTCTTGTGAGGGTTCGGTGCCCCCTCCTTAAGGGGGGGGTACTGTTGTGATCCGCTTTTTGGCTCCCCTGGTGGTGGCTTGTGGTACTGGAGACTTGTATGTGCTTTTCTGCCTCAGCTCACCTGCTTCCATCAGTTTTGGGAGTTCCCTATTTAGCCTTGCTCTCCAGTCACTTCCTTGCCGGTCATCATTGTAACCTGAGTCATTCAGTTGCATGTTCCTGCTACTAGTCTGCTGATCAGCTAAGTGGACTCTTGTCCTTATTGTTTTGTTTTTCTTGTCCAGTTTACAGTTTTGTCATTTCCTGTTTCTGGAAGCTCTTGTGGACTGAAATTGCCACTCCTGTGTCATGAGTTGACACAGGAGTCTTAAAGTAATTTCAGGATGGGTTTTTTGAAAGGGTTTTTCAGCTGACCGTGAAGTCCTCTTTTGTATCCTTCCTCTATCTAGTAAGTGGACCTCGCTTTGCTAAATCTACCTTCATACTGTGTATGTCTTTTCCTCTGAACTCACCGTTAATATACGTGGGGGCTACTATCATCTTTGGGGAATTTCTCTAGAGGTAAGCCAGGTCTGTTCCTTCCTCTTCCAGGCGTAGTTAGTTCTCCGGCTGGCGCATGGCATCTAGGCAGCCGTAGGAATGCTTCCAGGCTACTGTTAGTTGTGTGGTAGATTTAGGTCACGGTCAGCTTGAGTTTCCATCACCCGAGAGCTAGTCTGTTATTTTTGTGTTTCTGATGTTCCCATGCCATTGGGGAATCATGACAGGGGCTGTTTTGTCGCAGAGAAGCTCTGATGGCTCTGTGATGAAGCCATGTGCTTTCTTTTCAAGAAAGTTTTCGCCTGCCGAGCGGAATTATGATGTTGGTAATCGGGAGTTGTTGGCTATGAAGTGGGCATTTGAGGAGTGGCGACATTGGCTCGAAGGAGCTAAACATCGCGTGGTGGTCTTGACTGATCACAAAAATCTGATTTACCTTGAATCTGCCAAGCGCCTGAATCCTAGACAGGCTCGTTGGTTGTTGTTTTTCTCCCGTTTCAACTTCGTGGTCTCATACCTGCCTGGTTCGAAGAACGTGAAAGCTGATGCACTTTCTAGGAGTTTTGTGCCTGACTCTCCGGGAGTTTCTGAGCCGGCTGGTATTCTCAGAGAGGGAGTGATTTTGTCTGCTATTTCCCCAGATTTGCGACGAGTGCTGCAGAAATTTCAGGCGGATAGACCTGACCGTTGTCCACCAGAGAGACTGTTTGTCCCGGAGAGATGGACCAGCAGAGTTATTTCCGAGGTTCATTCTTCGGTGTTGGCGGGTCATCCTGGGATTTTTGGTACCAGAGATTTGGTGGCTAGGTCCTTCTGGTGGCCTTCCTTGTCGCGGGATGTGCGTTCCTTTGTGCAGTCTTGTGGGATTTGTGCTCGGGCTAAGCCTTGCTATTCTCGTGCCAGCGGTTTGCTTTTGCCTTTGCCTATTCCGAAAAGGCCTTGGACGCACATTTCCATGGATTTTATTTCGGATCTTCCAGTATCTCAGAAAATGTCTGTCATCTGGGTGGTGTGTGATCGTTTTTCCAAGATGGTCCATTTGGTGCCCTTGCCTAAGTTGCCTTCTTCCTCCGATTTGGTTCCTCTATTTTTTCAGAATGTGGTTCGCTTGCACGGCATTCCTGAAAATATTGTGTCTGATAGAGGATCCCAGTTTGTGTCCAGGTTTTGGCGGACTTTTTGTGCTAAGATGGGCATTGATTTGTCTTTGTCGTCGGCCTTCCATCCTTAGACTAATGGCCAAACCGAGCGAACTAATCAGACGTTGGAAACTTATTTGAGATGTTTTGTTTCTGCTGATCAGGATGATTGGGTGACTTTTTTGCCATTGGCCGAGTTTGCCCTTAATAATCGGGCTAGTTCTGCTACTTTGGTTTCGCCTTTTTTCTGCAATTCTGGTTTCCATCCTCGTTTTTCCTCGGGTCAGGTTGAGCCTTCTGACTGTCCTGGGGTGGATTCTGTGGTGGATAGGTTGCAGCAGATTTGGAACCATGTGGTGGACAATTTGAGGTTGTCACAGGAGAAGGCTCAGCGCTTTGCCAACCGCCACCGCGGTGTGGGTCCCCGACTTCGTGTTGGGGATTTGGTGTGGCTGTCTTCTCGGTATGTTCCTATGAAGGTCTCCTCTCCTAAATTCAAGCCTCGCTTCATCGGTCCTTATAAGATCTTGGAAATCCTTAACCCGGTGTCTTTTCGTTTGGATCTCCCAGCATCGTTTGCCATTCATAATGTGTTCCATAGGTCTTTGTTGCGGAGGTATGTGGTACCTGTGGTTCCTTCTGTTGAGCCTCCTGCTCCGGTGCTGTGTTGTGAACTATACTTCTTGGCTCCCTCTTGTGGTCACTAGTGTTTTGGCACTTGGATTGTCTTTTACCAGGTTGGTACTCACCTGCTTCGTTAGGCCTGGGGTGTTGCTATTTAAACTTCCTGGATTCTCAGTCCAGTGCCTGGCATCGTTGTAATCAGTTCATTTCTGTTTGCTCCTGTCTTCAGGTCCTGGTTCTTTGCAAGATAAGCTAAGTCCTGCTTCCTTATTTTTTGTTATTTTGCTTTGTTCATATTTTTGTCCAGCTTGTACAAAATGTGATTCCTGATATTGCTGGAAGCTCTAGGGGGCTGATATTCTTCCCCCTCACCGTTAGTCGGTTTGGGGGTTCTTGGATATTCAGCGTGGATATTTTGCAGGGTTTTTTGCTGACCATATAAGTCATCTTACTATTTTCTGCTATTAGTCAGTGGGCCTCTCTTTGCTAAAATCTAGTTCATTCTTACGTTTGTCTTTTCTTCTTACCTCACCGTTATTATTTGTTGGGGGCTTGTATTACTTTGGGGTCTTTTCTCTGGAGGCAAGAGAGGTCTTATTTTCCCTGATAGGGTTAGTTAGTTATCCAGCTGGCGCGAGACGTCTAGGATCAACGTAGGCACGTTCCCCGGCTACTGTTAGTGTTTATGCTAGGATCAGGTATATGGTCAGCCTAGTTACCACGTCCCTATGAGCTGGTATTTATGTTTGCAGACTTTTGCTGTAATCTCTGAGATCCTTGCCATTGGGATCATAACAGTGCTGGTCGAGGGCGAATTGGAGTACGTGGTGGAGAAGATTTTGGATTCTCGTATCTCTAGACGGAGGCTCCAGTATTTGGTTAAGTGGAAGGGCTATGGTCAGGAGGATAATTCCTGGGTTGTCGCCTCTGATGTTCATGCGGCCGATTTGGTTCATGCCTTCCACGCGGCTCATCCTGATCGCCCTGGGGGTCTTGGTGAGGGTTCGGTGACCCCTCCTCAAGGGGGGGTACTGTTGTGAACTCTATTTTTGGGCTCCCTCTAGTGGTCACAAGCGGTACTGTGCAGTGTTGTCTTTCTGCAGGTTGGCAGCATCAGCTGGTTCGTTATCCTTGGTTGGTTTCCTATTTAGCTCACCTGGATACTCAGTTCCTTGCCTGCTCTCAATGTATTCAGTGCTCTTCAGATTCCTTGTGACTACCTTGCTCCCAGTCTCTCCAAGACAAGCTAAGTTTTTGTTTGTTTATTTTTTGATTATCAGCATTCATCATGTTTCTTGTCCAGCTTGCTAAAATGTGATTTCCTCGCTTGCTGGTTGCTCTAGGGGACTGAGTTTCTCCCCCCACACCGTTAGTTGGTGCGGGGGTTCTTGAAATCTCAGTGTGGATATTTTGTAAGGGTTTTTTACTGACCGCACAGACCCCTTTTCTATTTTCTGCTATCTAGTATTAGTGGGCCTCATTTGCTGAATCTGCTTTCACCCCTGTGTATGTGCCTTCCTCTTACCTCACCGTTATTATTTGTTGGGGGCTTCTATATCTTTGGGGATTATTTCTCTGAAGGGAAGTGAGGTCTTTCTTTCTCTCTAGGGGTAGTTAGTTCCTCAGGCTGGCTCGAGACGTCTAGGATTTTAGACACGTTCACCGGCTACCTTTAGTGTGTTGGATAGGTTCAGATTTGCAGTCAGTCCAGTTTGCCACCTCTCTAGAGCTTGTCCTATGTTTTGTTACTTAGCTGGAGTATTTTGTGATCCTCAACCACTAAGGATCATAACAGGACCCCATATTGGAAACTAGACCCCCCCAAGGAACTTATCTAGATGTGTTGTGAGAACTTTGAACCCCCAAGTGATTCACTACAGTTAATAACGCAGAGCCGTGAAAATATAAAATCATTTTTTTCCACAAAAATTATCTGTAACACCCAGTTTTGCATTTTCCCAAGGGTAACAGAAGAAATTGGTCCCCAAAAGTTGTTGCCAATTTGTCCTGAGTACGCTGATACCCCATATGTGGGGGGAACCACTGATTGGGCGCATGGCAGAGCTCAGAAGGGAAGGAGCGCCATTTGACTTTTCAATGCAAAATTGGCTGGAATTGAGACGGGACGTCATGTCGCGTTTGGAGAGCCCTGATGTGGCTAAACAGTGGAAACCCCCAATTCTAACTGAAACCCTTACCCAAACACACCCCTTATCCCAACCACACCCCTAACCCCAACCCCAACCACTCCCCTAACTCCAACACACCCCTAACCCTAATCCCAACCATAACCCTAACCACACCCCTAACCCTGACACACCCCTAACCCTAATCCCAACCGTAAATGTAATCCAAACCCTAACCCTAGCCCCAACCCTAACCCTAACCCTAGCCCTAACCCTAACCCTAGCCCTAACCCTAGCCCCAACCCTAGCCCCAACCCTAGCCCCAACACTAATGGGAAAATGGAAATAAATACTTTTTTTTATTTTTGTTATTTTTCCCTAACTAAGGGGGTGATGAAGTGGGGTTTGATTTACTTTTATAGCGGGTTTTTTAGCGGATTTATATGATTGGCACACTATTAGACGCTTTTTATTGCAAAAAATATTTTTTACGTTACCACATTTTGAGAGCTATAATTTTTCCATATTTTGGTCCACAGAGTCATGTGAAGTCTTGTTTTTTGCAGGACGAGTTGACGTTTTTATTGGTAACATTTTTGGGCACGTGACTTTTTTTATCGCTTTTTATTCCGATTTTTGTGAGGCAGTATGACCCAAAAACAGCTATTCATGAATTTCTTTTTTTTGGGGACCGGGGGGGGGGGGGGGGGGCGTTTATACCGTTCCGCATTTGATAAAATGGATAAAGCCGTTCTATTCTTTAGGTCAGTACGATTACAGCGATACCTCATTTATATAATTTTTTATGTTTTATACGATAAAAACTATTTTATAGATAAAATAATTATTTTTGCATCGCTTTATTCTGAGGACTATAACTTTTTTATTTTTTGCTGATGATGCTGTATGGCGGCTCGTTTTTTGCGGGACGAGATGACGTTTTCAGTGGTACCATGGTTATTTATATCTGTCTTTTTGATCGCGTGCTATTCCACTTTTTGTTCGGCGGTATGATAATAAAGCGTTGTTTGTTTTGTTTTTTTTTATTTAGATATGTACTTATGGGAACAATATATTTTTTTTTCTTTATTTAGGAATTTATTTTTTTTTACACATCTAAATATTTATTTTTTTACTTTATAACATTGTCCCAGGGGGGAGCATCATGTTATAAGGTCAGATCGCTGATCTGACACTTTGCAATGCACTATGTCAGATCAGCGATCTGACGTGCACTGCTCCTGGATTACCAGCGCCTGCTCTGAGCAGGCGCTTGGTAAGCCACCTCCCTGCAGGATCCGGATGCAGCCCCGTGGCCATTTTGGATCTGGGGCCTGCAGGGAGGAGACACTCGGTACAAGGTGAGCACATCGCCTTGTACCGAGGGTCTCAGGGAAGCACGCAGGGAGCCCCTGTAACAACTCTGCTGGCATCACGGCATGGCCTCTCATCTCTCACACTATTTTACCCACTGCTCCAGGCCATGATGTGGTTTCTGTTTCATGCCAGCTCCATGTTCTGTGTCTCTGCTGTCTGCATGCTTCATGACTGTGTGTATAGGGGGGCAGCGCCTGAACTCTCTGGTTCTTATAGGAATCAGGTGCATCTGCCTAATCTGTTACTGACCAATTACCAAGAGGCCTCCAGTATATAATGCAGCTCTGGGCCTGTGCAATGTGTTAGCTCAGTTTGTGTTTAGCTTCTGAGTTTGCCAGGCCTTGCTCTGAGTTACTCCCTCTCTGGAGGCTTTTCTCTGTCTTATTGCCTTGATCTTGTTGTCCGCCCTCCAGGAGGCAGAATATCCTGGTCCCTGTGTCTTTGTCTTTGGCTTCCTTCCCTGCTGTGTCTTTCCTCGTGTTCTCAGTCTGCTTACACTCGGCACTCTTGCGGCTCTGCCTGCTCTTTACCTTTGTGGCTTTACCTCTGCTCCGCACTCCTGCGGTTCTGCTCCTTTCTACTCTGCTTATCTTCTGCTGCAGTTATCCCTTGCTGCAGCTCCTCTCCACATTCCTTGTGGCTCCGCTCTGCTTTGCTGCAGAAACCTCTCGCTGCAGCTACTCTCCGTATTCCTTGCGGTTCTGCTCTGCTTAGCTTTTGTTGCTACACTATCTCTTGCTGCTCTACCATTCCTATTCGCAGCCTTGCGGTTCTCTTCCTGTGTGAACAGGTCCCAACCTGTTCCTTCATTCTCCTTTCCTTCTGGCTTGTTTCTGTACCTACATCTCCTGTGTGAACAGGTCCCTACCTGTTCCTTCATACCTCATTCCTTTCTGCTTATTTCCTTTCCTGCATCTCCTGTGTGAACAGGTCCCTACCTGTTCCTTCATATTTCATATCCGTTCTTGCACCTCCTGTGTGAACAGGTCCCTACTTGTTCCTCCACACTACGTATCCATACCTGCACCTCCAGTGTGAACAGGTCCCTACCTGTTCCTTCATAAACCACATCAACCAGTCCTGTGTTCTCTGCCGTGCCTTCCAATCCAGTGTTCCTGCCAGTCCTGCCGTGCCTTCCAGTCCTGTGTTCCTGCCGTCCCTGCCAGTCCTGTGTCTCTGCCAGCCCTGTGTTCTCTGCCATGTCTCTGCAAGCCCTGTGTTCTCTGCCGTGTCTCTGCCAGCCCTGTGTCTCAGCCGTGCCAGCCTACTCGTCTGAGTTTCAGCCGTGCTCTTCTGCCAGTCCTGCCTGATGCCCGCACCAATCCTGGTGTTCCTGTCTCCCAAGTGGGATCAGCAGCCACAGCCAGACACCACGCTGGAGTAGCACCTGGCAGCTGCCTGCTGCACAAGCCTGACCTCACCATCAGAGGCTCCAGTGAAAACCCAGGCAGCTGTCATAGTCACGCCCCTTCCAGGGTAGTCTGGTTTGTAGCACAGTGGGGCCACAAACCCCCCGAGCTCATGCCCACCCTCCCTGCGCGATGCTTCCCTATGCCCCCGGAACGCTGCGATCATGTTTGGTCGCAGTGTGCCGGGGGTTAATGTGCCAGGGGTGGTCCGTGACCGCTCCTGGCACATAGTGCCAGATGTCAGCTGCGATAGTCATAACTTGAGACAGGGGAGGGGTACAAGCAGAATTGAACTGGATCACCTTGGGCCCACCAGAGAAAATCATTCTTGGGGCCCACTATGTAGCTACATAGAAATAAATACAAGCTCTATATTGGGGACTGTGGTGAATACCATGGGCTGTATTGACCATCTTACTGTGTTTGGCTTGTGGGGAAATCATACTGTGTGGGGCAAAAAGGGCAAAATAATTGTGCAAGTGCCGCAATACATATCCCGACCATGTCGGGATATGTACTCTTAGTTTTTATTCTCTTAATATATTGCAATTATATTATATGGTACTGTGTACTTACAATTGCTCAGTTTTTACCGAGCTAATTCTCATTTCTCTACTCTGTGTAGAAACAGGAAGTCTCTTGTCCCTGCATTTATTATTCCCCTCTTCAACTCCTGACCCAGCTGCTACTTATTCTCTCTGCCAGGGTCTTTTTCAGTGAATTATGATATAAGGCCGGGGTCACACTTGCGAGTGTGATGCGAGAAACTCGCACGAGTCTCTCACATCAATACCTGGCACTGCCACCGGCACTCGAACTGGAGTGTGCGGCATAGAAATACATGAAGCTGAAGGCTCCGGTCCCAAGTGCCGGCAGCTGTGCCGTGTATTGATGTGAGAGACACGTGCGAGTTTCTCGCATCACACTCGCAAGTGTGACCCCGGCCTAACAGGGAAAATTGACCTCCTGTTTCATCATAGAGCTTAGAAGGATTCCGCTAGTCAGTTTTTATTCACGTGATGTCATAGAGATAATGGAAAACAGAAGAATTACCTGGGTAGAAAGGCAAAATTAGGAATTGTAAGTGCACAGTGTCATATAATATGATGACTGTAATATATTAAGAGGATACAAATTTTGATGGGAGGAGGAGGAGGGCTTCTTTAGAAAGTTGGGAGGTTTGCCTTTCAATGTCTGACTTTTGCTTGGGGTGCCTGTTATTTATATACTAGATGGTGGCCCGATTCTAACGCATCGGGTATTCTAGAATATGTATGTATATAACAGCCACATAGTATATAGCACAGGCCACGTACCAAACAGTATATAACACAGCCCACGCAGTATATAACATTGCCCACGTAGTATATAACACTGCCCACATAGTATATAGCAGCCACGTAGTATATAGCACAGCCCACACAGTATATAGCACAGCCCACACAGTATATAGCACAGCCCACGCAGTATATAACACAGGCCACGCAGTATATAACACTGCCCACGTAATATATAGCACAGCCCACACAGTATATAACACGGGCCACGCAGTATATAACACAGGCCACGCAGTATATAACACTGCCCACGTAATATATAGCACAACCCACGCAGTATATAACACAGCCCACGCAGTATATAACACAGCCCACGCAGTATATAACACAGGCCACGCAGTATATAACACAGGCCACGCAGTATATAACACAGGCCACGTAGTATATAACACAGCCCACGTAGTATATAGCAGTGTGGGCACCATATTCCTGTTAAAAAAAATTATTAAAATAAAAAATAGTTATATACTCACCCTCCGTTGTCCAGCGAAGCTGTGTCGATGCGCGCGTGGCTGCCGCCAGCTTCCATTCCCAGAGATTCATTGCGAAATTACCCAGATGACTTAGCGGTCTCGCTAATGAATATGCAGCATTTTGCTTGTTTAGTATAAAACACCCCATACTCCTCCATATATTATAATGTGCACCACAGTCCTCCATATTGTAAAATGCACTCCTCATAGTCTTCCATATAGTATTATACACTTCCCATAGTCCTCCATATAGTATAATACACTCCTCATAGACCTCCATATATTAAAATATACTCCTCAGTCCTCCATATAGCATAATACACTCCTCACAGTGCTCCATATAGTATAATGCACCGCCAGTCATCCATGTAGTACAATTCACTTCCCATAGTATAATGCACCCCATAGTTCCTCATATAGTATAATGTATTCCCCATAGTTCTCGATTCAGTATTATTCAGCCCACATATAGTATAATGCAGCCACCACCCCACAGAGTATAATACAGACACCCCACAGAGTATAATGTAACCTCCCCATAGAATATAATGCAGCCCCCTCATAGAGTATGATGCAATCACCCCTCATAGAATATAAATATAATACAGCCCCCCATAGAATATAATGTAGCCCCGATCAGGACATAATACAGCCCACCTCCCCATAGAATATAATGTAGCCCCATCAAAGAGTATGATGCAATCATCCCTCATAAAATCTTATAAAGCCCCCCACAGAATATAATGCAGCTCCCCACAGTATATAACACTGCCTCCTCCATAGAATATAATGTATAATGTACCCCCCAAATATATAACACAGCCACATAGTATACAGCACAGTCCACACAGTAGTTTACAGCACTGCCCACACAGTAGAATACAGCACAGCCCACACAGTAGTATACAGCACAGCCCACACAGTAGTATACAGCACTGCCCACACAGTAGTATACAGCACTGCCCACACAGTAGTATACCGCACAGCCCACACAGTAGTATACAGCACAGCCCACACAGTAGTATACAGCACTGCCCACACAGTAGTATACAGCACTGCCCACACAGTAGTATACAGCACAGCCCACACAGTAGTATACAGCACAGCCCACACAGTAGTATACAGCACAGCCCACACAGTAGTATACAGCACTGCCCACACAGTAGTATACAGCACTGCCCACACAGTAGTATACAGCACTGCCCACACAGTAGTATACAGCACTGCCCACACAGTAGTATACAGCACTGCCCACACATAAGTATACAGCACTGCCCACACATAAGTATACAGCACTGCCCACACATAAGTATACAGCACTGCCCACACAGTAGTATACAGCACAGCCCACACAGTAGTATGCAGCACAGCCCACACAGTAGTATACAGCACTGCCCCTGGAGGAGCGGGGGCCCCAGGCAGCTGCCTGGTCTGCCTGCCCCTAACGCCAGCCCTGCAAGGGAGAACCGGGGTGGTAGTCCTGGCAGGGTCACTTAAAGTCACAGTCCACAAAGAGTCCACTGAGCCAATGGTCAGCGAGCACCCCAACCCCCTTGTACATAAAAGAAAAAACGGACGGATGTAGCTCGCACAATATTTACCTTTGCTTTTCCCCAGCCGCGGCAGTCCAGGGTATTAAAGTCCAAGGGATACAATACTGGCTTCCTGTTCTTTCCCTGACATTTTCCACGGCTGCACCCACTACAGCCACGGTAGCCGAAATTGAGCAGCAGTCCACTCGCTGGGATCTGGATGCTTTAGTCACTTCAGCAGGGGCCCTTCTGAATTCCTAGGGCCATGTTGGGGTACTTCAGTCTTTAGTCCGGGGCAGCAGATTTGGTTTCCTCCTGGGATCTGGCAATGCCCCGGCTGTTCCCATGCATATGCCCAGGACCAACATGCCTGGGCAACTGAACTGGAAGCAGCAGCTTCCTGTTCCTTGGGCTGCTAGTCCAGCCCACAAAACTAACCCTTTACTGTCCTTAACCGAACTTTACACAATACAGGTTCATAACAGTGCAAACACAAGAGACATCACAGCACATACATTACAAGACAATTAAAGGGGAACTCTACATGATACAACATTGCAAACATAGCACTTGCATTACATTGCATAAAGTAAATACAACAGCAGACACATATTAACATATATGACAGCAATATACAGCACAGTACAGTTAACTCAACAAAATGCACAAGGTCGACACGTGGGAGAGAGAGGTTCCTACCTTCTTCTTACAGCATTATACTGTGTATGTGGGGGGCTGCATTAAACTGAGCATGTTTTTGTGGGGGGTGCTGCATTATACTGTGTGTGGGGGGCTGCATTATACTGTGTGGGGGGACTGCACTATACTGTATGTGTGGGGGCTGCAATATACTCTGTGTGTGGAGGCTGCATTATACTGTGTGGTGGGGGCTGCATTATACTGTGTGGTGAGGGGCTGCATTATACGTTGTGGGGGGCTGCACTATACTGTGTGTGTGGGGGGGCTGCACTATACTCTGTGTGGGGACTGCACTATACTGTGTGTGGGGGCTGTACTATACTGTGTTTGTGGGGGCTGCATTACACTGAGTGAGGGGCTTTGTTATACAGTGTGTGGTGGGGGTTGCAAAATACTCTGTGTGGGGGGCTGCATTATGCTCTGAGGAAGCTACATTATACTCTATTAGGGGGCTACATTATACTGTGTGTTTGGGGCAGTATTATACTCTATGAGGGGGTCTGCAGTATACTCTGAGGGGGTCTGCAGTATACTCTGATGGGGCTACATTATGCTTTATGAGGGGACTACATTATACTCTGAGGGGACTACATTATACTCTATGAGGGAGGCTGAAGTATACTCTGAGGGGGGCTGCAGTATACTCTGAGGGGGCTGCAGTATACTCTTAGTGGGCTACGTAATGCTTTATGAGGGGACTACATTATACTCTGAGGGGATTACATTATACTCTATAAGGGGGCTGCATTATACTCTGAGGGGGCTGCATTATACTCTGAGGGGGGCTGCATTATACTCTGAGGGGGCTGTATTATACTGAGGGGGCTGTATTATACTCTCTGAGGGGGCTGCATTATGCTTTATGAGGATAATACATTATACTCTGAGGGGGCTGCATTATACTTTGAGAGGGGCTGCGTTATACTCTGTGGGAGGCTGCATTATACTCTGAGAGGGATACATTATACTGTGTGTGTGGCCAAAATTATACTCTGAGGGGGCTACATTATACTGTGTGTGGCTACAGTATACTCTGAGGGGACTGCATTATATTCTGAGGGGGCTGCATTGTACTCTGAGGGGACTACATTGTACTCTCAGGAGTCTACATTATACTGTGTATGGGACTGCAGTATACTCTGAGGGGGCTGCAGTATACTCTGAAGGGGCCTGCATTGTACTCTGAGGAGGCTGCATTATACTCTATCTAGGACCATGGTCAGTGAATTATACTATATGTACTATATGGGACCTGGATTATACTGTATCGAGGACTATTTGTACCCATCATTCTTCCTCAGCTGGAGTAAAGAGTCTGGGAAACAAGCGTTGAATGATTTCAATATTGTCGATCACGCTTGTTTGACTCCCTGAACTCAGCACATATAAATACAACAGAAATGTTTCTGTGTGATGGTGCAATATGTGAGGCCCCACTTTAACTAAATCCAGCACCTGCTTAAGAGCGTGTAAGCCTGTAATGTTGATGCTACTTGATGATGACGATGATGGAGTCAGTAGTTCAGTGACACAGAATTACTATTTCTGTTTCTAGACGGAATGACGAGCCACCCCTGGACTGTGGACTCATTCCATGGCTAGGACATGCACTGGAATTTGGAAGTGATGCAGCCATGTTCTTAACACGTATGAAGGCAAAACATGGAGACATATTCACAGTGAGTAGCCATCACCAATATCAATAATGTATGCTTATGGTTCAATCTGTCCACTTGGAACACGAAACCACATGGTTTTTATATCATAAACAGAATAATGTTTAATTTCGCTGGTTGTACAGTACCAAAAACAAAATCATAAACACAAAATCCATAGTCTTGTCCAGGTCCTAACTAACAATACAGAACCTGGCTACTCAGACGTGGCTGAGCTAGTCTCAGTTTGGTCACACAGAACAGCAACCATCAATAGCAAACAGTGATACTTGAAGTTTGGTGCACATAGCCTGTGCTGTCTCTTCTCAGATTCTGGCTTTTCCAGCTCCAACACAACCCACTCTGCTCAGCTTCTCCCAGCTGACTGACTAGTGAACATATGTATTGGTTATAGTCCTAGCTATCCAGGTGCACCTAATCAGGACCGGTAGTGATAGGATTTAACCCTAGCCTACCTGGCTCTCCTGCAATACTTAAAGAGGTTGTCCACTACTTTTACACTGATGACCTATCCTTGCGTCCAGCACCTCCGCCGATCAGTTACTGGTATTGGCTGCAGCCGTTCGGAAGTACTCACTTGCATGGCTGATCTGTCTACTTGTACTGGCTGCCGTAGGGTACTGCACATCTGCCTTCTATTGATTTGAATAGGAGGCGGATGTAAAGTACGGAACTACCAGAAAATGGAGCAGCTTGGTGAACACTTCCAGCCGGCCTCAGCACCAATAACAGCTGATCGCCAGGGGTGCCGAACCCCGGCCAATCAGATATTGAAGACCTATCCTGAGGATAGGTCATCAATGCAAAAGTAGAAATTGAGATCACCGCTAGCACTGGTACTACAAGATTTACTACAAGACTAATATTTCTAATACTACCAATAATATTGCTATATAAGATTGAATAATAATACTGCACATATGCTGACTGCAGACTTTAACTTCAAGCCTGGGGAATCTTTCCTCAAAATCACTACTAGGACTGATATCACCACAATACAGTCACCATATAATGGTTATATCTGTCCTGCACCAGTGCTCTGCAGACTGTATATGTGTGTACTGTACAGGTTCTCACTAGTGATATTTTCGCTGATTGTCGTCATTCATTTTCCCTTTTGTTTCCCATTTGGCCCAGACCGCCATGACCTCTTCTTCCATCTATTATTAGTGACAAAATTCTCATGGTGCTTGATCTAATTGAAGTCTCCGCACTTCATCGTGCCACTCACAATGGGAAAGAGGACTTGAACTCTATAGCACCACCTAGCCAAGTCAGTGTTAGTTCTGATACTTTGCACTGACGAGGGCCAATAGCCTGAAACACCGTGTCTGCAAATTGAGATTCTGATTTGGCTTTTATCCTAAATCATATTGCAAGACTCGTTAAAGGGTTGATTATGACTTGAAGGATCGCTACGTCTAACAGGTGGCACTATAGAGTTCAAGTCCTCTTTCTCTCTGAAGAGGCAATTTGCACTTTTAATACTAGTAATTTCATGTCCATGATGCTGTGATCAGGGATACAGAAATGTTTGGCCACAGGAAGATCTATTCTTTTTTCTTTTATTGTGTGGCGATGAGAATTCATCCTTGTTCTAAGTTATTGCCATATCTCCCCTACATAGAGACCCCCAGCTGGACATTTATTACATATAATTAAGTACACCACATAAGAAGTGTCGCAGCTGAAAGTACCTGGGATCTTGTAGTCCTGATGTGAGTTGAGGATCTTTACCTTGTCCGTGGTCATTATAAATGGACAAGTTTGGCATTTTTTCTGGTTGCAGAGAAAGGTTCCTGTAGCTGTTGGAGAGGACAGGGAGCTTCTGACAATGATGCTTCTTAGATTTGGGGGCTGCCAAAAACACGGAAGTAGGGAAGTCTGGAAATATGGATTGTAGTCCGGCATCTTTATGTAGTAAAGGTGGTAATTTCCATGCTGCTCCACCTTATCACCTCCAGATTAGGATTGTAGGTGACTACTAGAAGCACCTGGTTGCTTTCTTGGAAGCCTCGGAAAGACCTTTTTGAACCAAGGCTACCATCCAAGAACAATTGAAAACCAGATTACGAGAGCCACCAGAGTATCTAGAAATCTCCTCCTACATTACAAAACTAAAGAAGAAAGCAACTGGTTGCCTCTAGTAGTCACCTACTATCCAAATCTGGAGGTGCTAGGGGGAGCTGCACGGAAGTTACAACCTTTATGACAAAAAGATCCCCAATTACAATCCATATTTCCAGACCCCCCGACTTCTGGGTTTCAGGCAGCCCCAAATCTAAGAAGCATCATTGTCAAAAGCTCACTGTTCTCTCCAACATCTATAGGAACCTTTCCCTGTAACCAGAAAAAATGTTAGCATTCGACTTTCTTTTTCATATGGAAGTATGTGATATTTGATTAGCTCCAGCATAAATACCAAATATGTAATTTTTTTATACTTTTAATTTATTTTTTAAATAAATATCCTATACAATACACAATTTATTTTATAATTACCAATCTCCTATGAATCCCAGCCACAGGCTGAATTATATGGGAACAATGCTATGCGGAGGGTGGGCTTCATAGGAGTAATGACATAACAGACACGGATTAATTAAAAACGGTTCTGGGGTCATGTCAAGTCATTGGAGCAGTCTGAATATGCACCAAAATTATCACAGTAACTGACTTGTTTAATGTTACACCACCCCTTGCTTGGCTCACTTTACATGATTGCTTTAACCCCTTTATTCCCCGAAGGTGGTTTGCACATTAATGACCAGGCCAATTTTTACAATGTCACTGTCACTTTGTGAGGGAATAATTCTGGAATGCATCAACGGATCCCAGTAATTCTGAGATTGTTTTTATCGTGACATATTGTGCTTCATGATAGTGGTAAAATTTATTTAATATGGCTTGCTTTTATTTGTGAAAAAAATGGAAATTTGGCAAAAATTTAGAAAATTTAGCAATTTTGTAACTTTCAATTTTGATGCCCTTAAATCACAGAGAGATGTCACACAAAATACTTAATAAGCAACATTTCCCACATGTCTACTTTACATCAGCACAATTTTGGAACCAACAGTTTTTGGGGGGGTTAGGAAATTATAAGGGTTAAAAGTTGACCACAAAATTTACAAAAACATTTTGTTCAGAGGCCAAATCACATTTGAAGCCACTTTCAGGGGTCTAAAGGATAAAAGATGCCCAAAAGTGACACATTCTGAAAACTGCACCCTTCACAGTGCTCAAAACCACATATAAAAAGTTTATTAACCCTTCAGATGCTTCACAGGAATTTTTGGAATGTGGAAAAAAAATGAACATTTAACTTTTTTTCACCCCCAAAATTATTTCAGATCCAATTTTTTTTTTATTTTGACAAGGGTAACAGGAAAAAATGCACCCCAAAATTTGTTGTGTAATTTCTACGGAGCATGCCGATATTCCACATGAGGGAGAAAACCACTGTTTGGGTGCACAGCAGAGCCCGGAAGGGAAAGAGCACCATTTGACTTTTTGGATGCAAAATTTGCTGGAACAATTGGCGGATGCCATGTTCCATTTGGAGAGCCTCTGATATGCCTAAACAGTGAAAATCCCCAAGTGACCCTATTTTGTAAACTAGACCCCTCAAGGAATGTATTTAGATGTGTGGTGAGCATCTTGAAGCCCCAGGTGCTTCACAGATGTTTATAACGTTGAGCCGTGAAAATAATAAAATCACATTTTTCTCACAAAAACTTTATTTTTAGCCCCAAATTTTGCATTTTTATAAGGGTAACAGGAGAAATGCTCCTTACAATTTGTAGTGCAATTTCTCCTGAGTACGCCGATATCCCATATGAGGGAGAAAACTACTGTTTGTGTGCACGGCAGGGCTCGAAAGGGAAGGAATGTAATTTGACTTTTTGAATGTAAAATTTCCTGGAATCATTAGTGGACATCATGTCCCATTTGGAGAGACCCTGATGTGCCTAAACAGTGGAAACCCCCCACAACTGACCCCATTTTAGAAACTATACCCCTTGGGGAATTTTTCTACAGACTGTCAGCGCCGGCCAGCCGTAAAGCAGATTACAGCGGTGACGTCACCGCTGTGCTTTCCGGCCGGCGCTCACAGTCAGTGCAGGAAAGCACAGCGCCGGGGGACAGACACCGGAATGTAAGTATGTAGTGTTTGTTTTTTTTTACATTAGCACTTTTAACCAGGGTAAACATCGGGTTACTAAGCACGGCCCTGCGCTTAGTAACCTGATGTTTACCCTGGTTACCCGGGGACCGGCATCGTTGGTCGCTGGAGAGCTGTCTGTGTGACAGCTCTCCAGCGACCACACAACGACCACACAGCGACGCTGCAGCGATCTAGATCGTTGTCTATATCGCTGCAGCGTCGCTAAATGTGACGGTACCTTTACTCTGGACTTCATCTGGGCAGCCTCTGCCAGACACCACTGGATAACATGTCAGACAGGGCCGCAATGCCTCCATCTGCCTCATTGTAGGGAATCTTCAGCCAGAGATTCTGTCTGAATCATGTATTTCAAAGATTTACTTGGAAACCTCGATGCAAACGAGGGACGAGTTGATATTTTTATTGGTACCATTTTCGGGCACATGACATTTTATGATCACTTTCTATTACAATTTTTGAGAGGCAGAATGAACAAAAACCAGCAACTCCGGATTTTATTTTGGGGGGGTTTATGCCATTCCGTGCGTGGTAAAATTGATAAAGCAGTTTTAATCTTAGGGTCAGTACGATTACAGCGATACCCCATTTATATATATTTTCATATGTTTTGGCACTTTTACATAATACAATTATTTTTTATCACTTTATTCTGAGGGCTATAACTTTTTCATTTTTCTGCTTATTGAGCTGTTTGGCAGCTTTTTTTTTGCGGGACAAGATGATATTTTCAGCAGTACCATGTTTGTTTATATCCATCTTTTTTATCATATTTTATTTGGCGGTATAATAAAGAATTTTTTTTGTATTTTTCATTTATTTTCTTTATAATGTTCACTAAAGGGGTTAGTGGGACTGTTTTATAGGTCGGTCATTGCGGTCGCGGTGATATCAAATATGTGTACTTTTATTGTTTATTTTTTTTTCATACAAATATTAATTTAGATATACAATATCATTTGACTTTTTTTATTTATTTTTTTTAATTTTTTTACAATTTTTTTAAAAAGATGTTTCTTTTTTTATTTTGCCTCACTATGGGACTATCATTTTTTGAAGGGTGATTGCTTGTACAGCATAGGGATGCAGCAGCATCCCCATGCCGTACTAACTGTCAGCTCTGCACTGACACAGAAACTTGCTAATCAGCAACTGCGCATGATCAGCAACTTTCCTAGCTCTGGTGACCCAGATGTCGTCATGACGATATCAGGTCACCTTGGCAATGATCAGAAACCATGTCACGCTGCGGGGTCTCCAAGCCATAGGCAGGGGGGCTGTCAGCCCTCTGCACAGCATTTAGGGAGTTAAAGTGCCGGGAGCGGAGCGTGACCGCTCCTGGCACTTAGTGCAGGGTGTCAGCTGTCAGAATCAGCTGACATCCGGCGGCAATCGCGATGACGTAATAATATGTCCCTGGTCAGAGAGACCCAGGGCATATGGACGATTATTACATCAGATGTCAGAAAGGGGTTAAAGCGTACCTGTCGGCAGGATTTTGCTCCGTAACCTACAGACACTGTCAGGTTTGAGACGCTGTTATACTGGTTAAAATGATACCTTGGTTGATAAAATCTGCCTTGTGGTTGTTGTTTAATCTTTATTTGTAGTTTTCAGCTAATGAGATTCTTGTGCTTTGGGGTGACCTGTGAGCGGGGCTTTATGTGGTGATCTGCTTACATATTCATCTGTATAGCTTATGACAGGTCACTGATCCTTCGGGGACCTGCCCCCCTATTTTACATACTGGATATACTATTATGGGGTAAAAAAAAATTAACTTCATCAAATGTCTGCGCAGTAGCATCTATCACATTCCAATAGATGCTACTGCGAAAGCGCCTGCACCATTTTGCTACAGCCACATTTTTTTTTCTCTAGCAGTAGCTTCTATCGGAAAGTGATAGATGCTACTGCGCAGACACCACCGCTGGTGTCTTTTAGATGAAGTAAATTTTTTTAATCTAACCCCACAATAATATATGCAGTCTGAAAAATAGAGGACAGGTCAGTGAAGGATCAGTGACCTGTCATAAGCTGTACATATGCATATCTAAGCAGAGCATCACATAACCACCCCACACACAGACCGCCCCGAAGCACGAGAATCTCACTCATTCAATGAAAGTTACAAATACAGATTAAAATGATACCTGGGCTGATGAAATCTGTTTTGTGGTTGTTGTTTAATAAGTATAACGGCGCCAACCTGACACTGTCTGTAGTTTACTGAGCAAAATCCTGCTGACAGGTTCGCTTTCAAAATTTTGGCACAATTTTGTACACATTGTCACACTTTAAACCGCGCCCCTTTTCAGCTAAGCCACAACCCCATCTGCACAAAGCTACAACCCATTTTCAAGCAGCGGCCTTATGTGATGGAAAAATCCGAGATGCAGGAAGTAAGTCACTTGTAAAGAATGTGCCAAGTTTAAATTGAGATTAGTAACAATGAAAACATAAAAATCCTCCAAGTGCGGGGTGACTGATATTATAGTGATTTACAGAGGAAGAAGTGGAGAGGGTGACTGTGCATCTCATGAATTCTATACATAAACCATTACCCTCATAATGCCATTTTGTATATAATTGTACATAGTAACACAATGTTCTGATCCTAATATATTCCTATATTTTGTCCTGCTTTCATACCCCTGATACAGCGGACCCTGCACTATCATTTCCCTCATACAGCGCCCCCTCACTATTATACTCTTCATCATCATATCTTTCACACAGCAGACCCTCACTATCATACCCCTAGCACTGTAGACCCTCACAATTGTGGACCGTCACCATCATAACCCTCATACAGTGGACCCCAGGCATCATACCCTTCACCATCATATCCCTTACATTGTGAATAATTATCATCATATCCCTCATACAGCAGACCCTCAACTTCATGTCGCTGAAACTGACTAGCCTCACACTCATATCCCCTCATACAATGAACCCTCATTATTATATCGATCACATTGTGGACAGTCATCATTATATGCCTCATACTGCAGACCCTCTGTTAGGGTTGTCTGATTGCACTAAATAAAATATAAATAAAGTGCAATTGCAACCCGGGGTCCACCGTGCACAGAGGTGTATCTAGGGTTTCTGGCACCTGGGGCAAAAATTCATTTTGCCCCCCCCCCCCCCAAGGACATATGCCCCCCGTTAGCCCCATCATTGCCCTCTCCTCCTCTACCATCCGCATCATTGCTCTCTCCCTGTCAGCCCCATCATTGCCCTCTCCTCCTCCACCATCCCCATCATTGCTCTCTCCCCGTCAGCCCCATCATTGCCCTCTCCTCCTCCACCATCCCCATCATTGCGCTTTCCCCGTCAGCCCCATCATTGCCCTCTCCTCCCCCCCCACACCATTCACTTCTCTGCACATTCCCCTGCAGCGCGATACACACACACACACACACCCAATACTGAGCCACACACATACACACATTCACATACACACACACACAAACACATACACACATTCACATACACACACATGCTCACACACATACATTCACATACACACACACACACACACATTCTCACACACATACACACATTCACACACACACATTCACACACACACACATTCACATACACACATTCACATACACACTGAGTGATATTATACACTGTGTGTACAATCAATATGGCCGCCGCAAGGTGGGAAACCGGGGGGCCGTGTGGCGGTATAACCAGACATGTCAGATGTCAGCCAGCTCTCCCATCCCCCTGTACATCATGTGTTATACTCAGTTATACTCCGGTCCCGTCCAGAGCTACATTCACAATTCTGCTTAGAGGAGCGTTACACGGTGAGATCCCGGCTCTCAGGTTATGAATCACAAGGTCAGGTGCTGCCAAAAATGTGAACGCAGCTCTAGATGTGACTTGGGAAAATGACAATAAATCCCCAAATTAATAGCACAAAGTATTGATCTGTGTCTGGAAAATTATAGGGTCTGTTAGGGGTTGAGACACTTACAGGAGTCCCCATGTCTGAGCCTCTCATAGGGACACCTGTGTGTGAGAAACCTATGGGGTCCCTGTGCCAGAAACACTCATGGAGCACCCATGTCTGAGCTACTTATGGGGGCACGTGTGCCTGAAAAATGTATGGAGGTCCTATGTCTGACCTACTTATGGGGGTCTCCATGCCTCAAATACTTATAGAAGCCCCTGAGTGTGCAACACTTATAGGGGTCCCCATGCCTGAGATGCTTATAGGGGACTCATATCGGAGACACTTATGGGGGCTCCTGAGTGTACAACACTTATGGGGGTCACCATACCAGCAGCTATTTTTCTGTCTTCACACATGGTAAATCTCCATAACCCTCATTAGTGCCATTGAGCCACTTATGGGGGTCCTCATGCCTGAGGCACTTATGGGGGCCCTGGAGTGTGTGACACTTATGGGTTTCCCCATGCCTGACACACTTATGGGGGCCTGGAGTGTGTGACACTTATGGGGGTCCCCCTGACTTAGACATTAGGGGTCACCATGCCAGCAGCTATTTTTCTGTTTTCACACATCAAAAATGTTCGAACCTCTTCTTTGTGCCATTGTACGACACTTCCATCCATGGTGTAGGTCTATGGTAGAATTCGGTTTCTATGGTCGGCCATGTTTACCTCACTTTCACCATTCACACCCCAGTATTACACAGGACAGGCTTCAGTAATGGCGGCCAGAGGTGTCTGGACAGAGTCGGTGCGGCAGCAGACAGGACGGGCCCTTTGTTATGGAGGAGCTGTGTTTCCTCACGTCTGTGGGAACAGCGGCAGAGAAGAGTCTCATATAAAGGGGCCTTGTATGCCCGCGCTCCTCCTGCCCGCGCCCACACATTCACACATTCTCACACACACATTCTCACACACATATTCACACACACACATTCTCACACACACCTCTCACCTCTCCTCGCGCTCTGCCGCAGCATCTCATCGCCTTCCTCTGACACAGACGGCCGTTGAATGATGACGTCATCCAGCGGCGCGTCTGTGTGAGAGGAAGCAGGAAGACAGATCGCTGGGCAGCGGAGCTGCAGGGATTTCTCGCTGCCCGCCGCAGCCACCCTGCAGGGGCCCCCTCCACCTCTGCACACGTTGGGAGCCGGCGCTCTGCAGCTTCTCTGTGCCGGCTGTCAGCTTGACAGTCGGCACAGAGAACAGCTGACCCCAGACCAGGGGCGGCAGAATGCAGCCGCCGGGGGAGACACTGCGGACCGCCGAATTAGGCGGCCCGACTGCGCCCCCCTGCCGGCTGCGCCCGGGGCACATGCCCCAGCTGCCCCCCCCTAGATACGCCACTGACCGTGCAGAGATGATCCCTGCTGCTAGCGTGAACAATAATTGAACTAAATAGCAAGAGTTACCTTGAACACACAGTGTGAACGGAACACTGAGTACAAAGGTCAGTTACTTCACCGAGAGGTACGGCACAAGTATGCAAAGTGCTATACCCTGTTAACGTCACAGGGATAGTAGCTCGAGGATTGAGCTTGCTCTGCAACAAAATGGTGGTAACCGCATACATGACTGAAGCAGATGCAGAGCCAAGAGAGTTCTTTGACGCTAGGTACAATACCCTGTCGCTTTCACCGAGAAGTATAGCATAAGGGTTGAGCTTGCTCTGTAAGTGAACTGTGCCCATCATGCACATGAACAAAACAGATGCTAAGCCAAGCGGCCAGTTACCCCAGTCCTGACACTACTGAACCTGTGCCTGACCAGCACCCTAAGCATGTAGCAGACTAGAGACTCAGTCTTTGAGCCATGGGTACGAAACTGCATAAGTGCAACCTGCCTGCCAACGTGTACAGTCTCATCAGAGCAAAGACACCCACACAAACATACAGAGTGTATTAGAACACAGATATACCACCGGTTATCAATTTTAATACATCCCAAATAAGGACATATATATATATATATATATATATATATATATATATATATATATATATATATATATATACATATACCTTTTAGTATACTCTGTGCAGAATGGGTGATTACCACCACCACGTGTAGTAGGTTAGCCCAAACACCTCGACTATGGACAAACCAAAGATAGTACCACACCAGGGAATAAGGTTTTAAAAAAACAACTTTTATTATACAATTGTAGTGGCAACAAATATTACATAAAAAATATGTTACATAAAATTTTATGTAACATATTTTTTATGTAATATTTGTTGCCACTACAATTGTATAATAAAAGTTGTTTTTTTAAAACCTTATTCCCTGGTGTGATACTATCTTTGGTTTGTCCATAGTCGAGGTGTTTGGGCTAACCTACTAAACATACAGAGTGGTAGAGTATCCACCCACACCCACCAAACATACGTAAATGACACTAGCGAGCCCATGTGCGCCGCCGAGAGCCTTTTTGCTAGGCTCTACCCCAAACACTCATGCCCAGTCGCCTCTCACAATGAACCCTCGCCTTTTTTTAACCCAAACTGAATACCCTCACAATTGTACACCCTTAACACACCATGGCTTCTTGTTGTTCCCCTCAGATAAAGGTTGCTGGGAAATTTGTTACAGTGCTGCTGGACCCCCATTCCTATGATGGCGTCCTCATGGAATCTCCTGACAAGCTTGATTTTGGGAAATATGCAAGGATATTAATGGAAAGGATGTTTGATGTCCGCCTCCCTGATTACGATCCTGCAATGGAGAGGAAAATGTTAAAAACGTAAGGATCCTCTGAATAGTAAAGGAGAGGGTAATATCTGTATGAATTATGGTGGTATCTTGGGGGAGGAGTAAGGGCTATGGTATCGTATATATGGTTCTGGACATATAATAGTGGTGGTATGCGACGGCCCACAATGCAACACTATGGTAAGATGGCGGGGCTTAGGTCACAGGATAATAACTAACTCCTCTCATTGGCTATTCAATGTCCCAGTTTTGCTGTCATAGCGAAATGTAGGATATGGATGGTGCCCGCCATACAGATCCTGACCGCCCCTGTGCACATATGTAATCAGAATGGTGAATACCCCACATGTGTATTACCGTGACATACCCTTACGTATGACAATGGCAACCTCACCTCATGTATGACAATGGCAACCGCCCTTTGGGTGTAATAATGGTGACCTCCCCTTGTGCGACCTAGTGTGTAATAACGGTGACCTCCCCTTGTGCATAATAATTGCAACCTTGTATGTAATAATGATGAATGCCCTTTGTGCGGAATAATGGCGACCGCCCTGTGTGTGTCATAATCATGAATGCCCCCTCTGCGTAATAATGGTGACCAACCCTTGTGCGTTATGAGGCTACGTTCACATTCGCGGCTAGCGCCGCAGCGTCGGGCACCGCAGCGGCGCCGCATGCATCATGCGCCCCTATATTTAACATGGGGGCGCATGGACATGCGGTGCACTTGCTTTTTGCGCCGCATGCGTCCCTGCGGCGCCCGCGTCGGGGCGCAGAGGACGCAGCAAGTTGCATTTTTGCTGCGTCCAAAATCAATGGAAAAAAGGACGCATGCGGCGCAAAAAGCAGCGTTGTGCATGTGTTCACATTTGCGCTGTGCGTTGCGGCGGCGACGCTGCGGCGCACACCGCAAATGTGAACGTAGCCTAAGGGTGTCCACCTCTTATATAAAAATAATGGCGACTGCTCCTTGTGTGACAACAGCGACGACCCATTGTGTGTCTTCCATCATTTAGCTTTTTGCTCTTTTCTTGTTTTTTCTTTATAGGCATCTACAACACCAGAGTCTGCGGCAGCTGACTAGCGCCATGTTCTGCCATCTTTCTTCAGTTCTAAGCAGTGAATCGGGGACAATATGGCGAGACGACGGGTTGTTACACTTCAGCTACGGTGTGATGTTACGGTACATTCAGCGTTTTGATTTTTTTTTCATGATAGGACATAGAAAGGGGGTGCTGCAGATAACATGGTGGCTTCCTTGTCTCTCAGATCTGGGTATTTAACCCTCTTTGGCTCAGAGTCCAACCAGGGCAGGGAAGATGACCTCAGACATTCTCTGGATGTTTACAACGAATTTAGGAAGGTCGATCGGCTGCTGATGAAGAGCGCTCGTGGCCAATTATCTGCCGGTGAGTCAGGAGACAAAATTGCAGAACAGTGGTCAATCGTCCCTTGGAAATAACCTGCTGGCATCACTGGATGTGTACAGAAAGCTGCAGTCATCCTGAGCTCCACTAGAGGGCAGCCCTGGCACACCTTATACACTATAGACCAGTGCTGTGCTGTCACCTACTGTATATAAGACTATATGTAGTCATTTTACCATGCAGCTGTTTAACCCCTTCCTGTCAGAGACAGTTTTCATTTTTCAGCTTTCATTTTTTTGTGGTTTTTTTTCACATAGCCATATCAGGACTTATTATTTGCATCATAGTTTTGAATTAAACCATTTATTTTAACTTTTAGCGCACTGAAAAAAAATGATCAAAGTGGGGAGAAATGGCATTAAGAATAAAAAAAACCTACAATTCTGCTTTTGAATTTTGGAAACTAAATTTTTCAGATCAACACAATTACTTTGGTACCAAACTCGTATTTTTTTACTGGTTATAAAACCTTCTAACCTTTGAAAGAGAGAAAAAAAGGGTTTTGTGTCACCATTGTCTGAGACAATCTGACTATCGTTTTTTGGTTTGTTTTTTTCCGTCGATGGAGCTGTTTTTAGCGTGTTGACCTGTATTTTCTATTGGAACATTTTGAGATATAGAGATATATATACATCTTGATCACTTTTTATTGTGGGTCAACTGTCCATAATGCAATGGCATAAAACATCAGGGATGAACAGCACAGACCCTCCTTCTCCCCCCCCCCCCCCCCCTAGACCCCCGATAACCTCCGCTCCGGCTGTCCTACATAATCTGTCCAGATGCCCCTATTATACACACAGGTGAATATGCCCTTGTCTTGTGTAGGGGAGAAGAAGGAGATCAGATCTGTGAAGGACAAGCTTTGGGAGCTCCTGGACCCAGAGAAACTCTGCAGAAAACCTGGCAGAAGTAAATGGCTGGAGAGCTATCAGTGCCACCTGCAGGAGCTGGGTGTAACTACGACAATGCAGCGCAGAGCCCTGCTGCTCCAACTGTGGGCCACACAGGTAAGAGTCGCACTTGACTATGGGAAAGAGGGGTTTATAAATGAAATAAGAATAACATGGCGAAAATAAACATCCGGAATAACCGGAGGGACGCACAATCACACGACTCCTCATCAGTGAATTGCATAAAGCACCTACACTGTGTTCCAAATTATTATGCAAATTGGATTTAAGTGTCATAAAGATTTAATTGTTTTGTTTTTCAAATAAACTCGAGGATGGTATTGTGTCTCAGGGCTCAATGGATCACTGAAATCAGTCTTAAACACATGTGATAATTGGTTTTCCAGGTGATTCTAATTAAATGAAAACTACTTAAAAATGATGTTCCACATTATTAAACAGGTTACAGTTTTCAAGTAACATGGGAAAGAAAAAGGATCTCTCTGCTGCTGAAAAGCATCAAATAGTGCAATGCCTTGGTGAAGGGATGAAAACATTAGAAATTTTCCAAAAACATAAGCGTGATCATCGTACTGTTAAGAGATTTGTGGCTGAATCTGAGCACAGACGTGTTCATGCTGATAAAGGCATAATGAGGAAGGTTTCTGCCAGGCAAGTTCATCGGATTAAGAGAGCAGCTGCTAAAAAGCCATTACAAAGCAGCAAACAGATATTTGAAGCTGCTAGTGCCTCTGGAGTCCCTCGAACCTCAAGGTGTAGGCTCCTTCAAAGGCTTGCTGTGGTGCATAAACCTACTATTCGGCCTTCCTTAAACAGTGTTCACAAGCAGGAATGGTTGTATTGGGCCCAGACATACATGAAGACTAATTTCCAAACAGTCTTGTTTACTGATAAGTGTTGAGCAACCCTGGATGGTCCAGATGGATGGAGTAGTGGATAGTTGGTGGATGGCCACCATGTCCCAACAAGGCTGCAACGTCAGCAAAGAGGTGGAGGAGTCATGTTTTGGGCCGGAATCATGGAGAAACAGCTGGTGGGGCCCTTTAAGGTTCCTGAAGGTGTGAAAATGACCTCTGCAAAGTATATAGAGTTTCTGACTGACAACTTTCCTCCATGGTATAAAAAGCAGAAATGTGCCTTCAGGAGCAAAATCATCTTCATGCTGACAATGCACCATCTCATGCTGCAAAGAATCCCTCTGAGTTATTGGGTACTATGGGCATAAAAGGAGATAAACTCATGGTGTGGCCACCATCTTCCCCTGACCTCAACCCTATAGAGAACCTTTGGAGCATCATCAAGCAAAAGATCTATGAGGGTGGGAGGCCGTTCACATCAAAACAGCAGCTCTGGGAGGCTATTCTGACTTCATGCAAAGAAATACAAGCAGAATCTCTCCAAAAACTCACAAGTTCAATGGATGCAGGAATTGTAAGGCTATGTGCACACTTTGCGGGGTCCTTTGCGGGTTCTCCCGCAGCGGATTTGATAAATCTGCAGGGCAAAACCGCTGCGGTTATCCCTGCAGATTTATCGCGGTTTGTTTTGCGGTTTCCACTGCGGGTTTACTCCTATACTATTGATGCTGCATATGCAGCAATATGCAGCATCAATAGTAATGTTAAAAATAATAAAAAATGGTTTATACTCACCCTCTGACGTCCCGATCTCCTCGCCTCTGCACGCGGCGGTCCGGTTCCAAAGATGCTGTGCGAGAAGGACCTTCGTGACCGCGACGTCACCGCAGGTCCTGCTCGCACAGCAACCCTGAGACCGGACAGCCGCGTGCAGCGCTGAGAGGTGAGTATATCATTATTTTTTATTTTAATTCTTTTTTTTTTACACTAATATGGTTCCCAGGGCCTGGAGGAGAGTCCCCTCTCCTCCACCCCGGGTACCATCTGCACATTATCCGCTTACTTCCCGCATCGTGGGCACAGCCCCATGCGGGAAGTAAGCGGATCAATGCATTCCTATGTGTGCAGAATTGCCGCGATTCTGCACAAAAGAAGTGACATGCTGCGGAATGTAAACCGCTGCGTTTCTGCGCGTTTTTTCCTGCAGCATGTGCACAGCGGATTGCGGTTTCCATACGGTTTACATGTAAATGTAAACGCTATGGAAACTGCTGCGGACCCGCAGCATCAAAATCGCCGCGGATCCGCGGTAAAACCCGCAAAGTGTGAACATGGCCTAAAGGTGATATCAATGAAGGGGTCCTATGTTAACATGTGACTTGGCCTTTTAGGATGTTTTGGCGTTAAATAGCTTTTTTGTTCAGTGAATGTGACCTCCTAATGCTGCAAATTCCACAAATGAGCATTTTCAGTTCTTTAAAACATATCAAATGTTTAGAAATACTACTGTGCCTAATAATTTGGAACAGTGCATTTTGAGTTTTTATTCATTTTGGAGATTATACTGTTATCATTGGGAGGTTTCTTCAATAAAATTTGATGTATAATCTAACGGGTGATTACTTTTATTAGACTGACTGTCGTTTGCACGACCATTTAGGAAAATCCGATAAAAATGTAATTTGCATAATAATTTGGAACATAGTGTACACCCACTACCCGAGACTCCATCACTCCAGCCACCTGGCATCCATGTTGCAAGGACTAGATAATATCCACTGTGTATAGTTATCCTTCATAACATATATTTAAAGGGTCTAATCTGAGAGCAGTATAATGAAGAGAGAGACCCTAAATTGCAGCAATGTGTCACTTACAGGGCTGCTTGCTGTAGTTTTTATAAAATCACAGTTTTCTCTGCTGCATACCTAGCAGTCCTCTGAATGCTGAGCTCTGTATAACCCCGCCCACACCACTGATTGGCAGCTATCTTCTTATGCACAGTGTACACTGCCAATCAGTGGTGTGGGCGGAGTCATACAAAGCTCAGAGAACTGGTAGATTTGCAGCAGAGAAAACAATGATTTTATCAAAACTACAGCAATCAGCCCAGTAAGTGACACATCACTGGAATCAGGTTCTCTTTCTCTACATCATGCTGCTTTCTGATGGGGTAGCAAAACCCTGTTGACAGATTACTTTTATCTAGTAAAAAAAACATGGTATATTTACTGCAGATAATGAATATTAACCCAGTATAACATCCAGCGTATATTTACCTGTTTTAAACTCGTGTGTGTATAATAACCTAATATTTTCAACCAGTATAATAACCAGGGTTATATGTAGCCAGTATGACATCCAGTGAATGTATTTACCCACCATAATATTAAGGGCATGATTTGTCATTTGTGTTTTTTCTTTGTGGTATCCTTTGATGTCTTTTGCAACAAATTCTTCAAAATGGCTTGTGAATTTTGCCCAAAATAAAAAAGGTTCTTTATTATTGTCTTTATCATTTTTTGCAACATTTTTTTTAAAAGTTGCATTTGATAAATCAGATGAAAATATCTGAAAGCCACGACAAATTCCACATTCGCGAACATAAAAAAGAGACAAATACTTATAAAATAGATTGTAAAAAGGAGCAAATTAAAGGAAGAATATGGTGTAAATGAAAATCAGTAGAAAAACACCAAAAACGAGAAAAAAGGCACAAATGCGTAATGAATCAGGCCAAACTGTGTATAAATCCAACTGGTATAACATCCAGTGTATATGAGTCGCCCGCCTGGGCCTTTGGGTACTCGGTACTGGGTGCGGTCGCACTTAAAGGGGATGTCACGGTGGCTGTAACCCGGTCCGTGGCCCTGGGACTCAATTAAAGGGGAAAAGTATTTTAGGGGAATCGTGAAAGTATTTTCGTGACGCCACCTGTGGTTCTCGGTCAATAGGGACCGACGCTGCTTAAAGAGGTCCTCTGGGGTGATGTTGTGGCAGCAAGATGGTGACGCTTCCCACAGGTGAAGCGGGGTCCCTAGGGCTCCCAAGGTATATGGTAAGGATGGTGTATGCCGTTAAATAAGTGGAGGACACAGAGTGGTAAATTCTTTACCTGGTTTACTGGCAGTAGCAGCCCACAGTCCAGAGTACCAGGAACAGGTGATGGTATGGCCCGGCTGGCCTGGAGGCAAAGGTAGATCCCTCTTCCTGGTGATGTCCGTAAGCCTTTCCTACTTGCGCTGATGTGCGACGTCCCTGCTGCCTGAAGCTTGATGGCAAAGGACCCCTTCCTTCCCCTGTCCTGGGACAGGTACCTGTACGGCGGGCAGCTTGAGCCATTTTACAGGGTCTCTATCATGACCCGGGCCCTTCAGGTGCTGCTTCATCTTCAGGTGTGGTGTGGGCAAATTACATAGAGTCAATGCCCTCCAGTTCTGCCGCGTGTCCTGGAGCACAACACGACCTCGGGCTCCAGGTGCCAGGTTCCTGCGCACTGGCTCTGAGGGTGTCCGGTCTCAGTTCCCCTCTGAGCCCTTTTTCCACTCCTTTGCTCCTTCCCTCAATAGCTCCACCACATTCAACACCCCTCGGGTTCTCATCCTTCCCTGGAGCTGCAGCTCAGTCCTGGCTGCACAGCTCTGTAGTGTGCACTCCGTTCCAGACTTCCTTTCTCTTCAGTGTCTCTCTCCTACTAACCAAATTCCTCCTCCAGACCAGTACACTTGAAGCTGAGGAAAGCTCCTCTGAATTTGGGTCCTGAGCTCCCCCTTCTGGCCAGGATTCAGAACGTGTTGTATGTGGGTGCCTTACCTGGTAAAGAGAATCCCCCTTGCTTCCAAGCATGATATCGCCCTCCCCGAAAGGAAGGCAAAATCATTGTAACATCCGGTTATCTGAGGTGATACACTCCCCCGTTAACTCCAGTACTCCCGGACTGGGAAAGGAAAACAAGAGTACAGGTTAAAGACATTTTTGGACATGCATGTCAACAGGTGAACTGGTGAAAAACTGAAGCATCCCTTTATGGGAGGTACGGTTCTTGAACGTTGCATAACAAAACCTTACATAAACAAAATATTTATCATAAGTGCACACAGGTGAAGAAAGTGCAAACATATATATACAAAGGCGCATTGACCATTCCTGATCTCCGCTACGCCATACAGTTCTGCTCCAGGTCTGAAAAGCAAAACAGGTAGATACACAGTCTTACTCACGCTACCAGCGTGTGGCAATATCAATGAGGGGTACCTGAACTATGCCAAAACTATTTATACTACAGTTCTCAGGTAACACTGTCCATTTAAACTGCAAGAAAACATCAACATAACATATTCACAGCATTATTTTCACGCAGGTGAATGTCTCTTTACTTTCTTTTCCAGGGCAGATATTTACCCAATAATTTCCGATGTGTATAGTTACACCATGTATCAAAGTATATACTTACCCGGCATGACAATGTCTGTTTATATTTACCTGGTATAATGTCCAGTTTGTACAATACCTACGTGTTAAGGTACCTTCACACGAAACGACATTATAACGATATCGCTAGCAATCCGTGACGTTGCAGCGTCCTCGCTAGCGATATCGTTTCGTTTGACACGCAGCAGCGATCAGGATCCTGCTGTGATGTCGCTGGTCGCTGAATAAAGTCCAGAACTTTATTTGGTCGTCCGATCGCTGTGTATCGTTGTGTTTGAAAGCAAAAGCAACGATACCAGCGATATTTTACACTGGTAACCAGGGTAAACATCGGGTTACTAAGCGCAGGGCCGCGCTTAGTTACCCGATGTTTACCCTGGTTACTAGCGTAAAATGTAAAAAAAACAAACAGCACATACTCACATTGCGTCCCCTGCAGTCTGCTTCCTCCTCTGACTCAGCGCCGCAAAGTGAAAGTGAAAGCAGCACAGCGGTGACGTCACCGCTCTGCTCTCACTGTACGGCGCTCAGTCAGTCAGGAAGTGGACGCAGGGGGACGTGAATGTAAGTATGTGCTGTTTGTTTTTTTTAGATTTTACGCTGGTAACCAGGGTAAACATCGGGTTACTAAGCGCGGCCCTGCGCTTAGTTACCCGATGTTTACCCTGGTTACCAGGGGACCTCGGCATAGTTGATCGCTGGAGAGCGGTCTGTGTGACAGCTCTCCAGCGACCAAACAGCGACGCTGCAGCGATCGACATAGTTGTCGCTATCGCTGCAGCGTCGCTTCGTGTGAAGGTACCTTTAGGTGAAGTGGTGACTCTCACTACCATCATTTCTTTTTAGGGGAACTCCGGCCCTGCCGCCTTTTGGCTTCTCCTGTTTCTTCTGAAGAACCCTGAGGCCATGGCTGCCATCCGAGCAGAACTGGAGAATTTGCTGAGAGGCCACGAAATGCGACACATGATTAGCCAGGAGACACTGGACAACGCCATTGTCTTAAGTGAGTAGCCCCTACCTGGGTAAAGTACACGGTGCAGTCAAAAGTCTGTTTTCCTTCAAGGAGTCGTCTGGTTTTTTCTTATTTCCATATTGAAAGGTAAGCGGGGCTGGTGATGTCACATCTACATCGAGGCATAATGTCGGCAGGAGGGGGGTTACAGGGACGGTGGCTCCTAGCGCCAAAGTCTATCAGATCAAAAAATGTTGCAGTAATCCACCCTCCACCATGCTTCTAATGACAAATGACTTGAGCCTGCAAGTACCACTTCTTGAAGCGGCACTGATTATATAGAACACAGCAGGCAAGATGAGTTGCTTACTCAGTGAATGACATGACAAAGGTCAGTATAACGAATGAGGTTTGCTGTGTTAGTTTCTGCCTACGAAAAGCGTAGCAGTCTTTGACAATCTACATAAACGAGATGACCGAATAGGAGTAGTTAATGAATAAGAGAGTTTGAATAATGTGCGGTGCAGATGAATAATGTGCGGTGCAGATGAATAATGTGCGGTGTACTTGATTCAACACTGTCTTCATTCATTACTTAAAGCTGCATTGAGAGTTTTACACTTTTTTAAATACTAATTAGGGCTAGCATTAAAGAGGTTGCCTGGCGTTAGGCTACAAATCTACAGTCACTCTGTGTGACTGCAGACTTGTGAATTGCACTGCGTGTTCTGAGGATTCTCTGGTGACAGCTTCGGGAGCGCATGTATGTGATTTGCATAACATGCCACATGCAACTAGATGCATGCACACTTGCACTGAGCGAGGCCACACACGTCTAGTCAGAATGTATCCGAAAGTATGCAAATTGCTGCCAGTGCCATCATCGGAGAATCCTCATAGTGAGCAGTTCAAGGTGTGTGAGGATTCACAATTCTGCAGGGACATAGAGTGACTGGAGACTTGTAGCCTAAAGCTGAACAACCCCATTAAGGTTGGGGCTAGAGATTGGATTAGCTTTAGGCTTCTGGTTAGTTAGGGTTAGGCTTACATTTGGAGATTGGGTAAGCTAATAAAATTGATAAGCTAATAAATAAATAATAGATAAGCTAATACAATTGTTTCATTAATAGAAACTAAAAATAAATTAAAAAATAGCAAATATATTTTAAAAACAAAACTTTTTTTAACATTTTATAATTTGTATTTCTGATTTCAGCAAAAAAAAACAACAACAGATAAAAGGTTTACAGGACAAATTATAATTACATCAGAATTTTCTTCAAATTACAATACATGTGCTGTAGTGGACTGGTAGAAGGAGTCTGGAAGGGCTAAAAGTTCACAAGGGACGTCCACTCAATGCCACTGTGACTACCAATATTTGCTGGCTCACCTGCATTAGGGGAAGAGCAAAAATGGGGGCCTTCTAGCAAATTTGTGTCTGCTCCTTTGGTGCAGAAACAGGGAAAACTGTGGGAGACACAGTGGCTGCAGCCATCACACACCACAACATATGATGAAGGCCATGAATCACAAAAAAAAAAACAGGATCACATGTGCTGACACATCATGTGATCACAGCTATGACAGGTACGGTTATCCTGTCACCTATAATAGCAGGTGAACTCCGCTATACAGTGGAATTCCAGCCCACGGCCTTCATATAATATTCTTCATGAGTATTATACGTATGACACAGGTGACTTGTAATATGTAGATTATACTCAGTGATCACAGACAGGCTTATTTGTGCTCTTTCCAGACAGTGCCTTAGAGGAGAGCCTGCGCTTAACCACCGCGCCCTTCGTCACACGGGAAGTGCTGTCTGAGGTGTCCCTGAAGCTGGCGGATGGCAGGGAATACACCCTAAGGAGGGGAGACAGGCTTTGCCTCTTTCCCTATGTCAGTCCTCAGATGGACCCAGAGATCCACCATGATCCGCAGGTAACTGCTGCAAAGCGTACACATTGGACACACAGGGCAAATCGTAACATCTGCCTCAAGCTGGTGCTTAACTGCCCCCACAGACTCATCATGGCCATTCTTTTTGATGGTCCTCAAATAGGCAGGAATTTGGGACTAGTCCCGCAAGTCCTGCCCTGATGCTGCACAATATTTACTGGTCTGGGGGTACAGAAGGCAGATAGATCTATAATCATCCCTGAAGTGTATAAAGGGTTGGGGAAGCACTTAGGTAATCGATGGTCTCTTTTTCCAGATGTTCCAGTATGACAGGTTCCTCAATGTAGACTATTCTCAGAAGACAGATTTCTACAAGGCCGGCAGGAGACTCAAGCACATCAGCATGCCCTGGGGCGCCGGCAGGAACATATGCATTGGGAGGTTCCATGCAATCAACAGCATTAAACTGTAAGGGAACGTGAGATGATATTATGTGTACTGTCTGGCAGCATGCAGTTACGAATCCATTCACTGATGCCTCATAACTCAGTATTGCAAAAAATAATTATCAGGCAATTAGCTTTTAACACCACACATCACTGCTAGGCGCTCACCACTCTTTACTGCTGTGTACCTTCCTGACACTTTAACTCTTTCACCCATTTAATCCTGAAACCAACAAATTCCAGAGGTGTCCTACCACAAGATACCTAGCAAAAACATGTACACCATTTGTAAGGAGATTTTCTAGCTGATAGACAACCAATATGAAAGCATCACAGAAAAAAAAAGAATTGTCAGGATCCAAAACTCTCACAAATGTAAATAAGAGCCCCAATTATCTCCGTGAGGGTAGGTTGACATAAAAAATCATTCAGAGTTTCATCCAGAAAAGTGGGATGATTTTTTTCCATCCCATTTTTCTGGTTGAAATACTTTTTGAACAGCAGCTATTAATCATTCACAAGACTATTCACAGTTTCCTTTGTTAGAGAATTACAATGTGTCTGTAAAAATCGGATGCTTTAATATGGCTCCGTACAGTATACAATTTTTTTTTCCGCGCCCCCATAGACTTGAATTGGTGAGTCTCATATGATTTAGAAACTAGTGCACGCTGCAATTTTTTTAACACGCATTAATCCGTCAATGAAAAAAATTGCTTATCTGCACTGCCCCATTTAATAATAAACATCCAGGTGCTGTCCGCTTTTTTTCACATACAGCACTCGGGCCAAAAATACGGTCATGTTCACTAGTCCTTATAGTGATCAGATGAAAATTGTAGCGGGGAGTCCAAGGACAGATCCACATGGAAATAAAATAAAAAAGAAGATTTGCCCAGAACTCAGGACACGGAATATGGAGGTCAACAGAGCCAGGATGTCTACACTAAGGCTTTAAGGTCTATAAGCTTCACTCCAGCCTGGAGTAGAAAGAGAGCTGAGGTTAAGAACATCTGCAAGTTAAAAGGAAGCAGGATGTCCAGCACCGAGTCCATAGAAGATTGCTTACACAAAGTCTATAAGCCACTGTTGAGACTGGTAGAGAACCAAAGCAGAAGTGAAAAATATCTGGAGTTTACAAGAGACAAGACGTCCATCACTGATGCCACAGAAGGTTATTTACACAAGATCTAGAATATCTGAAGCCATAAAAGGCTCCTAGTTCACATTGTGTCTATGTGAACCATTTCAACCTAGTGAACATCTGGAGGTTATAGGAAGCAGGATATCCAACACAGAAGCCATTGAAGACTCTTCAAACCAGAACTACAAGCAGCTGTCTAGCCTGGTTAAGAAGGACATCTATATGTGGCAAGAGGAAGGATTTCCACCATGAAAAACTCATCACACCAGTTCTATAAATCGTATTCTAGCTTGATGGAAGAGAAAACCATATAGAAAGATGCATTTTCATTTATTATTATTATAATTATTATTTATTTATATAGCACCATTAATTCCATGGTGCTGTACATGAGAAGGGGTTATATCAAATTACAAATATCACTTACAGTAAACAAAACTAACAATAACAGACTGATACAGAGGGAAGAGGACCCTGCCCTTGCGGGCTTATATTCTACAGGATTATGGGGAAGGAGACAGTAGGTTGAGGGTTGCAGTAGCTCCGATGGTGTTGAGGTGGCCATGTGGTCATTACAGGTTGTAAGCTTCTTTGAAGAGGTGGGTTTTCAGGTTTCTTTTGAAGGATCCAAATGTGGTGTATAACCGGACGTGTTGGGGCACAGAATTCCAGAGGATGGGGGATATTCGGGAGAAGTCTTGGAGGCGATTGGGTGAGGATCGAATAAGCGTGGAGGAGAGAAGGAGGTCTTGGGAGGACCGGAGATTACGTGAGGGAAGATATTGAGAGATTAGTTTGGAAATCTACGGAGGAGAAAGGTTATGGATGGCTTTGTAGGTCAGTGTTAGTAGTTTAAGATAGTTTATAGATATTTGATATTATTTTTATCAAGTGAATTAAAGGCAATTTCATCGTAGGGCATTGAGAGGTTTTATTTTAGGATGGTCATAACAGATGAGGAATTTGAGAATGGGTTTTATCTCACCAAAATATGTATCGGCGTAAATGGCCAACTCTCACCAACAATTTCATCATCTACAAGATTATTCTGATAGTTCAGAAAAATGTGCGTGTAAATCTAGTTTATGGCTTTGTGTACCCAACACTGAGCAGGGTCCAGTGATCAACGAAGCTACTCTATGACACCGTCATTTGGTGCACCATTTGCTGCCATATGTGAGAGCAAAACCTTAACCCCTTCATGTGCATGGGCCAAGGACTGAACCTTGAGGGAATTTACAGGAAACGGAATGTCTCCCAAAAATAAGTGACAAGCCGCTACATCCATGGAGAAACGATACCGGACCGTGTAAGATAAAAAGTACCAATTTGACACTAAAAGATAGGTGACTAGATGCTCTTGTGTTGGGCTCACCAGCTGAGGTGGATCCTCTAAGCCTTAAGGTACCTTCACACGAAACGATATCGCTAGCGATCCCTGACGTTGCAGCGTCCTGGCTAGCGATATCGTTTCGTTTGACACGCAGCAGCGATCAGGATCCTGCTGTGATGTCGCTGGTCGCTGAATAAAGTCCAGAACTTTATTTGGTCGTCCGATCGCCGTGTATCGTTGTGTTTGAAAGCAAACGCAACGATACCAGCGATATTTTACACTGGTAACCAGGGTAAACATCGGGTTGCTAAGCGCAGGGCCGCGCTTAGTAACCCGATGTTTACCCTGGTTACCAGCGTAAAAGTAAAAAAAACAAACAGTACATACTCACCTGCGCGTCCCCCAGCGTCTGCTTCCTGACACTGACTGAGCTCCGGCCCTAAAGTGAAAGTGAAAGCACAGCGGTGACGTCACCGCTCTGCTGTTAGGGCCGGAGCTCAGTCAGTGTCAGGAAGCAGACGCTGGGGGACGCGCAGGTGAGCATGTAGTGTTTGTTATTTTTACTTTTACGCTGGTAACCAGGGTAAACATCGGGTTACTAAGCGCGGCCCTGCGCTTAGCAACCCGATGTTTACCCTGGTTACCCGGGGACCTCGGCATCGTTGGTCGCTGGAGAGCGGTCTGTGTGACAGCTCTCCAGCGATCAAACAGCGACGCTGCAGCGATCGGCATCGTTGTCGCTATCGCTGCAGCGTCGCTTCGTGTGAAGGTACCTTAAGGTCCAGGTGGGCAGACGGAACCCAGGCATTGATGCAGCAAGCAGAAAGGCACACACAGGAAACTCAGGAGCAGCATGATGGATGAAGTGGAACTCAGCAGGGATGAATGCAAGCACAAAAACACAAAAAGCACAGCTGCTGGGGCACACCAAACGTAGGACTAGAGTCTCAATCCCATGACACAGACGTGTGTTTAAATGGGCCATAATAGGTCTATGTCATTGATCCACTCTGGGCAACCTGCAAAAACCAATGTGGAGCGCAGCAGAGGGCAGCGAAACCAGGGGAAGGAAATGGAGCCTTGGATACAAGGGAAAGGTATGTAACATCTAGACAACAAAAAATTACCAACTGGAGATTTAAAAGTTAGTTAAAAGAGTAGTAGTCATAGAGAAAGGACATGTGTCCTTCTTAGACCAAGAAACTAAGATAATGAACCTCCATTGTTTGAGCTTCTAGAAATAAGTCAATGAATGAAATATAGGTAGTGGGGGAGTTGGGGGATGTTTGTCATTTAAACTGGGTTTACGCTAGCTGACCAGTGTGAAACAACGGCAGTTCTGCAACATGTTTTTCAATTGGTTATCATTTAATAGTCTTTTTTTAACATGCAGGCTCTGTTTCAGAAGTGGACAGAACGATCAGAAATAAATTGTTCTGCGCGCAAAGGTTGCCATTGTTTTTGGCAGCACAGGTCCTGTTTACACTGAACAATTTGCTGTCCAGAATGATGTTTTTTTAACTAAACCAAAAGATAATTTCATCCAAATATCAAGTTTTTTGCTCGCTCATCGGATGATCAGTGCCCTGTTTACACTGTCCGGTAACGGTGAAACGAGCGTTCATTGGAATGCCCTTTCCAAATAATGATGCAATGTATATACACCTGAAATGTAATTCTTCTGACCACTGTCAGACAACCACCCTCTATGAGCAAACACCCTCTGGTAGAACACTACCATCACAATGTACACTACCCTAAGAGCACCTCTAATGCTAAGCACACCACAACCACTAAGAAAGCCCAGCTGGTTCTGTGAAATGAAGGATTGTCTTGTTTCAACTGAAGAAGGAACGACTGAAATAGTTTCAATTAGGCATGGGGATTTTTTTTTTTCAGCCAAAAATCAGCACTGGCTGCATCATTGGCTGAAAAGGTCCAATATTGTCTGATTTCGCCTGCAATGTGTTTGGGGACATTGACAAATGTTTGATCTTTTGTCCAATGAATGGTCGTTCATCGGTGCACTTTCATCTCTGTATGAGCACGCCACCTTCAGTAAGAGCGCCACCCTCGGCAATCGCATCACCATTGCTAAGCTCACTAATACTATCCATTAGACGCAGTTCTCTATTCGTAATATTTCTTTAATTTTTGAGGCTTTGGTGTCTAAAAATTATGTGAATTTCAAGCATTCTGTATTTGTTCCCATCCTCATCTATTTGAAAAGGGGCCACACAAATCCCCACTAACCAAGCTTCCCTCTTTCAGGTTTGTCTGGCTAATGCTGCTCAATTTTGAGTTTGAACTGAAAAACCCACAGGAAACCTTTCCAGAGTTTGACCGGAGCCGATATGGATTTGGGGTCGTCCAACCAGTAGGCGATGTGGTCTTTCGATATCGAAGGCGATATGAACAGATATCTATTTAGTAGTGGAACATAAGCCTCTTAGGATCAATCTGGTCCTCCGTGACCTGACACCGTCCCAAAATCCATCAGAACCAAATAATATGGTCAGACTGAAAAACTGGAAGGGACATGTTCAAGTAAATAGGGGGTGGATCACTGCCCAATATCATAGGATAGATTCCAACAGCACAGAATGAAGCCCCCACGAAACACAACGCACATCTACATCCAGATGGATGCCGCAATTATCCAAGAAGTTTCTCCTGCAGCCACTCACTGGAAAATTCAATCCTCTATTGTTTTACTGTAAATAGCATATACATGCAGACAATAAAGGGTTTGCATTTCGTCTCTATATGTCTCTTATATACAGTATCTCTAATTCTGTATATCACATCACTTGATTCCACCCCAAGCAGGAAGTCATGGCAAGCCAGGAGTCAGGGTGTCTAATAGAGTCACTTGGAAGAGGTGGTCATAAGTCCTTTGATTCCCAGAGCTAACTAAACTCTATTCATTTATAAAAAATAGCATAAGAGAGGCATTATTTGCTGAGCAGGTTATTTTAGTTTTAACCTGCTTGACACACTCAAAAAGGAGAGCTCCAATGGATCAATAGATCCTTTACATATAAAAACAGGAGAACCTCTAAAAATCAGCTTGTTTTGAACTGAGGACTTAAGGTGTAGAGTGTGTAAGAGTATCAGAGCTCGAAGGAAAGACCCGAAAGTGAACCCTCTGGGCTATAGTTCTAGAGCCCCCAAGGGCGAGCGGACCTGATGGGACCACCCCCTATACAGGAAGCGTTAGGGGCAGGCCTAAGGGGGGATGGAACCACAACGGCTGGGGCAAAAGGGGCGACTAATGGTAAATAAAGAGAGGGAAGAGACTGGGGTATTAAGGTGGTGGACGAGAGCAGAGAACAAGCGGACACTATGGAATATGGGTGGTAGATGGGACCAGGAGGACCAGAGACGGAGCGGTGGCATGATGCTGGAAGAGAGGAATGAAAAAGGTAATAACTAGCAGGAATAAACGGAACAGGTAGGCACGAGTGGACACTGGGCAGGTATGGCTAAGACACTGAGCAGGTACGGCAGAGACACAGAGCAGGCATGGCAAGACACAGGGCAGACATGGATGAGACACAGGGCAGGTAAGGCTGAGGCACAGAGCAGGTACGGCTGAGGCACAGGGCAGGTACGGATGAGGCACAGGGCAGGTAAGGCTGAGGCACAGAGCAGGTACGGCTGAGGCACAGAGCAGGTACGGCTGAGGCACAGGGCAGGTAAGGCTGAGGCACAGGGCAGGTACGGCTGAGGCACAGAGCAGAGCGAACAGAGAAAGGAAGCCAGGGACCAAGGGGGTACGCCAGCAGGAAGGCAAGTGTAACCGCAAAAGATAACCAGGCGTCTTACCTGTGCAGACGCCGAGAAGAAATATTGGATGGGCGCCGCCATGATGGGGCGGAGCCAGTGGGTCACGACCTCCCAGAGGGCTTAGCGGCGGGAAAAGCGCGACCACGCATGCGCGAAGCGCTGATGCACTGCGAGCCTGAGATGACAGGCGGAGAGCGGCAAGGGACCCCGTCGGAGGCGCGCCGGAGGCAGGCGACGGACGGGTGAGTATTCACAGATGTGGCAAAGGGTATATGGACTATAGTGTCGTGTTCCTGCCCCTAAAGACAATAATCGCCTAATGTGAATAGTGTCATGCATTTTTGTACATGTATTGTGATATGTGAAGTGTGAACTATGTAATGTGGTTTTAGGAATGTAACAGATAATAACGCATAGTGTTTTAGGTAATTGTGTTGCTGTGTAGGTACTGTAAAGGTAATTCCTAGTGTGAGTAATGTACACTCCAGGACAAGTCTAGGCTAAGCAAACGACAACACATAGTTTAGAGTTTAAGACATAGGAGAAAGTGGGATAAGCAGTGTAACTGTAACATGCTTAGTGTATACAGTTATAAGATGCACAGTGTTTGTAAGGGAGATCTGCCCAGCATCATGCGGAAGAGACAGATATAGTTAGGTGTTTGGTCTGGCCCACAGTGGGAGCTATCAGGGCCAGTATAAAGTAAAAACTGCTTCCTGTTTCTAGAGGAGAGTTTGTTTGCTAAGTAACAAGGTGAAGTTCAAGTTGCAGTGGGCTGATAGTAGAGGCAAGTAAAAAGTGTTATTAGGCAAAATTGTGAGTGAGCCCCCTCCATGAATGAAAAGTAACCCCACACATAAATGGTCTCAGGATGTTTTACTGTTGGCATGATACAGGACATGGTAGTGCTCACTTTGTCTTCACCAAACACTCATTCTTCCAGATTCTCAAACAGTTTGATTTATCCCAATCCTCTGAAGCCCAATCCCTGTACTTCATGCAGAATGTAAATCTGTCCTTGATGTTTTACTTAGAAGAAGTGGCTTCTTTGCTCCCTTTCTTGACACCATGATAAAAAATATTTTGCCCCGGTACATACAGATTGAGTGACACCAGCCTGCTGCTATTTCTGAGCAAGCTCTGCAGTAGTATTGAACCAAACACGTAGATGAATCATTTTAGAAGATTTGTACTTGCTGGACTTTCTCGAGTGCCCTGAAGCCTCCTTCACAGTGATGGAACCTCTTTCATTGAAGTACTTGACTCTATAAATGTTTAATTTATGGGCAATCTTAAAGGGAACCTGTCACCCCCAAAATCGATGGTGGGGTAAGCTCACCGTCATCAGGGGCTTATCTACAGCATTCTGTAATGCTGTAGATAAGCCCCCGATGTTACCTGAAAGAGGAGAAAAAGAGGTTATAATATACTCACCTGGGCGGTCCCGCTGTGGTCCGTGGTCAAATGGGCATCTCAGGTCTGCTCCGGTGCCTCCCATCTTCATTCCATGACGTCCTCTTCTGGGCCTCTCTGACCTTACCGGCGCCTGCGCACTGCAGTACTTTGCTCTGCCCTCAACAGGGCAGACAAAGTACGCCTGCGCCGAAGCAGCGGCGCGGAGACCAGAAGAGGATGTCATGGAATGAAGATAGGAGGCGCCGGAGCAGACCTGAGACGCCCATCGGAGCGGGACCGCCCCTGGGTGAGTATAATCTAACCTCTTTTTCTCCTTTCAGGTAACATCGGCGGCTTATCTACAGCATTACAGAATGCTGTAGATAAGCCCCTGATGCCGGTGAGCATACCTCACCATCGATTTTGGGGGTGACAGGTTCGCTTTAAGGGTAACCATGGTTAACAAAAGACATTGCTTTTAAGCACCAGCCCCATTTTAAAGTAACCAATCTGTTGTCTTGTCCTTATTATCTCTTGAGAAGAAGATAACTGAAATTATTTAAGCAGGTCATTTTGTGGCAAAGGTGATATTCAGTGGAAATTGGATTTTTGTGAATAATTTAGTTTTCATGGCAAGAAATTACCGTATTTCGCGGACTATAAGATGCACCGGACCATAAGGCGCACCCCAAATTTGGGGTGAAAATTGCAGAAAAAAAGATTTTTTATAAGATGGGGGTCCGTCTTATTGTCCGAATTTACAGTATCTTACCTGAAGGCTGGCGGTGGCAGAGCAGGGTCACAGGAGGCATGGTGTCGGCAGAGGTGGGGTGATGCGGTACGGCGTGCACCTGAGCAGGGTCCCTTCCTGCTTAGGTGGGCGATGCCACGGCCTGGTGTCCATGGGAGGGTTGCAGCACTGGTTACCGGCAGAGGTGCTGGGATGAGGAGGTGCTGGGATGAGGAGGTGCAGGGATCAGGAGCTGCTGCGATCAGGAGGTGCTGCGATCAGGAGGTGCTACGATCAGGAGGTGCTGCGATCAGGAGGTGCAGGGATCAGGAGGTGCAGGGATCAGGAGGTGCTGGGATCAGGAGGTGCTGGGATCAGGAGGCGCAGTGACAGGTATGGTGTGAGAGGGTCCCTTTCCCCGGTGAGGTGATGCAGCAGCCCGGTAAGGAGCAGAGCCAGGTGAATGCTGTTGTTATCGGTGGTGGCGGCCATCTTCCGGGGGCCGCGCGAGCGCAGATGAAGCGCTCTGCTTCCCGGGGCTTCAGGAAAATGGCCGCGGGAGGCCGCGCGTGCGCAGATGGAGATCGCGCGGCCATTTTCCTGAAGCTAAGAACTTCAGAAAAATGGCCGCCGCGATCCCCATCTGCGCACGCGCGGCATCCCGTGGCCATTTTCCTGAAGCCCCGGGAAGCAGAGCGCTACATCTGCGCACGCGCGGCCCCCGGAAGATGGCCGCCACCACCGATGACAACAGGATTCACCCGGCTCTGCTCCTTACCGGGCTGCTGCATCACCTCACCGGGGAAAGGGACCCCGCTCACTGCGCCTCCTCATCTCCGCACGTCTGCCGCCCCACCTCTGCCACCGCACCTCTGCCGCCACGGGTAAGCCTGCATTTCGACTATTAGACGCACCCCCCATTTTCCCCCCTTTTTTGGGGGGTAAAAGTGCGTCTTGTAGTCCGAAAATTACGGTACTTTTAAGAAAAAACTCCGGCACACTACAATTCTTGAAATGAACAATTCTTTGTTTATTATTCTTTTTTCATTTTTCAAAATATTCTTTTAAACGGTGGGATTCCATATATGAAAAAAACCTTCAACAAACTTCTGATGGACACATATATTTTCTCTGATGGACACATATATTTTCTTATTCTTTTTTCATTTTTTAAAATATTCTTTAAAACGGTGGGATTCCATATATGAAAAAAACCTTCAACAAACTTCTGATGGACACATATATTTTCAACGTTTCGGGCTGAAAAGCCTTTATCAAGAAATAATGTCCTTCTGTAACACATATGAAAAATTGTTTAAGACAACAAAACAAAAAGAATAAAAAGACTTTCAAATGTCGAGACATTTAATAGCATGTCCCTTATTAACATATTATCCCCAACCACCGTGTGAATAATTTAGCCATTGCATGCTTCATATACCTGAGGAGAATCTTCAAATAAAAAAGAAAAAAAGAAGACAAAAAGAAAGTAAAGAATATTTTGAAAAAAGAATAATAAACAAAGAATTGTTCATTTCAAGAATTGTAGTGTGCCGGAGTTTTTTCTTATTGTATTATTTTTCCAGAGCACCTCTGACTTATTAAGTGAGCACCCTCTTCACCAAATAATTTTAAGAAATTACTTTTGTAATTTTTTTCAATTCATCTGATTACTCTTTATAATAATCTAGAGATAATGCAAATTGCTACTATAAAAACTGAAGCAGCAAAATTTCTGAAAGCAAAACCTTGTGTGAGTCTCAAAACTTTTGTGCATGACTGTACCAGGAATGAACAAGCACTCAGATGAAAAAATTTAGAGCATCGGCAGGGTACCATGGAAGAGTAAAAAATAGAGGACAGGGCAAAGTAGCAGAGATGAGATTAGAGTTAAAAATGTTGGATAGGGGAGAGTACCAAAGATGAGGACAAGGCAGGGTGCTAGAGATGAGAACACAAAAGATAAAAAAAAAATGGAGAATAGAAGCATGGTATCAGGGATGAGGATTTAAAAAATGGAGTACAGGGCCGGGTGATAAGGACAAGGAGACTAGTGTAAAATAACAGGACAGGGTTCCAGGGATGAAGAGGCCAGAGACAAAAGTAGAGAACTGGGTAGTGGCTCTGGAACTTTGAAAGAGAAAATAAGTGGTCAGTGAAAGCAAAGGAGGGATGGGTAACTCTCCTTCCAATCACTAAGTAACTTTTAGCAATAGACATCACACTAAAAGTGGGAAAATATATGAATACTGCAGGATATCCTGGGAGTAGGAAGATGCCTTCAGTGTCAAGTCATTGGGATAATCTGTTTTAGCACTCAAAATGGCTCAATAGATCATGAAGGCACATCATATCCCCAGATTAATTACTGGACTGTTGTCTCCTATCTGTTCATTTCTTGCCTTTTAACTCTAGAGCACTTCAAAGCTTTCAGTGATCCAAAAAGGGGTGTTCTCCATCACCAAAGAAAAGTACATAGTTAAAACTAATTAGACTTTAAAGTTTTGTTGACCTCAGCCCAGACATCACTAATATTTATGCACTGAAAGTGGGAGCCGAGAGACAGCTACCAAATTTAGATAGTCTTGAAAGGTGACCTTCAAGAGGCTGGAGATGTGACAATTACAGAAAGTCCATTCATTTGTCCCAGAGGAAAGTGAAATGGGTAGGAAAGTATTGTTCAGGGGATTGATTGACCCACTTAGTTTGAATATGATTCCCAGAGAAGTCAAGAAGATTTTTATGATACTGGACAGGGCTCTCCAAAATTTAATAAAAACAAACAAACAAAAAAAAAGAAAACTATCTAGCAGGGAGGTCCTTAATGGAGTAAACATATTTGAAGGCTATTGTGTTAGAAGAGAATCTGAAAATGATAGAAGTAATGCAGACATGCAAGCATTGCAGACCTCACAAGAGGTGCTGTAATTAGTGGTGAAATCAGTGGTGCAAATCAGGTCCTTTATACAGATTGCATACCTTGGATGAGGCTTCAGAAAATGGTACTATAAAGAATCAATGACAATAACAAGTAAGCGACCATGCAGGAGGATAGAGAAGATCCAGACCTAGCGGACACTTTGTATGATTCCTTGGGGTTTCGTTTGGGAAGCTTCTCGGACTATGTTACATTGAGTCCCTGCTACCATCTTGTAAGGTTTCCCATGGAAATAATCATGAACAATAAAAAAAATTATAATTTTATTGGGACACAGTGTTAGCCAGAAAAATTGATGTAAATACTTTTATTCCCAATAGTGAGAAAAGTATTCTAGGAGTGATACCTTTATTGGCAAACCAGAAAAAATATATTTGCAAGCTTTCAGAGCACATAGGCTCCTTCTTCAGGCAGGTTTACAAATGAATTAAAAAGACAAGAGCACAACATTTAAGAGATATTACAGCAGGACATTAGTTTGAGGTGGAAGGGGTGATTCCTCCTAAAGATAAGCCAAGGAAATCAAAGTAGTTTTTTTTATACAAATGGAGAGGTGATGGGAATTTTCCCTCAGTCATCTGGAGTCCATATGATGAAGGTGTGAGTTGTGTCCATGTAGTGAGTCATAAATCCAGGTGTTAAATTCAGTCATAGTGTCAAAGAATTGAACATTCTTATCCGTTAGACTTCCCAAATTCTTCTCTCTTTGTCATCCTTAAAATAACTATGTAGTATTGAGACTTTTAAATTCACCATACAGTGTCCAGATCCAGTGACCCCCCCCCCCCCCCCCCACCGCTGGCAATCTGGTGAAACTGAAGTGTTGCTGGGTCAGCTGACGCGATGGTGACTCCTGCCATCCTTTAAATGATCACCCGATGCATCAGCTGCCTGTTGGTGATAGAGTTTATCTGTGGAGACCAGCCTAGCAGGAGCAGCTCTCTTGTGTCAGCCACTTCTGGTGTTTGCAGTTCTGTTGCTGTGCTATCTGAGGTGTGGAGCTTGGCAGCGGTATCTGGAAGCTAAGTGCTGTATTTTCACCTTGTTCCTTTGGTATTTGTCACTGTCCCCTGTGTGATTTTATCTGCAGTGGTGAGGCTAGCGCCCTTGCCGGCCAGTGCAATAGCCAGGGCAGTATTAGGTGACAGCGAGGGACTTAGGTTCATGACGGCGGCGGGGGGAAGGACCTGCTTAGGGTGTTAGGCTACGTTCACATTTGCGGTCAGCGCCGCAGCGTCGGGCGCCGCAGCGTCGCCGCATGCGTCATGCGCCCTTATATTTAACATGGGGGCGCATGGACATGCGTTGTGCTGCGTTTTGCGCTGCATGGCCGCAAGCATTGGACGCAAGAAACGCTTCAAGTTGCATTTTTTTTGCATCCAACTTTCGGCCAAAAAGGACGCATGCGGCGCAAAACGCAGCGTTTTAGCGTGCGTTTTGCCGCGTTTTTGTTTGCGTTGTGCGCTGCGGCGCCGACGCTGCGGCGCACAACGCAAATGTGAACGTAGCCTAAGGTGAGTGCAGGGACAGGCTCAGGTTTGAGCTAAGGTGGTGACCATCCACCATTTCCCTATCTGTAGGGCCTTCCTCTCCCCAATACCATCGTGACACTAGGTATATGAATGTATATGAATGAAGGGAAATTGGTGAATCCCGTAATGTGAGTTAGTGTCGTGTATCCCAGAATGTGAATTCAGTGTGTTACGGAACCCCCCAGCACCCAGAATATGTTGTACCATTATACACTCACCGGCCACTTTATTAGGTACACCTGTCCAACTTCTTGTTAACACTTAATTTCTAATCAGCCAATCACATGGCGGCAACTCAGTGCATTTAGGCATGTAGACATGGTCAAGACAATCTCCTGCAGTTCAAACCGAGCATCAGTATGGGGAAGAAAGGTGATTTGAGTGCCTTTGAACGTGGCATGGTTGTTGGTGCCAGAAGGGCTGGTCTGAGTATTTCAGAAACTGCTGATCTACTGGGATTTTCACGCACAACCATCTCTAGGGTTTACAGAGAATGGTCCGAAAATGAAAAAAAATCCAGTGAGCGGCAGTTCTGTGGGCGGAAATGCCTTGTTGATGCCAGAGGTCAGAGGAGAATGGGCAGACTGGTTCGAGCTGATAGAAAGGCAACAGTGACTCAAATCGCCACCCGTTACAACCAAGGTAGGCCTAAGAGCATCTCTGAACGCACAGTGCGTCGAACTTTGAGGCAGATGGGCTACAGCAGCAGAAGACCACACCGGGTACCACTCCTTTCAGCTAAGAACAGGAAACTGAGGCTACAATTTGTACAAGCTCATCGAAATTGGACAGTAGAAGATTGGAAAAACGTTGCTTGGTCTGATGAGTCTCGATTTCTGCTGCGACATTCGGATGGTAGGGTCAGAATTTGGCGTAAACAACATGAAAGCATGGATCCATCCTGCCTTGTATGGAGCATCTTTGGGATGTGCAGCCGACAAATCTGCGGCAACTGTGTGATGCCATCATGTCAATATGGACCAAAATCTCTGAGGAATGCTTCTGCGGAGCGCCCCCACACCGCCGCAGGGCCGAGGGGTACCCGGAGCCGGGCCTCTGGGATCTCAGTCCTGGGGTTGTCACGGTGGCTAGACCCGGTCCGTGGCCCTGTCCGTCAGTGGGGGACGTCCGGTGAAATAGGTGGTGATAACGGTGGTGTAGCGGTGCAGTTGTGGGGTGCAGGTCGCGGTAAATAACGAGGACACCAGGTTGCAGTCTCTTTACCTCTTTACTGGAGATCTCTGAGTCCTCAGTCCAGGATACGGTTCACCAGGCTGCGCAAGTCCGGCCGGTCCAATGGCACCTCCAGAGTTCTCTTCACAGGTGGAAATCAGTGCCTTCCTTCTTAGCGCTTTGTATTGTAGTCCTTCCCTGCTGTGCTTACGGAAAGTACCCCACAACTGTTGTGTCTGTTTCTTAAGTTCCCTCACAACTCGATTAACTGATCTTCTGCTAATCTTCCGTCCCTTCCTGATGTTACAGTAAGAACGGCACCCGTTTGTCAGGTAGGCCTGGAGTTCTTCCGGGACCCTAGAGACGCCCCTCTCCCGCAATTGCCCCCCAAGACTTCATAGGTGATATGTGGTAGACAGCCCGCCTGAGACTGACTGTCCTGCCGCTGTTTGGAGTATGGCTTAAAGCTGTATATTATTCCACTCCCTCGGCGTTCCGGCCACCGGTAATGCGCCTCAGCAAGGTGCTGCCTCTTTCAACAAAACCCCTGCTGGTATTCTCCGTCTGCTTGATCTCGTTTCTCACTCAGCACAATCTATCTCGCTTCTAGTCCTTTCTTGGGCACCGCCGCTATGCTGAGCAGGCACGGTCCCGTTACGTTCTTTTCAATGCCAAGCCTCTGCCAGGATCCCACCCCTGGCAGAGACCCTACTGTCTCTTCCTCCACAACACCCTCTCTCACTAGGTGTTGCTTCGTTCAATCCAGTCAGCGTTCTCTCTAACTTCCTGCCTGACCCCCAGTTTACCCACTATGGTGGGGAGTGGCCTAATGAATAGCACCCTTAGCTCCCCCCGGAGGCCCAGCTGTGAAACATATTGGTGTCTGTGATACCTGATTGGAGGAACTCCTTCAGTGCCATCGAACGCACCATGGCTCCCCTTAGTGGCGAAGCCACAGTACTGCAACGACCAGGACTCTGGGGCGCTGCACTCCCCCCTGGTTAAACACAGTACTCCGGGACTGGGAAGAAAAACAACAATACAGGTTAGCAAAAAGACATACAAATTTGTTGAGTGCAAAACAATAAGCATACTTGAACAGGCTTCCCTTTATGGGAGGTGAGGACACTTTAACGTTACAAAACATAATCAAATATCATAGCAACAGGCTACAATTTACTCTCATTACCCAACCGGGTATTCTACTAAGTGCAAATGCTGGAACAATAAATTAACATTGCCTTTAAGAAACATACACTCTTAGTTTATCAAAGGCCTTCCTATAATCACATTACAGGGCAAAGTAACTCTTCATTCTCCTACTTTTGAACCTGCAGGACCGCCTGTCCCTATGGCACCAGACCTACTGCCTCTCCTTTCTTTTACAGGACCGCCCCGTTCAGCCAGGGCCTACTGCCTTTCTCTACTATACATAGTATAGACATAACATTCCTTTCAGTTTGAGAACATGGAGCCCACTCTGCCTGGCTCCTATAAGGACTCACTCACTAACCCCTACGGGTCTACTTTCTGTCCTTAGTAACGAACTAACTTTCTATGGGGACGCAGGGTTTACCTTCTATCCTCACCTTCATTATTACTTTCTTACGTTTCTATCCATGCAGAACTCTAGTCTACCTCAACAGGCTTTCTGCATCTTTCCTTTTGAAGAACATTATTCAAGCTTCACATTTCAAACATATTAAACACATATAACTTTTCATGTAAAACGGTTACATTTCTTGCAAAGCATCATCATGACATTACTGTTCCAAAACAGTATCACTTTCAGGTTCAATTCTCACCTCCCCTTTAAGAGGAGATCAAGTCTTTCTGAGGTAGCTCTTCTTCTCAGCCTACCAGTCCATACCAGAGCTCCGGAATGGCATCTTCGCAAAGTGTCTTTAACTAAAACCAGTAGGAAGCACCTTTAAGAAGGTGCAAACTATTTACAGGAAAGTTTGAATCATGCACAGTCCATGATTACTGCAGTTCGTGTAACTTTGTGCAAAACTTCAAGAAAACGACAATAGTGACCCCGGGTCAACAAAGGGGTCACCTTTTAAAGTTTACCCTGAACGGGTTTAGCAGCAACAGGAACAAAAGAACAAACAGTAACTATTTACATTTTCAGGTTTCCGAGGTTTACTCTTTCTCAGGTGGCTCGGGCTCCTGCCCCCCGACCACCGTGGTGTCAGTGTCCGCGGTTCAAACGTGCAAATGAACTCGACTGGCCAACTCGGTGGCCGCTACCAGACGCACTGTCGCGATGGTGACAAGGTCGGGTGCTCCTGGGACCAGGTCCGAGGTGGTAAGGGTCGCGGCTCCAAACATACACCGCCGAACATTCCGTGCATACCACCCGAGCGGGTTCTGGTGGCGGCTGTAGGTCACCTGATCCCCCTTTTGCAATGGTTCTCCACTTCGGCCACAGCAGGGAGCCCTCACGTTACAGTGCGCAACAAAAACGTCAGTATCCAATCCCGGCTCGTGTATGAGGCCCCACCCCCTTCTTGCATGGTAGGCCAACACAGTGCCCCGCCTTATCACGTCTCTGTCATCCCATGCCGGAGGGGATTGTTGTATTTTCGATGGACCCATCGGCTCGGCCTCTTTCCGGCCTTTCCACTGTAGAATCAAGCACTGTCTATATTGTTCCCACGTAAGCACCGCAAGAGTGAACCCGTTCTCCTGGGATCCATCTGTCCCAACCCAGGGGCTGTCCCACCGAAGAACTACTCCATCTAGACTCACATCCACGGGCTCTCCCACTCTAGTCGACAGCGGTGGCACCATCCTCCCCAGGTCACCAGGGGATAACACCATTAACCCTGCCGAGAAGGGTCGACCTTTACTGAGATGGAGGTGGGTCGTGGAAGCGGACTCGTGAGGGGGAGCAGGGGCGTCTTCCGTACCTACGCCTGATGTGGTTCCACCGATGTCGATCCGGTCCGCTGATAAGAACGCTGGAGTCGGCTGCTGCTCGGACCGCGGCTCTTCCGATGCGGCCCCCGAACGCTGCTCCGCTCGCTGTGGTTCCTCCTCCACGGACTCCAAGGTCAGGGTTGGTGGACTCAGCTCTGCTATCTGTTCCAGGAGTTTCAGGTCCTCCGGCTGCAGGGGACATAAGTCCGTCTCCGGTGAAGAAAGGCAAGCCGGAGTCGCATCTTCCTCGCTCAGGCACTTGCTGTTCATCATCGCTGCTTGATAGTCGGTGGCAGTGCATGCACCTGACTCCGCCATTTCTCCGAGGTCTGGCTTCTCCATCTCCTGCTTCCCGCCGTTGCAAATCAGGAGGTTGTCTTCTGCTTTGGGGCAGGTCATCTCCTTGCAGCCCGAAGCGCAGAGGGCGGTATCCATTTCTCGCGCCATTCTGGTAGTCTCCTCCCATAGCACGCCCTCCTTCTTCTCCAAAGTAGCAATGGCGGCGGCTTTTGGCGGGAACTTCTCTTGGTCAATGGTAACACACAGTCTCTCAATAAAGCTACAGTTCATGCACAACAAATCACAGTCTCTAGGCACACATGACCTGATTCTTCAGGCTTAAGTAGATCCTGTTCGTGACGCCAAGATTGCGGAGCGCCCCCACACCGCCGCAGGGCCGAGGGGTACCCAGAGCCGGGCCTCTGGGATCTCCGTCCTGGGGTTGTCACGGTGGCTAGACCCGGTCCGTGGCCCTGTCCGTCAGTGGGGGACGTCCGGTGAAATAGGTGGTGATAACGGTGGTGTAGCGGTGCAGTTGTGGGGTGCAGGTCGCGGTAAATAACGAGGACACCAGGTTGCAGTCTCTTTACCTCTTTACTGGAGATCTCTGAGTCCTCAGTCCAGGATACGGTTCACCAGGCTGCGCAAGTCCGGCCGGTCCAATGGCACCTCCAGAGTTCTCTTCACAGGTGGAAATCAGTGCCTTCCTTCTTAGCGCTTTGTGTTGTAGTCCTTCCCTGCTGTGCTTACGGAAAGTACCCCACAACTGTTGTGTCTGTTTCTTAAGTTCCCTCACAACTCGATTAACTGATCTTCTGCTAATCTTCCGTCCCTTCCTGATGTTACAGTAAGAACGGCACCCGTTTGTCAGGTAGGCCTGGAGTTCTTCCGGGACCCTAGAGACGCCCCTCTCCCGCAATTGCCCCCCAAGACTTCATAGGTGATATGTGGTAGACAGCCCGCCTGAGACTGACTGTCCTGCCGCTGTTTGGAGTATGGCTTAAAGCTGTATATTATTCCACTCCCTCGGCGTTCCGGCCACCGGTAATGCGCCTCAGCAAGGTGCTGCCTCTTTCAACAAAACCCCTGCTGGTATTCTCCGTCTGCTTGATCTCGTTTCTCACTCAGCACAATCTATCTCGCTTCTAGTCCTTTCTTGGGCACCGCCGCTATGCTGAGCAGGCACGGTCCCGTTACGTTCTTTTCAATGCCAAGCCTCTGCCAGGATCCCACCCCTGGCAGAGACCCTACTGTCTCTTCTTCCACAACACCCTCTCTCACTAGGTGTTGCTTCGTTCAATCCAGTCAGCGTTCTCTCTAACTTCCTGCCTGACCCCCAGTTTACCCACTATGGTGGGGAGTGGCCTAATGAATAGCACCCTTAGCTCCCCCCGGAGGCCCAGCTGTGAAACATATTGGTGTCTGTGATACCTGATTGGAGGAACTCCTTCAGTGCCATCGAACGCACCATGGCTCCCCTTAGTGGCGAAGCCACAGTACTGCAACGACCAGGACTCTGGGGCGCTGCACTTCCAGCACCTTGTTGAATCTATGCCACGAAGAATTGAGGCAGTTCTGAAGGCAAAAGGGGGTCCAACCCATTACTAGCATGGTGTACCTAATAAAGTGGCCGGTGAGTGTATGTATAATAGGTTCCATGGGAGATGCATGTCCCTAATGCATCAGCCCACAGGCTGCGCCCTGGGCAGAGGGGACAAGATATCCCCCTTCTGACCTCTCCCACCTTTGTAATTCCCACAGTAAATATCGGCAGGCTACGGCCACCAGCGGCTATTGTAATGTATGTCTGGCCTGCCGCTTTTCAATTGGCCTGCCCTCTGTATCTGTGTGATATTTATTCTGTGTCCTGTGAGTAAAGTTGTTGTTCACACTGGAAATACATAGAGAAGCAGTGATCTTTTACATGCGTCCATGTAACCAAGGAATTCCAGCCAGCGTCCTTTCATTCAGACTCCAGCCAAAGCAGAGTGAACCTCCTGAAACCCGGGGTGGTACTGAAAGAGGCACTCCAGCACGGTAGACCCCGTTACACTGGTGGCAGACAGCGGGATGTGATACCCCGTCTACAGGAGGAAAGGAATGAATGGAAAACAACTACCAGAAGTTAAAGAGCACTACATTAAAAGATCTGGTGGAAGCCCGAGGCTTAATCGCTAGCAACAAAACAAAAGCGGATTTGATAGCAGCCATCATGAAACACGACAGTGCAGCGCCCCCTAGGTGTGAACATGGAGGAGACTGAGTTCCAGAGGGAGGTAAAGAACAGACTGGCGTTCTATGGCCCAAACCCTGCAGTAGAGATCATACGAGAGGTGATGGCTGATGTGCGTACTGATCTGAAGGAAAAGATGGCCGAGCGGAACAGGGTAGAGCTAGCCAAGATGGAGATGGCAGAGCGGACCAAAGTGGAGCTGGCCAAGATGGAGATGGCAGAGCGGAGAGAGGAGAGTCAGCGAGCAGGGGGAGCTCTGGCCTCCGCCCAGGTACCTTCAATGGTAAGCCACAAAAAGATCCAGTATAATGCCTTCCGATAGTTGGGGGAGGCAGAGGAAGACATTGATGGCTTTCTGCAGGACTTTGAGCGGCAGTGTGCCCTTCATCAAGTGAAGCCAGAGAAACGGGTTCGGATTCTGGCCAGCAAGCTGACAGGCCGGGCAGCAGACGCCTATCGCACGGTACCTGTTGAGGACTGTATGGACTATGAGCGGATCAAAGAAGTGATCTTGGCCCGGTATGCGTTGACACCAGAGGCATACCGCCAAAAGTTCAGCGGACTTACAAAACGCGTAACCGATACCCACGCTGAATGGGCCTGTAAATTACGGCGGTCACTGCTACAGTGTGTACAAGGGAGCCAAGCAACCACTAAGGAGGATGTCCTCCAGCTCTTCTTGTTAGAATGATTCTTTAATGGACTAACCCCCGAGACACAGGAATGGCTTCGGGACAGGCGGCCAACGACTCTTGAGGAGGCCGCTCGTCTGGCCGATGAACATCATGATGCTAGGAGGCCTCAGTTGTCCGGATCAAAGATGGTCACTAGGGGTCCGCCCATGGACCTGCAGGCCCCCAAACCACAGAAGATTGTAGGGGGACCAGCTAAAAACCCAGCCTACCACAGTCCCCCTGGGGCGCGATGCCACACCTGCCATCAGCTGGGCCACCTGCAAAGACAATGTCCCAACTGGACTCAGCATACCCAGTGGCCAAAAGCGGGAACAGCTACCTTCAGCCGGGCCGCTGTACACTGCTACCAAGGCGAAGCTGACCCGGCATGGGAGGCTACGACTAACCAGGGGGTGGAAGAGATGGAGGAAGTGCTGCATGAAGTAGACCCGTGCAGGCAGCCCGAGCAGATAATCGACAACAGCATTGACAGGTCGTGTGGGTTAATGGGAAACGTATGCAGGGACTAAGAGATTCCGGGGCAACTTTGACCCTTGTGAAGCCTCATCTCATCCGGGACCAAGAGAAGACGGACCGGACAGTGGCAGTCCGTGTAGCAGGGGGAGCCATACATCGACTGCCCACTGCCAGGATTCACCTGAACTGGAGAGTCGGGGATGGCCTTGTTGAGGTCGGCTTGATGGAGGATTTGCCTGCAGACGTCTTGCTGGGAATTGACTTGGGGCCAATGTTGTCTGCCTTCTCGGTTGCCCCTCTGGCTGAGACATATCCTGTGACCACCTGGAGACAAGCTCGAGCTGCGGAGGCGGAATCACACTCAGAGGAGGCCCAGGTAAGACATCTCAGCCCTGCACGTATTCCCATAGCCAGACACATTTCTTGGGCCACCCCAGCTGAATTAAAGAGGGAGTTACTTGAGGATCCTTCATTGGAGGGATATCGTGGGAAGGCACAGGAGGGGAGAGGGGTACTGGAAGGGGAACAGTTTGTATGGAAGCAGGGACTCCTCTACCGGATCACAGAGCAGCACCAAACAAGGATGAGCCCCACTATAAAACGACAACTGGTAGTTCCCAAGAAGTATAGGCAGGAGTTACTGCGAATCTCTCATGACATACCCTTGGCAGGGCACTTCGGCGTCAGCCGCACCAGGCATCGTCTGACACAAAACTTCTTTTGGGCGGGTGTTGTGAATTTGGATTCTGGGCTCCCCCGGTGGCTACTGGTGGAATTGAACTGGTGTCTTCATCTTCTCTGTTCACCTGTTCCCATCAAGATGTGGGAGTCGCTATATAACCTTGCTTCTCTGTTAGTTGCTTGCCGGTCAACAATGTTACCAGAAGCCTCTCTGTGCTTGTTCCTGCTCCTAGACAACTACTAGATAAGTTGGACTCTTGTCCATGTTTGTTTTTGCATTTTTGTTCCAGTTCACAGCTGTAGTTTCGTTACTGTGTCTGGAAAGCTCTTGTGAACAGGAATTGCCACTCTGGTGTTATGAGTTAATGCCAGAGTTTTAAAGTAATTTCTGGATGGTGTTTTGATAGGGTTTTCAGCTGACCATGAAAGTGTCCTTTCTGTCTTCTGCTATGTAGTAAGTGGACCTCAAATTTGCTAAACCTATTTTCATACTATGTTTGTTATTTCATCTTAATTCACCGCCAATACATGTGGGGGGCCTCTGTCTCCTTTCGGGGTATTTCTCTAGAGGTGAGCTAGGACTAATATTTTCCTCTGCTAGCTTTATTTAGTCCTCCGGCTGGTGCTGGGCATCTAGAATCAACGTAGGCATGCTACCCAGCCACTGCTAGTTGTGCGTTAGGTTTAGTTCATGGTCAGCTCAGTTCCCATCTTCCAAGAGCTAGTTCCTATATATGCTGATGCTATGTTCTCTTGCCATTGAGATCATGACAGTTTGACCGGCCCACTAAAGGGTTAAAATCCTTGGCTGAGAAAGGAGAGAAATAAGAAGTCTGCTGAAATTTTTTTTTTTTTTTTTTTTTTTTTTCCTCTCCTTCTAATCTTTGAATGGCTCTGTGTCCACCTGTTTGTAATGGATCTTCAGAGTGTAACTGCAGGTTTGAATAATCTCGCCACGAAGGTACAAAATTTGCAAGACTTTGTTTGCCATGCACCTGTATCTGAGCCGAGAATTCCTTTGCCGGAATTTTTCTCGGGGAATAGATCTGGGTTTCAGAATTTTCGAAATAATTGCAAATTATTTTTGTCCCTGAAATTTCGCTCTGCCGGAGACCCTGCACAGCAGGTTAGGATTGTGATTTCCTTGCTCCGGGGCGACCCTCAAGACTGGGCTTTTTCATTGACACCAGGGGATCCTGCGTTGCTCAATGTAGATGCGTTTTTTCTGGCCTTGGGGTTGCTTTATGACGAACCTCATTTGGAGCTTCAGGCAGAAAAAACTTTGATGTCCCTATCTCAGGGGCAAGATGAAGCGGAAATTTACTGCCAAAGATTCCGTAAATGGTCTGTGCTTACTCAGTGGAATGAGTGCGCCCTGGCGGCGACTTTCAGAGAGGGTCTCTCTGATGCCATTAAGGATGTTATGGTGGGGTTCCCTGTGCCTGCGGGTCTGAATGAGTCCATGACAATGGCTATTCAGATCGATAGGCGTTTGCGGGAGCGCAAACCAGTGCACCATCTGGCGGTGTCCACTGAGAAGTCGCCAGAGAGTATGCAGTGTGATAGAATTCTGTCCCGAAGCGAGCGGCAGAATTTTAGACGGAAAAATGGGTTGTGTTTCTATTGTGGTGATTCTACTCATGTTATATCAGCATGCTCTAAGCGCACTAAAAAGCTTGATAAATCTGTTTCCATTTGCACCTTACCGTCTAGGTTTATTCTATCTGTGACCCTGATTTGCTCTTTGTCATCTATTACCACGGACGCCTATGTCGACTCTGGCGCCGCTTTGAGTCTTATGGATTGGTCCTTTGCCAAACGCTGTGGGTATGATTTAGAGCCTTTGGAGACTCCTATTCCTCTGAAGGGGATTGACTCCACCCCATTGGCTAATAATAAACCACAATACTGGACACAAGTAACTATGCGTATTAATCCGGATCACCAGGAGATTATTCGCTTTCTGGTGCTGTATAATCTACATGATGATTTGGTGCTAGGATTGCCTTGGCTGCAATCTCACAACCCAGTCCTCGACTGGAGAGCTATGTCTGTGTTGAGCTGGGGATGTAAGGGGGCTCATGGGGATGTACCTGTGGTTTCCATTTCATCATCTATTCCCTCTGAAATTCCTGAGTTCCTGTCTGACTATCGTGATGTCTTTGAAGAATCCAAGCTTGGTTCGTTACCTCCGCACCGAGAGTGCGATTGTGCCATAGATTTAATCCCGGGTAGTAAATACCCAAAGGGTCGTTTATTTAATCTGTCTGTGCCTGAACATGCTGCTATGCGAGAATATATAAAGGAGTCCTTGGAAAAGGGACATATTCGTCCATCGTCATCTCCCTTAGGAGCCGGTTTTTTCTTTGTGTCAAAAAAAGACGGCTCTTTGAGACCATGTATTGATTATCGGCTTTTGAATAAAATCACTGTTAAATATCAATACCCATTGCCGTTGCTGACTGATCTGTTTGCTCGCATAAAGGGGGCCAAGTGGTTCTCTAAGATTGACCTTCGTGGGGCGTATAATTTGGTGCGAATTAGGCAGGGGGATGAGTGGAAAACCGCATTTAATACGCCCGAGGGCCACTTTGAGTATTTAGTGATGCCTTTTGGTCTTTCAAATGCTCCGTCAGTTTTCCAGTCCTTTATGCATGATATTTTTCGCGATTATTTGGATAAATTTATGATTGTGTATCTGGATGATATTCTGATTTTTTCGGATGACTGGGACTCTCATGTCCAGCAAGTCAGGAGGGTTTTTCAGGTTTTGCGGTCTAATTCTTTGTGTGTGAAGGGTTCTAAGTGTGTTTTTGGGGTACAGAGGATTTCCTTTTTGGGATATATTTTTTCTCCCTCTTCCATTGAAATGGATCCTGTCAAGGTTCAAGCTATTTGTGATTGGACGCAGCCCTCTTCTCTTAAGAGTCTTCAGAAATTTTTGGGCTTTGCTAACTTTTATCGTCGATTTATTGCTGGTTTTTCGGATATTGCTAAGCCATTGACCGATTTGACTAAGAAGGGTGCTGATGTTGCTGATTGGTCCCCTGATGCTGTGGAGGCCTTTCGGGAGCTTAAGCGCCGTTTTTCCTCTGCCCCTGTGTTGCGTCAGCCTGATGTTGCTCTACCTTTTCAGGTTGAGGTCGACGCTTCTGAGATCGGAGCTGGGGCAGTGTTGTCGCAGAAAAGTTCTGACTGCTCCGTGATGAGGCCTTGTGCCTTCTTTTCCCGTAAATTTTCGCCCGCTGAGCGGAATTATGATGTTGGGAATCGGGAGCTTTTGGCCATGAAGTGGGCTTTTGAGGAGTGGCGCCATTGGCTTGAGGGGGCCAGACATCAGGTGGTGGTATTGACTGACCACAAAAATTTGATTTATCTTGAGACCGCCAGGCGCCTGAATCCTAGACAGGCGCGCTGGTCATTATTTTTCTCTCGGTTTAATTTTGTGGTGTCATACCTACCGGGTTCTAAGAATGTTAAGGCGGATGCCCTTTCTAGGAGTTTTGAGCCTGACTCGCCTGGTAACTCTGAGCCCACAGGTATCCTTAAGGATGGAGTGGTATTGTCTGCCGTTTCTCCAGACCTGCGGCGGGCCTTGCAGGAGTTTCAGGCGGATAGACCGGATCGTTGCCCACCTGATAAACTGTTTGTTCCTGATGATTGGACCAGTAGAGTCATCTCTGAGGTTCATTCTTCTGCGTTGGCAGGTCATCCTGGCATTTTTGGTACCAGGGATTTGGTGGCAAGGTCCTTCTGGTGGCCTTCCCTGTCACGAGATGTGCGAGGCTTTGTGCAGTCTTGTGACGTTTGTGCTCGGGCCAAGCCTTGTTGTTCTCGGGCTAGTGGATTATTGTTGCCCTTGCCTATTCCTAAGAGGCCTTGGACGCACATCTCGATGGATTTTATTTCAGATCTGCCTGTTTCTCAGAAGATGTCTGTCATCTGGGTGGTGTGTGACCGTTTCTCTAAGATGGTCCATTTGGTTCCTCTGCCCAAGTTGCCTTCTTCTTCCGAGTTGGTTCCTCTGTTTTTTCAAAATGTTGTTCGTTTGCATGGTATTCCTGAGAATATCATTTCTGACAGAGGGACCCAATTCGTGTCTAGATTTTGGCGGGCATTCTGTGCTAGGATGGGCATAGATTTATCTTTTTCGTCCGCTTTCCATCCTCAGACGAATGGCCAGACCGAGCGGACTAATCAGACCCTGGAGACATATCTGAGGTGTTTTGTGTCTGCTGACCAGGATGATTGGGTTGCTTTTTTGCCATTGGCGGAGTTCGCTCTCAATAATCGGGCCAGCTCTGCCACTTTGGTGTCCCCGTTTTTCTGTAATTCGGGGTTTCATCCTCGATTTTCCTCTGGTCAGGTGGAATCTTCGGATTGTCCTGGAGTGGATGCTGTGGTGGAGAGATTGCATCAGATCTGGGGGCAGGGGGTGGACAATTTGAGGTTGTCCCAGGAGAAGACTCAGCTTTTTGCCAACCGCCACCGTCGTGTTGGTCCTCGGCTTTGTGTTGGGGATTTGGTGTGGTTGTCTTCTCGTTTTGTCCCTATGAGGGTCTCTTCTCCTAAGTTTAAGCCTCGGTTCATCGGCCCGTATAAGATATTGGAGATTCTTAACCCTGTTTCCTTCCGTTTGGACCTCCCTGCATCCTTTTCTATTCATAACGTTTTTCATCGGTCATTATTGCGCAGGTATGAGGTACCGGTTGTGCCTTCCGTTGAGCCTCCTGCTCCGGTGTTGGTTGAGGGTGAGTTGGAGTACGTTGTGGAGAAAATCTTAGACTCCCGTGTTTCCAGACGGAGACTCCAGTATCTGGTCAAGTGGAAGGGATACGGCCAGGAGGATAATTCTTGGGTGAATGCATCTGATGTTCATGCCTCTGATCTGGTTCGTGCCTTTCATAGGGCCCATCCTGATCGCCCTGGTGGTTCTGGTGAGGGTTCGGTGCCCCCTCCTTGAGGGGGGGGTACTGTTGTGAATTTGGATTCTGGGCTCCCCCGGTGGCTACTGGTGGAATTGAACTGGTGTCTTCATCTTCTCTGTTCACCTGTTCCCATCAAGATGTGGGAGTCGCTATATAACCTTGCTTCTCTGTTAGTTGCTTGCCGGTCAACAATGTTACCAGAAGCCTCTCTGTGCTTGTTCCTGCTCCTAGACAACTACTAGATAAGTTGGACTCTTGTCCATGTTTGTTTTTGCATTTTTGTTCCAGTTCACAGCTGTAGTTTCGTTACTGTGTCTGGAAAGCTCTTGTGAACAGGAATTGCCACTCTGGTGTTATGAGTTAATGCCAGAGTTTTAAAGTAATTTCTGGATGGTGTTTTGATAGGGTTTTCAGCTGACCATGAAAGTGTCCTTTCTGTCTTCTGCTATGTAGTAAGTGGACCTCAAATTTGCTAAACCTATTTTCATACTACGTTTGTTATTTCATCTTAATTCACCGCCAATACATGTGGGGGGCCTCTGTCTCCTTTCGGGGTATTTCTCTAGAGGTGAGCTAGGACTAATATTTTCCTCTGCTAGCTTTATTTAGTCCTCCGGCTGGTGCTGGGCATCTAGAATCAACGTAGGCATGCTACCCAGCCACTGCTAGTTGTGCGTTAGGTTTAGTTCATGGTCAGCTCAGTTCCCATCTTCCAAGAGCTAGTTCCTATATATGCTGATGCTATGTTCTCTTGCCATTGAGATCATGACAGGCGGGGGTAACCTATGACGTTCGTCAGTACTGCCAGACCTGTGACAGTTGCCAGCGCATTGGCAAGAGGGGAGATCGATGCCAGGCCAAATTACGCCCCCTCCCCATTGTGGAGGAACCATTTAGCCGAGTAGCGGTCGATCTGATAGGGCCGTTAGCCAAACCCAGTCCATCAGGGAAAAGGTATATATTGACAGTGGTAGATTATGCCACACGGTATCCAGAGGCGGTTGCGTTACCTAACATACTGGCAGAGACGGTGGCGGCTGCCCTGCTCCAGGTTTTTTCACGGGTTGGATTTCCCCGGGAGATTATCTCGGACCAGGGTACCCAGTTTACAGCAGAGGTGACCAAACAACTGTGAAAGCTGTGCGGCGTAAAGTCCATTAGAAGCGCCCCGTACCACCCGCAAACCAATGGGTTGTGTGAACGCTTTAACGGGACGTTAAAACAACTCATTGGGACTTTTACCAGGACCTACAGGGACTGGGAGAAATTCTTGCCACACCTCCTGTTTGCCTATTGGGAGGTGCCCAAAGAATCAACGGGGTTCTCCCTGTTTGAACTGGTATATGGGAGGCGGGTACGGAAACCCCTAGACTTAGTGCTAGAACACTGGGAAGGGGAGGGCATCATAGAAGGGGTACCTATTCTACCCTATGTGCTGGAATTCCAGGATCGCCTACAGGAGCTGACCCAGGCTGTACGTGGGAACATGCAAGTGGCTCAGCAGCGCCAGCGCGTATGGTACGATCGGAGGGCCAGAGAACGCACCTTGGAAATAGGACATAAGGTCCTGGTTTTAGAGCCCACTAGGCAGAACAAGTTCCAAGCTGCATGGCAGGGGCCCTACCAGGTAGTGGGGAAAATAGCCGACACCACCTATAATGTCGCCGATTGTGACGACCCCAGGGTTATCCGCATGTTCCACGCGAATATGCTGAAGCCCTACCGGGAGCACCCTGAAGAGGTAGTGGCCATCTGTGCACCTGAAGCAGAGGATTTAGCTGGACTTCCCTTGCCTGATGTCTTAGGGGAAAGGACTCAGTCTAAAACATGGGACCAGGTACACTTGGGTGAAGACCTAGGTCCCCGGGAGAGACAGCAGGCGGAGGCGTTGTTGAGGCAGCAACAGAGGATGTTTTCGGGGACCAGGGTACACTCGCCTGGCACAACACAAGGTTGAGACCCAGGATCCGACCCGCCTGCGACAACCCCCCTTCCGCGTCCCTGAGTCTGTACGAGAAGGGATGCGACAAGAGATACAAGAGGTGTTGCGTTTAGGAGTCATTGAAGATTCAGATAGTCCCTGGGCATCCCCCGTAGTGTTAGTGCCCAAGAAGGATGGGACTACACGGTTTTGTGTAGACTATCGTAAGCTCAATGAGAAAACAGTGATGGATGCGTATCCCATGCCGCGTGTAGATGAGTAGTTAGACCGGCTGGCGGGGGCAAAGTATTTGACCACCATCGATCTATGTAAAGGCTACTGGCAGATTCCCCTTAGACCTGACGCTATTCCCAAGTCGGCATTTGTCACCCCGTTCGGCTTATTCCAGTTTCGAGTTATGCCATTCGGGATGAAGAATGCTCCGGCGACCTTCCAGAGGCTGGCTGACCGGCTTCTGGATGGTCTCCAGGACTATGCTTGTGCCTACCTGGACGACATCGCCATCTACAGCGCGACATAGGAAGAGCATCTAAATCACCTAGAGACAGTATTGGACAGGATCCACAAGGCCGGAATCACCCTGAACCCAAACAAGAGTCACGTGGGCAAAGCAGAGGTTCAGTATTTAGGGCATTGGGTGGGAAGTGGGAAACAGCGACCAGAACCAGCCAAGATTGAGGCCATAGCCAAATGGCCCACCCCACACAGTAAAACCCAGGTCATGGCGTTTCTAGGGACAGCGGGGTATTACTGGAAATTCGTTCCCAATTACAGCAGCATAGCCAAGCCCCTCACTGATCTGACCTGTAAGAACCAACCCCGCCAGGTAACCTGGACCCCAGAGTGTGAGGAAGCCTTCCGCCAGCTAAAGGACGCCCTCACCAATACCCCTGTATTGGCCGCACCCGATCCAACTAAATGTTTCTTGGTTCACACAGACGCTTCTATGTTTGGATTGGGGGCAGTACTGAGCCAAGTCGGGCCGGACGGCCAAGAACACCCGGTAGCTTTCCTGAGTCGGAAACTACTGCCCCGTGAAGTAAGCTATGCGGCCATCGAGAAGGAGTGCCTGGCGGTAGTATGGGCACTCAAAAAGTTGCAACCATATTTGTACGGACGACAGTTTTCCCTCCTAACGGACCATAATCCCCTAGTCTGGCTTAATCGGGTCTCCGGAGACAACGCCAGATTACTGCGGTGGAGTTTAGCCCTACAACCTCTGGTCTTCACCATCCACTACCGACCCGGCAAACAAAACGGTAACGCCGATGGACTAAGTCGACAAACGGAACTTGTACCAACCCCATAAACTTCGGTCATCCCCAAACCGATCCGTTAAGGATCAGACTGTGTATGCCGATCGCGTCGCTGAAAAGGGGAGCCGTGTTACGGAACCCCACAGCACTCAGAATATGTTGTGCCATTATATGTATGTATAATAGGTTCCATGGGAGATGCATGTCCCTAATGCATCAGCCCACAGGCTGCGCCCTGGGCAGAGGGGACAAGATATCCCCCTTCTGACCTTCCCCACCTTTGTAATTCCCACAGTAAATAACGGCAGGCTCCGGCCACCTGCGGCTATTGTACTGTATGTCTGGCCTGCCGCTTTTCAATTGGCCTGCCCTCTGTATCTGTGTGATATATATTCTGTGTCCTGTGAGTAAAGTTGTTGTTCACACTGGAAATACATGGAGAAGCAGTGATCTTTTATATGCGTCCATGTAACCAAGGAATTCCAGCCAGCGTCCTTTCATTCAGACTCCAGCCAAAGCAGAGTGGACCTCCTGAAACACGGAGTGGTACTGAAAGAGGTACTCCAGCACGGTAGACCCCGTTACACAATGTATCGCAGAATGTGAGTGTGGTGTGTCCCAGAATATGAGTGTGTCATTTCCTGGAGCGTGAGTGTCGTGTATCCCGGAGGAATATGAGCGTGTGGTGTCCCGGAATGTTAGTGTGCCTTATCCCAGAATAAAAATGTGTGATATCCTGGAATGCAAGTGTGGTGTATCCCAGAATATGAGTGTGTTGTATCCTGGAATGAGACCTCCTCCTGGAATTTAGCTTTTAGCTTATAAACTACCATTAACTTTGCTTTCAGAACATCATCCATTAGGATCCATTACAGAAGATTATCACCTCGTCAGGCCTAATTGCACTTATTACTTGGTGAAGGAAGTAACTGGGAGACCTAGAAGTGAGAAATTGTCACACCCCAATAAATTATGTATTAGATTAATTTATTGCATTTCCTTCACAATAAGAGCATTACCTCATTTAGTCCACACACATTCCATAAGGTGTCATCATGTCTCATGCATTATCCCAGACCATCGTCTCACCCCACAGTTCCCGTAAATTATAGTACAGAAACACAGAATGCAGTAAGGTCGGATATTAGAACTCCTAGAACATCGTATGGAGATGAATAAGGCTTAGGTCCAGTACAGCTGAAGGCCAGAAAGACAGAGGGAAGGGGTAAAAAATGGTTCACTTTGCTTATGCAGGTGTACCCTGTCCATATTCCTTTTCACTTCTCACTGCTGACCACTGCCAGGTAACAACTAGTTCCTGGGGACGGTGGGACCACATCAGAGTCTGGTGCAAGGCCCTTATAAATAAGTGGTAGTGACAATTTGCATATGATGTTATCAGGGGGCACATAAGTTTTTCAAGGGTGATCTGCTCCCATTCCATGCTATGCCACAAAGTGAAATAAGCAGTTACTCATTGCTCACTGAGAAAGACACTGATAACTCTCTATAGGTCCATTGATGATTTGCTGAGAAGACACTGATCACACCGAGGAGTAATTTGTCTCCAGCTGCACCAGGGCTCAAAGGTGGAGGGGAACCCTTGCAGGGTGGCTAATACTGAGGGCCAGCTGGCCTGTTTCTCAGAGTCCAAAGCTTCGGGGTCCTTGGCCAGATTGCCCTCATCATAGGTATGATGGGGAGAACAAAGATGAGGGAGGGGAAGAGGACACTAAGGTGTTGATGGGGAGAACAATGATGGGTTGGTGGAGAGGTCAATGAGTGGGGTGGGTGAGAGGACACTGAAGTGTGATGGAGGAGAACAATGATGGAGGTGGTAGAGAGGACAATGAGTGAGGTGGGTGAGACGACACTAATGTGTGGTGGGGAGAACAATTATGGAGGTGGGGTGGAGGACAATGAATGAGGTGGGAAAGAGGGCAATGATGGATGTGAGTGAGAGGACAATGATGGATGTGGGTGAGAGGACAATGAAGGGGGTGGGGAATTGGGATGGGAGTAAGGGTGACTTATAATGGTGTTATGAACAGGAGGAGGGGAAGGGGGACGTTAGATATAAATGTAAAATGAACTGATTGATGGAGAAGGGTGCTAAGTCCCTGATAGCATTCTCCCCAATCTTACAATTCATTATGACACTTATCAGGGACTTAAAATGTATTGTTGCTTGGGAGAGGAGGCGGTAAGGTGCATAGGACACTTTATAATGAATTGAAAGATGGGAGGTGGCGGAGGATGCTCAGCACCTGATAATGTCTTCTCCCACCCCAAAATTCATTATGATGGTATCAAATACTTATAATGAATGGGGGACACAGGACAGGACTAAGGCTATGTGCACACGTTCAGGATTTGCAGGAGAAAATTCTGCTGCGTTTCCTAATGTGTTGGCAGGAAGAACGCTGCTTAAAATACATGCATTTTTTTGCCACTTTTTACATGCTTTCATTGCGTATTTCCCCCCACTCATTAGTACGAGTGAAATACACTACAAGAAATTATAGTTAATGGGGGGAACAGTACTGCTTATCACTTTATATTAAAATTGGTGCGTGGCTAATAGTATATTAATGGTGGAGTACATATGGAGCGCCCCCAGAGTAGGGCAATGGGGTACTCGGCACCGGGTCCTTCGGTTCGGGGAATGTCACGGTGGTGACCCGGACTGTGGCCCTCAGGGGTGTCCAGTAAAAGAGTTTATATATGGGCAAGGTGCAGTAAAGAACGAGGAGACGGGTTTGCAGTCTTTTCCCTTGTTTACTGAAGACTTCAGATGGTATCCTCAGCCCGGAGCGCCAGATGACAGGCATACCTCCCAACTTTTGAAGATGGGAAAGAGGGACAAAGTTTGCGGCGCGCTTTGCGCGCCGCGGCAAATTTTAGGCCACGCCTCTGACCACACCCATTCATAATTAGTCACACCCATATCCACATCCCAACCACACCCATTTAGCACTGCCGATCACACTGTTTCATATACAATAATTATAAACAAAAAAATATGGCCACACAGTGCCCCATACTGTATAATGGCCACACATGATGCTCCATACTGTACGATGACCACACATGACGCTCCATAATATATAATGACCACACATGACGCTCCATACTGTATAATGAACACACATGATGCTCCATACTGTATGACCGCACATGATGCTCCATAGTGTATAATGACCGCACATGATGCTCCATACTGTATGACCGCACATGATGCTCCATACTGTATAATGAACACACATGATGCTCCATACTGTATAATGACCGCACATGATGCTCCATACTGTATAATGACCCCACATGATGCTCCATACTGTATAATGACCCCACATGATGCTCCATACTGTATAATGGCCGCACATGATGCTCCATACTGTATAATGACCGCACATGATGCTCCATACTGTATGACCGCAAATGATGCTCCATACTGTATAATGACCGCACATGATGCTCCAGACTGTATAATGACCGCACATGATGCTCCATACTGTATAATGACCCCACATGATGCTCCATACTGTATAATGACCGCACATGATGCTCCAGGCTGTATAATGACCGCACATGATGCTCCATACTGTATAATGGCCGCACATGATGCTCCATACTGTATAATGGCCGCACATGATGCTCCATACTGTATAATGACCGCACATGATGCTCCATACTGTATAATGGCCACACATGATGCTCCATACTGTATAATGACCGCACATGATGCTCCATACTGTATAATGACCGCACATGATGCTCCATACTGTATAATGACCGCACATGATGCTCCATATTGTATAATGACCGCACATGATGCTCCATACTGTATAATGACCGCACATGATGCTCCATACTGTATAATGGCCACACATGATGCTCCATACTGTATAATGACCGCACATGATGCTCCATACTGTATAATGACCACACATGATGCTCCATACTGTATAATGACATACAGGCACGCAGCTCACACACAGGCACGCAGCTCACACGCACGCAGCTCACAAACACATGCAGCTTTGACACAAATGCATCACACACGCAGCCATCACACACACACGCAGCCATCACACACACACACACGCAGCCATCACACACACACACACGCAGCCATCACACACACACACGCAGCCATCACACACACACACACACGCAGCCATCACACACACATGCAGCCATCACACACACACGCAGACATCACACACACACACACACACGCAGCCATCACACACACACACACACACACACGCAGCCATCACACACACGCAGCCATCACACACACGCAGCCATCACACACACACAGCCATCACACACACACAGCCATCACACACACACAGCCATCACACACACACAGCCATCACACACACACACGCAGCCATCACACACACACACACACAGCCATCACACACACACAGCCATCACACACACACACCCAGCCATCACACACACACACGCAGCCATCACACACACACACGCAGCCATCACACACACACACGCAGCCATCACACACACACACACGCAGCCATCACACACACACGCAGCCATCACACACACACGCAGCCATCACACACACACGCAGCCATCACACACACACACGCAGCCATCACACACACACACGCAGCCATCACACACACACACGCAGCCATCACACACACACACGCAGCCATCACACACACACACACGCAGCCATCACACACACACACGCAGCCATCACACACACACACGCAGCCATCACACACACACAAGCAGCCATCACACACATCACACACACACAATCTCCTCTGTGATGCAGGGGCGGCTGATGTCCATGTGCAGCTCTCTGCTGAAGTCTTCAGTCTCCTGCTCACAGCTCTGCACTATCCCGGCACCTCCCCCGTCTCTCCTTCTCTGCCGGGATAGCAGCTAAGAGCAGAAGCCGGAGCTCCGTGCACACACAGCCAGAGGTAGTGAATCGCTGACCTTTCTTCTTGATTGCTGCAGGCTCTCTCCTTCAGCGTGGCAGCGCCGCACAGGGGGCGGGAGGGGGGGGGGTGTTGCGCGGGCGGTCAGGAGGCAGCTTTTATAAAAAAAAAAAAAAAACAGGCTCTCTCTACGTCCCGGAAGTGGGCGGGGCTTCACCGGCGGCCGCAAATTCGGGATTTTAAATGCCCGAAGCGGGACAGCGGGACCCCGGTGCCAAAGCGGGACTGTCCCGCTGAAATCGGGACGGTTGGGAGGTATGTGACAGGGCAGGCAGAGTCCGGTCGGTCTGAAGGCAATTCCAGAGTCCCCTTGTCCAGGTGGAAGTCAGTAGCCTTCCTCTAGCGCCTGTGTGTTGTAGTACCTCCCTGCTGAGCTACTCGGTAAGGTCCTCACAACTATTGTAGATGGAATGTCTCTTTCTCTCTGTCCCCCAGATGGTATGGATAGGACAAACCCGTATGGCTGGTGACTTGAGACTTTGGTTAGGGACTCTAGCACGCCCCGGCCTCTGAGCGGTGTCACCGGACAGGCAACTTGGAATCACCTGCTCTGCCAGTCTCTGAAGCAAGGTGTAGAGCACTTCCACGGTGCGCTGGCTACCAGATTCTGCGCCTCAGAGGGAAGCAGCTTGCTCCTGGCTGAACTCCCTCTGATATTCTTCTCCTGTGCTCTGCTTTCCTGCACACTCTCTGCAATATATTCACTTTAGTGTCTTCTTCCAGGAGCTGCAGCCCTTCAGGCTCCAGGACTCCTTCCTCTCCCTCTGTCCTCCTGAAAGGAACTGAACCCTGACTTCCTCCAGCCAGGATGTTAAATAGGGGAGTTCACCCTAAACAGGCTTAGAGCTCCCCCTTCTGGTCTGGAGTGTGAACATGTTGCATGTGTGTGATACCTGAATGTGGTTGTCTTTCATTTCCTTCAGACATGACATCACTTCTCCCCCTAAAAAGGATAATGACATCACTGCGATGACTAGGACACTGGGGCGCCGCACATATCTGTAATCAGGGGCTCAGTGCAAGGGAGACACATGTACAGTTGTGTGAAAAAGTGTTTCCCCATTTCTGATTTCCAATTATTTTGCATGATTGTCACACGTAAATGTTTCGTATCACCAAACAAATGTAAACATTAGACAAAGATAACACAAGTAAACACAAAATGCATTTTTAAATGAAGATCTTTTTATTACTAAGGGAAAAAGAAATCCACACCCACAGGGCCCTGTGTGAAAAAGTGATTGCCCCTAAACCTAATAACTGGTTGGGCCACCCTTAGCAGCAACAACTTCAATCAAGCGTTTGCGATAGCTGGCAATTATTCTTTTACAATGCTCTGCCGCCTGCTGCCGCTAATAACAATGAGAGCAGCAGCAGCTGATGGAAGTATTCATCAGCAGTCTCCTGCGCTGTAAATAAATAATTTAAAAAACAAAACAGCATGGATTTCCCCGTATTTTTGATAACCAGCCAGGCAAAACTGACATCGTTTTTTAAAATGATTAAAAAACGGCATGAGGTCCCCCCCATTTTTGACAGCCAGCCTTGCTAAAGCAAACAGCTGGGGGGGCTGGTATTCTCAGGCTGGTAAGGGGCCATGAATATTGCCTCCACAACCTAAAAATAGCAGCCTATAACCGACCTGAAAAGATACGCTCGGCTCTTCCCACTTGCCCTGTAGTGGTGGCAAGTGGGGTTCATATTTTGGGGGTTGATGTCACCTTTGTATTGTCAGGTGACATCAAGCCCACAAATTAGTAATGGAGAGGCGTCTATAAGCACCTATCCATTACTAATCCTATACTTGTATGTTAACTAAAGACACAGCCAGAACAAAGTCTTTTATTTTAAATGAAACAAAACACACTTACTTTTTTATTTAAAAATAACAGTTATACTCATGTAACGCCTAATTCCACCGAAGACCTCATCTTCTGTAATAAAACAAAAATGAAAAAAAAATATCCCTCACCTGTCCTTCGTCTTATACCACACCGTAATCCATGTCTGTGGGATAAATAGTTTTCAACCTGGACGGTGCCAAGATGCAACCATTATTCTAAACAAAAAAACACCAGTATACAGGCAGAGATGCTTACCTGTTCAAGGCCTCCAACAATTGCACTAACCAAGGTGCAGCGGACCCAAGTTAAGATGGCAAGTACACAGGTGCAATAATATCGATAATGCAGCCACCCTACAATCAGGAATTGGCCGCTTGGTGCACCTGTGCAAACAAATAGTCTGTATGTGGCATGGTCACACAGGAATGCAAAGTATATGGCTCCAAGCCTATTAATGACGCCATGTAGCGGGCTCACCATAATGCATCCTGTGTGAACAGAGGCCACAGTGTACAGAGCCATCTAGGGCCCAGCTGCACCCTGGAAAAATATACAGTGCACCAAAACATAACAATGTATGCAAGGTATTGGTCGATATTATGGCCACAATATTTAGGCTGCCAACCCGCGTCAAGGGTCCTTACATATTGGCAGTCCTAATCTAAAAAAAAACATAAGAGGAAAGACCTCCACTATTCTATTTTTTAGATTAGGACTGCCAATATGTAAGGACCCTTGACGCGGGTTTGCAGCTTAAATATTGTGGCCATAATATCGACCAATACCTTGCATACATTGTTATGTTTTGGTGCACTGTATATTTTTCCAGGGGGCGGCTGGGCCCTAGATGGCTCTGTACACTGTGGCCTCTGTTCACACAGTATGCATTATGGTTAGCCCACTACATGGCGTCATTAATAGGCTTGAAGCCATATACTTTGCATTCCTGTGTGAACACAACACATACAGATTATTTGTTTGCACAGGTACACCAAGCGGTCAATTCCTGATTGTAGGGTGGCTGCATTATCGGTATTATTGCACCTGTGTACTTGCCATCTTAACTTGGGTCCGCTGCACCTTGGTTAGTGCAATTGTTGGAGGCCTTGAACAGGTAAGCATCTCTGCCTGTATAATGGTGTTTTTTTTGTTTAGAATAGTGGAGGTCTTTCCTCTTATGGTGTTTTTTTTAGATTAGGACTGCCAATATGTAAGGACCCTTGACGTGGGTTGGCAGCTTAAATATTGTGGCCATAATATCGACCAATACCTTGCATACATTGTTATGTTTTTGGTGCACTGTATATTTTTCCAGGGTGCAGCTGGGCCCTAGATGGCTCTGTACACTGTGGCCTCTGTTCACACAGGATGCATTATGGTTAGCCCGCTACATGGCGTCATTAATAGGCTTGAAGCCATATACTTTGCATTCCTGTGTGACCATGCCACATACAGACTATTTGTTTGCACAGGTGCACCAAGCGGCCAATTCCTGATTGTAGGGTGGCTGCATTATCGGTACTATTGCACCTGTGTACTTGCCATCTTAACTTGGGTCCGCTGCACCTTGGTTAGTGCAATTGTTGGAGGCCTTGAACAGGTAAGCATCTCTGCCTGTATACCGGTGTTTTTTTGTTTAGAATAGTGGAGGTCTTTCCTCTTATGGTGTTTTTTTAGATTAGGACTGCCAATATGTAAGGACCCTTGACGCGGGTTGGCAGCTTAAATATTGTGGCCATAATATCGACCAATACCTTGCATACATTGTTATGTTTTTGGTGCACTGTATATTTTTCCAGGGTGCAGCTGGGCCCTAGATGGCTCTGTACACTGTGGCTTCTGTTCACACAGGATGCATTATGGTGAGCCCGCTACATGGCGTCATTAATAGGCTTGGAGCCATATACTTTGCATTCCTGTGTGACCATGCCACATACAGACTATGTGTTTGCACAGGTGCACCAAGCGGCCAATTCCTGATTGTAGGGTGGCTGCATTATCGGTATTATTGCACCTGTGTACTTGCCATCTTAACTTGGGTCCGCTGCACCTTGGTTAGTGCAATTGTTGGAGGCCTTGAACAGGTAAGCATCTCTGCCTGTATACTGGTGTTTTTTTGTCAAGATGCAACCATCCAGGCTGAGAACCACTGGTGAATGAGCTGCTGTGAGCGCAGACTTCATGACTAGCGGTGACGTCACCAAGGTTACTGTCGGTCACTGAGCCTGCATTCCCAGCAGGGCTGAACTACAGTGACCTCAGTGAGATCCCCGCTAGCACCATGAGAAAGTCTCACGGTACAGAGGCGAGTTCACCGCAGTTCAAATTCACTGCGATGAAATTCTCCCAGTGAACTGCGGTGAACTCGCCTCTGTGCCATGAGACTTTCTCACGGTGCTAGTGGGGATCTCACCTAGGTCACCGCAGTTTTGCCCATCTGGGAAAGCAGACTCAGATACCGTCAGTAACCTCAATGACATCACTGGTAGTCACTGATGCTGCCCTCGCAGTAGCTCATTCACCAATGGTTCGCCGCCATTTACCATGTAACTATAGGATTACTAATGGATAGGTGTCTTAAAGATGCCTCTCCATTACTAATCCATGGGCTTGATGTCAACTGACAACACAAAGATGACGTCAACCCCACAAACATGAAAACCACTTGCCACCGCTACAGGTCTAGTGAGAAGCGCAGGGCAAAGCGCCAGAATTGACGCATTTAATAAATATGCCTTTTCTGGGCGGCTGTGGGCTGCTATTTTTAGGCTGGGGGCAATATCCATGGCCCCTTACCAGCCTGAGAATACCAGCCCCCAGCTGTCTGCTTTTCTTGGCTGGTTGTCAAAAATGGGGGGACCCCACGTCGTTTTTTAAAATGTGAGTTTTAGTTGGCTGTTTATCAAAAATATAGGGGAATCCATGCTGTTTTTTAAAATAAGTCCCATCAGCTGACACCAATGACCGGAGGTAAACTTTATACTATATACTATCACAGCTGCGCGCTCACCCTGTCTTTTGACAATGGGGGAACCGTGGCTGTCTGACTGACAGTGATGATTTTATCGCCATTCAGAAGTGGTGTTTGCTGCGCTGTCATGCTCATGACAGCACGGCAAATGCCCAATGTTCAGAGGGCCGAACACAAACAGTAACACAGACTTCCTGGTGAAGACAGTGTTTGGTGTCTGTGCCTGAACAGTAGGTGTTCGGTAGGGATGCCGAACTTTACTGTTCGGGCTCTCCCATCTCTATTCGTCACTGTGCTCTTGGGGTAATTTTGGTTTGCCAGCCGCTCCTGGGAAGGTTCACCACTGTTCCATGTTTTCACCATTTGTGGATAATGGCTCTCACTGTTGTTCGCTGAAGTCTCAAAACTTGAGGAATGGCTTTATAAACTTTTCCAGACTGATATATTTCAATAACTTTGTTTCTTATTTGTCCCAGAATTTCTTTGGATCGCGGCATGATGTCTAGCTTTTGAGTATATTTTGGTCTGCTTCACTTAGTCAGGCAGATCCTTTTTAAGTTATTTCTTGATTGAGAACAGGTGTGGCAGTAATCAGGCCTGAGTGTGGCTGGGGAATTTGAAATTCCCAAATATGTGATAAACCACAGTTAATATATGTTTTAAGAGAGGGGGCAATCACTTTTTCACAAAGGGCCCTGTAGGTTTGAATTTTCCCTTAATAATAAAGACCTTCATTTAAAAACTGCATTTTGTGTTTACGTGTGTTATCTTTCTCTATTATTTAAATTTATTTGGTGATCTGAAAAATTTAAGTGTGACAAATATGCAAAAGAATGGGAAATTAGGAAGGGAGCAAACACTTTTTCACACAACCGTATGTATACAATATATGTGACCTTTTTAGGGCTGCGACGATCATCGTGACAAGACGTATCGTGGCTAGGAAATGTCGACATAAAGGTCTGATCAGATGGAGAAAAAACATCAGAAAATGACTCTAATCAGACGAGATGTCAGCAGTAAGTTCCTGGATATAAATACGTATTATTCTGTATCTGCACTGTATGACTTGGAGTTATAACGTTATCTGTAAAATCTGTACAATCTCACATTTATAAAATGTCTGTGTGCTACCAAATTATTTTATAAGACAGACTCGTAGAGTTTTATAGATCCATACACACATCTGGTAAAATCACGGATCTGATAATTAGATCCGTGAGGGTCAGAGATTGTTTTGTTCTGATACAGATTTGAGGAACAGAATAGGACATGCTTAATACGTCTGTAAAAAGGGCAGCACACCGACACTGCACACAGATGCAAGAATGTAGGTTTATTATGTATAACACAGTCACTGAGTATATAGTACACTTATTATGTATAGCACAGTCCCTTAGCATGTAGTGTACTCACGTATTATGTATAGCACAGTTCCTTAGTACATAGTGTACTCACCTTTTGTGTATAGCTTATTACGTACCATCCTTTCTAGTTATATATGGTGCCGTCCCTTATTATAAAGCTTCACCTGCTGTTACATACAGTGCTGTCCCTTGCATAGTATATTCTTGTTATTTTTGTTATTCTCAGTGCCTTCTCTTTATTACATAGAGTCCTTTCTTGTTATAATATAAAATGACTGCTCATGGAGCAGCATTTGACCAGAAGACAAGTCCATCAGTTCCTCCATTAGAAAATAAGCTTTCCCATGCTCCATCAGCAGTCAATGCATTATTTATCTAACAAGAGAAGAGAGTATATAGTAAAGAACAGGGCTCTATATAATCCAATATGTATGGTACGGTGCTGTACATAGCAAGAGAGGGCACTGTATAATAAGGGATGGTAATATACATAATAAAGGAGACTATTTAAGATATATATGTGTGTGGCTATATATACTATATATATATCTTAGCTTTGTCACCATAAAAGGAGGGGTGCCCAGACACATTTCTTGCACAGGGGCCCCAAGCTGTCAGTGTCCGCCCCTGCTCTGGTCACATAATAAACAGCCACAGATCGCACCTTGAGGATTACTGATCACATACTGAGAAATAATTGTTCACACCCCGAGGAGAAAGTGATCGCAGGCTGAGGAGCCACTGATGAATCCCTGAGGAGCCACTGATCACACCCTGAGGAACCACCCATCACATCATGGGGGAATCACTGATCACAACCAGAACAGACACAGATCACACCCTGAGGCAGGGGCAGACATATCATTGGTGCAACCTGTGCGGCCGCACAGGGGCCCAAGAAGTGAGGGGGCCCAGTTCTACCTCCAATTTTGCATTTTTAGGACCTCTTCGGCTGTAAAGGAAGGGCCCAAATATTGTTCTTGCACAGGGGCCCTTTTATATCTGTGTCCACCAGTGCCCTGAGGAGTCATTCATCTCATCCTGAGGAGCCACTGATTACATCCTAAGGAACTACTGATGAAACCCTGAGGTGCAACTGATGCCACTCTGAGATGCAATTGATCACTCCTTCAGTAATAACTGATCACATCCAGAGAAGAAAATGATCACACCTTGAGTAGCAAGTGATCATAACCTGAGGATTACTGATCACATCCAAAGGATTAACTGATCACACCCTGAGGATTAACTGATCATATGCTAAGGGTACTGTCACACTCTGTAACTTTCCAACGATCACGACCAGCGATACGACCTGGCCGTGATCGTTGGAAAGTCGTTGTGTGGTCGCTGGAGAGCTGTCACACAGACCGCTCTCCAGCGACCAACGATGCCGAGGTCCCAGGTAACCAGGGTAAACATCGGGTTACTAAGCGCAGGGCCGCGCTTAGTAACCCGATGTTTACCCTGGTTACCAGCGTAAAAGTAAAAAAAAACAAACAGTACATACATTCCGGTGTCCTTCAGGTCCCTTGCCGTCTGCTTCCCGCTCTGACTGAGTGCCGCCGTAAAGTGAAAGCAGATCACAGCGGTGACGCCACCGCTGTGATCTGCTCTTACTTTCCGGCCAGCAGTCAGTCAGAGCGGGAAGCAGACGGCAAGGGACCTGAAGGACACCGGAATGTGAGTATGTACGTTTTTTTTTTTTTACTTTTACGCTGGTAACCATGGTAAACATCGGGTTACTAAGCGCGGCCCTGCGCTTAGTAACCCGATGTTTACCCTGGTTACAAGCGAACGCATCGCTGGATCGCTGTCACACACAACGATCCAGCGACGACAGCGGGAGATCCAGCGACGAAATAAAGTTTCAAACGATCTGCTACGACGTACGATTCTCAGCGGGGTCCCTGATCGCAGTAGCGTGTCAGATACTGCGATATCGTATGGATATCGCTGGAACGTCACGGATCGTACCGTCGTAGCGATCAAAGTGCCAATGTGTGACAGTACCCTTAGGAGCACTGATTACGGTACATGCTGAGGAGCCACTGATAATACACTATGAAGCCACTAATCACGCTGGGAGTAGCCACTGATGAATCACTGAAAAGTCACTGAGTGCACCCTGAAGATTCATTGATCACAGGTTGAGAAGCCACTAATCACATCCTGAGCATCCACTGTTGACTTGCTGAGAAACCACAGATTACACTATGAGGAGCTACTGAGATGAAGCAAGGGCCAGATAACAAAAGTAGGTAGGGGTGGGGTTGTAGCTTGGCATGGGGTTGTAGCCGTGGGCTAGGCACTGATTTTCTCCTGTAACGCCCTGGCGCGCTACATGAAAGAGTGGGTCTTGGCTGGGTGTTGGTGCTGTGAGGGCCTTGTGCCCGTGCAGGCCACCTGTGGCCGATGGTGCTGGTGCAGCGCCCCAGAGTCCTGGTCGTTGCAGTACTGATGCTCCGCCGCTAAGGGGGGCTATGGTACGTCTGATGGCACTCAAGGAGTTCACCTGACCAGGTATCACAGACACCAATAAACTTCACAGTCTGGCCTCCAGGGGGAGCTAAGGGCGCTATGTATTAGGCCACTCCTCACAGTCTGGTAAAACTGGGGGTTGGATAGGAAGTTAGAGAGAAGCTGACTGGGTTGGAACCAGGCAACATCCTGTGGCAGAGGGTGTTGCAGGGGAAGATTCAGGGGGGTCCCTGTCAGGGGTGGGATCCTGTTATGACCTGGTGGTTAAGAGGCCACACTGAAATGACCTGGTGGCTAAAACGCAACATGGGACGAGCTCTGAGGAGGTGGTATCTCTACTCACCGCAGTCCCTAATCCTAACAACAACACTAGTAATAGCCGTGGGATGTTCCTGACTCTCCCTAGACACCTCTTCACAGCCTAAGAATTAACTACCCCTAAAGAAGGAAATAGAAAGCTATCTTGCCTCAGAGAAAACCCCAAAAGGAAAGATAGCCCCCCACAAATATTGACAGTGAGTGGAGAGGGAAATGACATACACAGAAATGAAATCAGTTTTCAGCAAAGGAGGCCAATACTAAACTTGATAGACAGAGAGAAAAGGATACTGTGCGGTCAGTATTAAAAACTACAAAAATCCACGCAGAGTTTACAAAAATGAACTCCACACCGACTCACGGTGTGGAGGGGCAAATCTGCTACCCCAGAGCTTCCAGCTAACCTGAATATGACATAGCAACAAGCTGGACAAAATGAGACATATTTGCAAAGCAATAGAGTACAAAGCAAATGGACAAACAACAACTCAGAAACTTATCTTTTGCTGACAAGGACAGGCCATATGAGATATCCAAGGAGAGAACAAAATCCAACCTAAGACAATGACAGCTGGCATGAACTAAAGCCCAGAGCAGGTTTAAATAACAAACCCAGGCAAGGCGATCAGTGAATGCAGCTGCTACAGCCAGCTAAAGGAGCAGCAGTTCCACTCGAAACCACCAGAGGGAGCCCAAGGGCAGAACTCACAAAAATACCATTAGCAGCCACAGGAGGGAGCTCCAGAACGGAATTCACAACAGTACCCCCCCTTGAGGAGGGGTCACCGAACCCTCACCAGAGCTCCCAGGCCAATCAGGACGAGCCAAATGAAAAGCACGAACCAAATCGGCAGCATGAACATCGGAGGCAACAACCCAAGAATTATCCTCCTGGCCATAACCCTTCCACTTGACCAGATACTGAAGCTTCCGTCTCGAAAAACGAGAATCCAAAATCTTCTCCACCACATATTCCAATTCCCCCTCAACCAACACCGGAGCAGGAGGATCAACGGAGGGAACCATAGGTACCACATATCTCCGCAACAAGGATCTATGGAACACATTATGAATGGAAAAAGAAGCTGGAAGGGCCAAACGAAAAGACACCGGATTGATAATTTCAGAAATCTTATAAGGCCCAATAAAGCGAGGCTTGAACTTAGGGGAAGAAACCTTCATAGGAACGTGACGAGAAGACAACCAGACCAAATCCCCAACACGAAGCCGGGGACCAACACACCGACGACGGTTAGCAAAACGTTGAGCCTCCTCCTGAGACAACGTCAAATTGTCCACCACATGAGTCCAAATTTGCTGCAACCTGTCCACCACAGAATCCACACCAGGACAGTCAGAAGGCTCAAGCTGCCCTGAAGAAAAACGAGGATGAAAACCAAAGTTACAAAAGATAGGCGAAACCAAGGTAGCCGAACTAGCCCGATTATTAAGGGCAAACTCGGCCAACGGCAAAAAGGTCACCCAATCATCCTGATCAGCAGACACGAAGCATCTCAAATAGGTTTCCAAGGTCTGATTGGTTCGCTCCGTTTGGCCATTTGTCTGAGGATGGAATGCTGAAGAAAAAGACAAATCAATGCCCATTCTAGCACAAAAGGACCGCCAAAACCTAGAAACGAACTGGGAACCTCTGTCAGACACAATATTCTCCGGAATACCATGCAAACGAACCACATGCTGAAAAAATAATGGAACCAAATCAGAGGAGGAAGGCAACTTAGGCAACGGTACCAAATGGACCATCTTAGAAAACCGGTCACAAACCACCCAGATGACAGACATCTTCTGAGAAACAGGAAGATCAGAAATAAAATCCATGGAAATATGCATCCAGGGCCTCTCAGGAATAGGCAAAGGCAAAAGCAACCCACTGGCACGGGAACAGCAAGGCTTAGCCCGAGCACAGGTCCCACAGGACTGCACAAACGAACGCACATCCCGCGACAAGGAAGGCCACCAAAAGGACCTAGCCACCAAATCTCTGGTACCGAAAATCCCAGGGTGACCAGCCAACACCGAACAATGAACCTCAGAAATCACCCTGCTAGTCCATTTATCAGGAACAAACAGTTTCCCCACTGGACAGCGGTCAGGTTTATCAGCCTGAAACTCCTGAAGTACCCGCCGCAAATCAGGGGAGATGGCAGAAAGAATCACCCCCTCCTTGAGGATCCCAGCCGGCTCAAGAACTCCCGGAGAATCAGCCAAAAAACTCCTAGAAAGGGCATCAGCCTTCACATTCTTAGATCCCGGAAGATACGAGACCACAAAATCAAAACGGGAGAAAAACAGAGACCACCGAGCTTGTCTAGGATTCAACCGTTTAGCAGACTCTAGGTAAATCAAATTTTTATGATCAGTCAAGACCACCACGCGATGCTTGGCTCCCTCAAGCCAATGTCGCCACTCCTCAAATGCCCACTTCATAGCCAACAACTCCCGATTGCCGACATCATAATTACGCTCAGCAGGCGAAAACTTTCTGGAGAAGAAAGCACATGGTTTCATCAAAGAGCCATCAGAATTTCTCTGAGACAAAACGGCCCCTGCCCCAATCTCAGAAGCATCAACCTCAACCTGAAAAGGGAGAGAAACATCTGGCTGACGCAACACAGGGGCAGAAGTAAAACGACGTTTAAGCCCCTGAAAGGCCTCAACAGCCGCAGAGGACCAATTCATCACATCAGCGCCTTTCTTCGTCAAATCGGTCAGAGGCTTCACCACACTAGAAAAATTAGCAATAAAGCGGCGATAAAAATTAGCAAAGTCCAAAAATATTTGAAGGCTCTTTACAGATGTGGGTTGAGTCCAATCATGAATGGCCTGGACTTTAACAGGGTCCATTTCAATAGCCGAGGGAGAAAAAATGAAACCCAAAAAAGAAACTTTCTGAACTCCAAAGAGGCACTTAGACCCTTTCACAAACAACGCATTAGCACGAAGGACCTGAAATACCATCCTAACCTGCTTCACATGAGACTCCCAATCATCGGAAAAAAACAAAATATCATCCAAATACACAATCATGAATTTATCCAGATAATTCCGGAAGATATCATGCATAAAGGACTGAAATACCGATGGAGCATTAGAGAGCCCGAATGGCATCACCAGATATTCAAAATGGCCTTCGGGCGTATTAAATGCTGTTTTCCATTCATCACCTTGTTTAATACGCACGAGATTATACGCCCCTCGAAGGTCGATTTTAGTAAACCAACTGGCACCCTTAATCCGAGCAAACAAATCAGAAAGTAAAGGTAATGGGTACTGGAATTTGACCGTGATCTTATTGAGAAGGCGATAATCTATACAGGGTCTCAAGGAACCATCCTTCTTGGCAACAAAAAAAAATCCCGCTCCCAACGGTGACGAAGACAGGCGAATATGCCCCTTCTCCAAGGACTCCTTTACATAACTCCGCATAGCGGCATGCTCTGGCACCGACAGATTGAAAAGTCGGCCCTTAGGGAACTTACAGCCAGGAATCAAATTAATGGCACAATCGCAGTCCCTATGAGGAGGGAGGGAACTGGACTTGGGCTCATCAAATATATCCTGGAAATCCGACAAAAACTCAGGAACTTCAGAAGAAGGGGACGAGGAAATGGACATGAAAGGAATATCACTATGTATCCCCTGACAACCCCAACCAGTTACAGACATAGATCGCCAATCCAGCACTGGATTATGTACCTGTAACCATGGAAAACCCAGCACAACAACATCATGCAAATTATGCAACACCAAAAAGCGAATATTTTCCTGATGTGCTGGAGCCATGTACATGGTCAACTGTGTCCAGTACTGAGGTCTATTCTTGGCCAATGGCGTAGCATCAATCCCCCTTAAGGGAATAGGGCTCCGCAAGGGCTCCAAGGAAAAACCACAGCGCTTGGCAAATTCTAAGTCCATTAAGTTCAGGGCAGCGCCAGAATCCACAAATGCCATAACAAAAAAGGATGACGCAAATCAGGGTAACAGACAAAAGAAATTTAGGCTGTACAGTACTAATGGTAACAGACCTAGAGACCCTCTTAGTACGCTTAGGGCAATCAGAAATAGCATGAGCAAAATCACCACAGTAAAAACACAGGCCATTCTGACGTCTGAATTTCTGCCTTTCTGCTCTAGTCAAAATCCTATCACATTGCATAGGCTCAGGACTCTGCTCAGAGGACACTGCCATATGGTGCACAACCTTGCGCTCACGCAGGCGCCGATCAATCTGAATGGCCAAAGACATCGACTAATTCAGACCAGCAGGCCAGGCGTGGGAAACCCCACCATAACATCTTTAAGGGCTTCAGAAAGACCCTTTCTGAAAATCGCTACCAGGGCATACTCATTCCATTTTGTGAGCACAGACCACTTCCTAAATTTCTGGCAGTATACTTCTGCTGCTTCCTGACCCTGACACAGAGCCAGCAAAGTTTTTTCTGCCTGATCCACAGAATTAGGCTCGTCATACAGCAATCCGAGCGCTTGAAAAATATAGTTCTTACCAATAACGGTATTTCTCTGAGCCCATGACGGCACCACGGAGAGAGGGGATCCGCCCACCAAGGACAGGAAACCTACGGATAAAAAAGGCGGTACCACTCTCCCGCATCAGTTGTTTTACATAGAAAATGATGGGAGACTACTAAAACATTTGTTAGCTTTAACTGTTTAGCATAACGAGATACCGCGTGACTTTAAAACTATGAATAAACTATGAATAAATTATGGAACTATTTAATGTGAGCACCCATAAGTGAAGGGAGGGAATGTACGGGTGCCGTCATGGGCTCAGAGAAATACCGTTATCGGTAAGAACTATATTTTTCTCTGATCGCCCATGACGGCACCACGGAGAGAATTGCATAGATAGTACATTCAGGGAGGGACCACCGCTTCCAGAACCCTTTTACCGAAGGTAAGGTCCGAAGAGGAGTTTAGGTCCAATCTATAGTGCCTATAGAATGTAGATGGTGAGGACCAGGTAGCAGCTCTACATATCTGGTCTATAGGAACTCCGGCCTTCTCCGCCCAGGAAGATGCCACTGCCCTTGTTGAGTGAGCCTTAACCTCCCCGGGAACGGACATCCCACTTGCTGAGTATGAAAGACTGATGGCATCCGTAATCCATCTTGCTATGGTGGCTTTCGATGCTTTTTTCCCCTTCCAGGGACCCTGGAAACACACAAACAGAGAAGCATCCTCCCTACTCTCCTTAGTGACTTCTAGGTAGCGTAAGAGACATCTTCGTACATCTAGTGTATGTAATGTTTGTTCCTTCTTGTTTACAGGGTTGGGACAGAAGGAAATGAGAGAAATCTCTTGAGACCTGTGGAACTTTGATGCCACTTTCGGGAGATATGCTGGGTCTGTTTTTAAAATGACCCTATCCTCTAGAAATTGTGTGTAAGGAGGGTTAGCCGAAAGAGCCTGTAAGTCGCTGACCCTACGGGCAGAAGTGAGGGCGACTAACAGAGCGGTTTTGAGAGATAGGTTTTTTATTGAAACTTCGTGTAATGGTTCGAATGGTGGACTGGTCAGGGCTTTAAGGACTAAGTTTAAGTCCCATTGAGGAACGATTTTTATCGGAAGAGGCCTTGATCTTCCTGCTGCTTTTATGAATCTAGCGACCCACCTATTTGAAGCTAAATCAAAATTGAATAGGGCCCCCAATGCTGCCACGTGAACTTTCAGGGTACTAGTGGCCAGCCCCATCTGCAACCCATTTTGTAGGAATTCTAATATGGAATTAAGGGGAATTTCTTTCCCTATTTTTTCACCTGATGAAGACAGAAACTTTTTCCATATCTTGCCATATTGTTTCGTTGTAACTGGCTTCCTACTTTGTAATAAGGTTGAGATTAGCCCTGGGGAGAACCCCCTGTCTTTTAGCAGCTTCCTTTCAAGAGCCAAGCTGTCAAGTGCAAGTTCTTGACCCTTGGATGACAGACTGGGCCCTGCGACAATAGATCCTGAAGGTCTGGTAATACCCAGGGGTCGGACATTGACATCTTCCTCATCCATGAGAACCAAGGTCTCTTCGGCCAGAACGGGGCAATTAAGATAACCAGCGCCCCGTCCTCCCGAATCTTCCTCAGCACCGCTGGAATCAGAATGAGAGGAGGAAAGGCATAGAGCAGATGATGGCTCCAAGACATCAGGAAAGCGTCCACAACTACTGGGTTCCCCAGGGGAGATAGGGAGCAAAAGGAGGTTACTTTTTTGTTTAGGTGACTCGCAAAGAGATCTATTTTGGGAACCCCCCATTTCTCTGTGATCTGGGTAAATATTGCCTGATTCAGTTCCCATTCTCCCTGTTTTAGGCTGGACCGACTGAGGAAGTCCGCTTTGTAGTTGTCTACCCCTTTTATGTGTAGACTTGTTATGGATAGGAGGTTGCTCTCGGCTATTTGCAGGATTGAGTTGGTCACTTCCATTAGATTTTTGGAACGGGTGCCCCCCTGGTGATTGAGGTAAGATACTACCACCCGGTTGTCCGACATCACTCTTACATGATGAGAGTGAAGGACTTTCAAGAATTTCTGAAGGGCAAATTTGACTGCCAGAAGTTCCTTCATATTGGAGGATTTGTCTGCTAGGGATGGAGACCAGGTGCCCTGGCCTACCAGATCGTCTAGATGAGCTCCCCACCCTGAGGGGCTTGCGTCCGTAGTTAGGACTTTTGAGATCTGAATTACCCACGGGACCCCCTGGGAAAGATTTTCCTGCGATTTCCACCATGTCAGAGAGTGGCTGGTACGAGGAGATAGAATTAACCGCCCGTCTAAATGCTCTCCTAGACGGGTTTGTTCTGACAATATCTGCCATTGGAGGTCTCTCGAATGTAATTGGGCCCACTGGACTGCGGGGATGCAAGAGGTCATGGAGCCTAGGAGGGACATACCCTGACGGAGTGTTATGGAGGGGAGAGATTGAACCCTCGATACCAAACTTTTTAGTTTTTGTATTTTGTTCTCCGGTAGCCGACATTCCATTTTTATGGAGTCTAGGGTGAGACCTAGGTACTCCTGAACTTGAGAAGGTATTAGTCTGGATTTTTCTATGTTTATTAGCCAGCCTAGTTCTTTTAGGGAATGAATCACAATTGCCAGTTGATGCTCGCAGTGCTGCGGGGAGGAGCCTATTACCAGAAAATCGTCCAGATATGGTACGATTAAGGTATTTTCTTCTCTGAGGTGGGCCATTACCTCCGCAATCAGTTTTGTGAAAATCCTCGGGGCTATGGCTAGACCAAAAGGCAGAGCTGAGAACTGGAAGTGGCTTAGGACTCCTCTGATGTGAACCGCCATCCTGAGGAATCTTTGGTGATCTTTGTGTATTGGGACGTGATAATATGCATCCTTTAGGTCTAGAACCACCATGAAGCATTGAGGAAACAGCATTTTGATAGATGACTTTATCGTTTCCATTTTGAATGCCTGAACCTCTAAGTAGTTGTTTAGACTTTTCAGATTTATGATGGTTCTGAAAGACCCGTCTGGTTTCCTTCTCAGAAATAGAGGGGAATAGTATCCTTGTCCTCTTTCTTGAGGGGGGACCTCCAGGAGAACTCTCTTTTCTACTAACCCGATGACTTCTCTTTCTAGTGCCAGCTGCTCTTCTGCCGAAGACCTTGTAGATGTCATCGTAAAAGAGGGACGAGGGTATCTCTTGAATGTTAACCTCAGTCCTGATTCTATAATGTTCAGTATCCATTGACTGGATGTAATCTTTTTCCAGGCTGGGAGAAAGCGAGACAGCCTCCCTCCCACCTGGGGCGAACCTTCATTGCGGAGGTTTCTTGTTATCATTGGGGTTTTTATTAAAGATAAACCCCTTGTTTTTGTTCCTCTTATCCTCCCATTTCCCCTGGCCTCTCCCCGGGTTCTTTCGGAAAAACCTCTTGCTCCGAAAGGGCTTCCGGTAAGAGGGGAGGCCCAAGGGAGGAAAGGACTTTTTCTTGTCCCCAGCTTTTTCCAAAATGTCATCTAAAGTGGAACCAAACAAGAATTCTCCTTCACAGGGGATGGTACACAGTCTTGTCTTAGTTTGGAGATCGCCTGGCCAGTTCTTAAGCCAGAGGGCGCGCCTGGCCGCATTAGCCAGTGCTGCTGACCTAGCGGCTAGTCTGATTGAGTCGGCCGAGGCGTCAGCCAGGAAAGCCGCGGCTCCCCTCATTACTGGTAAAGTATTCAGTATTGAGTCTCGGGAAGTCTTCCCTTTTAATTGACCCTCTAGTTGGTTTAGCCAAATCATTAGGGAGCGAGATGTACACGCCGCTGCTACTGCAGGTTTTAAGCCCCCCCCCTGCTGCCTCCCAAGAGCCTTTGAGGAAGGCGTCCGCCTTCTTGTCCATAGGGTCTTTTAGTACCCCCATGTCTTCAAACGGGAGTGCGAATTTTTTTGATGCTTTGGCTATAGCCACATCTAATTTGGGGGCTTTTTCCCAAAAGGAGCAGGATTCATCCTCAAAAGGGTATTTCCTTTTGGGAGTTAAGAGAGACTTTTTCATGGGCTTTTTCCATTCTTTTTTGATTAAAGCCGCAATTGCATCATTAAGTGGAAAAACTCTCCTCTTTTTTTGTTCTAGGCCCCCGAACATGATGTCCTGTACCGATTTTTTGGGGTGGGAGTCTACTAACCCCATAGTACTTCTCACCGCCTTTATGATGCCATCGGTGTCCTCTAGTGGGAAACAGTTGTGCCCCCCCGAGGAAGAAGTGGATGATGCAGATGAGGAGGAGGAGTCGGAGGATACTGAGCTCGCACTGTCGCTGTCAGATTTTGAGACCGGAGATGGAGACCTATCCTTGGTCTTTCTCCGTTTTTTCCCCTTTTTTAGGGATCTAAGGGTGTCTTCTACTTGCTCTTTAATCAGGTTTTTTAAGTCGGTTGCAAACCCTGGCAGACTTTCAGATACTGTCTGCTGTATGCAAGTGTTACACAGCGTCTTCTCCCAGGCAGGTGGAAGATCTTCTCTACAGATGGCACAAATTTTATGCTTTGTTTTGCCTACGCTCTTCCTCCCCTAAAAGAGACAAATAATAACCTTACTGTCTCTGACTTTCACGAAGATCCACTTACCACCTCCAGGACCCATAAATACCGATTGGGGATTCTCCGCCTCTGGCTTTTTCCCCGACGCCGTACTGGACCCCTTACTGCGTTGGGACCTCTGGCGTTCGTTGCTGGTGTCCTGGCGCTGCTGTCGCCTTTTTTGCTGCTGCTGCTGCTGTGGCGCTGCTATAGGTGGAGATGATTCTGGCAAGGGAGATGCCGGGTCGCTCATATTGCTGCTGGTCTGCGGTTACTGCTTTGACAACACTCTGGTGTAGTTGCAAGTAGCTTTTTTTTTTTTTGAGGCTTCTGCTGATATATTGCGGAGCCGCTAGGAGGAAGTAACTTTCCTCATTTAAAGCCTTCGCGCCGTTTTTTTTTTTTTTTTTTTTTTACATCCGCGCCTGCGCAGTAGCGCCCGGCTGATGGCGAGGAGCGCCGAACGCCGGCGCCTGCGCAGTAGCACCCAGCCGATGGCCGAACGTCGGCGCCTGCGCAGTAGCGCCCGGCTGATGGCGAGGAGCGCCGAACGCCGGCGCCTGCGCAATCGGGCTTAAGCGGCGCCCGCAGAAGCCGTACGAGCGCCTCGCCGGCGCCTCGCGAGACCAGCTTAATCCCGGGCATGCGCCGAACTAGCAAGATGGCGCCGGGAGTGCATATATGGCGCTGCTGACCGGCGCCTCCGGTCCTATGCAGTCCCTACTGCGCGGTTCTGCACGCCCGATGGCAGTGCAGTGTGCAGACTGACGCATGTTTTTTTGGGGAGGGCCGCGCCGCACCTCCCGCAACCACAGAGGGACCCCCCTGGATGTTGCCTGCTGCATCTTACCTGGGGAGGTGACCGCGAACTCCTTGTCACCTCCCCCGCACACCCTAGAGGCCCACTAGCCCTTCGCGGTGGCGCTTCGGGTCACCACCTTAGCCGAGGCAGAGGGACCCCAGCTGCCTGAACCGGACTAGATGGCCCCGGAATTCCCACGTCGATCTGGTAAGTCCATAGGTCTCCCATCAAGGACAGGAAACCAACTGATGCGGGAGAGTGGTACCGCCTTTTTTATCCGTAGGTTTCCTGTCCTTGGTGGGCGGATCCCCTCTCTCCGTGGTGCCGTCATGGGCGATCAGAGAAAAAATGCATCAATATTGAGCAATGCAGGATTTCCTGGCTCAAGGGAGAATGCCCAGTCCTGCGGGTCACCACACAGCAAAGAAATAACAATCTTCACCTGCTGAATGGGGTCACCAGAGGAACGGGGTCTCAGAGCAAAAAACAATCTGCAATTATTTTTAAAGTTCAAAAATTTAGATCTATCCCCAGAAAATAAATCAGGAATAGGAATTCTAGGCTCTAATACCGGAGTCTGGACAACATAATCTTGGATACTCTGTACCCTTGCAGCGAGTTGATCCACGCGCAAGGACAGACCCTGAACCTCCATATCAGCACCAAAATCCTGAACCACCCAGAGATTAAGGGGAAAAAAAAGACAAAACAAGCTACAAAGGAAAAAAAAATTACTCAGAACTTTCTTTTCCCTCTTTTGAGATGCATTTAACACTTTGCGGGCCAGCTGTACTGTTATGACCTGGTGGTTAAGAGGCCACACTGAAATGACCTGGTGGCTAAAACGCAACATGGGACGAGCTCTGAGGAGGTGGTATCTCTACTCACCGCAGTCCCTAATCCTAACAACAACACTAGTAATAGCCGTGGGATGTTCCTGACTCTCCCTAGACACCTCTTCACAGCCTAAGAATTAACTACCCCTAAAGAAGGAAATAGAAAGCTATCTTGCCTCAGAGAAAACCCCAAAAGGAAAGATAGCCCCCCACAAATATTGACTGTGAGTGGAGAGGGAAATGACATACACAGAAATGAAATCAGTTTTCAGCAAAGGAGGCCAATACTAAACTTGATAGACAGAGAGAAAAGGATACTGTGCGGTCAGTATTAAAAACTACAAAAATCCAATCAGAGTTTACAAAAATGAACTCCACACCGACTCACGGTGTGGAGGGGCAAATCTGCTACCCCAGAGCTTCCAGCTAGCCTGAATATGACATAGCAACAAGCTGGACAAAATGAGACATATTTGCAAAGCAATAGAGTACAAAGCAAATGGACAAACAACAACTCAGAAACTTATCTTTTGCTGACAAGGACAGGCCATATGAGATATCCAAGGAGAGAACAAAATCCAACCTAAGACAATGACAGCTGGCATGAACTAAAGCCCAGAGCAGGTTTAAATAACAAACCCAGGCAAGGCGATCAGTGAATGCAGCTGCTACAGCCAGCTAAAGGAGCAGCAGTTCCACTCGAAACCACCAGAGGGAGCCCAAGGGCAGAACTCACAAAAATACCATTAGCAGCCACAGGAGGGAGCTCCAGAAAGGAATTCACAACAGGATCCTGACAGAGGCCTAGCGAACAGAGAGAAGGTTACGGGACAACGCCTGCACCTGATCGCGGCGGTACCCTAAGAAAGGACAAGAAGCGAGGTTTATTGTGCTGAGTGAGAAACGAGATCAACGCAACAAGGAGAAACACCAGTAGGAGTCGTGCTGTAAGACGAGGCAACATCCTACTGAGACGCGCAGCCGGTGGCCGGAACGCCGAGGAAGTATTGAGCTCCAGGCCTTACTTCAAACCTACGGCAGGACAGTCAGTTATAGGCGGGCTGTCTCACTCAAATCACCTAAGAAGACATAGGGGGCAACAGTTGGAGAGGGGCAACACTAGGGTCCCGGAAGAGCTCCGAGCCTACCCGTCATACGGGTGCGTCCTAGCCATATCATCTGGAGGGACGAAGAAGAACATCAAAATCGAGTTGTGAGGGAACTTCAGAAACAGACACAACAGTTGTGGGGACTATCCCGTAAGCACAGCAGGGGAGGACCACAACACACGAGCGCTAGAAGGTAGGCACAGATTTCCACCTGCAAAGGGAACTCTGGAGGTGCCATCGGACCGGCCGGACTCCCGCAGCCCGGTTAACCGTATTCCGGACTGAGGATCCTGAAGCCTTCAGTAAAGAGACTGCAACCTGGTGTCCTCGTTATTTACTGCGACCTGCACCGCACCATAACATCACCACCTCATCACATTCTCAACTTTCACTGGACGCCCCTCAGCAGGGTCACGGACCGGGCCCAGCCACCGTGACAACCCCAGAACCGAGACGTAGCGGCCCGGTACCGGGTGCCCCTCGGCCCTGCGACAGTGGGGTCGCTACAACTTGGCGTCACGAACAGGATCTACTTAAGCCTGAAGAATCAGATCATGTGTGCCTTGGAACTGTGATTTACTGTGTTTGGACTGTGACTTATTGCCAAGACTGTGCATTGCCACTTGCCTCCAAAAACCGCCGCCATTACAGCGCTGAGGAGAGCGCAGGAGAAGAAGAGGGGCGTGGAGTAGGCGTGGACCAACTGAAGAGCGCGAAAGACAATGGCCGCCCAGTCTAAGTATTTCTGCCTCTTGAGGACGTGTCCGTCAGCAGCCGAGATCCGCCTCCTGATTCTCAATGGAGGGCGGAGACAAAGGAAGCGAAACCGCCCATGAAGGAGAGAGCGGGAAAAGGACCAGGAAGAAGGAGCGAGCCACATGGAGGATGCCATGGCCAGCCGCCCGGAGCCGAAGCGTGGGGTCGGAGCCGAGGACTTCCCCAGCTACCCGGAGAGGCACCGCAGCCAGACCTCCACAGTTGACGCTGACCTCCTGCAGACCGGAGTGGACGAGCTGATCCACCAACTCCTGCAGACGCAGCTGAGCACTGAGGCCGGGTGGAAGAAGACCATCATCGGGAGCCTCACCAGACATCTGTCGGCAGCCTCGTCTGGTTCGGAGCAAGAAAGAAGTTCCAGCGCTCCAAAGCCAGAAAGCAATGCCCTGCCGAAAAGCGAGATGCTGCGAACGGAGAGGACAGCGCCGCAGCTCAAGGCCCTGCAACCAGCGTTCCAGATCCCAGCGGAGACGGAGCAAATCGTCACCGGAGGGACCGCATCTGAAGCAGGTATGAAGAACGACCCTGCCCCGCCAGCAGAGGACCTGCTGATAGGCCCCGTCGCGGCACCCCCTCTCCCTGGGACCTATAGACTCCGGCGCCTTACACCCTGGGATCGGGCCACGGGTATGGAGCACTTCTTAAAGGCCCCGATCTCGCCGATCACCTTGCCGAGCGAGGTCTATGTGGAGCTACGGCTGCCAGAGCGAGAGTAAACCTCGATGCCATGGATATGTAAATAGTTAACTGTTTGTTTCCCTGCTTTTTGCTGCTTTAAACCCGACTAGGGTTATTCTTAAAGGGATCCCTTCGTTTACCCGGGATCCCTATTTTGCCTTTTTGCTTTTGTTTTTGTTTTTCGTTTTATCGTTGTTGAAAGAACTGCTGGATCATGAAGACTGCATGATTACAAACTCATTGTAAATAGTTTGCACCTTCTTAAAGGTGCCCTCTACTGGTTTTACAAAAGAAAGGACTCTTTGCGAAGAAACTGTTCCTGGAAACAGCACCGGAGTCCTTACTGCATACGGACTTGCAGCTTGAGAAGTTGCACTACCTCATAGAGACTTGGTCCCTTCTTAAAGGGGACGTTCATCGATAGCACTTAGAGAATGATGATACTTTAAAAGAAGAAGTAATAATGCTGACAGGTAGCAGTTATATGTAGTTAGCTAGTTAATTGTAAGGAATGTTTAATAATGTGTTAGAGAATGAGGTCAGGAAGTGAACCCGTACGGGGTTAGTCGGTGAGTCCTCCTAGGAGCCATACAGAGATGGCTCGGTGATCCTGAACTGAGAGATGGATGATATGTTCTATACTGTGTATAGTAGCAGAAAGGCAGAAGGCCCGGGCGGAAAGGGGCGGTCCTGCAACAGAACGAGAGGCAGTAGGCCTGGGGCAGATAGACAGGCGGTCCTGCAGATGTAAAGATGGAAAATGAAGAAAAGTTGATTAGCCTTATAGTGTTTTATAAGAAGGTCTTTAGTGGATTCAGCGTGTACGTCCTTAAAGGCAACGTTAAATTATTGTTCAAAAGTTTGCACTTAGTAGAATACCCGGTCGGGTAAGAAAAGTTATTTATAGTATGTTATTTAAAGTATTTAACCATGTTTGTAACGTTCAAGTGTCCTCACCTCCCATAAAGGGAAGCTCTGTTCAAATTTACTTATTGTTATTGCATTTCAAAATTGTATGTCTTTTTGCTGACATGTATTGTTGTTTTCTTCCCAGTCCAGGAGTACTGGATTTAACCGGGGGGGGAGTGCAGCGCCCCAGAATCCTGGTCGTTGCAGTACTGATGCTCCGCCGCTAAGGGGGGCTATGGTACGTCTGATGGCACTGAAGGAGTTCACCTGATCAGGTATCACAGACACCAATACACTTCACAGTCTGGCCTCCAGGGGGAGCTAAGGGCGCTATGTATTAGGCCACTCCTCACAGTCTGGTAAAACTGGGGGTTGGATAGGAAGTTAGAGAGAAGCTGACTGGGTTGGAACCAGGCAACATCCTGTGGCAGAGGGTGTTGCAGGGGAAGATTCAGGGGGGTCCCTGTCAGGGGTGGGATCCTGACAGAGGCCTAGCGAACAGAGAGAACGTTACGGGACCACGCCTGCACCTGATCGCTGCGGTACCCTAAGAAAGGACAAGAAGCGAGGTTGGTTGTGCTGAGTGAGAAACGAGATCAACGCAACAAGGAGAAACACCAGTAGTCGTGCTGTAAGACGAGGCAACATCCTACTGAGGCACGTAGCCGGTGGCCGGAACGCCGAGGAAGTATTGAGCTCCAGGCCTTACTTCAAACCTACGGCAGGACAGTCAGTTATAGGCGGGCTGTCTCACTCAAATCACCTAAGAAGACATAGGGGGCAACAGTTGGAGAGGGGCGACACTAGGGTCCCGGAAGAGCTCCGAGCCTACCCGTCATACGGGTGCGTCCTAGCCATATCATCTGGGGGGACGAAGAAGAACATCAAAATCGAGTTGTGAGGGAACTTCAGAAACAGACACAACAGTTGTGGGGACTATCCCGTAAGCACAGCAGGGGAGGACCACAACACACGAGCGCTAGAAGGTAGGCACAGATTTCCACCTGCAAAGGGAACTCTGGAGGTGCCATCGGACCGGCCGGACTCCCGCAGCCCGGTTAACCGTATTCCGGACTGAGAATCCTGAAGCCTTCAGTAAAGAGGTAAAGAGACTGCAACCTGGTGTCCTCGTTATTTACTGTGACCTGCACCGCACCATAACATCACCACCTCATCACATTCTCAACTTTCACTGGACGCCCCTCAGCAGGGTCACGGACCGGGCCCAGCCACCGTGACAACCCCAGAACCGAGACGTAGCGGCCCGGTACCGGGTGCCCCTCGGCCCTGCGACAGTGGGGGCGCTACATTGGCCATCCAGGACCATAGGTACTAAAGTTCAATAAAGGAGTCTCTCATTCTAGAACACATTCTTTACCGAAGGGCAACTTGACAAGGATTATGTACAAAGGGTAGAGGGTACAAAGTCTTGGGGAGGTTTCTTTCACAGTGTAAAGCATTTTCACACACACAGTATCCTTCCACTGTAGTCTACTCAAGCGAGGGTGAAGCACACTGTTTCACTATACTTCGTCACAACTTATCGCCACAGTCCTGATCAGAAGGTCTCTCTACCTGCTCAGTGGTTCCGCATCCTACTTCTTCCACTATTGGTGCCCGGGATCTATGGGTTGGGACCACCCACTAGTCCCACTAATTTAGTCCTGTGTAGTTCACTGACAATGGCAGCACTGCTCACAGACACTTCTTGCTTTTACTTGAACATATCCCTAACAATCTACATTAAGCAGTCACTTGCCCTAATACTAAGCCCCTCCCACTCTGGGCTACTCCCTAACATTAACACTTACCTTAATGTCACTAACTATAGTCACTACCTTATACTGCCTATATATGTCCTAAGCCCTAAACTATGTCTTATTCTATACTATACACTACTGATATTATACATCACTACGCAATTGGTGTCTTCAGAGTTAGGAGCGTGACATACAAGTCCACTCCCCTTGCTTTCCTACCCTCTTTAACCATGGTCGTCCTTGACCATGTGATGGCCTGTAAGACACCAATGCAAACAACAACACTTAAACAATGGTCTCTTCTCCCAGGGGTATATAGTGTCTCTTTTACTGGTCACTACTGACCCCAGGCCCACTAGGTTGGGACCAGGAACATAGAGTTCAAGTTCTTTGGACCTGCAGACCAACACAACAACAGTTGCCCAATCAGTCCAATGGCATGTCCCACCTACTTGACCTCAACAGCAGTCCTGCTGGTTCAACATTGGCAGTGCTCCGCCAGGGCCCACAAGTTTTCAACCCGGTTAGGATATCAGGTCCTAATTCACCCCTTCCTCCAAACATTGGTCCTTGTGATAAGGACACAGTCCTTCTTGGAGCAAAAGTCCATGGGTGTGGAACCCTCTCACAGCTTAAAGACCCTTAGACCAGCATGGGGATACACCAGATCAGTCAGGTCCATCTCCTGGCACAAGTGGGCTCCTGAGGTATGGACATTAACAAATGCCCTAATCATGACCTGAATGACAATTGATCCAAGAGCCCGTGGAGGAACTCTCCAGCCTTCCGTAGTTGGAGCTCTAGGGTGGCCAACCTCAAAGCCCTCTCCTAAGTTTCTCTCTGTTCTCCACCAAGGTCCAGCAAAACCCCGTTCCCCAAAAATTACACAGACCACATAACATCGGCTGCGACCCTCCATTTTCAGAAACTGGACCCACGCGTCCGCCATGAGATCATACTGACCTTGCGATGGGTATTCTATATTCTATATTTATAATTCATCTCTCCACATAGACATTGTGGTTAGTTCCAAACTCTCAAATGAATCATTGGCCCCGATGAGAGTCATAGTTAGTGACTATACCTCTGGATCCAAGGTCTTGGTAGCATTCGGCCAGTGGACCCATGAGCACTTCTTTAGTCCAGGTACCACACAGCCTCACAGATGCAAGAATTGATCCTGCCGACTATGCGAAGTGGGGCGGCAGCTGGGGACAAGACACTGATCTTTTCCTCCTACACCACCAACATTATACATCACTATGCGATTGGTTTCTTCAGGGACAGGAATGTGTCAGTCCAGTCCACACACCTTTATAGAGTAACAGATCGGGATGAGAATAAGAGGCAGGAATAGGCTATACAAGCAGGTGTGGGATTAATAGGTTAGAGTGGGATTATGAGAAACGGATGGAATTGACAGACAGGGACAGTAGCAGACAGGGACAGATGGTCTGGCAGGAATGTAGTTAACAGGTAGCGATGTGTTTCACAACTACTAAAAGGAAAATAGGCTGGGACATTCTTAAAAGACATAGAATGGGTTAACAGACAAGGACAAGAACAAGATTAACAGACAGGGATGGGATTGACAGGCACGAATAAGATTATCAAGTAGGGGGTTAACAGGAAAGAATAGGGTTAACAGACGGCAACAGATAAGGAGGGCAGGGTGACAGGCAAGGAAGTAAGGGTGACAAATAAAGAGGGCAATTGTCACGTTGGCACTGTTCGTGGTCACCCACCCAGGGGTTGCTCGGACCTTCACCCCCTAACCCCCTGTACAGGGATCTGGACTTACACAGAGGTCCCTGGGCAAGAGCCACAGAGTCAGCTGCTGTTCAGTGGCGTAAGCTGGCAAGAAGGATAGTCAGGTAGCGGGGTCAGATCCAAGAGGTACAAAATCATCTGGCCGGTGAACCGTCAATTACCTAGCTGAGGTTAGAGAACAGGATAAATCAGGATGAAACAACAGAAGCACAAAACATAGGTAAAGCCAGGTAGCAAAAACATTGACTGGCAATGGTAACTGACTCGCATAGGTTTATAAAGTAAACCCCATAGCTTCTAGACTGGGCATAGCTACAAATCCCAGCAATAAAATAGGACTGATGCTGTCAACCATCATCGGCAACAAAGGCGCAACGCTGTCTAGTGGCCGAAGCAGAAACTTGCACAGATGTTACAGTAATATAACGAGATCTTCTGGTCTAATGCAGAATTAACAACTCAAATATACATTTGATCAGATCCTAAAGGCCCCGTCTCACTTAGCGATTTACCAACGATCACGACCAGCGATATGACCTGGCCGTGATCGTTGGTAAGTCGCTGTGTGGTCGCTGGGGAGCTGTCACACAGACCGCTCTCCCCAGCGACCAACGATCAGGGGAACGAGTTCGGCATCGTTGAAACTGTCTTCAACGATGCCGAAGTCCCCCTGCAGCACCCGGGTAACCAGGGTAAACATCGGGTTACTAAGCGCAGGGCCGCGCTTAGTAACCCGATGTTTACCCTGGTTACCAAAAAAAACAAACAGTACATACTCGCCTTTCGGTGTCCAGGTCCCTTGCCGTCTGCTTCCTGCTCTGACTGAGCCGCCGTACACTGAGAGCAGAGCGCAGCGGTGACGTCACTGCTGTGCTCTCACTTCTCACTGTACGGCCGGCAGTCAGTGAGAGCAGGAAGCAGACGGCAAGGGACCTGACGGACATCAGAAGGCGAGTATGTATTGTTTGTTTTTTTTTACATTTACGCTGGTAACCAGGGTAAACATCGGGTTACTAAGCGCGGCCCTGCGCTTAGTAACCCGATGTTTACCCTGGTTACCAGTGAAGACATCGCTGGATCGGTGTCACACACACCGATTCAGCAATGTCAGCGGGGCCTCAACGACCAAAAAAAGGTCCAGGCCATTCCGACACGACCAGCGATCTCGCAGCAGGGGCCTGATCGCTGGTACGTGTCACACATAGCGAGATCGCTATGGAGGTCGCTGTTGCGTCACAAAACTTGTGACTCAGCAGCGATCTCGCTAGCGATCTCGCTATGTGAGACGGGGCCTTAAGGAAGCAGAGCCACCACCCCACAAGATTGTTAGATTAGGCCTTATTTGTCTTACTGATGTGTACTCGGTTAAAAGCAGATATAAAAGGATCTGTGATGTTTAATAGCAGATAGAAAAGGATCTGTGAGCCCATTTCTGAGCCCTCCATCCTCAGAATATTCTTCACACTGCTTGGAGTCCTCCAGTGCGAGCTGAACATTAATGTTCTCACCTTCACCATGTTTGGTTGTACCATGGACCTTTTACACATATTTACTGGATCTAGAGCAGAAAGTACAGGAGCACTGATGTACCTCTTGGGTAGTAGTGCTCTTATTCTTCCATTACAACCATTATTGTGTATACCTGGGCATTGACTTCAACTGAGGCTGTAGAGGCTGCATTCCGGAAGCTTCAGTCACTTCTTGGAGTTGTCTTTGACTTCTTCAGATGTGCGATGTTGAATGACACTTTGAAAGGTTCTTTTCAAAAACACAGTTTAAAACGTAATATAATTTAGTAGGACAGGATATCTAAGATGGGAAATTTTCATCCATGATTAGGCAAGGACACAAACGTTTGAGGACAGTAACTTCAGGAACAAAGGGAGGCATCGATAGGACCCCCATGACTAGACAGAGCCTGTGGGAAACTTAGGGAAATGCTGGCTGCAGAAGCCGAAACTTCCCCTTGATATAATATGAAAGGTCAGACATGAAAAGAAAATGATCACAATAGGTGTAAAAATCCTATGACCTGATCATGATGGTCACTGTCCATCTCTAAAGATGGCTTTAAGTTCTATACCTGCTTGTGGCTCCATTATTTGAACACAGGAATATGCAGCTCTTCTATCTGATATCCGGCTGGGCCACCTCACCTTTTGGCCCCTTTCAAACTCCATGGTACGTACACCGTTGACTATATATAGACATTCATAGAACCACACAGAACACCCCTTTGAACACCATGCACACAACATCTTATAGGCCCATCTGCTCCTGTCAAGGGTCTTAGTGATTAAATGGCCCATAAATGAAAGGTGTCCACCTGGGAACAGTGACTTCAACATATGGAGGCAGAGATAAGCTCTCCGTACAATGGCTACACAATAGCAGAGAGCGGGCTCGCCTCTCGATTACGTGAACTTTCTGTGGTTCACAATCACTTAGCGAGCACAGCTCCTCATGGCGCCTACAGTGTAATCGCTCATCATTAGGAGGAACCTTTGTGAATTCATTAACGGCAGAAGACAAGAGATTTCCTGCAGCCGCCTAGATGAATGTGGGTCATAAGCTGCTGCTAGCATTTCATATCTGCTGATCATCTACTAACAAAGGGAGAAGATCTCAGCAATGCGAGGAGGGTGGGGTGCTAGAAAACAGGCACAACGCAAAATGCTAACTCTGCCATTCAGTGACCGATAACACACAGAAGCTGACATCTTCTCAATTATTCATGGACTCCCTCAGGGTGACATCTCCCATCCAAGTGTCCAGCTTTGTTCCTAAAATAGCAACTGCCAGAGATAGTATGGCATGCTGCCACAAGTGGGCGATGTTCTTTTTTTGTTGGCAATGGAGTGTCCTGCAGCCTGGGAGTTGCACCTGCCAGGGAGGAAGTAACTAATGAAGAGAAGAGTCACTCAGTGTGCTGGATCTCACTATAGGAGTGTGGGTCTCCAGGGGGAAATAATAAAAGGTGTCTGCGGGTATCCTCTAAGTCAGACAACAGAGACTAGCAAGATGCTGTAGACAGTGTAGAGTGTAAAGAACAGGTGATCATGATCAGATGTATTTGGGTTAGAGGGATTTAAGAAATAACATTGACCATGTGGTAACTCCAAGACATCTAGATGGAGTGCAAAGTAGACAAAGGTGGGCAACGCAAAAAATGGTAGTCTGTGATTGAGTGTGAGTGTTGAGGAGAGCCATAAGATCAAATACTTAATTAACCTCAAGACATAAGAGATTGAGAGACGTGACCCATAACATGTATCGCTTAACCTTACTTAAGCTTTCTCAGATTAACCCCTTCACCCCCAAGGGTGGTTTGCACATTATGGACCGGGCCAATTTTTACAATTCTGACCACTGTCCCTTTATGAGGTTATAACTCTGGAACGCTTCAACGGATCCTGGTGATTCTGACACGGTTTTCTCGTGACATATTGTACTTCATGATAGTGGTAAAATTTCTTTGATACTACCTGCGTTTATGTGTGAAAAAAATGGAAATTTGGTGAAAATTTTGAAAATTTCGCAATTTTCCAAATTTGAATTTTTATGCAATTAAATCACAGTGATATGTCACACAAAATACTTAATAAGTAACATTTCCCACATGTCTACTTTACATCAGCACAATTTTGGAATCAAAATTTTTTTTTGTGACGGAGTTATAAGGGTTAAAAGTTGACCAGCAATTTCTCATTTTTACAACACCATTTTTTTTTAGGGATCACATCTCATTTGAAGTCATTTTGAGGGGTCTATATGATAGAAAATACCCAAGTGTGACACCATTCTAAAAACTGCACCCCTCAAGGTGCTCAAAACCACATTCAAAAAGTTTATTAACCCTTCAGGTGTTTCACAGGAATTTTTGGAATGTTTAAATAAAAATGAACATTTAACTTTTTTTCACACAAAATTTAATTCAGCTCCAATTTGTTTTATTTTACCAAGGGTAACAGGAGAAAATGGACCCCAAAAGATGTTATACAATTTGTCCTGAGTACGACGATACCCCATATGTGGGGGTAAACCACTGTTTGGGCGCATGACAGAGCTCGGAAGCGAAGGAGCGCCATTTGACTTTTCAATGCAAAATTGACTGGAATTGAGATGGGACGCCATGTTGCGTTTGGAGAGCCACTGATGTGCCTAAACATTGAAATCTCCCACAAGTGACACCATTTTGGAAAGTAGACCTCCTAAGGAACTTATCTAGAGGTGTGGTGAGCACTTTGACCCACCAAGTGCTTCACAGAAGTTTATAATGCAGAACCGTAAAAATAAAAAATCATATTTTTTCACAAAAATGATCTTTTCGCCCCCAATTTTTTATTTTCCTAAGGGTAAGAGAAGAAATTGGACCCCAAAAGTTGTTGTACAATTTGTCCTGAGTACGCTGATACCCCATATGTGGGGGTAAACCACTGTTTGGGCGCATGGGAGAGCTCGGAAGGGAAGGAGCGCCGTTTGACTTTTCACTGCAAAATTGACTGGAATTGAGATGGGACGCCATGTTGCGTTTGGGGAGCCCCTGATGTGCCTAAACATTGAAACCCCCCACAAGTGACACCATTTTGGAAAGTAGACCCCCTAAGGAACTTATCTAGAGGTGTGGTGAGCACTTTGACCCACCAAGTGCTTCACAGAAGTTTATAATGCAGAGCCGTAAAAATAAAACAAAACTTTTTTCCCACAAAAATTATATTTTAGCCCCCAGTTTTGTATTTTCCCGAGGGTAACAGGAGAAATTGTACCCCAAAAGTTGTTGTCCAATTTGTCCTGAGTACGCTGATACCCCATATGTGGGGGGGGAACCACCGTTTGGGCGCATGGGAGGGCTCGGAAGGGATAGAGCGCCATTTGGAATGCAGACTTAGATGGAATGGTCTGCAGGCGTCACATTGCATTTGCAGAGCCCCTAATGTACCTAAACAGTAAAAAAAAACCCACAAGTGACACCATTTTGGAAAGTAGACCCCCTAAGGAACTCATCTAGATGTGTTGTGAGAGATTTGAACCCCTAAGTGTTTCACTACAGTTTATAACGCAGAGCCGTGCAAATAAAAAATATTTTTTTTCCACAAAAATAATTTTTTAGCCCCCAGTTTTGTATTTTTCCAAGGGTAACAGGAGAAATTAGACCCTATATATTGTTGTCCAATTTGTCCTGAGTACGCTGATACCTGATATCTGGGGGGGAACCACCGTTTGAGCGCATGGCAGAGCTCGGAAGGGAAGGAGCATCATTTGCAATGCAGACTTAGATGGATTGGTCTGCAGGCGTCACATTGCGTTTGCAGAGCCCCTAATGTTCCTAAATAGTAGAAACCCCCCACAAGTGACCCAATATTGGAAACTATACCCCCCAAGGAACTTATCTAGTTGTGTTGTGAGAACTTTGAACCCCCAAGTGTTTCACTACAGTTTATAACGCAGAGCCGTGAAAATAAAAAAATAAAAAATTTCCCCCCTAAATTATTTTTTAGCCCCCAGTTTTGTATTTTCCCAATGGTAACAGGAGAAATTGGACCCCAAAAGTTGTTCTCCAATGTGTTCCGAGTACGCTGAACCCCATATGTTGGGGTAAACCCCCGTTTGGGCGCACGGGAGAGCTTGGAAGGGAAGGAGCACTGTTTTACTTTTTCAACGCAGAATTGGCTGGAATTGAAATGGGACGCCATGTCACGTTTGGAGAGCCCCTGATGTGCCTAAACAGTGGAAACCCCCCAATTATAACTGAAACCCTAATCCACACACACCCCTAACCCTAATCCCAACGGTAACCCTAACCACACCTCTAACCCAGACACACCCCTAACCCTAATCCCAACCCTATTCCCAACCGTAAATGTAATCCAAACCCTAACCCTAACTTTAGCCCCAACCCTAACCCTAACTTTAGCCCCAACCCTAAATGTAGCCCTAACCCTAGCCCTAGCCCTAACCCTAGCCCTAACCCTAGCCCTAACCCTAGCCCTAACCCTAATGGGAAAATGGAAATAAATACATTTTTAAAATTTTTTTAATTTTTCCCTAACTAAGGCTACGTTCACATTAGCGTTCTGCGCCGCAGCGTCGGGCGCCGCAACATCGCCGCATGCGTCATGCGCCCCTATATTTAACATGGGGGCGCATGGACATGCGTTGCACTTGCGTTTTGCGACGCATGCGTCACTGCGGCGCATGCATCATGGCGCAGAGGACGCAGCAAGTTGCATTTTTTGTGCGTACAAAATCAAGCAAAAAAAGGACGCATGCGTCGCAAAACGCAGCGTTGTGCATGCGGTGTTCCTGCGTTGTGTGTTGCGTCGCCGACGCTGCGGCGCACAACGCAAATGTGAACGTAGCCTAAGGGGGGTTTGATTTACTTTTATAGCGGGTTATTTAGCGGATTTTTATGATTGGCAGCCGTCACACACTGAAAGACGCTTTTTATTGCAAAAATATTTTTTGCGTTACCACATTTTGAGAGCTATAATTTTTCCATATTTGAGTCCACAGAGTCATGTGAGGTCTTGTTTTTTGTGGGACGAGTTGACGTTTTTATTGGTAACATGTTCGGGCACGGGAGATTTTTTGATCGCTTTTTATTCCGATTTTTGTGAGGCAGAATGACCAAAAACCAGCTATTCATTAATTTCTTTTGGGGGAGGCGTTTATACCGTTCCGCGTTTGGTAAAATTGATAAAGCAGTTTTATTCTTCGGGTCAGTACGATTACAGCGATATCTCATTTACATCATTTTTTTATGTTTTGGCGCTTTTATACGATAAAAGCTATTTTATAGAAAAAATAATTATTTTGGCATCGCTTTATTCTGAGGACTATAACTTTTTAATTTTTTCGCTGATAATGGTGTATGGCGCCTCGTTTTTTGCGGGACAAGATGACGTTTTCAGCGGTACCATGGTTATTTATATCCGTATTTTTGATCGCGTGTTATTCCACTTTTTGATTGGCGGTATGAGAATAAAGCGTTGTTTTTTGCCTCGGTTTTTTTTTTTTTTTTTTACGGTGTTCACTGAAGGGGTTAACTAGTTATGTAGTTTTATAGGTGGGGTCGTTACGGACGCGGCAATACTAAATATGTGTACTTTTATTGTTTGTTTGTTTTTTATTTAGATAAAGAAATGTATTTATGGGAATAATTTTTTTTTATTTATTTATTTAGGAATTATTTTTTTTACACATGTGGACATTTTTTTTTTACTTTTTTACTTTGTCCCAGGGGGGGACATCACAGATCGGTGATTTGACAGTGTGCACAGCACTCTGTCATATCACCGATCTCACTGACAGGGCTGCAGGCTTACCAGCGTCTGCACTGAGCAGACACTCGGTAAGCCACCTCCTTCCCTGCAGGACCCGGATGCCGCGGCCATCTTGGATCCGGGACCTGCAGCGAGGAAGGAGGTAGGAGACCCTCGGAGCAACGCGATCACATCGCGTTGCTCCGGGGGTCTCAGGGAAGCCCGCAGGGAGCCCCCTCCCTGCGCAATGCTTCCCTATACCGCCGGTACACCGCGATCATGTTTGATCGCGGTGTGCCGGGGGTTAATGTGCCGGGGGCGGTCCGTGACCGCATCCTGGCACATAGTGCCGGATGTCAGCTGCGATAGTCAGCTGACACCCGGCCGCGATCGGCCGCGCTCCCCCCGTGAGCGCGGCCGATCGTGCTGGACGTACTATTCCGTCCTTGGGAAGTAGGGCCCACCCCACATGGACGGAATAGTACGTCCAATGACAGAAAGGGGTTAAAGTGAGACACTAAAGATGGCTGCCATTTCCGGTTTCAGCACACCATGTGCTGATATCCAAGATAACACCCACCCTGATGACCTCATGGATCCACCCACAGTGACGCCCACCTTGATGACCTCATGGACCAACCCACCCTGATGACCTCATGGATCCGCCCACGGACTTGCTCATTGCCCAACCCACTAACCAATGGAATACATACGATCACTCCCATCTCAGGGCTTACCGAGCCCCCTTACAGGGGTTATACAAACCTTTGTTCTGATTAAATAAAGGACCCTTGGAGCTGAGCCATAGCTTGATCAAGGAGAGTTTACATCTGACTGTGTCTGTCTGGTGTATTACTTTAGTGCGCACCTGATCAATATCCATTAGGCCAGGAGTAGGCAACTAGAGTGAACATTTCTTATTGTTCAACTTAACATATTTGGCTGCCCAACCTGGGGCCAGCAGAGGAAAAGCCCTGAACCCTGAGGACCGGCGACTGGAACGGCAGGACGCGCTGAATATCCCGAACCAGGAGACTGATCACCTCCTTATCAGAACACGGTAAGTCTGCTGATTTTTATAATCTATAGTCTTTACCTGTGTCCTTCGGGGTATCCTGTGCAGATTGCCTGACCGTGTCCGGTTTTCGCGGTATCTGTAAGACAGCAGAAGGGTCTCTCCGCTGCTGGTCACTTAATTGCAAGAACCGTCACATGCTTTAGTTGCCTACTGCCTGTTACGTGCTGTGAAGAGGGGAGATGACTGGTAGTTAAGAGAGCAAGTGGAATTTTCAGTGTTTAAAAAAAAAAAATGTCTGTGGTACAGTACACGGTTGTCGCCTGTGATACGATTGTCAGTTCTGTATAGGAGAAACTAGGACCTGGAGTGAATTGACTCGGCCTAGTAGTGTCATGTCGGACGCTATTCACACTAGGGCATCCGACAGACAGCGGTAATTCCACATTCGTCCACTATATGCTCAGTGGCGCCGGCTAGACTTTATCCAGGTTGTCCGGGGTTAATCTAGCTGGTAATCGGGCTGGAGGCTGGGTCACGCCCATGGCCTTTAAATAGTCATTCTGGTACTTTGGGCATCGCCGATTATAGCTTATGTCTTGTACCTGGTGATCTCGGTCTGGAGTGGTGGTCTAGGAGAAGAAATATCGTATCTGGTGTTGTATTATCCTTTGTCATGTTTCTCCTTCCTATATTTGTATTTGTTTTGCCCTGTGCACATTATAGTGTTTTCCTGTGTGTCTGCAGCGTGGTGCGTTTTTAGTTTTCCCTGTCTGTGCTTTCTGTAGGGGTTGGTGTTTGGTCTTATCACTGGGTGGTGGGTGGAGGTTTCAGCATAGGACTGAAACAGGAGTCAGGATCAGGCCTGGCGGCCCAGACAAGCACACCATCAGTGTAAATTCTGGGAGAGGGACAGACAGGGTTTTCCCTAGTCTGAGGGATATTGCAGGGGCCCGGGTAATCAGCTGTAGTCTACCCAGTACCCGCATGACAAGTAGGGGCCCGTTAACTTGGAGTGAGATGACTCAGTTTGGCGCCTAATAAATTGTGTAGCGGCCCGTTAAGTTGGAGTTAGATGACTCAGTTCGAGCCTATTAAATTTAGTTTTGCCTTGTGACTTGGAGTGAATTGACTCAGCATGGGGCCTGGTAATTTAGGAGTAATTTGATTAAGTAGGGAATAATTGGTTTGTAAAGTACGGAACACGGAAGTCAGACAGGGACCACGTGACAAGAAGGAATAGGAAGTGTGTGCTGCAGACTCAGTTCTCTTTAGAATCTCAGGTTTGAGTCATCTCCCCCGTCTTATTGTTTGTTTGGTGTTTGTTATCTTGATAGATATATATACAACCCCTGGCAAAAACTTTGGAATCACCGGCCTTGGAGAATGTTCATTCAGTTGTTTAATTTTGTAGAAAAAAAGCAGATCACAGACATGGCACAAAACTACAGTCATTTCAAATGGCAACTTTCTGGCTTTAAGAAACACTAAAAGAAATCAAGAACAAAAAATGTGGTAGTCAGTAATGGTTACTTTTTTAACCAATCATAGGGAAAAATTATGGAATCACTCAATTTTGAGGAAAAAAATTATGGATTATGATTATGGAATCACCCTGTAAATTTTCATACCCAAAAATAACACATGCATCAAATTAGATCTGCTCGTTAGTCTGCATCTAAAAAGGAGTGATCACACCTTGGAGATCTGTTGCACCAAGTGGACTGACATGAATCATGGCTTCAACATGAGAGATGTCAATTGAAACAAAGGAGAGGCTTATCAAACTCTTAACAGAGGGTAAATCATCACGCAATGTTGCAAAAGATGCTGGTTGTTCACAGCTGTGTCTAAAATCTGGACCAAATACAAAGAACATGGGAAGGTTGTTAAAGGCAAACATACTGGTAGACCAAGGAAGACATCAAAGAGTCAAGACCAGAAGCTTAAAGCAATATGTCTCCAAAACAGGAAATGCACAACAAAACAAATGAGGAACGAATGGGAGGAAACTGGAGTCAACGTCTGTGACCGAACTGTAAGAAACCGCCTAAAGAAAATGGGATTTACGTACAGAAAAGCTAAACAAAAGCCATAATTAACCCCTTAACCAGAAAAAAACAAGGTTACAATGGGCTAAGGAAAAGCAATTGTGGACTGTGGACGACTGGATGAAAGTCATATTCAATGATGATGTCACGGGGAGACTAGGTGGGCGAGAGCTAATAATCCGGGCCCCTGCAATTTCCCTCAGACTAGGGAAATACTGACTGACCCTCAACCTGGAGTTTACACTGATGGTGTGCATGTCCAGGCCTCGACCCTCGCCCTGTCTCCTGTTTCAACCCTAGGCTGAAACCACTGCCCACCACCCAATGAAAAGATAATGCACCAATACCCACAGTTAGCACAGACAAGGATAACGGAAAATATACACCACGCCGCAGTCACTCAGGAATACACTATAAATGCGCAGGGCAAAGTAAATACAAATATAGGAAGGAGTAAATAAGACAAAGGGAAATACACCACCAGCAACGATACTCCAACTACTTGCTCACCACTCCAGACCGAGATAACAAACGCATGAGACAGAAGCTATAATCGGCGACGCCCAATGTTCAGGAGAACTATTTAAAGGCAGTGGGCATGGCCCAGCTTCCAATCCGATCACCAGGTAAATTAACCCTGGACCAGCTGGATAAAATCTAGTGGACGCCAATGAGCGCATAGTGGACAAAAGCGGAATTACCGCTGTCTGTCGGACGACCTGGTCTGAACAGCGTCCGACATGACAGTACCCCGCCTTCTACGAGGGACCCTAGGGCCCTCACGGCTTATAGGACCCGGCTTGTCCGGATGGCGGCGGTGAATCAATCTGACCAGCCGAGGCTGGTACCCAGGACCTCTCCTCAGGCCCATAACCACGCCAGTGTACCAAGTACTGTAAAGTGCGGCACACTACACGAGAGTCAACCACCTTGGAGACTTAAAACTCCAAATTACCATCCACCAAGACTGGAGGTGGCATTGGCGCCGCGTTCACAGAACCCACCACCTTCTTTAGAAGAGACCTGTGGAACATGTTGTGTATCTTATACACCGTAGGGAGCTCCAATCGGTACGCTACTGGGTTAATGACGGCGGTGACCCTAAATGGACCAATAAACCGTGGACCCAATTTAAGGGACGGTATTTTGAGTCTTATGTTTTTTGTGGATAACCACACCCAGTCATCCACACTCAGGTCCGGACCTGGCACACGCCTACTGTCAGCCACACGTTTGTACCTAGCACCCACACTCAACAGGCGCTGTTTAACTCTCCTCCAGACTGCTGACAATTGTGCTCCTAACTGATCCTCCTCCGGAATGCCGGAAGAGCCCCTCTGACTCAAGGTACAAAATTGAGGATGTAGCCCATAAACACAAAAAAACAGAGACTCCCCAGACGACTCCTGGCGGTGATTATTGATGGCAAACTCAGCCAAAGGAAGAAAGGTAGACCACTCCTCCTGGTTATCAGAGACAAAGCAGCGTAGGTACTGTTCCAAATTTTGGTTCATACGCTCAGTCTGACCATTTGACTGAGGATGGAACGCCGAAGAATGAGACAACTTGATCCCCAGCCGTGAGCAAAATGCTTTCCAAAATTTTGCCACAAACTGAGACCCCCTATCAGACACGATGTCAGACGGAATCCCATGAAGTCTGACCACCTCCTGCACAAATACCTGAGCCAGAGTCTTAGCGTTAGGCAATGAAGGCAAAGACACAAAGTGCGACATTTTAGAAAACCGATCAACAATCACCAAGATGACCGTGTTCCCAGCTGATGAGGGCAAATCAGTAATGAAATCCATGGAGATTTCCGTCCATGGCTTACTAGGTACTTCAAGAGGAAGTAGTGTGCCAACAGGACGGGAGCGGGGCGTCTTAGCCCTAGCGCACGTGGTACAAGCTGACACGTATGAGACCACATCCTGTCGGATCTTGGGCCACCAAAACCGACGTGACACCAACTCCAACCTCTAACCCCTGGGTGACCAGCCAGGACAGTATCATGATGCTCCGCCAAAACCTTTAAGCGAAGATGAAGCGGTACAAAAGATTTGTTGATGGGAAGCTCAGATGGTACCTCCTCCTGAGCCTCGGCAATCTCAGCCTCAACCTCGGTAGTGAGAGCCGAAACCACAACACCCTTTTGGAGGATGGGTACTGGATCCTCCCGAGGTTCTCACCCCGGAAAACACCTGGACAGAGCATCCGCCTTAGTGTTTTTAGACCCCGGTCTGTAAGTGACACAAAATTGAACCGCGTGAACAACAAAGCCCAGCGAGCCTGCCTGGGGGACAGACGCTTGGCTGACTCCAAATACAGCAGATTCTTATGATCGGTAATAACAGTAACCTGATGTACCGACCCCTCCAACAAGTGTCGCCATTCCTCAAAGGCCAACTTAATAGCCAACAACTCCCTGTTGCCGATATCATAGTTACGTTCGGCGGACGACAGTTTCTTGGAGAAATAGGCGCATGGACGCAAATCACTCAAAGATGAGCCTTGTGACAGTACCGCCCCCACTCCAACCTCAGACGCATCGACTTCCACCACAAAAGGTTTCGATACATCTGGCTGCACAAGAATGGGGGCCGAAACAATCTTGTTCTTAAGAGATTCGAATGCGCACACAGCAGCCTCAGGCCAAACGGAGAAATCGGTACCCTTTTTAGTCATGTCAGTTAGAGGTTTAGCAATGATGGAAAAATCCTTGATAAATTTCCTATAGTAGTTAGAAAACTCAAGGAACCGCTGAAGTGCTTTCAGGTTATCAGGCCGTTCCCAATGCAACACCGCTTGCACCTTAGCGGCGTCCATTTTAAAACCAGAAGCAGACACAATATAGCCCAAGAAAGGCAACTCCTGTACCGAAAACACACATTTCTCCAGTTTTGCATATAGCTTATTCTCTCTGAGAAGCTGTAACACCTGCCTGACATGATCTAAATGAGTATCACGGTCGCAAGAATATATGGGGATGTCATCTAGGTACACAATAACAAATTTGCCCAAAACATGCGAGAAAACATCATTAATGAAATGTTGAAACACTGCAGGTGCGTTTGTCAACCCAAATGGCATCACCAAATTTGCAAAATGACCCTCAGGGGTATTAAAAGCCGTCTTCCACTCATCACCTTGACGGACTCTTATGAGGTTGTATGCCCCCTGAGGTCAAGCTTGGTAAACCACTTAGCACCTGCCACCTGGTTGAACAAATCCGGTTTCAATGGCATAGGGTATGGATCACAAATCGTAATCTGGTTTAACTCCCTGAAATCCAGACACGGCCGTTGTCCACCATCTTTCTTCTTAACGAAGAAGAACCCTGCTGCCACAGGTGAGGATGAAGGTCTGATGTGCCCTTTGCTCAAACTTTCAGCAATGTAATCCTTTAGTGCTTGTCTCTCCGGACCGGAGATGTTAAACATCCTTGCTTTAGGCAATTTAGCCCCTGGCTTAAACCTGATGGTACAGTCATAGGGCCGATGTGGTGGCAACTCTGAACAACCCTTCTCAGAGAACACATCCACAAAATCCAGAAGTGACTCAGGAACGCTTGGAGTCACAGCCGCAACACATGTGGCCAAGCAATTTTCCTGACAGAAATCACTCCACTGAATTATGTCCTGAGTTTTCCAGTCAATCACCGGGTTGTGTGTAGACAACCATGGAAAACCCAGAACCAATTGTGCCGGAAGACTCTTGAGCACCTTGCATGTAACCTGCTCGAAATGAAGAACCCCAATGTGGAGTTTAATCTCAGCCACAAACTCAGTAATCTCCCCCTGTGGGAGAGGAGCAGAATTGATGGTGACCACGCGGATAGGATGAGGCAGTTTTTCGATCCTAAAACCAGCAGTGCGCGCAAACTCCTCATCAATGAGATTTGTGGCAGAACCACTATCCACAAAAGCGGTGATTGGCAGCTCTCTGCCTGCGACAACAACTTTGGCAGGGAGCATGCACTGAGAAACCATCATGGAGGATATACATAAGCTCAGATTGGACCCCTCCACACCCTCTGAGTTTAGACGTTTTTCCGCCGTTGCGTTTTTCTTAGACAGCAGAGGACAGATATTACTAAAATGACCAGTTTTACCGCAGGAAAAACAGGCTCCCTGCTTCCTGAGAACAGGGGCTCGATGCTTAACATGTGATACCCCTGCGATTTGCATAGGTTCCGTGGGCTCTCCTGCAGCAACCTCACGTGAACCTAAACCTCCTCCCACAGGCGGCGTCTCATGCTCCCCCAGACGCAAACGGCGATCAATGCGGACAACAAGACTCATAGCGGAATCTAGTGAAGTAGGAGTCTCGTACATCAGGAGGGCTTTTTTAACCCTATCAGAAACTCCATGAATAAAGTGACTCCGCAGCGGGGAATCATTCCACTGAGTGTCGACCGCCCAGCGGCGAAATTCAGAACAGTAATCCTCTGCAACTCGCTCACCCTGGCGAATAGTGCGTATCTTAGATTCTGCTAGAGCCATTCTGTCAGGTTCATCGTAAATATTTCCAAGAGGGGAAAAAAAACTCTCCACAGAGTCAAATGCAGCTGAATCAGATGGCAAAGAAAACGCCCATGCTTGGGGATCCCCGCTTAATAATGACAACACCAGGCCCACACGCTGAGCCTCATTACCGGAGGAGATCGGACGCATCCGAAAATACAGTTTGCAAGCTTCACGAAAAGTAACAAATTTACTGCGTTCCCCAGTAAATTTTTCAGGCAAAGGAAACTTAGGCTCAGCAACTTTATCTGTAACTCCGGCTTGCACATTAGACACTGCTAGTCCCTGTTGCTGCACTGCCCCCCTCAACTCAGTGACCTGTAGGAACAGCGCCCTCAACTGGCGGTTTATGGAAATCATGGGATCCATGACAAAACACACAAAAAAAAGAAACCCCCTTTTTTTTTTTTTTTGTTGGGCCGATTATAATGTCACGGGGAGACTAGGTGGGCGAGAGCTAATAATCCGGGCCCCTGCAATTTCCCTCAGACTAGGGAAATACTGACTGACCCTCAACCTGGAGTTTACACTGATGGTGTGCATGTCCAGGCCTCGACCCTCGCCCTGTCTCCTGTTTCAACCCTAGGCTGAAACCACCGCTCACCACCCAGTGAAAAGATAATGCACCAATACCCACAGTTAGCACAGACAAGGATAACGGAAAATATACACCACGCCGCAGTCACTCAGGAATACACTATAAATGTGCAGGGCAAAGTAAATACAAATATAGGAAGGAGTAAATAAGACAAAGGGAAATACACCACCAGCAACGATACTCCAACTACTTGCTCACCACTCCAGACCGAGATAACAAACGCACAAGACAGAAGCTATAATCGGCGACGCCCAATGTTCAGGAGAACTATTTAAAGGCAGTGGGCGTGGCCCAGCTTCCAATCCGATCACCAGGTAAATTAACCGCGGACCAGCTGCATAAAATCTAGTGGACGCCAATGAGCGCATAGTGGACAAAAGCGGAATTACCACTGTCTGTCGGACGACCTGGTCTGAACAGCGTCCGACATGACAGATGAATCGCGAATCTGCATTGGGCATGGTGATGATGCTGGAACTTTTGTTTGGTACCGTTCCAATGAGATATATAAAGATGATTGCCTGAAGAGAACATGCAAATTTCCACAGTCATTGATGATATGGGACTGCATGTCAGGTAAAGGCACTGGGGAGAAGGCTGTCTGTTATGACCTGGTGGTTACAGAGTGGTACTGAGATGACCTGGTGGGTAAAACCAATCATGGACAAGCACAGAGGAGGTGGCAGCTCTACAGACAGTAATCACCTATATGACCTAGTGATTACGGAGCAGCACTGAAATGACCTAGTGGGTAAAACAAATAATGTACTAGCTCTGAGGAGGTGGTAACTTTACTGACCGCAATCCCTACTCCTAACACCAACACTAGAAATAGCCATGGAGCGTTCCTATCTCTGCCTAGACGCCTCTTCACAGCCTAAGAACTAGCTACCCCTGAAGATGGAAACGGAAAACTATCTCGCCTCAGAGAAAGCCCCAAAGGAAAGATAGCCCCCCACAAATATTGACGGTGAGTGAAGAGGGAAAAGACAAACTCAGAAATGAAACTAGATTTAGCAAAGGAGGCCACTACTATCTAAATAGACAGAGAAAGAAAAGGCTACTGTGCGGTCAGTATAAAAACTAAATGTCCACGCAGAGTTTACAAAAAATAACCTCCACACCGACTCACGGTGTGGAGGGGCAAATCTGCAACCCCAGAGCTTCCAACTAGCCGGAATATTTCATGATGACAAGCTGGACAAAAGAGACATAACTTAAACTGAACAAAAGGTCATAGGCAGGGAAACACCCAAAAACTAACAGAACTTATCTTAAGCTGAAATGGACTGGCCAACAGAGAACTTCCAGGAAAGGACTGAATCCACAGGAAGGAACATTGACAGCTGGCATCCACTACAGCCCAAAGCCCAGTTAAATAACCAGGCCAGGGAACCGATTAGTGAAAGCAGCTGCTAAGTTCCACTTGAAACCACCAGAGGGAGCCCAAGAGCAGAACTCCCAAAAATACCATTTGCAACCACAGGATGGAGCCCAAGAACGGAACTCACAACAGCTGTCATTACATTTTCAATAAATGCACAAGTTTATGTTGATATTTTGGACACTTTTCTTAATCTTAACCCATCAATTGAAAGGATGTTTGGGGATGATGAAATCATTTTTCAAGATGATAATGCATCCTGCCATAGAGCAAACATGGTGAAAACATTCCTTGAAAAAAGACACATAAGGTCAATGTTATGGCCTGCAAATAGTCCGGATCTCAATCCAATTGAAAATCTTTGGCGGAAGTTGATTAAAATGGTCCATGACAAGGCTCCAACCTGCAAAGCTGATCTGGCAACAGCAATCAGAGAAAGTTGGAGCCAGACTGATGAAGAGTACTGTTTGACACTAATTAAGTCCATGCCTCAGAGACTGCAAGCTGTTATAAAAGCCAGAGGTGGTGCAACAAAATACTAGTGCTGTTTTGGAGAGTTTTTATGTTTGTTTGTTTTTCATGATTCCATAATTTTTTCCTCAGAATTGAGTGAGTCCATAATTTTTCCACTATGCTTGGTTACAAAAAGTAACCATTGCTGACTACCACATTTTTTGTTCTTGATTTCTTTTAGTGTTTCTTAAAGCCAGAAAGTTGCCATTTGAAATTACTTTAGTTTTGTGCCATGTCTGTGATCTGCTTTTGGAGCGCCCCCACTGTCGCAGGGCCGAGGGGTACCCGGTACCGGGCCTCTCTGTCTCAGTTCTGGGGTTGTCACGGTGGCTAGATCTGGTCCGTGACCCTGCTAAGGGGCGTCCAATGAAAGTTGAGGGTGGTGATGTGTGGTGCGGGTCGTGATGAATAACGAGGACACAGGGTTGCAGTCTCTTTACCTCTTTATTGAAGGCTTCAGGATCCTCAATCCAGAGTACGGTTAACAGGGCTGTCTGAGACCGGCCGCTCCGATGGCACCTCCAGAGTTTCCTTTGCAGGTGGAAATCTGTGCCTTCTTTCTAGCGCCTGTGTGTTGTAGTACTTCCCTGCTGAGCACCACGGGATAGTCCTCACAACTGTTGTGTCTGTTTCTGATGTTCCCTCACAACTGATTCTGATGTTCTTCTCCGTCCCCCAGATGATATGGATAGGACGCACCCGTATGACGGGAAGGCCTGGAGTTCTTCCGGGACCCTAGCGTCGCCCCTCTCCCACAGTTGCCCCCTATGTCTTCTTAGGTGATTTTGGTGAGACAGCCAACCTAAAATCAACTGTCCTGCCTCTGTTTGAAGTATTCCTTGGAGCCTAATACTTCCTCGGCGTTCTGGCCACCGGCTACGCACCTCAGTAGGATGTTGCCTCGATCTTACAGCACGACTCCTATTGGTGTTATGTCCTTTTTGCTTTGATCTCGTTTCTCACTCTCCACAATAAACCTCGATTCTTGTCCTTTCTTGAGATACCGCCGCGTTGTAGTGCAGGCGCAGTTCCTTAACGTTCTTTTCTGTTCGCTAGGTGTTGTGAATTTGGTTTTTGGGCTCCCCCGGTGGTCGCTGGTGGTACTGGACTTGTGTGCTTCACTTTCTCTGTTCACCTGTTTTCATCAGGATGTGGGAGTATCCTATTTAGCCTTGCTGCTCAGTTATTCTAGTGCCGGCCATCAATGTAACCAGAGCCTTTCTGTTGCATGTTCCTGCTTCTAGACTACTATCAGCTAAGTTGGACTCTTAGTCCTAAGTTTGTTTGCATTTTTGTTCCAGTTCACAGTTATGTTATGTTTCTGTAGCTGGAAGCTCTTGTGGGCCGAAATTACCACTCCGGTGTCATGAGTTGACACATGAGTCTTAAAGTAATTTCTGGATGGTATTTTAATAGGGTTTTCAGCTGACCGTGAAGTTCCCTTTTGTATCTTCTTACTATCTAGTAAGCGGACCTCGCTTTGCTGAACCTACCTTCATACTGCGTATGTCTTTTCCTCTGAACTCACCGTCAATATATGTGGGGGGCTTCTGTCTCCTTTTTGGGGGAATTTCCCTAGAGGTAAGCCAGGTCTGTTTTTTCCTCTATTAGGGTTAGTTAGTTCTCCGGCTGGCGCTGGGCGTCTAGGGATAAAACGTAGGCACGTCACCCGGCCACTGTTAGTTGTGTGGTAGGTTTAGCTCACGGTCAGCTCGAGATTCCATCACCCAAGAGCTAGTCTGTTATTTAAGTTCTCTGACGTTCCCTTGCCATTGGGAACCATGACAGTATGGCCGGCCAAGGGTTAAAACCGTTGGCAGAAGAAAGGAGAGAAAAAGAAGTCTGCAGATTTTTATTTTTTTTTTTCTTCTGAGCTTGCTCTATTGTTGACTCAGTTGCATTTCTGCTCTAATTGCAGCCTTTGCCTCTCTCTCTCCTTCTAATCCTTGAATGGCTCTGATCTCACCTGATTAAAATGGATCCTCAGAGTTTGGCTACAGGTTTGAATAATCTTGCTACGAAGGTTCAAAATTTACAGGATTTTGTTATTCATGCCCCTATATCTGAACCTAGAATTCCTATACCAGAATTTTTCTCCGGGGATAGATCTCGTTTCCTGAATTTCAAATATAATTGTAAATTATTTCTTTCCCTGAGATCTCGCTCCGCTGGAGATCCCGCACAGCAGGTTGGGATAGTGATTTCCTTGCTGCGGGGTGACCCTCAAGACTGGGCATTTGCATTGGCACCCGGGGATCCTGCGTTGCTCAATGTGGATGCGTTTTTTCTGGCTTTGGGGTTGCTTTATGAGGAACCTAATTTAGAGATTCAGGCTGAAAAGACCTTGATGGCCCTATCTCAAGGGCAAGATGAAGTTGAAATATACTGCCAAAAATTTCATAAATGGTCTGTGCTTACTCAGTGGAATGAGTGCGCCCTGGCGGCGAATTTCAGAGAGGGTCTCTCTGATGCCATTAAAGATGTTATGGTGGGGTTCCCTGCACCTACAGGTCTGAATGAGTCCATGACAATGGCTATTCAGATTGATCGGCGTTTGCGGGAGCGCAAACCTGTGCACCATTTGGCGGTGTCTTCTGAGAAGGCTCCAGAAAATATGCAATGTGATAGAATTCTGTCCAGAAGCGAACGGCAGAATTTTAGGCGAAAAAATGGGTTGTGCTTCTATTGTGGTGATTCAACTCATGTTATATCAGCATGCTCTAAACGTACAAAAAAGGTTGATAAGTCTATTTCAATTGGCACTTTACAGTCTAAGTTTATTTTGTCTGTGACCTTGATTTGTTCATTATCGTCAATTACCGCGGATGCCTATGTCGACTCTGGCGCCGCTTTGAGTCTCATGGATTGGTCCTTTGCCAGGCGCTGTGGGTTTGATCTAGAGCCTCTGGAAGTTCCTATACCTCTGAAGGGTATTGACTCTACACCATTGGCTAGTAATAAACCACAATACTGGACACAAGTGACTATGCGTATGAATCCAGACCATCAGGAGACGATTCGCTTCCTTGTGTTGTACAATCTACATGATGTTTTGGTGCTCGGATTGCCATGGTTACAATCTCATAACCCAGTTCTTGACTGGAAAGCAATGTCTGTGTTAAGCTGGGGATGTCAGGGGGCTCATGGGGACGTACCTTTGGTTTCCATTTCGTCATCTATTCCCTCTGAGATTCCGGAATTTTTATCTGATTATCGTGATGTTTTTGAGGAGCCTAAGCTTGGTTCACTACCTCCTCACAGAGATTGCGATTGTACCATAGATCTGATTCCGGGCAGTAAATTTCCAAAGGGTCGTTTATTTAATCTGTCTGTACCTGAACATGCTGCTATGCGAGAATATATTAAGGAGTCCCTGGAAAAGGGACATATTCGTCCTTCTTCATCTCCCTTAGGAGCCGGTTTTTTCTTTGTATCTAAAAAAGATGGCTCTTTGAGGCCGTGTATTGATTATCGACTCTTGAATAAAATTACAGTCAGATATCAGTATCCTCTGCCGCTGCTGACTGATTTGTTTGCTCGAATAAAAGGGGCTAAGTGGTTCTCTAAGATTGATCTCCGTGGGGCGTATAATTTGGTGCGAATTAAGCAGGGGGATGAGTGGAAGACCGCATTTAATACGCCCGAGGGCCATTTTGAGTATTTAGTAATGCCTTTTGGTCTTTCAAATGCCCCTTCAGTCTTTCAGTCCTTTATGCATGACATTTTCCGGGAATATTTGGATAAATTCATGATCGTGTATCTGGATGATGTTTTGATTTTTTCGGATGACTGGGATTCTCATGTCCAACAGGTCAGGAGGGTTTTTCAGGTTTTGCGGGCTAATTCCTTGTGTGTGAAGGGTTCTAAGTGTATTTTTGGGGTTCAAAAGATTTCTTTTTTGGGGGTACATTTTTTCCCCCTCTTCCATTGAGATGGATCCTGTCAAGGTTCGGGCTATTTGTGATTGGACGCAACCTTCTTCGCTTAAGAGCCTTCAGAAATTTTTGGGCTTTGCTAATTTTTATCGTCGATTTATAACTGGTTTTTCTGATGTTGCTAAACCTTTGACTGATTTGACCAAAAAGGGTGCTGATGTTGCTGATTGGTCCCCTGCTGCTGTGGAGGCCTTTCGGGAGCTTAAGCGCCGCTTTTCTTCCGCCCCTGTGTTGCGTCAGCCTGATGTTACTCTTCCTTTTCAGGTTGAGGTCGATGCTTCCGAGATCGGAGCTGGGGCGGTCTTGTCGCAGAAAAGTTCCGATTGCTCCGTGATGAGACCTTGTGCGTTCTTTTCTCGAAAATTTTCGCCCGCCGAGCGAAATTATGATATTGGTAATCGGGAGCTTTTGGCTATGAAGTGGGCTTTTGAGGAGTGGCGTCATTGGCTTGAGGGGGCTAGACATCAGGTGGTGGTATTGACTGATCACAAGAATTTGATTTATCTTGAGTCTGCCAGGCGCCTGAATCCTAGACAGGCGCGCTGGTCGTTGTTTTTCTCTCGGTTTAATTTTGTGGTCTCATACTTACCGGGTTCTAAAAATGTGAAGGCGGATGCCCTTTCTAGGAGTTTTGAGCCTGATTTCCCTGGTGATTCTGAACCTACAGGTATCCTTAAGGATGGGGTGATATTATCTGCTGTTTCCCCAGACCTGCGACGGGCTTTGCAGGAGTTTCAGGCGGATAGACCTGATCGTTGCCCGCCTGGTAGACTGTTTGTTCCTGATGATTGGACCAGTAGAGTCATCTCGGAGGTTCATTCTTCTGCGTTGGCAGGTCATCCCGGAATCTTTGGTACCAGGGATTTGGTGGCTAGGTCCTTCTGGTGGCCTTCTCTGTCTCGAGATGTACGAGTTTTTGTGCAGTCTTGTGATGTTTGTGCTCGGGCCAAACCTTGTTGTTCTCGGGCTAGCGGATTGTTGTTATTTTTGCCTATTCCAAAGAGGCCTTGGACTCACATCTCTATGGATTTTATTTCTGATCTCCCTGTTTCTCAGAAAATGTCTGTCATCTGGGTGGTGTGTGACCGTTTTTCAAAGATGGTTCATTTGGTGCCCTTGCCTAAGTTGCCGTCCTCTTCCGAGTTGGTTCCTCTGTTTTTTCAAAATGTGGTTCGCTTGCATGGTATTCCGGAGAATATCGTTTCTGACAGGGGGACCCAGTTCGTGTCTAGATTTTGGCGGGCGTTCTGTGCTAGGATGGGCATTGATTTGTATTTTTCGTCTGCGTTCCATCCTCAGACTAATGGCCAGACTGAGCGAACTAATCAGACCTTGGAGACTTATTTGAGGTGTTTTGTGTCTGCGGATCAGGATGACTGGGTTGCCTTTTTGCCGTTGGCGGAGTTTGCCCTCAATAATCGGGCTAGTTCTGCCACTTTGGTTTCTCCTTTTTTTTGCAATTTGGGGTTTCATCCTCGCTTTTCTTCTGGTCAGGTGGAGTCTTCGGATTGTCCTGGAGTGGATACTGTGGTGGATAGGTTGCATCGGATTTGGGGACAGGTGGTGGACAATTTGGAGTTGTCCCAGGAGAAGACTCGGCATTTTGCTAACCGCCGTCGTCGTGTTGGTCCTCGTCTTCGTGTTGGGGACTTGGTGTGGTTGTCTTCTCATTTTGTCCCTATGAGGGTTTCTTCTCCTAAGTTTAAGCCTCGGTTCATCGGCCCGTATAAGATTTTGGAGATTCTTAACCCTGTGTCCTTTCGATTGGACCTCCCGGCATCTTTTTCTATCCATAATGTTTTCCATCGGTCATTATTGCGCAGGTATGAGGTACCGGTTGTGCCTTCCGTTGAGCCTCCCGCTCCGGTGTTGGTTGAGGGTGAATTGGAGTACGTTGTGGAGAAGATCTTGGACTCCCGTGTTTCCAGACGGAAACTTCAGTATCTGGTCAAGTGGAAGGGCTACGGTCAGGAGGATAATTCTTGGGTGACAGCCTCTGATGTTCATGCCTCTGATTTGGTCCGTGCCTTTCATAGGGCTCATCCTGATCGCCCTGGTGGTTCTTGTGAGGGTTCGGTGCTCCCTCCTTGAGGGGGGGGTACTGTTGTGAATTTGGTTTTTGGGCTCCCCCGGTGGTCGCTGGTGGTACTGGACTTGTGTGCTTCACTTTCTCTGTTCACCTGTTTTCATCAGGATGTGGGAGTATCCTATTTAGCCTTGCTGCTCAGTTATTCTAGTGCCGGCCATCAATGTAACCAGAACCTTTCTGTTGCATGTTCCTGCTTCTAGACTACTATCAGCTAAGTTGGACTCTTAGTCCTAAGTTTGTTTGCATTTTTGTTCCAGTTCACAGTTATGTTATGTTTCTGTAGCTGGAAGCTCTTGTGGGCCGAAATTACCACTCCAGTGTCATGAGTTGACACATGAGTCTTAAAGTAATTTCTGGATGGTATTTTAATAGGGTTTTCAGCTGACCGTGAAGTTCCCTTTTGTATCTTCTTACTATCTAGTAAGCGGACCTCGCTTTGCTGAACCTACCTTCATATTGCGTATGTCTTTTCCTCTGAACTCACCGTCAATATATGTGGGGGGCTTCTGTCTCCTTTTTGGGGGAATTTCCCTAGAGGTAAGCCAGGTCTGTTTTTTCCTCTATTAGGGTTAGTTAGTTCTCCGGCTGGCGCTGGGCGTCTAGGGATAAAACATAGGCACGTCACCCGGCCACTGTTAGTTGTGTGGTAGGTTTAGCTCACGGTCAGCTCGAGATTCCATCACCCAAGAGCTAGTCTGTTATTTAAGTTCTCTGACGTTCCCTTGCCATTGGGAACCATGACAGCTAGGCCTCTGTCAGGATCCCACCCCTGACAGGGACCGCCCTGAATCTTCCCCTGCAACACCCTCTGCCACAGGATGTTGCCTGGTTCCAACCCAGTCAGCTTTCTGTCTAACTTCCTATCTAACCCCCAGTTTTACCAGATTGTGAGGAGTGGCCTAATACATAGCGCCCTTAGCTGCCCCTGGAGGCCAGACTATGAAGTGTATTGGTGTCTGTGATACCTGGTCAGGTGAACTCCTTCAGTGCCATCAGACGTACCATCACTCCCCTTAGCGGCGGAGCGATGATTTTGCAACGACCAGGTCTCTGGGGCGCTGCAGTTTTTTTCTACAAAATTTAACAACTGAATGAACATCCTCCAAGGCCTGTGATTCCATAATTTTTGCCAGGGGTTGTATATATATCTATAGAAAGATGGAGAAATAAATGCAGTTCTGCCGTATTGGCACTAAGCCAAATTCAGATGGCAAGTTAGACCTGTGTACATTAGTGGCGACTCGTGAAGGGAAGAGTCATGTTAAACAATGTAAAAAGCTTATGAAGTTGTGTGGAATGCCAGAAGGGGGGAGGTTACAGCCACTGGAGTGGAAGATTGTCTTGAAAGGAAGAAAAGGTATCCTAGAAGATAATGGATTGTTGTCTACTGCTAGGACATAGGAAAGAGTCTCTGAAAGTCTGTATAGAGAAAATTGGGTAGAAGAGGAAAGGAATAAAAAGGGTAGAGTTTTGAGTTATGTGTATTACAAAAATATATCCTGTGAGCGGGTACCACCGTATAACGGTGGCCCAGAGCCATGTGCTAACTCTGGCAGCAGCCATTTTGTGGATGGGCCATGAGCTAATTCTGATGGCAGCCAATTTATGGATGGCAAATGTGTTAATTCTAAAAGCAGCCATTTTGTGGATAGCAAAAGTGTTAATTCTAACAGCGGCCATTTTGTGGATGGCAAATGTAATTCTGGCAGCAGCCATTTTGTGGATGGCAAAAGTGTTAATTGTAACGGCGGCCATTTTGTGGATGGCAAAAGTGTTAACGCTAACGGAGGCCATTTTGTGGATGGCAAATGTAATTCTAACGGCGGCCATTTTGTGGATGGCAAAAGTGTTAATTCTAACGGCGGCCATAGTATGGATGGCAAAAGTGTTAATTCTAACGGCGGCCATTTTGTGGATGGCAAATGTAATTCTGGCAGCAGCCATTTTGTGGATGGCAAAAGTGTTAATTTTAACGGCAGCCATTTTGTGGATGGCAAATGTAATTCTGGCGGCAGCTATTTTGTGGATGGCAAAAGTGTTAATTCTAACGGCGGCCATTTTGTGGATGGCAAAAGTGTTAATTCTGGCAGCGGCCATTTTGTGGATGGCAAAAGTGTTAATTCTGGCGGCGGCCATTTTGTGGATGGCAAAAGTATTAATTCTAATGGCGGCCATTTTGTGGATGGGAAATGTAAATTTGAAGGCGGCCATTTTGTGGATGGCAAATGTAATTCTAACTGTGGCCATTTTGTGGATGGCAAATGTAATTCTGGCGGCGGCCATTTTGTGGACGGCAAATGTGCTGCTCCTGGTGGTGAACATCTTAGTCTAAGGCTACACACCACATCACCAAATCCTTGTTACCCTTTAATGACCACCAATGGCCAATATTATATTCCTTCGGGAAGTGAACAGGCTTTACCCATGTTTCCCGTCTCAGTGGTTTCCAATGGGGCACGGACCCTTTCCCCTATCACTCCTGTCGTGAATCCAGCAATCCCCCCACCTGGATTGTCCCCGTCACAGACCCTTTCTACTGTCACTTCCACTGCCAATTTAGCAGCACACAGGGGAGGGAATGTTGGCAACCTATTTTTGAAAAAGAACTTCCTGAGGGACCCTTGTTAGTGGTCGGAAAGGGTGACATAACAACAATGGAGACAGATGCTATTGTTAATGCTGCCAATTCTCGGTTAGAGCACAACGGAGGTGTAGCTAGAGCTATAGTGGAAGCAGGAGGGGCGACTATTCAAGCTGACAGTCAAATCATTGTTGAGTCACGTGGTCAGATAGCTGTTGGGGACATAGCGGTGACTAAATCTGGCAATCTTCCGTGTAGAATGATCATACACACTGTGACCCCTACTTTTGACCCTATACATCCAGACGTTAGTGCTCAACAACTCCGGGCAGCAATAACTCGCATTTTAGAGTATGCGAATATTAGTGAGCAGATTGAGACCTTGACAATTCCTGCCATTGGTGTTGGCATTTTCGGTTTCTCTGTCCATGCATGTACAAGGGAAATCGTTGGAATTATATAAATAAGTGTAGCCCCCCAAGCATTTGCTGACTCTCCGAAATCAGGTTAATAAGTTATGAGGACAGGTCTGTTAAAGCTTTTAAGACTGCCTGCGTCACCTGGACCCCACACCATAATACTGGAGCTGCCCAAATAGAGCCCCTCATTCCAGGACTGTTACCTCCTCCTGCTCCTCATACACAAGGGATTAAATCTGTACTCCCGTTGCCATCTCTACTCCCGCCTCAGGTGCCACCACCAACAGTGCCAATGCTTATGTCTGAGGAGCCCACCCTTTATGTCAAGTTTACACCCCAGCAAGCTGCTACTCTGTTGAACCAAGTTCCAGATCCAGAAAAACAGCTGACGCCTTTCTACAGAAGCATGCTTCAAATCCAAAGTAATTACCCAGCCACGTGGCAAGATCTCATTTCCCTGGCAAATCTTAAAACAGGCGATGCATATTAGCCTGTTATGGAAATCGCATTCAATGATGCCTCACTTGCCAGTGACACTACATGGGACTCTGGTGTTGGGTTCTGCCAACAACTTAAGACATGGGCCTCTGATGAGTTGGCTGACCTATCACATATTGTCGCCAATGGATTCCAGATGCCTCCAAGCTGATGCAGCCATTGTACGATGACCTCAAGACGTCAGCATCTCCACTATGTCCCAAATCCGTGGAAGATTTCTACGCTCTTAAACAGGCCATACAGTCTGCACCAGCTCTTGGAATCCCAAATTCTGATATCATCTTAAGACATTCGGTTCTCTTAATGGCTCCACACAACATAAAAGCTATTTTTGAAACCTAAACGTCTGTCGCTGCAGCGTCATATGAGACTTCAATGTTCCCTCTTGGTCTGGATAATGTCACTCTTGTCCGCTGCACCATCCTCAACCCGTCCATGCTTCTTCCTCTTTCCAGGGGTATGTGAATGATGATGCTGATGCTCTCGGTGAAGATGCCTCTACACACTCAGAGGATCATGACTGTCTCGAACAAATGCAGGAAGAAGCAGCCTCCAAGAAAAACGTGTCTGAAGACCCATTCCCACATGCTGACCTGACGTTCTTCACTGATGGTTCCAGATTTGCCGATGAAACAGGAAGATTCCATACGGGATATGCCGTGGTTACACATGACCAGGTCATCTCAGCTGGATCCCTACCACCGCACATGTCTGCACAAGAAGCGGAACTTAAGGCTTTGACGTTGGCTTGTCAGGAAGCGACGGAGAAGGTGGTCAACATCTACATGGATTCAAGATATGCCTTCGGAGTGGCTCATGACTTTGGCAGTATCTGGGCAGCCAGATGATACCTAACGTCCAGTGGAACTCCTGTAAAACATGCTGCTACCATATAAGAACTTGTGGCCGCTCTAGATCTACCTTTGGAGGTTGCAGTGATCAAGATCAAAGCTCACGGGAGATTGGATTCTCCAGAAGCAAGGGGGAACTTCTTTGCTGACAAAACAGCAAAAACCTATGCTGCGGATCCATTTGGGAAAGAGAAAGCAGCGGTGTACGTGTCACAAGACACTGAAGAAGGGCCTAAAGGCTGTCTTATGAGCATTATCCATCTACATCAAGACAAGATATCAGATGATAAAAAGAAGTCATGGCAAGGAGGAGGAGCTAAAAAGGATGAAGATGGAGTCTGGAGGATGAACAAAAAGGTCTGTCTATCCCATAATCTGTACCCCTCGGTGACAGAATGGGCACACGGTATCACCCACAGAGGCAAGAATCAGATGAATGACCTGATTTGGAAGACTTATATGGCACCTGGGATCTCTACTGTCACCCAAAAATATTGCAAGTCCTGCATTGTGTGTGCAACATGCAATCCAGCACCGCCTCAGAAAGTTACTCAGAAACATTTGGCTAAACCACTCTATCCCTTTCAGAGAATTCAGATTGATCACATTCAAATGCCAAAAGTAGGGAAGTACGAGTATGTACTGGTAGTGACTGACATGTTCTCAGGATGGCCCGAAGCCTATCCAGTAACAAACATGACTGCCAGAGTGACTGTTAAGAGACTGATGACTGAAGTAGTATGCAGATATGGGATCCCAGAGGTAATTGAGAGTGACCAAGGACCTGCGCTCACTGCAGCACTGACTAAGGAACTATGGACATTGGTGGGCGCTGATTTGGGTTTACATACTCCATATCACCCCCAGAGCAGTGGGAAAGTAGAAAGATTGAATGGCACCTTGAAAAATAAAATACTGAAAGCCAGTCAGGAGGTCAGACTTCCTTGGACAGATATTTTGCGCATTGCCTTATACTCAGTCAGAAACACTCCAAGGGGTCCCACTAAACTCACACCATACGAGATTCTTTTTGGGGGTCTCCAAGGTTGGGTCAATATTTTCCACAACAGCTAGCCTTAGGAAGTGATACTCTTGTAAATTATGTAATTGTCCTTACTAAAGAACTGTCAGTAACACATGTACAAGTTTTATCATCCATTACAGATCCAGATTCCAGTGAAGGTACCCATACTTTGCAACCTGGTGACTACGTGCTGGTAAAGAAGTTAATCAGAAAGACATCTCTGGAGTTGGGATTTTAGGCTCCCTACCAAGTGCTCTTGACTACTCCTACTTCGGTCAGGGTTGCTGAGAGCCTCCTGGATCCATCTCTCACACTGTAAACTTGTTAGACAGTTAGGGACAGAGTAGGATCTGACCTGCTTGTCAAAGTCCAGCTACAAAGGGAGGTTTTCCACAAGGGAAAACTTGTCTCAAACTGGTGAAAACTCCAATTCCCCCCTCCCGGGGAGACGGTCGGATCTAGGATGTGTACATCAGGGTGAGTCACATGTGTATTTTATGTAACCACGGTGGGATCAAGATAAAAAAAAAGGGTTAATAAAGTATTCAGGGGGGACTGTTGAGGAGAGCCATAAGATCAAATACTTATTTAACCTCAAGACATAAGAGATTGAGAGAAGTGACCCATAACGTGTATTGTTTAACCTTACTTAAGCTTTCTCAGATCAAAGTGAGACACTAAAGATGGCTGCCATTTCCTGTTTCACACAGAAACAGAGGCTGTCGTAGCGACGATTGTCCATATCTTGTCCATAGACACATTGGTTAAATATTAATTTTCATTTTTCTGTTTAGTATTACTAATAGTCTAACCAATGTTTTTCATTAGTTATTGTTACATTTCCTGTTTCAGCACAGCATGGGCTGCTATCCAAGATAACGCCCACCCTGATGACCTCATGGATCCACCCACAGTGACGCCCACCTTGATGACCTCATGGACCAACCCACCCTGATGACCTCATGGATCCGCCCACGGACTTGCTCATTGCCCAACCCACTAACCAATGGAATACATACGATCACTCCCATCTCAGAGCTAACCGAGCCCCCTTACAGGGGTTACATAAACCTGTGTTCTGATTAAATAAAGGACCCTTGGAGTTGAGCCATAGATTGATCAAGGAGAGTTTACATCTGACTGTGTCTGTCTGGTGTATTTCTTTAGTGCGCACCTGATCAATATGCATTAGGCCAGGAGTAGGCAACTAGAGTGAACATTTCTTATTGTTCAACCTAACAGGAGTGCAGAAAAAAATGGGTTAAAGGGAACCTGTCACCCCCAAAATCAAAGGTGAGCTAAGCCCACCAGCATCAGGGGCTTATCTACAGCATTCTGTAATGCTATAGATAAGTGCAGCGCCCCAGAGTCCTGGTCGTTGCAGTACTGTCGCTCTGCCACTAAGGGGAGTGATGGTACGTCTGATGGCACTAAAGGAGTTCACCTGACCAGGTATCACAGTCACACACTACACTTCACACTCCGGCCACCAGGGGGAGCAAAGGGTTCTATGTATTAGGCCACTCCTCACACTCTGGTTAAAACTGGGGGTTGGATAGGAAGTTAGGGAGAAGCTGACTGGGTTTTGCCCAGGTAACACCTAGTGAGAGAAGAGGTTGCTTGGGAAGATCCAGGAGGGTCCCTGTCAGGGGTGGGATCCTGGCAGAGGCCTAGCAAAAAGGACAGATCGTTACGGAGCCGCGCCTACACTTCATTGCGGCGGCATCTTAAGAAAGGACACGAAGCGAAGTATATTGTGGAGAAGTGAGAAACGAGATCACAGCACAAAGGCGATAGAACCAGTAGCAGTCGTGCCCCGAGATCGGCAACATCCTACTGAGGCGCGTAGCCGGTGGCCAGAACGCCGAGGAAGTATTGGGCTCTACGCATTACTTCAAACCAACGGCAGGGCAGTTAATTTTAGGTTGGCTGCCTCACCTAAATCACCTAATGAAGACAACGGAGGCAATTGTGGGAGAGGGGCGTCTCTAGGGTCCCTATAAAATAACTCCAGGCCTACCCCGTCATACAGGTGCGTCCTATCCATATCATCTGGGGGACGGAGAGAAAGAACAGAAACGTACACGACAGTTGTGAGGACTATCCCGTGGTGCTCAGCGGGGAAGTACTACAACACACAGGCGCTAGTAGGTAGGCACTGATTTCCACCTGCAAAGGGAACTCTGGATGTGCCTTCGGACCGGCCGGTCTCAGCCAGCCCTGTTAGCAGTGCTCTGGATTACGGATGCCGAAGCCTTCAGTAAAGAGGTAAAGAGACAGCAACCCTGTGTCCTCGTTATTTACTGCGACCTACACCACCACCTACACTTTTTATTGGGCGCCCCTTAGCAGGACCACGGACCGGGTCGGGCCACCGTGACATCCTCAGAACCGAGAGACCCAGATTCGAGTACCCCGTCGTCCTGCGTTTGGGGGCCGCTCCATAAGCCCCCGATGTATCCTGAAAGATGAGAAAAAGAGGTTAGATTATACTCACCCAGGGGCGGTCCCGGTACGATGGGCGACACGGTCCTGTCATGGGCCTCCCATCTTCTTACGATGACGTCCTCTTCTAGTATTCACACTGCGGCTCCGGCGCAGGTGTACTTTGTCTGCCCTGTTGAGGGCAGAGCAAAGTACTGCAGTGCGCAGGCGCCGGGCCTCTCTGACCTTTCCCGGTGCCTGCGCACTGCAGTACTTTGCTCTGCCCTCAAAAGAGCAGACAAAGTACGCCTGCGCCAGAGCTGCAGTGTGAAGGCAAGAAGAGGACGTCATCTGATGAAGATAGGAGGCCCCAAACCGGACCGCGACGCCCATCGGACCATAACCGGACCGGGACCTCTTTTTCTCATCTTTCAGGATACATTGCGGGGTTATCTACAGCATTACAGAATGTTGTAGATAAGCCCCTGATGCTGGTGGGCTTAGCTCACCTTCGATTTTGGGGGTGACAGGTTCCCTTGAAGTTGAGTAGGGCTATTCACAAATTTGAAATTTACCCCTTATGCCTGCTCCATTCATTCTAAATAGGACTGCCAGAGATCGCTAAGTGCTGTGGTCAGCTGGTCTCTGGCATTCCCATATGAACGGAACGGCAGAGCACATATTTGACCATTGTTTCATTCATATGGTAGGGCTCCAGTTCTTGGGATCGGTGGTGGTCTCAGATATCAGACCCCAATAGAATAGATTGGGACCTTATCCCCATTCACATGGTAGAGCCCCAGTTCTTGGGATCGGTGGTGGTCTCAGATATCAGACCTCATAGATTGGGACATTATCTCCATTCACATTGTAGAGCCCCTGTTCTCGAGATGCATTGGCTATGGAGGGACTATGGTCCCAGTCGCTGAGGGTCTAATATCTGGGACCACCACTGAGAATAGAGACGTGGTCTAATATGTGCCCTATTGTTACATTCATTATTATGGGAGAGCAGCTGACCGTGGAGCACAGCTACTGTATCTCTGGAGGTTCCATGTAAAATATATAGAGCGAAAATGTACATGATTGACCACCACTCCATTCACACGGGGGCTTCCAAGTCCTAGTTCTTGGGATCAGTGGAGGTCCCAGAAGTCAGCCCTCCAATGATTGGTAAGTTATACCCTAAACTATATATAGGGGTAATGTTTAAAGTTGAGAATACTTCTTTAAAGAGTATGTCATAAATGTCTGATGGATGTAGGTACTTCCAATGGGAGAATGGGGTCACGTATGATGGCACCCAGTGTCAACTATGAGAGCCGAACCCCAAGGCTGAACTAAGATCTGAACTCCCATAGAAGTCAGAGAGGTGCGGATGGCCTCCCATGGCTCCACTCATGGTGATGCCAGATGGGGTCCTATTTCCGTCCAAAAATACAACCTCTATAATGAAGAAACCTGCCATAAACTGTGTTCCAAATTATTATGCAAATTGGATTTAAGTGTCATAAAGATTTAATTGTTTTGTTTTTCAAATAAACTCGTGGATGGTATTGTGTCTCAGGGCTCAATGGATCACTGAAATCAATCTTAAACATATGTGATAATTAGTTTTCCAGGTGATTCTAATTAAAGGAAAACTACTTAAAAATGACACATTATTAGGCAGGCCACAGGTTTCAAGCAATATGGGAAATAAAAAGGATCTCTCTGCTGCTGAAAAGCGTTAAATAGTGCACATAGAAAACACTAGATATTTCACAAAACTTAAGAGTGATCATCATACTGTGAAGAGATTTGTGACTGAAACAGAGCACAGACAGAGTTCATGCAGATAAAGGTATAATGAGGAAGGTTTCTGCCAGACAAATTCATTGGATTAAGAGAGCAGCTGCCAAAATACCATTACAAAGCTGCAAACAGTTATTTGAAGCTGCTGGTGCCTCTGGAGTCCCTCGAGCCTCAAGGTGTAGGATCCTTCAAAGGCTTGTTGTGGGCCCAGACATATGCAGCGCCCCAGGGTCCTGATTATTGCAGTAATGTAATTTTCCTCTAGGGGGGAGTGATCTTACGTTTGGAGGCAAAGACAGACAACTGAATCCAGGTATCACAAACATGCAACACATTTCGCACTCCAGGCCACCAGAGGAAGCTCTGGTCCTACTTACTAGGGCACTCCTCACACTTAGGTAAAACTGGTTGCCTGGGGAGGAAGTTAGTTAATTGCTGGCTGAGCTTCGCTCAGTTAGTTGGTCACTGACAGGGGTGGGATCCTGTCAGAGGTCGAGACAGAAGGAACACGGAGCTGTGCCTGCCCTGTCATGATTCCCCAATGGCATGGGAACATCAGAAACACAAAATAACAGACTAGCCCTCGGGTGATGGAAACTCAAGCTGACCGTGACCTAAATCTACCACACAACTAACAGTAGCCAGGAAGCATTCCTACGGCTGCCTAGATGCCATGCGCCAGCCGGAGAACTAACTACGCCTGGAAGAGGAAGGAACAGACCTGGCTTACCTCTAGTGAAATTCCCCAAAGATGATAGTAGCCTCCACATATATTAACGGTGAGTTCAGAGGAAAAGACATACACAGTATGAAGGTAGATTTAGCAAAGCGAGGTCCACTTACTAGATAGAGGAAGGATACAAAAGAGGACTTCACGGTCAGCTGAAAAACCCTTTCAAAAACCCATCCTGAAATTACTTTAAGACTCCTGTGTCAACTCATGACACAGGAGTGGCAATTTCAGTCCACAAGAGCTTCCAGTAACAGGAAATGACAAACTGTGAACTGGACAAAAAACACAAAACAAAAAGGACAAGAGTCCACTTAGCTGATCAGCAGACTGGTAGCAGGAACATGCAACTGAAAGACTCAGGTTACAATGATGACCGGCAAGGAAGTGACTGGAGAGCAAGGCTAAATAGGGAACTCCCAAAACTGATGGAAGCAGGTGAGCTGAGGCAGAAAAGAACACACAAGTCTCCAGTACCACCAGCCACCACTAGGGGAGCCCAAAAAGCGGATCACAACAGTACCCCCCCCTTAAGGAGGGGGCACCGAACCCTCACAAGAACCGCCAGGGCGACCTGGATGAGCCCTATGAAATGCACAAACCAAATCCGAGGCATGAACATCAGAGGCAGTTACCCAAGAATTATCTTCCTGACCATAGCCCTTCCATTTAACCAGATACTGGAGTCTCCGCCTGGAAATACGGGAGTCCAAGATCTTCTCTATAACGTACTCCAATTCACCCTCAACCAGCACAGGAGCAGGAGGCTCAGCAGAAGGAACCACCGGCACCTCGTATCTCCGCAACAACGACCGATGGAACACATTATGGATAGCGAAAGATGCCGGGAGGTCCAAACGAAAGGAAACAGGGTTAATAATCTCCAAAATCCTATAGGGACCGATGAACCAAGGCTTAAATTTAGGAGAAGAAACTCTCATTGGGACAAAACGGGAAGACAACCACACCAAGTCCCCAACACGAAGACGAGGACCAACCCGACGCTGGCGGTTAGCAAACCGCGGAGTCCTCTCCTGGGACAAATTCAAATTGTCCACCACTTGTTCCCAAATCCGATACAACCGATCCACCACAGCATCTACTCCAGGACAATCCGAAGACTCCGCCTGACCAGAAGAAAAACGGGGATGAAACCCCGAATTGCAAAAGAAAGGGGAAACCAAAGTGGCCGAACTAGCCCGATTATTAAGAGCAAACTCCACCAACGGCAAAAAGGCAACCCAATCATCCTGATCCGCAGACACAAAACACCTCAAATACGTCTCCAAAGTCTGATTAGTTCGCTCCGTCTGGCCATTAGTCTGAGGATGGAAGGCAGACGAAAAAGACAAATCAATGCCCAACCTGGTACAGAATGCCCGCCAAAATCTAGAAACGAACTGGGTACCCCTATCAGAAACGATATTTTCAGGAATACCATGCAAGCGAACCACATTTTGAAAAAACAAAGGAACCAACTCAGACGAGGAAGGCAACTTCGGCAATGGCACCAAATGAACCATCTTAGAAAAACGGTCACACACCACCCGGATAACAGACATCCTCTGAGAGACAGGAAGATCAGAAATAAAGTCCATCGAGATGTGCGTCCAAGGCCTCTTCGGAATAGGCAAGGGCAACAACAACCCGCTAGCCCTAGAACAACAAGGCTTGGCCCGAGCACACACATCACAAGACTGCACAAAAACACGCACATCTCGAGACAGAGATGGCCACCAGAAGGATCTAGCCACCAAATCCCTGGTACCAAAAATTCCAGGATGACCCGCCAGCGTAGAAGAATGAACCTCCGAGATGACTCTACTGGTCCAATCATCAGGAACAAACAATCTACCAGGTGGGCAGCGATCAGGTCTATCCGCCTGAAACTCTTGCAAAGCACGTCGCAGATCTGGGGAAATAGCGGATAATATCACCCCATCCTTAAGGATACCTGTAGGTTCCGAATCACCAGGGGAATCAGGCTCAAAACTCCTAGAAAGGGCATCTGCCTTCACATTCTTAGAACCTGGTAGATATGAGACCACAAAATTAAACCGAGAGAAAAACAACGACCAGCGCGCCTGTCTAGGATTCAGGCGCCTGGCAGACTCAAGATAAATCAGATTCTTGTGATCAGTCAAAACCACCACCTGATGTCTAGCACCCTCAAGCCAATGACGCCACTCCTCAAATGCCCACTTCATGGCCAAAAGCTACCGATTACCGACATCATAATTTCTTTCGGCGGCAGAAAATTTTCGAGAAAAGAACGCACAAGGTCTCATCACTGAGCAATCGGAACTTTTCTGCGACAAAAACCGCCCCCGCTCCGATCTCGGAAGCATCGACCTCAACCTGAAAGGGGAGAGAGACATCAGGCTGGCGCAACACAGGGGCAGACGAAAAGCGGCGCTTAAGTTCCCGAAAGGCCTCCACAGCGGCAGAGGACCAATTGGCAACATCAGCACCCTTCTTAGTCAAATCCGTAAGAGGCTTAGCAACACCAGAAAAAAACAGTTATAAATCGACGATAAAAATTAGCAAAGCCCAAGAACTTCTGAAGACCCTTTAGAGAAGTAGGCTGCGTCCAGTCACAAATAGCCCGAACCTTGACAGGGTCCATCTCTACAGAAGAAGGGGAAAAAATGTACCCTAAAAAGGAAATCTTTTGAACCCCAAAAACGCACTTAGAACCCTTTACACACAGAGAATTCTCCCGCAAGACCTGAAAAACCCTCCTGACCTGCTGAACATGAGACTCCCAGTCCTCAGAAAAAATCAAAATATCGTCCAAATACACAATCATAAATTTATCAAGATATTCACGGAAAATATCATGCATAAAGGACTGAAAAACTGAAGGTGCATTAGAAAGGCCGAAAGGCATTACTAAATACTCAAAGTGGCCCTCAGGCGTATTAAATGCGGTTTTCCACTCATCCCCTTGCTTAATTCGCACCAAATTATACGCCCCACGGAGATCAATCTTGGAGAACCACTTAGCCCCCCCTTATGCGAGCAAACAAATCAGTAAGCAGCGGCAACGGATACTGATATTTGACAGTAATTTTATTCAGGAGTCGATAATCAATACAAGGCCTCAGCGAGCCATCCTTTTTAGAGACAAAGAAAAACCCAGCTCCTAAAGGTGATGAAAAAGGACGAATATGTCCCTTTTCCAGGGACTCCTTAACATACTCTCGCATGGCAGCATGCTCAGGTACAGATAGGTTAAACAAACGACCCTTTGGAAATTTACTGCCTGGAATCAGATCTATGGCGCAATCACACTCTCTGTGGGGAGGGAGAGAACCAATTTTAGGCTCTTCAAAAATATCCCCAAAATCCGACAAAAATGCCGGAACCTCAGAGGGAATAGATGACGAGATAGAAACCAAAGGTATGTCCCCATGAGCCCCCCGACATCCCCAGCTTAACACAGACATAGTTTTCCAGTCCAGTACTGGGTTATGAGATTGCAACCATGGTAATCCAAGCACTAACACATCATGTAAATTATGCAACACGAGGAAGCGAATCATCTCCTGATGGTCTGGAGTCATACGCATAGTCACTTGCGTCCAGAACTGTGGTCTATTACAAGCCAGAGGTGTAGAATCAATACCCTTCAGAGGTATAGGAACTTCCAGAGGCTACAAATCAAACCCACAGCGCCTGGCGAAGGACCAATCCATGAGACTCAGAGCGGCGCCAGAGTCCACATAGGCATCCACGGTAATAACTGATAATGAACAAATCAGAGTTACAGACAGAAGAAATTTAGACTGTAAAGTGCCAATAGAAACAGACTTGTCAACCTTCCTAGTACGTTTAGAGCATGCTGAAATAACATGCGCGGAATCACCACAGTAGAAGCACAAGCCATTTTTGCGCCTATAATTCTGCCGCTCGCTTCTTGACAGAATTCTGTCACATTGCATTTTCTCTGGCGTCCCTTCAGAAGATACCGCCAAATGGTGCACGGGTTTGCGCTCCCGCAAACGCCGATCAATCTGAATCGCCATTGTGATGGACTCATTCAGACCTGTGGGCGTAGGAAACCCCACCATGACATCCTTAACGGCATCAGAAAGGCCTTCTCTGAAAATTGCCGCTAGGGCACACTCATTCCACTGAGTAAGCACAGACCATTTACGAAATTTTTGGCAGTATATCTCAGCTTCATCTTGCCCTTGAGACAGGGCTATTAAAGCTTTTTCAGCTTGAATCTCCAAATTAGGTTCCTCATACAGCAACCCTAAAGCCAGAAAAAACGCATCCACATTGAGCAACGCAGGATCCCCTGGTGTCAATGAAAATGCCCAATTTTGAGGGTCACCTCGCAGCAAAGAAATCACAATCTTAGCCTGCTGAACAGGATCTCCAGAGGAGTGAGGTCTGAGAGAAAGGAATAATTTACAATTACATTTGAAATTCTGAAACCGAGATCTATCTCCGGAAAATACCTCTGGTGTAGGAATCTTAGGTTCAGAAATAGGGGTACGTATAACATAATCTTGTAAATTCTGAACCTTCGTAGCAAGATTATTTAAACCTGCAGCCAAACTCTGAGAGTCCATCCTTAAACCGGAGAGATCAGAGCCATTCAAGGATTAGAAGGAGAGAAAGGCAAGGCTGTAAATAGAGCAGAAATACAACTGAGCCAACTAAGTAGCAAACATGTAAGGGAAAAAAAAAAAAAAAAATCTACAGACTTCTTTTACTCTCCTTTCTTCTGCCAATTACTTTAACAGTGGCCGGTCATACTGTCATGATTCCCCAATGGCATGGGAACATCAGAAACACAAAATAACAGACTAGCCCTCGGGTGATGGAAACTCATGCTGACCGTGACCTAAATCTACCACACAACTAACAGTAGCCAGGAAGCATTCCTACGGCTGCCTAGATGCCATGCGCCAGCCGGAGAACTAACTACGCCTGGAAGAGGAAGGAACAGACCTGGCTTACCTCTAGTGAAATTCCCCAAAGATGATAGTAGCCCCCACATATATTAACGGTGAGTTCAGAGGAAAAGACATACACAGTATGAAGGTAGATTTAGCAAAGCGAGGTCCACTTACTAGATAGAGGAAGGATACAAAAGAGGACTTCACGGTCAGCTGAAAAACCCTTTCAAAAACCCATCCTGAAATTACTTTAAGACTCCTGTGTCAACTCATGACACAGGAGTGGCAATTTCAGTCCACAAGAGCTTCCAGTAACAGGAAATGACAAACTGTGAACTGGACAAAAAATACAAAACAAAAAGGACAAGAGTCCACTTAGCTGATCAGCAGACTGGTAGCAGGAACATGCAACTGAAAGACTCAGGTTACAATGATGACCGGCAAGGAAGTGACTGGAGAGCAAGGCTAAATAGGGAACTCCCAAAACTGATGGAAGCAGGTGAGCTGAGGCAGAAAAGAACACACAAGTCTCCAGTACCACCAGCCACCACTAGGGGAGCCCAAAAAGCGGATCACAACACTGCCCTAAGTGCGGCAGCTTCTAGAGACACTGAAGGAGAACTGTATTGTAGAGAGGGTGAAATAAGTCGTAGCAAAGGAGTGGATATCAGAGGAGTTCTGCCCTACACAGGCTGCCTCCTTCTGAGGTGCAGGATCCCGGTAGCCAGAACACCGAGGGACCAACAGTCCTTTATGCCTTGCTCCAGAGACCGGTAGGACAGCTAATTTCACGTTACCTGCCCGCCCTACACCCAGGAGGCAAGGTGGCACCGCTTAGAGGCTGGGGCATGATAGAGTCCATGTAAAACGCCTCAAGCCACCGGTCATACGGGTTTGTCCTATCCATCTGGGGGACAGAGAGAGAAACATAACATCTACAACATCTGTGAGGACCTTATGAGACACTTAGCAGTAAGGTACTACAACACCACGGTGCTAGAGGAAGGCTACTGATTTCTACCTTGACAAGGAGACTCTGGATTTGCCTCCAAACCGGCCGGACTCTGTCTGCCCTGTGGTCTGGTACCCTGGACTGCGGATGCTGAAGCCTTCAGTAAAAGGTAAAGAGACTGCAACCTTGTGTCCTCGTTCTTCACTGTGCCTCTCACCATCCACCATCTACACACTGGGAAACCCTGGGGACATACTTCACCTGTGGGAAGGTATACCATCTAGCTGCCATAACATCACCCCAGCGGACCCCTTAAAGCAGCGTCAGTCACCCTGACCGAATACCACAGGTGGCGTCATGAACATTTCCCCTTTAAAGACCTTTCCCTTTTACACGGACGTCCCAGGGCCATGGACCGGGTCAGCCACCGTGACATCCCCCTGTGAACCGAAGGACCCGGTACCGAGTACCCCACTGCCCTGACGGGGCGATTCAATCTTGGCGTCACGAACAGGATCTACTTAAGCCTGAAAATCGGGTCATGTGTGCCTAGAGACTGTGCCAGAATTGTGCTTGAATTGTGATTTACTAAAGGACCGTGTATTGCAAAAGACCGCCAAAATTCCCACCAAAACCGGCACCATTACAACGCCACGAGGAGCGCAGGAGGAGGGCGTGCTGTTATGACCTGGTGGTTACAGAGCGGTACTGAGATGACCTGGTGGGAAAAACCAATCATGGACAAACTTAGAGGAGGTAGCAGCTCCACAGACAGTAATCACTGATATGACCTAGTGAATACGGAGCAGCACTGAAATGACCTGGTGGGTAAAACAAATAATGTACTAGCTCTGAGGAGGTGGTAACTCTACTGACCGCAATCCCTACTCCTAACACCAACACTAGAAATAGCCGTGGAGTGTACCTAACTCTGCCTAGACGCCTCTACACAGCCTAAGAACTAGCTACCCCTGAAGATGGAAACGGAAAACTATCTCGCCTCAGAGAAACCCCCAAAGGAAGACAGCCCCCCACAAATATTGACGGTGAGTGGAGAGGGAAATGACAAACTCAGAAATGAAACTAGATTTTTTAGCAAAGGAGGCCAATACTATCTAAATAGACAGAGATAGGAAAGGCTACTGTGCGGTCAGTATAAAAACTAAATGTCCACGCAGAGTTTACAAAAAATAACCACCACACCGACTCACGGTGTGGAGGGGCAAATCTGCGACCCCAGAGCTTCCAACTAGCCGGAATATTTCATAATGACAAGCTGGACAAAAGAGACAAAATTAAACTGAACAGAAGGTCATAAGCAGGGAAACACCCAAAAACTAGCAGACTTATCTTAAGCTGAAAATGGACTGGCCAACAGAGAACTTCCAGGAAAGGACTGAATCCACAGGAAAAAACATTGACAGCTGGCATCCACTACAGCCAAAAGCCCAGTTAAATAACAAAGGCCAGGGAACCGATTAGTGAACGCAGCTGCTAAGTTCCACTTGAAACCACCAGAGGGAGCCCAAGAGCATAACTCCCAAAAATACCATTCGCAACCACAGGATGGAGCCCAAGAACATAATTCACAACAGGGTGCCATCTTGGGCGTGAACTAACTGAGAGCGCGAAAAATAATGGCCGCCCAGTCCAAATATTACTGTACCATGCGGACATGTCCATCAGCAACAGAGATCCGCCTCCTGATCCTGAATGGCAGAAGAAAGAGAAAGAAGAAGCTCCGCCCACGAAGGAGAGAGCGGGAAAGGGATGAGGACCCAGCAAGAAGGAACATGGAGGACAAGATGGTGAGCGGCCAGGACTCGGAGCGTGAGGTGGAAGCCGAGGACTCCCCCCAGCTACCAGGATGGAAGCCACAATGAGCCGTCACCAGAGGTCCTGGAGTTCCTGAAAGCGAAGGTGGAAGAGCTCAGCGACCAACTCCTGCGGACGCAGCTGAGCACTGTGGCCGGGTGGAAGAAGACCTTCATCGGGAGTCTTACCAGACGTCCGTTGGCAGCCTCGTCTGTACCGGAGGAAGAAAGAAGTTCCGGCGCTCCAAAGCCAGAAAGCAAGGTCCTGCCGGAAAGCGAGATGCTGCAAACAGAGATGACAACGCCGCAGCACAAGGCCCTGCAATCAGCGTTCCAGACCCTAGCGGAGACAGAGCAGACCGGCACCAGAGGGACCGCATCTGAAGCAGGTATGAAGAACGACCCTGCCCCGGTGTCCGACCCCACTCCAGCGACTGCTCGTGCCACTGCTCGTGCCACTGCTACTGACCCCGCTCCAGTGACTGATCTTACCGCGGACACCGACTGGGCCACGCTGCAGATCAAAGAGTCACTGATAGGCACGCTCCCAAAACCACTGACCGAAAAATCTGTGGGAACTCAGACTCCCATCCAGAGCGTGGATGCGCTCTATGTGGTACCTGGTAGCCGCCCACCTCCACAAGGGGCTACCATGGACAATGCCACAGCTAAAGTAAAGCATTTGAACATGATTGTGGAGCGCCCCCAGACGCAGGGCCGCGGGGTACTCGGTATCGGGCCTCTCGGTCTCAGTTCTGGGGTTGTCACGGTGGCTAGACCCGGTCCGTGACCCTGCTAAGGGGCGTCCAATGAAAGTTGGGATAATGGTGCGTGGTGTAGGTCGCGGTGAATAACGAGGACACAGGGTTGCAGTCTCTTTACCTCTTTACTGAAGGCTTCAGGATCCGCACTTCAGAGCACTGTTAACAGGGCTGGCTGAGACCGGCCGGTCCGAAGGCACATCCAGAGTTCCCTTTGCAGGTGGAAATCAGTGTCTACCTTCTAGCGCCTGTGTGTTGTAGTACTTCCCTGCTGAGCCCCACGGGATAGTCCTCACAACTGTCGTGTCTATTTCGGTTCTTTCTCTCTCTGTCCCCCAGATGATATGGATAGGATGCACCCGTATGACGGGGTAGGCCTGGAGCTATTTTATAGGGACCCTAGGGACGCCCCTCTCCCACAGTTTGCCTCCGTTGTCTTCGTTAGGTGTAATGGTGAGACAGCCAACCTATGGTTAACTGCCCGGCCGTAGTCTAAAGTAATGCGTGGAGTCTCTTACTTTCTCGGCGTTCTGGCCACCGGCTACGCGCCTCAGAAGGATGTTGCTGATCTTGGGGCACGACTCCTTCTGGTATTATCTCCTTTTTGCTGTATTTCCGTTCCTCACTTCTTCACAATAAACCTCGCTTCTTGTCCTTTCTTAGGAGTCTGCCGCTATAAGGCACAGGCACAACTCCGTAACGATCTTGTCTCTTTCTAGGACTCTGCCAGGATCCCACCCCTGACAGGTCCTCTCTCTAGCTCTTCCCAGCTACTTTCTCCTCAACTTCCTGTCCAACCCCCAGTTTTACCAGAGCGTGAGGAGTGGCCTACTAGATAGAACCACTCCCCCTGGTGGCCGGAGTGTGAAGTGTAGTGTGTGTGTGTGTGATACCTGGTCAGGTGAACTCCTTTAGTGCAATCAGACGTAACATCACTCCCCCTTAGTGGCAGAGAGACATTACTGCAACGACCAGGACTCTGGGGCTCTGCACTCCCCCCCGGTTAAATCCAGTACTCACGGACTGGGAAAACAAGAACAACAATACATGTTAACAGAAAACACATAAAATTTTCGAAATATCATAAACAATTAAACTTAACAGTGCTTCCCTTCACGGGAGGTGAGGACTCTTGAACGTTGCGAAACTTTGGTCATGCACAGTTTATGACTCTCAGTTCGGTGGTTGTAACTTTGAAACAGCAGAGACCCCGGGTAAACAAAGGGGTCCCCTCTGAAAGTTTTGGAGCAATTCACTGTCCATTACTCCATTTTCCATTTTTAAACCTGTAACAAAGATATTTACACAAACACAATTGGCAACTTTAGTTAATACCTCCAAGTTTTGTAGCGAAGGGGGGTCTGATTCTTGGTGCTACATGTAGACCTCCGTAGTGCAGGGGTTGCTATTGGCCTAGCAGGGCTCGCTATGCTTGCTACCACTGGTGTAATGCACTGCCTTCTAGCTACACTTCTAGTGAGTCTGGGTAGCACTGGCATGCTGGATCTCTCAGGGCTGCTGCTACCAACAGTGGGTACAGCAGATTCGCTGATAGCAGAGGGAGGCTCCGCCGGTCCGACGATGGGCATGGCATCATCCGGCGGGGTCTGTTGTGATTGCGGGTCCGGAGGATCTGGCACCACGTCTAGTCCAGGCGGGTTCGGTTGACGAAACGTTAAGACAGGTACCACGATGGCCTGATTTATTTGGGTCCAAGACTGGGGAAAATCACCAAGAACAGTGTGTATCATTTTCTCCTCTTCTGCCAGTGGAGAGGCTCTTGGACCTGTTTCCTTCTCCCTCAACTTATCGGGGCATACCTTAAGGTGGTCTCTGGATATTGCCGTTGAGGTTCCCCTCCATCTTTGCTGATGAGACAGACTTTGGTATTGTCGAAATCGGACGGCAGGATGGTATACGGTTCTGCTTCCCATTGGTCGTCAAGTTTGTGTAGCCTTCTCTTCCGCTTGAGTACCTGCTCGCCAGGCGGCAAGGGAATCACAGGAGCATGCTGGTTGTAGTCCCTTTCCTGTTTTTGCCTGGCCTGAGCGAGACTTCTTTCCACACATTCCTGTACTTTCCGGTACCTTTGCTGCCTCTCTGTATCCCAATCGGCATCCGGCGAGGTATCTTCAGGGGTCAAAACCCCCATGACCAGATCAACGGGCAACTTGTTAGACCTTCCTCGCATCAGGTACGCCGGTGTGCAGTTGGTAGAATTCACTGGGATGTGGTTGTACATGTCTACCAGGTCGGGCAATTTTGTTGGCCACAAGTTCCGCTCTTCTACAGGCAAGGTCTTCAGTAAGTCGATCACCACTTGGTTCATCTTTTCACACATCCCGTTGGTTTGGGGATGGTACGGTGTGGTTCTGATCTTCTTACACCCGTACAGATTGCAGAACTCCTGGAACACCTCCGCCTCAAACGCTGGTCCCTGATCGGTCAGTACCTTCTCCGGATACCCATGGGGCCGACAGAAGTACTGCTGGAAGGTTTTGGCGGCCGTCCTGGCCATTAGATCCTTGACAGGTACAACCACCAGGAACCTGGAATAGTGATCCACGATGGTGAGAGCATAAATATAGCCCGACCGGCTAGGTGTCAGCTTCATGTGGTCCAGCGCGACCAGTTCCAGCGGTCGTTTGGTGACAATAGGCTGCAAAGGAGCCCGTTGGCTGTCACGGTCCTTCCTGCGTAGGCTGCACGGGCCACACCCGACACCACTTTTCGATGGCTCTTTTCATGCCAAACCAATAGAATCTCCCTCAGAGTAGTCTCTCTAACTTCCTCCACCCGAAGTGTCCAGCCCCATCGTGGTACGCTCCCAGAACCATTGGCGCATCTTGCCTCGGAACCACTATCTGCCAAACCAATTCGTGAGTGCGGGGGTCAATACTTCTTCGGCACAGCTTACCATCGTGAATAAACAATTTGCTTCTCCCCTTCCACAGCTGTTGGGTTTCTTGTGGATCATCCGGGCCAGGATGCAAACCTGCCTGCGTAAGGAGTTCTTTCACCCGACGGACCGCAGGGTCACCATCCTGGGTCTCTGCCCACCCATGGTGGGGCAGGGGATTCAGCGTGGCATCCTGGTTGTTTCTGTGCCTGTTCTTCACATGATGGGAGCATTGAGTGGCTTTGGGGCGATGGAAAGCGGGCAGTTCTACTTCTTCAAGTGCCTCCGGGTCCTCACCCGTTTCTGGCAAATTGGGCATCCGGGACAAGGCATCGGCATTCGCATTCTTGCGTCCTGCCCGGTACTTGATGGTGAAGTCATAATTGGACAGCCGGGCCATCCACCGCTGTTCCAAGGCCCCGAGTTTTGCTGTGTCCAAGTGCGTTAGTGGATTGTTATCCGTGAAGACGGTAAATTTTGCTGAGGCCAGGTAGTGCTTGAACCTCTCCGTCACTGCCCAAACGATGGCGAGGAATTCCAGCTTGAAGGAACTGTAGTTGTCAGGGTTCCTTTCCGTGGGACGAAGTTTCCTGCTGGCGTAAGCGATTACCCTCTCCTTGCCTTTCTGGACCTGGGACAACACAGCTCCCAATCCTACGTTGCTGGCATCCGTATACAGTACAAACGGTTGATCATGCTCAGGGTAGGCCAGTACCTCTTCTCCCGTCAGCGCCATCTTCAAGCAAGTGAATGATCCTTCCAATCCTTCGTTCCAATCAAGTGGGGTACTCTTCCCTTTGGTCTTCTTGGATTGGCCAACCAACAGATCTTGCAATGGCGCGGCCTTCTTGGTGAAGTCCTTGATGAACCTCCGGTAATAGCCTACCAACCCGAGGAACTGCCGGACTTCATGAAGGTTGCTGGGCTTCTGCCAGTCCTTAATCACCGTAACCTTGTCGGGGTCTGGGGCCACTTCTTCAGCACTCACCACATGGCCGAGATACTGTACTTTGGGTTTCAGCAGGTGGCATTTGGATGGTTTCACCTTTAAGCCAAAGTTGCATAGGGCTTCAAACACCTCGGCCAGGTGCTTCAGATGGTCTTCGTAGGTCTTGGAGAAGACAATGACATCGTCCAGATACAGCAGTACAGTTTCAAAGTTCCTGTGCCCCAGACAGCACTCCATCATCCTCTGGAACGTCCCCGGGGCATTGCACAATCCGAAGGGCATGTAGTTAAATTCACAAAGACCCATCGGCGTCGTGAAGGCCGTCTTCTACTTGTCCGCCGCCGCCACGGGAACCTGCCAGTACCCACTGGTGAGATCCAATGTAGAGAAGTAGTTAGCAGATTTTAAAGCAGCCAGGGACTCCTCTATCCTGGGCAGTGGGTATGCATCTTTATGTGTAATGCGATTTAGCTGTCGATAATCCACACACATTCTCATTGTGCCATCTTTCTTCTTAACAAGGACTAATGGAGCTGCCCATGGGCTACAACTGTCCCTCACTACCCCAGCCTCCTTCATCTCTCGCAACATGTCCTTGGCACACTGATAATGAGCTGGGAATACAGGGCGGTATCTCTCTTTTATGGGTCGGTGATCCCCTGTGGGGATATGATGTTGGATCCCTTTTACCTGTCCAAAATCTAGGGGGTGTTTGCTAAAGACCCGCTCGTACTCATGAACCACCCTGTAGGCCCCCTGTTTCTGATGAGGTGGGGTAGAGTCAGTGCCCACGTGTAATTCCCGACACCAATCCTTCTGTTGCCCTGCAGAACCGTTGTTCTCCGCCGGATTGGACGGGACCAAGGGCCCAGGTGCCTGTATCACACTACTATTAACAGTAAACTGTTTGGCAAGTGTGGCATACTTGGCTAGCTGGACTTCTTCTTCCCTGCAATTGAGAACACGTACTGGCACCCTCCCCTTGCGGACGTCAACCACCCCTCTGGCTGTCAGCAGGGTAGGACTATTATCCGAATATATAGGTTCTACCAGGGCCTGATAGTCTTTACCCCTGAGGCCTATGGCTGCCCGACACCATATTAACATTTCACTCCTGAGGGGTATCGCAATGGGGTTTGAATTACTCACTGTGACACGACCAATTTCACCACGTCAGCTCCACCTGCTGTCTTTGCATCAGGGCCCTGATTTATTTTTGCAGGGCACGTTGTTCACTGTAGCCAGCTGTTTCTGCTACGTGTTGTAATAGGACAATAACTTCTGCAAGACAATTTTCTATAACATTAGTACCAATGGTCATCATGGGATTACACTCACGGCGGTCAATATCAACAATTACAATCCCTTGGGCCTTCAATTCCACCCGCCCCACTTTGATGGTGACCTCTTTATACCCCACTTGTGGCAATGGCTGACCATTACTGGCTATTATGGTGAAATCGTCATCGGAGCCACGAGTAATATCAGTGTCCTCCCAATACTGTTTATAAAGCACGTAAGGCATAGTCGTCACCTGAGAACCGGTGTCCAGCAAAGCGTTCATGGGGATACCGTCGATCACAACAGGAAGAACTGGTCGCCCTCCAACGTATTTGGCTCTCCAATGCTGCGGGCCTGATCGTCCTACTCCTGGGGGTTGGCCCTTTGCCCCAGGGGTTGCTCGTTTAAAGGACAGTACCTTGCAAGGTGGCCCACCTGGTGACAGCGGCGGCAGATAGGTCGTCCGTCCCGATGAAAGTGATCGTCGTCCCTGCCTCTGGTCGGCGGAGTCCTCCTCTGTCGCATCCAGGGGACATCCTCTGGTCTGGAGGCCAGCTGGATCTTCTCCTTGGGGGCCTCCTGTAGGGACTGCACAGTCCGGGCTAGGGCAGCAACGCTCTTGGTCAGCTCCTGCATCTGGAGGCGGAGTCCTGCGGGGGAGTCATCCTCTAAGCTCAGGGCATCGGCCTCGGCGGCAACTGGGCATCCAACGCCACCTCCTGGTGGTATGTGAGAGCTGGACGCCTGGGAGGCACTGCACGGCTGGACTGTCGCTCTTGTAGCGCCTGGATGGCTTTATCCTTGAATTGCGCAAAAGTCAGATCTGGGTTCTGCATGGCCAGGAAGTGCAGTTGGTGGCTGCACAGGAGCCCCTCAATGAACCGCTCCTTCAGGAGTTTATCTTCATCTTGCATGCTGCGGGGGTCACTCTGCTTGATGGCCCGCAGCGCCTCCTGGAGGTTAAGGGCATAGTCCCATAGGCTATCCTGCGGCCTCTGTTTGCACCCATAGAAAGTCAACTTAATTTCTGTAGCGGTGCGGGTGTCAAAGGTGGCTTTAAGCTTTGCAAAGACCTGCTGTGCAGTTCCCTTATCCGCGGCGGGCCAGGACTTCACTTCTCTCAGAGCTGCCCCAAAGAGTTGGCCGGTTATCATATGAACTTTCTGAGGCTCTGTCAGGGGATAGAACTCGAGCAGGCTGCAGATCCCCTCTTTAAAGTCAGTTAATGTATGGGACTCTCCAGAGTATCGCACGAGCCAGGCTGCTCCAGGTAGGTACGGCATGGAGAAGGGCATTATGGCTGTTGTAGCTGCAGCAGCCTCCGGCTGACGGATAGGGGTGGCGAGCTCTGCGGCAACCGGCTGTGGTACAAAGCTCGCGGCTGCGTCTACTGCGGGGGCCGGAGATGCCTCTGGGTCTACGGCTGCGACCGCCGCCTCTGCTCCCCCCGACTCAGACATGGTCGCTCCTTCCCCCTGCTGACCTGCTGGAAGTTGGTGTTCCTCTTCCGGGATCGTCGCTTTACCGCGTCTTCTGGTTCCGCGCTCTTTTTGACCGGCTCCGCCCACGATGCTATGGCTCCTCCCTTCGAGCGCGGCGATGGCGGCTTTTGGCGGCAAATAGCAACACACAGTCTTTGCAATAAGTCACAGTCCAAGCACAATAAATCACAGTTCCAAGGCACACATGACCTGATTCTTCAGGCTTAAGTAGATCCTGTTCGTGACGCCAAGATTGGAGCACCCCCAGACGCAGGGCCGCGGGGTACTCAGTTCTGGGGTTGTCACGGTGGCTAGACCCGGTCCGTGACCCTGCTAAGGGGCGTCCAATGAAAGTTGGGATAATGGTGCGTGGTGTAGGTCGCGGTGAATAACGAGGACACAGGGTTGCAGTCTCTTTACCTCTTTACTGAAGGCTTCAGGATCCGCACTCCAGAGCACTGTTAACAGGGCTGGCTGAGACCGGCCGGTCCGAAGGCACATCCAGAGTTCCCTTTGCAGGTGGAAATCAGTGTCTACCTTCTAGCGCCTGTGTGTTGTAGTACTTCCCTGCTGAGCACCACGGGATAGTCCTCACAACTGTCGTGTCTATTTCGGTTCTTTCTCTCTCCGTCCCCCAGATGATATGGATAGGACGCACCCGTATGACGGGGTAGGCCTGGAGCTATTTTATAGGGACCCTAGGGACGCCCCTCTCCCACAGTTTGCCTCCGTTGTCTTCGTTAATGGTGAGACAGCCAACCTATGGTTAACTGCCCGGCCGTAGTCTAAAGTAATGCGTGGAGTCTCTTACTTTCTCGGCGTTCTGGCCACCGGCTACGCACCTCAGAAGGATGTTGCTGATCTTGGGGCACGACTCCTTCTGGTATTATCTTTTTGCTGTATTTCCGTTCCTCACTTCTTCACAATAAACCTCGCTTCTTGTCCTTTCTTAGGAGTCTGCCGCTATAAGGCACAGGCACAACTCCGTAACGATCTTGTCTCTTTCTAGGACTCTGCCAGGATCCCACCCCTGACAGGTCCTCTCTCTAGCTCTTCCCAGCTACTTTCTCCTCAACTTCCTGTCCAACCCCCAGTTTTACCAGAGCGTGAGGAGTGGCCTACTAGATAGAACCACTCCCCCTGGTGGCCGGAGTGTGAAGTGTAGTGTGTGTGTGTGATACCTGGTCAGATGAACTCCTTTAGTGCAATCAGACGTAACATCACTCCCCCTTAGGGTGAGTGTCCACGGTCAGTAAACGCTGCGTGTTTGATGCTGCGCAGAGCTGCAGCGTCAAACACGCAGCGTCCAGATGTTCCAGCATAGTGGAGGGGATTTTAGGAAATCCCGTCTCCACTATGCGTGGAAACCCGCATCCGTCTTCCCTGCGACTCCGGACATGCTGCGCGTCTTTTCAGATCGCAGCATGTCCGTACACCTTGCGGGGACGCAGCGTCCCCGCAAGGCATAACACAGGGCGCTGTTATGACCCCAGTGGACAGGGTCTCAGAGGAACGTGTAAGTCTGCGAGATACAAAAATCCAGCTCATAGGGCTGTGGTAACTGGGTTGACCAAATAGCTACTCCTAACGCCAACACTAGAAGTAGCCGGGGATCATGCCTACGGTGATCGCTAGATGACACGCGCCAGCCGGAGAATCTAACTACCCCTAGGATAAGAAAACAAAGACCTCTCTTGCCTCCAGAGAAAGGGACCCCAAAGCAGGATACAAGCCCCCCACAAATAATAACGGTGAGGTAAGAGGAAATGACAAACACAGAAATGAACCAGGTTCAGCAAAGAGAGGCCAGCTAACTAATAGCAGAATAAAGCAAGATAACTTATCTGGTCAACAAAAACCCTATAAAAATCCACGCTGGAGATTCAAGAACCCCCGAACCGTCTAACGGTCCGGGGGGAGAACACCAGCCCCCTAGAGCTTCCAGCAAAGGTCAGGATACAGATTGGAACAAGCTGGACAAAAATACAAAACAAAACCAAAGCAAAAAGCAAGGAAGCAGACTTAGCTTGAAATACAGGAACCAGGATCAAAGGACAAGAGCACAACAGATTAGCTCTGAATTCAACGATGCCAGGCATAGAACTGAAGGTCCAGAGAGCTTATATAGCAACGCCCCTGAACTAACGGCCCAGGTGAGCAAATAGGAGAAGACAGAAGCTCCAGTGTCAAATCACTAATGACCACTAAAAGGAGCAAAACGCAATTCACAACAGTACCCCCCCCTTAGTGAGGGGTCACCGAACCCTCACCACGACCACCAGGGCGATCAGGATGAGCGGCGTGAAAGGCACAAACTAAATCGGCCGCATGAACATCAGAGGCGACCACCCAGGAATTATCTTCCTGACCATAGCCCTTCCACTTGACCAGGTACTGAAGCCTCCGCCTGGAGAGACGAGAATCCAAGATCTTCTCCACCACGTACTCCAACTCGCCCTCAACCAACACCGGAGCAGGAGGCTCAGCAGAAGGAACTACAGGCACAACGTACTGCCGCAACAAGGACCTATGAAACACGTTGTGGATAGCAAACGACACAGGAAGATCCAGACGAAAGGATACAGGATTAAGGATTTCCAATATCTTGTAAGGACCAATAAAACGAGGTTTAAATTTGGGAGAGGAAACCTTAATTGGAACAAAGCGGGAAGAAAGCCACACCAAATCCCCAACACGTAGTCGGGGACCCACACCGCGGCGGCGGTTGGCAAAGCGCTGAGCCCTCTCCTGTGACAACTTCAAGTTGTCCACCACAAGATTCCAGATCCGCTGCAACCTATCCACCACAGAATCCACCCCAGGACAGTCAGAAGGTTCCACATGACCCGAAGAAAAACGAGGGTGGAAACCAGAGTTGCAGAAAAACGGCGAAACCAAAGTGGCGGAACTAGCCCGATTATTAAGGGCAAACTCAGCCAACGGCAAGAAGGTCACCCAATCGTCCTGATCAGCAGAGACAAAACACCTCAAATAAGCCTCCAAAGTCTGATTAGTTCGCTCCGTCTGTCCATTAGTCTGAGGATGGAAAGCAGACGAAAACGACAAATCAATGCCCATCCTACTACAAAAGGATCGCCAGAATCTGGAAACGAACTGGGATCCTCTGTCTGACACAATATTCTCAGGAATGCCGTGCAAACGAACCACGTTCTGGAAAAACACAGGAACCAGATCGGAAGAGGAAGGCAGCTTAGGCAAAGGAACCAAATGGACCATCTTGGAGAAGCGATCACATATCACCCAGATAACAGACATGCCTTGAGACACCGGAAGATCAGAAATGAAATCCATGGAGATATGTGTCCAAGGTCTCTTAGGGACAGGCAAGGGCAAGAGCAACCCGCTGGCACGAGAACAGCAAGGCTTAGCTCGAGCACAAGTCCCACAGGACTGTACAAATGACCGCACATCCCTTGACAAGGAAGGCCACCAAAAGGATCTGGACACCAGATCTCTGGCGCCAAAAATTCCTGGGTGACCTGCCAACACCGAGGAATGAACCTCGGAAATGACTCTGCTGGTCCACTTATCAGGCACAAACAGTCGGTCAGGTGGACAAGAATCAGGCCTATCAGCCTGAAATCTCTGCAACACACGTCGCAGATCTGGAGAAATAGCTGACAAGATAACTCCATCCTTAAGAATACCAACAGGTTCAGCGACTCCAGGAGCATCAGGCACAAAGCTCCTGGAAAGAGCATCGGCCTTCACATTCTTTGAACCTGGTAAATACGAGACAACAAAGTCAAAACGGGAGAAAAACAATGACCAGCGGGCCTGTCTAGGATTCAGGCGTTTAGCAGACTCGAGATACATCAGATTTTTGTGATCAGTCAAGACCACCACACGATGCTTAGCACCCTCGAGCCAATGACGCCACTCCTCAAATGCCCATTTCGTGGCCAACAACTCCCGATTGCCCACATCATAATTTCGCTCAGCAGGCGAAAACTTCCTAGAGAAAAAGGCGCAAGGTCTCATAACAGAGCAACCAGGGCCTCTCTGCGACAAAACGGCCCCTGCTCCAATCTCTGAAGCATCCACCTCAACCTGAAAGGGAAGCGAGACATCAGGCTGGCACAAAACAGGCGCCGAAGTAAACCGACGTTTCAACTCCTGGAAAGCCTCCACGGCAGCAGGAGCCCAATTAGCCACATCGGAGCCCTTCTTGGTCATATCCGTCAAAGGTTTCACAATGCTAGAAAAATTAGCGATAAAACGACGGTAGAAGTTAGCGAAACCTAAGAACTTCTGAAGACTCTTAACTGACGAGGGCTGAGTCCAATCAAGAATAGCTCGGACCTTGACTTTGTCCATCTCCACAGCAGAAGGGGAAAAAATGAACCCCAAAAAGGGAACCTTCTGTACACCAAAAAGACACTTTGAGCCCTTGACAAACAAAGAATTTTCACAGAAAATTTTAAAGACCATCCTGACCTGCTCCACATGCGAGTCCCAATTATCAGAAAAAACCAGAATATCATCCAGATAAATGATCAAAAATTTATCCAGATAGTTCCGAAAAATGTCATGCATAAAGGACTGAAAAACTGAAGGGGCATTAGAGAGCCCAAAAGGCATCACCAAGTACTCAAAATGCCCTTCGGGCGTATTGAATGCGGTTTTCCATTCATCACCTTGCTTAATGCGCACAAGGTTGTACGCACCACGAAGGTCTATCTTGGTGAACCACTTGGCACCTTTAATCCGGGCAAACAAGTCAGACAACAGCGGCAAAGGATACTGAAATTTGACAGTGATCTTATTTAAAAGCCGATAGTCAATACAAGGCCTCAAAGATCCGTCCTTTTTAGCCACAAAAAAGAATCCCGCACCAAGAGGGGAAGAAGACGGACGGATGTGTCCTTTCTCCAGAGACTCCTTGATATATGAACGCATAGCGGTATGTTCAGGTATCGACAGATTAAACAGTCTTCCCTTAGGAAACTTACTGCCTGGAATCAAATCTATTGCACAGTCACATTCCCTATGAGGAGGCAATGCACTGGACCTGGACTCGCTAAAGACATCCTGATAATCAGACAAATACTCCGGAACTTCCGAAGGCGTAGAAGAAGCAATAGACACAGGCAGGGAATCCTCATGAATACCACGACAGCCCCAACTTGACACTGACATAGCCTTCCAGTCCAGGACTGGATTATGGGTCTGTAACCATGGCAGCCCCAAAACAACCACATCATGCATTTTATGCAAAACAAGAAAACGTATCACCTCGCGGTGTTCAGGAGTCATGCACATGGTAACCTGTGTCCAATACTGCGGTTTATTTTCTGCCAATGGCGTAGCATCAATACCCCTAAGAGGGATAGGATTTTCTAATGGTTCAAGAATAAAACCACAGCGCTTAGCAAATGAGAGATCCATAAGACTCAGGGCAGCACCTGAATCTACAAACGCCATGACAGGATAAGATGACAGTGAGCAAATCAAAGTTACAGACAGAATAAACTTAGGATGCAAATTACCAACGGTGACAGGACTAACAACCTTAGATATACGTTTAGAGCATGCTGAGATAACATGTGTAGAATCACCACAGTAGTAGCACAAGCCATTCTGGCGTCTATGAATTTTCCTCTCATTTCTAGTCAGGATTCTATCACATTGCATCAAATCAGGTGTCCGTTCAGACAACACCATGAGGGAATTTGCGGTTTTTCTATCACATTGCATCAAATCAGGTGTCCGTTCAGACAACACCATGAGGGAATTTGCGGTTTTGCGCTCCCGCAACCGCCGGTCAATTTGAATAGCCAGGGCCATGGTATCATTCAGACCTGTGGGAATAGGAAAACCCACCATAACATTCTTAATGGCTTCAGAAAGGCCATTTCTAAAATTAGCAGCCAGTGCACACTCGTTCCAATGTGTCAGCACGGACCATATCCGAAATTTTTGGCAATACACTTCAGCCTCGTCCTGGCCCTGAGACATAGCCAGCAAGGCTTTTTCAGCCTGAATCTCAAGATTGGGTTCCTCATAAAGTAAACCGAGCGCCAGAAAAAACGCATCAATATCAGCCAATGCCGGATCTCCTGGCGCCAACGAAAAAGCCCAATCTTGAGGGTCACCCTGTAAGAATGAAATAACAATTTTTACTTGTTGAGCAGAGTCTCCAGACGAACAGGGTCTCAGGGACAAAAACAATTTACAATTATCCCTGAAATTCCTAAACTTAAATCGGTCTCCTGAAAACGGTTCAGGAATCGGTATCTTGGGTTCAGACCTAGGATTTCTGATAACATAATCTTGTATACCCTGCACACGAGCAGCAAGCTGGTCCACACTTGTAATCAAGGTCTGGACATTCATGTCTGCAGCAAGCTTAAGCCACTCTGAGGTAAAGGGGAAAAGAAAAAAAAAAAAAAAAAAAAATGAGAGAGAAAAAAAAAACCTCAAAATTTTCTTTCTTATAATCCCACTTCTGCAATGCATCAAACATTCAATACAGGCCTGGCATACTGTTATGACCCCAGTGGACAGGGTCTCAGAGGAACGTGTAAGTCTGCGAGATACAAAAATCCAGCTCATAGGGCTGTGGTAACTGGGTTGACCTAATAGCTACTCCTAACGCCAACACTAGAAGTAGCCGGGGATCATGCCTACGGTGATCGCTAGATGACACGCGCCAGCCGGAGAATCTAACTACCCCTAGGATAAGAAAACAAAGACCTCTCTTGCCTCCAGAGAAAGGGACCCCAAAGCAGGATACAAGCCCCCCACAAATAATAACGGTGAGGTAAGAGGAAATGACAAACACAGAAATGAACCAGGTTCAGCAAAGAGAGGCCAGCTAACTAATAGCAGAATAAAGCAAGATAACTTATCTGGTCAACAAAAACCCTATAAAAATCCACGCTGGAGATTCAAGAACCCCCGAACCGTCTAACGGTCCGGGGGGAGAACACCAGCCCCCTAGAGCTTCCAGCAAAGGTCAGGATACAGATTGGAACAAGCTGGACAAAAATACAAAACAAAACCAAAGCAAAAAGCAAGGAAGCAGACTTAGCTTGAAATACAGGAACCAGGATCAAAGGACAAGAGCACAACAGATTAGCTCTGAATTCAACGATGCCAGGCATAGAACTGAAGGTCCAGAGAGCTTATATAGCAACGCCCCTGAACTAACGGCCCAGGTGAGCAAATAGGAGAAGACAGAAGCTCCAGTGTCAAATCACTAATGACCACTAGAAGGAGCAAAACGCAATTCACAACAGGGCGCTATGGGAGAGAGCGATGATCCCGGATGTGTACAGTTAACACATCCGGCATGATCGCGTCCCAGAAAGGGGGCGGGGCTTAGCGCCGAGCGGCTTCGCCGCTCCGGCGATACCGCCGGCCATCCTGACCGTGGACACGCACCCTTAGTGGCAGAGCAACATTACTGCAACGACCAGGACTCTGGGGCGCTGCAATTGTATATATATGTTCATCTCCCCTTGAGGAAGCGGCGTGTGTACGTCGCGAAACGCGCGTCGGGGGCTATCCACCGGTGGGACCCCTTTTCCTCTTCCCCCCTCTGCATGGGTAAGCATGGCGCTGACATTTATTGCGGATGTGTTTTGGGGCAGCTAATTATATGCATTGCTGCACTTGCCTTATGTCTCTTGCTGGTCTCCTACAGTTACTTTGTTTATGTGTCATGTACTTTCCATGCTGTTACTACTCTCTGCTATGCAATGCTCTCTTATATACCATTGTGTGGGACCCTCTTATATAGGGGTTATCATATGTGGATAATTGTCCACTGTTCCCAGTGTCCCCACCGTGCATAGCATTGGGGTGAATTGGTTCAGGGTTGTTTCTCTTCCCCTTTCATACAGTGCTGTGGAATACTTGGTACTAGTACCTATGTCCTGTTTTTAATATTTGTATTAATAAAGGTTTCTTATACATTTGTACCCTTGGCTCTTGGTTCTCCTGTTCTCTGATATTTATGTTTTGAGCGAGGAACTTTACTATCCGGGTTATTACCTTATATAGTCACTTGTACTTTATCCCGGTTCAGTTTGCTATGTATCTGGATTTTCTGCTAATATTAATTGTATATAGTTAACTCTTTTTGCTGCTTTAAATCCGACTAGGGTTATGCCTTAAAGGGGTCCTCAGTTCAAGGAGGATTCCAAGTTCTGCAGCCGTCCAGGGTATTTCTTAAAGGGGTCCCATGTTAAAGGGATCCTGCGTTTTGCACAAGTTACTCGTTGCACTAGTTACTTTAAAGAACTGCAGAATCATGGACTATGCATGATCGGAACTTACATGTAAATAGTTTGCACCTTCTTAAAGGTGCTTCCTACTGGTTTTACAACGGAGGCTTTTACTGAGACTGCCTCCAACAGAGACTGTTGCTAATCTTGTTGTGAGAACTGCTTTGCTTTTCAGAGACCTGAAGAAAAACCCGTTGGTGCGGCAGAATTCCGGGTCAGGATACACGCCTTGTAGCCCACCCAAGCCAACGTTGGGGGTTAATAACGGGTCCCTCGCATCGTTCCTGCTGTTATAATGTTAATATTGATTATTTTGCACTACCTCAGGAAAGACTTGAGTTCGCCCTTAAAGGGAATGTTTAAACTGTTGTATTTGAAAGAGTATATTAAAGAGTTAATATAAAAGTTAGAATGAAGTTTACATAGTCGATAGTATGTAGCTGGAGATATAGAGAATGATAATAAAATTGAGATTGAGACAGATAATAGAAAAATGTTTAATGATGCACTCTTGAATAAATTGAAGAAAATAAATTAAACTCGTGGGGGTTGGTTGAAACTTTGCACTTAGAAAAGAATAGGAGTAATAAAATGTTGATTTGCACTTAAGAGATAGTATACCCATATGGGTAATTGTATTTCATAATTAGTAACTGTTTTCTACTTTTATTAAAATGGGCCCATAATGTACATATGTTTATTATGCAACGTTCACGTGTTCTCACCTCCCATAAAGGGAAGCACAGTTATATTAACTTGTTTTACAGCATTTAAAAAGGTGTATGTCTTTTGCTAATGTATTGTTGTTTTCTTTTCCCAGTCCAGGAGTACTGGATTTAATGGGAGGGAGCGCCAAAGGGTCCTGGTCGTTGCACCAATGTCATTTTCCTCTAGGGGGGAGTGATATTACGTTTGGAGGCAAAGACAGACAACTGAATCCAGATATCACAAACATGCAACACATTTCGCACTCCAGGCCACCAGGGGGAGCTCTGGTCCTATTTACTAGGGCACTCCTCACACTTAGGTTAAACTGGTTGCCTGGGGAGGAAGTTAGTTAGTTGCTGGCTCAGCTTCGCTCAGTTAGTTGGTCCCTGACAGGGGTGGGATCCTGTCAGAGGTCGAGACAGAAGGAACACGGAGCTGTGCCTGCCCTAAGTGCGGCAGCTTCTAGAAAGAGACACTGAAGGAGAACTGTATTGTAGAGAGGGTGAAATAAGTCATAGCAAAGGAGTGGATATCAGAGGGGTTCTGCCCTACACAGGCTGCCTCCTTCTGAGGCGCAGGATCCCGGTAGCCGGAACACCGAGGGAGCAACAGTCCTTTATGCCTTGCTCCAGAGACCGGCAGGACAGCTAATTTCACGTTACCTGCCCGCCCTACACCCAGGAGGCAAGGTGGCACCGCTTAGAGGCTGGGGCATGATAGAGTCCCTGTAAAACGCCTCAAGCCACCGGTCATACGGGTTTGTCCTATCCATCTGGGGGACAGAGAGAGAAACATAACATCTACAACATCTGTGAGGACCTTATGAGACACTTAGCAGTAAGGTACTACAACACCACGGTGCTAGAGGAAGGCTACTGATTTCTACCTGGACAAGGGGACTCTGGATTTGCCTCCAAACCGGCCGGACTCTGCCCTGTGGTCTGGTACCCTGGACTGCGGATGCTGAAGCCTTCAGTAAAAGGTAAAGAGACTGCAACCTTGTGTCCTCGTTCTTCACTGTGCCTCTCACCATCCACCATCTACACACTGGGAAACCCTGGGGACATACTTCACCTGTGGAAAGGTATACCATCTAGCTGCCATAACATCACCCCAGCGGACCCCTTAAAGCAGCGTCGGTCACCCTGACTGAATACCACAGGTGACGTCACGAACATTTCACCTTTAAAGACCTTTCCCTTTTACACAGACATCCCAGAGCCACGGACCGGGTCAGCCACCGTGACATCCCCCTGTGAACCGAAGGACACGGTACCGAGTACCCCACTGCCCTGACGGGGCGATTCACATACATGAAGACTAATTTTCAAACAGTCTTGTTTACTGATGAGTGTCGAGTAACCCTGGACGGTCCAGATGGATGGAGTAGTGGATGGTTGGTGGATGGCCACCATGTCCCAACAAGGCTGCGACGTCAGCAAGGAGGTGGAGGAGTCATGTTTTGGGGAAACAGCTGGTAGGGCCCTTTAAGGTTCCTGAAGGTGTGAAAATGACCTCTGCAAAGTATATAGAGTTTCTGACTGACAACTTTCTTCCATAGTATAAAAAGCAGAAACGTGCAAAAGTTCTTGTTTCTTTATTCACGTATACAGACATCACCAGGTGCTCTAAGATATACAGTGATTGCGGACAATAAGGTTAACGTTTCGACCAGGAACGGTCTTTGTCAAAACCTCACTTGTGCCAGGAGGATAAATGGAGGATAGAGAGAATGTAGGGAGTGAATCCCAATAGGGCAGTTCTAGTAGAAGTTCAGGGAAATCATGTCCGCCTTGTTGGTCAATGATCTCTGAGGGTGGGAGGCAGTTCACATCAAAACAGCAGCTCTGGGAGGCTATTCTGACTTCATGCAAAGAAATACAAGCAGAAACTCTCCAAAAACTCACAAGTTCAATGGATGCAAGAATTGTGAAGGTGAACTCAAAAGAAGGGCTCCTATGTTAACATGTAACTTGGCCTTTTAGGATGTTTTGGAGTTAAATAGCTTTTTGTTCAGTGGATGTGACCTCCTAATGCTGCAAATTCCACAAATGAGCATTTTCAGTTCTTTAAAACATCAAATGTTTAGAAATTCTACTGTGCCTAATAATTTGGAACAGTGCATTTTGAGTTCGTATTCATTTTGGAGATTATACTGTTATCATTGGGAGGTTTCTTCAATAAAATTCGAGGTATACTCTAACGGGTGATGACTTTTATTAGACTGACTGTCATTTGCACCGATCATTTAGGAAAATCCGGAAAAAATGTAATTTGCATAATAATTTGGAACATGGTGTATATATTTCACCCTACAAGCACTCTGACTGACTGACAGATTCAATGTGAGTCTGATCAGTTTTTGGTCAGATGCGAGTGTTCTGATTGGATAGATGAGGCATTTAATACGTCCGTCTGATTGGGTAGAAAGTGGTTAGATATGTCTAGGTGGCCAAGATGGTGCAGCAAAGGCAGATATTAGAGTCTCCCCAAGTTTGTCAATCTGGCCATGAACCTGGGAGTGGGCACAGGACAGTTCAGGAGCTTGTAGTCGGGTCGGGTGCGTGTGACACAAATTAACCCGTGAGTAGCAAATAATCAGCTGAGACCAAGGACATATGGGGAACCATCAGAGACCTAATACTGAGGGTGTAGACTGGGAACCAGGAGACTCCTCAATAAGATGCTGACCAGATCTCAAAGACTCGTCACAACGTGCAGGTTACAGAAGGTACAGTCCACTATCGCGACAGCTCTGTAGGGAGGATCGCTTACACCAGCAGGTAGGAAAGGGTGGCGCACCGTTCGGCGCTCCCGTGTGCAGCCCGCAGGGGGCGCTACCGCCCTCTCTACACATGACAGCTCGCGGTTACATCTGTGCGGGAGTCGTAGCTGGATGCAGAGAGGAGAAGGAGCCGGAGCCTCTGACTTGTTGATTTCCATCAGGAACCTGCAGAAACATGAAAATCTGGGAGCAGCGAGAGCGGAGAGAGGCCTGAAGGAGCCGGAGGCAGGAGCGGCGGCAGCACCGGGAGGCGGCTGGATGCTGAGCCAGTCATCCGGAGCCCGTGCATGAGGTACAGCCGCTCATTTCAGCCTTGTAGACTTTAAAGGCGCAGGGTGTATTTATTGTGCAGGCGGCAGGGACGTGCGCGGAGCGGCAGCTTCTCCTGCACCCGGGCGGCATCGGCAGTGACAGGTGGAGGCCGGATCCGTCCGTGACTGACAGACCAGTGAGCACCGACAGCGGGAGCAGGACACCGCAAGATGGCCACCAACATCTACCCTCTACAGAGGGCAAAAGATGCAACTCCGACAGGTGGCCAGACAACCACCCCCATCCTCCCATCACAGGACTGGACGTGGACACCACTGTCCCCATCATATCACTGGACGTGGACATCACTCTCCTCATCATATCACTGGACGTGGACACTACTCTCCCCATCATATCACTGGATATGGACACTACTCTCCCCATCATATCACTGGACGTGGACACTACTCTCCCCATCATATCACTGAACGTGGACACTACGCTCCCCATCATATCACTGGACGTGGACACTACTCTCCCCATCCTATCACTGGACGTGGACACTACTCTCCCCATCATATCACTGGACGTGGACACTACACTCCCCATCATATCACTAGACGTGGACACTACACTCCCCATCATATCACTGGATGTGGACACTACTCTCCCCATCATGTCACTGACGTGGACACTACTCTCCCCATCATATCACTAGACGTGGACACTACTCTCCCCATCATATCACTGAACGTGGACACTACTCTCCCCATCATATCACTGAACGTGGACACTACTCTCCCCATCATATCACTGAACGTGGACACTACTCTCCCCATCATATCACTGAACGTGGACACTACTCTCCCCATCATATCACTGGACGTGAACACTACTCTCCCCATCATATCACTGGACGTGGACACTACTCTCCCCATCATATCACTGGACGTGGACACTACTCTCCCCATCATATCACAGAACATGGACACTACTCTCCCCATCATATCACTGGAAGTGGACACTACTCTCCCCATCATATCACAGAACGTGGACACTACTCTCCCCATTATATCACTGGACGTGGACACTACTCTCCCCATCATATCACTGGACGTGGACATCACTCTCCCCATCATATCACTGAATGTGGACACTACTCTCCCCATCATATCACTGAACGTGGACGCTACTCTCCCCATCATATCAGTGAACGTAGAAATCACTCTCCCCATCATGTTACTGGACACTACTCTCCCCGTCATAATACTGGACGTGGACACTACTCTTCCCATCATAGCACTGAACGTGGACACTACTCTCCCCATCATATCACACTGACACTGAACATAGACACTACTCTCCCCATCATATCACTGAACGTGGACACTACTCTCCCCATCATAATGCTCGATGTGGATAGTAATCTCCCCATCTTATCACTGGATTTGGACACTACTCTCCCCATCATAATAATGGATATGGACACTACTCTCCCCATTATATCACTGCACATGATCACTACTCTCCCCTTTATACCACTGGACGTGGACATTACTCTCCCCATCATATCACTGGACACTACTCTCACCATCATATCACTGGACGTGGACATTACTCTCCTCATATCACTGGACGTGGACATTGCTCTCCCCATCATATCACTGGATGTGGACACTACTCTCCCCATCATATCACTGGACGTGGACACTGCACTCCCCATTATACCACTTGGTGTGGACACTACTCTCCCCATCATAATACTACATGTGGGCACTACTTTCCTCATCAAATCACTGGATGTGGTCGCTACTCTCCCCATAATAATGGACGTGGACACTACTCTCTCCCTATCAAAATTACTAGACTTGGACACTATTTTCCACATCATATTACAAGACGTGAACTCTACTCTTTCCATCATACTACTGTATGTGAACACTACTCTCCTCATCGAATTACTGGACGTGGACACTACTCTCCTCATCATATAACTGGACATGAACACTACTCTCCCAATTACATAACTGGACATGAACACTACTCTCCCCATCATAGTACTGGATGTGACCCTTACTCTCATCATATTACTGGATGTGAACACTACTCCCCCCCATCAAATTGGTGGACGTGGACACTCCTCTCCCTTTCATATTACTGGATATGGACACTACTCTCCCCGTCATATAACTGGACACAAGCACTACTCTCCCCATCATATTATTGGACGGGGACACTACTCTCCCCATCGTATTACTAAATGTGGAGACTAATATCCTTAACATATTACTCAACGTGGACACTACTTTCCCCATCATATTACGTGGACATATTGCTGGACAAGGACACTTCTCTGTTCATCATATTACTGGATGTGGACACTACTCTCCTCATCATGTAACTGGAAGAGTACACTTCTCGCCCCATCATAGTTTGTGGACATATTACTGGATGTGGACACTACTCTCACCATCATATTATTGCACGTGGACTTTACTCTCCCCATATTACTGGACATGGACACTACTTTTCCTGTCATCTTGCTGGACGTGGACACTACTCTCCCCATCATATTCCTGGATGTGGACACTACTCTCCCCATCATATTCCTGGATGTGGACACTACTCTCCCCATCATAATGCTCGATGTGGATACTAATCTCCCCATCTTATCACTGGATTTGGACACTACTCTCCCCATCATAATAATGGACATAGATACTACTCTCCCCATCATATCACTGAACGTGGACACTACTCTCCCCATCATAATGCTCGATGTGGATACTAATCTCCCCATCTTATCACTGGATTTGGACACTACTCTCCCCATCATAATAATGGACATAGATACTACTCTCCCCATCATATCACTGAACGTGGACACTACTCTCCCCATCATAATGCTCGATGTGGATACTAATCTCCCCATCTTATCACTGGATTTGGACACTACTCTCCCCATCATAATAATGGACATAGATACTACTCTCCCCATCATATCACTGGACGTGGACACTACCCTCCCCATCATATCACTGGATGTGGACGTCACTCTCCCTATCATGTCACTGGACGTGGACACTACTCTCCCCATCATATCACTGGACGTGGACATCACTCTCCCCATCATATCACTGGACGTGGACACTACTCTCCCCATCATATCACTGGACGTGGACACTACTCTCCCCATCATATCACTGGACGTGAACACTACTCTCCCCATCATATCACTGGACGTGGACACTACTCTCCCCATCATATCACTGGACGTGGACACTACTCTCCCCATCATATCACAGAACATGGACACTACTCTCCCCATCATATCACTGGAAGTGGACACTACTCTCCCCATCATATCACAGAACGTGGACACTACTCTCCCCATTATATCACTGGACGTGGACACTACTCTCCCCATCATATCACTGGACGTGGACATCACTCTCCCCATCATATCACTGAATGTGGACACTACTCTCCCCATCATATCACTGAACGTGGACGCTACTCTCCCCATCATATCAGTGAACGTAGAAATCACTCTCCCCATCATGTTACTGGACACTACTCTCCTCGTCATAATACTGGACGTGGACACTACTCTCCCCATCATAGCACTGAACGTGGACACTACTCTCCCCATCATATCACACTGACACTGAACATAGACACTACTCTCCCCATCATATCACTGAACGTGGACACTACTCTCCCCATCATAATGCTCGATGTGGATAGTAATCTCCCCATCTTATCACTGGATTTGGACACTACTCTCCCCATCATAATAATGGATATGGACACTACTCTCCCCATTATATCACTGCACATGATCACTACTCTCCCCTTTATACCACTGGACGTGGACATTACTCTCCCCATCATATCACTGGACACTACTCTCACCATCATATCACTGGACGTGGACATTACTCTCCTCATATCACTGGACGTGGACATTGCTCTCCCCATCATATCACTGGATGTGGACACTACTCTCCCCATCATATCACTGGACGTGGACACTGCACTCCCCATTATACCACTTGGTGTGGACACTACTCTCCCCATCATAATACTACATGTGGGCACTACTTTCCTCATCAAATCACTGGATGTGGTCGCTACTCTCCCCATAATAATGGACGTGGACACTACTCTCTCCCTATCAAAATTACTAGACTTGGACACTATTTTCCACATCATATTACAAGACGTGAACTCTACTCTTTCCATCATACTACTGTATGTGAACACTACTCTCATCATCGAATTACTGGTCGTGGACACTACTCTCCTCATCATATAACTGGACATGAACACTACTCTCCCAATTACATAACTGGACATGAACACTACTCTCCCCATCATAGTACTGGATGTGACCCTTACTCTCATCATATTACTGGATGTGAACACTACTCCCCCCCATCAAATTGGTGGACGTGGACACTCCTCTCCCTTTCATATTACTGGATATGGACACTACTCTCCCCGTCATATAACTGGACACAAGCACTACTCTCCCCATCATATTATTGGACGGGGACACTACTCTCCCCATCGTATTACTAAATGTGGAGACTAATATCCTTAACATATTACTCAACGTGGACACTACTTTCCCCATCATATTACGTGGACATACTGCTGGACAAGGACACTTCTCTGTTCATCATATTACTGGATGTGGACACTACTCTCCTCATCATGTAACTGGAAGAGTACACTTCTCGCCCCATCATAGTTTGTGGACATATTACTGGATGTGGACACTACTCTCACCATCATATTAATGCACGTGGACTTTACTCTCCCCATATTACTGGACATGGACACTACTTTTCCTGTCATCTTGCTGGACGTGGACACTACTCTCCCCATCATATTCCTGGATGTGGACACTACTCTCCCCATCATATTCCTGGATGTGGACACTACTCTCCCCATCATATTCCTGGATGTGGACACTACTCTCCCCATCATATTGTTGGACATGGACACTACTCTCCCATCACAGTACTGAACGTGGACACTACTCTCCTCATATTGCTGGATGTGGACACTACTCTCCCATCATATTGCTGGATGTAGATACTACTCTCCCATCATATTGCTGGATGTGGACACTACGCTCCCCATCATATTGTTGGACGTGGACACTACTCTCCCATCACAATGCTGGACGCGGACACTACTCTCCCCATCATATTGCTGGATGTGGACACTACTCTCCCATCATTTGTTTGTCGTGGACACTACTCTCCTATCACAATACTGGATGCAGACACTACTCTCCCCATCATATTGTTGGATGTGGACAGTACTCTGCCATCATATTGTTGGACGCGGACACTACTCTCCCCATCATATTGTTGGACGTGGACACTACTCTCTCATCACAATATTGAATGTGGACACTACTCTCCCATCACATTACTGGACGTGGACACTACTCTCCCATCATATTGCTGGACGTTGACACTACTCTCCCATAACATTACTGGACGTGGACACTACTTTCCCATCATTTTGTTGGATGTGGACACTACTCTCCCATCACAATACTGGACGTGGACACTACTCTCCTCATTGCTGGACATGGCCACTACTCTCCCATCACATTACTGGATGTGGTCACTACTCTCCCCATAATATTGCTTGACGTGGACACTACTCTCCCCATCATATTATTGGACATGAGCACTACTCTTCCATCACATTACTGGATGTGGACACTACTGTCCCCAAAATATTGCTCAACATGGACACTACTCTCCCATCACATTATTGGACATGGACACTACTTTCCCATCATTTTGTTGGATGTGGACACTACTCTCCCATCACAATACTGGACGCGGACACTACTCTCCCCATCATATTGTTGGACGTGGACACTACTCTCCCATCATTTTGTTGGACGTGGACACTACTCTCCTCATTGCTGGACATGGCCACTACTCTCCCATCACATTACTGGATGTGGTCACTACTCTCCCCATAATATTGCTTGACGTGGGCACTACTCTCCCATCACATTACTGGACGAGGGCACTACTCTCCCATCACATTACTGGGCGAGGGCACTACTCTCCCATCACATTACTGGACGTGGGCACTACTCTCCCATCACATTACTGGATGTGGGCACTACTCTCCCATCACATTACTGGACGTTGGCACTACTCTCCCATCACATTACTGGACGTGGGCACTACTCTCCCATCACATTACTGGACGTGGGCACTACTCTCCCATCACATTACTGGACGTGGGCACTACTCTCCCATCATATTACTGGACGTGGGCACTACTCTCCCATCACATTACTGGACGTGGGCACTACTCTTCCATCACATTACTGGACGTGGGCACTACTCTCCCATCACATTACTGGACGTGGGCACTACTCTCCCATCATATTACTCGACATGGGCACTACTCTCCCATCACATTACTGGACGTGGGCACTACTCTCCCATCACATTACTGGACGTGGGCACTACTCTCCCATCACATTACTGGACGTGGGCACTACTCTCCCATCACATTACTGGACGTGGGCACTACTCTCCCATCACATTACTGGACGTGGGCACTACTCTCCCATCACATTACTGGACGTGGGCACTACTCTCCCATCACATTACTGGACGTGGGCACTACTCTCCCATCACATTACTGACGTGGACACTACTCTCCCATCATATTGCTGGACGTTGACATTACTCTCCCATAACATTACTGGACGTGGACACTACTTTCCCATCATTTTGTTGGATGTGGACACTACTCTCCCATCACAATACTGGACGCGGACACTACTCTCCCCATCATATTGTTGAACGTGGACACTACTCTCCCATCATTTTGTTGGACGTGGACACTACCCTCCCATCACAATACTGGACGTGGACACTACTCTACTCATTGCTGGACATGGCCACTACTCTCCCATCACATTACTGGATGTGGTCACTACTCTCCCCATAATATTGCTTGACGTGGACACTACTCTCCCCATCATATTATTGGACGTGAGCACTACTCTTCCATCACATTACTGGATGTGGACACTACTGTCCCCAAAATATTGCTCAACATGGACACTACTCTCCCATCACATTATTGGACGTGGACACTACTTTCCCATCATTTTGTTGGATGTGGACACTACTCTCCCATCACAATACTGGACGCGGACACTACTCTCCCCATCATATTGTTGGATGTGGACACTACTCTCCCATCATTTTGTTGGACTTGGACACTACTCTCCCATCAGAATACTGGACGTGGACACTACTCTCCTCATTGCTGGACATGGCCACTACTCTCCCATCACATTACTGGATGTGGTCACTACTCTCCCCATAATATTGCTTGACGTGGGCACTACTCTCCCATCACATTACTGGACGAGGGCACTACTCTCCCATCACATTACTGGACGTGGGCACTACTCTCCCATCACATTACTGGACGTGGGCACTACTCTCCCATCACATTACTGGACGTGGGCACTACTCTCCCATCACATTACTGGTCGTGGGCACTACTCTCCCATCACATTACTGGACGTGGGCACTACTCTCCCATCACATTACTGGACGTGGGCACTACTCTCCCATCACATTACTGGATGTGGGCACTACTCTTTCATCATATTACTGGATGTGAGCACTACTTTCCCATCACATTACTGGATGCGGGCACTACTCTCCCATCACATTACTGGACGTGGGCACTACTCTCCCATCATATTATTGGACTTGGGCACCACTCTCCCATCACATTACTGGACATGGGCACTATTCTCCCATTACATTACTGGATGTGGGCACTACTCTCCCCATCATATTACTGGATGTGGACACTACTGTTCCCATTGCATTACTTTACGTGGACACCATTTCATCACAAGACTGGATTTACCCTTCTGGTCACACAATAGTTTTACCATTAGTTCTACACAACCCAATATAGAGACAGCACATGATTCGTTGTTGTATTAGCACCTGTTTTTTTGTTTAATTTTTAGTGTTTTGTTGTTGTTTTTTTGCACCAAAGTCATCTTTCCATTTGCGTCTTCGCTGAGGTCTATTCTTTATGTGTTCATCTGCCTTTTTTACGTCCGCCATTGTGGCCGGGGCTTTGAATTTCCAGATTTTTTTTGCCCGATTTATCATTTGCGACATTTCAAAAAGTTGCCAAGTTTTTTGCAAATGTCCTCCATCCACCCCACGGAGTGATTTTATGTATGCCTGAATTTTTCGCAACATTTTACGAAATGTGCAACTTTGTATGCTAAAAAGTTGCAAATACGATTAGAGACAGAAAAACAGATAATTTTTTTACTTTGTCTAAAATTCATGAACCATGTCAGTCATTTGGATGATCTTGGTGCAAAAAAAACCCAAAACCGTCAGCAAGTCTCACAGAGACCTATTGAAAAGTGACTTAAAAAATCCACAAATGATGAATCATGTTCGTAGTGTGCAGAGGTAACATTGTAAGGTTGTCTGTGGTACTGCACACCCTGATAGGTTGTAGTGGTATAGGACATCTAATATCTGTAGTAAGTTACACAATGGGTAGCAGTAATGTAGTGATGATTCCTGCTGTATCCTACAGTCTATATCCCTACTATATATACGGTAGGTCACCGGCAGAGGAATCATGTTCATAGGACCCCACTTTACAATGTATAACTATTATATAGTGCAGAAATATACCTATGAGTATGGTACCTGTAGGGCACGAGCAAACAACGACAAGTATTGTAGGCCGGAAGCCGAGTAGTAATACAGGCGGTATTCTATACGGTCTGTACATACATACACACCTCTCAAATTTATCAGCTTCCTGTACAAAACAGTTACAAAACTTCCTGTACAAAATGTTACCCTCCGTGATCCTTGGTATTACCTTCTCCCTGTACAGAGCAGGCCTCAGTGTTATCCTGTCTTCGGTGTTGCCCTCTCCCTATGCAAAGCGGCTCTTAGAGTTACCCTCTCCCTATACAGAGCAGTCCTTGGTGTTACCCTCTCCCTATACAGAGCAGCCTTTAGTGTTTCCCTCTACCTGTACAGAGCAATCCTCAGTGTTACCCTCTCCCTATATAGAGTGGCCCTTAGTGTTACCCTTTACCTGTACAGAGCGGTCCTCGGTGTTACCCTCTCCCTATACAGAGCGGTCCTTGGTGTTACCCTCTCCCTAAACAGAGCAGTCCTTGGTGTTACCCTCTCCCTATACAGAGCAGTCCTCGGTGTTACCCTTTAACTGTACAGAGCGGTCCTTGGTTTTACCCTCTCCCTATACAGAGCAGTCCACGGTGTTACCCTTTATCTGTACAGAACAGTCCTCGGTGTTACCCTCTCCCTATACAGAGCGGCCCTTAGTGTTACCCTTTACCTGTACAGAGCATTTCTCGGTGTTATCTGTTACCTGTACAGAGCAGTCCTCGGTGTTACCCTCTCCCTATACAGAGCAGTCCTCGGTGTTACCCTCTCCCTATACAGAGCAGTCCTCGGTGTTACCCTCTCCCTATACAGAGCGGTTCTCGGTGTTACCCTCTCCCTATACAGAGCAGACCTCGGTGTTACCCTCTCCGTATACAGAGCAGTCCTCGGTGTTACCTTCTCCCTATACAGAGCAGTCCTCGGTGTTACCCTCTCTTCATACAGAGCGGTTCTCGGTGTTACCCTCTTCATGTACAGAGCAATCTGAGCAGCCCTTAGAATTACCCTCTAGTTGTACTTAAGAGTCCTCTGTGTTACATTCTTCCTGTACAGAGCAATCCTCAATGTTATGCTTTCATTGGTATTACCCTCTACCTGTACAGAACAGTCCTTGGTGTTACCCTCTTTCTGTACAGAGCGATCCTCGGTGTTGCCCTCTTCCTATTCAAAGCAGCCATTAGTGTTACCTTCTCCCTATACTGAACAGTCCTTGGTGTTACCCTCTCCCTGTACAGAGCAGCCATTAGTTACCCTCTCCCTATAGAGAACAGTCCTCAGTGTTACCCTCTCCCTGTACAGAGCAGCCATTAGTGTTACCCTCTATCTGCACAGAACAATCCTCAATGTTACCCTCTCCCTATACAGAGCATTACTCGGTGTTACACTTTCTCTGTATAGAGCAGCCCTTAATGTTACCCTGTTCTTGGGGTTACCCTCTCCCTGTGCAGAGCCTTCCTCTGTGTCACCCTTTCCCTATACAGAGCAGCCATTTGCGTTACCCTCTCTCTTTGCAGAGGAGTGATTGCTGATATACTCTCCCTGCACAGAGCAGTTCACGGTGTTACCTTCTTCCAATACAGAGTGGTCCTCGTTGTTACCCTCTCCCTACACATAGTGGTCCTTGGTGATATCCTCTCCTTGTATGGAGCTGTCCTTGGTGTTACGCTCTCTCTCTGTACAGAGCAGCCCGCGGTGTCACCCTCTTCCTGTACAGAGGGGTCTTTGGTGTTACCCTCTATCTGCACAGAGCAGTCCTCAGTGTTGCCCTCTCCCTGTACCATCATCGGTGTTACTCTCTCCCTGTTCCATCCTCTGTGTTACCCTCTCGCTGTACCGTCCTTGATGTTGCCCTCTCGCTGTACTGTCCTCAGTGTTACCACCTCGCTGTACCGTTCTTGGTGTTACCCTTTCGCTGTACAGTCCTCGGTGTTACCCTCTCCCTGTTCTGTTCTCACTGTTACCCTCTCGCTGTACCATCGTCGGTGTAATCCTCTCGCTGTACAGTCCTCGGTGTTACCCTCTCGCTGTACCGTCCTCAGTGTTACCCTCTCGCTGTATCGTCCTCAGTCTTGCCCTCTTGCTGTACCGTCCTAGTTGTTACCCTCTCCCTGTTCCGTCCTTGGTGTTACCCTGTCGAGGTACCATCTTCGGTGTTACCCTCTTGCGGTACTGTCCTCGGTGTTACCCTCTTGCGGTACCGTCCTCACTGTTACCCTCTCGCTGTACCATCGTCGGTGTAACCCTTTTGCTGTACAGTCCTCGGTGTTAACCTCTCGCTGTACCGTCCTCAGTGTTACCCTCTCGCTGTATCGTCCTCAGTCTTGCCCTCTTGCTGTACCGTCCTCGATGTTACCCTCTCCCTGTTCCGTCCTCGCTGTTACCCTCTCGCTGTACTGTCCTCAGTCTTACCCTCTTGCTGTACCGTCCTCGATGTTACCCTCTCCCTGTTCCGTCCTTGGTGTTACCCTTTCCCTGTACCGTCCTCAGTCTTACCCTCTTGCTGTACCGTCCTCGGTGTTACCCTCTCCCTGTTCCGTCCTCTGTGTTACCCTCTCGCTGAACCCTCTTGCTGTGCCGTCCTCTGTGTTACCCTCTCGCTGTACTGTCCTCAGTCTTACCCTCTTGCTGTACCGTCCTCGGTGTTACCCTCTCCCTGTTCCGTCCTCTGTGTTACCCTCTCGCTGAACCCTCTTGCTGTGCCGTCCTCTGTGTTACCCTCTCGCTGTACTGTCCTCAGTCTTACCCTCTTGCTGTACCGTCCTCGATGTTACCCACTCCCTGTTCCGTCCTTGGTGTTACCCTTTCCCTGTACCGTCCTCAGTCTTACCCTCTCCCTGTTCCGTCCTCTGTGTTACCCTCTCGCTGTACCCTCTTGCTGTACCGTCCTCTGTGTTACCCTCTCGCTGTACCGTCCTCGGTGTTACCTTCTCGCTGTACCGTCCTCGGTGTTACCCTCTCCCTGTTCCGTCCTTGGTGTTACCCTCTCCCTGTTCCGTCCTTGGTGTTACCCTCTCCCTGTTCTGTCCTTGGTGTTACCCTGTCGAGGTACCATCTTCGGTCTTACCCTCTTGCGGTACCGTCCTCGGTGTTACCCTCTTGCGGTACCATCCTCGGGGTTACCCTCTCCCTGTACCGTCCTCGGTGTTACCTTCTCGCTGTACCATCCTCGGTGTTACCCTTTCGCTGTACCGTCCTCGGTGTTACCCTCTCTCGGTACCGTCCTCGGTGTTACCCTTTCGCTGTACCGTCCTCGGTGTTACCTTCTCGCTGTACCGTCCTCGGTGTTACCCTCTCTCGGTACCGTCCTCTGTGTTACCCTCTCGCTGTACCGTCCTCGGTGTTACCTTCTCGCTGTACCGTCCTCGGTGTTACCCTCTCCCTGTTCCGTCCTTGGTGTTACCCTCTCCCTGTTCCGTCCTTGGTGTTACCCTCTCCCTGTTCCGTCCTTGGTGTTACCCTCTCCCTGTTCTGTCCTTGGTGTTACCCTGTCGAGGTACCATCTTCGGTCTTACCCTCTTGCGGTACCGTCCTCGGTGTTACCCTCTTGCGGTACCATCCTCGGGGTTACCCTCTCCCTGTACCGTCCTCGGTGTTACCTTCTCGCTGTACCATCCTCGGTGTTACCCTTTCGCTGTACCGTCCTCGGTGTTACCCTCTCTCGGTACCGTCCTCGGTGTTACCCTTTCGCCGTACCATCCTCTGTGTTACCGTGTCGCTGTACGGTCCTCGGTGTTACTTTCTCTTTGTACCGTCTTCGGTGTTACCCTCTCCCTGTTCCGTCCTCGGTGTTACCTTCTTGCGGTACTGTCCTCGGTGTTACTCTTTCGCTGTACCGTCCTCTGTGTTACCCTCTCGCTGTATGGTCCTCGGTGTTACCTTCTCGTGATACCGTCCTCAGTGTTACCCTTTCGCCGTACCGTCCTCTGTGTTACCGTTTTGCTGTAGGTCCTCGGTGTTACTTACTCCTTGTACCGTCTTTGGTGTTACCCTCTCCCTGTTCCATCGGTGTTACCTTCTTAGCGATACCGTCTTCGGTGTTACCCTTTCGCTGTACCGTTCTCTGTGTTACCCTCTCGCTGTATGGTCCTCGGTGTTACCTTCTCGTGATACCGTCCTCAGTGTTACCCTTTCGCCGTACTGTCCTCTGTGTTACCGTGTTGCTGTAGGTCCTCGGTGTTACTTTCTCCTTGTACCGTCTTTGGTGTTACCCTCTCCCTGTTCCATCGGTGTTACCTTCTTAGCGATACCGTCTTCGGTGTTACCCTTTCGCTGTACCGTCCTCTGTGTTACCCTCTCGCTGTATGGTCCTCGGTGTTACCCTCTCCTAGTACCATCTTCGTTGTTACCCTCTCCCTGTACCGTCTTCAGTGTTAACCTCTCCCTGTACCGTCCCCAGTGTTACCCTCTCCCTGTACAGGACACCACTTGTGTATACAGATAAGCCCCCTCCCAGTGCAGGGCAGGCAGTGAGCAGTTCAGCACCTCTCGGTGTGGACAGCGCCGGGCTGCCGCTGAGCTGATTATTACTGTGGCTGGTGATTAGGGGTAAAGCTGTTCCGCTTATCTTCTAGGTCACAGCAGACAGAGATGTCCCGGCAGTCGCCCATCCTTGTGCTGCTGTCAGGATGGAGGTGAAGGGACACAGGTGACCGCACAGCCTGTATAGAACTACCAGCATGCCGGGCTGGATGAACAAGCCCAGCTCTCGCTCCACTGCCTCTCTGCCACCGGAGCCCATGGACATTGTGCGCAGCAAGGCTTGCTCCAGGAGGGTAAAGCTGAACGTTGGGGGTTTAGCCCATGAGGTTCTGTGGCGAACCCTAGACCGGTTGCCGCGCACAAGGCTGGGAAAGCTGCGGGACTGCAACAGCCACGAGGCCCTGATGGAGATCTGTGATGACTACAGCCTAGAGGAGAACGAGTATTTCTTTGATCGCCACCCAGGCGCCTTCACGTCTATCCTGAACTTCTACCGCACTGGCAAACTGCACATGATGGAGGAGATGTGTGCGCTATCCTTCAGCCAGGAGCTGGACTACTGGGGCATTGATGAGATCTACCTGGAGTCATGTTGCCAGGCACGCTACCACCAGAAGAAGGAGCAGATGAACGAGGAGCTCAAACGTGAAGCGGAAACCCTACGAGAGCGCGAGGGTGAGGAGTTCGACAACACCTGTTGCGCCGACAAGCGCAAGAAGCTCTGGGACCTCCTGGAGAAGCCTAACTCGTCTGTAGCAGCCAAGGTAAGTGCAGCACAAGTGGGAGGTGACAAGGGTCATATCCGCGGGGTGTAAATGCAGTGTATGATCTCCAGGCCAGTCTATGATCTCTGGGATATTGTAGGTGCAGTGTTTGATCTCCAGGCCAGTACGGTGCAGTGTATGATCGCTGGGTTAGTATAGTGTAGGGGCTGGGTATGGTCTATTTGCCAGTGTATTATCTCTGGGTAGTTTGTATGCAGTGTATTATCTCTGAGATATTGTAAGGGCAATGTATGATCTCAAAGTTAGCGTAGGAGCAATGTATGATTTCCGAGTTAGGGTAGAGACAGTGAAAATCTCAAGGTTTGTGCAAGGGCAATGATTGATTTCTGGGTAAGTGTATGGGCAGTGTATGATATCTGGGTTACTGTAGGATGCTATGTATGAGCTCTGTGGCAGAATGGGCATGAAATGATCTGTGGGTTGGCGTAGTGGCTATGTATGATCTGTTAGTGTGGGGGCAGTGTATGATCTCTGGGTCACTGTATGTGCAGTGTATGCTCTCTGGGTCACTGTATGTGCAGTTTAGTGTAGGGGCAGTGTATGATCTCTGGGTCACTGTATGTGCAGTGTATGATCTCTCGGTCACTGTATGTGCAGTGTATGATCTTTGGGTCACTGTGCAGTGTATGATCTCTGAGTCACTATGTGCAGTGTATGATCTCTGGGTCACTGTATGTGCAGTGTATGATCTCTGGGTCACTGTATGTGCAGTGTATAATCTCTATGTTAGTGTAGGGGCAGTGTATGATCTCTGTGTCACTGTATGTGCAGTGTATAATCTCTAAGTTAGTGTAGGGGCAGTGTATGATCTATGTGTCACTGTATGTGCAGTGTATGATCTCTGGGTCACTGTGCAGTGTATCATCTCTGGGTCACTATGTGCAGTGTATGATCTCTGGGTCACTGTATGTGCAGTATATGATCTCTGGGTCACTGTATGTGCAGTTTATGATCTCTGGATCACTGTATGTGCAGTATATAATCTCTAGGTTAGTGTAGGGGCAGTGTATGATCTCTGGGTCACTGTATGTGCAGTGTATGATCTCTGGGTCATTGTATGTGCAGTGTATAATCTCTAGGTTAGTGTAGGGGCAGTGTATGATCTCTGGGTCACTGTATGTGCAGTGTATGATCTCTGGGTCACTGTATGTGCAGGATATTATCTCTGGGTCACTGTATGTGCAGATTATGATCTCTGGATCACTGTATGTGCAGTATATAATCTCTAGGTTAGTGTAGAGGCAGTGTATGATCTCTGGGTTAGTGTAGATGTTGTGTATGATCTTTGTTGCATTGTATGATCTCCTGGTTATTGTAGAAGTTATGTATGATCTCTGTGGCTGTGTGTGGTTCATTGTATAATCTGTGGGTTGGTGTAGGGGTTATGTGTGATCTCTGGGACAGTGGATGATTTCTGGTATAGTGTAGGATAAGTGTATTTGCAGTTTATGATCTCTGGGTTAAGTTTAGAGGCTGTGTATGATCTGAGGCCAAGTGTATGATTTATTGGTTAGTCGTAGGTAGGCAGTTCATGATCTCTGGGCTGATTTTATGTATGAGCAATGAATGAACTATGGCATAGAGTAGGTTCTCTCTGTTATAGTGTAGGGGCAATGTATGATCTCTGTGACTGTGTATGATCTCTGACTGTGTGTGATCTCTTATTAGTAAGGCTACTTTCACACTAGCGTTAACTGCAATACGTCGCAATGCGTCGTTTTGCCGAAAAAACGCATCCTGCAAAAGTGCTTGCAGGATGCGTTTTTTCTGCATTGACTAACATTAGCGACGCATTTGCGACGCATTGACACACGTCGCAACCGTCGTGCGACGGTTGCGCCGTGTTGTGGCGGACCGTCGGGAGCAAAAAACATTACATGTAACTTTTTTGCTCACGACGGTCCACTTTTTCCGACCGCGCATGCGCGGCCGGAACTCCGCCCCCACTTCCCCGCACCTCACAGTGGGGCAGCGGATGCGCTGGAAAAATGCATCCGCTGCCCCCGTTGTGCGGCGGAGACAACGCTAGCGTCGGTGACCTCGGCCCGACGCACTGCGACGGGCCGAGCCCAACGCTAGTGTGAAAGTAGCCTTATGGGGCTATGTATAATCTGTAGTGCAGTGTGTGATCTCTGGTGCAGTGGATGATCTGCGGGATGTGGTATGATATCCAGGGTAGTGTATGACTGTTGAGTCAGTGTAAGATCTCTGGGGCAGGGAATGGGACTGTGTAGTATCGCTTCAACAGTGCATCTGTATGATATCATGGGCAGTGTATGATCTCCAAAGTAGTATAGGATTTTATGGGACAGTGTTTGATCTCTGCAGCAGTATATGGTGTCTAGATTATGAGTGAACTATTAGGCCAGTATATGATATCTGTATGAACTCCTGGGTTAGTGTTTGATCTCTGAGTCATATGGGACCTTGGGGTAGAATAATCTCTCGGATAGTTCAGGGGTAGTGAGTGATCATTGTGCCAGTGTATGATCGCTTGGGTGTTGTATAATCTCTGGGGCTATATGTGATATATGGAGCAATATATTATCTTTGAGGTAAATTCCATTCCTCAGGCCATTGTATGATCTTCGGTCTGTGCAAGTTGTCGGAGGTAGCGTACAATTTCAAGAGCTGTGTATGATTTTCAGGTAAGGTATATCTGTAAGGCTGTGTAAGATTTCTAGGCAGTGTATGATTTCCAGAGAAAGTGTATAATTTGTGAGGTTGTTTAGGATTTCCAGACAGTGTCTGACTTCTGGGACAATGTAGGATCCATTTGCTATGTATTATCTTCAGGTCCTATCTTTAGTGTAGTTAATGATCTCCGGCTGATTCTGATCTTCGAGATACTGTAATATTTTTGAGACCATGTATAATCTCCCGATCAGTGTATGAACGTCTGTGACACGGAATGATCATTAGGGCCTTGTACAATATCCAGACAGTGTTTGAGCCATAGGTTGACCGGGCAGTTTATGATATTTGGGACATCATATGTACTTCTAGGGCAGTGTAAAATATCCCAAGCAGTGTATGATCATCAGGCTCATGTAGGATATTGAAGACTGATGAGACACTGATGAAACTTTAACTTGCGATACATGGTGAGAGTTCTTCTCCCTTACTAGGTTCATATTGTGTATAATATTGCATCCAGAGGAATGTGCGGGGCTCTACTGGGGTCTGATGTTGGGGTCACTATGCTGTGAATGGCTGCCAGTTGTGTGCCCACTAAGATTGGGCCTTAGAGATGGGCTGGCCATACACAGTAGATGGCTGTTGGTTGAACAATGCTTTGGGTGATAGATCGGCTGACAGCCATCTCAGCTGACTCTCCCATACACAGGAGAACTCGCTCGGTCGAGCGCTCCTGATTCTCTATGAGAAAGCCACTGGCCGAAATGTATCTCGGGGATGACAAGGCAATGGGCAGTCAGAAATCATGCGCAATTGACATCTCTCCCAATGATCTGTCGGCTGGCGCCCTCAAACTCAGACCGTCGACTGAAGACCGAACCTGTCAATATCGGTGGGTTCAGCCAACTTTAATGTGTATGGGGGCCATCAGTAGGGGCTAAGGTCCATAGTGTCAAATCATGGGATGAATATTTTCTGTCTCCCGCTGGAGAACCTCTCGCTGCAGGAATAAGCATTCACCAATGCAAGCAAGACTTGGTATAGCTATAAGATGTTCAAGCACTGGTCTGAAAATCCCAGAAAAGACTGGGACAGGTTCCTTTTGCATATTTCTTGGAGTTATTGGGGGTAAAAACACGAGATCTCTGCTGGGTAGCAGAGACCAGTTCCCTATGGGGATCACTTATGAGGCAGCAGGTGAAGCTGGGGCTCCTTGGTTAGTATTGGAATATGTGGGGGGCATCTTAGGGGTTATTACAGCTACGGTCGAATTTTATCAAAACTAATCTCTGCTCTTAAGTTTCAGGAGCCTGTAGTGAATATTATTTGCAGACCAAGCACGATGACGGAAACACATGACACCTCTCTACACAAATGTAATATTATCTTGGTAATTTAAACCATCGAACAATAGCAACCAATGCAAGTGAAAGACAAGCCGCAGACCAGGTCGGGACACAGAATACAGTCACGGAACACGAAACCTCCAGCCTGACAGATATCCACCTGGCATTGTGTCTACTGCCCTGGCAGAGCCGCTATGCTTCAATGTCACTCCTCACTCTTTATTTTACGGACGAGACATAGATAGTACAGAATAGAAGACCCCTCCCATCCTGTGCCCACTCTGTTAATCTCTGAATGGTGCCATATTGTGTTGTTTATACACAATATGGACAAAAGTATGTGCCACCGCCACATTACATCTACAGCATCTCCCATTCTACATCCACAGACATTGATAGGGAGGCAGCCCCTGTTTTCCCCATACCAGTTCCCACTCGTTGGGGAAGGATTTTTACAAGATTTTGGAGGTGTCTGTTGGATTATTGCCCATTTATCTAGAAGAGCATTTGTGAGGACACACTGATGTTGGATGAGAGGGTCGGGCTGTTTTCCCAATACAATTGTCCAAAATATGCTGCATTCTGAAGCATTAAGATTTCCCTTCACTTGAACTATCCCCTCCACCTAGCCTGACGTTTGATATTGTGCTTAGTGCTTGGCAATGAAGCTCCTGGCAGGGGTGCAGTGTTTGTGTTAAAATTAATAGAAGGGGAGTTTTGGACTCTGAACTTATGGAGCCAGAACATTGTTAGTGAGTTTTCTGCCCTCTGCCCCTCACCAAGTCGGTGACCCCGCTCTGTAGCTGAGTTGCTGCTGTTCCTTCCACTTCTCAATAATATCCCTCAAAGGTGATGGGGGAATATTTAGGAGGGAAGACATTACATAAACTGACTTGATACACCGGTGGCTCCTATTGCAGAACCTATTAGAACGAGCCATGTTGTACACCGGGGTTGAGGGGCCGGATATTGTGCATCGGGGTCAAGGGGCCGGACGTTGTACATCAGGGTGAGGGAACGGACGTTATACACTGAGGGTGAGGGGCCAGATGTTGTGTACTGGGTGGCAAGGGGCTGGTTGTTGTACACCAGGTTCGAGGGGACTGATTTTGTACACCGGGATCGAAGGGCCGGATGTTTTACATGTGCGTTGAGGGGCCGGATATTGTATACCTGGTGGCATGCAGCCGGATTTTGAAAACTATAGAGTCAAGGAGCCGGATGTTGTACATCGGAGTCAAGGATCCAGATTTTGTACACCATGGTCGATGGTCCGGATGTTATATACCGGTGTCGAGGGGATGGACTTTGTACTCTAAGATCGAGGGAACTGACATTATACACAGCGGAAGAGGGTCCCGATGTTGTATACCGGGTGGCAAGGTGCCGGATGTTGTAAACCATGGTCGAGGGACCGGATAGTATATACCTGATGGCAATGGGACGGATTTTATTCACCAGGTTTAAGGGGCCGGATGTTGTACACTGAGGTTGAGCAGACGGACGTTGTACACTGGGGTCAAGGGAACAGACAATATACACAGAGAATGAGAGGCCATATGTTGTATATCGGGTGGCTAGGGGCGGGATGTTGTTCATCGGGTGGCAAGGTGCCGGATGTTGTACATCGGGGGCGAGGGGCCGGATTTTGTACATTGCGGGCAATGGGACTGTATGATAAATATGATGATCTGATCTAATGATGGGTAAAAATTAAGTCTTTTCCATGTAGTCTATATCCTCCATGTCTTGAGATGATCTAGTAATAGTGCACCATAAAACCTGTGTATGGAAAGTGGTAGACTATAAGGGCTTTACATTGTGGCGAAGGAGTTAGTCCACTCCTCGATGGTTGGAACATGTATGGGTGACCGGAATGCTCCTTTATCACCTTACTAGCTGAAGAGCCCGGCGTTGCCCAGGCATAGTAACTAACTGTTAGTTATAGCACCTCACTTCTTCATTTTCCCATCACGCCTCTCATTTTCCCCTTCACATCTCTCATTTTCCCCCTCACGTCTCTCATTTTCCCCTCACTCCTCTCATTTCCCCCCACACCTCATTTTTCCCCTCACACCTCATTTTCCCCCTCACACCTCTCATTTTCTCCCCTCACTTCTCTCATTTCCCCCCTAACACCTGTCATTTTGACCTCACACCTGTCTTTTTCCAATCACTCCACTATTTTCCCCTCACTCCTCTCCTTTTGCACTCACACCTCTTCATTTTCACCTCACGCCTCTTATTTTCCCCTCAGTATATACCTGTATGTCATCTGCTCCTGTATATAGTATATACCTGTATGTCATCTCCTCCTGTATATATTATTTACCTGTATATCATTTCCCCTGTATATAGTATATAACTGTATGTCATCTCCTCCTGTATAGAGTATATACCTGTAAGTCATCTCCTCCTGTATATAGTATATACCTGTATGTCACCTCCTGTATATAGTATATACCTGTATGTCACCTCCTGTATATAGTATATACCTGTATGTCACCTCCTGTATATAGTATATACCTGTGTGTCATCTCCCCTGTATATAGTATATACCTGTATGTCATCCCCCTGTATATAGTATATACCTGTATGTCACCTCCTGTATATAGTATATATACCTGTATGTCACCTCCTGTATATAGTATATACCTGTATGCCATCTATCCTGTATATAGTATATACCTGTGTGTCATCTCCCCTGTATATATTATTTACCTGTATATCATTTCCCCTGTATATAGTATATAACTGTATGTCATCTCCTCCTGTATAGAGTATATACCTGTAAGTCATCTCCTCCTGTATATAGTATATACCTGTATGTCATCCCCCTGTATATAGTATATACCTGTATGTCACCTCCTGTATATAGTATATACCTGTATGTCACCTCCTGTATATAGTATATACCTGTATGTCATCTATCCTGTATATAGTATATACCTGTGTGTCATCTCCCCTGTATATAGTGTATACCTGTATGTCATCCCCCTGTATATAGTATATACCTGTATGTCACCTCCTGTATATAGTATATACCTGTATGTCACCTCCTGTATATAGTATATACCTGTATGCCATCTATCCTGTATATAGTATATACCTGTGTGTCATCTCCCCTGTATATAGTATATACCTGTATGTCATCCCCCTGTATATAGTATATACCTGTATGTCACCTCCTGTATATAGAATGTACCTGTATGTCATTTCCCCTGTATATAGTATATAACTGTATGTCATCTCCTCCTGTATAGAGTAGATACCTGTATGTCATCTCCCCTGTATATAGTATATACTCGTATGTCATCCCCCTGTATATAGTATATACCTGTATGTCACCTCCTGTATATAGTATATACCGTATATACCTGTATGTCATCTATCCTGTATATAGGATATACCTGTATATCATCTCCTGTATATAGTATATACCTGTATGTCATCTCCTGTATATAGTATATACCTGTATGTCATCTATATATAGTATATACCTGTATGTCATCTTCCCTGTATATAGTATATACCTGTAGGTCATCTCCTGTATATAGTATATACCTGTATGTCATCTCCTGTATATAGTATATACCTGTAAGTCATCTCCCCTGTATATAGTATATACCTGTATGTCATCTCCCCTGTATATAGTATATACCTGTATGTCATCTCCTGTATATACCTGTACGTCATCTCCACTGTATATAGTATATGCCTGTATGTCATCTCCTGAATATAGTATATACCTGTATGTCATCTCCTGTATATAGTATATACCTGTATGTCACCTGTATATAGTATATACCTGTATGTCGTCTATCATGTATATAGCATATACCTGTATGTCATCTCCTGTATATACCTGTACGTCATCTCCCCTGTATATAGTATATACAGTACCTGTATGTCATCCCCCTGTATATAGTACATACCTATATGTAATAATTATAGGGGATAATTCAGGAGACTCTTTGCGTGGAACAAGACAACAGGACACAGTTTTATAAGTGGTAAAGTTTATATTATCACACGGTGATTCAAACAGGTGCAGAGAGAAACTCAAGTCCACAACACTTGGTGCAAATAATAAACGCAGCTTAGCAGTCAATAGGAAACTTCAGAGGTAGATACAAACAACCAGAAAGTCTATGAAGCACAGTTATACTTGAGGAAACTTGACACGAATAGATCCTTGACTTAGTCCAGACACAGATAGATATGCTATTGGGCAGTTCAAATCATATCTTAGCTCAACCAGGGAGGCCTGGTTAATAGTCTCAGGTTTTGCAGAGCAGAAACAGCTTACATGTCCCGCAAATGCAGATGGAAGTAACAGAGCAGCAGATGAAGGAGGATTACTGAACACTGGTGTATGCAGCAGGAACTCAGAGCAGAGTGGCAGGATCTCCAACACAGGTTCACAGGAGCAGGTGCAGGTGCAAGGCCAGGGAGTAATCAGGAGCTGGATGCAAAGCAGAATAATCTAGCACAGACTGAAGGCTTGGGTGGAGTTTTATAGCAGGAAGACAAGTGCACATGAGACCAAAGACGCCATGTTGGAAAAGGGCAGTAATGCACAAAAGGTAAAAAATGTTCAGAGTCCTGACACTGTATGTCACCTCCTGTATATAGTATATACCTCTATGTCATTTCCCCTGTATATAGTATATAACTGTATGTCATCTCCTCCTGTATAGAGTATATACCTGTATGTCATCTCCCCTGTATATAGTATATACCCGTATGTCATCCCCCTGTATATAGTATATACCTGTATGTCACCTCCTGTATATAGTATATACCTGTATGTCATCCTGTATATAGGATATACCTGTATATCATCTCCTGTATATAGTATATACCTGTATGTCATCTCCCCTGTATATAGTATATACCTTTATGTCATCTCCTGTATATAATATATAGCTGTATGTCATCTCCTCCTGTATATAGTATATACCTGTGTGTCACCTGCTCCCGTATATAGTATATACGTGTATGTCATCTCCCCTGTATCTATATATATAATTGTCTATGGGGTACTTCCGTCTTTCTGTCGGCAACTTGGGTCACGGAAATCCCGCGTCGCTGATTGGTCTCGGCAGCTGCCTGTCATGGCTGCCGCGACCAATCAGCGATGGGCACAGTTCGATTAGTCCCTCCCCCTACTCCCCTGCAGTCAGTGCTCGGCACCCGCTCCATAATCCCGTCCAGTCACCGCTCACACAGGGTTAATGGCAGCGGTAACGGGCCGCGGTGTAATGCACTCCGTTACCGCTGCTATTAACCCTGTGTCCCCAACTATTTACTATTGATGCTGCCTATGCAGCCTATGCCTATGCAGCATCAATAGTAAAAATATGTCATGTTAAAAATAATAAAAAAAACCTGCTATACTCACCATCCGCCGCCTTTCCCACTCCTCGCGACGCTCCGGTGACCGCTCCATGCAAGCGGCAGGTTCGGTGGCAAGGATGGTATGCGAGAAGGACCTGCCATGTCGTCAAGGTCATGTGACCGCGACGTCATCACAGGTCCTGCCAGGAGGACCTGCCATGACGTCACGGTCATGTGACCGCAACGTCATCACAGGTCCTGCGCTCATACCAACCCTGGGACCGGAAGCTGTCGCGTGCACCGCACACACGGCCAGGACTTCAACGGGCCTTCGGAAGGTGAGTATATGTTTATTTTTTATTTTAAGTCTGTATACTACATGGCTCTGTGCTGTATACTCCGTCGCTGTGCAATATACTACGTGGCTGGGCAATATACTACGTGGTTGGGCAATATACTATGTAACTGGCCAATATACTACGTAACTGGGCAATATACTACGTGGCTGGGCAATATACTACGTGGCTGGGCAATATACTACGTGGCTGGCCAATATACTACGTGGCTGGCCAATATACTACGTGGCTGGCCAATATACTACGTAGCTGGGCAATATACTACGTGGCTGGGCAATATACTACGTGGCTGGGCAACATACTACGTGACTGGGCAATATACTACGTGGCTGGCCAATATACTACGTGGCTGGCCAATATACTACGTGACTGGGCAATATACTACATGGCTGGGCAATATACTACGTGGCTGGACAATATACTACGTGACTGGGCAATATACTACGTGGCTGGGCAATATACTACGTGACTGGGCAATATACTACGTGGCTGGGCAATATACTACGTGGCTGGGCAATATACTACGTGGCTGGGCAATATACTACGTCGCTGGGCAATATACTATTTAACTGGGCAATATACTACGTGGCTGGGCAATATACTACGTGGCTGGGCAATATACTACGTGGCTGGCCAATATACTACGTGGCTGGCCAATATACTACGCGACTGGGCAATATACTACATGGCTGGGCAATATACTACGTGGCTGGGCAATATACTACGTGGCTGGGCAATATACTACGTGGCTGGGCAATATACTACGTGACTGGGCAATATACTACGTGGCTGGGCAATATACTACGTGACTGGGCAATATACTACGTGGCTGGCCAATATACTACGTGGCTGGGCAATATACTACGTGGCTGGGCAATATACTACGTGGCTGGGCAATATACTACGTGACTGGCAATATACTACGTGACTGGGCAATATACTACGTGGCTGGGCAATATACTATGTGGCTGGGCAATATACTACGTCGCTGGGCAATATACTACTTAACTGGGCAATATACTACGTGGCTGGCCAATATACTACCTGACTGGGCAATATACTACGTGGCTGGGCAATATACTACGTGGCTGGGCAATATACTACGTGACTGGGCAATATACTACGTGGCTGGGCAATATACTACGTGGCTGGGCAATATACTACGTGGCTGGGCAATATACTACGTGGCTGGGCAATATACTACGTGACTGGGCAATATACTACATGGCTGGGCAATATACTACGTGGCTGGGCAATATACTACGTGACTGGGCAATATACTACGTGGCTGGGCAATATACTACGTGACTGGGCAATATTCTACGTGGCTGGGCAATATACTACGTGGCTGGGCAATATACTACGTGACTGGGAAATATACTACGTGGCTGGGCAATATACTACGTGACTGGGCAATATACTACGTGACTGGGCAATATACTACGTGGCTGGCCAATATACTACGTGACTGGGCAATATACTACGTGGCTGGGCAATATACTACGTGGCTGGGCAATATACTACGTGACTGGGCAATATACTACGTGGCTGGGCAATATACTACGTGGCTGGGCAATATACTACGTGGCTGGGCAATATACTACGTCGCTGGGCAATATACTACTTAACTGGGCAATATACTACGTGGCTGGGCAATATACTACGTGGCTGGGCAATATACTACGTAACTGGGCAATATACTACGTAACTGGGCAATATACTACGTGGCTGGGCAATATACTACGTGACTGGGCAATATACTACGTGGCTGGCCAATATACTACGTGACTGGGCAATATACTACGTGGCTGGGCAATATACTGCGTGGCTGGGCAATATACTACGTGGCTGGGCAATATACTATGTCGCTGGGCAATATACTACGTTGCTGGGCAATATACTACGTAACTGGGCAATATACTACGTGACTGGGCAATGTACTACGTGGCTGGCCAATATACTACGTGGCTGGGCAATATACTACGTGGCTGGGCAATATACTACGTGGCTGGGCAATATACTACGTGGCTGGGCAATATACTACTTGACTGGGCAATATACTATGTGGACATGCATATTCTAGAATACCCGATGTGTTAGAATCGGGCCACCATCTAGTATAGTATATACCTGTATGTCATCTCCTCCTGTATATGCGTGTATATCATCTCCCCTGTATATAGTATATACCTGTATGCCATCTCCTCCTGGCTGTCAATTTGCCTCCAACACTTTTCCTTTCACTTTTTCCCCATTATGTAGATAGGGGCAAAATTGTTTGGTGAATTGGAACGCGCGGGGTGAAAATTTTACCTCACAACATAGCCTATGACGCTCTCGGGGTCCAGACGTGTGACTGTGCAAAATTTTGTGGATGTAGCTGCGACGGTGCCGATGCCAATCCCGGACATACACACATACACACAGCTTTACATTCAGCTTTATATATTAGATTGTTTGTGTCCAAGCCCGTGACTAAGATGGTCTGCCTATTCCACTAGTTCGTCTTTTACATGATGGATTCTACAATGCTCACACAGGGCACTGACCCACCCATTGCGGATTGGCGGTCTGTCAATCACTGAGCTGTCATCAGTCACGGTGATAATGAGCTGTGTATAATGGATCATTGTCACATCCCAGCCACAGTGAGAGATGACAAATAAAGGCGGTATCATGTCCCTCATATTCACAAAGGCGGGATGTGGAACTTCAGGCCCCATGTCTCAGCCTGCAGGGATACACATCCGGGAGACGGCACACAACAGGCCACATAAGTAGGATCATGCAGAATATTTTTTACATGGATTTTTCTGCCTTTTTTTACCCTACTTTGATTTTTTTTTATCCTGGTTTGTGACTAATCTGTAATAGTAACATGAGGTGGAACATTAGAGTGTGGGCTTTTTTTTTCATGTTTATGCTTTAAAGAATAATCATCAAAGATTGAGGTATAAACTGGGTGTTTACGTCCCACTTGCGTGTTTTGCATCACTTACTTGTGGAAAACACGGCAGAATAGCCACATTTTAATGGTTTTCTTACATCTATTGATAAACACGCTGAAAAAAAATGCCACATGTGCACTATAGTTTTTGATGTGGATTTAGGCTCGGAATCTGTACCAAAAACTGGGCCAGGAAACTCTGTGTGAACATTCCCTAAATGTGTGTGCAAGCGATCCATCCTGCTGTCCTCATCAGTGTGTACAGTGTTCACTATATATACAGTATGTCCATGTCATAGAGAAGCACTGTATACCGCATGCCTGATGTTACAGAGGGTCTGTCTGTCTGAAATGAGTCCCCTTACATGGGGGGTGTCTGTATGACGTGTGACATTAGGTGAAGACATCCAAATCACACAGAGAAACTCTCTGATATCACACTTGTCTTTATATGTCTTTTTTTTACATGTGTGTTTATTATACTGGAAGCTCCTGTATTACATATATGATTTTTTACTGGTGTAACGCCTGATATTAGATGGGGGGAATCTTTGCTTATATGCGTAATATTACACGAGGGAACACCTCGATTACATTTGCAGTACGGGGCGAGAGGAAGCATCAACTTTACATTTGTGATACTAGACAAAGTAGTATCTGTATTACATGGCGAGCGTTTGCATTACATATATGTTATTACACAGGGAATAACTGTAATACACAGGATTTTCGAGGTTAGGAGCTTGCATTACATGCGTGATATTTGATAGGAAGACATCTATTACCAGTGCGATATCGCTATAGTGTGCATATAACATTGCATGAAATACACAGGAAATATCTCTTTACATGTGTGATAATAAATGTGGAGAGCGTATATATATCAGATGTATGATATTACAGGTGGAGAGCATATGTATTACATTTGGAGAATGTATGTATTACATGTGTGATATTACACCTGGAGAGTGTATGTATTACATGTGTGATATTACATGTGGGGAACATATGTATTACATGTGTCATTACAGTAGTAAAGCATATGTATTACATGTGTGTGATAATACATGTGGATTGCATCTGCATTACATATGTGATGTTACATGTGGAGAACGTATGCATTGTATGTGTAATATCACATGTTACATTTTGATATTACATGTATATTACATATGTGTTACATGTGGAGAACCTATATATTACATATGAAGAATATATAAAAAAAAGATTAATGAGACCACCTTGACGATGGTTGATGGGCTCACACTTTTCGGCCAAATTCTGTGCAAAGCGTCTCAAATATTTTTACTAATGTTCAAAAAGCCATTTTGCTATTCATATTTCATGTATTTCATATTGGACATGCTTTGGCACGATAGAGTGCAACCTTTTTTATGAATATTGTATATGGAGGTAGTTGCTCCTGGTATGCACCTATTCACACTAGTTTGGATGTGCCAGTCGTTTTTCTGTCATATGAAGAATACATGTCATATGTGTGAGGTTATATTTTGAGATTGCGTATGTATTATATGTAATATTACATGAAGAGAGTGTATATAGTACATATGATGGTACATGTGGAGAGTGTGTGTTATATGTGTGATATTACATGTGGAGAACGCATGTATTACATACGGAGAGTGTATGTATTAGGTCTGTGTTATTACATGTGGACAGCGTATGTATTACATGTGTGATACTACATATGGAAATCATATATATTTCATATGTGCTATGTGGGAGCAGCATATGTATTGCATGTTTGATATTACATGTGGAGAGCACATGTATTACATGTGTGATATATGTGGACAGCATATGTATTACATTTGACAATGCATGATTACATGTGAGATATGTCTGTTGTTTGTGTGATGTTACATTTGGAGGAAGCTCATATTACATGCGTGATGTTGCATTGGGGAGTCTGTATTACCTGTGTCATTACTAGGGTTGAGCGACCTTGACCTTTTTAGGGTCGAGTCATGTTTTGCGAAACCCGACTTTTTGAAAAGTCGAGTCGGGCGAAATCGGCCGATTACTGCGAAAAGTCGAGGATCGGCCGGAACACGAAACCCTATGCACGTCAATGGGGATTTTTTATTTTTTTATTTTCTTCTCTCTCTCTCTCTCTCTCTCTCTCACTCTCTCTCTCTCTCCCCCTCCGTCCCAGCCCCGAAAATTTCGTTTTACACATTGCAAATCCCTGCTGCGCACAAGCGCTAAAATGATCATAGGCGTGCACGCCCCTAACCCCTATGTCATCACTCTGCCCACACTCCTTCATTGGCTGAAAAAAATGGCGCTAAACGCGTCATACGAAACGCGACTTTGGCGGCAAGATCGCGTACCGCATGGCCGACCCCACACAGGGATCGGGTCGGGTTTCATGAGACGCCGACTTTGCCAAAAGTCGGCAACTTATGAAAATGAACGATCCGTTTCGCTCAACCCTAGTCATTACACCATGTTCTAAATTATTATGCAAATTACATTTTTCTCAGATTTTTCCTAAATGGTCGTTGCAAATGACAGTCAGTCTAATAAAAGTCATCACCCGTTAGAGTATACATCGAATTTTATTGAAGAAACCTCCCAATGATAACAGTATAATCTCCAAAATGAATAAAAACTCAAAATGCACTGTTCCAAATTATTAGGCACAGTAGAATTTCTAAACATTTGATATGTTTTGAAGAACTGAAAATGCTCAATTGTGGAATTTGCAGCATTAGGAGGTCACATTCACTGAACAAAAAAGCTATTTAACTCCAAAACATCCTAACAGGCTAAGTTACATGTTAACATAGGAACCCTTCATTGATATCACCTTCACAATTCTTGCATCCATTGAACTTGTGAGTTTATGGAGAGTTTCTGCTTGTATTTCATTGCATGAAGTCAGAATAGCCTCCCAGAGCTGCTGTTTTGATGTGAACTGCCTCCCACCCTCATAGATCTTTTGCTTGATGATACTCCAAAGGTTCTCTAGGGTTGAGGTCAGGGGAAGATGGTGGCCACAGCATGAGTTTATCTCCTTTTATGCCCATAGCAGCCAATGGCTCACAGGTATTCTTTGCAGCATGAGATGGGGCATTGTCATGTATGAAGATGATTTTGCTCCTGAAGGCACGTTTCTGCTTTTTAGACCATGGAAGAAAGTTGTCAGTCAGAAACTCTATATACTTTGCAGAGGTCATTTTCACACCTTCAGGAACCTTAAAGGACCCTACCAGCTGTTTCCCCATGATTCCGGCCCAAAACATGACTCCTCCACCTCCTTGCTGACGTAGCAGCCTTGTTGGGACATGGTGGCCATCCACCAACCATTTACTACTCCATCCATCTGGACCATCCAGGGTTGCTCGACACTCATCAGTAAACAAGACTGTTTGAAAATTAGTCTTCATGTATGTCTGGGCCCACTGCAACCGTTTCTGCTTGTGAACACTGTTTAGGGGTGGACGAATAGTAGGTTTATACACCACAGCAAGCCTTTGAAGGAGCCTACACCTTGAGGTGCGAGGGACTCCAGAGGCACCAGCAGCTTCAAATATCTATTTGCTGCTTTGTAATGCTATTTTGGCAGCTCCTCTCTTAATCCAATTAATTTGTCTGGCAGAAACCTTCCGCATTATGCCTTTATCTGCATGAACCCTTTCTGTGCTCTGTTCCAGTCACAAATCTCTTCACAGTATGATGATCACTTTTAAGTTTTCATGAAATATCTAATGTTTTCATACCTTGTCCAAGGCACTGCACTATTTAACACTTTTCAGCAGGAGAGAGATCCTTTTTATTTCCCATATTGCTTGAAACCTGTGGCCTGCTTAATAATGTGGAACATCATTTTTAAGTAGTTTTCCTTTAATTAGAATCACCTGGAAAACTAATTATCACATGTGTTTAAGATTGATTTCAGTGATCCATTGAGCCCTGAGACACAATACCATCCATGAGTTTATTTGAAAAACAAAACAATTAAATCTTTATGACACTTAAATCCAATTTGCATAATAATTTGGAACACAGGTATATAGCGAAGGAGCGTCTGTATTACAGATGTCATATTGCTGGGAAGTGTTACATAACTGATATGGAACGGAGGAGCATCTGCATTACATGAGTGATGTTATATGAGGGACGTCTGTGTTACATGTATGATCTTCCTGTCTTACATGACTGACATGTGACTATGGCTAATATTACTGTATATAATTTGCAAGAGTCGCACATTATCTTATGCATCATCTTTAGTCATGAGATTATTTTTTATTAGTAAACCTGGGGCAGAGCATGGTATGTGGATAATATTCAGAGGGCTGATGTACTTTATTATAAAAATCTGAATAGGGACCAAAAAGATGAGGCGCTATATTATTATACATGGAACAGGGTCATGGAGAGTGAGTAATATCCAGAAAGATGATCTACTATGTATCATATTATATATGGAATGAAAGTACCATACTATCCGCAGAGATGATATACAATATATTATACATGAAGTATGAGTAATATCCGGAAAGATTAAATACTATGTATAATATTATATATGGAGTGTCGTTAATATCTGAAGAGATGATATGCTATGTATGATATTATATATGGAGTGTGGGAAATATCTGAAGAGATTATATACTATGTATATACATGGAGTGTGGGTAATATCTGGAGAGATGATTTACTATGTGTGATATATATGGAGTGTGGGTAATATCCAGAGAGATGATATTCTATATATTATATATGGAGTGTGGTTACTATCTGGAGAGATTATATACTATGTATGATATTATGTATATGGAATGTGGGTAATATCTGGAGAGATGGTATACTATTTATAATATTATATACTAAAAAAGGAAAGACAGCTCACCGTATACATGAGCCCAGAATGCGCAGAATGACGCTCTGACAAGCGTAAAAGACAATGCAAAAAAGGAGGAAATTCCAGCTTCTGTCCGGTATAAAAAAGTGATCCATATTTATTCAAACAATTAAAATTCCCATGTTAGTGCAAACAGCTAGCAGGGAAACAACATGGCGACGTGTTTCGATTGCAAACAGCGTTCTTCCTCAAGGCCTGATGGGCAGTTACTACCCACAAGTCTTATAAACAGACAAGGATACATACAATAGGTCAATAATCACATGGTGTTTAAAACAGACATTTAAATGCAATAAGGACATGTACAATAAAACACATTACACTGGACATACTGAATGACAAAAAATATAACAATTAGAAAAAAGCATCATGTGCATAAAAAGCCTTAATAGTGAAACTTGAGATTTCGACGCAGATTTAAACCTTCAGGGAATCTAGTCTCTAGATTAAAGATCCAGAATGCTTCTCTGGTAAGTAAAATTCTGCTTATATCTCCACCACGAGGAGGCTCCTTAACCCTATCTATGCTAAAAACCTGGAATGAAGACAGTTGTCTCTGGTGACAGGCAGGGCTGCCACTAGAAATTTCGGGACCCCATACTGGCAAAATTTTCGGGGCCTCTTTGAGACTCCGCCCAGGCTCCACCCCTCGAACTGTCCACACCCCCACCGCTCTCTCTTGGAAAAACTCCACTTCTCACCTATCACACATTAACAGGTCCCATCACCAGATCACACATCTAGCCAGCTTTTGATTTGGCCAATAGATTTTTTAAGCTGCAAACATAACACAGTAGACACTTTTGGCCGGGCCCTACTCTACTGTAACCTACTAAATATTTGTTAAAATATAAAATACAATTGAGATATTTTTCAATTTTTAAAATGACCAATAATATCACATACAACGAACAAATACCGCTACACCATGTCCAGGCCACATATTACTACCACAGTGATCGAATAATATCAAAAACAGGGAACAAATACCACAACACCATGGCCAGACCACATAATACCACCAGTGACCAAATAATATCACATACAAGGAACAAATACCAACACACCATGACCAGACACCATATTACCACCACATGGTGACCAAATAGCACATACAAGGGACAAAAACCACCGCACCATGACTAGACCACATATTACCGCCACAGTGATCGAATAATATCACATACAAGGAACAAATACCACCGCACCATGACCAGACCACATATTACCACCACAAAGTGACCAAATAGCACATACAAGGGACAAATACTGCAACACCATGGCCAGACCACATATTACCACCACATAGTGACTGAATACTACATTACTGATCAGTAATAAAAAAAAATGCAATACTATCACCATAAGTTAAATTATACACAGGAGATCTGTACTTAGTATGCAGTGTCTGTGTACAGGTAATACAGTGATCACCGGTGGTATTATACACAGGAGCTCTGTATATAATGTATAGGTAATACAGTGATCACTGGTGACAATATACACAGGAGCTCTGTATATAGTATACAGTGTATAGGTAACACACTGACTCACCAGTGACGTCTCTAGGTGAAGTCCTTCATCTTTCATCCAGCACAGACCGCCATCACTTCTTCCAGCCAGGACTTGTCTCTGCAGGAAATAACACAGTTATCTCGAGCTCCGCTTGCAGAACACATAACTTAATTTTTCCCAACTTCTACATTACACCACATGAGAAAAAAAGGCGACATAGTGTCACACAGTAATAGGACCGCCCTCCCATTTAAAACAGTATCCTCAAAAAATAAAATAAATACATGACTGCAGTAATATCCCTTAATTTGCCCCTATTGTAATAATATTCCCCATCCTGGCCCCCGTGTGTCTCATTCCTGGCGTCAGCCATATGTTCTCCCATCCTGCCCTCATGAGTATCCATCCTGCCCCATGTGATCTCCCCATCCTGACCCATCTGTCTCCATCGTATCCATCCTGCCCCATCATCCAATCCTGCCCCCATGTCTTTCATTCTGCCCCGTGTCTCCAATCATGCCCCGTGTCTCCATTCTTGCCCCACCTGTCTCCAGTCCTGCCCCCAGTGTGTCCAGAATTCTGCCCCCAGTGTCTCCAGTCCTGCCCCCAGTGTGTCCATCATTCTGCCTCAGTGTGTCCAGCATTCTGCCCCCAGTGTGTCCAGCATTCTGCCCCCAGTGCCCCAGCATTCTGCCCCCAGTGTGTCCAGCATTCTGCCCCCAGTGCTCCAGCATTCTGCCCCCAGTGCTCCAGCATTCTGCCCCCAGTGTGTCCAGAATTCTGCCCCTAGTGTATCCAGCATTCTACCCCCAGTGTCTCCAGTATTCTACCCCCAGTGTCTCCAGCATTTTGTGTCAGTGTGTCCAGCATTCTGCCCCCATTGCTCCAGCATTCTGCCCCCAGTGTCTCCAGCATTCTACCCCCAGTGTGTCCAGCATTCTGCCCTCAGTGTCTCCAGCATTCTACCCCCAGTGTCTCCAGCATTCTGCCCCCAGTGCTCCAGCATCTCTGCCCCCAGTGTCTCCAGCATCTCTGCCCCAGTGTGTCCAGCATTCTGCCCCCAGTGTCTCCAGCATTATGCCCCCAGTGTCTCCAGCATTATGCCCCCAGTGTGTCCAGCATTCTTCCCCCAGTGTCTCCAGTCCTGCCCCCAGTGTGTCCAGCATTTTGCCTCAGTGTCTCCAGCATTCTACCTCCAGTGTCTCCAGCATTCTACCTCCAGTGTCTCCAGGAATCTGCCCCCAGTGCTCCAGCATTCTGCCCCAGTGTGTCCAGCATTCTGCCCCCAGTTTCTCCAGCATCCTGCCCCCAGTGTGTCCAGTATTCTGCCCCCAGTGTCTCCAGTCCTGCAGACACATTACTTAATGTTTCCCAACTTCTACATTACACCACATGAAGAAAAAAAGGCGACATAGTGTCACTCTACACAGTAACAGGACCGCTCTCCCATTTAAAACAGTATCCTCAAAAAATAAAATAAATACATGACTGCAGTAATATCCCTTAATTTGCCCCTATGGTAATAATATTCCCCATCCTGGCCCCTGTGTGTCTCATTCCTGGCGTCAGCCATATGTTCTCCCATCCTGCCCTCATGAGTATCCATCCTGCCCCATATGATCTCCCCATGCTGACCCATCTGTCTCCATCGTATCCATCCTGCCCCATCATCCAATTCTGCCCCCATGTCTTTCATTCTGCCCCGTGTTTCCAATCATGCCCCGTGTCTCCATTCTTGCCCCACCTGTCTCCAGTCCTGCCCCCAGTGTGTCCAGCATTCTGCCCCCAGTGTCTCCAGTCCTGCCCCCAGTGTGTCCATCATTCTGCCTCAGTGTGTCCAGCATTCTGCCCCCAGTGTGTCCAGCATTCTGCCTCAGTGTGTCCAGCATTCTGCCCCCAGTGCTCCAGCATTCTGCCCCCAGTGTGTCCAGCATTCTGCCCCCAGTGTGTCAAGCATTCTGCCCCCAGTGCTCTAGCATTCTGCCCCCAGTGTGTCCGGCATTCTGCCCCCAGTGTGTCCGGCATTCTGCCCCCAGTGTGTCCAGCATTCTACCCCCAGTGTCTCCAGCATTCTACCCCCAGTGTCTCCAGCATTTTTTGTCAGTGTGTCCAGCATTCTGCCCCCAGTGCTCCAGCATTCTGCCCCCAGTGTCTCCAGCATTCTTCCCCCAGTGTGTCCAGCATTCTGCCCTCAGTGTCTCCAGCATTCTACCCCCAGTGTCTCCAGCATTCTGCCCCCTGTGCTCCAGCATCTCTGCCCCCAATGTCTCCAGCATTCTGCCCCCAGTGTGTCCAGCATTCTACCCCCAGTGTGTCCAGCATTCTACCCCCAGTGTGTCCAGCATTCTGCCCCCAGTCTCTCCAGCATTCTGCCCCCAGTGTCTCCAGCATTCTGCCCTCAGTGTCTCCAGCATTCTACCCCCAGTGTCTCCAGCATTCTGCCCCCTGTGCTCCAGCATCTCTGCCCCCAGTGTCTCCAGCATCTCTGCCCCAGTGTGTCCAGCATTCTGCCCCCAGTGTGTCCAGCATTCTGCCCCCAGTGTGTCCAGCATTCTGCCCCAGTGCTCCAGCATTCTGCCCCCAGTGTCTCCAGCATTCTGCCCCAGTGTGTCCAGCATTCTGCCCCCAGTGTCTCCAGTCCTGCCCCCAGTGTGTCCAGCATTTTGCCTCAGTGTCTCCAGCATTCTACCCCCAGTGTCTCCAGCATTCTGCCCCCAGTGCTCCAGCATTCTGCCCCCAGTGTGTCCAGCATTCTGCCCCTAGTGTCTCCAGTCCTGCCCCCAGTGTGTCCAGCATTCTGCCCCCAGTGTGTCCAGCATTCTGCCCCCAGTGTGTCCAGCATTCTGCCCCCAGTGTGTCCAGCATTCTGCCCCCAGTGTGTCCAGTATTCTGCCCCCAGTGTCTCCAGTCCTGCCCCCAGTGTGTCCAGCATTCTGCCTCAGTGTCTCCAGCATTCTGCCCCAGTGTCTCCAGCATTCTGCCCCTAGTGTCTCCAGCATTCTACCCCCAGTGTGTCCAGCATTCTGCCTCAGTGTCTCCAGCATTCTGCCTCAGTGTCTCCAGCATTCTGCCCCCAGTGTCTCCAGCATTCTGCCCCCAGTGTCTCCAGCATTCTGTCCCCAGTGTGTCCAGCATTCTGCCCCCAGTGCTCCAGCATTCTGCTCCAGTGTCTCCAGCATTCTGCCCCCAGTGCTCCAGCATTCTGCCCCAGTGTGTTCAGCATTCTGCCCCCAGTGCTCCAGCATTCTTCCCCCGGTGTGTCCTGCATTCTGCCCCCAGTGCTCCAGCATTCTGCCCCCAGTGTGTCCAGCATTCTGCCCCCAGTGCTCCAGCATTCTACCCCCAGTGTGTCCAGCATTCCGCCCCGGGCCCCCCGGATCGCCGCTCTCATTAATAAAAAAAATGTTCTTCTTACCTGGCCGCACTTCTGCGGCAAAGGCGAAGTTCCCTCCACTCAGCTGAAGAGCGCACTTGCCGGCAACTGACACTGACGTCAGACGCCGGCAACGTGCGTGCTGCTGCTGACGTCAGCTGCTAGCCTCTGATTGGCTGCTGGCTATTAACACGTCAACAGTGTTGCCGCAGCGCCGCTAAGGGCCCGGTTTAGCCTGCCGGTAGGGGCCCGGTGAGCAGATGAGACGGGGCCCGATGCGGGCCCCCTCTGCCCACTGGGCCCTATATGCAAGTCAGGGCAGTAATGCCCTGATGGCGGCACTGGTGACAGGTAATAAAATATCTTGCTGTGGAAGAGATATTTCTGTTGGAGAGATTATTAAAGGGAACCTGTCACCCCCAAAATCGATGGTGAGGTAAGCTCACCGGCATCAGGGGCTTATCTACAGCATTCTGTAATGCTGTAGATAAGCCACCGATGTTACCTGAAAGAGAAGAAAAAGACGTTAGATTATACTCACCCAGGGGCGGTCCCGCTCCGATGGGCGTCTCAGGTCCGGTACAGCGCCTCCCATCTTCAATCCATGACGTCCTCTTCTGGTCTTCGCGCCGCTGCTCCGGCGCAGGTGTACTTTGTCTGCCCTGTTGAGGGCAGAGCAAAGTACTGCAGTGCGCAGGCGCCGGTAAGGTCAGAGAGGCCCGGCGCCTGCGCACTGCAGTACTTTGCTCTGCCCTCAACAGGGCAGACAAAGTACGCCTGCGCCGAAGCCACAGCGCGGAGACCACAAGAGGGCGTCATGGAATGAAGCTAGGAGGTGCCGGAGCGGACCAAGACGCCCATTTGACCGCGGACCAGCAGCGGGACCGCCCAGGTGAGTATATTATAACCTCTTTTTCTCCTCTTTTCAGGTAACATCGGCGGCTTATCTACAGCATTACAGAATGCTGTAGATAAGCCCCTGATGCCGGTGAGCTTACCTCACCATCAATTTTGGGGGTGACAGGTTCCCTTTAACTTTAGAAATGTCATTTAAATGTTAATATGGACTTTCATTTTGCGGCTGGTGGATCCAATATAAAGCACCGTAATTGCCAAGTAATGCATTGATTACAGTATACTATGTTTTTGGAGTTGCAATTAATACACTGCTCAAAAAAAATAAAGGGAACAATAAAATACCACATTCTAGATATCACTGAATGAAATATTCCAGTTGCAAATCTTTATTCATTACATAGTAGAATGCGGTGAGAACAATAAAACATAAAAATGATCAATATAAATCATATTTAATATCCCATGGAGGTCTGAATTTGGAATGAAACTCAAAATCAAAGTGGAAAATCAAATTACAGGCTGATCCAACTTCAGTAGAAATGCCTCAAGACAAAGAAATGATGCTCAGTAGCATGTGTGGCCTCCATGTGCCTCTATGACCTCCCTACAAAGTCTGGGCATGCTGCTTATGAGGCGGCGGATGTACTCGTGAGGGATCTGCTCCCTAACCTGGATTAACGCATCAGTCAACTCCTGAACAGTCTGCGGTGCAGCTTGGCGTTGGTGGATGGAACAAAACATGATGTCCCAGATGTGCCCGATTGGATTCAGGTCTGGGGAATAGGCAGGCCAGTCTATAGCATCATTGCCTTTATCATGCAGGAACTGCTGACACACTTTAGCCACATGAGACCTAGCATTTTCATGCATCAGAAGGAATCCATGGCCCACTGCATCTGCATATGCTCTCAAAATGGATCTGAGGATCTCATCCTGGTACCTAATGGCAGTCAGGGTACCTCTGGCTAGCACATGGAGTGCAGTGCAGTCCTCCAAATAAATGCTTCCCACACCATTACTGACCCACTGCCAAAAAAGTCATACTGCAGGATGTTGCAAACAGCAGAACGTTCTCTACGGCGTCTGTCACGTGCTCAGTGTGAACCTGCTCTCATCTGTGAAGAGCACAGGGGCCAATGTCGAATCTGCCAATTATGGTGTTCTCTGGCAGATGCCAATCACCCTGCACGGTGTAGTGCTGTAAGCACAACACCCACTTGTAGATGTCAGACCCTCATACCACCCTCATGGAGTCTGTTTCTGACATTTTGTGCTGCCACATGGATGTTAGTGGCCTATTGGAGGTCATTTTGCAGGCATCTGGCACTGCTCCTCCTTGCATAAAGAAGGCGGTAGCGGTCCTACTGCTCAGTTGTTGCCCTCCTATGGCCCCCTCCACGTCTCCGGTTGTACTGGCCTGTCTCCTGGTATCTGCTCCATGTTCTAGACACTGTGCTGACAGACACAGCTACCCTCCTTTCCACAGCTTGCACTGATGTGCCATTCTGGATGAGCTGCACTACCTGAGCAACTCCTTTGATTTGTAGACACCGCCTAATGCTACTGTACAGTACCTCTAGGGGTGAGATGTTGTGAATTCTGCTCTTGGGCTCCCTCCGGTGGTTGTAAGTGGTAGTGCTGCTGTCTCTGAGTCGCAGCATTTGTCAGGTGTGTTCACTTTTTGCAAATCTGACTGGGCTATTTAGTCTTGCTTCACCCTTTAGTCAGTGCCAGTTGTCCATTGTTCCTGGAGGATTCACATCTCTGCCTGGTCTCTCCTGCTTTGCAGTTCTTTTCAACAAAGATAAGTTCTGGCCTTGATTTTTTGCTGTCCACATGCTGTGGCCTTATTGTTCAGTTCTTTTCCATGTTTTTTTGTCTTGTCCAGCTTGGTCTGTATAAGGATTTGTTTAGCCAAGCTGGTATCTCTGGAGATGCAGATATACCCTCCATATCTTTAGTTAGCTGTGGAGTTTTTGTATTTTCTGTGGTGGATATTTTCTAGTGTTTTAATACTGACCGCATAGTACTCTGTCCTATCCTTTCTATTTAGCTAGAAGTGGCCTCCTTTGCTAAATTCTGATTTCAGTATGTGTATGTTTTTTCCCTCTCCTCTCACAGTCAATATTTGTGGGGGGCTGCCTATGCTTTGGGAATTTTCTCTGAGGCCAGATAGTTTTCCCTTTTCTATCTTTAGGGGTAATTAGTCCTCCGGCTGTGTCGAGATGTCCAGGAAGCGCTAGGTACATTCCATGGCTACTTCTAGTTGCGGTGTTAGGTTCAGGGTCTGCGGTCAGTACAGGTACCACCTTCTCCAGAGTACGTCTCATGCTGCTCTTAGGTCACCAGATCATAACAGTGAGAGCAATGACAAAATATAAAAGTGACCAAAACAGCCAAAACGGAGGAGAACAGAGAAATGGTCTGTGGTTACCCCTTGCAGAACCACTCCTTTATAGGGGTTGTCTTGCTAATTCCCTATAATTTCTACCTGTTGTCTGTTCCATTTGCACAACAGCAGCAGAAATTGATTCACAATTGGTGTTGCTTCATAACTAGACAGGTTGATTTCACAGAAGTGTGAATGACTTGGAGTTACATTGTGTTGTTGGTTTCCTTTATTTTTTGAGCACTGTATATTGTTTTATCTGATAGCTCTGAGTGTTGTTGAAGTTTGCAAATGTGTTGCTAGGACACGCGTATTTGCGTACCACCTTCTCCAGAGTACGTCTCATGCTGCTCTTAGGCCACCAGATCATAACAGTACAACTGGCCAACAATGAGTTAACCGCATCTCAGAAGAAGAGAAGGAAAGTGCTGAGCCATTTTTTTTTCTGTAGTCTGTTGTGTTTTTTTTTCTTCCCTCTTTACCTCTGGGTGGCTCAGGAGTTCAGCGCTGGTATGGATGTTCAGGGATTGGCTTCTCGTGTGGATCAACTTGCTGCTAGAGTACAGGGTATTTCCGATTATATTGTTCAGACTCCGGTTTTAGAGCCTAGAATTCCAACTCCTGATTTGTTTTTTGGGAATAGGTCCAAATTTCTGAGCATTAAAAATAACTGTAAACTGTTTTTTGCTCTGAAACCCCGTTCCTCTGGTGATCCCATCCAGCAGGTTAAAATTGTTATATCTCTGCTGCGTGGTGACCCCCAGGATTGGGCATTTGCCCTGGAACCTGGGAATCCGGTGTTGCTTAATGTAGACACCTTTTTTCAGGCGCTTGGGTTATTGTATGACGAACCTAATTCAGTGGATCATGCTGAGAAGACCTTGTTGGCCCTGTCTCAGGGTCAAGAAGCGGCAGAATCATATTGCCAGAAGTTTAGAAAATGGTCTGTACTGACTAAATGGAATGAGGATGCCTTGGCGGCAATCTTCAGAAAGGGTCTTTCTGAATCCGTTAAAGATGTTATGGTGGGGTTCCCCACGCCTGCTGGTCTGAGTGATTCTATGTTTCTGGCCATTCAGATTGATCGGCGCTTGCGCGAGCGCAGAGTTGTGCACACTATGGCATTGTCTTCCGAGCGGAGTCCTGAGCCTATGCAGTGTGATAGGATTGTGTCTAGAGCTGAACGACAAGGATTCTGACGTCAGAATAGGTTGTGTTTTTACTGCGGCGATTCTGCTCATGTTATTTCTGATTGCCCTAAGCGTACCAAGAGAATCGCTAGTTCTGTTACCATCAGTACTGTACAACCTAAATTTCTGCTATCTGTGACCCTGATCTGCTCATTATCGTCATTTTCTGTCATGGCATTTGTGGATTCAGGCGCCGCTCTAAACTTAATGGACTTAGAATTTGCCAGACGTTGTGGTTTCCCCTTGCAGCCTTTGCAGAGTCCTATTCCCTTGAGGGGCATTGATGCTACACCGTTGGCTAAAAATAAACCTCAGTTTTGGACACAGCTGACCATGTGCATGGCACCAGCCCATCAGGAAGATTGTCGTTTTCTGGTGTTGCATAATTTGCATGATGCTATTGTGCTGGGTTTCCCATGGTTACAGGTGCATAATCCGGTATTAGATTGGAAATCTATGTCTGTGACTAGTTGGGGTTGTCAGGGGGTTCATGGTGACGTTCCTTTGATGTCAATTGCCTCCTCCCCCTCTTCTGAAATTCCTGAGTTTTGTCAGATTTCCAGGATGTATTCAATGAGCCCAAGTCCAGTTCCCTTCCACCGCATAGGGACTGTGATTGTGCTATTGACTTGATTCCAGGCTGTAAGTTCTCTAAGGGCCGACTTTTCAACCTGTCTGTGCCAGAACATACCGCCATGCGGAGCTATGTTAAGGAGTCCTTGGAGAAGGGGCATATTCGGCCATCTTCTTCACCATTGGGAGCAGGTTTTTTTTTTGTTGCCAAAAAAGATGGCTCCTTGAGACCCTGTATTGATTATCGCCTCTTGAATAAGATCACGGTCAAATTCCAATACCCTTTGCCTTCGCTTTCTGATCTGTTTGCTAGGATTAAGGGGGCTAGTTAGTTTACTAAGATTGACCTTCGAGGGGCATATATTCTTGTTCGTATTAAGCAGGGTGACGAATGGAAAACTGCGTTTAATACGCCTTAAGGCCATTTTGAATACCTTGTGATGCCATTCGGACTCTCTAATGCTCCATCTGTGTTTCAGTCCTTCATGCATGATATATTTCGGAATTATCTTGATAAATTCATGATTGTATATTTGGATGATATTTTGATTTTTTTCAGATGATTGGGAGTCTCATGTGAAACAAGTCAGGATGGTATTTCAGATCCTTCGTGATAATGCCTTGTTTGTGAAGGGGTCTAAGTGCCTCTTTGGAGTACAGAAGATTTCTTTTTTGGGCTTCATTTTTTCTCTCTCATCTATAGAAATGGATCCGGTTAAGGTTCAGGCCATTCATGATTGGATCCAGCCCACATCCGTGAAGAGCCTTCAGAAATTTTTGGGCTTTGCTAATTTTTATCGCCGTTTCATTGCCAACTTCTCCAGTGTGGTTAAACCCCTGACCGATTTGACGAAGAAAGGCGCTGATGTGACGAATTGGTCCTCTGCGGCTGTTTCTGCCTTTCAGGAGCTTAAACGCAGATTTACTTCTGCCCCTGTGTTGCGTCAGCCGGATGTTTCTCTTCCTTTTCAGGTTGAGGTTGACGCTTCTGAGATTGGGGCAGGCGCCGTTTTGTCTCAGAGGAATTCTGATGGTTCCTTGATGAAACCGTGTGCCTTCTTTTCTCGAAAGTTTTCGCCTGCGGAACGCAATTATGATGTCGGCAATCGTGAGTTGTTGGCTATGAAGTGGGCATTTGAGGAGTGGCGACATTGGCTTGAGGGGGCCAAGCACCGTATTGTGGTCTTGACCGATCATAAGAATCTGATTTATCTCGAGTCTGCCAAACGGCTGAATCCTAGACAGGCCCGATGGTCCCTGTTTTTCTCCCGCTTTGATTTTGTGGTCTCGTATCTTCTGGGTTCTAAGAATGTTAAGGCTGATGCCCTCTCTAGGAGCTTTTTGCCTGATTCTCCTGGGGTCCTTGAGCCGGTCGGTATTCTGAAGGAAGGGGTGATTCTTTCTGCCATCTCCCCTGATTTACGACGGGTTCTTCAGGAATTTCAGGCTGATAAACCTGACCGCTGCCCAGTGGGGAAATTGTTTGTTCCTGACAGATGGACTAGTAAAGTGATTTCGGAGGTTCATTGTTCTGTGTTGGCTGGTCATCCGAGGATTTTTGGTACCAGAGATTTGGTTGGTAGGTCCTTTTGGTGGCCTTCTTTGTCACGGGATGTGCGTTCTTTTGTGCAGTCCTGTGGGACTTGTGCGCGGGCCAAGCCTTGCTGTTCCCACGCTAGTGGGTTGCTTTTGCCTTTGCCGGTCCCTGAGAGGCCTTGGACGCATATTTCTATGGTTTTATTTCGGATCTTCCAGTTTCCCAGAGGATGTCAGTTATCTGGGTGGTTTGTGACCGGTTTTCTAAGATGGTTCATTTGGTACCTTTGCCTAAGTTGCCTTCCTCTTCTGATTTGGTTCCGTTGTTTTTTCAGCATGTGGTTCGTTTGCATGGCATTCCGGAGAATATTGTGTCCGATAGAGGTTCCCAGTTTGTTTCTAGGTTTTGGCGGGCCTTTTGTGCTAGGCTGGGCATTGATTTGTCTTTTTCTTCCGCATTTCATCCTCAGACAAATGGCCAAACCGAGCGAACTAATCAGACTTTGGAAACTGATTTGAGATGCTTTGTGTCTGCTGATTAGGATGATTGGGTGGCTTTCTTGCCATTGGCCGAGTTTGCCCTTAATAATCGGGCTAGTTCTGCTACCTTGGTTTCACCCTTCTTTTGTAACTCTGGTTTTCATCCTCGTTTTTCTTCGGGGCAGGTTGAGCCTTCTGATTGTCCTGGGGTGGACTCTGTGGTTGACAGGTTGCAGCAAATTTGGGCTCATGTTGTTGACAATTTGGTGTTGTCTCAGGAGGGGGCTCAGCGTTTTGCTAACCGTCGTCGGTGTGTTTGTTCCCGGCTTCGGGTTGGGGATTTGGTCTGGTTGTCTTCCCGTCATGTCCCTATGAAGGTTTCTTCCCCTAAGTTTAAGCCTCGGTTTATTGGCCCTTATAGGATTTCTGAGATTATCAATCCAGTGTCCTTTCGTTTGGCCCTTCCAGCCTCTTTTTCCATCCATAATGTTTTTCATAGATCTTTGTTGCGGAAATATGTGGTGCCCGTTGTTCCCTCTGTTGATCCTCCTGCCCCGATGTTGATTGATGGGGAGTTGGAGTATGTGGTTGAGAAGATTTTGGATTCTCGTTTTTCGAGGCGGAAGCTTCAGTATCTTGTCAAATGGAAGGGTTATGGCCAGGAGGATAATTCTTGGGTTGTTGCCTCCGATGTTCATGCTGAGGATTTGGTTCGTGCCTTTCATTTGGCTCGTCCGGATCGGCCTGGGGGCTCTGGTGAGGGTTCGGTGACCCCTCCTCAAGGAAAGGGTACTGTTGTGAATTCTGCTCTTGGGCTCCCTCCGGTGGTTGTAAGTGGTAGTGCTGCTGTCTCTGAGTCGCAGCATTTGTCAGGTGTGTTCACTTTTTGCAAATCTGACTGGGCTATTTAGTCTTGCTTCACCCTTTAGTCAGTGCCAGTTGTCCATTGTTCCTGGAGGATTCACATCTCTGCCTGGTCTCTCCTGCTTTGCAGTTCTTTTCAACAAAGATAAGTTCTGGCCTTGATTTTTTGCTGTCCACATGCTGTGGCCTTATTGTTCAGTTCTTTTCCATGTTTTTTTGTCTTGTCCAGCTTGGTCTGTATAAGGATTTGTTTAGCCAAGCTGGTATCTCTGGAGATGCAGATATACCCTCCATATCTTTAGTTAGCTGTGGAGTTTTTGTATTTTCTGTGGTGGATATTTTCTAGTGTTTTAATACTGACCGCATAGTACTCTGTCCTATCCTTTCTATTTAGCTAGAAGTGGCCTCCTTTGCTAAATTCTGATTTCAGTATGTGTATGTTTTTTCCCTCTCCTCTCACAGTCAATATTTGTGGGGGGCTGCCTATGCTTTGGGAATTTTCTCTGAGGCCAGATAGTTTTCCCTTTTCTATCTTTAGGGGTAATTAGTCCTCCGGCTGTGTCGAGATGTCCAGGAAGCGCTAGGTACATTCCATGGCTACTTCTAGTTGCGGTGTTAGGTTCAGGGTCTGCGGTCAGTACAGGTACCACCTTCTCCAGAGTACGTCTCATGCTGCTCTTAGGTCACCAGATCATAACAGTGAGAGCAATGACAAAATATAAAAGTGACCAAAACAGCCAAAACGGAGGAGAACAGAGAAATGGTCTGTGGTTACCCCTTGCAGAACCACTCCTTTATAGGGGTTGTCTTGCTAATTCCCTATAATTTCTACCTGTTGTCTGTTCCATTTGCACAACAGCAGCAGAAATTGATTCACAATTGGTGTTGCTTCATAACTAGACAGGTTGATTTCACAGAAGTGTGAATGACTTGGAGTTACATTGTGTTGTTGGTTTCCTTTATTTTTTGAGCACTGTATATTGTTTTATCTGATAGCTCTGAGTGTTGTTGAAGTTTGCAAATGTGTTGCTAGGACACGCGTATTTGCACATTTTGCATTGTCTCCACATCTGTAAAAACCCTTATAATTAAGCCACGTGATATTAGGCTTACTAGAACAAAAATAACTAGGTGAGAACATTACCCAAGGAAGGTACTTTTTTAGCAATAATGTTACAGCTAGACTTCAGGATGGAGGCCAGAATCTTGTATTCATGTGGTATAGGGAGAAACTGTGGACTAAATTGAATAAATAGAAGATGTTTTCTGGAATTAGCAATATTATCTAAAGAATTATTACTATCATTATGTTTAATCAAATTAGTTTTATCCCTTGAGGTAGCAATATTACGTGCACAATCTAACATCCATCCAGAATAACTCCTATCTATCAATCTAGCTTCTGCATTATCTATCTCATATTTACGATTCTGATCATTGCTGCGATTATGAGAAACTCTGGTGTACTCACCCACAGGTATGGATTTAAAGAGGCTTTAACACGAACAAAAGTTCATTTTATTCAATAGATCTTGGAATAATAATAATTTCCACAATTGGATGTGTTTAAATAAAATGTTCCTGTGCTGAGATAATCTTATAAATGTGCCCCTGCTGTGTACTGTGTAATGTCTGTGTCTGATCGTACAGGAACGTGGTCTGATCATACTGCAGCTCCCGGGCAGGGAAGGATGCAGAAAAGAGAATACAGACATTACAGCAGGGGATCACAGGTGATTCTTTCTTTGAAGTTTAAAAACAGGCAGAGAAATGTTTTACCTCACAGAAAGAACTTTTTTCTCCCCCCCCCCCCCCCTTCCCATGAGATATGGTATAATCAGACCATGTCCCTGTACGGTCAGACACAGCCATTACACAGTACACAGTACACAGCAGGGGCACATTTATAAGATTATCTCAGCACAGGAACATTTTATTTAAACACATACAGTTGTGGAAATTATTATTATTCCAAGATCTATTGATTAAAATGAACATTTGTTTGTGGAAAAACCCATTTAAACCCCTTACCGACATCAGGCGTAATAGTACGCCGATGTCAGTCTCTCTCTCTTTAATGTGGCTTCGGCGGTGAGCCCACATCTTTCCCGGGATATGTCAGCTGTTTTGAACAGCCGACATGTGCCTGCAATAGCCGCTGGTGGAATCGCGATCCACCCGTGGCTATTAGCTAGTTAAATGCAGCTGTCAAACGCACTTACTGACACTTAAATGGAGCTTCTAGCAATCGCGCCGGAAATACACCGGTGACCTGCGTCTCGTGATCGCAGGTCACCAGTGTGTCGGCATGACAACCCGAGGTCTCCTGGAGACCTCTATGGTTGTTAGTGCCGGATTGCTGTGAGCGCCACCCAGTGGTCGGCGCTCATAGCAAGTCAGCAATTCTACTACATAGACAAGATCTGACCATCGCCTCTATGTAGCAGAGCCGATCGGGCAATGTCAGCTTCTAGTCCCCTATGGATACTATTGAAGCATGCCAAAAGTAAAAAAAATGCTGTTAAAAATATAAAAAAAATATAAAAGTTTAAATCACCCCCCTTTCATTCCATTCAAAATAAAACAATAAAAATAAAATCAAACCTACACATATTTGGTATCACCGCGTTCAGAATCGCCCAATCTATCAATAAAAAAAAGGTTAACCTGATCGCTAAATGACGTAGCGAGAAAAAAAGTCGCCGCGACATTGCATTAAAATGCAAAACCGGGCAATCAAAAGATCGTATCTGCACCAAAATGGTGTCATTAAAAACGACAGCATGGCACGCAAAAAAATAAGCCCTCACCCAACCTCAGTTTCACATGGAGACGCTACGGGTATCGGAAAATGGTGCTTTTTTTTTTAAGCAAAGTTTGGAATTTTTTTTCACCACTTAGATAAAAAAGAACCTAGACATGTTTGGTGACTATGAACTCATAATGACCTGGAGAATCATAGTGGACCTAGTAAAAAAGCCAAACAAAAAACAAGTGTCGGATTGCACTTTTTTGCAATTTCACCTCACTTGGAATTTTTTTCCCTTTTCTAGTACTCTGCATTATAAAACTAATGGCGTATTTCAAAAGTTCAACTCGTCCCGCAAAAAAACAAGCCCTCACATGGCCATATTGATGGAAAAAAAAAATTTGGGGCTCTGAATAGAAGCAGAGCGAAACACGAAAACGCAAAACCGATAAAAACTCTGGGTGTTAAGGGGTTAGTTGTATGTTCCGGATGATTGTTGTAGGATTTTGTTTCCAGCAGTCGGTTTTCTGTACATGGATTTATTAACATTTTGATCAGAAGGGCCAGTAAGTTGTAGATCCAGAAAAGTAATAGTTGTGGAATGAAAATTAAAAGTAAATCTGAGATTATAATCATTAGTATTCAACAAAAGAAGAAATATCAGATACCACACCAAATGAGCGAGAGACCTGGAACGCATATGGTCTCAAGAGGAGGCGGAAGTGAGGTAACCATATTTCCGCTTCTGCACTGGAATGCAGGAAATCCTGAAAACATGACCCGTTGGTGGCTCTTGAGGACCGAACTTGGGGAACACTGCATTATGGCCTCTGCACTATTAACATCTTAAAGACCTCCTGATGAACCGTACAACGGCGAAACACTTTAGGGCACATCCTGTATTTCATAAGTGATCTTTTATCTATTTTCCTATTGATTGGATGCGATATAGGATGTTTTGATGTATTATTGATTTTTTGCATTTATATGTAGTGGTCTGGAGCATATCCAGCTGATTTATTGAACAAGCAAGTTATGCTATATTAAGGTCAAGGATCATAGGCCATGTATTTATCATATACTCTGCCAACATAGAATTGAAACAACTGTGTAGGGTGATACCCAAAGGTTACTGCTCTTGTGAAGTTGTTTCTTGCTTTGGTTTTGATTGTTTTTTCATATTTTTATTTTTTTTGACCATTTGTTTTTTGGTTTCTTCATTTCTGTTCTTTATATCATTGTTTTCTCACCTTTAATATAGGGTGAGTGAGGGCAGTGAGGGATAGCCCACGGTGAGTGGGGGCGCCAAAATCGAATATCTAGGGTGCCAACCTCCACAGCAAGGTAGGATACAGATAGGCCTATAATAGGGTATGTGCTAGACCTTGGTCAAATTATTTATCCTTGCTATTTTTCTACAATAATATCACTGCGAAGGTGTTTTTTTAGTAATTTAATGAATAAAATGAATTTTAAGGGAATTCATGTTTGCTATATTGTATAAATTCTCGTTCAAACATTTAATTTTATATATGGAGTGTGGGTAATTTCTGTAGAGGTGATATACTATGTATGATATTATATAGGGAGTGTGGGTAATATCTGTAGAGATTATATATTATATATGGAATGTGAATAATATCTGGAGAGATGATATACTATGTATGATATTATATATGGAGTGTGGGTTATATCTGTAGAGATTATATATTATATATGGAATGTGAATAATATCTGGAGAGATGATATACTATGTATGATATTATATATGGAGTGTGGGTTATATCTGTAGAGATTATATATTAAATATGGAATGTGAATAATATCTGGAGAGATGATATACTATGTATGATATTATATATGGAGTGTGGGTTATATCTGTAGAGATGATATACTATGTATAATATTATATATGGAGTGTGGGTAATATCCAGAGAGATGATATACTATGTATAATATTATATATGGAGTGTGGGTATTATCTGTAGAGATTATATATTATATATGGAATGTGAATAATATCTGGAGAGATGATATACTACGGTATGTATGATATTATATATGTAGTGTGGTTAATATCCGGAGAGATGATATATATTATACCTGGAATGTGGATTATATCTTCAGGAATGACATCATATTATAATATCATACCTAGGGAAGATCAATGGAATGTGGATAACATCTGAGGAGATAATGCGTTATATTATTATACCCCTGTTTTATATGTGGTAAAGTAATGGAATATGGATAACATCCGGAGAGATGATTTGTCAGCTTATTATACATAGGGCAGAGTCATGGTGTGTGGATAATATCAGTGATGACGATGTATTATATTATTATACACACATTGTACCTGGAGCACAGTCATGGGATGATATCAGAAAAGATTACTGTATATTTTTATACATGGAGTAGAGTCATAGAATGTCAGTAATATCCAGACAGATGATGCAACATATTATTACACTAGGGCAGAGTCATGGAGTATCCCGTAGATAATGTTCGGAAATATTATTTTTTATATTATTGTACAATGAGCAGAGTTATGTAGAGTTAATACCATTTGGAGAAATTGTCTATTGTATTATTATTATACATGGAGCAGTGTTATCATATCCAGTGAGATTCTACATTATATTATTATACATAGAAGAGGGTAATAATAATTATCATTCCCTGCTCCATGTACAATAATATAATATATTGTCTTGCTGAATATTATAACCCTTCTCCATCAATAATATATTGTCTATCTGGGTTTTATAACCCCGCTCCGTGTATAATATAATCTCGCAGGATACTATAACCCTGATCCATGTGTAATAATATGTTATATCGTTTCACCGGATACTATAGCTCTGATTTGTGTATAATAATATAATATGTTGTCTCACTGGGTATTATATCTCTGCTCTATCTTTACTATATCATCTTGCTGGATATTATAACACTTCTCCATGTGTACTATTATACTATATCGTCTCGCTGGATATACAGTAACCCTGCACCATGTAGAATAATGTAATATATCATCTCACTGGATATTATAACCCTGCTCTGTATACAGTAATATAATATATTGTCTCTCTGGGTATTATAACCCTGCTCCACGTATAATAATATAACATATCTTGTTGAATATTATAATCTTTCTTTATGTTTTTCATAATATAATATATAGTCTTGCTGGATGTTATAGCCCTGCTCCATGTATATTAATATATCATCTTGCTGGATATTATAACTTTTCCTCAGGTATTTATGGTCATGGAGTGTATCAGCGCAGTCTTTCCATATAATGTAATAAACAGAAGGGAGCTGCTATACAATACTATACTATACTATACACGGGGCAGTGGCCCCTCAGCTCTGGGGCCCTCTTGGGCATTGCGATAATTGTGTGGATGTGGTAAGTATGGGGGCGGCCATCCCCGCACACTGGGGGCCTGGTTGTGCCTCGGTGCAGAGCTCTCCTCCTTCTCCACACTGTATACATCACCAGAGGAATGTGCAGTGGGCATCGGCAGGAATAATCCCTCCGTTACCATCATCCATTATCCCAGTTGCAGGACGGCGGCCTCATCTCACTGCTGCAGCTCAGTCTTGGCAGCAGCCTCTGTTCTGTCCCTTTGACCAAGTTCTAAAAAGGAATTATTTATGTTTCCTGCATATTTCGGGCTACGACTGCCAAAAATGGCAAGTGACAGGGGAGCATGCTGATAGCACGGATGTGCAGAGCCTGGAAATCATGTGGCGGCTCCCAGAGTCAGAGGGAAACCTAGCAGAGCCCACATCACACTCCCGGGAATGTTCTCCACTGGATCCTTAACAGTTCACATGCCAGGAGCTCCAGGCGCTGGTACTGTACCCACCACTGAGGCCTTAGTAATGTACACCCCTCTATGCAGACAGGGCGTCAACAAGTAGAAACCATCACACGAAATTACATGGAAGAATCCCAGTACTCGCTTCTCATTCTGTACTGAGACTGGACCCCAATATACACCCTATACTCCAGTGAGTGATACCAATACGCACCGTGTACTAATATGCACTCCAGAGAGTGAACCCAGATACACACCTTATACTACAGAGACTGATTCTCGATATGCACTCCAGAGAGTGAACCCCAATAGGCACCTTGTACTCCAGAGAGTGACCCCAGATATTCACCCAGAAGTCCAGAAAGCGAACCCCAATAGGTACCTTGTACTCCAGAGAGTGAACCCCTGTATGCACTCTGAACGCCATAGAGTGAACCCCAATGTGCACCCTCTACTCCAGAGAGTGAACCCCAATACACACCCTGTACTTCAGAGAGTGACGCCCAATATGCACCCTTTGCTCCAGAGAGTGAACCCGATACAACACCCTATACTCCAGAGACTGATTCTCGATATGCACTCCAGAGAGTGAACCCCAATACACATCCTGTACTTCAGAGAGTGACCCCAATATGCACTCTGTACGCCAGATAATGAACCCCAATATGCTCCTTTTACTGCAGTGTACCCCAGTATGCACTCTGCACTCTAGAGTGTGAACCCCAATATGCACCCTGTACTCCAGAGAGTGAACCCCAATGTGCACCCTGTACTTCAGAGAGTGAACCCCAATACACATCCTGTACTTCAGAGAGTGACCCCAATATGCACTCTGTACGCCAGAGAATGAACCCCAATATGCTCCTTTTACTGCAGTGTACCCCAGTATGCACTCTGCACTCTAGAGCGTGAACCCCAATATGCACCCTGTACTCCAGAGAGTGAACCCCAATGTGCACCCTGTACTTCAGAGAGTGAACCCCAATATTCAACCTTTACTCCACTGAGTAAAACACAATATTCACCCTGTACTCCAGAGAGTGAACCCCAATATGCACCCTGTAGTCCATAGAATGAACCCAATACATGTTCTGTACTCCAGGGAGAGGTACTTAAAATGATGTAATAAATGGTTTAAAACTTAATTAAAGGAGGCACCAAAACTCTGTACTGGGAGAAGAAGAGGCACCAAGGGCCCGTACTGGGAGCAGAGGAGGCAGCAAGGCTCTGTACTGGGAGCAGAGGAGGCAGCAAGGCTCCGTACTGGGAGCAGAGGAGGCAGCAAGGCTCTGTACTGGGAGCAGAGGAGGCAGCAAGGGTCCGTACTAGGAGCAGAGGAGTCAGCAAGGCTCTGTATTGGGAGCAGAGAAGGCAGCAAAGGTCTGCACTGGGAGCAGACGAAGCAACAAGGGTCCGTACTGGGAGCAGAGGAGGCAGCAAGGCTCTGTAGTGGGAGAAGACGAGGCAGCAAGGCTCCGTACTTGGAGCAGAGGAGGCAGCAAGGGTCCGTACTGGGAGCAGAGGAGGCAGCAAGGGTCCGTACTGGGAGCAGAGGAGGCAGCAAGGCTCTGTACTGGGAGCAGAAGAGGCAGCAAGGGTCCGTACTGGGAGCAGAGGAGGCAGCAAGGGTCCGTACTGGGAGCAGAGGAGGCAGCAAGGGTCCGTACTGGGAGCAGAGGAGGCAGCAAGGCTCTGTACTGGGAGCAGAAGAGGCAGCAAGGCTCTGTACTGGGAGCAAAGTAGGCAGCAAGGCTGTGTACTGGGAGCAGAAGAGGCAGCAAGGCTCTGTACTGGGAGCAGAAGAGGCAGCAAGGGTCCGTACTGGGAGCAGAGGAGGCAGCAAGGGTCCGTACTGGGAGCAGAGGAGGCAGCAAGGGTCCGTACTGGGAGCAGAAGAGACAGCAAGGCTCTGTACTGGGAGCAGAAGAGGCAACAAGGCTCTGTACTGGGAGCAAAGTAGGCAGCAAGGGTCCGTACTGGGAGCAGAAGAGGCAGCAAGGCTCTGTACTGGGAGCAAAGTAGGCAGCAAGGGTCCGTACTGGGAGCAGAGGAGGCAGCAAGGCTCTGTACTGGGAGCAGAGGAGGCACCAAGGGTCCGTACTGGCAGCAGGGGAGGCAGCAAGGCTCTGTACTGGGAGCAGAGGAGGCACCAAGGGTCCGTAGTGGGAGCAGAGGAGGCAGCAAGGGTCCGTACTGGGAGCAGAGGAGGCAGCAAGGGTCCGTACTGGGAGCAGAGGAAGCAGCAAGGGTCTGTACTGGGAGCAGTGGAGACCACAAGGTTATATACTGGGATGAGTGGAGACCACAATGCTTTGACTGGATACACTTATAAATTTTATTGTGAGCCTGATCAAAAGTAAAGGTTTTTCCATGTGACCGAAAACTAAACAGAATCTTTAAAGATAATTCACAGTGACCGCAGTAATAGTCTGGCTACAGAAAGATGACTCGACTAAGCAGCTACATTAAATCCTATGTAGGAGCTGCAAAAGCACACACAGTCTTAGGGTGCACAATACAATATATAAATCAATGACCCAGCGATGGAGAAGGGTGATCAGCTTCACTGAGAGGTCAGGTTAAAGCTGCTACCCAAAGAAGTCTATATAGAGGAGATGGAATGGGAACAACTTCAGAAAACGAAAGGGACATAGACACACACAGGCTGGTACTGCTTCCCATAAGTGTTCTGCCATTTTACGCAAGTGCTGGATTTACAGCAACACTGCTCATTACTGCTCTATATCTCTTCAGCATATGTGATGAGTAGAGAGAGGAGCAAGGTCTCCTTTTCTGTATGTGTGCAGTGTAAAGCAGCCTGCTTGGAGCTGAGGAATGATAAATTAGCAATGTACACACACAAAGCCGCCTTCTGAATATTTCCTGAAAACAACATTTATAGGTCAGCATAGCCACAAGTGACATTATGTATAATCGGTGCTTTAGATGTCCTTGGCCCTATTGCTGATGTTTGAGGGACGAGCCACAGGTGTCTTTCCTCTTGCATCTTGTGTGCGTTCCTCAGTAATTGCTGCTGATGGTGGCCTTCTCTAGCAGCCTCCTCACTGAAGGTTGCTGTCACCTATAATAACCTGAAAATTTTGATCCTGCTCCCGGCTTCTGCTCCAGGATTTTACACAGATATATCGGGGCATCAGTATTCTCTATCAAGGTCGGGAATGGTCTCTAGAGAGAGCAGAAACATTGGCAGATCTACACGGCAGCTTTCAATGAAATCCAAGCTGTCGGTATAAATTATTGGCACCGTTCTCATTAGACTAATGGGGCAGGCGAGAATGTGCATCATCTGCAGCTCTTCACGGAAATATAGCATGAATCAGACCATCTCCCATAATGCACCTCCTCTCCAGCCTACAGTACAATGCAAATATAACATGCACCTGGTGCCTTCGTAGAACATTTACATAGTAGATGCACAGGAATCCACAGCACTCAGTGTGTCTGGAAATACTGTCACAGCAATGTAACCTGACCCTGTATTAACGATCCAGAGACCACAGACCCCAACACTGTATGTATGATCTACAGACCCCAATACTGTATGAATGAACCCAGAGAACACAGACCCCGACACTGTATGAATGAGCCTAGAGACCTCAGATTCTGACACTGTATGAATGGTCTGGAGACCACAGACCCTGACACTTTATGAACCCAGACACCACAGACCCTGATACTGTATGAACCCAGAGACCCCAGACTCCGACACTGCATGAATGATCCTGAGACCACAGACCCTAATGTATGAATGATCTATAGACCACACACCCCAACAGTTTATCAATAAACTCAGAGATAACAGACCCTGACACTATATGAATGATCCCAGAGAATACAGACCATGACACTGTATGAGTGAATCCAGAGACCACAGACCCTGACACTGCATGAATGTTCTAGAGCTCACGGATCCCAGCACTGTGTGAATGATCTACAGACCATGGATCACGTCACTGTTTTAGTGATCCCAGAAACTACAGATTCTGACACCGTATGAAGGATCCGAGAAACCACAGACCCCGACACTGTATGAATGATCTAGAGACCACAGATCCACTGACTGTTTTAATGATCCTAGAGACTACAGACATTGACACTACATGAATGGTCCGAGAGACCACAGACCCAGACACTACATAAGTGAACCTAGAGAACACAGAGCCTGATGCTGTATGAATGATGTAGAGACCACAGACCCTGAAACTACATGAATGATCCCGGAGACCACAGACCCTGACACTGCATAAATCATCTAGAGATCACAGATCCCGTCACTGGTTGGCTTACCGACTCCACAGACTTGGATCCCAGAGACCACAGAACCTGACACTGCATATATGAAACCAAAGACCATTGACCCTAACACTGTATGAGTGATCCCCAAGAACACAGACCCTGACACTGTATGAGTGATCCCAGAGATCACAGACCCTGACATTGTATGAGGGATCCCAAAGACCACATACCCTGACACTGTATGAGGGATCCCAGAGACCATGGACCCGGACACTGTCTGAATGATCCCAGAGACCACATACCCTGACACTGTATGAGGGATCCCAAAGACCACATACCCTGACACTGTATGAGTGATCCCAGAGACCACAGACCCTGACACTGTATGAGGGATCCCAAAGACCACATACCCTGACACTGTATGAGTGATCCCAGAGACCACAGACCCTGACACTGTATGAGGGATCCCAGAGACCATGGACCCGGACACTGTATGAGGGATCCCAAAGACCACATACCCTGACACTGTATGAGGGATCCCAAAGACCACATACCCTGACACTGTATGAGTGATCCCAGAGACCACAGACCCTGACACTGTATGAGTGATCCCAGAGACCACAGACCCTGACACTGTATGAGGGATCCCAAAGACCACATACCCTGACACTGTATGAGTGATCCCAGAGACCACATACCCTGACACTGTATGAGGGATCCCAGAGACCATGGACCCGGACACTGTCTGAATGATCCCAGAGACCACATACCCTGACACTGTATGAGGGATCCCAAAGACCACATACCCTGACACTGTATGAGTGATCCCAGAGACCACAGACCCTGACACTGTTTGAGTGATCCCAGAGAACACGGACCCTGACACTATATGAGTGATCCCAGAGACCACAGACCCTGACACTGTATGAGTGATCACAGAGACCACGGACCCTGACACTGTATGAGTGATCCCAGAGACCACACACAGGGTGAGGATAAAATAGTGTGGCAATGCTTTATTGAATCACAAAACAGGCAGATAACACATAGAACAGTCCCAGCAAAGTACCCAAGATGGTACACATTACAGAGTCTCACCCTTCAGCTGACTCACCAGGATAATAGCAGCTGTTACTTCAGATCTTCCAGAGTTGCTACCAAACCTGTGAAACGCACACAGAGAGGAGGGAATGACACGCGTAGGAAGATGACAGTCCATTCAGTCCTTACAAGGCCAGTTGATCTGAGGATCACGATCTGGCTTCATCTTCCAGGGTCGATTATTCCACCTGAGGCATGCACACAGAGAGGAGGTAACGACAAGCATAGGAAGATGACAGTCCATTGAGGTACAAGGCCATTTAACCCGAAAGTCACATCCTGGCTTCTCCAAACGTATCCATGGCTCAGCTATGGTCAATGGAGCAGATCTGTATTCTTCCAACCCTGGCCGAAAACCCCTAGGTTGTTTCCTGTAGAATGATAGATCCGTGTTCCTTGTGATGGAGCCATGATGTAAAATAGCTCCTGTCCTCTCTCTGGTCCTTTAGAGGTATGGATGTCTTGGCAGAATCTCACTGGCTGTCTCTTTTTCTGACTCTTAGGGTATGTGCACACGTCCGGATTTCTTGCAGAAATTTCCTGAAGAAAACCGGAAATTTTCTGCTAGAAATCCGCATTTTTTTTTTTCCGTTTTTTTCGCGTTTTTTTAGCATTCTGCAAGCGTAATTAGCTTGCAGAATGCTAAAGTTTTCCAAGCGATCTGTAGCATCGCTTGGAAAACTGACTGACAGGTTGGTCACACTTGTCAAACATAGCGTTTGACAAGTGTGACCATCTTTTTACTATAGATGCAGCCTATGCAGCATCTATAGTAAAAGATAGAATGTCTAAAAATAATTAAAAAAATAAAAAAATGCTTATACTCACCTGCAGGCGTCCGTTCCTATAGATGCCGTTGTGGTTCAGGACCTTCCATGACGTCGCGGTCACGTGAGCGGTCACATGACCGGTCTCGACCAATCACAAGACAGTGACGTCATCGCATGTCCTTCACCGCACACCAGCTTTAGAAACCGAAGCGGCAGCATGCACCTGAGAGGCGGGAAGACATCGAAGGTGAGTATAGGACTATTTTTTATTTTAATAATTTTTTTTTACCAATTATATGGTGCCCAGTCCGTGGAGGAGAGTCTCCTCTCCTCCACCCTGGGTACCAACCGCACATAATCTGCTTACTTCCCGCATGGTGTGCACAGCCCCGTGCGGGAAGTAAGCAGATCAATGCACTCCTAGGTGTGCGGAATCCCCTGCAATTCCGCATTTTAATGAACATGTTGCTTTTTTTTCCGCGATGCGATTTTTTCGCGGAAAAAAAGGCTACATTTGCACAAAAAATGCGGAATACACTGAAAATAATGGGAGGCATATGTTAGCGTTTTTTTCGCGTTTTTATCACGTTTTTATAGCAAAAAAACGCGAAAAAAACACGAAAAATACTGAACGTGTGCACATGGCCTTAGTCTTTTTATACAGAGGCATGTAACTTATTTTTAGATTTGACAAGTTTCCTTTAAGGCACCGTCTCACATAGCGATTTACCAACGATCACGACCAGCGATACGACCTGGCCGTGATCGTTGGTAAGTCGCTGTGTGGTCGCTGGGGAGCTGTCACACAGACAGCTCTCTCCAGCGACCAACGATCAGGGGAACCTCTTCGGCATCGTTGAAACTGTCTTCAACGATCCCGAAGTCCCCCTGCAGCACCCGGGTAACCAGGGTAAACATCGGGTTACTAAGCGCAGGGCCGCGCTTAGTAACCCGATGTTTACCCTGGTTACCAAAAAAAACAAACAGTACATACTCGCCTTTCGGTGTCCGTCACGTCCCTTGCCGTCTGCTTCCTGCTCTGACTGAGATCCGGCCGTACAGCGAGAGCAGAGCGCAGCGGTGACGTCACCGCTGCGCTCTGCTCTCACTGTACGGCGGCACTCAGAGCAGGAAGCAGACGGCAAGGGACCTGACGGACACCGAAAGGCGAGTATGTACTGTTTGTTTTTTTTGGTAACCAGGGTAAACATCGGGTTACTAAGCGCGGCCCTGCGCTTAGTAACCCGATGTTTACCCTGGTTACCAGTGAAGACATCGCTGGATCGGTGTCACACACACCGATTCAGCGATGTCAGCGGGACCTCCACGACCAAAAAACGGCCCAGGCCATTCCGACACGACCAGCGATCTCGCAGCAGGGGCCTGATCGCTGGTACGTGTCACACATAGCGAGATCGCTACTGAGGTCGCTGTTGCGTCACAAAACTAGTGACTCAGCAGCGATCTCGCTAGCGATCTCGCTATGTGAGACGGGGCCTTTAGTCCAGCATCACAGATAAGGTGAAGAATGGTGGTGATGAGATCAAGTAGCATTACTTGATTATTTAAGTAGGACAATGCATCTAATTAACATATCAACCAACATCATTGTTCAGTGGCCATCCATTACTGTTTTACAAAGATGACAGAAAATAAACTGTAGGAGATAGTATTAGAGGTAAATATTCGTCCTACAAGAAGAGTCAATACTTCAGACAACAGTTTATCATTCTGGGCCTACACAATTTGTATCTGACTTCTTAAGATACAATGCTGTGTCTTCACATGTTTTCATTGGCTGTAAGCCATAATCATCAACATTAACAGAAATAAACACTTGAAATAGATCACTCTGTTTGTAATATACGAGTTTTACTTTTTGTATGGAAAACTGAAATATTTTAACTTTTTTATGATATTCTAATTTTGCGAGAAGCACCTATATATATATATATATATATATATATATATATATATATATATATATATATATATATATATATATATATATATATATATATATATATATCCCAATTACCGTCAACTCCACAATAACAAAAGGAACTACTAGCTGCCACCACCAATTATTTATACAGGCCGATTGGACATCTGTTACAGGTAGCGCATGACTTCAGGGGTGCGGTTTACAGAGAAAGAGGAACAGAGCTATTCAATTTTATACATTTAAATATTGAAAGTTGTTACAAAGTTGTTACAAAATGGAAACAATACAATATGGAATATACAATCACATGGTATAAAAGGGATAACAAAAGAAAAACCTTCTGTCCGATATTTGGTTGGAAGTGTTCGGCTGGCCTTACGGTGATGTAAGTGAATGCGTCATGTTCATCCCTTTGCAACGACTCCGAAATATATCTTCCATAAATAACAGATCGATATAAACCCCAAGATTCATCATTGACCACTGGCTCCAGATGAGATAATTCCTTTGAACAGAGGAAGCTCTTGCCTCAGGAATTGTACGTCTCCGCCTCTGAATGTATTAATCCTAGCCTTGTTGGCTTGTTCTCATCAGATCTCCTGTGATAATTACCTGGCCAGAGCAGGAGGTCCCACTTCGATGGAGGTTGAAGTGTCAGCTCTCTCTCACTTCCCTAGTTATAATTAATCCCATATGTTCAATGTGAGGGTGATATATCCCCTCTCTGGAGAGGTCTTTATGGATTTTACAGTTTTTTCTAAATATATATATATATATATATATATATATATATATATAATAAACTAATATTGTTTTACCGTTGGCTCCTACTTGCAGCTCTGCCCCTGTTGCCAATAGCTGATCACATAGGAGACTGGAGGAGCAGCTAATGTCAGCAGTGTACCGGAGAGCTGAGAGCCTGGAGAAGAAGCAGGTGCCTGTGGGAAATGTAGTTTACAGTGGTCACATAAGCAGCACTGAAGGACCACACACTTCATACTGAGCAGAGAGATGGAGTCCTGGGGAAGTTGGAGCCAAAAAGAGGAGTAAGAATGTAGGCGATGAGTTTCTGAAGACACGGTTGAGTTACATTAGGAGAGACTATTTGTACTACAAGTAGTATGGAAAAATGATTCTGGAATAACCCCTTTTAAGACTTAATTTATATTTTTGCACTGGCTTGAACTGCTTTTTCTACACAGGATTGATTGGCCTTGTTGTTTGATAGACAGTAGTACCTGCATTCTAGTTTAAGGGCTCGCTTTTTTTTTTGCTTGACGATTCTGCATGAAAAAAAAAATCACATCATGCTGTGAGTAGCTCCACAGATCGGATCGCACCCTTTCATGTCTACGAGTGCCTGTAAAAAAATCAGACTGCAGGCGGATGTCAACAGAGTGCAGTCTGATTTACGTGGGCACAGACAATAGAGAAGATGGAGACATTGAAGGGGTTGTCCACTACTAGGACAACCCCTTCTTGATCTGAATGTTTGGCGCCAATAAAATAAAAACAATACTCACCTCCCATGCCGGCACCTTTTCAGCACCCGCATTCCCTGGGCTCTTGGGTGGTTGTTATAACACATGAGCCCAGCGCCGAAACAGCGCTGGCATCACTGTCCCCGCATTTGGACATATTGAAGATCAACAGGAGGTCAGGGCTGCGACTGCGATTGGGCACTTGGCTCACGTGTTATGTCAACTGCACAATAGCTGCAGGAACACGAGTACCATAGCTGGAACAGCGCCGGCATGGGAGGTGACTATAGGTGTTTTTTATTTTATCTGTGCCAAACATTCAGATCGTGTAGTAGTGGACAACCTCTTTACCTTCTCCGTCTTTTCCACACCTGTGATACAATTCTCTCATAAAGTGACACTCGGCTCAAACTCTCTCTGATCAGAGTTTGATCCAAGTGTCATCACCATAATCCATCCAATTCTCTCAGAAGAGAGAATTATCCCTTGTGTGAGCGAGTCCTTAAAATGATAATATAAGGCCAGGATGAGGTCTGAAATAAATTTGAGAGGAGGTAAGAACAAGGTCAACAAGAGGATAGGATGAGGTAGGGAGAAAGTCAGGATGAGATTGACACGAGTTTACGACAAGATCAAGAGAAAATAAGGACAAGGTCAACGGGAGGTTACAACGAGGTTTGGAAGAAGTTGAGATGACGTTGGGAAGAAATCAGGACAAGGTCAACATGATGTTAGGATAAGCTTGTGAGGAGGTAAAAGCAAGTTGGGAGGAAGTCAGGATGAGGTCGACAGGAGTTTAGGACAAGATCAGGAGGAAATAAGGACAAAGTCAGCAGGAGGTTAGGACGAAGTCAACAAGCGGTCAGGACGAGATCAGGAGATTGTCCTAACCTCTTATTGACTGTGTTCTGACAAAGTCGGGAAGTGTACAGGTTGACAATCGTATGAAGTCAGGACAAGGTGGACAAGAGGTAAGGACAAGGTCAGGACCAGAGGACCAGTTTTCACTATGCAGCCATAAAGCCCTCGATATTCTTGGCTCTAGCTCACTGTAATGAGACTGTGACTTCCTTCAATACAATCGCCATAAAACTCACGATTCCTGCATGCTCTGCTGCTTGCACTGCTCCTATGTTTATGATGAATAGTCACCAGAATAACTAGAGGCTTCCTACGCCGTGGTCACATAATGACAGCAGAGGAATCCTCCACCTGATCTTCCTTTCTCCTCATCCAAGCCTCTGGAAGTTTTCATTCATTAATATTAAGCAAAGATCTTGAAAATGATGAGTAACTGATATATCTTGAACAAAAAATGTCTTTGGTAACATCACAAAGATGACGTCCTTTGTTATTTACACACCTGTGTATGATGTGCTTGTATCGCATATTACAGATTGCATGTCTGGATTATATCTGCTGTCCTGAGATTATAAACAATGGGCCTGGTTTATGTAGTGTGTGCTGTATTATATACACTGTGCTGACTTTATGTCAGCGGTGCTTTGCTTCTATATAGTGCACTGGGGTTAGTTATGGTGTGGTGGAAATATACATAGAGTAGCGGGTTGCTGAGATTATGTCTAATGTACTGGGATTATTTTGGAGTACTGGTATTACGTCATTTGTACTAGGATTAGGTTGTGCTGGGATTTTTTTATGTGGTGCTGGGATTGTGTGATGGGAGCTGAGATACATGGTGTACTTGTATTTTATACATGGTGCTGGAATTATATACGTAGTGTTAAGATTGTATAATTGGGTTTGGATTATATGCATGCTTCTGGGATTATATTCATGGTGCTGGGATTGTATGATGCAAACTGAGTTTATAAATGGTGTTCTAGATTTATATATGGTGTGCTGGGATTATATACATGGTGCTGGGATTATATACAGTTGTGTGAAAAAGTGTTTGCCCACTTCCCGATTTCCAATTCGTTTGCATATTATCACACTTAAATGTTTGAGATCATCAAACAAATTTAGACATTAGACAAGGAAGCAAAAATGCAATTTTTAAATGAAGGTCTTTGTTATTAAAGGGAACCTGTCACCACGTTTTTGGAAGATGGGATAAAAATAGCGTTAAATAGGGGCAGAGGTGGGCGTTACATTAGTGTGTGTGTTATGCGTTTATTACCCACCTAAGTTGCCGAAATAACTTTGCAAAGTCTCCGTTTTCGCCTGTCAATCAGGCTGGTCAGGTCGCATGGGCGTTGTCTTCCCCCAGATTTGGCGTAGTTTTCCGTTGGTGGCGTAGTGGTGTGCGCATGCCCAAAGTCCGGAATCCTCTTCCAGGGGATTTAAAATAGCGCGGTGTTCGTTATTGCATTGGTGATCGGTGGGCGCGGCCATCTTCCTTTGGCCGCGCGTGCGCAGAAGCGGCGCTCTGCTGGCCGCGGCTTCAGGAAAATGGCCGCCGCGATATCCATCTGCGCACGCGCGGCATCCCGCGGCCATTTTCCTGAAGCCGCGGCCAGCAGAGCGCCGCTTCTGCGCACGCGCGGCCAAAGGAAGATGGCCGCGCCCACCGATCACCAATGCAATAACGAACACCGCGCTATTTTAAATCCCCTGGAAGAGGATTCCGGACTTTGGGCATGCGCACACCACTACGCCACCAACGGAAAACTACGCCAAATCTGGGTGAAGACACCACGCCCATGTGACCTGACCAGCCTGATTGACAGGCGAAAACGGAGACTTTGCAAAGTTATTTCGGCAACTTAGGTGGGTAATAAACGCATAACACACACACTAATGTAACGCCCACCTCTGCCCCTATTTAACACTATTTTTATCCCATCTTCCAAAAACGTGGTGACAGGTTCCCTTTAAGGGGAAAAGAAATCCAAACCTGTAGGGCCTGTGTGAAAAAGTGATTGTTTCACCCACTCCCTAAAACATAAGTTTTTTTTTAATCAGATACATTTTTATTGAATATGACAAAATAAAACAAGTATTACATATCACATAACTTTACTCAAGTAATAATAGTATAATTTTATAGTAAAGTATCCCTCCCCTTCCCCCCATCCCAACCCCCCTACCCTTAGAGACCATAACGGAAGCGAACATCGATCCTCACATTATACATATTTTCAAACAACATTTTAAAACAACATCTGAAAACCACTTTTAGTGTCATATATTGTTCCCACCATACTAGCTCCAATCCAACCACGGTTGCCATAGTTTGTGGAATAGATCCAGCTTGTTTCTCTTAGTGTAGATACTTTTTTCAAGTAGAATTATATGATCCGTCTGTGTAACAAAATCTCGTCTAGTCGGAGGCTCCTCTCTGATCCAAAATGTAGTGATCTATTTCCTTGCAATGGATAACAATCTTGCGATTACTATCTTGGTCATATTATCCGTTATTATTTCTTCCACATATCCCAATATGCAGATCATTGGGTCTCTTGGAACAACACACCCATAAACCAATTCAATACGATTCAGTACTACAATCCAGAAGGAAGACAGTCTGGGACAGTGCCATAACATATGTAATATACCCGCCTGAGATTGTGAACACCTTGGGCAATCAGAGTTAGGCCTCAATCCAGCTTTAAATAACCTATCAGGGGTTCTATATGCTCTATGAATCGCGTATAGCTGCGATAACCTCCCAGGTTCACTCATAGAGATCTTAGGCACATATTCTAAAATAGATTCCCATCTATCATCATTTATCTCTCCCAGTTCAGCTTCCCATTTCCGTCTAGCCTTAATAGGATGTTTACCGAGAAAAGCATATAACAGGTCTCTGTAAACCTCAGATATTGCCCCCCTCGTTCCACTATTCTTAAGAATAAAATCCAACGTAAGATCCACTTGTATCACTACAGGCCTCCTTCTACTTTGAATCTGAAATGCGTGATGAATCCGTTTATAATGATACAGATCTAAACGCGATAACTGGAATTCTTCCTGTATCACCTCAAACGATTGAAGACTGCCCTGACTAATTAGCTGAGCTATCAGACTAATACCTGCCTCTTTCCAGGACCTAAAACCTTTCATTTGCCTAAATTCCTGCAAATATATATATATATTGTCCCATATAGGTGAAAACCTGGTAAAACCAGTCACTCCCCTGATCTGCTTAACTTTTTCCCATATCTTGTGGATTAGACTGATAGTGCAAAACTGAGAACCCAATTTTAGAAAACGCCCCCCCCCCTCTCACTCAATGGCAATGACTTTATTAAATACCTCAAACTACTAGGCGTGTGCTCCCTCTCTCCTCCCAACCTCTAAGATGCTGACATGGTGCCGCTAAAAAATATAACCAGGGATTAGGGAGCGCCAATCCACCCTCTGTTTTCGGCCTCTGTAATGTTTCCTGTTTGAACCTTGAGCTCCCTAAAACATAAGTTAGCTGTGGTTTGTCACATCTTTGGGAAGCTGAGTTCAAATTCCCCAGCCACATCCAAGCTTGATTACTGCCACACCTGTTCTGTATCAAGAAATCACTTAAATAGGACCTGCCCGACAAAGGGAAGTAGACCAAAAGATCCTCAAAAGCTATACATCATGCCGCGATCCAAAGAAATACTGAAACAAATTAGAAGAAATGTCATTGAGATGTATCAGTCTGGAAAAGGTTATAAAGCCATTTCTAAAGCTTTGGGACTCCAGCGAACCACAGTGAGAGCCATTATCCACAAATTCTGAAAACATGGAACAGTGGTGAACCTTCCCAGGGGTGGCCAGACAACCTAAATTACTCCAAGAGCGTAGCGACGACTCATCCAAGGGGTCACAGAAGACCCCACGACAACATCCAAAGAAATGCAGGCCTCGCTTGCCTCAGTTAATTTCTGCGTTCAGGGTAGAGTTCCAAGACGAAAACCACTGCTGAGCAATAAGAACATAAAGTCTTATCTCTGTTTTGCCAGAAAACATCTTGATGATCCCAAATCTTTTGGAAGAATACTCTGTGGATTGACAAGACAAAAGTTGAACTTTTAGTAGGGGTATGTCCCATTGCATCTGGCGTAGAAGTAACACAGCATCTCAGATAAAAAAATCATACCAAGAGAAAAAAAATTGGCAGTGCTATGATGGTCTGGGACTGTTTTGCTGTTTCAGGACCTGGAAGACTTGTGGTAAATACAACCATGAATTCTGCTGTTTACCAAAAAATCTTGAAGGAGAATGTCTGGCCAGCTGTTCGAGACCTCAAGCTGAAGCGCACTTGGGTTATGCAGCATGACAATGATCCAAACACACCAGCAAGTTCACCTCTGAATGGCTTAAGAAAAACAAAATTTAGACTTTGGAGTGTCCTAGTCAAAGTCCTGACCTTAACCCGATTGAAATCCTGTGGCATGACCTTAAAAAGGCAGTTCATGCTCGGAAACCCTCCAGTGTGGCTGAATTATAACAGTTCTGGAAAGATGAGTGGTCTAAAATTCCTCCAAAGTGCTGTAAAAGACTCATTACCAGTTATCGTAAATGCTTGATTAGCTTTAGGGGGCACTCCCTTTTTCACACAGGGACCTGTAGATTTGGATATCTTTTTTACTTAATAATAAAGACCTTCATTTAAAAACTTTATTTTGTGTTTTCTTGTATTATCTTTGTCTAATAACTAAATTTGTTTGTGATCTGAAACACTTAAGTGTGCAAACATGCAAAACAATAGGAAATCAGTAAGGGAGTAAACACTTTTCCACCCAATTGTACATGGTATTGACATTGTATAGTGGGATCTGTGATTATATATGCTGTGTTGGGATTATATACTATACATGGTGCTGGGATTGTATAATGAGAGCTGGTATTATATACATGGTGTTGGGATTGTATATATGGTACTAGGATTATACAATGGGAGCTGAGTTTATACATGGTGCTTGGATTATATATTGAACCAATGATACTCACTTGTGAGCAATATGAAATATCTCAGGAACTGTTTTTATTTAAAGTCCACCTGGTTTATTTCAGTCCTTATAATCCGCATCACAGGAAATCTTAAATACAGGCATTTGTCCTCCACATAGTGAAACATAAAGTAACAAGTCCATACAATAGTGCTGGTTAGCCTACCTGGTGTAGAGTCCAGCTGTCGTAGTCTTTTTGTAAAGGCACTCAATCCAGGAGATCTGCACACCTCCTTGGGCCTCTTTCACACTTCCGTTTTTACAATCTGCACAGGATCCGTCAAAATGTTGAAAAGACGGACCCTGTGCAGATTGTGAAAAACAGGTGCACTGATTCAGTTTTTTTTTAACGGACCCATCGAGGCTATGTGCAGCTGTTGTGTATGCGTCTTCTCAGCGGTTTTCCGCTGCAAAAACGCATACACAACACAGCCCACGTTAAAAATAATAAAAAATAAAATTGCAATATTCTTACCTTCCGGCGTCCTGCGCAGCATTCCCAATGCTCGCGATGCTCCCGGCAGCTGCCGTTCCCAGTAATATCTTGCGAGACAATGACCTCTGATAACGTCGGGTCATTTCGCAATGCATTACTGGGAACGCCAGCTGCCGGGAGCATCGGTAATGCTGCGCGGGACGCCGGAAGGTAAGAATATCACGATTTTTTTTTTTTTATTATTATTTTTAACATTATATCTTTTTACTATTGATGCTGCATAGGCAGCATCAATAGTAAAAAGAGAGAGCGAGCGAGAGAGAATTTCCCTGACGGGAAATTCTTCCGCGCATGCTCACTTTCAAAAGACGGCATCCGTCGTTGGATTCCTGATTTTGACAGTCAGCGATGGATCCTGCGTCCGTTGACATCCATTATAGCCAACGACAGACGGTGCAGGATCAATCGCTGAGCGATTTTCCGATATGCACAAAAAACGTTCCTCTGTGCGTTGGTTCCGCCCGACTGACAGCAATTTTCCGATGGATCCAGTGCACGACGGATGAAACTGATGGCCATCCGTCACAATCTGTCGCTAGTACAAGTCTATGAGAAAAAAAACGATCCAGCAAAAACATTATCTGGATCGTTTTTTTTCACAAAACGACGCATTGTGACAGAAAAAGAAAGACGGAAGCCTGAAAGAGGCCTAACACACAGCATTTGTGAGATAAACAGCTCTCAATTTACAAAGTGAACCACACTCAGGGGAGGAGATATGTTGAACAGCCTTCTCTCCCTACTCATCAGCTGCTCACAATCAATCTGTCATGGCCAATTAACCCCTTTTCGTCCTATATGTACTAAAGCATTATTCCAAGTTTATCTCTCAACCGTTATGTGTCCGATAGCCACCTTACAATATGTAGTGCTGGGATGATATAATGGGTGCCAAGATTTTTATGGTATACTGAGATTACCATATTTTTCAGACCATTGGACGCACTTTTTTCCTCCAAATTTGTCAGGAAAGTGTGGGATGCGTCTTAGGGTCCGAATGCAACGTGGGGAGGGGGCAGCGGGGAAGTGAGATCACACTCCCAGGAGGCAGGAAAATATCCCTGCTGCAGGAATCCAGCGCTGGGGAAACCACGTGGTCCCGATGCTTAAAGTGAAGGAATATTCATTAGCCGCTTCCCCGCCTACCTGTCAGCGCCAAGTAGTGGTCGGGGAGCAGCAAATGGATATTCCTTCACTTAAACAGCGGACCCACATGGTTTCCCCTGTGCTGGATTCTTGCAGCGGCTGTGGATATCGTGTAGAAGGAGGGATTTCAGTTGCATACCTGACAGCGCAGCGCGGGCTGTGCTGATGCTGAGTGCTCCCATATAGGACCTATGGTGACATAATGAAGAGGGTGGGCTGGAGCATCACATGACAGCATACAGCCCTCCCTCTTCATTATGTCACCACAGGTCCTTCAGACACCGCACTAGAAACAATGCAGCTTCCTCTTAGGCCTGTTTCACACATCAGTGGCTCCGGTACGTGTGGTGACCGTTTTCTCACGTACCGGAGACACTGACTCACGTAGACACATTAAAATCATTGTGTCTCTGCACATGTCAGCGTGTTTTCACGGCCGTGTGTCCGTTTGAAAAACACGGAGACATGTCAGTGTTCGTGGGAGCTCACGGATCACACGGCCCTATTAAAGTCAATGGGTCCGTGTAAACGTACCGCACACGGATGCTGTCCGTGTGCCGTCCGTGTGCCTTGCAGGAGACAGCGCTACAGTAAGCGCTGTCCCCTGCTTTGGGTGCTGAAGCCGCCATTCATTTCTTCTTCCCAGCAGCGTTCGCTGGAGAGAAGGAATGAAACATCATTGTTTTTTTTTGTTTTTTTTTGTGGTTAAAATAAATTTCCCGGTAACCTCCCCCTCCCACCCCCTGTGCGTCCACCCGCTGGCATTAAAATACTCACCCAGCTCCCTCGATGCTTCCTCTCAGCGCTGCAGCTTGTCCTGTATGAGCGGTCACGTGGTGCCTCTCATTACAGTGATGAATATGCGGCTCCACCACCCATAGGGGGTGGGAGGGGGGAGGTTACCGGGAACTTTATTTTAACCACACAAAAAAAAACAATGATTTTTCATTCCTTCTCTCCTTCTGCTGGGAAGAAGGAATGAATTCCGACTTCAGCACCCAAAGCAGGGGACAGCGCTTACTGTAGCTGCACGGTCCGTGTGGTACTCAGTCGGCACACGGCTGCCGCACGTGTACCACACTGATGTGCCACGTAAGCACACGGACACGGATAACTCCGGTACCGATTTTTCCGGTACCGGAATTATCTGGATGTCTGAGACTGGCCTTACAAGACCTGTGGTGTGGTCATGTGATGCTCCAGCCCTTCATTACCTCACCCAGGTCCTGTAAGCTGTAGAGACAGATAATTTCGGTTTCCAAGCGAGGCTGGCTGGCTGCAGGACCTGCACTGATGTGAGAACGGCCTTGTACAAGTAAGTATTAATTAAATGGTTAGTAACTACAACACCTAAAAAAGCACTCTGCCACTCCTGTCGTGAACTATAACTCCCAGCTTGCCATAGGATCTGCAGGACATGCTGGGAGTTATAGTTCTCCCATGGGTTCTTAAAGCAGCACTCCAGTGTTATTTTTCAGTGCTGGAGTGGTGCTTTAAATATAAGCCCTGTGCCCCCATTCTTATACTCACCCTCCCTTCATATAGTACTTTACAGACATCCCACTGGTCCCGCAGCACCATCATCTACCTGTAGCTTCCAACATAATAACATACTATTATATATAATAACACCACATATAATAGTAGTATGTTTTTTATGTTATTAAATATTTTACCACATTTTTTGCTTCAAATATTTTTTTTCCCCACCTCTAAAACCTGGGTGCGTCTGAAGGTATGTTTCCACGGTCAGTAAACGCTGCGGGTTGGACACTGCCTACATCCGCAGCGTCAAACCCACAGTGTCCAGATAATACAGCATAGTGGATGGGATTTCAAGAAATCCCATGTCCACTATGCATTCAAAGACGCAGGTGGCAGACCTGCGTGAACGGACATGCGGCGCGTCTTTCTAGACCGCAGCATGTCTATTTACGATGCAGAGGCGCTCCGTCCCCGCAGCGTAAATTTCCCATAGGCTATCATTAGATGCGGTAAAACCACATCTAATTATTAGTCACATGAGAAATAACTGTGGGAACGCAGCTTACTACACAGGTTTACTAATTTAAATAATGTCTTACTTTGTGACACCGCCAGAAGTTCGCATCCACTGCAGTTCTCGCGATGACTGAGCTGAATGCGAGAACTGCCGTGCACGTGACTGCCGGGGTTATCTCCAGTCACTAGGCAAGTTCTCATGGTCAGCAGACCGTATGAACAGCAGTGCAGGTGACCGCTGGAGATGGAGTTATCTCCTGTGGTCATCTACAAGCTCTGCTGTGTCTGGATGTCAGGCTGAGCCAGATCGTCGTGTGACACTCGTTATTTAGGACTACGTCAGACAGGAAGTATTTGTTTTTGTTTATTATTTTATTTTTATTACAGGAGATCGAGGGCATCGCATGGATTAGGAGTACAGGTCCTTCTCAAAAAATTAGCATATAGTGTTAAATTTCATTATTTACCATAATGTAATGATTACAATTAAACTTTCATATATTATAGATTCATTATCCACCAACTGAAATTTGTCAGGTCTTTTATTGTTTTAATACTGATGATTTTGGCATTCAACTCCTGATAACCCAAAAAACCTGTCTCAATAAATTAGCATATCAAGAAAAGGTTCTCTAAACGACCTATAACCCTAATCTTCTGAATCAACTAATTAACTCTAAACACATGCAAAAGATACCTGAGGCTTTTAAAAACTCCCTGCCTGGTTCATTACTCAAAACCCCCATCATGGGTAAGACTAGCGACCTGACAGATGTCAAGAAGGCCATCATTGACACCCTCAAGCAAGAGGGTAAGACCCAGAAAGAAATTTCTCAACAAATAGGCTGTTCCCAGAGTGCTGTATCAAGGCACCTCAATGGTAAGTCTGTTGGAAGGCAAAAATGTGGCAGAAAACGCTGTACAACGAGAAGAGGTGACCGGACCCTGAGGAAGATTGTGGAGAAGGACCGATTCCAGACCTTGGGGAACCTGAGGAAGCAGTGGACTGAGTCTGGTGTGGAAACATCCAGAGCCACCGTGCACAGGCGTGTGCAGGAAATGGGCTACAGGTGCCGCATTCCCCAGGTAAAGCCACTTTTGAACCATAAACAGCGGCAGAAGCGCCTGACCTGGGCTACAAAGAAGCAGCACTGGACTGTTGCTAAGTGGTCCCAAGTAGTTTTTTCTGATGAAAGCAAATTTTGCATGTCATTCGGAAATCAAGGTGCCAGAGTCTGGAGGAAGACTGGGGAGAAGGAAATGCCAAAATGCCTGAAGTCCAGTGTCAAGTACCCACAGTAAGTGATGGTGTGGGGTGCCATGTCAGCTGCTGGTGTTGGTCCACTGTGTTTCATCAAGGGCAGGGTCAATGCAGCTAGCTATCAGGAGATTTTGGAGCACTTCATGCTTCCATCGGCTGAAGTGCTTTATGGAGATGAAGATTTCATTTTTCAGCACGACCTGGCACCTGCTCACAGTGCCAAAACCACTGGTAAATGGTTTACTGACCATGGTATTACTGTGCTCAATTGGCCTGCCAACTCTCCTGACCTGAACCCCATAGAGAATCTGTGGGATATTGTGAAGAGAAAGTTGAGAGACGCAAGACCCAACACTCTGGATGAGCTTAAGGCCGCTATTGAAGCATCCTGGGCCTCCATAACATCTCAGCAGTGTCACAGGCTGATTGCCTCCATGCCACGCCGCATTGAAGCAGTCATTTCTGCCAAAGGATTCCCGACCAAGTATTGAGTGCATAACTGAACATTATTATTTGATGGTTTTTTTGTTTGTTATTAAAAAACACTTTTATTTGATTGGATGGGTGAAATATGCTAATTTATTGAGACAGGTTTTTTGGGTTATCAGGAGTTGTAGGCCAAAATCATCAGTATTAAAACAATAAAAGACCTGACAAATTTCAGTTGGTGGATAATGAATCTATAATATATGAAAGTTTAATTGTAATCAATACATTATGAACAAACCAAAACAAAACACCCTCACTTCAAGGCCAAATGATGAGAAAAGTATATACTTTATTGATATAAAAACAACATTTATAACATATAAAAACTGTTAGGGGTAATGACCACCAGTGCAGGAGCAATGGTGGGTCACACACAGGAGACGTCCTCAATATGCACAGAAATAAAGTAGCAGGGAGTACTCATAAAGGATATTATTTTGGTGTTTCATTACATTATGGTAAATAATGAAATTTAACACTATATGCTAATTTTTTGAGAAGGACCTGTATAATAAAAATGGAAAACTGTGTTTAGTGTTTTATTTCAATAAAATACTTTATTCTGGCTGTGTCTTTATTTAACCTGTAACAACTATAGGATTAGTAATGGATAGGTGTCTTATAGACGCTTCTCCATTACTAAGCCGTGGACTTGATTTCACCGGACAATACACAGGTGACATCAACCCCACAAATATTACCTCACTTGCCACTGCTACAGGGCAAGTGGGAAGAGCCAGGTAAAGTGCCACAATTGGCGCACCTTTGGATGCACCAATTGTGGGGCAGCTGCGGGCTGTTATTTTTAGGCTGGTGAGGGCCAAAATCCATGGGCCTTGCCAGTCTGAGAATACCAGGCCGCAGCAGTCTGCTTTTTACTTGGCTGGTTAACAAATATAGGGGGACCCCACACTATTTTTTTTTTGGAGGGGATCCCCCTATTTTTGCTAACCATCCAAGGTAAGCAGACTGCTGCGGCCTGGTATTATCCGGCTGATAAGGTTCATGGATATTGGATCCCTACCAGCCTGAAATAACAGTCCAAGTAGTCTGCTTTACGCTAGCTGGTTAACAAATAAAGGGGGACCCCACGTTATTTTTTTTTGTACATTTTTTATTTTGTAAAAAAATGAAAGGACATTACATATTACTGACCTCTCTCTGCTTTCAGGAACTTCCTGTGTGGCTGATGTCACACTTGCGAGTGTGATGCGAGAAACTCGAGTGAGTCTCTCGCATCAACACCCGGCACTGCCGCCGGCGCTCGAGACTGGAGTGTGCAGCTGCATGTAGTGTAACAGCTTTTGTACGCGCGGTGATTCCGCATGTGTTCATTGAACCATGCGGAATCACTGCATCCTATATATAGAACGGTGCTATTTATCTTGCGGAGACGGAGCATCTCAGTGCATGGAGAACGCAGAGACCGCAGTGCATGGAGCGGTCACCGGAGCGTCGCGAGGAGCGGGAAAGCAGCGGTTACGGAGTGCGTTACCCGCGGCATAACGCGGTCCGTTACCGCTGCCATTAACCCCGTGTGAGCGCTGACTGGAGGGGATTATGGAGCGGGCACTGACTGCGGGGAGTAAGGAGCGGCCATTTTGCCGCCGGACTGTGCCCGTCGCTGATTGGTCGTGGCCGTTTTGCCGCGACCAATCAGTGACTTGGATTTCCATTACAGACAGAGGCCGCGACCAATGAATATCTGTGACAGACAGACAGACAGACAGGCAGACAGAAAGACGGGAAGTGACCCTTAGACAATTATATAGTAGATGTGCTGAAATTATATACTCAATTTGCTGTAATTGTACAATGGGAGTTGGGCTCATATATGGTGGTGGGGTTATTTACATTGTGATTGGATTATAAAATGGGAGCTGAGATTATATTTTGTGCGCTGGGCTTTTGCCCGGTGTGCTAGGATTTTATATATTGTGATTGGATTATATACACTGGATTATATACAGTATAGTGTGCTAAAATGTCTGGTGCTCTGGCTTTATATACACAGTACTGGAATTAAAAACGGTAGGCTGAGATCATGTCTGATGTGTTGGGATTATATATGGTGGGCTGAGATTACATGTGGTATCCTGAAATTATATATGCCATGTTTAGATTATGTGTGGTTTGCTGGGAATTAGTTACGGTGTATTTGGATGATCTATGATGTGTGGTGTTTAGAAGATGTTGTTATTCTACCGCCGTGTATGTTATACTCTCTATAATACCGCAGTTTGTAATTTTGCAGCCTGTGTTATGTCGCACGCTACAGTAATCGGCCATAACATTAAATAAATGTTAATAAAGTTTATAAAAATAAGTCTTTGCAAATAAGAAAGGCAACAATTTTCCATAAAAAAGTGTTATTATTTTGTAACAGTGTTAAAAAAACACACATGCATAGTATCCCTTCAAACATCATGGCTCAAAAAAATTGGCATAAAAAAATAAATCCACAAGATGTGCTAATATTGAGAAAAAGTAAAAAGATATTTAAAACAAAATGATATTAGTTACCAACAAAATTATACAGACCAATAAAATGGAAGAAACATTGAAATTTTGCCACGCATCATGAATCTGTCGTGTATGCTTTAGGCCATGTTCACACGTTAAGTATTTGGTCAGTTTTACCTCAGTATCCGTAAGCCAAAACCAGGAGTGGGTGATAAATGCAGAAGTGGTGCATATGTTTCTATTATACTTTTCCTCTGATTGTTCCACTCCTGGTTTTGGCTCACAAATACTGAGGTAAAAAGCTCACCAAATACTCAACGTGTGACCATGGCCTAACTCTGATTCGTTGAGGCATTTTAACGTTTAAAAGCTAGACCGGAACTGTCCTTCTCAGAATAGTTAGGCTGCGTGCCCACAATCAGGAATAGCAGCGTTTTTATGTCAGCTCACCTGCGCTATGTCCAAAATGTTGCGTTCTACATTTCTGTAGCTGAGAGGCGTCTCCGCTGCGGATTTTGACCAATAGAATGCATCTCATGCAGTAAATCTGCATGTACTGACAAACAAGTGCAGTAATTAGAATGCAGTATTTTGGGTGCACCGCAAATACACTGCTTCCAAAACGCTACCATTCCTCATCGTGGAGACATAGCCATGAGTAAGTGAAGCAGCAGTGTAATCAAAGAACAGGCGAGGAGAAAAGGGGTGGCAGTAGACAACCACCTCTCGCGGGGAGAATTGGCAGAAAAGTCTGAGGGTATGGACTTCAAAGGAGGGTAACATTAGTGAAAAGAGCATTGAGCTGGAAAGCTTATAAGGGGAATTGCATCCTGGGAAAATGTATGCAAATGATGTCTTTTCCAGAAGCTCTCCTGATAGACTGTCTGACTCATTGAAGTCCCTGAAAGATGACCATAAATATAATATTGGTAAGACCATCTGAAGATGGCTAGTCTCTGCTACTCGTCAGTACAGAATAGGGGACTGCAGAGATTTCTAGTCACATTTTAGGCTCCTTAGTGCATCAGCCATTGACTTACAGGGTATTGTCTTGTAAGGTGGCATTAGAAAGGCTACTTTTTGTCCAGGAGAGTGCTAGTTTGCATATTTTCCTAGAGAGCATTGCTTATAAGATTCCCTGCACCTCCGGGATCTCCACAAGTTGATGTGTTGTTCAAGGTATCTTAAGGCAGTACTGAGATGGCACGATAGCTGGGCAAGGAGGGTCTTTGTAAGAATGAGTGTCCTGATTACTTGTTTAGATGAAAAAAGGAAAGATACCTGTGATGAGTGATAGACTGATGAGATGGCTTATGGCAGGAATAGACACAGTGACTTGGTTGGAGATTTGGTGAGATGGGGTAGGATCCAAGCACCTTGAAGGAAATCTTTAGTTCCATAATTGTGGAGAAACAGGTCTTGAGGGAAGAGCACCATGCGTAAAGACATTGGAGATGGAGTAGGGATACATAATTTATGGCTTGTGGTGCAGACAATATATGAGTAGCAAAGTCCATATTGGATGAAGTGAGTGCAGACTTGAGATTGAGAATTGCTTCTTTGTAAGGTTCTTCCTTGGAGTGGGTATATTTCAACACCACCCAGGAAGCTTGTCTTAGTTTTTTGGGGGGACAGATTTTTATGCTACTTATTGATTCATCACGCTGTTTGTAAGAGAGATGAGCCGAAGTCATTGCTATAGAAAACAGTGGCTGCTTTGGTATCCTATAGTACATAGAGGTAGACAAGGATCAGAAAGTGTGAGCATATCGGGAAAAGTAAAGTTCTATAATGTGCCACTGTTGGGACCTGGAGAGCAGTTATAGAGAGAAGGGCAAATAATATACGGTAGGTAAACTGAGGTTAAATAGAAGGAGAGACAAGTTTTGGAAGTTAGATATGGAGGGAAAAAGGGTCCGTGTGTGACCTGCTTTGTAAGTAGTTGATCGTGTCTTTTTTTCAGGGAATGCTGACCTTTATTTTCCTGAAGTGTCTTTCATGTAGTTTATTGTTTCCCGAGTGTCTCTTTGGCTTTCTTGACTGCCTGTGGGTTTTTCTAGTGTGCTTTTTGGCATTTTGTGGCATCTTTTTTTACTAGCCTTTTTTTGGCCTTGTTTTTTTTCTTTTAACTTCATTCAACATTGAAGAAAAAGCTAGCAGAAATTTAAGCAAAAATGCTGGCAGCTCATTGCCAGTCAACATTACTAACCAAATAGTCGAAGGATATACCAGGTCAGCACGTCAGCTCGACTTACAGTGATTGATCATAAGTTTCTTCCTTCAGCTCGATATATAGAAATGTTTCTCAATCTCTGTCTTTGGGCGAATGTTACCCCTATTAGAGACATAGAATGAGCATTTTTTTCTACATCGCTGTTTTAAATGTAATGCCCCCAAAACTGATCTGTAGCACTACATGTTGTCTTATCCACCAAGGCTGTCTTTTTGAACAAATATCCATGCTTTTGTATCTATAGTAATCGCCTGACCAATTTTGACCCCTTTGGTCTTATTTGAGCAATTTTTCAATACCTGGGTGCTGAAACATCTCCAGTAGATGATATCCTGATATAAAGAAACCTTTACACATATCACTTTAAATAAAGATATAATTAGGGTCTCAAAAACACTATCATATACCAAACATTCCCTATTCAAATAACAAGTTTTTAAACTGTTTTTTGAGCACTTTTTTGTTTTTGATTTGGTCACTTGTTTGGTGTGAACCAATTTTTGGTTCTTTTAATCAATAAAATTGTTATTTGAATAGGAAACCTTTACACATAGTAGCAACAGCATTATCCAAAACAATACTTTACACATGTCTGAATCTGTTACCCCATCCATACAATACTTTTTTTTTTTTAAAAGCTTGCCTTTTTGATGAAGATGGACAGGGTGGAGGCGTGCCTTCAAAAGGAACATACACTCACCGGCCACTTTATTAGGTACACCATGCTAGTAACGGGTTGGACCCCCTTTTGCCTTCAGAACTGCCTCAATTCTTCGTGGCATAGATTCAACAAGGTGCTGGAAGCATTCCTCAGAGATTTTGGTCCATATTGACATGATGGCATCACACAGTTGCCGCAGATTTGTCGGCTGCACATCCCAAAGATGCTCCATACAAGGCAGGATGGATCCATGCTTTCATGTTGTTTACGCCAAATTCTGACCCTACCATCCGAATGTCGCAGCAGAAATCGAGACTCATCAGACCAAGCAACGTTTTTCCAATCTTCTACTGTCCACTTTCGATGAGCTTGTACAAATTGTAGCCTCAGTTTCCTGTTCTTAGCTGAAAGGAGTGGTACCCGGTGTGGTCTTCTGCTGCTGTAGCCCATCTGCCTCAAAGTTCGACGCACTGTGCGTTCAGAGATGCTCTTAGGCCTACCTTGGTTGTAACGGGTGGCGATTTGAGTCACTGTTGCCTTTCTATCAGCTCGAACCAGTCTGCCCATTCTCCTCTGACCTCTGGCATCAACAAGGCATTTCCGCCCACAGAACTGCCGCTCACTGGATTTTTTTTCTTTTTCGGACCATTCTCTGTAAACCCTAGAGATGGTTGTGCGTGAAAATCCCAGTAGATCAGCAGTTTCTGAAATACTCAGACCAGCCCTTCTGGCACCAACAACCATGCCACGTTCAAAGGCACTCAAATCACCTTTCTTCCCCATACTGATGCTCGGTTTGAACTGCAGGAGATTGTCTTGACCATGTCTACATGCCTAAATGCACTGAGTTGCCGCCATGTGATTGGCTGATTAGAAATTAAGTGTTAACAAGAAGTTGGACAGGTGTACCTAATAAAGTGGCCAGTGAGTGTAGAGTTCAAGATTTCTTTGACATTTGGGAGAGGTTTATAAAACTTTTACCTTACCACATTCATAAATTCTTTCCTAAATCCCCCACAATGTTACCTTAGTTTTCCACTACCTGTCTGTGATAGGGAGACACAAAGCCACAGACCATTAGGATGAGATCCTCTATTTCTACTGTGTTTACCCGAAAATAAGCCCTACCCCGATAATAGTCCTACAGTGATTTTACAGGATTTTTGCAGTGTGCTTAAAATATAAACCCTACTCCAAAGATAAGCCCTAGTTACAGTCAGGGCTGGCGTTGGGGGATGGGGGAGTGCAAATTGCGCAATTGACCCCTACATTACTATTCTGAGGGTAAGCTGGTTAAGGACCTTTTCGTGACATCACAGTCATGTGTACAAGATGTCACCAAAGGCCCTTTAACTGCAGAGAAGAAAAACTGGGTTAATTCTCAGGGGGCCCCACTCTCTTAGTTGCTCTCCGTGTTTCTATTCCGAGGTTAACCCCTTAATGACCGAACCAATTTTGACCTTAATGACCAAGCCAATTTCTATATAATTCTGACCACTGTCACTTTGACGTTATAGCTCTGGAACACTTCAATGGATCCCACTGATTCTGAGACTATTTTTTCGTGACATATTGTACTTCATGATAGTGGTAAAATGTCTTCAATATGACTTACATTTATTTATGAAAAAAATGAAATTTTGCAAAATTTTTGAACATTTAGCAATATTCAAACTTTTAATTTTGTGTCCTTCATTCAGAGAGATATGTCAAACAAATTAGTTGATAAATAACATTTCCCACATGTCTACTTTACATCAGCACTATTTTGGAAACATCATTTTTTTTCATTAGGACGTTATAAGGGTTAAAAGTTGACCAGCGATTTCTCATTTTTCCAACAAAATTTGCAAAACCATTTTTTATGGACCACCTCACATTTGAAATGACTTCTGGGAGTCAGTATAACAGAAAATACCAAAATGTGACACCATTCTAAAAAGTAGACCCCTCAAGGTGCGCAAAACCACATTCAATAAGTTTATTAACCCTTCAGGTGCTTCGCGAGAACGGAAAGCAATTTGGAAGAAAAAAATGAACATAACTTTTTTCACCAAAAATTTACTTTAATACCAAACTTTTTTATTTTCACAAAGGTATCAGGAGAAAGTGGACCACAAAATTTGTTGTGCAATTTCTCCTGAGTACGCCGTATGTGGGGAAAATCCACCTGTTTGGGCTCATGGAGCACCGTTTGACTTTTTGAACGCAAAATTGGCTGATGTACCTTAACAGTGGAAACCCCCCAATTGTATCTCCAACCCTAACACAGCCCTAACCCCAACCCTAACCCCAACACACCCTTAACCACAACTGTAACCCCAACACCACAACCGTAACCCCAACACAACCATATCCCACACACAACCCTAACCCCAACACAACCGTAATCCCAACACAACCCTAATACAACCCTAACCCCAACACAACCCTAGCCCCAATCCTACCCCTGACTCCAACCCTAAGCCTAGCCCCATCCCTATCCCTCGCTCTAACCCTTGCTCTAACCCTAGCAGAAACACTAACCCCAATAGCTCTGTAGAGCCATCTTGGTCCGACTGCGCCCTGCAAGATAAAGTGCAAAAAAAACCACATATCAATGTATGTAAGGTATTAGTTTATATTGGGGCCTCAATACGTAAGCCGGCAACCCACGTCAAGGGTCCTTACATTTTTGCCGGTCCTAACGCTAAACATTGAGTAAAAGCTCACAGACGCACAAAGAGGACTTAAAAATCCTCCAGAAAATTGAAAAAAAATAATCACAGAGAAAAAAGCAGAGCTGGTTACCTGCTGAAGCCTCCAAACAAATGCACCAGCAGGGCGCATCGGACCCGATTAATGATGGCAACAACACAGGTGCAAAAAATACAGATGAAACAACCACTTTCAATCCAGTATTGGTTGTTTGGCATTAGTGCACAAAAAGATAAGCGATAATAGTCTGTATGTGGCATTGTTCACACAAGCAATGCAGAGCATCTGGTCTACAGCCTATTACTAACGCAAGATGGCTCTGTAAACTGTAGGCCTCTATTCACACAGCATGCATTTTGTAGCACTGGGCGGCCCGCCTGTATGTGCGTTAGTAATAGGCTGTAGACCAGATGCTCTGCATTGCTTGTGTGAACAATGCCACATACAGACTACATTTTTCTCTGTGATTTTTTTTTTTCAGTTATTGGGGAACTCACGGTGAACATACAGTATATGCACATCTGATTCCAATGCATGGAATATATACTGTATATATACGCCGCTACGGTCGCTGCTCCACAATATGACACCAAAAAACCTTCTATACCAATATAAAAAAAAAAACAAGGAAGGAAAAAAACTAGGATACACACAGAAAAAGAATGTCCATTCCCAAATGGGTTAAAAATACATTTCTATTTAAGCAACTTAATAAACAATAATAATCATATAAATAGTCAAATACGTATTGTACAAAGGGGAATACACAAAACAGGGACAGAAAATAAAAGTGGGACACCCGGAAATTGCAATCAATATGTAAATTACAATACTGATATAAATTATCTGTTTACATGGGGATATCATGTGCCCAAGTATTCCCAATATCAATGTATGGTAATTGCAAATAAAGTGCATGTGCTATAAATATAGTAAAAATAAAACACATGGTTGATATAGACACAATGTGATATCCCTATGAATTGCAGAAAGAAATAATGAAACACAGTGTCGCATAATTCAGATAATAGATCTTATAAGTACTATCAAAAGCATAACCAAAAACAAGTAAAGCGATGCATATTTACCTCCAAGTGTAGGTATCCAGGTGCCCACCACACCCGACGCGCGATTCGCTCTGAAAGCTTCGTCCAGGGGTTGAAGCAGAAGGAAGATCACGCAGATATCCCACCGCTGCCACCAATTTGTCAGGAGAACACAGGCAGGGAATCACACAGATCTCCCGGCTGGTAACAATTGTCAAGACGCAATACTCTGCTACCTCCAATCGACACAGTTGACTGTGATAGATGAGGCTTTGGCTATTTTCACTACTAGGCCAGTTATTGGGGAACTCACTGTGAACATACAGTATATGCACATCTGATTCCAATGCATGGAATATATATACTGTATATATACGCTGGTACGGTCGCTGCCAAACTCCACAATAACAAAAGGAACTAGCTGCCACTATCAATCGTTTATACAGGCTGATTGGACAACCGTTACAGGTAGTGTGTGGCTTCAGGGGTGCGGTTTATAGAGTAAGAGGAATGAAGCTATATAAATTTCATAAATTTAGTACGAAAAGTATGCAGTGTTTATACAAATATAGAAATTTGTCACAAGATGGTAGCAAAATAATTCAGCATATGCAATTACATAAAATAAAAAGGCATAGCAAAAGAATAGTACTAAACCTGTGTCTCAGAAATGATGCAGATCGTAGAGGAGGGAAGCACTCCTTTTAGGTAATTGGTACAGAACCACAGAAAACTGTCTTTTAGGTCTGACAATGACAAAAACTCAAAATCTGCTTTTATTGGATAAAAACCACGTCCACATACCTCTCCTTGGGAGCTCATATGGGGGCTGGTCATGGGATGTAGCTAGAGTCCCAAAAATTAAGAGATCCCTAACTTTCAGCCTGTTTTGCCCCTGGAGGTCTAAGGCAAGAGGTATTAATAAAGTAGAGAAAAAAAAAATCAGCTCACCTTGTCTTTTATCTTGACCTCCTGTGTGATCACCAAAAACCTCGCACGGACCAGGGTGAAGTAGCCACATTGAATCCAATAGGAAAGCAGGTGTGTCCAGCGAGTGGTAAAGGTAAAAAATAACTATTAATGAAAATAAATTAAAAATATATCCATATATATGGTATCCGGCACTCAGTACACACTGGCTACAGAACCTAATGACGATCTGCGCATTTCGATCTGGTGGTCTTATAGTCAGAAGATTTTTTAGGACTCTGGGAGTCAGACTCACACAAATCTGATATGCATGGCCTATCCTAAGGATAATCTATCACTATCAAAGTCATGGGATGGGTGCTGCTTTGGTTAGTGGGACATCCTTGTCAGGCGCAGGTTGGGATTATTGTTGTCTTGTAACTTGGTCAGTGTTTTTGGGCTGCGGTAGGATAGGTCCATGTATCAGTGAAAAGCAGGGTGGTGTTAATTAAGAGACCTTGTAAAAACAAATGCGTAAACATTGCATAGTGAGGAGCGCTGCTGCACCCCAGTAATTGAGTGGAGACTGCTACACGGAGTTTACTGAATGATTTGCTGTAATTATGATGAACGTTACATCCTGCACTGATAAATCTCACAGGAAGCAAAAGTCCACCGAGGGAAACTCCACAGGTCCCAGCTCCAGGAGAACCAAGGTCACCAGAGGCATCATGTCCTGATATGTGCTGTATCTATGGTTAAATGGCTGCTGCACTGTATTATACCAATAACTGATAGCACTGTATGGTGGCAGTGCTTATTACTGGATGTAAGATAGCCCTGTATGGTGCGAGTAACTATTACTGGATGTAAGATAGCACTGTATGGTGCGAGTAATTATCGGATGTAAGATAGCACTGTATGGTGCGAGTAACTATTACCGGATGTAAGATAGCACTGTATGGTGCGAGTAATTATTACCGGATGTAAGATAGCCCTGTATGGTGCGAGTAACTATTACTGGATGTAAGATAGCACTGTATGGTGCGAGTAATTATCGGATGTAAGATAGCACTGTATGGTGCGAGTAATTATTACTGGATGTAAGATAGCACTGTATGGTGCGAGTAATTATTACCGGATGTAAGATAGCCCTGTATGGTGCGAGTAACTATTACTGGATGTAAGATAGCACTGTATGGTGCGAGTAATTATTACTGGATGTAAGATAGCACTGTATGGTGCGAGTAATTATTACCGGATGTAAGATAGCCCTGTATGGTGCGAGTAACTATTACCGGATGTAAGATAGCCCTGTATGGTGCGAGTAACTATCACCGGATGTAAGATAGCCCTGTATGGTGCGAGTAACTATTACCGGATGTAAGAGCACTGTATGGTGCTAGTAATTATTGGATGTAAGATAGCACTGTATGGTGCTAGTAATTATTGGATGTAAGATAGCACTGTATGGTGCGAGTAACTATTACCGGATGTAAGATGGCACTGTATGGTGCGAGTAATTATTACCGGATGTAAGATAGCACTGTATGGTGCGAGTAATTATTACCCGATGTAAGATAGCACTGTATGGTGCGAGTAATTATTGGATGTAAGATAGTACTGTATGGTGCGCGTAATTACCGGATGTAAGATAGCACTGTATGGTGCGAGTAATTATTACCGGATGTAAGATAGCACTGTATGGTGCGAGTAACTATTACCGGATGTAAGATAGCACTGTATGGTGCGAGTAATTATTACCGGATGTAAGATAGCCCTGTATGGTGCGAGTAACTATTACCGGATGTAAGATAGCCCTGTATGGTGCGAGTAACTATCACCGGATGTAAGATAGCCCTGTATGGTGCGAGTAACTATTACCGGATGTAAGAGCACTGTATGGTGCTAGTAATTATTGGATGTAAGATAGCACTGTATGGTGCTAGTAATTATTACCGGATGTAAGATAGCACTGTATGGTGCGAGTAATTATTACCCGATGTAAGATAGCACTGTATGGTGCGAGTAATTATTGGATGTAAGATAGTACTGTATGGTGCGCGTAATTACCGGATGTAAGATAGCACTGTATGGTGCGAGTAATTATTACCGGATGTAAGATAGCACTGTATGGTGCGCGTAATTACCGGATGTAAGATAGCACTGTATGGTGCGAGTAATTACCGGATGTAAGATAGCACTGTATGGTGCGAGTAATTTTTACTGGATGTAAGATAGCACTGTATGGTGCGAGTAATTACCGGATGTAAGATAGCCCTGTATGGTGCGAGTAACTATTACCGGATGTAAGATAGCACTGTATGGTGCGAGTAACTATTACCGGATGTAAGATAGCACTGTATGGTGCGAGTAATTATTACCGGATGTAAGATAGCCCTGTATGGTGCGAGTAACTATTACCGGATGTAAGATAGCCCTGTATGGTGCGAGTAACTATCACCGGATGTAAGATAGCCCTGTATGGTGCGAGTAACTATTACCGGATGTAAGAGCACTGTATGGTGCTAGTAATTATTGGATGTAAGATAGCACTGTATGGTGCTAGTAATTATTACCGGATGTAAGATAGCACTGTATGGTGCGAGTAATTATTACCCGATGTAAGATAGCACTGTATGGTGCGAGTAATTATTGGATGTAAGATAGTACTGTATGGTGCGCGTAATTACCGGATGTAAGATAGCACTGTATGGTGCGAGTAATTATTACCGGATGTAAGATAGCACTGTATGGTGCGCGTAATTACCGGATGTAAGATAGCACTGTATGGTGCGCGTAATTACCGGATGTAAGATAGCACTGTATGGTGCGAGTAATTTTTACTGGATGTAAGATAGCACTGTATGGTGCGAGTAATTACCGGATGTAAGATAGCCCTGTATGGTGCGAGTAATTATTACCAGATGTAAGATAGCACTGTATGGTGTGAGTAATTATTACCGGATGTCAGATACCACTGTATGGTGCTAGTAATTATCGGATGTAAGATAGCACTGTATGGTGCGAGTAACTATTACCAGATGTAAGATGGCACTGTATGGTGCGAGTAATTATTACCGGATGTAAGATAGCACTGTATGGTGCGAGTAATTATTACCCGATGTAAGATAGCACTGTATGGTGCGAGTAATTATTGGATGTAAGATAGTACTGTATGGTGCGCGTAATTACCGGATGTAAGATAGCACTGTATGGTGCGAGTAATTATTACCGGATGTAAGATAGCACTGTATGGTGCGAGTAACTATTACCGGATGTAAGATGGCACTGTATGGTGCGAGTAATTATTACCGGATGTAAGATAGCACTGTATGGTGCGAGTAATTATTACCCGATGTAAGATAGCACTGTATGGTGCGAGTAATTATTGGATGTAAGATAGTACTGTATGGTGCGCGTAATTACCGGATGTAAGATAGCACTGTATGGTGCGAGTAATTATTACCGGATGTAAGATAGCACTGTATGGTGCGAGTAACTATTACCGGATGTAAGATAGCACTGTATGGTGCGAGTAATTATTACCGGATGTAAGATAGCCCTGTATGGTGCGAGTAACTATTACCGGATGTAAGATAGCCCTGTATGGTGCGAGTAACTATCACCGGATGTAAGATAGCCCTGTATGGTGCGAGTAACTATTACCGGATGTAAGAGCACTGTATGGTGCTAGTAATTATTGGATGTAAGATAGCACTGTATGGTGCTAGTAATTATTACCGGATGTAAGATAGCACTGTATGGTGCGAGTAATTATTACCCGATGTAAGATAGCACTGTATGGTGCGAGTAATTATTGGATGTAAGATAGTACTGTATGGTGCGCGTAATTACCGGATGTAAGATAGCACTGTATGGTGCGAGTAATTATTACCGGATGTAAGATAGCACTGTATGGTGCGCGTAATTACCGGATGTAAGATAGCACTGTATGGTGCGAGTAATTACCGGATGTAAGATAGCACTGTATGGTGCGAGTAATTTTTACTGGATGTAAGATAGCACTGTATGGTGCGAGTAATTACCGGATGTAAGATAGCCCTGTATGGTGCGAGTAACTATTACCGGATGTAAGATAGCACTGTATGGTGCGAGTAACTATTACCGGATGTAAGATAGCACTGTATGGTGCGAGTAATTATTACCGGATGTAAGATAGCCCTGTATGGTGCGAGTAACTATTACCGGATGTAAGATAGCCCTGTATGGTGCGAGTAACTATCACCGGATGTAAGATAGCCCTGTATGGTGCGAGTAACTATTACCGGATGTAAGAGCACTGTATGGTGCTAGTAATTATTGGATGTAAGATAGCACTGTATGGTGCTAGTAATTATTACCGGATGTAAGATAGCACTGTATGGTGCGAGTAATTATTACCCGATGTAAGATAGCACTGTATGGTGCGAGTAATTATTGGATGTAAGATAGTACTGTATGGTGCGCGTAATTACCGGATGTAAGATAGCACTGTATGGTGCGAGTAATTATTACCGGATGTAAGATAGCACTGTATGGTGCGCGTAATTACCGGATGTAAGATAGCACTGTATGGTGCGCGTAATTACCGGATGTAAGATAGCACTGTATGGTGCGAGTAATTTTTACTGGATGTAAGATAGCACTGTATGGTGCGAGTAATTACCGGATGTAAGATAGCCCTGTATGGTGCGAGTAATTATTACCAGATGTAAGATAGCACTGTATGGTGTGAGTAATTATTACCGGATGTCAGATACCACTGTATGGTGCTAGTAATTATCGGATGTAAGATAGCACTGTATGGTGCGAGTAACTATTACCAGATGTAAGATGGCACTGTATGGTGCGAGTAATTATTACCGGATGTAAGATAGCACTGTATGGTGCGAGTAATTATTACCCGATGTAAGATAGCACTGTATGGTGCGAGTAATTATTGGATGTAAGATAGTACTGTATGGTGCGCGTAATTACCGGATGTAAGATAGCACTGTATGGTGCGAGTAATTATTACCGGATATAAGATAGCACTGTATGGTGCGAGTAATTATTACCGGATATAAGATAGTACTGTATGGTGCGAGTAACTATTACTGGATGTAAGATAGCCCTGTATGGTGCGAGTAACTATTACTGGATGTAAGATAGCACTGTATGGTTCGAGTAATTATTACTGGATGTAAGATAGCACTGTATGGTGCGAGTAATTATCGGATGTAAGATAGCACTGTATGGTGCGAGTAATTATTACCGGATGTAAGATAGCACTGTATGGTGCGCGTAATTACCGGATGTAAGATACCACTGTATGGTGCAAGTAATTATTACCTGATGTAAGATAGCACTGTATGGTGCGAGTAATTATTACTGGATGTAAGATAGCACTGTATGGTGCGAGTAATTATTGGATGTAACATAGTACTTGATGGTGCGCGTAATTACCAGATGTGAGATAGCACTGTATGGTGCGAGTAATTATTACCGGATATAAGATAGCACTGTATGGTGCGAGTAATTATTGGATGTAACATAGTACTTGATGGTGCGCGTAATTACCGGATGTGAGATAGCACTGTATGGTGCGAGTAACTATTTCCGGATGTAAGATAGCACTGTATGGTGCAAGTAATTATTACCTGATGTAAGATAGCACTGTATGGTGCGAGTAATTATTGGATGTAACATAGTACTTGATGGTGCACGTAATTACCAGATGTGAGATAGCACTGTATGGTGCGAGTAATTATTACCGGATATAAGATAGCACTGTATGGTGCGAGTAATTATTGGATGTAACATAGTACTTGATGGTGCGAGTAATTATTGGATGTAACATAGTACTTGATGGTGCGCGTAATTACCGGATGTGAGATAGCACTGTATGGTGCGAGTAACTATTTCCGGATGTAAGATAGCACTGTATGGTGCAAGTAATTATTACCTGATGTAAGATAGCACTGTATGGTGCAAGTAATTATTACCTGATGTAAGATAGCCCTGTATGGTGCAAGTAATTATTACCGGATGTAAGATAGCACTGTATGGTGCGAGTAATTACCGGATGTAAGATAGCACTGTATGGTGCGAGTAATTACCGGATGTAAGATACCACTGTATGGTGCAAGTAATTATTACCTGATGTAAGATAGCACTGTATGGTGCAAGTAATTATTACCAAATGTAAGATAACACTGTATGGTGCGAGTAATTACCGGATGTAAGAGCACTGTATGGTGCGAGTAATTACCGGATGTAAGATAGCAGTGTATGGTGCGAGTAATTATCAGATGTAAGAGCACTGTATGGTGCGAGTAGTTACCGGATGTAAGATAGCACTGTAAGCTGTTAATCATTTTTTTTTTATAACAGCTTTTGGCTTGACCTCGAGCCATGGCGATTTGATGGATAAATGATCTGTAGAAAGATCGATCTTATGCATGCCTACATAGGACCACCAGGGCCTTCTTTGGTTTTATCTTGATGGTATCAAGCTATCAGGTTGCTTGCCTTCCTTTTTGCCTTGTTCCCTCTATTCTTCCGACCATGATGTCCTTCTCCAGTGGACGCTCTTTCTATGATGTGTCAAAAGTAGGCAAATCAAGTCATAGCTTATTAGCGGATGTAAGATAGTAATTTATGGTGTGATTAATTATTACCGGATGTAAAATAACACCTTATAATGTTGCAAAGTATTGCTGGGTGTAAGACAGCAGTGTACGTTGTTTGTAATTCTTCGCAGCTTTTTTGAGCCAGTTTTTATTAATATATTTAACGGGAAGCTTTCAGGACTAGAGATGAGCAAATCCGAACTGTAACGTTTTGGGGTTCGTACCGGAGACCTAGTGGAAGTCCGTTTTGCAGTTCGGGGAGGAGATAGAATTTTTTTCCAGCTCCAAAGTTTGTGTCCTTATTGGGGTTGAAGTTTGGGTACAGTTCTGGTCGAACACGACGAATCCAAACTTCCACAGGTCCGCTCATGTCTAGTCAGGACAATTTTGGCTGTATAGACCGTAGTACAACAATAGAAATAATACACAACCTACCAGTTTTGCATGGATTTTATTTGCTGCCACTGAGATATCAAGCTTTCAGGTCACATGAAAATTAGGCAAGAAGTGCACTGTGGGAGGGACGATGCGCTTAATGCACTTCCAGGCTAATTAGCAGGTGGCTTCAAAGCTTGATATCTCTGGTGCACTACAGGTATATATTACTAAGTGCATGGCCATCATGAAAATTTGATTTGTACTTTTATATCATGGATTATTGGATTTTATTTAATCTGGATTACGGGTTTGTAATCTCATGTGGATAATTGCCTCTTGGTAACATTATAGGTTTAATTCTCGATTTGCTTACTCGGGTGCGCGGAGCCCGAGGCACCAGACAATCTGTGCAGGAAGTGCCAACTGTGGTGGCGGGAGGGCCTGGTAGTGTGGCGAATTACATGGAAGGGAAGGGGTCCTGTCGCCCGTGGTATGTAATGCCAGGATATGCCAGTGCTGCAGATGTGACCATCCCGAGTCATTTGTCATTCTCAAACACCCAGGTTATAATATTGGCCTCATTTTCTCATCGAGGTCTCCTCCAGTGTCCGGGCCCGAGTGTCGCCATGGTTACCCTGTGCACTGATCCACACACATTGCACATCATTGCATTATCCCGTCACTGAGAACCGCTCCCAGCCGATCATTTCGGAACGTGACTCATAGTTGCTTTTATTCCCAGACTTCCATGCTGTTTGCCATTCGCTTTCCTAGTAACATACAGAATAGGCGACTGGTAGCAACGGACTGATTGAATAATGGCGCATACGCGGCAGCTGGACGGGCGATAAGCCATAGGAAAAGGCAGCAGCAGACGGTGAAGAAATAGTGATTACTAACAATAATAGACATTTAAAGAGGATCTGTCACTTTTCATAAATATTATCATTTTTACCTGCCCATGTGCACACGTTCAGGATTTTTCGCGTTTTTTTCGCGATAAAAACGTGATAAAAACGCGAAAAAAACGCTTACATATGCCTCCTATTATTTACAGGGTATTCCGCATTTTTTGTGCAAATGTTGCAATTTTTTCCGCGAAAAAATCGCATCGCGGAAAAAAAAGCAACATGTTCATTGAAAAAAATGCGGAATTGCGGGGATTCCGCACACCTAAGAATGCATTGATCTGCTTACTTCCCGCACGGGGCTGTGCACACCATGCGGGAAGTAAGCAGATTATGTGCGGTTGGTACCCAGGGTGGAGGAGAGGAGACTCTCCTCCATGGACTGGGCACCATATAATTGGTCAAAAAAAAAGAATTAAAATAAAAAATAGTCCTATACTCACCCTCTGATGGCCCGAAGTGTTCCCGCCTCTCCGGTGCATGCTCTCTCTTCGGTTCCTATAGATGGTGTGGTTCAGGACCTGTGATGACGTCACTGTCTTGTGATTGGTCGCGTGACCGCTCATGTGACTCACGCGACCAATCACAAGCCGCGACGTCATCACAGGTCCTGAACCACACCGGCATCTATAGGAACGGACGCCGCTGAGGAGATCGTCTGGGTGAGTATAACCATTTTTTATTTTTTTTATTATTTTTAAACATTCTATCTTTTACTATAGATGCTACATAAGCAGCATCTATAGTAACAAGTTGGTCACACTTGTCAAACAGTATGTTTGACAAGTGTGACCAACTTGTCAGTCAGTTTTCCAAGCGATGCTACAGATCGCTTGGAAAACTTTAGCATTCTGCAAGCTAATTACGCTTGCAGAATGCTAAAAAAACCCCAAAAAACCGCAAAAAAAAAATGCACATCACACGTCATGATTTCTTGCAGAAATTTTCCTGACAAAAACCGCACATTTCTGCCAGACATCCGCATGTGTTTTTTTTTTTTTTTTGCGTTTTTGATGCGTTTTTTGTGCGTTTTTTTGCGGTTTTTCCCAATGCATAGAACAGCTGGAAAAACGCGGAAAATCCGCAAAATTAATGAACATGCTGCTTTTTTACCGCGATGCATTTTTTTCGCGGAAAAAACCGCACCATGTGCACAAGACATGCAGAATGCATTCTAAATGATAGGATGCATAATGTATGCGTTTTTAATGAGTTTTTATAGTGTTTTTATCGTGAAAAAACCTGAACGTGTGCACATAGCCTCAAAATGGGGCTGTTCTCCTTAATCTAGCATTGTTTTTTTTTTTTCTGCACCTTTTTGTTCCTGAGACATGTCTTCCTCTCTTCTGTTGTGTATCTGGGTTTGTTAACCAAGTGAGTGGTTCTCAGCTCTTTTTGACAGATGAAATCTTGAGAACCACACCTGGTTGGCTGAAAAGTCTAGATTTACCGTATATACAAGGAAGAGAAGGCCATATCTCAGGACAGTAGAGGCACAGAAACTAAATAAAGGCAACCCTAGATTCAGGAGAACAGCCACATTTAGTCTATGTAAAAAGCTAATATATATATATATATTTATGGCAAGTGTCAGGGGACTCATGTGCTTGACACCTATGCTTATATGCATTGTTTTTGTCCCAGCGATGCTGTTGCTCTTCATGAGTCTCATTTGCCCTTTGTTGTCTTTGACATTGTGCCTTTGCTGCTTTCCTTTCATTGTCATTGGCGTACTTTTTAGGGGGAGCCATGTCGGTGTTGATATTTGCTTTTTAAAGGGGTTTTCCCACGAACGAAAGTTCATTTTAAAAATTGTCTGTGTCTGACCGTGTGTACAGAACATACCACAGCTCCTGGGCAGGGGAGGAAACAAAAGACAATACTGACATTACAGCAAGAGATCGCAGAGGCTACATTTTGTGAGGTAAAATATTGTTCAAAAACAGTCAGTGAAATATTTTACCTGACAAAATGAATCCTCTGTGATCCCCTGCTGTAATGTCAGTATTGTCTTTTGCTTCCTCCCCTGCCAAGGAGATGTGGTATGCTCCGTACACAGTCAGACACAGACAGTTTTTTAAAATGAATTTTCGTTCGTGTGAAAACCCGTTTAATGTGACCAGCTTCCTCTGGCTGTAGACACGTCGCGCATCTGCGATACATGTGTGTATGTATATATATATATATATATATATATATATATATATATATATATATATATATACACTCACTGGCCACTTTATTAGGTACACCTGTCCAGCTTCTTGTTAACACTTAATTTCTAATCAGCCAATCACATGGCGGCAACTCAGTGCATTTAGGCATGTAGACATGGTCAAGACAATCTCCTGCAGTTCAAACCGAGCATCAGTATGGGGAAGAAAGGTGATTTGAGTGCCTTTGAACGTGGCATGGTTGTTGGTGCCAGAAGGGCTGGTCTGAGTATTTCAGAAACTGCTGATCTACTGGGATTTTCACGCACAACCATCTCTAGGGTTTACAGAGAATGGTCCGAAAAAGAAAAAAAATCCAGTGAGCGGCAGTTCTGTGGGCGGAAATGCCTTGTTGATGCCAGAGGTCAGAGGAGAATGGGCAGACTGGTTCGAGCTGATAGAAAGGCAACAGTGACTCAAATCGCCACCCGTTACAACCAAGGTAGGCCTAAGAGCATCTCTGAACGCACAGTGCGTCGAAGTTTGAGGCAGATGGGCTACAGCAGCAGAAGACCACACCAGGTACCACTCCTTTCAGCTAAGAACAGGAAACTGAGGCTACAATTTGCACAAGCTCATCGAAATTGGACAGCAGAAGATTGGAAAAACGTTGCTTGGTCTGATGAGTCTCGATTTCTGCTGCAACATTCGGATGGTAGGGTCAGAATTTGGCGTAAACAACATGAAAGCATGGATCCATCCTGCCTTGTATGGCGCATCTTTGGGATGTGCAGCCGACAAATCTGCGGCAACTGTGTGATGCCATCATGTCAATATGGACCAAAATCTCTGAGGAATGCTTCCAGCACCTTGTTGAATCTATGCCACGAAGAATTGAGGCAGTTCTGAAGGCAAAAGGGGTCCAACCCGTTACTAGCATGGTGTACCTAATAAAGTGGCCGGTGAGTGTATATATATATATAGCAAGTGTCCGGTCCTCTTTAAAGATTTTATTATGTTTCTAGAGAAAAAAAACATAAGCAAATAAAGAAAATGAGAAAGAACAATACTTGCATCTTCTTTTTCTCACCCATCCATCACTGTGCTCAGGCGATCCTACCGATTACAAGCAGCCAGCATGTGACTGCTGCAGCCAATCAGTGGCTGCAATGATCACGGGCTATGCTACTGGCATTATGTTTTGTTCTGAACGCGACCTCTGTCCACAAAAGGGTGACACTATATAATCGTTTTTTGAATTTGTCACTTGGACATTTCTGGATAGAGCAGGGGCCAATACCTTTAGCTTTACATTTGCATTAATATTTTCTTAAAGGTTACCTGTCACCAGGTTTTTATACTACAACCCCCACTTTTCATTTACCTTCAAAAGCACTTCCTCAACCTCTACACATAATGGACATTTCTGGACTGTGCTCGGCGCCTTCTCTTTCCCCAAAATTACCGTCTCTTCTGCCTTGATTGCCGCAGCTGATCCCCACAGACGGCTGCCCATGTGCAGCTCCTGATCCCTACCGTGCAGTCAGTAGAATTGATCAAACTGTGGTTGATGTAGGAAACGTTAGTTATGTTGATCAAGGCAGGAGAGACGGTGATGGCTAGGACACAGGAGGTGTCGAGTACAATTTGGATACACCCATGGGACCAGACGGCACCGATTCTTAAGTGTGCGGTGCAGCTTAGACTCTTATGAACAGTTTGACAACTGAAAGGTGGTATAGTTTGTATAGGGAGAAGCAGGTGACAGGTTTCCCTTAAAGGGTTTGCCCAGTTTCTCTTTTTTACTTTCCAGCTGGTTCCCAGTGATAGTCCAAGTTACTTTCCAACTAGTTTTTGTCCCTATTCAGCACTGTGCCCCGCGGTCACTTGATTCTTCAAGCGTTGTCTGTGTAGCTCTCCACTAACATAACGTCAATGGATCGTGTAGTGTAATACTGGACCTACAAAGCCTTGATTGGTTTGTCAGTGGGACGTCAGCATCCTCTATGATTGACATTCCTTTCCCGCACTCTTTTCGATTTGAGGGGACGTGTTTTGACTGGCCAGAATCAGAGGAGAAAAAGCAAAGCCCAATGAAAAGTCTAGTGCTATGCGCCAAGTTCGCTCAATTCACTTGGGGTTCTTCAGCACCCGGGTTCTCGGGATCAGTGGGGGTCCCAGATGTCGGACGCCCCCAGCAATTAGGAAGTTATTCCGTATTCTATTGATAGTTGATAACTTTCATACTTGAGAATACCCATTTTACTGACTCTCCAGTGTGTCTACCATTCTCCCCCACCTTGCCTCAATGCCTGGGCAGAGTTCTATTTCCCGGCAGTGTAAGGTTTCCTGGGCAGAGTTCTGTTTCCTGGGCAGAGTCCTGGTAGATAATTCAAGAAAAAGTCTGGTGTAGTAAAATAGACGGCAGATTTATGATTTGCTGACGATCCCATTAACCACCTAGAATGCTCTCCAGACATGAGCTCACTCTGCAACTAATTGAGACCTGGAGCTTAATCAACATTATCTGTTATTGAGCAGTGGCCGATGCCAGCACCGCCTCTGATTGAACCTACGAGGAGTCTGTCGATTTATTACTATGACTGCAACCCATAAAATGCGATGATAATGACGTAACATTATTCTCACACATTGAACACATGTGCCTAAAACCACACACTGTACACAAATGTACCTACAACTGCACACACGATAAGCACATATAACGTACTTACAACCACATACTGTATATATCTAATGTATCTACAGCCACACACACTTTACATACACACTTGTAACCACATTCACTGTACCCACATATCTACAACCACACGCCCTGTACGAACGTTTATCTGCAATCACACACACTGTGCACAATTTACCTACAACCACACACTATACACACATTATGTACTTAATCATACACTGTACACGTGTACCTACAACCACACGCTGTACAGACATGTACATATCTAGAACCACACACTCTGCGTCAGTGGCGTAACTACAAAGTGAGGGGCCCTGATGCGAACTTTCAAATGGGGCTCCCCCGCGCCAAAATATTTCCCACCGAAATTCACATTTTCCCTATTCATTTCGCACACTATAGTTTTGTTGCTTTGTTGTATAGTCTGACCTAATACTGCCCTGTAATCGCTGAGAAAAATGATTTTATAACTAACATGTCCCTATACTAATTATGGTGATGTCTTCGGAAGTGCAGACTCTGGGCGTTCATGTCCTTCCTCGCTCTAATTCCAAGCGCACTCCCGGCGTTTGAAATCTGTGTGCAGTTTCTTCCTGGTATGACGCTGCAGTGCGTCATTTCCGGACCTGTGCAGTGTGGGGGTGTATTGGGTGTACTGGTCGGCTCCGGAGCATACGCACTGTACATTGTGACGCTGGCGAGTACACCCAATACTCCCCCACAGTGCACATGCTGGGCTCTGCCCACAGCCGTGTACCATTCTTCCCGACTCGGAAATTTACAGCCCGTACACACGCGGCTTCGCTCCTTGAACCCCGTACACACACGGCTCTGCTCCGTACACCTTGTACACACGTGGATCTGCTCCGTACACCTCATACACACACGGATCCACTCCGTACACCTGACACACACAGCTGAGCTCCGTACACACGCAGCTCTGCTCCGTACACACGCGGCTCCGCTTCGTACACCTTGTACACACGTGGATCTGCTCCGTACACCTCATACACACGCAGATCCACTCCGTACACCTCACACACACAGCTCAGCTCCGTACACACGCGGCTCCGCTTCGTACACTCCATACACACACGGCTCCGCTCCTTCCACCCCGTACACAAGCGGCTCCGCTCCATACACCTCGTAAACACGCAGCACCACTCCATACACCCCATACATACACAACTCCGCTCACCTCTTTCACACTCACCTCGTACACACCTGATTCCGCTCCGAACACCTCGTACACATTGCTCCACTACACACATACACGGCTCCGCTCTGTACACCTTGTACACACACGGCTCTGCTACATCCACACTATAAACCCCTCCTGACCCCACACATAAACTTCCCCTCATTCAGCACCATGACAATCAGCACAGCAGAGTCCTGCATACAATTAATTGAGACATCAGTAGGTTAAGTGTTTTTGAATATTCATATTGAATCAGGAGCCCCATATAATCCTGCATAAAGGTTAATAATGGCCCCATAAGATGCTCCGTAGACACATTTGCCCAATATAGTGCTGCAGAAACGTTGATTATGGCCCCATAAGGTGCTCCATAAAGATATTTGCGCCATATAGTGCTGCAGAAACGTTGATTATGGCCCCATAAGATGCTCCATAAAGATATTTGCGCCATATAGTGCTGCAGAAACGTTGATTATGGCCCCATAAGATGCTCCATAAAGATATTTGCCCCATATAGTGCTGCAGAAACATTGATTATGGCCCCATAAGATGCTCCATAGAGACATTTGCCCCATATAGTGCTGCACAAACGTTATGGCCCCATAAGATGCTCCATGCAGACACTTGCCCCGTTATAGTGCTGCATAAACAATTATGGCCCCATAGATGCTCCATACAGGCACTTGCCCCATATAATGCTGCACAGATGTTATGGCCCCATAGATGCTCCATACAGGCACTTGCCCCATATAATGCTGCACAAACGTTATGGCCCCATAGATGCTCCATACAGACACTTGCCCCAATATAGTGCTGCACAAACGTTAGGGCCCCATAGATGCTCCATACAGACACTTGCCCCATATAATGCTGCACAAATGTTATGGCCCCATATATGCTCCATACAGACACTTGCCCCATTATAGTGCTGCACAAACGTTAGGGCCCCATAGATGCTGCATACAGACACTTGCCCCATATAATGCTGCACAAAGGTTATGGCCCCATAAGATGCTCTATACAGACACTTGCCCCATATAATGCTGCACAAATGTTATGGCCCATAGATGCTCCATACAGACACTTGCCCCATTATAGTGCTGCACAAACGTTATGGCCCCATAGATGCTCCATACAGGCACTTGCCCCATATAATGCTGCACAGATGTTATGGCCCCATAGATGCTCCATACAGGCACTTACCCCATATAATGCTGCACAAACGTTATGGCCCCATAGATGCTCCATACAGACACTTGCCCCAATATAGTGCTGCACAAACGTTAGGGACCCATAGATGCTCCATACAGACACTTGCCCCATATAATGCTGCACAAATGTTATGGCCCCATAGATGCTCCATGCAGACACTTGCCCCATATAATGCTGCACAAATGTTATGGTCCCATAAGATGCTCCACACAGATATTTGCCCCATTTGCTGTTGCTGCGATAAAAAAAAAAAACACATACTCACCTCTCCGTCGCTCAGGCCCCCGACACTTAAAATATTCACCTGCAGGCTTCTCCTTGTTCCAGCCGCCACTCCATCTTCCGCCTCCTCCGCACTGACGCTCAGGCAGAGGCGCGCACTAACTACGTCACCGCGCCCTCTGACCTCAGCGTCACTGCAGAAGAGCGGCGGCTGGAACGAGGAGAGGTGAATATCGCGCAGCGCTCCCCCTCCCCGTTATACTCACCTGCTCCTGGCGCGGTGCAGTCCCTGGTTTCCCGGTGCTGCTGCTTCCTGTACTCAGCGGTCACCATTACCGCTCATTACAGTAATGAATATGCAGCTCCACCCCTATGGGAGGTGGAGCCGCATATTCATTACTGTAATGAGCGGTACCATGTGACCGCTCAGTACAGGAAGAAGCTGGGGCGCCGGGCAGCCAGGGACCTGCAGGGACCGCGCCAGGAGTAGGTGAGTATAATTAGACAGCCCCCGCTCCCTGGCCCTGAAAACCCCTGGATACGCCACTGGGCGGGCCCCTAAGCACTCCGGGCCCGGTCGCAGCTGCGACCCCTGCGACAGCGGTTGTTACGCCCCTGCTCTGCGTACATGTACTTACGACCACGCACTCTACACACATGTACTTACAACCACACACTGTACATGACTACCGACAACCATACACTGTACACACATGTACCTACAATCACACAATGCACACATGTACCTACAATCACACAATGTACACATGTACTCACAATCACATACTGTACACATATACCTACAGTCATATCTTCTATAAACATATCTTATCTACGACCTACATCATTGTACACATATACCTACAACATCATATACACATACCTACAACCAACTCTTGTACACAAGTACCTGCAATCACACATAGTATACACACATTATACCTACAACTGCACACTGTAAACACGTACCTACAAGCAAACTTACTTTATAAACATGTACCTATCACGCTGTACAAACGTACTACAATCACACACTGTACACACATTGTACCTACAACCACACACATTGTATCTACAACCACACACACTATACACACACCACCTACACACACACTGTATACACCTAAAAATCACCTTTTTTACACACTGCACCTACAACCATACACACATTGTAAACATGCATGAACACACTGTACACACATTGTAACTACAAACGCACACTGAACACAATACCCTGCAACTATCTTGGATCTAGATGGGCAATCCTGAATTTGGAGGGCTGTTCCTGATTGTTGGGGATATGTTTCAAATTCAACTGTATTTGTATTGGCAGAACACAGATGCAGTTGAACACAATGGTGGAGCAGAGAGCCGACAGATACCTGCTTCACCATTCAGTCAAGGTAGAGACTAAAGCAACTGCAAGGACCTTCAGGTCATGTGACATTCTCAGGTTTTTGGTCCAGCAGAGAATCGGGACACACAGCCAAGTGGGATGCTAATGTAGAGACATCATACTATGTGGGATGGATACTGGGGCATCATGCTGTGTACGGGAGGGGATGTAGGGGACATTACACAGTGTGTGAGTGGCAGTGAGGGCATCATACTGCGTGGAGGGGAGGGGGCTGTGGAGGCTTCATACTGTGTGTAGGTGGCTGAGGGGGTATCATACTGTATGTTGTGGACACTGAAAGCATCATACTGTGTGTGGGACACTGGGACATTATGCTGTGTGGGAATATCCTTTGGTGGCATCCTATTGTGTGTGAGGAGCAGAGGGGGCATCATACTACGTGGGTATATCATTCTATGTGTGGGGGAATCTACAGTAGAGACATTATACTATGTGGGTGGAATGTAGTGTGGTGGCTTAATACTGTATCTGGGAACTATGAGGGTCATGAAAGGATACCATATTGTCTGGGAACACTAATGAGCTTCACAAGGATGAATGTTCCTGCTTGTACATATAAAAGACTGGGTTAGATTAGATAAGTTGCATAGCATAAAATAAAAATTGACTTGGCGTGCCTGGTATTTGTCCCTCTTATCTTTCAATGTTGGAAGGTATGTGCACAAACATGTACCCAACAACCACACACACTATACACACATTGTACTGACAACCACACTCTGAACATACACTGAACGTACAACCACACTGACTGTACCTATAATTTCACATACACACACTGTGCGCGCACACGCACACACACACACACACACACACACACACACACACACACACACACACACACACACACACACACACACACACACACTGTACTTACAATGCAACACTGTCAGAGATACCGCTGTTGCTGTGACCATGAAGCAGGCACAGCTAATATTCTTCACATCTTTATCATATGCGGTGACCTCTGGAAATACCATGTAATCGTCTTACTCCAATAAAAATACAAATGTATAAATTAATCTTCTTATTGTGGCTGGGAGAACTCCCTGAGCGCAGTTAATGCTCGCTGTGCTGCACCATATGCACCAATACTGCAGAGGTGTACAGGCCTACAATCAATCCTGGTAACCACATTATCACATCACCTGCAGCAAAACAGGCCTCACAAAACACATTCACCTCATCATTACTAACATAATGCTTACAAAAAGCCAAGGTGAAGCCAGCATAATTTACACTATATATACCTATAAGGAGGTTGTGCCAATAAAACATGGCATGAATAAAAAAACACCACACACCCAGTGTTACATGCAAAAAAAATGCAAGTAAGATGCCAAAGAATTATGGACATATATAAGGTACAGTACACTATATATATGTATATAAATGTATATACAGTAGCAGGTGCCCAGGTTATACCAGTATGATCCATTTTTATATACAGAAGATGTAACTTATTCCAGCTGTACATATATAATTATATACAGGAGATGCCCAGGTTATACCAGCATGCTCCATATCTATAATATAACGCTGGGAGCGTCACTCTGTCCGAAGCCTTTATAGACTGCGCAAGCGCAAGCGCCGGCGCAGTCTGGACCCCACAGAGCGACGCTCCCAGGAGATCGCGGTATGCGTAAGCGCTGAACGCACACCGCGATCTCCAACAGAGAAACAGGGACGAGCCAGGAGGCGGAGGGTGAGTATACTTACCTGTCCCGTTCCACCGACGCCATTCCGGGCCATGACTATCCCCCTGCTCCCGGAATCGGCGCCTGCGCAGTCCGCGCTTTCCGGCGCCATTTTCTTGAAGACACATTGCAGTGTGTCTTCAAGAAAATGGCGCCGGAAAGCGCGGACTGCGCAGGCGCCTTTTCCGGCACCAGGAGGACACAGAAAATCTGTCCTCCTGGTGCCGGAAAAGGCGCCTGCGCGGTCCGCGCTTTCCGGCGCCATTTTCTTGAAGACACACTGCAATGTCTTCAAGAAAATGGCGCCGGAAAGCGCGGACTGCGCAGGCGCCGATTCCGGGAGCAGGGGGATAGTCATGGCCCGGAATGGCGTCGGTGGAACGGGACAGGTAAGTATACTCACCCTCCGCAAGTAACAAATTGCTGTGCCATGAGGCTGTGGCACTTCATGCCACAGCTATTTGTTACTTACGCCACTTACGTCCACAGCCACCGCACCCAGCACAGCCACGCACAGCCGCCGCACCCAGCACAGCCGCCGCACCCAGCACAGCCGCCGCACCGAGCACAGCCGCCCACAGCCGCCGCACCCAGTACAGCCGCCGCACCCAGCACAGCCACGCACAGCCACCCACAGCCGCCGCACCCACCACAGCCACGCACAGCCGCCGCACCCAGCACAGCCGCCTACAGCGACGCACAGCCGCTGCACCCAGCACAGCCACGCACAGCCGCCCACAGCCACGCACAGGCGCCTACAGCCACCGCACCCAGCACAGCCGCCGCACCCAGCACAGCCGCCGCCCCCAGCACAGCCGCCACACCCAGCACAGCCACGCACAGCCGCCCACAGCCGCCGCAACCAGCACAGCCGCCGCACTCAGCACAGCCGTCCACAGCCACGCACAGCCGCCGACAGCCACGCACAGCCGCCGACAGCCACGCACAGCCGCCCACAGCCACGCACAGCCGCCCACAGCCGCCCACAGCCACGCACAGCCGCCGCACCCAGTACAGCCGCCGCACCCAGCACAGCCACCCACAGCCGCCGCACCCACCACAGCCGCCGCACCCAGCACAGCCGCCGCACCCAGCACAGCCACGCACAGCCGCCCACATCCACACACAGCCGCCGCACCCAGCACAGCCACCGCACCCAGCACAGCCGTCCACAGCCGCCGCACCCAGCACAGCCGCCTACAGCCACACACAGCCGCCTACAGCCACGCACAGCCGCCGCACCCAGCACAGCCGCCGCACCCAGCACAGCCGTCCACAGCCGCCGCACCCAGCACAGCCACCCACAGCCGCCCGCACCCAGCACAGCCGCGCCACATACAGCCGCCCGCACTCAGCACAGCCGCCGCACTCAGTACAGCCGCCGCACTCAGCACAGCCGCCCACAGCCACGCACAGCCGCCTACAGCCACGCACAGCCACCGCACCCAGCACAGCCGCCGCACCCAGCACAGCCGCTGCACCCAGCACAGCCACGCACAGCCGCCGCACCCAGCACAGCCACCGCACCCAGCACAGCCGTCCACAGCCGCCGCACCCAGCACAGCCACGCACAGCCGCCCACAGCCACGCACAGCCGCCTAGAGCCACGCACAGCCGCTGCACCCAGCACAGCCACCCACAGCCGCCGCACCCAGCACAGCCACGCACAGCCGCCGCACCCAGCACAGCCGCCGCACCCAGCACAGCCGCCCACAGCCGCCGCCCACAGCCACACACAGCCCCTGCACCCAGCACAGCCACCGCACCCAGCAGCGCCACGCACAGCCGCCCGCACTCAGCACGGCCGCCCGCACTCAGCAGCGCCACGCACAGCCGCCCGCACTCAGCACGGCCGCCCGCGCTCAGCACGGCCGCCCGCGCTCAGCACGGCCGCCCGCGCTCAGCACGGCCGCCCGCGCTCAGCACGGCCGCCCGCGCTCAGCACGGCCGCCCGCGCTCAGCACGGCCGCCCGCACTCAGCACGGCCGCCCGCACTCAGCACGGCCGCCCGCACTCCGCACAGCCGCCCGCACTCCGCACAGCCGCCCGCACTCCGCACAGCCGCCCGCAATGATGGGGGCGCAGGATGGAGCAGCACGTGATAGGATGGGGGCGCAGGATGGGAGCACATGACAGGATGGGGATGCAGGATGGAGCAGCACATGACACGGTGGAGCAGCACATGACAGGATGGGGCGCAGGATGGAGCAGCACATGACACGGTGGAGCAGCACATGACAGGATGGGGGCGCAGGATGGAGCAGCACATGACAGGATGGGAGAACAAGATGGGAGCAGCACATACCAGGATGGAGACCATATACCAATATAAATGCTCGCCACCCGGGCGTAGAACGGGTTCAATAGCTAGTCACTATATACAGAAGATGTGTAACTTAGACCAGCTGTACATATATAATTATATACAGAATATACCCAGGTTATACCAGCATGCTCCATATCACTGTATACAGAAGATGTATAACTTAGACCAGCTGTACATATATAATTATATACAGAATATACCCAAGTTATACCAGCATGCTCCATATCACTATATACAGAAGATGTATAACTTATACCAGCTGTACATATATAATTATATACAGGAGATGCCCAGGCTATACCAGCATGCTCCATATCACTATATACAGAAGATGTATAACTTAGACCAGCTGTACATATATAATTATATACAGAATATACCCAGGTTATACCAGCATGCTCCATTTCACTATATACAGAAGATGTATAACTTAGACCAGCTGTACATATATAATTATATACAGAATATACCCAGGTTATACCAGCTGTACATACATAATTATATGCAGAATATACCCAGGTTATACCAGCTGTACATACATAATTATATGCAGAATATACCCAGGTTATACCAGCTGTACATATATAATTATATACAGAATATACCCAGGTTATACCAGCATGCTCCATATCACTATATACAGAAGATATATAACTTATACCAGCTATACATATATAATTATATACAGGAGATACCCAGGTTATACCAGCATGCTCCATATCTCTATATACAGAAGATGTATAACTTATACCAGCTGTACATATATAATTATATACAGGAGATACCCAGGTTATACCAGCATGCTCCATATCACTATATACAGAAGATGTATAACTTATACCAGCTGTACATATATAATTATATACAGAATATACCCAGGTTATACTAGCATGCTCCATATCTCTATATACAGAAGATATGTAACTTATACCAGCTGTACATATATAATTATATACAGAATATACCCAGGTTATACCAGCATGCTCCATATCACTATATACAGAAGATGTATAACTTATACCAGCTGTACATATATAATTATATACAGGAGATGCCCAGGTTATACCAGCATGCTCCATATCACTATATAAAGAAGATGTATAACTTATACCAGCTATACATATATAATTATATACAGGAGATGCCCAGGTTATACCAGCATGCTCCATATCACTATATACAGAAGATGCATAACTTATACCAGCTGTACATATATAATTATATACAGAATATACCCAGGTTATACCAGCATGCTCCATATCACTATATAAAGAAGATGTATAACTTATACCAGCTATACATATATAATTATATACAGAATATACCCAGGTTATACCAGCATGCTCCATATCACTATATACAGTAGATGTACAGTATAACTTATACCAGCTGTACATATATAATTATATACAGAATATACCCAGGTTATACCAGCATGCTCCATATCACTATATACAGAAGATATATAACTTATACCAGCTATACATATATAATTATATACAGGAGATACCCAGGTTATACCAGCATGCTCCGTATCTCTATATACAGAAGATGCATAACTTATACCAGCTGTACATATATAATTATATACAGGAGATACCCAGGTTATACCAGCATGCTCCATATCACTATATACAGAAGATGTATAACTTATACCAGCTGTACATATATAATTATATACAGAATATACCCAGGTTATACTAGCATGCTCCATATCTCTATATACAGAAGATATATAACTTATACCAGCTGTACATATATAATTATATACAGAATATACCCAGGTTATACCAGCATGCTCCATATCACTATATACAGAAGATGTATAACTTATACCAGCTGTACATATATAATTATATACAGAATATACCCAGGTTATACCAGCATGCTCCATATCACTATATACAGAAGATGTATAACTTATACCAGCTATACATATATAATTATATACAGGAGATACCCAGGTTATACCAGCATGCTCCATATCTCTATATACAGAAGATGTATAACTTATACCAGCTGTACATATATAATTATATACAGGAGATACCCAGGTTATACCAGCATGCTCCATATCACTATATACAGAAGATGTATAACTTATACCAGCTGTACATATATAATTATATACAGAATATACCCAGGTTATACCAGCATGCTCCATATCACTATATACAGAAGATGTATAACTTATACCAGCTGTACATATATAATTATATACAGGAGATGCCCAGGTTATACCAGCATGCTCCATATCACTATATAAAGAAGATGTATAACTTATACCAGCTATACATATATAATTATATACAGGAGATGCCCAGGTTATACCAGCATGCTCCATATCACTATATACAGAAGATGCATAACTTATACCAGCTGTACATATATAATTATATACAGAATATACCCAGGTTATACCAGCATGCTCCATATCACTATATAAAGAAGATGTATAACTTATACCAGCTATACATATATAATTATATACAGAATATACCCAGGTTATACCAGCATGCTCCATATCACTATATACAGTAGATGTACAGTATAACTTATACCAGCTGTACATATATAATTATATACAGAATATACCCAGGTTATACCAGCATGCTCCATATCACTATATACAGAAGATATATAACTTATACCAGCTATACATATATAATTATATACAGGAGATACCCAGGTTATACCAGCATGCTCCGTATCTCTATATACAGAAGATGCATAACTTATACCAGCTGTACATATATAATTATATACAGGAGATACCCAGGTTATACCAGCATGCTCCATATCACTATATACAGAAGATGTATAACTTATACCAGCTGTACATATATAATTATATACAGAATATACCCAGGTTATACTAGCATGCTCCATATCTCTATATACAGAAGATATATAACTTATACCAGCTGTACATATATAATTATATACAGAATATACCCAGGTTATACCAGCATGCTCCATATCACTATATACAGAAGATGTATAACTTATACCAGCTGTACATATATAATTATATACAGAATATACCCAGGTTATACCAGCATGCTCCATATCACTATATACAGAAGATGTATAACTTATACCAGCTATACATATATAATTATATACAGGAGATACCCAGGTTATACCAGCATGCTCCATATCTCTATATACAGAAGATGTATAACTTATACCAGCTGTACATATATAATTATATACAGGAGATACCCAGGTTATACCAGCATGCTCCATATCACTATATACAGAAGATGTATAACTTATACCAGCTGTACATATATAATTATATACAGATTATACCCAGGTTATACTAGCATGCTCCATATCTCTATATACAGAAGATATATAACTTATACCAGCTGTACATATATAATTATATACAGAATATACCCAGGTTATACCAGCATGCTCCATATCACTATATACAGAAGATGTATAACTTATACCAGCTGTACATATATAATTATATACAGGAGATACCCAGGTTATACCAGCATGCTCCATATCACTATACACAGAAGATATATAACTTATACCAGCTATACATATATAATTATATACAGGAGATGCCCAGGTTATACCAGCATGCTCCATATCACTATATAAAGAAGATGTATAACTTATACCAGCTATACATATATAATTATATACAGGAGATGCCCAGGTTATACCAGCATGCTCCATATCACTATATACAGAAGATGCATAACTTATACCAGCTGTACATATATAATTATATACAGAATATACCCAGGTTATACCAGCATGCTCCATATCACTATATACAGAAGATATATAACGTATACCAGCTGTACATATATAATTATATACAGGAGATGCCCAGGCTATACCAGCATGCTCCATATCACTATATACAGAAGATGTATAACTTAGACCAGCTGTACATATATAATTATATACAGAATATACCCAGGTTATACCAGCATGCTCCATTTCACTATATACAGAAGATGTATAACTTAGACCAGCTGTACATATATAATTATATACAGGAGATACCCAGGTTATACCAGCTGTACATACATAATTATATGCAGAATATACCCAGGTTATACCAGCTGTACATACATAATTATATGCAGAATATACCCAGGTTATACCAGCTGTACATATATAATTATATACAGAATATACCCAGGTTATACCAGCATGCTCCATATCACTATATACAGAAGATATATAACTTATACCAGCTATACATATATAATTATATACAGGAGATACCCAGGTTATACCAGCATGCTCCATATCTCTATATACAGAAGATGTATAACTTATACCAGCTGTACATATATAATTATATACAGGAGATACCCAGGTTATACCAGCATGCTCCATATCACTATATACAGAAGATGTATAACTTATACCAGCTGTACATATATAATTATATACAGAATATACCCAGGTTATACTAGCATGCTCCATATCTCTATATACAGAAGATATATAACTTATACCAGCTGTACATATATAATTATATACAGAATATACCCAGGTTATACCAGCATGCTCCATATCACTATATACAGAAGATGTATAACTTATACCAGCTGTACATATATAATTATATACAGGAGATACCCAGGTTATACCAGCATGCTCCATATCACTATACACAGAAGATATATAACTTACACCAGCTATACATATATAATTATATACAGGAGATGCCCAGGTTATACCAGCATGCTCCATATCACTATATAAAGAAGATGTATAACTTATACCAGCTATACATATATAATTATATACAGGAGATGCCCAGGTTATACCAGCATGCTCCATATCACTATATACAGAAGATGCATAACTTATACCAGCTGTACATATATAATTATATACAGAATATACCCAGGTTATACCAGCATGCTCCATATCACTATATAAAGAAGATGTATAACTTATACCAGCTATACATATATAATTATATACAGAATATACCCAGGTTATACCAGCATGCTCCATATCACTATATACAGTAGATGTACAGTATAACTTATACCAGCTGTACATATATAATTATATACAGAATATACCCAGGTTATACCAGCATGCTCCATATCACTATATACAGAAGATGTATAACTTATACCAGCTATACATATATAATTATATACAGGAGATACCCAGGTTATACCAGCATGCTCCATATCTCTATATACAGAAGATGTATAACTTATACCAGCTGTACATATATAATTATATACAGGAGATACCCAGGTTATACCAGCATGCTCCATATCACTATATACAGAAGATGTATAACTTATACCAGCTGTACATATATAATTATATACAGAATATACCCAGGTTATACTAGCATGCTCCATATCTCTATATACAGAAGATATATAACTTATACCAGCTGTACATATATAATTATATACAGAATATACCCAGGTTATACCAGCATGCTCCATATCACTATATACAGAAGATGTATAACTTATACCAGCTGTACATATATAATTATATACAGAATATACCCAGGTTATACCAGCATGCTCCATATCACTATATACAGAAGATATATAACTTATACCAGCTATACATATATAATTATATACAGGAGATACCCAGGTTATACCAGCATGCTCCATATCTCTATATACAGAAGATGTATAACTTATACCAGCTGTACATATATAATTATATACAGGAGATACCCAGGTTATACCAGCATGCTCCATATCACTATATACAGAAGATGTATAACTTATACCAGCTGTACATATATAATTATATACAGAATATACCCAGGTTATACTAGCATGCTCCATATCTCTATATACAGAAGATATATAACTTATACCAGCTGTACATATATAATTATATACAGAATATACCCAGGTTATACCAGCATGCTCCATATCACTATATACAGAAGATGTATAACTTATACCAGCTGTACATATATAATTATATACAGAATATACCCAGGTTATACCAGCATGCTCCATATCACTATATACAGAAGATATATAACTTATACCAGCTATACATATATAATTATATACAGGAGATACCCAGGTTATACCAGCATGCTCCATATCTCTATATACAGAAGATGTATAACTTATACCAGCTGTACATATATAATTATATACAGGAGATACCCAGGTTATACCAGCATGCTCCATATCACTATATACAGAAGATGTATAACTTATACCAGCTGTACATATATAATTATATACAGATTATACCCAGGTTATACTAGCATGCTCCATATCTCTATATACAGAAGATATATAACTTATACCAGCTGTACATATATAATTATATACAGAATATACCCAGGTTATACCAGCATGCTCCATATCACTATATACAGAAGATGTATAACTTATACCAGCTGTACATATATAATTATATACAGGAGATACCCAGGTTATACCAGCATGCTCCATATCACTATACACAGAAGATATATAACTTATACCAGCTATACATATATAATTATATACAGGAGATGCCCAGGTTATACCAGCATGCTCCATATCACTATATAAAGAAGATGCATAACTTATACCAGCTGTACATATATAATTATATACAGAATATACCCAGGTTATACCAGCATGCTCCATATCACTATATACAGAAGATATATAACTTATACCAGCTATACATATATAATTATATACAGAATATACCCAGGTTATACCAGCATGCTCCATATCACTATATACAGTAGATGTACAGTATAACTTATACCAGCTGTACATATATAATTATATACAGAATATACCCAGGTTATACCAGCATGCTCCATATCACTATATACAGAAGATATATAACTTATACCAGCTGTACATATATAATTATATACAGAATATACCCAGGTTATACCAGCATGCTCCATATCTCTATATACAGAAGATGTATAACTTATACCAGCTGTACATATATAATTATATACAAGTCTTAAAAATGGATAAGGAGAACCAAATCCTTAGTTTTAAGGTTGAAAGTAGACGTAATCAGTTTCAACTTATAACTTAACTTGTCAATCCAGAGGAAGGAAAAAACTCCATGATGCAGATGGATCGTCCAGAGACTCCAGTTGAAAACCCTTACTATGACATACAAATCCATCCACAACCAGTCTCCTCCATACATCTGTGACATGGTCTCCCGGTACCTACCTACACGCAACCTTTGATCCTCACAAGATCTCCTTCTCTACTCACCTCTTATCTCTTCTCCCACAATCGCATCCAAGACTTCTCCCGTGCTTTCCCCCTACTCTGGAACTCTCTACCCCAACACATCAGACTCTCGACCACCATAAAACCTTCAAAAAGAACCTGAAGACTCACCTCTTCCGACAAGCCTACAATCTGCAGTGATCCTCAACCTACTGAACCGCCGCACAACCAGCTCTACCCTCTCCTAGAGTATCCTCACCCATCCCCTGCAGACTGTGAGCCCTCGCGGGCAGGGTCCTCCCTCCTTATGTACCTGAGTGCCTTGTTTTATGCTCATGTTTATTGTATTTGTTTATATTTGCCCCTTTTTTCACATGTAAAGCACCGTGGAATAAATGGCGCTATAAAAAATGTATAATAATAATAACAACAACTCCACATTCGGGAATAAGACTAGTTCCCTGGACCAACGTCTCATCACAGAATCTAGTGCCCATAACCTGTAATATTATTATATTTTTCAAGAAAGGCATTCAAGCTCTCTTTGAACTTTTTTATTGATTCAAACATTACCATATCATGTTTCAGAGAGATCCATAGTCTCACTGCTCGTACGGTAAAGAATCACCATCTGTGATTATGATTAAACTTTCTTTCCTCTAAACATAGAGTATGACCCTTGTCACCGTTTCAGGCCTATGTGTAAAAGCTCATTAGAAAAATCTCTGTACTGGCCCTCCATATATTTGTACATTGTTAGAAGAACGCGCCTAAGCCTTTATTTTTCAAAACTGAATACCCCCAAGTGTGATAACCTGTCTTGGTTCAATAACCATTGTCGCTCTTCTCTACACCCGATTAGTTCCGTTATCTCCTTCTTATACATTGGAGCCTAAAATTGTACACAATATCTATGTGTGACTAATATAGAGACAAAACTATGTTCTTGTCATGAGCATCTATGCCTCTTTTAATGCAGCCCATCATTTTATTTGTCTAGGCAGCAGCACCTTAGTACTGGTCACTTAAGTTGAGTTTGCTGTCCACCCATACCACCAAGTCTTTTAAGGATTTTACCATCTAGTACATACCGTAATTGTACATTTTATTTCCTGTGCTCAAGTGCATGACTTTACATTTATCTACATTAAACTTCAAATGCCATTTCTCAGTTTAAGCCTTCTGCTTATATAAATCCCTCTGTAATATTAAATTATCCTCCTCTGTGTTGTTTCGTATCATCTGCAAATTTTAACTCTGTATGCCCTCTACAAGGTCATCAATAAATATGTTAAAATGAAGTATAGGACTGAGGCTAGAGAAAAAAATTCTTTCAGCTCTGTCAGCCGAGTAAAAGAGATAATTCTTCTCGAGTCACAGAACATCTCCAGCAGCTCCGGTATGTGTTATTAGTATGATACAGCTCCTCTGACAGTTGAGACACAGGTCTCAGGAGCTGTGTTTCCTCAAGACTCCAGCCCTTCCTTACACGTGATTAGGATATGCTGCCATTTGAATTATGTGACTGCAATTTTATTACATTTTTAAAGAACCCCTTTAATCCTCTAGAAATGTTGTGAAAGGACCTAATTTGAGTAGATCATGGGAGAAAACCCACCAACATAACAGAGTTGAAGTTGTTTTGTATTGAGGAATGAGCTAAAATTCCTCCAATCCTATGTGCAGGACTAATCAACAGTTACCATAAATTTTTAAATGCAGTTATTGCTGCACAAGGGAGTCACACCAGATACTGAAAGTAAAGGTTCACATACTTTTGCAACTCATAGATGTGATATTGGATAATTTCCCTCAATAAAATCTATAATCATCTATATATATAACTAGCTGTACTACCCGGCTTCGCCCGGGTTAATGACTGCTGTTAGCAAAATAGAATGTGTTAACAAAAATTTATTCTGCACACAAAAACCACAAAACAAATAGATAGAAATGTAATTATTAAAAGGCAAAAACTAAGCAAATAGAAGCATTTCACAACATATATTAGCTTTGTTATACTGAGAATGTCTTTGTTGCCTATATTAACCAATCAGAGCTCAGGTTAATTAACTGTAGCAAAATAGAAGCTGAGCTGTGATTGGTTGCTATTGGCAGCCTGATAAATCCCCAGCCAACAGGAAGCCCTCCCCCCTGGCAGTATATATTAGCTCACACATACACATAATAGACAGGTCATGTGACTGACAGCTGCCGTATTTCCTATATGGTACATTTGTTGCTCTTGTAGTTTGCTTATTAATCAGATTTTTATTTTTGAAGGACAATACCAGACTTGTGTGTGTTTTAGGGCGAGTTTTATGTGTCAAGTTGTGTGTGTTGAGTTGCGTGTGGCGACATGCATGTAGCGACTTTTGTGAGATGAGTTTTGTGTGGCGACATGCGTGTAGCAACATTTTGTGTGTTGAGTTGCATGTGACAGGTTAGTGTAGCAAGTTGTGTGCAGCAAGATTTGTGCATGGCGAGTTTTGCGCGTGGCGAGTTTTATGTGTGGTGCATTTTGAGTATGTGCAAGTTTTGTGTGAGGCAACTTTTGCATGTGGTGCAACTTTTGTACATGTGGCAATTTTTCTGTGTGTGCAAGTTTTGCATGAGGTGAGTTTTCCATGAGGTGAGTTTTGCACGTGTGGCGAGTTTTGCGTGAGCCTAGTTTTGCATATGGCGAGTTTTGCATGTAGCGAGTTTTGAGTGGTGACTTTTGTGTTTCGACTTTTATGTGGCGAGGTTGGTGTGTGTGTGTGGTGAAATGTGTGCTGAGGGTGGTATATGTGTTCAAGCACGTGGTAGTGTGTGGCGCATTTTGTGTTTGTGTTCATATCCCCGTGTGTGGTGAGTATCCCATGTCGGGGCCCCACCTTAGCAACTGTACGGTATATACTCTTTGTCGCCATCGCTCTCATTCTTTAAGTCCTCATTGTTCACATCTGGCAGCTGTCAATTTTCCTCCAACACTTTTCCCTTCACTTTTTCCCCATTATGTAGATAGGAGCAAAATTGTTTGGTGAATTGGAACGCGCGGGGTTAAAATTTCACCTCACAACATAGCCTATGACGCTCTCGGGGTCCAGACGTGTGACTGTGCAAAATTTTGTGGCTGTAGCTGCGACGGTACAGATGCCAATCCCGGACATACACACATACATACATACACACATTCAGCTTTATATATTAGATATACCTGTATGTAATCTCCTGTATATAGTATATACCTGTGTGTCATCTCACCTATATATAGTATATATCTGTGTGTCATCTCCTGTATATAGTATATACCTGTATGTCATCTCCTCCTATACATAGCATATACCTGTGTCATCTCCTCCTGTATATACTATATACCTGTAGGTAATCTGCTCCTGTATATAGTATATACCTGTGTGTCATCTCCTCCTGTATATAGTATATACCTGTATGTCATCTCCTCCTGTATGTAGTATGTACCTGTATGTCATCTCCTCCTCTATATAGTATATACCTGTGTGTCATCTCTCCTGTATATAGTATATATCTGTGTGTCATCTCCTCCTGTATATAGTATATACCTGTGTGTCATCTCCCCTGTAAATAGTATATACCTGTGTGTCATCTCCTGTATATAGTATATAGCTGTATGCCATCTCCTCCTGTATTAGCCCTCGTTCACACGTTATTTGGTCAGTATTTTTACCTCAGTATTTGTAAGCTAAAATGGCAGCCTGATAAATCCCCAGCCAACAGTAAGCCCACCCCCTGGCAGTATATATTAGCTCACACATACACATAATAGACTGGTCATGTGACTGACAGCTGCCGGATTCCTATATGGTACATTTGTTGCTCTTGTAGTTTGTCTGCTTATTAATCAGATTTTTATTTTTGAAGGATACCAGACTTGTGTGTGTTTTAGGGCGAGTTTCGTGTGTCAAGTTGTGTGTGTTGAGTTGCGTGTGGCGACATGCATGTAGGGACTTTTGTGAGATGAGTTTTGTGTGGCGACATGCGTGTAGCAACTTTTTGTGTGTCGAGTTGCATGTGACAGGTTAGTGTAGCAAGTTGTGTGCAGCAAGTTTTGCGCATGGCGAGTTTTGCGCGTGGCGAGTTTTATGTGTGGTGCCTTTTGAGTATGTGCAAGTTTTGTGTGAGGCAACTTTTGCATGTGTTGCAACTTTTGTGCATGTGGCAATTTTTCTGCGTGTGGCAATTTTTCTGCGTGTGCAAGTTTTGCGTGTGGCGAGTTTTGCACGTGTGGCGAGTTTTGCATGTGGAGAGTTTTGCGCGTGGCGAGTTTTGAGCGGCGACTTTTGTGTTTCTACTTTTATGTGGCGAGGTTGGTGTATGTGTGGTGAAATGTGCACTGAGGGTGGTATATGTGTTCGAGCACGTGGTAGTGTGTGGCGCATTTTGTGTGTGTGTTCATATCCCCGTGGTGGTGTGATTATCCCATGTTGGGGCCCCACCTTAGCAACTGTACAGTATATACTCTTTGGTGCCATCGCTGTCATTCTTTAAGTCCCCCTTGTTCACATCTGGCAGCTGTTAATTTGCCTCCAACACTTTTCCTTTCATTTTTTCCCCATTATGTAGATAGGGGCAAAATTGTTTGGTGACTTGGAAAGCGCGGGGTTAAAATTTCACCTCACAATATAGCTTTGACGCTCTCAGGGTCCAGACGTGTGACTGTGCAAAATTTTGTGCCTGTAGCTGCGACGCCTCCAACACTTTTCCTTTCACTTTTTCCCCATTATGTAGATAGGGGCAAAATTGTTTGGTGAATTGGAAAGCGCGGGGTTAAAATTTCACCTCACAACATAGCCTATGACGCTCTCGGGGTCCAGACGTGTGACTGTGCAAAATTTTGTGGCTGTAGCTGCTACGGTTCAGATGCCAATCCCGGACATACATACATACATACATACATACACACACACACACATTCAGCTTTATATATTAGATTGTCTAAGGGGTACTTCCGTCTGTCTGTCTGTAATGGAAATCCCGCGTCGCTGATTGGTCGCGGCCACCAGGCCGTGACCAATCCGCGACAGGCACAGTCCGGCCGAGAAATAGTACCTCCCTACTTCCGTCCAGTCAGTGCCCGGCGCCCGCTCCATACTCCCCTCCAGTCAGCGCTGACACAGGGTTAATGGCAGTGTTAACGGACCGCGTTATGCCGCGGGTAATGCACTCCGTTAACGCTGCTATTAACCCTGTGTGACCAACTTTTTACTATTGATGCTGCCTATGCAGCATCAATACTAAAAAGATCTAATGATAAAAATAATAAAAAAACAAAAAACCTGCTATTCTCACCTTCCGTCGTCCGCCGATGGGTGCGCGGCTGCCGCCAGCTTCCGTTCCCAAAGATGCATTGCGAAATTACCCAGATGACTTAGCGGTCTCGCGAGACCGCTAAGTCATCTGGGTAATTTCGCAATGCATCACTGGGAACGGAAGCTGGCGGCAGCAGCGCACGCATCGGGACAGCTTTGCTGGACGCCGGCGGGTGAGTATATAACTATTTTTTATTTTAATTATTTTTTTTAACAGGGATATGGTGCCCACACTGCTATATACTACGTGGGCTGTGTTATATACTGCGTGGCTGCTATATACTACATGGCCAGTGTTATATACTGTGTGGGCTATGTTATATACTACGTGGCTGTGTTATATACTGCGTGGCTGCTATATACTACATGGCTCCTATATACTACGTGGCCTGTGCTATATACTATGTGGCTGCTATATACATACATACATAAATATGCTAGAATACCCGATTAGAATCGGGCCACCATCTAGTAATATAAAATATATAATTGTATATAGAATATGTGCAGGTTATACAAGCATGCTACATATTGGTACATATATAAAGATGTGAAACTTATAGCAGCTATAAATGGGTAATTACATACAAAAGTTTGCCTGATTATATGAGCATGTTTCATTATTACTATTTACTAAAATATTTTATACCACATGTACATGTAAACACAGAAGATGCCCAGGTTATAGCAGCATGATTTATGTAATTATATACAGGAAGTATAACGTATAACCAGGGCATCTTCTGTATAAATGTATGCACATGCCACTGGTATAACAGCAAGAAAATATCTGCGAGTTGTACAAACAGTATATATATACTGTGATATGTATTTGTAGTGTGGAGCCCCCTACTGGAGGAGTCTCACCAGTACCACTTGCTGCATACAACCACTGGGGATGACCCCCCAGGAGACTCACTGGTTTTTAGTTGCAAGAAAAGACTGACAGCAGAGGTCATATGTATACGAACAGACCACCACTTGCAGCAATGTGGCTATGAGCAGAGCTTTGTATATGGCAAACACAGAGCACCCCTTCCACTAGTTTGTCCCAGCATCAGCCCTCGTTTGCTAGATGACGGGGCATTGCATTCAGTAGATGACAATGGATAAATAAGGGGCAAGGAAAAGATGGAGAGAAGGGGATTATCAGGAAGGTGGGGTTTTCCTTTAAGAAGGCAGCATTTGACGATGAGTGGGGGAGTGGGATGTCTCAGGGGGGGGTGGAGATGAGAAGAGGAATGTGACACAATGGCGGGCGCACATATGCTGTTATGGAAACATCGAAGCATCATCCTTCAAACAAATGTGTGGAGCAGATGATGCTCATTTCATGATGAGATAGTGATGAGATTCACCTCCAGCTTCATACTTGTGTCTGCCCAAGTGCAGGACATTGTGAGGGCATCCAAGTCGCCAAGAGCAAACACCCAGTAAAGGGTGCAATTTTTTTTTCTCCTGGAATGAGAGGAGTTTGACATCCAGTCACACACACCTCAGCAGTGTGGTTGCCCACATCTATAATCGGCAACTGAGGACTTAAGACAATGTGCCAAGAAAGCAGGCAGAAATTGTTCCTCAAATGTCAACCATGAGGCCAGTTCCATTTTACTAACTCTTCTTCTTAAACCTCACTCAATCTATAACCTAATTAACCCCAAAGGAGAAAAGCCCTGAGATCATGTCAGAAGAGAAGTGTGTAGAACGTCAAAAGAGAGAAACATGGAGAACACCAAATGAGAGAAACATGAAGAACACCAAAAGAGAGAAACCTAGAAAACAGCAAAAGAGTGAAGCCTAGAAAACAGCAAAGGAGAGAAATATTGAAACTGCCAAAATAAATTTCTTCAAAAATGCCTACAGCCTGCTATAACCCTACTTCCACCACAATGACATATCAACAGCTCATACCCAAACCTACTTTACCATTCCCCTTTCCCTTGTAGATTGTAATTCCTCATGGGCAGGGTTCTCCCACCCATTGGCTTTGTATGCCACATAGCCATGTTTAGCTAAACCTGCTTGTACCCTACTATATGTATTTTTGTACCCTATTTTTGTATGTATAGTGACCTAGAAGTAGGGGCGCTATAAAGCTAATAGTAGAGAAGAGACTGATGAACACCTAATGTAGAGAAACTGGAGAATATGAAAGAAGAATAACATTGTGTGCGCATGCTCACACGAGAGATGATTCTCTCTTTCGAGAGAATCAGATCGATTATGGTAATGAGACTTGGCTCAACCCGAGTGTCAGTTTACTGTGATCCAATTCTCTTGCATAAAAGAATCATATCACGGGTGCGGAGAAAGATGGAGAACTTTCATTTCTCCATCTTTTCCATTGTCTATGTCCACGTAAATCGGACTGCCCTCAGATGACATCCCAATGGGTGTTGTGGTCTAATTTGAGGAGCCACTTGCAGCATGCTGTTATTTTTTTCTCATGCACTGCCCCATATAGTATAACATTGCTCTGAGTGCTATCCGATAAAATATTGGATAACACTTGTCTGAGTTATACGCTCGTGTGAGTGAGCCCTAATACTGAGAATGCAGAAATAGTCTTGAGAATAGAGATACATTGTTGAGACTGCAGATAACATCATGGGATTGCAGATGCAAATATTGCTTAAAAAGAAAAAAAAAGAAGAAAATATATATATATAAATAAACTGTAGAAATATATTAAGTAATAGAATAGTGGTTTACTAGCGCGAAAAAATAATGTGATTTGCCAAATGTCATCAATGGAGTTCAAACCATAGACTATAACATCTGGAGTGTTATCCCGAGGAAGTATGAAAATGGGCGCAGGGTTCAGCAGGAAGCACCAGGTGTATACTATGAGGATAGAAGGCATACTAGACGCTTGGCAGCAGGAGGAGCCCTGCTTCATGGTTAAAGGAGTCTCAGAAGAAGAGTGGTCATTGCTAGATGTTCGATTTCATGCCTGGGCTTCTCCTGGTATAAACTCCATCATGGTGGATTACCATACCTCAATGTCTACAGGACACACAAGTGACCGTGTACCGTAAGACTTGGCTATAGAGACATTTTCATTTGGGTCCTGTACCCGAGCATTTCATGGAGAGCTGCTAAAGGATTGAGTATCTGGAATGTGACTGCTGATGGAGATGTATTGGGAAAGTCAATCAGATCTTTGTTTTGTAGTCTATTTATGAAACTGCTGAAAGTCATATTCTTAAAGGGAACCTGTCAGCAGGATTGTATACAGTGGTTGGCGCCGTTATACTGATTAAAATGATACCTTGGTTGATGAAATCCGCCTTGTGGTTGTTGTTTAATCCTTATTCTCAGTTTTCATTTAATGAGATGCTCATGCTTAGGGGTGACCTGTGAGCGGGGCTTTATGTGGTGCTCTGCTTACATATTCATCTGTATGGCTTATGACAGGTCACTGATCCCTCACTGACCTGCCCCCTATTTTACATACTACATAGAATATTGTGTGGAAAAAAAATTATTATTATTATTCTTTGCAACGCGATAGATGGTACTGCACAGGCATCATTTTGCTAGAGAAAAAAACATGGTTACATCAAATTGGTGCCGGCACCGGTGCTTGTGCAGGAGCCGCTGGCGCCATTTTGATGGATCCAATTTTTTTTCTCCAACATAATGGTGCCCACGGCGGCACTTGCGCAGTACCATCTATCACGTTCCGATAGATCCTAGTGCGCAGGCGCTGCAGGCACCATTTGACAGAGTGGTGGCGTCTGCGCAGCAGCATTTATATCGGAACGCGATAGATGCTACTGCGCTGGCGCAGCCGCCATTTTGATGAAAATAATTTTTTTTCTCCCCACAATCTACAGTATATGACTAAATCACACCACGTTTCTAACATGTATTTATGTGGTCATTTGCTGGTGAAGAAGTAACTATATACTGCGAAACGCCTTGAATAAACCACCATCCTTCATTTCATCACGTTTGGATTTATGTCTTATTTGGCAGCGTGGATAATATCCACAGGTTTCCTTTACTCCAGTTATTCAATTTGGTCAATGAGATTGGCTGAAGGACAATCAATCTTAAAGGGAGTGCCTCCATTTAGAAAATCCCTGTATTCAGGCACAGGTTGTTATAATAAACAAAACAAGCTTTACTCACCCTCTCCGGGTCCATTGCTGAGTCTTTGTGGCAGCTTCCACTATCTGATGTCATATTGACACCGTGGCAGCTAATAACTGGCCTCAGCAACTCTGTCCGTGTAGACGGAGCATCCCATTCAAAACCGCTGAGCTCACTGATCAGCTGCCTTGCTGTCGACGTAACACCATTGCTTCATTCACTATCAGATACCAGGAGCGGTGGTGGAGGCTCAGCCCTGAACAAGGAAAGGGTGAGTTAAGCAGGTTTATGCCCGGGAACTTAGATTTTCTAAAAAGGGACAACCCCTTTAAAGTTCTTCCACAGGACCATTATTTGTTAGATGGTTGATTGGAACATATATGTCATTGTTCCACCCCTCAGTGTGTCTGGGATGCAGTTACTGACAGCTCAGCCGTCCAGTCTGGTACAGGGGTGTGCTGAAGCTGTCAGTACTTTGATTGAGAGCTCAGTCGTCCAGTCTGGTGCAGGGGCGTGCTGAGCTGTTAGTGTGTTGATTGACAGCTCGGCCATCCAATCTGAGACTGGGAGGTGCTGGCTGTCTCCAGGTGTTCATTATCTCAGGCGATTCCCAGGCTACTTAACTGGGCTGTTACTCCCAAACCTCTGCCAGACGTACATTCATCTACTGTGTGGTTTGTCTCTGTGTGCCTCGCGCTTTGTTTGTAGATCTTTTGTTGCCTGACCTTGGACCTCATTCTGACCATCCGTCTGTTTAACCCCTTCTGCTCTGATCCGCTATCATCCTGGTATTCTGACCTTTGAATGCTACCTGACTACACCTTTGCCTCTTCCTTCTGTTTATGCTGTACCTTCCTGGCTTTTGACCTCAGACACCTGACTATTCATTTTCATGCCTTGTCTGTGAGAAGTGACTCAGTGTCACAATATACAGCATTAACGACTCTTGGATGTAAATTTTAAACATGACTGATAACGGCATCATCAGTTTACTAAACCGATTGCTCATTGTTGATTTTTACCAATTCTTTTGGTTGAGCTTGTGCGTTTTGCTCCATTTTAGACAAATGTGTATGGCATCCATTAGACATCACAGGGTGTATAGATGAAAGATGGTGGGCACGCTGTTGTCTCTTGTTGTCTATTTCTCAGTCCATTCTATAGATATAACCTTCAGGGAGCTGTATAGTTTATATGGTTCAGCCAATAGTTATTCTGAATCCCCCACATATGCTCAGCTCTAGCGTGCATGTATTATTAATATGGAGAAGAGAATAAATCTGACAAACTTCTTGTTCCCTCCAGACCCTGCTCTTCCCACCAGACTCCTCTAACCTCTCCAAATGCTTTGGTCTTCTCTAGCTTCCCTTGCTCGCTCTAAACAGACCTGTCTATCCTCTACATACCCAACTGACAGCTCTACACTGCTCTGTCTCCTGTAGACCCTTGTTCTTGTTTCTCTGCAGACTTCTCTGATCTCTTTAGACTCCAATGGTCGTTCTGACTTTGTCAGACTCCCCTGTCTTCTTTGGTCAGTCACTTTATCTCCCCTGTCAATTCCTCAGGCCCTTCCAGGCTCACCCTTGTGTACCCTCCAAACCCTTCTGTCTCTTGCAGATCCTTTTGTGAACCCAAGCCTCCTTTGACTTCTGCAGACTCCTCTGTTCTCCAAAGACCACTCTGCCCACTGCAAACTTCTCTGATATAGGATGTGTAGTCTTATAAATCCTCTATACAGCTCTCTGCCCACCCCCTAGACAACTTTTTCTTCTCCAGACTCCTCTGGTTGTGTTTTTTTTCTCTTGTAGGAACAAAGAATTGGACATGCTGAAATCCAGACTGTCTGATCCTTTTTCCCTCTGTCATCTACCATTAGGTGAAAATTTAGGAGTCAATATACGTTAGCTAGTTGGCTGACTTTCATCTAATGCGCCCTGGTTGTAGGGTTGAAGTTGTAAACACCTGTTGGTAGCTACTTGAACCCTATCGGTTGCTATCATTGAAACTTAACTCCTCCCGGACCTGCCCTCAGACTGATGTAGCACATGATCCGGACGTCTTAATTACATTAGCGGCGCATGTGGCGTAAGACTAAACAACCGCAATCAATTATAGACATCCATCAATTATTTACTTTATTTGTAAAGTCTTCACCTTCATTTATATTGTAAAGCTTAAGAGCACCTAGCGGGATTAACCCCTTCCTAGTTCAGGCAAATAATTTTCCGCCGCCTCTAGTGTACAGCTCACAGAGATGCGTGTGTGACGGCGCTCTCTGTGAGATTCCCTGTTTCCTATTTAGAGGAGGTTAAAATAGGTCTTCACCAAATATCATAACTGCCATGTTGTGAACGGTATTCATTCAGATCTGCGGTACATCACACAGTACATTTGCAGAAGAGGGTTATTATTATTATTATTATTTATTTATATAGCGCCATTGATTCCATGGTGCTGTACATGAGAAGGGGTTACATACAAGTTACCGATATCACTTACAGTAAACAAACTAACAATGACAGACTGATACAGAGGGGCGAGGACCCTGCCCTTGCGGGCTTACATTCTACAGGATTATGGGGAAGGAGACAGTAGGTTGGGGGTTGCAGGAGCTCCGGTGTTGATGAGGCGGTAGCTTCGATAGTGATGAGGCGGCAGTGGTGTCAGTGCAGGCTGTAGGCTTTCCTGAAGAGATGAGTTTTCAGGTTCCGTCTGAAGGATCCGAATGTGGTTAATAGTCGGACGTGTTGGGGCAGAGAGTTCCAGAGGATGGGGGATATTCGGCAGAAGTCTTGGAGGCGATTGGATGAGGAGCGAATAAGTGTGGAGGAGAGAAGGAGGTCTTGGGAGGACCGGAGATTACGTGAGGGAAGATATCGGGAGATTAGTTCAGAGATATATGGAGGAGACAGGTTATGGATGGCTTTGTAGGTCAGTATTAGTAATTTGAACTGGATACGCTGAGGGAATGGGAGCCAGTGAAGAGATTTGCAGACGGGAGAAGCGGAGGAGTAGCGAGGAGCGAGATGGATTAGTCGGGCAGCAGAGTTAAGGATGGACTGGAGAGGTGCAAGGGTGTTAGCAGGGAGGCCACAGAAAAGGATGTTGTAGTAGTCAAGGCGGGAGATGATGAGGGCATGCACAAGCATTTTAGAAGATTGAGGGTTGAGGAAAGGATGGGTTCTGGAGATATTTTTGAGCTGGAGGCGACAGGAGGTGGAAAGAGCTTGGATGTGCGGTTTGAAGGACAGGGCAGAGTCGAAGGTTACTCCGGGGCAGCGGACTTCGGGTACGGGGGAAAGCATGATGTCATTGATTGCGATAGATAGGTCAGGTAAGGAAGATTTGTGGGATGGAGGAAAGATGATGAGTTCAGATTTGTCCACATTGAGTTTGAGGAAGCGAGAGGAGAAGAAGGAGGATATGGCTGATAGACACTCTGGGATTATGGAGAGCAGAGCGGTGACGTCTGGGCCAGAGAGGTAGATCTGAGTGTCATCAGCATAGAGGTGGTACTGGAATCCATGGGACTTTATGAGTTGTCCCAAGCCAAGTGTATAGATTGAGAAGAGTAGGGGTCCTAGAACAGAGCCTTGGGGGACTCCAACAGAGAGAGGGTGGGATGAGGAGGTAGTGTGGGAGTGGGAGACGCTGAATGTGCGGTTGGAAAGGTACGAGGCGATCCAGGATAGGGCAAGGTCTTTGATGCCAAAGGAGGAGAGGATCTGTAGTAGGAGGCAGTGGTCAACTGTGTCGAAAGCAGAGGACAGGTTTAGAAGGTGGAGTACAGAGTATTGTCCAGTAGCTTTGGCGGTAAGTAGGTCGTTAATGATTTTGGTCAGGGCAGTCTCAGTTGAGTGATAAGGGCGGAAACCAGATTGTAGATTGTCGAACAACAAGTTAGATGAGAAGTGGGAGGAGAGTTCAGCATGGACGTGCTGCTCCAGGAGTTTGGAAGCGAATGGGAGCAGAGATATTGGGCGATAGCTGGACATAGCAGTTGGATCGAGGGTTGGCTTTTTAAGGATAGGCGTGATTGTGGCATGTTTGAACGCAGAGGGGAAGGTGCCAGAAGTTAGTGATAGGTTGAAGAGGTGGGTTAGGGATGGGATAAGTGTGGTGATGAGGTTGGGGAGGAGGTGGGATGGGATGGGGTCGAGCGCACAGGTGGTGAGGTGCGATTTGGAGAGGAGACAATTAAGCCCCCCTTCAGTGATGTTGGATAGGGAGGTTATGGGGTTTGGGCATTGGTCTGGTATACAAAGGGGTTGTGGTGGTTGAACAATAAAGACTTGCCTTGTCTGGTCGATCTTATTTTGAAAGTGTGTGGCAAAGTCCTCAGCAGAGATGAGGGAGTTTGGAGGGGGCAGTGGGGGGCGAAGGAGGGAGTTAAAGGTTTTGAATAACTGTTTGGGGTTGTAGGATAGGGAAGATATGAGGGTTGTGAAGTAGGCCTGTTTAGCAGAGGTGAGAGCAGATTTAAAAGCGAGTGTTGCTTGTTTGAATACAGTGAAGTCATCTTGCGAGTGTGTTTTCTTCCAACGCCGCTCCGCAACCCTGGACACTTGCCGGAGCTTTTTGGTGGTGTTATTGTGCCAAGGTTGTCTATTGATACGTCGCACTCTGCCATGGACGAGAGGGGCAACCGTATCAATAGCTGATGCGAGAGTGGCATTGTAGAAAGCAGTGGCAGTGTCTGTGTCGAGTGAGGATATGGATGCCAGTGGTAGGATGGAGTCAGAGAGTGTGTGGGTGTCTAGGTGTGCAAGGTTTCTGCGTGGGTGCGCATGTTGCTGGACATGGATGACCAGTGAGGAGGACAGGGATAAGAAGGTGAGCAAATGGTGGTCGGATAGAGGGAGAGGGGAGGTGGTGAAGTTAGATAGAGAGCAGAGACGGGTGAATACCAGGTCTAGTGTGTGCCCGTCCGTGTGGGTGGCTGCGGAGGACCGTTGAGTAAGTCTAAAGGATGAGGTAAGGGACAGAAGTTTGGAGGCTGTTGATTGAAGGGTATCAATAGGGATGTTGAAGTCACCCATGATGATGGTGGGAATGTCAGCAGAGAGAAAGTGAAGAAGCCAGGTGGAGAATTGGTCAATAAAGGCAGTGGCAGGGCCCGGAGGTCGGTATATGACGGCCACTTGGAGGTTGGAGGGAGAGTAGATGCGGACAGAATGGGCTTCAAAAGAGGGGAGAATAAGGGAGGGAAGAGGCTGGATTGGGTTAAAGGTGCAGTTTGAAGAAAGGAGAAGACCCACTCCTCTACCATGTTTGTTGCCGGGTCGAGGGGTGTGGGTGAAGTGGAGGCCTCCGTAACACAGCGCAGCAGGGGAGGCGGTGTCAGAGGGTGTTAGCCATGTTTCTGTGAGGCCAAGGAAGGCAAGATTGCGGGAGAGAAAAAGGTCGTGAATCACATGAAGCTTATTGCAGATTGAGCGGGCATTCCAGAGTGCTCCAGAGAGAGGGAGCAGGGGGGTGGGCGTCAGGGGCACGGGTTTTATGTTGGAAAGATTGCGGTAGTTCATGTTGGATAGGGAGCGATAGGAGGGAGTAGTAATGGGAGGTATGAGATGTGGGGGTCCAGGGATGGGAGATATGTCTCCAGCAGTGAGGAGAAGCAGAGAGAGAGAGAGAGAGCAGGTGGGAGAAAGAGAGTGGCCGACTTGTTTTATGTGTTCTTAGGACAGATTTGAGGTTGAGGAGCAGGTCAGCAGAGGAGGACAGCTGGGGAGGTAAGAGGGAAGGGGAGATTATTAATAGGTTAGAGAGTGCTGGGGTTTGTGATAGCGAAGGAGAGAGAGGATTAGTGGAGCAAACCCTGTAAGGGCACATGTAAACATGATGGAGTAAGAAGGGTTAATAGAAGAGCTAGGTCCAAGTAATAAGTGCTTACTCAGAAGACATACCCAAAAGAGACAGATACATAGAGTGGGGTCCTGACTCCTGCCATGACTAACTGCCGTTGAAATAACTGCGGCGTCTTTATGCTTAGCTGCAGGAATGCGCGTGCCTGACCCCACACACGTGTCCCCCTTAAGATGCTACTAAATTTATAGGACTGACTAAAGGATCAGGTGAGAGGGATTGTGGGTCCTTATTTGGGATAAATTAGCAATTGGCCAACACCCCAGGGGAGGTAACATGATCAAAGGCACTGAGCCTGGCCACAACCATATGCTCTAACACCTTGCACAAGTTAATATCTCCTGTGACCCCAGCATGGATGGACAGCAGTAAGTAATACAATGCAACAAATGAATTTTGCAAACATTCAACAGGCACATTAAAGGGAAGGTGCAGGACGATAGGTGGCAGATAACAGCGAGTAGTAGAGATGTTTGTACCTGTATGAAGAGAGGAAATGGATGTTAATTCCTGGCCGTTGATTGATCTCAGATTCCTGCTAAGGACACGGCAACACCATAAAAACCATCAACACAACCATGAGCCAAAAATCATCTCATGCACTCCACCACCTATGTACTATCTCTGCTCTCACTTGGTGGTTTTAAAGGATGGGGCAGGGGCTGAGACCCAGTGACATCAGACCATGTGACATAACTTTTATTTTTATCGCTTCATAAAGGCCCTGCGTGGCTGAAATGTCACATGTGAATTTTTTTTTTCGGACCATTAAAGTAACCTAAAGGAAGACATCTGATGCCTTCGTTCTTGGATTTTTCTGTACTGTTACACCCTTGTGGAAGGTTGCTTCACGTGTGCACGTACTACGTGGTGCACAGGACTCATCTACTACATGTTTCAGACCGCGTGACATCAGACCACGTTACATTAGACCGAGTTTGGACTTAACATATTCCTGGCCTTAAACTTTTTGTATTCTTGTTAGTGTGCTTCTTAAGGTCCCATATAATATGAATCAATAAAGAGGTCACGGAGTCCCCTCCATCAGCACTGATGCAGGTAGGGACCGCTGATGCCTTATCGTAAACGTTTCATCTATTCGTCTTCATTGTATTTTATCATCTACCATCACAGCAAAAGCGAAATCCATTAATGTGCGATGAAGTGAACAGATTTCTAACGGGTGCAGCGGACGGTGTCATTGATCCTGGCACCCAGCCACAGTGACTGGTCTATGTAATCTTAGATGAGCTTCTTTCTCCAGCTGGTTATGAAGTCATAACTTCAAAGGGTAGTGGGAAAGGAGGATGCAAAATGGGTCTCACCCAGATGGATAGAAAACAGTCTTTCTAAAGTTACCAACTGGAGAAAGCCACCATAGAAGTCACCTTTATCAAGTCTACTCCAAAAGCTTGGAATTCCCATCTATAGGCAGCTGTTTCAGGGTTATTACCCCTCATCAGTACACAGCAGGGTGCATATGAGTTTGTTAGCCAAAGGTCTTTGATGTAGACCTTAGGGTACTGTTATTTTTTGTGGCAACCACCATCTGGTATAAGGATTCTTACTTTCAAGACAGTAGTCCCAGGAAAAATGGTTTTGGAAGGAGAACCAAGTAGCATCCTATTTTTTTGCCAGGGAGGATTATCTGATCTGCAAGGCTCACACAGAAGATCAGAATCTCTGAGACTGGCTGATAAACTTTACATCTAAGGCTACTTTTACACTAGCGTCGTGCACTGCACGTCGCTATGCGACGTTGCGGCGCACCGACGCTAGCAGTGAAAGCGCTGCACAACGGGGGCAGCGGATGCTGCCCCATTGTGAGGTGCGGGGAGGAGGGGGCGGAGTTCCAGCCGCGCATGCGCGGTCGGAAATGCTGCAGACGACGCACCAAAAAACGTTACATGCAACGTTTTTTGGTGGCGACGGTACGACGCAACCGTCGCACGACGGTTGCGACGTGTGGCAATGCGTCGCTAATGCAAGTCAGTGGAGAAAAAACGCATCCTGCAAGCACTTTTGCAGGATGTGTTTTTTCTACAAAACGACGCATAGCGACGTTCAGTGCACGACGCTAGTGTGAAAGTAGCCTTTCTGAAGCATCCGCACCTCCCCCCTCCCCATGTCTGCCATATTAGTACTCCTATGAAACCCATAGTTGGCTCCCCGGAGTAACTGATGTTATCAGAACTGATCGCAGCAGTTTAACCTCTTGAATGACACTTTCAAGTGTGCCACCAGCATCTAAAAGTAGGAAGTCACTGCTGACATCCATTGGTCCCTCATGCAACAAGATTTTGGATGCTGATTGGATGATGTAGCATCTGGGGGCCTGCAGAAGATGCCCAGGTCTACCATGCTAGAAGACCTTTGAAGCCCAGCTGGTGGCTAAGCTTCTTAGTAGATCATCAACCAGACTGTAATACATCTTACAGTGTATTGTATTGGCGATCATGTGATCACAACAGGTCCAAGTCCTCTCAGGGGACTAAATAAAAATTTCAAAAATCTGAAAAAGTAATTTTAGAAAATATAAAAACAAATAAAAAAGTTCAAACCTTTTTCTCATTCTTAAATGGCAAATTGTAAAAAAACAACAACATACAATTAGTTTTTACATATCTGCAAAATGTCAAATATACAGGTCCTTCTCAAAAAATTAGCATATAGTGTTAAATTTCATTATTTACCATAATGTAATGATTACAATTAAACTTTCATATATTATAGATTCATTATCCACCAACTGAAATTTGTCAGGTCTTTTATTGTTTTAATACTGATGATTTTGGCATACAACTCCTGATAACCCAAAAAACCTGTCTCAATAAATTAGCATATTTCACCCGACCAATCAAATAAAAGTGTTTTTTAATACCAAACAAAAAAACCATCAAATAATAATGTTCAGTTATGCACTCAATACTTGGTCGGGAATCCTTTGGCAGAAATGACTGCTTCAATGCGGCGTGGCATGGAGGCAATCAGCCTGTGACACTGCTGAGATGTTATGGAGGCCCAGGATGCTTCAATAGCGGCCTTAAGCTCATCCAGAGTGTTGGGTCTTGCGTCTCTCAACTTTCTCTTCACAATATCCCACAGATTCTCTATGGGGTTCAGGTCAGGAGAGTTGGCAGGCCAATTGAGCACAGTAATACCATGGTCAGTAAACCATTTACCAGTGGTTTTGGCACTGTGAGCAGGTGCCAGGTCGTGCTGAAAAATGAAATCTTCATCTCCATAAAGCATTTCAGCCGATGGAAGCATGAAGTGCTCCAAAATCTCCTGATAGCTAGCTGCATTGACCCTGCCCTTGATGAAACACAGTGGACCAACACCAGCAGCTGACATGGCACCCCACACCATCACTGACTGTGGGTACTTGACACTGGACTTCAGGCATTTTGGCATTTCCTTCTCCCCAGTCTTCCTCCAGACTCTGGCACCTTGATTTCCGAATGACATGCAAAATTTGCTTTCATCAGAAAAAAGTACTTGGGACCACTTAGCAACAGTCCAGTGCTGCTTCTATGTAGCCCAGGTCAGGCGCTTCTGCCGCTGTTTATGGTTCAAAAGTGGCTTTACCTGGGGAATGCGGCACCTGTAGCCCATTTCCTGCACACGCCTGTGCACGGTGGCTCTGGATGTTTCCACACCAGACTCAGTCCACTGCGTCCTCAGGTTCCCCAAGGTCTGGAATCGGTCCTTCTCCACAATCTTCCTCAGGGTCCGGTCACCTCTTCTCGTTGTACAGCGTTTTCTGCCACATTGTTTCCTTCCAACAGACTTACCATTGAGGTGCCTTGATACAGCACTCTGGGAACAGCCTATTTGTTGAGAAATTTCTTTCTGGGTCTTACCCTCTTGCTTGAGGGTGTCAATGATGGCCTTCTTGACATCTGTCAGGTCGCTAGTCTTACCCATGATGGGGGTTTTGAGTAATGAACCAGGCAGGGAGTTTTTAAAAGCCTCAGGTATCTTTTGCATGTGTTTAGAGTTAATTAGTTGATTCAGAAGATTAGGGTAATAGGTAATTTAGAGAACCTTTTCTTGATATGCTAATTTATTGAGACAGGTTTTTTGGGTTATCAGGAGTTGTAGGCCAAAATCATCAGTATTAAAACAATAAAAGACCTGACAAATTTCAGTTGGTGGATAATGAATCTATAATATATGAAAGTTTAATTGTAATCATTACATTATGGTAAATAATGAAATTTAACACTATATGCTAATTTTTTTAGAATGACCTGTATATATATTTACATATCTGATATTGCTGCATGCGTAATTGTTCGAGCTACTAAAATATGAAAATATTTATTCCACATATTCAATGTCGTAAAGGAAGAAAAAAATCAAAACATCAGAATTGGCATTTTTCGGTCTCCATATTCCAAAAAGTGAGAAAACAGAGTATATAAACCGCAAAATGGTTTCAATAAAATTTCCTTGTTTGATGCCCCCTCCCCCTAAAAAAAACAAAAAAACAAGCCCTCAAACAGCTCTATCCACAGAAGAATAAAAAAGGATACGAGTCTTGGTGAATGGTGACAAAAAAAAACACATTTTTTTTTTTAAAGATCTGAAATATTTTTAATTAAACATATTTTGAAATATGTTATCAGTTTGGTATCGCCGTAATCATACTTACCTGGAGAATCGTGTTTCCAGGTTATTTTTACCGTACATAAAATGCGGTAAAAGCAAAAGCTAAGAATGAACCAGGTTATTCAAAATTACAACTTCACCATTGGTTTACATGTTCTGGGTGATCAGTGTGTACCACACATGTCACGTCACAGATACCGGAGACATCCCATTGCTGGCGGCGGCTCTCGGCAGTGGGGGCTGTGTGAAGCTGCAGTAACACGTCTCAGAAGAAGCAGCTGCCGCCTTCCCGTGCAATGTGTTATTATGGATGAGCGCAGTAATGACTAGTGGCAGATTTCATGCTCTGGGCTATTTATACTGGGTAGCCGCCTTCAGAAGATATAAATAGCTGAGATCTATATATAGCTGAGGAGAAAGATGTGACAGCGTGAGCACCATCATCATCAGCAACCAAGACAGAGCAAGGTCACAGCCAAGGGATGCTCTGAGCTCACACTGAGCTTGCTTTCATCAGTACCGGGGTCTGCAAGCTGCAAGGTCAACCCTGAAGATGCCAGATTGGAACAATGGCCATAAATGAGAAGGCGAAGAGAAAAAGTGCTCAGGGTACTAATGTCTGCCCTGGTCACAAGCACTTAGGGTACCGTCACACAGTGCCATTTTCATCGCTACGACGGAACGATTCGTGACGTTGCAGCGTCGTATAAGTATCGCTCCAGCGTCGTATACTGCGGTCACACGTTGCAATACACGGCGCTGGAGCGATAATTTCATGACGTATTTGCGATGTAGAAGCCGTTGGTTACTGTGCGCACATCGTATACAACCTGTGTCACACGATGCAATCATGCCGCCACAGCGGGACACTAGACGACGAAAGAAAGTTTCAAACGATCTGCTACGACGTACGATTCTCAGCGGGGATCCGGATCGCAGTAGCGTGTCAGACACAGCGATATCGTAAATGCATCGCTGGAACGTCACGAATCGTGCCGTTGTAGCGATCAAAATTGCACTGTGTGACGGTACCCTTAGGCCATGTGCACACGTTAAGTATTTTTCACGTTTTTTTCGCGTTTTTTCGCTATAAAAACGTGATAAAAACGCGAAAAAAAACGCTTACATATGCCTCCTATTATTTTAAGTGTATTCCGCATTTTTTGTGCAAATGTAGCCTTTTTTTCCGCGAAAAAATCGCATCGCGGAAAAAAAAGCAACATGTTCATTAAAATGCGGAATTGCAGGGGATTCCGCACACCTAGGGGTCCATTGATCTGCTTACTTCCCGCACGGGGCTGTGCACACCATGCGGGAAGTAAGCAGATTATGTGCGGTTGGTACCCAGGGTGGAGGAGAGGAGACTCTCCTCCACGCACTGGGCACCATATAATTGGTAAAAAAATAAGAATTAAAATAAAAAACAGTCCTATACTCACCCTCGATGTCTTCCCGCCTCCACTGCATGCTGCCGCTTCGGTTCCTGTAGCTGGTGTGCGGCGAAGGACCTAGCCGATGACGTCACTGTCCTGTGATTGGTCGTGAGCGGTCATGTGACCGCTCACGTGACCGTGACGTCACGGAAGGTCCTGTGCGCACACACCAGCTATACGGAACGGACGCCGGTGAGATGTCTGGGTGAGTATAAGCATTTTTTTATTTTTTTTATTATTTTTAAACATTCTATCTTTTACTATAGATGCTGCATAAGCTGCATCTATAGTAAAAAGTTGGTCACACTTGTCAAACGCTATGTTTGACAAGTGTGACCAACCTGTCAGTCAGTTTTCCAAGTGATGCTACAGATCGCTTGGAAAACTTTAGCATTCTGCAAGCTAATTACGCTTGCAGAATGCTAAAAAAACGCGAAAAAAACGGAAAAAAAACGCAAAAAAAAAAATGCGGATTTCTTGCAGAAAATTTCCGGTTTTCTTCAGGAAATTTCTGCAAGAAATCCGCAACGTGTGCACATACCCTTACAGTCTACACCTCACAATCTTATCTCACTATGCATCGCTTCCATCATCCCTCCACCAAAAAGCTCACAATCTTATCACCTCCACAATGTATCAGTCATGTCGTCCCTTTCTTCAAAAGCTCACAATCTAATCACCTTCACAATGTATCACTCATGTCGTCCCTTTCTTCAAAAACTCACAATCTAATCACCCTCACAATTTATTGCTCCCATCATTCCTCACCAAAAAGCTCACAATCTAATCACCCTTCCAAAAAAGCTCACAATCTATTCTAATCACCCTCACATTGTATCCCTCACATCATCTCTGACCCCAGGAGGCACATATATGTTAGGCTGGGGTCACACTTGGCGTAAGACAATACGCCACGTATTATACGTCCGTACTACGGCCGTAATACGGAGAAATGTTCCCAAAATATTGATCCGTAGTCAGGGTGTTTCAGCGTATTTTGCGCATGGCATCCTCCGTATGTAATCCATATGGCATCCGTACTGCGAGATTTTCGCGCAGGCTTGCAAAACCGACATCTAATGGATTTATGTGCTCAAATGTTCGGGAAAACATATATACAGTATATATACACTCACCGGCCACTTTATTAGGTACACCATGCTAGTAACGGGTTGGACCCCCTTTTGCCTTCAGAACTGCCTCAATTCTTCGTGGCATAGATTCAACAAGGTGCTGGAAGCATTCCTCAGAGATTTTGGTCCATATTGACATGATGGCATCACACAGTTCTCGCAGATTTGTCGGCTGCACATCCCAAAGATGCTCCATACAAGGCAGAATGGATCCATGCTTTCATGTTGTTTACGCCAAATTCTGACCCTACCATCCGAATGTCGCAGCAGAAATCGAGACTCATCAGACCAAGCAACGTTTTTCCAATCTTCTACTGTCCAATTTCGATGAGCTTGTACAAATTGTAGCCTCAGTTTCCTGTTCTTAGCTGAAAGAAGTGGTACCCGGTGTGGTCTTCTGCTGCTGTAGCCCATCTGCCTCAAAGTTCGACGCACTGTGCGTTCAGAGATGCTCTTAGGCCTACCTTGGTTGTAACGGGTGGCGATTTGAGTCACTGTTGCCTTTCTATCAGCTCAAACCAGTCTGCCCATTCTCCTCTGACCTCTGGCATCAACAAGGCATTTCCGCCCACAGAACTGCCGCTCACTGGATTTTTTTTCTTTTTCGGACCATTCTCTGTAAACCCTAGAGATGGTTGTGCGTGAAAATCCCAGTAGATCAGCAGTTTCTGAAATACTCAGACCAGCCCTTCTGGCACCAACAACCATGCCACGTTCAAAGGCACTCAAATCACCTTTCTTCCCCATACTGATGCTCGGTTTGAACTGCAGGAGATTGTCTTGACCATGTCTACATGCCTAAATGCACTGAGTTGCCGCCATGTGATTGGCTGATTAGAAATTAAGTGTTAACAAGAAGTTGGACAGGTGTACCTAGTAAAGTGGCCAGTGAGTGTATATATATATATATCTATGTCATTGAGACACATATATATATTCTGTATTTAGATTTCATTCAGCGCGATATCTGTGAACAGCCGGTAATTCAATTGCCGGCTTTTCATTTCTCCTGCACAAACCCGACAGGATATGAGACATGGTTTACATACAGTAAACCATCTCATATCCCCATTTTTTTTGCATATTCCACACTACTAATGTTAGTAGTGTGTATGTGCAAAATTTCAGCGCTGTAGCTGCTAAAATAAAGGGTTAAATGGCGGAAAAAATTGGCGTGAGCTCCCGCGCAATTTTCTCCGCCAGAATGGTAAAGCCAGTGACTGACGGCAGATATTAATAGCCAGGAGAGGGTCCATGGTTATTGGCCCCCCCGTGGCTAAAAACATCTGCCCCCAGCCACCCCAGAAAAGGCACATCTGGAAGATGCGCCTATTCTGGCACTTGGCCACTCTCTTTCCACTCCCGTGTAGCGGTGGGATATGGGGTAATGAAGGGTTAATGCCACCTTGCTATTGTAAGGTGACATTAAGCCAGATTAATAATGGAGAAGCGTCAATTATGACACCTATCCATTATTAATCCAATTGTTTGAAAGGGTTAAAAAACACACACACACATGATTTAAAAGTATTTTAATGAAATAAACACAGCGGTTGTTTTAATAATTTATTGCTCTCTCAATCCATTTGCAGGCCCTCGCTTGGCAAAATAATAAACGCACAAGATACATACCTTCTGATGTCCTACCACGTCCAACGAGGTAATCCATCTGAAGGGGTTAACTAATATTACAGGCACGAGCTGCGATAAACCACTCGCTCGTGCCTGTAATCCCCGGGTGCTGAAAGGAAAGCTGGATCTGTACTTACACATTGAGTCGCGGTGATGCGCCCCTGCTGGATGTTCTCATGAACTGCAGCCTGGGAACTTTTTCCCACGCTCCAGGTCATATGAGGACATCCACCAGGGGGCGCATCACCGCGACTGAAGGAAATGTAGGTCAATGACCTACATTTCATTCATTCGCCGGGGAATTACAGGTCCTTCTCAAAAAATTAGCATATAGTGTTAAATTTCATTATTTACCATAATGTAATGATTACAATTAAACTTTCATATACTATAGATTCATTATCCACCAACTGAAATTTGTCAGGTCTTTTATTGTTTTAATACTGATGATTTTGGCATACAACTCCTGATAACCCAAAAAACCTGTCTCAATAAATTAGCATATTTCACCCGACCAATCAAATAAAAGTGTTTTTTAATACCAAACAAAAAAACCATCAAATAATAATGTTCAGTTATGCACTCAATACTTGGTCGGGAATCCTTTGGCAGAAATGACTGCTTCATTGCGGCGTGGCATGGAGGCAATCAGCCTGTGACACTGCTGAGATGTTATGGAGGCCCAGGATGCTTCAATAGCGGCCTTAAGCTCATCCAGAGTGTTGGGTCTTGCGTCTCTCAACTTTCTCTTCACAATATCCCACAGATTCTCTATGGGGTTCAGGTCAGGAGAGTTGGCAGGCCAATTGAGCACAGTAATACCATGGTCAGTAAATCATTTACCAGTGGTTTTGGCACTGTGAGCAGGTGCCAGGTCGTGCTGAAAAATGAAATCTTCATCTCCATAAAGCATTTCAGCCGATGGAAGCATGAAGTGCTCCAAAATCTCCTGATAGCTAGCTGCATTGACCCTGCCCTTGATGAAACACAGTGGACCAACACCAGCAGCTGACATGGCACCCCACACCATCACTGACTGTGGGTACTTGACACTGGACTTCAGGCATTTTGGCATTTCCTTCTCCCCAGTCTTCCTCCAGACTCTGGCACCTTGATTTCCGAATGACATGCAAAATTTGCTTTCATCAGAAAAAAGTACTTGGGACCACTTAGCAACAGTCCAGTGCTGCTTCTCTGTAGCCCAGGTCAGGCGCTTCTGCCGCTGTTTATGGTTCAAAAGTGGCTTTACCTGGGGAATGCGGCACCTGTAGCCCATTTCCTGCACACGCCTGTGCACGGTGGCTCTGGATGTTTCCACACCAGACTCAGTCCATTGCTTCCTCAGGTTCCGGTCACCTCTTCTCGTTGTACAGCGTTTTCTGCCACATTGTTTCCTTCCAACAGACTTACCATTGAGGTGCCTTGATACAGCACTCTGGGAACAGCCTATTTGTTGAGAAATTTCTTTCTGGGTCTTACCCTCTTGCTTGAGGGTGTCAATGATGGCCTTCTTGACATCTGTCAGGTCGCTAGTCTTACCCATGATGGGGGTTTTGAGTAATGAACCAGGCAGGGAGTTTTTAAAAGCCTCAGGTATCTTTTGCACGTGTTTAGAGTTAATTAGTTGATTCAGAAGATTAGGGTAATAGGTCATTTAGAGAACCTTTTCTTGATATGCTAATTTATTGAGACAGGTTTTTTGGGTTATCAGGAGTTGTATGCCAAAATCATCAGTATTAAAACAATAAAAGACCTGACAAATTTCAGTTGGTGGATAATGAATCTATAGTATATGAAAGTTTAATTGTAATCATTACATTATGGTAAATAATGAAATTTAACACTATATGCTAATTTTTTGAGAAGGACCTGTACAAGCACGAGCACACAGCTGCATTAGCAGGGCTCCTGCCTGTAAAATATTTTAACCCCTTCAGATGGATTACCTCGTGGGACGTGACGGTTCAGCTGAGGGTATGTATCTTGTGCGTTTATTATTTTGCCAAGCGAGGGCCTGCAAATGGATTGAGAGAGCAATAAATTATTAAAACAACCGCTGTGTTTGTTTCATTAAAATACTTTTAAATCATGTGTGTGTGTGTTTTTTAACCCTTTCAAACAATTGGATTAATAATGGATAGGTGTCATAATTGACGCTTCTCCATTATTAATCTGGCTTAATGTCACCTTACAATAGCAAGGTGGCATTAACCCTTCATTACCCCATATCCCACCGCTACAGGGAGTGGGAAGAGAGTGGCCAAGTGCCAGAATAGGCGCGTCTTCCAGATGTGCCTTTTCTGGGGTGGCTGGGGGCAGATGTTTTTAGCCACGGGGGGGGCCAATAACCATGGACCCTCTCCTGGCTATTAATATCTGCCGTCAGTCACTGGCTTTACCATTCTGGCGGAGAAAATTGCGCGGGAGCCCACGCCAATTTTTTCCGCCATTTAACCCTTTATTTTAGCAGCTACAGCGCTGAAATTTTGCACATACACACTACTAACATTAGTAGTGTGGAATATGCAAAAAAAAAGGGGATATGAGATGGTTTACTGTATGTAAACCATGTCTCATATCCTGTCGGGTTTGTGCAGGAGAAATGAAAAGCCGGCAATTGACTTACTGACTTTTCACTAACACCGCTGCGTATTTCTCGCAAGTCACACTGCTGGTCCGTGTGGAATCCGTATTTTTCTCGCCCCCATAGACTTTCATTGGCGATTTTTTTGCGCAATACGCTGACAAACGCAGCATGCTGCGATTTTCTACGCCCGTACAACGCCGTATATTACGGATCCGTAATATACGCCTGATAGGACTAGACCCATTGAGAATCATTGTGCCGTATGTAATGCGAGTTTTACGGACGTAGTTTCTGCGCTCTTACGTCCGTAAAACACGCATGTGTGACCCCGGCCTTACTATTCTCATTAAACCAGGATCCCAGCCAGCCTGTATTATACCATCAGCAGAAGTGGAGCCGTATACCGGTGACCTCCATGCGAGGAGCGCGGCTGTCCCCTCATCTCTTGTCATGGGGGGGAGGAATTGTTTCCTTGTTACAAGTATTAAAATCTAGGTCACCCATCTACTGGGAGGTGATGGATTCTGCAATTCTTCTGAAGAAGCCACAGCTCCTACTTCAGTTCTCTGGGACCTTGTGGACAAATAATCCCCACCGGACCCCCTCACTGCAGCTAAAGTAGAAGACATAAAGGAGGGGGTGAAGACGAGAAGACAGAGGTGACATTGACTGAAAACCATGAGCAGGAAGTGCAGGAAGAAGCACCACATATCACACAGTCCAAAGACATAGACGGGGGATCTCCTGGACCCCAATGCAGAGTCTGTAATAGTCCCCTACATACCATTAGCCATTTATAATACTGGTGTCTTGTCATGGGGCATGAATGCTCCCACCTTGGCACCTATTGTGACGCCACTGTACAGAAATGGCACTGGTTGATGCCTCAAAAATATAAGTCATCCCCATAAGCACTCTATCTACTATATAATTGTCTAAGGGTCACTTCCGTCTTTCTGTCTGTCTGTCACGGAAATCCCAAGTCCCAAGCGACGGGCACAGTCGGGCCGCGAAATGGCCGCTCCCTACTCCCCTGCCGTCAGGGCCCCCTCCATACTCCCCCCCCCCCCCAGTCAGCGCCCGCTGCCCACATAGCATTGCAGCAGTCCGTTAAACCGACTGCAATACACTGCGGCATAACGCGGTGTAGCGCAGTCTGTTAATGCTGCTATTAACCCTATGTGACGAACTTTTTACTATTGATGCTGCCTATGCAGCATCAATAGTAAAAAGATCTAATGTTAAAAATAATAAAAAAAAAATAAAAAATCGTGATATACTCACCTTCCGGGGCCTTTCCCGCTCCTCGCGACGCTTCGGGCCATGCATTGCGGTCTCGCGAGATGATGACGTAGCACTCTCGCGAGACCGCTACTTCATCATCTGGCGAGACCGCAATGCATTCTTGGGACCGGAGCATCGCGAGGAGCACCTCGCCTGGATCCGGGGGCCGCCGGAGGGTGAGTATATAACTATTTTTTATTTTATTTTTTATGCGGGGATATGGTTCCCACACTGCTACATAGTACTTGGGCTGTGTTATATACTGCGTGGCTGCTACAAACTACGTGGGCTGTGCTATATATTACGTGGGCTGTGTTATATACTACATGGGCAGTGTTATATACTACGTGGGCAGTGTTATATACTATGTAGGCTGTGCTATATATTACGTGGGCAGTGTTATATACTACGTGGGCTGTGCTATATATTACGTGGGCAGTGTTATATACTACGTGGGCAGTGTTATATACTGCGTGGGTTGTGTTATATACTACATGGGCAGTGTTATATACTGCGTGGGCTGTGTTATATACTACGTGGGCAGTGATATACTACGTGGGCTGTGTTATATACTACGTGTGCTGTGCTATTACGTGGGCTGTGCTATTACGTGGGCAGTGTTATATACTATGCGGGCTGTGCTATATATTACGTGGGCAGTGTTATATACTACGTGGGCAGTGTTATATACTACGTGGGCAGTGTTATATACTGCGTGGGCAGTGTTATATACTACGTGGGCAGTGTTATATACTACGTGGGCAGTGTTATATACTATGTGGGCTGTGTTATATACTACGTGCCTGTGTTATATACTACATGGGCTGTGTTATATACTACGTGGGCTGTGCTATATATTACGTGGGCTGTGTTATATATACACGGCTGTGCTATATACTACGTGGGCAGTGTTATATACTAAGTGGCTGCTATATACTATGTGGCTATGCTATATACTACGTGGCTGTGTTATATACTACGTGGCTGTCTGTGTTACGTGGGCTGTGTTATATACTGCGTGGGCTGTGCTATATACTGTGTGGGCTGTGTTATATACTACGTGGCTGTGCTATATACTACGTGGCTCCTATATACTACATGGCTGTGTTATATACTACGTGGCTGCTATATATTACGTGGGCTGTGTTATATACTACGTGGCTGTTATATACTACGTGGCTGTGTTATATACTACGTGGCTGCTATATACTACGTGGCTGTGCTATATACTACGTGGCTGTGCTATATATTACGTGGCTGTACTATATACTACGTGGCTGTGCTATATACTGCGTGGCTGTGCTATATACTACGTGGCTGTCTGTGTTACGTGGGTTGTGCTATATACTATGTGGCTGCTATATACACATACATACATACATATTCTAGAATACCCGATGCGTTAGAATCGGGCCACCATCTAATGATAATATAAAGCTCTTAAATGATACATGGGACAATTGAAAGCACGCACTGATCGTACAGAGACACTGAAGTGCCAGGCAGCGCATCCTGGGCAATGTGGTGCACTGAGAGAAGTTACTTTTTGATGACATCACATAGAGAGAAGTTTCTTCTTGATGACATCATAGAGGGTAGATTTGGCAGTTCATTTAGACACACCATTTAGACAGACCAATAATCCAATCGACGCTCGTTCCCGTTTATTGGTCAGCATAAATGCACCCTAACATAAAAGTCCAAAGTAAAGGTGATGATTTAGGGGGGTCCCAATCCTTTTTGGAGTAGTGTTCGCGTATTCATTCTCTCTGTTATTGCCAGAGATGGCAACGTATTGGTGTGCATGCTCCATTTCCACAGGGGACAGAGCACTTCAGAAACCCATTTTTGGGAAAGGTGGAAGTCCTAGTCTTCTGAACATAGGCTGTGTTCACACTACTGTCTATCTACAGCCTCTGATCAGGACAGATGTGACATGTACTTTTTTCCGGTATTTTTCAAAACCTCTCAAAGGTATGTGCACACAACATCTTTAATCCGACAGCAGAGCTGCCAGAGTATTATGTTACAAAGCCGCTTCAGGGGAAAGCCAGCGTGTTTTTCCTAAAACGGCTCCTGCGGCGGGTTGTGGTCTTTTTCGCGATGGCTCAGCTGCTGGAGTCTTTCTCTTACTGGACGCGGAATCCACCGCAAGTCCCCACTTGCGGTGGATTCCGTGTCCGGTGGCTCGAATACCCAACTCATAAGCACAAATCAGTTTCCATGTTCTACTCCCTGCGGGCTCCCGTTACAATGTCCAGCATATCCAGACTTTAATCTGAGAACCACGAACCCTACATGCTCAGCACAAAACGTTACTGAAGAAGGTTCTATTTGGACCAAAACGTTTTTTGTGTACTACAATAAATTTTGTCTCAATGCATTTAAGCTGAGTGCTAGGTTTATATTGATTATAATGTGGTAACTGTCACCCATAGACTCCCATATTATAAAAATTTATATCGCAATACCACCTGGTCCAGATTCTTTTCTCAAGTTTGCAGGAAGGAAAAGCTTAGGCTTCCTCGCCACTCGATATTGGTGGTAACCAACCACACAAGGAGTAAAAGTACACCCTTGTGGCCTTCATTTGACAAATGGTGCCCCATGGGTATGTATGTTAGGAGCTTTCCCAGGATACCCACAAAACATAGACAACCATCATAATCTGAACAGGGATTGTCTCGTATCGACACTAGAACCGCTATTAATATATCTCTCTGAGGGAATGAGAAGATTGTTTCTGTAGCCTCAGTGACTCCTTAGGACGGAAACTTCTTACTTATTAGTACTTGACACCTTTAGCTGTCGTCTCTCCTGTGATGGAGGAGTCAGACCTGGCCCGGTGCTGATATTTAGTGTAGTAGCATTGGCTTCAGATCTCATGCTGGCAGGTGTGCATCCTCTGACTTTGTGCCAGACACTAGAATTGTGATTTATGTGTGGTGATGCTGTGGAAAGTGCGGTCTCGTATTAAGAAAGAAAAATCTACAGAGTTGACCACATCCGGCTGCTGGGCAAGGTTTTGTTTCCCTGGGATCACTTCCTGGCTTACATGGCTCTATATAGCAACTGCAATCCTATTACACTTACCCTTAGCTGTCCTCTGCTGAGCAGCAAAATGAGCTCTTCAGAGCAACCGGGCCAAAGGAACTGCTGAGGCTACTGGAGAAAAGGTCCCAGCGCCATCCCCTGTAGCTCATGGGTGGGAGACAGATTATTTAGGAAAATTCAATATAGCCCAAATCAACGCTGGATATCACACACACTGTGTTGTGGGGAACAGCTCCTACCTGGGACGTGTGCCTCACAACAGCCTGTTCTGACACGTGTCCTGGCAAAAGCGGTGTTAACAACTGACTACCATGACACTGGAAAAAGTCTCTGTGTGGTGAGGACGACCCATACCTGTCAGTACTAGTCTTTGGTGACTACATTTATGAGGATGTCTGGCCCTGATTGGAGCAGATTAATGCGGGTTGTTTTGGGGATGCATTGTGAGTGACCTCTCCTTCTCCTCGTCTTCTGTACTTAGACATTATATGTACGGTGATCATGAATGGCAGACTCATGGTCACATCTATTTTTTTTTTTTTGCGTTGGTGTCTTGACAATAGAAGAGGTGCCAGAGCCATCTGGCTGCTTCATCGGGTAAAGCAGATTATGGGCCTTGTGCGTATGTGGACAGTTCAGCGAGGTCTCGGAAAAGCCAAGTATTCAGTGATGAGGCTGGACGTCCAGCAAATGACTAGCGCACAGCATATCCTACACTTTTGTGGGGTACTTCTAAGACATTTGTAGGAGCAACATACAGCTCTGGCAAACATTAAGAGACCACTACAAAATTTTCAGTTTGTCTGATTTTTCTCTTTATAGGTACATTTTTGAGTAAAATGTAAATTGATCTTTTATTCTATAAACTTCTGACAACATATCTCCGAATTTCCAAATAAATTTTGTATTTTTTTTCTGAAAAGGAGAAATGGTCAAAACTACAAAAAAAAACCTCAGTGCTGTTGGACCTAAAATAATGCAATGAAAACAAGTTCATAATCATTTAGAAACAATAATACTTATGTTTTAACTCAGGAAGAGTTCAGAAATCAATATTTTGTGGAATAACCATGATTTTTAATCACAGCTTTCATGCGTCTTGGCATGCTTTCCACCAGTCTTTCACACTGCTTCTGGTGCACAAATGTAAGCAGTTCTTTGTTTGATGGCGTTTGACTATCCATTATCCCCATTACATTCCAGAGGTTTTCAATGGGGCTCAGATCTGGAGATTGGGCTGCCCATGACAGGGTTTTGATGTGGTGGTCTCTTAATTTTTGCCAGATCTGTATGTTTGCTGTTGGGATGAGAACGAGCAATTTTCCTGCCTAATGTGTGATCTTTTTGTTTTATTTACACGTACATGTATTAAATCCCAATGACTCCTAGTCAAAAAGTGTGGAGGTCTGAGCCCCAAGAGGAGGACATTGGTGGGAATAGTGTCCACAGCTTGGATGAAGTGGCATTCTCTTAGGCAGTTATTATGACTTTGCTCGAGATGGAAAATCTTAGGCTATATTCACATTGATCATTTGGCATCCGATTAACGTATATGCCAGGAGCACTCTTTGGCCTTCATCTGACTAATGGAGCCTTATGAAGACATTAATCTTCTCTGCATAAACGCTAAACATGAACTTAAAATGTGACGTGAACATGCACCTGGAAAAATATGTCCTAGAGATTTGACACAGCGGCAGTTGCTATTTTTTGCTTGTAGCCCCTAATGAAGTAAGACTCCAGTTGACTTGTATTTGGGGGATAATCGGATCACCAAGACTGTAATACAGACCAGTGATAAATGAGATCCCCGGCACAGGAGGCAGAATATAGCAGCATTGACGCCACTCCTGGGATAAGAAGATCATTGTGATCTTTCTACTTATAGGTGTAAGTGACAATGAAGCTTTAAGGGCAGAGATTCCACAAGCTGCAGGATAATGAGGCCTTCAGTTCATGTTCATAGATCTAAGAAGTCTTCATCACACGGCTGGAGGTGACAAGTCTAGTCATGAGCAACTGATAGAGGTGAGAAACCACCTTCTATGGGGTACTGGGAGAGATCTATCTTCCAGGACGATGGGGCACATGCCTCGGACCCAGTGGTGGGCTGGTTTCACTACATTGACGATGTCCTGATGATTTGGAATGGTGACGAGACCAGCCTAACCAAATTTATGCAGAACCTCAATGATAACACCTTTAACTTGAAATTTACATATACATGGCACTCGAACCAAATTGATTTTTTGGATATTACTTTGTATGTTGCTAAGGATGGCTCCATTGAGACCGACTTATTTCGGAAAGAGACATCTGTGAACTCTTTGTCGCATGCCTCCTCGGCACATAACTATTCGGTGATTAAGGCCATCCCAGTTGGACAATTCTTGAGGACCAGGCAGGTGTGCTCTACTGAGACCCGTTTCGAGAGGCAGTCCGATATCCTCACAGAGCGTTTTAGGGCCAGGGGTTACAGTCGTTGGTGCATCAGGGCAGGATATAGACGGGCTAAGTCATCACGAAGGGAAGTTTTGTTGATGCAATCTAAGAAATCTAAAACTGATGATGGAGCTGAGGTCAGATTCATTTCCACCTCTAACTGTCGCTGGGGTCAGATCCATGAGATACTAAATAAACATTGTTCCATTTTGCACACTGACGCGACGCTGGCACCACACCTAACAAAATTTCCTCTAATGACACAGCGCAGAGGAAAAAAGATGATCTAGGGAGGAGCTACTATGTGGCCAAAAAGAAAAATTATTTCAATATGGGTGGTCCCAGACAGGGCTGTTATCCCTGTGTCATGTGCCCGAACATCTTGAGATGTGGGACCTTTAGGGCATCTGATGGGAGCAGGGAGTTTAAAATCCGTGAATTTATTTCATGTAACACCACTTTTGTGGTATATTACGCTACTTGCCCCTGCTGCCTCTTCTATCTGGGTCTCACCACTAGAGAACTGAAGGTTAGGACACGCAAACATGTACGGGACATTGTGGCTGCGAAAGAAGCAACAGATATATCCATTTTGAAAACATTGCCGAAACACTTTCGGCTGTGTCACGGTTCTGACCCTAGTGGCTCAAAGGTGCGAGGCATCGACAAAATACATGGAGGGATCAGGGCTGGCAATCTGGCTAAAATATTGGCACAACGCGAATGTAAATGGATTGTTATCCTCGATACCATTGCCCCGAAAGGACACAATGAAAAATTGAGCTTTGTTCCCTTCTTGTGACTTGGCGTTTATGTGTGATATCTATCACTTTTCCGTCCTTTGTAAAATGGATTGATTTTGGTCTCAATATAATATTTCAGTAGCCTCTCTATAAGGAGTCTTGTCTCCATCATTTTTTATTATTTTATATGTTGCTAATCTTTCTTTATGGGGCTGCGGGGCGAGGTGGGGACATTCCTCTGACTATAATGGGTAAGCATATATCCTTGGAACCATGTTGAAACTATTCTAGGGCTCACTGGGCTTATATTACTGACTAGATGGTGGCCCGATTCTAACGTATCGGGTATTCTAGAAAATGTAGGTAGTATATAGCACAGGCTACGTACTATATTGCACAGTGACGTAGTATATAACACAACCGACGTAGTATATAACATAGCTACGTAGTATATAACAGAGCTACGTAGTATGTAACACAGCGTACGTAGTATATAGCAGAGCTACGTAGTATATAACACAGCCATGTAGTATATAACATAGCCATATAGTGTATTGCACAGCTACGTAGTGTATTGCACAGGCACGTAGTATATTGGTCAGCCACGTAGTATATTGTAGAGCCACGTAGTATATTGCACAGGCACGTAGTATATTGCACAGCCACGTAGTATAACACAGTCACTTAGTGTATTGCACAGCTACATAGTGTATTGCACAGCTATGTAGTGTATTGCACAGCTATGTAGTATATAGTATATTGGTCAGCCACGTAGTATGTAGCAGAGCCACGTAGTATATAACATAGCCACGTAGTATATTGTAGAGGCACGTAGTATATTGCATAGCTACATAGTATATAACAGAGCCACGTAGTATATTGCACAGTCGACGTAGTATATAACAGAACCGACACAGCCACATAGTATATTGCACAGCTACATAGTATATAACACAGAGCACGTAGTATATTGCACAGCCACGTAGTATATTGGACAGTCACGTTGTATATTGCACAGTCACGTTGTATATTTCCCAGCTACATAGTATATAGCACAGAGATGTAGTATATAACAGAGCCCACGCAGTATGTAACACAGCCCACCTAGTATATAGCAATGTGGGCACTATATGCGTGGTTAAAAAAGACTTAAAATAAAAAGTAAACATACTCATCTTCCGAAGGCCCCTTGAAGTCCTGGTGCCTGTGTGTGGTGCACGCGGCAGCTTCCGGTCCCAGAGTTAGTATGAGCGCAGGACATGGCAGGTCCTTCTCGCATAGCATCCTTGGCACCGGAACCTGCCGCTTGCACTGCCGAGGACAGGTGAGAATAACCTTTTTTTATTATTATTATTTGTAACATTAGATCTTTTTACTATTGATGCTGCATACGCAGCATCAATAGTAAAAAGTTGGTCACACAGGGTTAATAGCTGCGTTAACGGAGTGCGTTACACCGCGGCATAACGCGGTCCGTTAACGCTGCCATTAGCCCTGTGTGAGGGCTGACTGGAGGGGAGTATGGAGCGGGCACTGACTGCGGGGAGGAAGGAGCAGCCATTTTGCCGCCGGACTGTGCCCGTCGCTGATTGGTCGTGGCTGTTTTGCCGCGACCAATCAGCGACTTGGGATTTCCGTTACAGACAGACAGACAGAAACACGGAAGTGACCCTTAGACAATTATATAGTAGATGTACTGTAAATTTCCCTTGATTGTTAAAAGCCAGTGGGCCTTTGTACAGATTTGGCTTTGGATGTTTGCTTCCCTGGGGTACATGGTGTTGTCCTCCCCGAGTCTCTGCTTACCTTCAGATCTCCTCTGCTTAAGCCTCTTGATGCACTTACTATGTACATATAAATGTTGAATACCTTTTATCTGATTTTTTCAATAAATGAATTTTTTATACATTATGTTGTTTGGGAGATTCGTGCTCTATTTTTCTGCTTTTGCTTCTATGGGGGAAACCTGAAAATTGCTCCTTATTGTGTCAGCTTGCTTTAGTAATTGCTAGAGGTAGATAGGCAGCTGTGACCTTTGCTGAACATGGACCTGTGGAGAGGTGGTGGCACACCTAGGCAAGATTATAAAATGTTCTCTACTTGGCTACTTGTTAAAATGGTATTTAGCTGATTACAAACTATTCCCCCTGGACCTTCGCATGGTTGGCTGCAATCTTTGGGGAAAAAATGGCAAGAAATGTTTTGTTTCCCTGCAGCGCCACCATAGGAGAACTGAAGTGTGCAATGAGTTGTGTGTGATGCAGAACAGGACAAGTCCACCAGAGAGGGAGACAGTCTTTATGCCTTCACTGACCAAGGGATGAGGATCCTGACCCAAGGAACACCTCCTAATAGGGTATTTGAATATGGGTTAGACAAGTTGCTGTTATAAGCTGCCAATACAGGGCTTACATAAATGGAGACTAGGAGTGCCCAGAACACACATGCTTCCCTTGCATTGAAGGCCCCACATGCTTGTTCACAAGGTTGTACAGTGACCCCCACCCCACCCCATTTGATTAATCACTTGCAGACATGATATAGGTGTAATATTTACTGTGCTCCTGCAGAGAGCAGAGTAGCTCACACCTGTCCACTCCATGACCTGAATATGTTAGTTTTCAGTCACATGTAGGCATTTTATAATTAATGTCCACCACGGGGAACAAAAATAACATGATCAAGTCTAAAGATCCCTGGTCTCCTATGGTGGTTCATCATGTAAGATTGATGTGGGAGAGGTAGTCTCATTAACAATAATAAGGTATTAGCTGAACTCTGACCAGAAAATAGCTGAGAAATTTGGTGTGTGTGTGTCTGTCTGTCTGTGTGTGTGTCTGTCTGTCTGTGTGTGTGTGTGTGTGTGTGTGTGTGTGTGGTGTGTGTGTGGTGTGTGTGTGGTGTGTGTGTGGGGGGGGGAGGGTTGCTAGTAGAGTGATTTTACTAGCCCAGAGGCTGATGGTGTGCTTTCCTTACAGTCCCTCTTTTCAATTGTGTAGTTATAAGTTTATACACTGATCACTTCATACACCTGTCGTCAGTTAATGCACCTGTCAGTAGCAACAGTATCACCCATCGGCTGCAACAGTCATCAATTTCAAACACCCTTCAGTTTCAACACCATTCAGTTCATGCACACTTCATTTCCAGTACTCTTCAGTTCATACACCATCTAGTTTTAATAGTCATCTCTTCATACCCCCTTTGGTTGCAACAGTCACCAGTTCATACCAGGGCTGTGGAGTCGGTAAGCCAAACCTCCAACTCCGACTCCTCAATTTCCATGACACCGACTCCAATGGGTTCCGACTCCATGACTGCGACTCCGACTCCACAGCCCTGGTTCATACACCAATCGGTTGCAACAGTTATCACTTTATACATCCATCAGTTCATACAGTCATAACTTCATACACCTGTCAGTAGCAACAGTTATCAGTTCATACACTCATCGGTTGCAACAGTCATAATTTCCAAACACTCTTCATTTCTAACAGTCATCTATTCATACGTCCTTCAGTTCGAACAGTCATTAGTTCATACACGCATCTGAACCAACAGATAATCAGTTCATACATTCCTCAATTTCAACAGATATCAGTTCACACACCCATAAGTTCTAACAATTATCAGCTCATACACCCATAAGTTCCAACAATCATCAGCTCATACACCCATAAGTTCCAACAATCATCAGGTCATACACCCATAAGTTCCAACAATCATCAGCTCATACACCCATAAGTTCCATTAATCATCAGCTCATACACCCATAAGTTCCATTAATCATCAGCTCATACACCAATAAGTTCCAACAATCATCAGCTCATACACCCATAAGTTCCATCAATCATCAGCTCATACACCCATACGTTCCAACAATCATCAGCTCATACACCCATAAGTTCCATCAATCATCAGCTCATACACCCATAAGTTCCAACAATCATCAGCTCATACACCCATAAGTTCCAACAATCATCAGCTCATACACCCATAAGTTCCATCAATCATCAGCTCATACACCCATAAGTTCCAACAATCATCAGCTCATACACCCATAAGTTCCAACAATCATCAGCTCATACACCCATAAGTTCCAACAATCATCAGCTCATACACCCATAAGTTCCATCAATCATCAGCTCATACACCCATAAGTTTCAAAAGATTAGTTCCTACACCCACCAGTACCAAAAGATATCATCTTGTACACCTGTCAGTTGTAACAGTCATCAGCTCATACACTTACAAGTGCCAACAGATATCAATTAATACATCAATCACTTCCAACAGAAATAAGTTCATACACCCATCAAGTCCAACAGATATCAGTTCATACACCCAGCAATTCCAACAGATTTGAGTTCATACACCGAGCAATTCCAACTTGAGTTCATACACCCTTCAGCTCCAACAGTCTTTTGCTCATACTCCTGTCAGATCCAACAGTCAATAATTTCTTAACAATTTTCTGTTCACACAATATGTTTATACATTAAGTTGCTCATATGCCTGACACTTCTGACATTTATCAGTACATAAACCCATATATTGCTAGTTATCAGTTCATATGTTCTGCTCTTCCTACTGTCACAATAAGTTCAGACATCCATTAGTTCACACACTCATCTGCTTACTTGCTTTTCCAGTTCACATACTCGTCAGTTTATACGCTTGTTAGTTCATGCAATCATTGGTTCATATGCTCGTCCATCCCTTTAGTCATCAGTTCATACGGTGTTCAATTTACTAAAACAAATTGTGACTAATCTTCTCTGTTTTTGTTGCAGATATTGGCAATCATTTCTATCCTATTCATCGTCTTATCTACAATTGCCTTGTCACTAAACACCCTTCCAGATCTACAAGGTATCGATGAGTTTGGGCAAACGACAGACAACCCCCAGTTGGCACATGTGGAAGCAGTCTGTATCGCTTGGTTTACAATGGAGTACTTGCTGAGATTTCTGTCGTCGCCTAACAAATGGAAGTTTTTTAAGGGACCACTTAATGTCATTGACCTTTTAGCAATCCTCCCGTACTATGTCACAATATTTCTCACAGAATCAAACAAAAGTGTACTTCAGTTCCAGAATGTGAGACGGGTGGTCCAAATTTTCCGCATCATGAGGATACTGCGAATTCTGAAACTGGCCAGACATTCAACGGGGCTACAGTCGTTAGGGTTCACATTACGAAGGAGCTACAACGAACTTGGGCTTCTCATTCTGTTCTTAGCTATGGGAATCATGATCTTTTCTAGTTTGGTTTTCTTTGCAGAAAAGGACGAGGATGATACAAAATTCAAAAGCATCCCAGCATCTTTCTGGTGGGCTACTATCACCATGACCACAGTGGGCTATGGTGACATCTACCCAAAAACTCTGCTGGGTAAGATAGTTGGCGGGTTGTGTTGCATTGCCGGTGTGCTGGTGATTGCCCTTCCAATTCCCATCATTGTAAATAATTTCTCAGAGTTCTACAAAGAACAGAAACGTCAGGAAAAAGCCATTAAACGCCGAGAAGCTCTGGAAAGGGCGAAGCGCAATGGCAGCATCGTTTCCATGAACATGAAAGATGCCTTTGCCCGCAGCATAGAACTAATGGATGTAGTGGTTGAAAAGACTGAAGATGATACAGGAAAGAAAGAGAAGGTGCAGGATAACCATTTATCCCCCAGCAAGTGGAAATGGACAAAGAGAACCCTATCCGAAACAAGTTCTAACAAGTCTTTTGATGCAAAAGAACAAGGCTCTCCAGAAAAGACCCGCTCTTGTTCCAGTCCACAACATCTCAATGTTCAGCAGTTGGAGGATATCTACAACAAAATGGCAAAAACTCAGTCCCAACCAGTCCTCAACTCCAAAGACTCCAACCAGTCTGGAAAAAAGGCAGAAGAGCTGGAAATGGGACACATCCCTTGCCCACCTATACCACTGCTCACCACTCACAAGGAGGGCATAATTGATATGAGGAGCATGTCCAGCATAGACAGCTTTATAAGTTGCACTGCTGACTTTCCAGAATCTAGCAGGTTTTCACACAGTCCAATGGCAATTTTGCCATACAAAACAAACATAAATTCAGGACAAGACACACCTAGTGATCGGCCACTGTCCATGGATATCAGTGGTGAAAGCTTCACTCAAATCAGTCCAAGGGCTGAGAGGAATCGCCATTCGGCATATATTTTAGAAAGTCCAAAAAGTCTGGTTAAAATGAAAAACCCTCTCATGCTAAGATCTTTGAAGGTCAATTTTTTGGAAGGTGACACGCGGACATTAGTACCTGCACCGAACATAATGACCCCTTCCGAGCACAGACTGGGGCAGGGAAAGTTAGATAGCACTTACTTCTCTGAGCAGTCCATTCGTAGTCCTGAAACGTCTCAGTACACAACGGCTAGTGCAAGAACGCCTTCCAGGTCTCCTGAAAAACACATGGCAATAGCTTTCACTTTTCATGATGCTAATGTAAATAAGTACATAGATGCAGACACAGATGATGAGGGTCAGCTGCTTGATGGCTTAGATTCTTGTCCCTCCAAACAGTTGCTGGGCACCATGAGCCCAAAATTTAACATAACTAATAGTGGTCATCGAAAACAAAGGGAGACCCTTCACAGAACAGAAAAGAATCACCTCGAGAGCGTCGCTCTTGCGACTTCTTCACGGTTCCTAGGACACAACTGCATTTACTCTTCAGAAGGGATTACTGGAAGTAGCCGGGGGAATATGGAGCCTGTCAAGATGGACAACCATATTTCACCAGAGGTCCATGTGTTACCAGGTGGAGGTGGACGTTCACACACACACGAGCCCCGGATGTGACACAGGCAGGAATGTTCATACATGCACCATGAGCTTCTGCATGGCCTCCTCTCACACTGACTGATGGCTGGTCTGCACCATGCTGGAGATGGCACTGACAACTCTGACTGATTTGATCTCCTTTACTGAACTTCTTTCTTGAAAGCCATTGTGACCAAAAATACCCTAGTTAAGATGTCCTGCTCTTTATGTCATTGTATACACTGCGTTCATTCATGGTGAAGGGATCTGTTATTGAAACATCTCACTGTGGTTAGTGGACACCACATTTCTGGGGAGCACATGGCTGAGCTCCTCCGCTGTCTTTCAAGCTCACTCATGGTGAGTTCCACCAGTTGTCGTCACTGGTAGGAGATTGTACTGTGCATTGCTCTTTCTCCTGCTGTTACTATCGTTCAGCATTTCTAGTGGAATGTTCTAGAGCCCGTGTGTTCTAGAGCTGAGGGTCCTCGTCATGTTTTCTACATCTGTAGCTGCACGAGTCCTTCATATCTAGGGATGTTTTTCTTTTTCTCATTATTTGCACACTGTCGGCTCGAGGAGCTGGAGCCGCAGCACTTTAAATAATAGTCCCCTTCATTTGTGCCTCTATGTTCTTTCGTAAGGAATGACTGCTAAGAGTGGCCCCCGACGTCTCACCCATTACGCTGGGGCCCTTGTGCTGCTATTGTACAGTGGGTTCTGCGGCTCTCAAACTAACTCCTTTAATTTTCTAAAATTTTAAATGATTCCAGTGACAAGTACAGTCCCACCTTCTCCACCTCTTGGCCCCTGCCTATGGATGTGCGGTGCTCTCTGGGTAATGATGATAGAGACTTCCTGGAAGAGACCACCTGCCTCCTTATCCACCTCTATCTCTATGTAATGAGTAGAGAGATCTCTTACACAAAGCACACAAAAATCTTCTCATTAGTTCTAGTTTTCTGAAGGACAGGCACATCCATAAGTGGCAACCACCAAGTGCCAGCAACATGAAAATCGCCCCGTGCAGTGAGCACTGCTATAGGAAATCTTGGGACATGTAGACAACCAGATGTTCTAAAATTCTGGCACTTCTCAGCACCAGATATGATGACCTACATGTGATGAAATCCTCTGCTTTACTTACCATACACTCAACTACTTTCATATCCTCCATTGCTGCACTCACAATACTGGCCGTATTTTTGGTCCAAGTGCAATCCAACAAAACATTGGTTTGCACGCTGACCAATGTTATTCTGTGGGACCGTGCAAATGTCCAAAAAAATCGCAGCATGCCTGAGTTTGATCCGATACTCGATCCCACTCGGCCATGCAAGTTAATGAGTCTGTGGAAAATATCAGACTGTACTCGGATGACATCTGAATGTAGTGCAATTTTAACGGACTGTCAGAATAGAGAAGATGGAGAAGTTTTTGTTTCCTTATTTTCTCCTCATCCGAGAAAATTGGATCACACTATGATCACACCCTGATCAGAGTGTGATTGACATAGTCGACCTGATTCTCTCTGATGAGAGAATATACGCTCTTGTGATCCTTACCTACCATTGTTACGTCATGTCTTAAGCATTTTCACTTGCCGACCGCGGTCGTTAAATGATCGCCAACCGGCTTCAACCAAGCCGATCGGTGGTCGATTGATGGCTTATTCAGACAGGTCAACCAGACTTCATTTAATTAGGTAGAAACACCAATAAGGACAAAAATATTTAAAAAACATTTGACAGGACATGATAAAAAGAAAACATATAACAAAAACCAAGGGGAGCAAGTCAGCACATACAGCACTATTTGTGATCAGTATATATAATATATAAATATTGGAAAATAAAACTCCACAGTATGAACAAATAAGAGTGTAACCAATGAATCAAGCATAATTTCAACAGTATAAAGTGCAGTACACGGAGATATATATATATATATATATATATATATATATATATATATATATATATATATATATATATATATATATATATATATATATATGTATTATTTAATGATAATCATTACAATATTATCTTAGAAGTTCATATTTTAGGTATAGTCAATAATCATTATATACAACGTTGCCGGCAAGAAAAGTGCATAGTGCAATGTACGGTGATATAAAGGTATATCTCAATAAGAGTAAAAGGAAATAGTACTAACCTGAGTTCATGCTGCATGTGCTGGCGCTGCCACCCCACACTCCAACGCGCGTTTCACACGTTGCTTCATCAGGGAGTCACTCCAGACTTCTATGCACACAAAACAATATGAGTGCATTGAATGTCATAGGCAGCACATTCCCTGTTTACACATAACGATTTTATTGCTGGCATGAGCGATCCAATCACCCAATGAATATTTGCTCATTCATTGTGTGTTGGCATCTTGATACAAGCCGATAAATTGGCAAACAAGCATTAATTCCCGATTATCGGCTCGTCTAAATGAGCCTTTATATTAATTTATTTGCCATCAGCACTATCCCCATTAGGGCTCACAATGTAAATTCCATATCAAAATGGCTTTTGACTGTGAGAGGAAACCCAAGCAAACACGGGGAGACCACACAAACCCTTTGCAGATGTTGTTCTTGGTGGGATTTGAACCCAGGACTCCAGCGCTGCAAAGATACAACGCTAACCACTGAGCAACCAAGCTGCCCTACATCAGTCATATCCAGGGCTGCAATCACAGTTCTGCTCTTACATCATATCTTATACTCTAGTCACATTTAGAGCTGCACTCACAATACCATTGTTATACCCTTTTTTGGTGTAGACTTACACGGACAGATTTCTGTCCATGATGAGCAGCAATCGACAATGTAAACTGTATGGGGGCGAATGGCAGCACATTCCTATTTACTTGGGGCATCAACCATAATCTTCAAGGCTGCATGTAAGACACAATAAACCAACGAACAAACATTTTAGCAAATCGCTGGCATCCCAGTGATCAGAATCGAGTGCTCTTGTGAATACTCCTTGGGCTCATTATCGGCCAGTTCTCACTAGCTACCCATATCTACAGCTTTACCAGCGTACAATTGCCTGTGCAAATAAAACATCCACCTAATCGCACACCTATTCCACCTACCCTTGTCTTGACCCTGACTAAGGTCAGTGCATGGTAAGTAAAGCAGGAGGACGGTTCCATGTTTACAGAATATGGAACTAGTCAAATGTGGCTACTTCTCAAAGGTGACCATGAAATTCTTAAAAGGAGTCTGTATCCAAGCCATGAAGTACAAAGCAACTGACCAACTCCCCAGGGTGTCCTGCACACAAAACCAAAGCAAGCCAGTGAGGGGCAAGATAAGTAGAAAGACCAAGGGCTACTGATCATGCGGAAGAAAGAAGAGATGTCTGTGGTCTGAGAGAGTATACAAAAGGTATTAAGGTACCTTCACACTAAACGACTTTGCAGCGATAACGACAGCGATCCGTGACGTTGCAGCGTCCTGGATAGCGATATCGTTGTGTTTGACACGCAGCAGCGATCTGGATCCTGCTGTGATATCGCTGGTCGTTGCTGAAAGTTCAGAACTTTATTTGGTCGTCAGATCGGCGTGTATCGTGTTTGACAGCAAAAGCAACGATGTCAGCGATGTTTTACAATGGTAACCAGGGTAAATATCGGGTTACCAAGCGCAGGGCCGCGCTTAGTAACCCGATATTTACCCTGGTTACCATTGTAAAAGTAAAAAAAAAACAGTACATACTCACCCTCTGATGTCTGTCACGTCCCCCGGCGTCCGCGCTGCTGCTCAGAGCTTCCTGCACTGACTGTGTCAGTGCCGGCCGGAAAGCAAAGCACAGCGGTGACGTCACCGCTGTGCCCTGCTACTGCCGGCGCTTACAGGGAAGCGGATGCCGGGGGACGCGAATGTAAGTATGTAGTGTTTGTTTTTTTTACATTTACACTGGTAACCAGGGTAAACATCGGGTTCCTAAGCGCGGCCCTGCGCTTAGCAACCCGATGTTTACCCTGGTTACCCGGGGACTTCGGCATCATTGGTCGCTGGAGAGCTGTCTGTGTGACAGCTCTCCAGCGACCACACAGCGACGCTGCAGCGATCGGCATCGTTGTCGATATCGCTGCAGCGTCGCTTAGTGTGAAGGTACCTTTAATGGTCTCACACAAAGGTGATATGAGAGGGCTAGCATTTACACAGAAAATGAAGGGGTAGGGGCAGAATTAATGGTCACAGTGGAAGTGTCAGTGGTCAAGCAGGAAACCAGCTGAAGGTAGAGGATTTGAGACTAATAATAGGGAAGGGGGAATCGGTGGTTACACAGAGGGGCCCCAGTTGTCACACAGTCAAGTCTGAACTAATGGCGGCCAAAGAGCAGATATATACCGTAAGTTGTATTGTAAGTTGTTTCAAAGGAAACTAAGGGGCAGTTTTCACAGGTCACAAAAAGGATGGAGAAACAGAGCCCATAGTCACCTCAAGGGCCAGAGGTCACCTAGAGCAGGGGTGTCAAACTGCATTCCTCAAGGGCTGCAAACAGGTCATGTTTTCAGGATTTCCTTGTATTGCACAGGTGATCATTTAATCACCTGCACAGAATGATTCCAGCACCTTGTGCAATGAGAAGGAAATCTTGAAAAAACGCATGGTTTGAGGCCCTCGAGGAATGCAGTTTGACACCCCTGACCTAGAGGATGATGAGGTGGGGCCAACAGTCACAAAGTAGACAAGTGGTACCAAATTCCCTGAAGATCATCAGATTTCAGTTCTCGCAGCCGAGGTAACAAAAGATTTATTTTTTTACATAGCCATTCAAATTTTATTTTACATAATCTATATATAAAGAATATAAAAACTGCGAAGTGAGTCGTTACAATGTGTCGCCAACATGGCCGCAGACATATGTGGTGTTTTCTGTTTCCTTGTGAGGTGATGTTAAGAAATCGTTTAATGTCTGCAGTCACAATGCACACACAACGAAGACCAGATAGACGATATCCAATTGCTGCATTTTTCGTTGCATATCGAGGGCCTCAGGTGGAACTCGTGAATGGGGCCAAGACTTTAATCTACAATGTAGAAGCCTGCAGTGGAGAAGTCCTGTCCTGCCTCCCAGAGGAGCCACAACGTCCCAATGCACAGGGCTCCCCATGTCGCATTGATTTCAATAGTTCCAGTGAATCACGGGCATGTGTTTGGCCACTGACACGCGAGGCACCTTGGGGCATATGTTGTGGATGTACACAGCAGTAAGTGATAACATGTGAAGTCTGGCGTCACACCAGCAACTACAGAGTGGTTTTCTGACAACAATCGAGTGAATTTCATTTATTTAATGTGAAAAGTTCAATTTCTGGTTGTTTTTAAGTCCCATGATGTGTGGTCCTACATCCTCCGAAGAACGTGGACTCGTCCTTTGGACAGCAGAGCGGAGCTGGAAATGAGGAGACCCTTGTAGCCAATAACGTGGAGGGAGAGAGCGTCTCGTGACGGGACTGTTATCATCAATATATGCAATATGTGTCACACGTGTTCGCGTTGGTCAGACGTGTTCGGGGCTCTTCGGCTGCTCTGTTTTTTATTTCCTCTTTGTGGAGAATGGAATCCATGTCCTTGTAATGTTTAATAATGAATATTAAATCACAAATGTTGCTCAGTCTGATCATTACGAAAGGACTTGTTATTGTTCTCAGGGGTAGATTCCTAATGACAGCTCACTTTCTCCCCCTTGCTGCACCGTGACCAAGGTACATGATGCCAAGCATGCTCAATGTACTGTCGATGATGTAGATTAGATGGCTCACATTTTTCTCCTTTTATGCACTTCATGACACTGAGCATTCTCTCAACACTTACCCGTAGAAGATAAAGGTGTCCTCAAACTACACTTATATTGATGACCTATCCTACGATACATCATCCATATATTGGTGGGATCCAGCACCCCCTGGATATTGAAAATCAGCTCATCTTAAAATATTAGGAGCTGATCTGTAGTACCCGGGAGTGGCCAATAAAAAGTATGTTCGGATGGTGGTTTTCCGCTCCGTGCACCGTTTATGGTAACGGATGATCGGTTGGAGAGCCATAGTTGGTTCTCCACTGATCTGATATCCTTATCATCAGAGTAGGTAATCAATAACCCCTTAAAAATTCTAATATTTATTGATATGCATAAAAAAAAAAGAAACACAAATTACCAAAGGGTGACACCCCCAAATCATAAGCTGGCACAATGCAAAGCAAAAGTACCTTACTAAGCAATAGGTCAATCACTTGAGGGCCATTTATCCCTATGTATTAGACCCTAATTGATATATACCTGCCTACCCACAAAGGTTGTCGCCCTAGAGTTATAGTGACAGTGGCACCCACGCTCCTCATCGACTAACCCTAGGATACCCTTATAAATGGTTTAATATGATTAAGGACCATATAACTAATAATAGTGCAGGCGGGTACATAGGGCTAAACACAAAAAAGGTGCTTAACCATATGACGCTATTGTCATTGCCTCAACACGTTTCTCCATCAAAAGGTTCCTCAGGAGGTTGATAATAATGAGATCTCGATTGGGTAGCATGCCCAGCATGGTCGACCGTTGTTGCTATCACTCTAAGGTGCAAACCTGCAGGGGTAGGTATGTATACAGTGCCTACAAGTAGTATTCAACCCCCTGCAGATTTAGCAGGTTTACACATTTGGAATTAACTTGGCATTGTGACATTTGGACTGTAGATCAGCCTGGAAGTGTGAAATGCACTGCAGCAAAAAAGAATGTTATTTCTTTGATTATTTTTTTTTTTAAATTGGGAAAAGTTTTTTCAGAGGTTCAGTTATTATTCAACCCCTCAACCCACCAGAATTCTGTTTGGTTCCCCTAAAGTATTAAGAAGTAGTTCAGGCACAAAGAACAATGAGCTTCACATGTTTGGATTAATTATCTTTTTTTCCAGCCTTTTCTGACTATTTAAGACCCTCCCCAAACTTGTGAACAGCACTCAAACATGGTCAACATGGGAAAGACAAAGGAGCATTCCAAGGCCATCAGAGACAAGATCGTGGAGGGTCACAAGGCTGGCAAGGGGTACAAAACCCTTTCCAAGGAGTTGGGCCTACCTGTCTCCACTGTTGGGAGCATCATCCGGAAGTGGAAGGCTTATGGAACTACTGTTAGCCTTCCACGGCCTGGACAGCCTTTGAAAGTTTCCTCCCGTGCCGAGGCCAGGCTTGTCCGAAGAGTCAAGGCTAACCCAAGGACAACAAGGAAGGAGCTCCGGGAAGATCTCATGGCAGTGGGGACATTGGTTTCAGTCAATACCATAAGTAACGTACTCCACCGCAATGGTCTCCGTTCCAGACGAGCCCGTAAGGTACCTTTACTTTCAAAGCGTCATGTCAAGGCTCGTCTACAGTTTGCTCATGATCACTTGGAGGACTCTGAGACTGACTGGTTCAAGGTTCTCTGGTCTGATGAGACCAAGATCGAGATCTTTGGTGCCAACCACACACGTGACGTTTGGAGACTGGATGGCACTGCATACGACCCCAAGAATACCATCCCTACAGTCAAGCATGGTGGTGGCAGCATCATGCTGTGGGGCTGTTTCTCAGCCAAGGGGCCTGGCCATCTGGTCCGCATCCATGGGAAGATGGATAGCACGGCCTACCTGGAGATTTTGGCCAAGAACCTCCGCTCCTCCATCAAGGATCTTAAGATGGGTCGTCATTTCATCTTCCAACAAGACAACGACCCAAAGCACACAGCCAAGAAAACCAAGGCCTGGTTCAAGAGGCAAAAATCAAGGTGTTGCAGTGGCCTAGTCAGTCTCCTGACCTTAACCCAATTGAAAACGTGTGGAAGGAGCTCAAGATTAAAGTCCACATGAGACACCCAAAGAACCTAGATAACTTGGAGAAGATCTGCATGGAGGAGTGGGCCAAGATAACTCCAGAGACCTGTGCCGGCCTGATCAGGTCTTATAAAAGACGATTATTAGCTGTAATTGCAAACAAAGGTTATTCCACAAAATATTAAACCTGGGGGTTGAAGAATAATTGACCCACACTTTTATGTTTAAAATTTATAAAAATTTAACTGAGCAACAAAACTTTTTGGTTTGTAAGATTTATGCATCTGTTAATAAATCCTGCTCTTGTTTGAAGGCTCTAACTTATTTGCATCTTATTAAACCTGCTAAATCTGCAGGGGGTTGAATACTACTTGTAGGCACTGTATATCAATTGGGGTCTAATAAATAGGGATATAGGTAGCCCCCTGGTGATCAACCTGTTTTTTAGCCAGACACTTTTGATTTGTATTATGCCAGCTCATCTTGATTTGGGGGTATCCCACTTTGGTAATTTGTTTGTGCATTTTTTTGTGATAAGTCATTAATATAATTGTAGTGGAGAACCCCTTTTCAGTGAATTGCTTTTAAAGGGATTCTGTCACAAAACACAATTTAAGCTAGACACATAGTCATGCGTGGCACTTGACCCCTTTACAAAACCTACCTTTACTGTATAAATGTGTCCCTCTATTGTGCAAAATTTGGTACAGGAACCTTTGTTTGCAATTACAGAGGTCACACGTTTCCTGCAGTTCTTGACCAAGTTTGCACATACTGCAGCAGGGATTTTGGCCCACTCCTCCATACAGATCTTCTCCAGATCTTTCAGATTTCAGGGCTGTCGCTGGGCAATATCGAGTTTCAGCTCCCTCCAAAGATTTTCTATTGGGTTCAGGTCTGGAGACGGGCTAGACCACTCCAGGACCTTGAAATGCTTTTTACAGAGCCACTCCTTAGTTGCCCTGCCTGTTTTTTGGGTCATTGTCATGCTGAAAGACTTAGACAGGACCTATCTTCAATGCTCTGAGGGAAGGAGGGTGTAGGCCAAAGTCTCGTGATACATGACTCCATCCATCCTCCTTTCAATACAGTGCAGTCATCCTATCCCCTTTGCAGAAAAGCACCTCCAAAGTATGATTTTTCCTCCACCATGCTTCACGGTTGCAGCAGTATTCTTGGCATTGTACTCATCCTTCTTCCTCCAAACACAGCAAGTGGGGTTGATACCAAAAAGTTCTATTTTGGTCTCATCTCACCACATGACTTTCTCTCATGCCTCCTCTGGATCATCAAGATGGTCATTGGCAAACTGCACATGGGCCTGTGGTCCCAGCTCTCTTCAGGTCATTGGCCAGGTCCTCCTGTGTATGTCTGGGCTGATTCCTGACCTTTCTCAGAATCATCCTTACCCCACGAGGCAAGATCTTGCCTGGAACCCCAGACTGAGGAAGACTGAAAGTCATCTTGTGTTTCTTCCATTTTCTAATACTTGCGCCAACAGTTGTTGCCTTCTCACCAAGCCGCTTGCTTATTGCCCTGTAGCTCATCCCAGCCTTGTGTAGATATACAACATTGTCCCTAGACAGCTCTTTGGTCTTGGCCATGGTGGAGAGTTTGGGTTGTGATTGAGTGTGGACAGATGTCTTTTATACAGGTAACGAGTTCAAACAGGTGCAATTAATACAGGTAATGAGTAGTGATGAGCGAATATACTCGTTACTCGAGATTTCTCGAGCACGCTCGGGTGTCCTATTTTTTAGTGCTCGGAGATTTAGTTTTCATCGCCGCAGCTGAACGATTTACATCTGTTAGCCAGCATAAGTACATGTGGGGGTTGCCTGGTTGCTAGGGAATCCCCACATGTACTTATGCTGGCTAACAGATGTAAATCATTAAGCTGAGGTGAGGTAAACTAAATCTCCGAGCACTAAAAAAATACTCTGAGGTCACCCAAGCGTGCTCAGGAAATCTCGAGTAACGAGTATATTCACTCATCACTAGTAATGAGTGGAGAGCAGGAGGGCTTTGTAAAGAAAAACTAAGGTTATGTTTCCACGTGCTGGAATGGCTGCGCATTAGACGCAGCGGATACCCCGCTGTCCAAAGCCCTGCCCCCTTTTGTACGCGCGGTGATTCTGCCTGTGTTCATTGAACGCAGGCGGAATCACCGCATCCTATACATAGGACCGTGATATTTATCTTGCGCACATGCTGTTCAGGTGAGCGACCAACCCTCCGACTCACCTGTTGCCCCCGATGTAACACAGGGAGCTCCTCTTGCTTTTTATTTCTCCTAGTTCAAACAGGAGATCCTATTGGGAGAAATTATATTATGGGGTGGTAGCTGCGAATCACAGGTCTTCAGAAGAGATCATCAAGGGAAAGAAAATGTCTACTCTTCCTCAGATACAAAGGACGTGTGCATATGTGGCTGGAACACCTGGTATCTTCTGGCGCAGTATCCAAGTTGTCACCAGTCATGATCATCTCCACCTTCGAATGGAAGTGCAGGGACTTATTTCACTTTTCCCCTGCCATCCCTCAATGTTTCTGGTACCTTCTGGTAATAAGTTACTGCGGTTCACCAGATCCATCATAGTTTTTACCTAGCCTCAGGGCCGAGGAGCCTAAAACGCATTTCATATTAACCTGTAACTTATGAGCATACAAAACTGAACATGGAGGACAATTACAGACCGAGTGGCGTAGTATGGGGTTTAACGCGAGATGGACCTCAGGACAAATCACTGCTGACATAGCGGTGAACTGAGACCTTTTATTCATTAATACCTGTGTGGAACTTCTTCTCAATTCACCATCTCACTTCTCACAGTGGATTAACATGTGGCCCCTGGTAATGTGATTACAGACAGAAAATAATGAAGAGGAAGTTGCACGATGGCTGTTTCCACATGAACATCGCAGTCACATCTTTACTGACTCTGTCCAGATGCAAGGAAACTGAATTATCCTCAGGGCAAAGGGACTGATCATGTCCAGCCATCAAGGAACATTTAACAGAAGTTTCATCCAGAGAGAAGACCTAGTGGTCACCATAACACATTGAAGACCACTGCCAACAACCCAGAGTCATTCCAGTTATATAAAGTTGTCTATAATTACTGAATACCCCCAAATCAAAGATGACAATTCCGACAATGGTGACCTCCCGTCTCTTTTAGTCACTGATGACCCCTGCTGTTTCCATGACTAGGGACATAGCTTGACCACTCAATCAGCACTGATCAGCATCAGTCCTTGTGAACGTTCACTTCAAGATACAATTACAAGACATTTGGGGGGATATTGTCTTGTGTAAGATTAACCTCAGGGTCTCAGGCAGCTTCCATCTTTGATAAGTCACTAGTGACATGAACCATCACCTTTAGAAATTGAAATCTGTGAGAAGCCTGATGTGTATTGGCCATTACTTTTCCCGCAGTGGTCCCTGGTAATGTGATTCTGGATAGAATATAATGAGGAGTTATACGATGACCATTTCCAGATGAGCGTCGCAGTCACATCATCTCTGCTGACTCTGTCCAGATGTAGGAAAACCTGATTAACTTCATGACAAATAGTTGATGACGTCCGGGCATCAAGAAACATTTCACAGAAGATTCCTCCAGAGAGAAGACCAAATGGCCACTATATCACATATATGACCATTAGCCCTCAACCCAATATTATTACAGTTATATCAGGTTGCCCTAACACTGCTGTTTCTCCCCTCCAACCCAGCCTATCACTGATAGAATGGCTGATTGCCCATCTGTTCCAAATACTGGTCACAATGGTCATCTACTATCACTGGTGATACCACTGACCTTCCCGTCAACGGTGACTATGGAGACCTCATCCATTCCAATCACTTGAACACTGCTGCCCCCCAACAACCCCATCATTAATTAAGATGGTGATCCTTACATACTCTCTAATCACTGGTGACAATGGATTCCCCCATTCATTCCAATGACTGGTTAAACTGCTGACCTCTCAACCCCACCTTCATTAATGAAAATAGTGACAATTCCATACCTTCCAATCACTGGTGAGCCCACTGACCTTCCCATCCAATTACTGGTAAAAATAGTGATCCTCCCAAACTCTGCTAACACACCTGTCCCCTCCCCCCTGTAGTAACAACAGTTAACTCTATCACCCATCACCAGTGACAATGGCAACCCTTCCATCCTTTCGAATCACTAGTGACAATGCTGATCCCACTGCACATCCTGAGCGCTGATGACAATGGTGACTCCCTTCATCCACATCACTAGTGAAAATAGTTACCCACCTTAAGGGCTCATACTCATCTACGTTTCAAACGGACAAGTGCAATCTGATAAAAAAAAATCGGATTGCACTCTAATGTTAGTCAATGATTATGTGTTCATCTGCAATTTTTTTCTCAGCTCGGATCGGACTGAGAAAAAAATTGCAGCATGCTACGAGTGGCCGCGTATATTGGATGAGACTCACCAATGCAAGTCAGTGCGAGGAAAAACGTTGTCCGGCACACAGACCATGCGTGTGCAGTGAGATTTTTACGTACCCATCTAATAGGAAACCCAACATTTCATCAGCCGAGTACAGTAAATTTACAGCGTGTACTGTCAGAATAGAAGCGATGTATTTTGAATTTAAAAAAAATGGCATGGAGTTCCAAATATTATTCTTTACCAGCTGAGGAAAAGCCGACAGCTGGAGGCTGATGTTTATAGTGTGGAAATGGGGTAATAAACATGGAGCTTCCCATGCTATTAATATCAGCTCCGAGCTGTCAACTAAACCTTTACTAACAAGGGGTGACCCATCAAAAAGATTATGTGGAGTTCCTCCTATAATTAATAACCAGCAAAGGCTAGGCAGACACATGTGGGCTGACATTAATGGAAGGGGCCATGGAAATTGTCTCCCTCCCAGACTAAGGACAGCTGCTCCAGAAATGGTGCATTTATTAGATGCGTCAATTCTGATGTTTAGCCTTCAATCCTTAAACTTGCCCTGGTGCGGTGGAAAGTGGGGTTATAGTTTTGGGCTTGATGTCAGCTGACATCAAGCCCTTGGAGTTAGTAATGGAGAGGTGTCTATAAGACACCCCCATTACTAACCCCATAGTCAAATGTAATAACGACACAAACCAAGTAAAGTCATTTAATTTAAATAAAAACTCCCCCCCTTTTATTTTACCTATTTATTAATGTAAAATTAAAAATAATAAAACACAGCATTCCTTACTTGTCAGCCGATAATCCATTTGTCCGTGAAGAGCCCAACTGAGCTACATCTGGACGTATTGCTGTGCTGTGGCATGATGCTACCACTCAGCCCTGCATCCAGGAGACACTGAGCTGTGTGTGCGAATGCAGTTTCAGTACGAAGCAATGACGTCAGTAAGGTGACTGGACTTCATAGATAAACTCTGATCACCTCAATGACGTTACTGCACGGTGTGTGGAAAAAAGGGCAAGTGTGAAGAGCTGAGGCTAAGCGCTAGTACTGGCGCATTTAATGGATGCACAATTTCTGGGGCGGCTGAGGGATAATGTTCTGACCCTGGGAGGGAGCCAATATCCATGGCCCCTTCCTAGGCTATTAATATCAGCCTGCTGCTGCCTAAACTTTGCTGGGTATTAATAATAGGGGGGACCCCCATGTCATTTTTGGGGGGGAGGTTAACCCCTTTTTAATAACCAGTAAAGGCTAAGTAGACAGATGGGAACTAATATTAATAGCCTGGGAAGCTACTGTTTATTACCCCCTTCCCAGACTATAAACATCAGCCCCCAGAGGTCAGCTTTCCCTCAGCTGGTTACGAAAAATAAGGGGAACCCCATGCCATTTTATTTTAAATGTATAGAAAGCTACAAAAGCACTGCACTGATTATATATCTCAATGACATATATATGTTTCTATCTGTATATAAGATTGTTTTATTAGTAAACTAGCTTGAAATGACAGAATTACTGTATGTAAAAGCTGATGTTAAAAACGATTTGCATACAGATTGCATACGCATGTTATCCGGATGCTAGGTGAGAAAAATCGCATTGTACTTGACACATCCTACTTTTCAGGAACAAAATTGATTTTATTCACACTGATGAGTGTGAGCCCAAACTCTGATACTACGGCCGGAGACACACTGGTGCGAGATACGGCAGAGTCTCGCTGGTTAAAAGCAAGCTGTGGCACCTGCACTCCGGAGCGGAGCGTGCAGCTGCATAGCAATATATGGAGCTGCACGCTCCGCTCCGGAGTGCCGATGCCACAGCTTGCTTTTAACCAGCGAGACTCGGCCGTATCTCGCACCAGTGTGTCTCCGGCCTACTACTGATCCTCGTACACTCCCATCATTGGCGACAATGGTTATCTCTATCAACTATTACTGGTGACAATGGTACCTTCCTATCCCTTCTAATCACTGATGATGCCACTGACTCCATGTGATCACTCGAATATAAAAAAAAGGGGAATTAAACAAAAAAAACAAGCCCTCTGATTATCATCGGTAACACAGCTGCGTTTGTGATTTGTGCAGAAGAGATGCTTCCCCCTTCGCTCCCCAAGATGGCCATATATAACAAACCACATAAGTGTTTATATATTGTGTGCAGGACGAAGCTTCTACATGTTAATATTTACAGCAAAGATATACATGACGCCACCACACGACGCCCCCAATCCATGCCTCCAAACACAAAAACTAAAATCTATGACAATCCTGACGGATCTCCCTATAACACATACATCATCTCAGTCTAATCTTTCACACAATGTATCACCCCTGTCAGACGTTAGCTCAATCTAATTTTTATGTATAGTATTAGTAACACAGTGTTCCGATCTTTATTTAATAATTATAGGAATAGATGATGCAGAGAATGTTGGGGATCTCTTCCCATTATGCAGGTTCTTCTCTATGACTTCACCATTTTTCCATGAAAGGTGTGGGGCCCCTGTGTTCCTTCTTACTAGAGTTCAGTTTCGTGTGGTTACGGTGACATGCAGGCAGTGTCTCTGGAGGGAGAAGTGGTAGTATCATACCATGGACTGCTCCTTTAATCTGCGCTCTAAGAGGATTTCCTAAATGTGACATATGTGGCCTAAATGAATCTTCTCATAAGTAACGTATCATGAGACAGATGGGGCACAGCTGTGCAGGAAGCGCTCCGTGCCTCTCCATAACATTGTACACCACAGTACTGTAACCTTAGTTCTGGGCCTATTGGACATTATATTATGAGCAGAGGCCCTATACCACACTTGCTTGGGGGTGAAGCATGACATTTCTGTAGAGAATGCATCTGAAGTGCAGATTTTGAGGCAGCGCTCGTTACTAAGAGTTGAGGGAGTTTAGTCGGGTCCCCACTTATTCAGCAAGCTATAGCGCTTACAGAATAAGCTGCAGAGGGAACCCGGATACATGGAGCGTGCCGGCTGATCGGCGCCGCAGCTGCATGTATCGTGGCTGTGTCACTGTCACAGCACATGCATGGACAGCCTGTGTGTCGGGCTTTCCACTCATGTGTTGTCAGTGACACAGCCATGATACATGCAGCACCAATCAGCCAGCACTGTATCCAGGTTCCCTCTGCAGCTTATTCGGTAAGCGCTATAGATTGCCGAATAAGCGAGGACCGAAGAAATTCGCTCAACTCTACTCGTTACTAGTGTTTGCCTAGGGTGCTCATGTACGCACCAAGTATCGCAGGTGCTCGAATGACATGTTCGAGTGCCTGCATGTTTCATGGTAAGACCACGACAAAACATGAAGGGATTACCAGTGTTTGTCAGGTAGAATCCACAAAATATGAGGGATTAACAGCCGCAAAACATGCAGCCATGGGGACTTAACAGTGTCATTCGAGCACCCACGCTACTCAGTGGATACCCAAGCACCCTAGGCAAACTCGAGAGAAACGAGCACTTGCACTCATCACTACTTATTAGAGGCCTTCAGCTGTAACTACTTTGTAATAATCCACTTTGGATATTGGGGAGTGCAACCTCTGCACCCATTGTAATCTCAGCATCCTGTATAAAAATGAGAGGGCGCTCACGTAATAGTTGGACAAGACTGGTAAGTACAAACTGGTTGATAAAGTAATAGCAGGTTCACAGAACTGTGAAGATTGGTACAATTGAAAATATTTGTGCTGTGTAGAGTGCAAGGGAATCAGTCTGTTTGCTTCTAGTGCTGTTTTTAGAGCCGAGCTTGGTTCTGGTGCTGTATTTATGTACAGAACTTGGTTGTAGTGATATGTTAAACAAACATGGACCAGCAAACCAGTTAGTATAGAATATGTAGGTGAATATTCACACTATAGCCATTAACAAATATACCTTAGAATAAAAACAATAAATGTAAATTATGGTAATACATGTACATAATAAAATATCAAGTACCATATGTTAATACAATAAAGAGTAAAAGCCATTCCACTGTGACCGGGTGTACACAAATCAGGATGGTCCCTAATTCTAGTAATTCACCTTATGTGATAGCAGGCCTCAAAATAGACCGGGGCTGAGCAGGACCTGAGTGTTTTACACGTCATTGAAAGTAAACATTTAGACCTCAACCTAGGTACTACCGGTCCTCGCATACTAAGCCTCTGTATCTTGTAGCTCTATTTTTCTGTGCAGACGACATCAATTTAACAGCGGGAAGAAACAAGCTTTAGGCTATGTTGACACTTTGCATTTCTGTTTTTTTTTTTGCAGTTTTATGCAAATTACAAGCTGCTTATTACAGTACCAGCAAGAGTTTTGAGAAATCATGCACATGCTTTTTTTTTCCAGAATTGAAAAACTGCATTTTTGAAATCTGTAACATGTCAACTGCATTTCTGCAAATAAAACATACTGTAGACAAAGCACACACGTGATTCCACAACCAAGAAACGCTGCAAAAAAAAAAAATGCAACGAAAACGTAGAAAAACAAATGAACAGTGTTAATACAAAGAACAGATTTTGGCTGTGCAGAACCAGCCTGAGTCCTTTGACACTAGATTCTGCCACCAGATCGTTGGTTCCAACGTGACTTATGCCCAAACCCCCCGCAAAACTGAATTCGGGTGTATGCAGAGCGTACGTGCGCTCTGTTCATCATTCTCGGGAGTGTACGCCTACTGGAGGCAGATACTTACACTCCAATGTAGTAGACTATGTCTTTAGTCCCCAGTAGACGCACACGTTGACTCCTTCAGCACCATTATAGCCTATGACCCAATCAGCGCATACACCTGAATTTCGTTTTGCGGTATGGTCAGACGCATACCCTGAATGGACCATTGAACGGGTACCAAAAAAGGAGTGTGAAAGCATGCTCAGGGTCAGATTGCAGCGTTTTCTGCGGTATGTAAAACTTTTTTTTTTACATTTTCTGGGATTTTCCACTTGACATTGCATTGTAACAAATTTCTGGAGTAGGGGGGTTCAGTTAGGATAAACCGACTCACAGGTCCAACGATGGCTAAATTGGGCTGCATGCACATACTGCAGCTGTAAACAGCAACAGTTCTCCCAGTTTCTTGCAGTAAAAAGGATGTTTCATCCACAAAACCAAGCGGCAGAATTGGCTGAAGAACTATGTGTTCCTACAAGATTCATTCAGTTTTATTAATTTCCTATACTGTCAGGAGTACCACCAACTGAAAGGACAAAGGGAAGAGGCTGTATTTGGTTTCTTTTGACTGTATAATTGATAGTCGTCAGCAGGTGTCGCTCTATCCATCTTGTGTAGCCTGAGCTGCACAGCACATCAGCTCTAATACACAGGTGCTAGGGAAAAGTACGGAGGCAGCACCCCCTGCAGGCAGCTTGAGGATGTCCATGCACATTGGATAACAAATAGGAAAGTACGGACTAAGCATCAAATCTACAAAATAGTACCCAGCGTACGTCACGTTACCCAAATGACTGTACCCCAGTAATACAAGTGCTTTACTTGTGCAATACCTGTAAACTAATACACCAAGTGCGACATGGAAAACATTACTGAAAATATTGTAAAAAGTTTCCCTGACAACATGCAGAGGACGGGCCGGGGACCCACAGACAGATACTGAGGCAAGTACTAAGCATAAATTATTTATTATTTCACATCACATCACAGCAGAGGGCGCCTGTACCCAGATATTTTGATGGCGGAGTGTAAGAAAACCTCTGCTCGGTCACCGGCCTCCAGCAGATCTGCAGCGTCTCCTCTCCCCTCAGTTGGCACACACCTGTAAGACAAGCCATCAGATATCAAACATGTCCATCTGCCGCCCACCCACCCCGCGCTGCTCTGCGTATCAGACACAACTGGCTTAAATATCTGCAGTCACCATGATCGATCTGCTGGGGAAAAAAGCTTCAGTCATCACCTACGACAGGCAGCGCTGCACGTTCCCCTGCATCGATGACCTACCCTGATCCTCCATCACTGCGGACAGCACCACGTCTACAACTCTGCCCATCACTGCGCGGACCTGCAGAGCAAGACACCATGAGCATCACATGACACCAGCCCACCGCATGCACACCTCCCCCCCAAGAGTTGTCAGACAACACTGGCGACAAATTAACATGGCTGATCTGATAGGGGGTTCTGCCATTACATTCACTACAAATCCCAGCAGCCTCAGAACTCACCTCCTCATGTCCAGAAAACTGAGCCTGACCTCTCCAAACGAGATGCCATGCCTGTGGATAAACCGGAAACAAGACGGTTACATTAGGTGTCACTATCCACCTATACACATTGTGGGGGGCAGCAATAACTGACAGGGCAATGTATCAGACAAGACTGGCTAATAAGAGTCACAAGTCACCAGGGTCGATCTGATGGGGAAAAAAGTTCTGTCATCACATACATCAGCCTTTATCTGTGTCACTACAACTCCCAGCACACCCAAAATAGTGAAATCCAGCACTTACCAGCTCAGATCTCCGACCACAGCCGTCGAGGAGAAGACGCCATCACTGCGAATAAATCAGAAAAGAGAGTGACCACAGGGATATCTGTACATGTATACACTGCGGGGCGGCCATGACAGGCAAACATGGGGGAGGGCGATGTATCAGACAAGACTGGCTAATTAAGAGTCACTGGTCACCAGGGTCGATCTGATGGGGAAAAAAGTTCTGTCATCAAGTACATCAGCCCAGAGGACAACCAACCCAACCATCCCATAAAAGCGTCTCACCATTCATGGTCCCTCGTGCAGGTCAGAGGGGAAGTAAACTCCACAGGTCACAATCCATTTTTCATATTATCCTATGAAGATGGGAAAATTTACACATGTCAGAATTCAGAGACCGGATTACAACAAAGGTCTTCGGACCGAAACATTGCCGTAGGAGGCAGAATAAATATGTGAGCTGCTTTTCACTATCTGTGGCGCTGTCCTTTTCTTCAGTTCGGATTAGGATTACAACCACTAGCAGCTACTGATCAGCAGTGTCCAGCACAATGAAACCACTGACCACCAGTGAGACATGGGTCAACGAGGGAAGAAATTACCGCATATCATCACTTAAGTGAATCATTGTGTCATAGGAAGCGCTACATTTCCCATCTCTGCCGTCAGGAAATGGAAACATTTACAGATGCCACCCGCCAATCTAGAACGGTGCCCAGCTACAGGTGGGATTAGGCTGGCACTTGTCAAATACAGTCATAAGATGGTACTGACCGCTGCAGCTACACATGGCTCTACCCTCACAGCGATGAGCCGTTCTCCTGGACAGTTACACCTTAAGCTTTGCACCAGAGACAGCGTTGTCTACAGCTGGATCACATAATGCTTCTGATAGTCCTGCTCACACAGCTGAGGGGTTGTTACAATGTGCAGACACTGCTGTGAGCTAAAGGCAAAAACAGGTCGCTCCTATTCAGATTGCTACAACATATCCGTACATGCAGTATTAAAGCCGGGGCTACACAGACACCAGAATCATGGCACTTCTGAAGTTTTGTTTTGTTTTTTATAGCAAATTCACAGTATAAATTATATTTGTCGCACATTATCTGTGAATGTCTCCAGCACTGTGCAGCCCTAATGTAGTCTTCAGCCTCAGCTGTGAGAACATCGAAAGGAATATTCAGGCTAAAAGGTTTTCATTTACTGACAGCAAGCAGAGATCTTAAAAATTAATGAAGAGCGTAGAGGGCTAGCACTCGACTGTTGTGAACGTGACAGTGCCAGTGAACGGAGCCAAAGTTCCATCAATCATGAAGTCATAATCACTGCACTCTTACTATAGAAAATGTTTCTTTTGAGTGAAAAATATTTATTGGAACAGTGCTGTGGTGGAGCGATAAACAAAACGTTTTGGCCAACCTGTGGCCTTGATCACATTATCGCCTTATGCAGTGCTGTCTTTAGATAGATCTACGGTGTCGCTGAGGCTGAAGACCAGACAGAAAAACCACAGTCCAATCGATTTTATATTGCTAGAGCCAGATATTTAGCAAAAAAATTGCCGTTGTAGTATAGGGCTGAACCATAAATATGGGTATAGCTGCCAGGGTATAAGATCAACAAAAGCCAGCCAGGAGATCCTGGTAGCCGGATACAGCGTTGGTGGCCAAGTGGGAATGGCTGACACAACCGTGTCAAAGCGCAGGAACAGGCTCTGTTCCTGCGCTTTGACACGGTTGTGTGTCAGCTATTCCCACTTGGCCACCAACGCTGTATCCGGCTACCAGGATCTCCGCCACCAATGTGAGCTAAATTTGTGCATACCCACTCCCCTCTGGCTATTGAAAAACTGAAGTAGTATCATAGGCTGGCTTTTGTTGATCCTATACCCTGGCAGCTATACCCATATTTATGGTTCAGCCCTATACTACAACGGCAATTTTTTTGCTACATATCTGGCTCTAGCAATATAAAATCGATTGGACTGTGGTTTTTCTGTCTGGTCTATAGCCTCAGCGACACCGTAGATCTATCTAAAGACAGCACTGCATAAGGCGATAATGTGATCAAGGCCACAGGTTGGCCAAAACGTTTTGTTTATCGCTCCACCACAGCACTGTTCCAATAAATATTTTTCACTCAAAAGAAATATTTTCTATAGTACGAGTGCAAAGTGATTATATGACTTCATTACAAATTAATGAGGCATTATAATCTATGAACATTTCAGATCTGGGGAAACCCCAAAGCAGCGGCCATGATGGGCGGCCACACACTGGGGAGGCCGATGTATCAGACAAGACTGGCTAATAAGCGTCACAAGTCACCAGGGTCGATCTGATGGGGAAAAAAGTTCTGTCATCACGTACATCAGCCTTTATCTGTGGCACTACAGCTCCCAGCAGACCCAGAAAAGTGAAATCCAGCACTTACCACTAGCTCAGATCTCTGACTGCGGCCTCCGAGGAGAAGACGCCATCACTGCGGATAAATCAGACAAGAGAGTGACCACAGGGATATCTGTACATTTATACACTGCGGGCGGCCATAACAGGCAAACATGGGGGAGGGGAGGCCGATGTATCAGACAAGACTGGCTAATAAGTCACTGGTCACCAGGGTCGATCTGATGGGGAAAAAAGTTCTGTCATCAAGTACATCAGCCCAGAGGACGACGACCTCATCATCTCCCAGAAGGGCCCTTAGGCTACGTTCACATTTGCGTTGTGTGCCGCAGCGTCGTCGCCGCACCAAAACGCATGCGTCGTGCGGCCCTATCTTTAACATTGGGGCCGCATGGCGCCGCATGTACATGCGTTGTCATGCGTTTTGGTGCGTCGTACGCCGCATGCGGCGTTAGGGCGCACCTGTCAGGGCGCGGCAAACGCAACATGTTGCATTTTTTTTGCGGCGCCGACTTTTTAAAAAACACATGCGTCGTGTTTGCGTCGCTTTTGCGTCGTCGATGCGCCTTTTTTCCCATTGATTTGCATTGACAACGCAGACGACGCAAGTACTTGCGTCGTGGTGCGTTGTACGACGCATGCGTTTTCCAAAAAAATTGCAAAAATTGTCTAGACTTTGGGGGGGCGCATGCGGCGCAAAACGCTGCGTTTTTTGTTCATAACGCAACTGCGAACTGTGAACGTAGCCTTAGCAAGAACATGATGGGAGTATTACTCACATGCCACTACCAAAAGGAAACCGAGCAGCCAAGAGTACAACAAGCTAGGACACATTGAACCGGAGCGGTCACAGAACTCACCTGAGCCGTGCGGAAGAGCACATGTTCATACAGCGTGTCTCGCAGGACAAAGAGGCCGACGGAAGCTACGCAGGGACTTTATAACCCCCGGCCGATAGCACGCATGCGTAGTGTGTGGAAACACTTTCTGCGCAAGCGTGTTTCAAGCGAGACATTTGTGCATGCGCAGTACAAATTTCAGCAAACTCCGCCCTGAAGTCAAACCTCCGCCCTGTATAGCAGTGCGGCAGCGTACAGACTAGGAGCGGGGGTCGCCGCTTCATTCCAGTGTCCCTGTTACAATTTCGCCTCCTGCTGGCTGAGATATGTTAGTGTGACGCCTTTGTTCTCTGTTATCAGCCATGTTTTGCATTATTGCTTTTTCTTTGCACAGTGCAGTTAGGGGAGGCAGATGGTGTCCAGCCCCAACCAGGAGGAGGATGTAATCCAAGTCACTGGTCACCACTGCGTCCATACGCCATAGTAGCAGGAGTAGAAGCCCCCCATCCTCTCCGGCTTCCTGCAGTCACATCTGGGCTAGTGTGGCCGCCTGAGCGAGGCCTGAGGCGCTGTAGATCACTTCTGTTCCTCCCAGATAGAACATTTAGGGTGTGATCCCCAGTGGGGACAGTAATAATAACCTCTAAAGCATTGGAGAATACTTAAAAATTACCTCAAAAAGATGTCGCTAACTACAGTGTTAAATCCCTGAGTGCCCCTGAGTTTCCCACTGGTTTCCATTTTGGGCTGTGCCGCTCGGTTGCAAAGATCTTCCCATTTCTGTCACCTGGAGCGCAGCATGGGAAATCTCTGTCGTCATCCTGTGCGTTTCTCGGGGGCGTGAGCTTCCTCCCCCCCCCAGAGTCTGCAAATCACAGTCAGCATCTTCTGAGACAGGATGACTACAGAGATTTCCCATGCTGCGCTCCAGTAGAAACAAACATGAACAGCTCTGCACTGGAGCGACACGGGGAAAAATGGAGGAGAGCTCAGGGATTTTTTTTTACAAGGTATTTGACTGCCATTTTTTTTTTTTTTACAGGTCCTCTGCAAGTGAGCATGAGAAAGGCTATCCATTCCCTCCATGGAGCCAGCGCACCACTGTGGCTTCGATGGAGTCGCTGAAGACATTAAAGTGAGGCGTACATTATTAACATCAAACTCTTAGGGTACGTGCACATGTTCTAACTGTGTGCGAACCCAGGGAGGTTTTCAGAAGGAGGGCGCTGCAGGAGCCCAGTGCTGAGGAGTTGGAGTCAGGGAGGTATGGAGTACCGACTCCACAGCCCTGCAGGATACCCCAGCGGTTTTTGTCCTCAAGTGTCTTTTTGGTCATTTTTAGCCGCTGGTGGAAGTCGCTGGAAGAATGGTCACACTCCAGTGCCCCAATAGAAGGAGCTGGCACATGCCCTTTGACATATTTCTCCTACGCCCTCCATACTCGTGCACGCTCAGCGTGTCTGTAATGGGAAGCAAGCAGTCAGCTGTGGCCAGACACCATTGTGCTCCCCAGACTTCTCTGATGGCTGTCATCTTCCCTGAAAACCAGAGGATTGAGTGTCTTCATCTAAAAACCCAGATACACATTAGAGGAACATTGCCAACCATCTGGGGTCTTACCAAATCGCCCTCCCAGACTGGCTGCTCAATTGCAGCTCAGTATTTCTCGGAAACGCCCCGGGATTTCAGAACATAGTTTATCAGCTTAAAGGGAATTTTTGCCCTATAAGCTGCGGCCACCGGCATCAGGGGCTTATCTACAGTATTCTGTAATGCTGTAGATAAGCCCCCGATGTTACCTGAAAGATGAGAATAACAGGTTATATTATACTCACCCAGGGGCGGTCCGGGTCCATGGCGTAAAGCACTGCAGTGCGCAGGCCCCGGGCCTCTCTGACCTTTCCCAGGGCCTGCGCACTGCAGTACTTTGCTCTGCCCTCAAATGGGCAAAGTACGCCGGAGCCGCGTCAGGAAGCAAAAAAGAGGACGTCATCACATGAAGATGGGAGGCGCCAGACCAGGTGTACTTTTGATAAGACATTTATGTGACACCAAACTTGTATTTTTACATTTCTGCATTTTGAATTTGGGGGAAAAAGGGTAGACCGAATTAAAAAGATATACATATTTTTTTACTTTGTTGGTCCCCTTTAGGGGAGTGGTCTGTTTGCACTATATACAGAAATGCCATAGTCAGTGTCTCTCATGAGGCACAGCTTATGGCTCTGCACCACAGAATTAACATGATTGGCATGGGTGCCTTCAATCGGCCAAGCGGCTGTCATAGCAAACAATTTGCTCCCCGCGAGCGCTTTACTAAGGGGGCTAAAGGGCACTGGATCACGCAATTAAATCCTGCTGTTGGGGATGACAGCAACATTTAAGAGGTTAACAGGTAGCGCCAATCGCTGCTGTTAAAGGCAGATGCCAGTTATGTAACATAGTGACATCTGACCTGTGTGGAGCAGGTTCAGCTCCTGAGCCCGCTACAAATACCAGGACATGCTCCATGATGTAATCATACATTAAGAAGGTAAAGATCCAGCCGGGAATTTTAGGGAGAGACCTGATGAAACTGGTGTGGCCCCTGGCTGGCTTCTCCCTTGATCGCTCCAGGTGATTGATAGGTCTCTTGTAGTGATAAGCGAATGTGCTGGGATAAGGCGTTATCCGAGTATGCTCGTGTGCTAACCAAGGCACTGGTGCCAACAGAGTGTTTTCGGTGTGCTTGAAAACTATGTTTGAGTCCCTGTGGCTGTATGTCTTGCGGCTGTTCGACAGCGTCAACACATGCAGGGACTGCCTGTTTGTTATGCAATCCCTGCATGTGTTGCGGTGGACAGTCCGCTGGTCCTGCAGAAATCATCTGAGATGAATATGTATCACCTTTTCATCTGTCTGAATGAGGCAGTTCAACGCAGCAAAAAAACTTGTAATCACGATCAGTGTACAGCTAGCCACACCCAGTAAAGCCATCCAAACCCGCTAGTTTCAGACAGACCGGCCTTCTACACTGTGTTACAAATTATGCAAATTGGACTTAAGTGTCACAAAGATTTAATTATTTTGTTTTTCAAATAAACTCGGGGATGGTATTGTGTCTCAGAGCTCAATGGATCACTGAAATAAATCTTAAACACAAGGATCCTGCGTTTTCCCATAGACTTGTATTAGCGACGAATTGTGACGGATGGCCATTCGTTGTGCACTGGATCCGTCAGAAAATAGGGGTCCGTCGTGCGGAGAAAACGTTCAGAGGAATCTTTTTTCTGCACGTTGGAAAATCAGTCAGCGACGCATCCTGCGTTGCCCGTCATCGGCTATAATGGAAGCCTATGGGCACAGGATCTGTCGCTGACCGTCACACACAGGAATCAGCGACGTATCACGTTTTTCCCCTCTGAGCATGCCCGGAAGGATTTTCAAATCCGGGAAAAAAAAAATCACTCTTTCTCTCTCTCTCTCTACTTAAAGGGAATCTATCACCCCCAAAATCGAGGGTGAGATAAGCCCACCGGCATCAGGGGCTTGTCTACAGCATTCTGTAATGCTGTATATAAGCCCCCGATGTATCCTAAAAGATGAGAAAAAGCTTAGATTATACTCACCCAGGCGCGTTCCCGCTGCTGGTTCGGTCCAGCGCCTCCTATCTTCATCAGATGACGTCCTCTTCTTGTCTTCAGGCTTCAGCTCCTGCGTACTTTGCCCTGTTGAGGGCAGAGCAAAGTACTGCAGTGCGCAGGCGTCGGGCCACTCTGACCTTTCCCGGCGCCTGCGCACTGCAGTACTTTGCTCTGCCCTCAACAGGACAAAGTACGCCTGCGCCGGAGCCTGAAGACAAGAAGAGGATGTCATCTGATGAAAATAGGACGCGCCGGACCGGACCAGCAGCGGGAACGCCCCTGGGTGAGTATATTATAACCTCTTTTTCTCATCTTTTAGGATACATCGGGGGATTATCTACAGCATTACAGAATGCTCTAGATAAGCCCCTGATGCCGCTGGGCTTACCTCACCCTCGATTTTGGAGGTGACAGATTCCCTTTAACCCCTTCACCCCCAAGGGTGGTTTGCACGTTAATGACCGGGCCAATTTTTACAATTCTGACCACTGTCCCTTTATGAGGTTATAACTCTGGAACGCTTCAACGGATCTTGGCGATTCTGACAATGTTTTCTCGTGACATATTGTACTTCATGATAGTGGTAAAATTTCTTCGATATAACTTGCGTTTATTTGTGAAAAAAACGAATATTTGGCGAAAATTTCGCAATTTTCCAACTTTGAATTTTTATGCCCTTAAATCACAGACATATGTCACACAAAATACTTAAGTAACATTTCCCACATGTCTACTTTACATCAGCACAATTTTGGAACCAAAATTTTTTTTTTGTGACGGAGTTATAAGGGTTAAAAGTTGACCAGCAATTTCTCATTTTTACAACACCATTTTTTTTTAGGGACCACATCTCATTTGAAGTCATTTTGAGGGGTCTATATGATAGAAAATACCCAAGTGTGACACCATTCTAAAAACTGCACCCCTCAAGGTACTCAAAACCACTTTCAAGAAGTTTATTAACCCTTTAGGTGTTTCACAGGAATTTTTGGAATGTTTAAATAAAAATGAACATTTAACTTTTTTTCACACAAAATTTATTTCAGCTCCAATTTGTTTTATTTTACCAAGGGTAACAGGAGAAAATAGACCCCAAAATTTGTTGTACAATTTGTCCTGAGTACGCTGATACTCCATATGTGGGGGTAAACCACTGTTTGGGCGCATGGCAGAGCTCGGAAGGAAAGGAGCGCCATTTGACTTTTCAATGCAAAATTGACTGGAATTGAGATGGGACACCATGTTGCATTTGGAGAGCCGCTGATGTGCCTAAACATTGAAACCCCCCACAAGTGACACCATTTTGGAAAGTAGACCCCTTAAGGAACTTATCTAGATGTGTGTTGAGCACTTTGACCCAACAAGTGCTTCACAGAAGTTTATAATGCAGAGCCGTAAAAGTAAAAAATCATATTTTTTCACAAAAATGATCTTTTCGCCCCCAATTTTTTATTTTCCCAAGGGTAAGAGAAGAAATTAGACCACAAAAGTTGTTGTGCAATTTGTCCTGAGTACGACGATACCCCATATGTGGGGGTAAACCACTGTTTGGGCGCATAGCAGAGCTCGGAAGGGAAGGAGCGCTATTTTACTTTTCAATGCAAAATTGACTGGAATTAAGATGGGGTGCCATGTTGCGTTTGGAGAGCCCCTGATGTGCCTAAACATTAAAAACCCCCACAAGTGACACCATTTTGGAAAGTAGACCCCCTAAGGAACTTATCTAGATGTGTTTTGAGAGCTTTGAACCCCCAAGTGTTTCACTACAGTTTATAACGCAGAGCCGTGAAAATAAAAATTCTTTTTTTTTTTCTTCACAAAAATGATTTTTTAGCCCCCAGTTTTGTATTTTCACAAGGGTATCAGGATAAATTGGACCCCACAAGTTGTTGTCCAATTTGTCCTGAGTATGCTGATACCCCATATGTGAGGGGGAACCACTGTTTGGGCGCATGACAGAGCTCGGAAGGGAGATTTAAATGGATTGGTCTGCAGGCGTCACGTTGCATTTGCAGAGCCCCTGATGTACCCAAACAGTACAAACCCCCCACAAGTGACCCCATATCGGAAACTAGACCCCCCAAGGAACTTATCTAGATGTGTTGTGAGAACTTTGAACCCCCAAGTGTTTCACTACAGTTTACAACGCAGAGCCGTGAAAATAAAAAATCTTTTTTTTCCCACAAAACTTATTTTTTGGCCCCCAGTTTTGTATTTTCCCAAGGGTAGCAGGAGAAATTGGACCCCAAAAGATGATGTCCAACTTGTCCTGAGTACGCTGATACCCCATATGTTGGGGTAAACCCCTGTTTGGGCACACGGGAGAGCTCTGAAGGGAAGGAGCACTATTTTCCTTTTTCAACGCAGAATTGGCTGGAATTCAGATCGGATGCCATGTCCCGTTTGGAGAGCCCCTGATGTGCCTAAACAGTGGAAACCCCCCAATTATAACTGAAACCCTAATCCAAACACACCCCTAATCCCAACAGTAACCCTAACCACTCCTCTAACCCAGACACACCCAACCCTATTCCCAACCGTAAATGTAATCCAAACCCTAACCCTATCTTTAGCCCCAACCCTAACTGTAGCCCCAACCCTAACCCTAGCAATAACCCTAGCCCTATCACTAGCCCTAACACTAGCCGTAACACTAGCCCTAACCCTAGCCCTAGCCCCAACTCTAGCCCTAACCCTTGCCCTAACCCTTGCCCTAACCCTAGCCCTAACCCTAGTCCTAACTCTAGCCCTAACCCTAACCGAAAAATGGAAATAAATACATTTTTTTATTTTTTTATTTTTCCCAAACTAAGGGGGTGATGAAGGGGGGTTTGATTTACTTTTATAGCGGGTTTTTTAGCAGATTTTTATGATTGGCAGCCGTCACACATTGAAAGACGCTTTTCATTGCAAAAAATATTTTTTGCGTTACCACATTTTGAGAGCTGTAATTTTTCCATATTTGAGTCCACAGAGTCATGTGAGATCTTGTTTTTTGCGGGACAAGTTGACGTTTTTATTGGTAACATTTTTGGACACGTGGCATTTTTTGATCGCTTTTTATTCCGATTTTTGTGAGGCAGAGTGATCAAAAACCAGCTATTCATGAATTTCTTTTGGGGGAGGCGTTTATACCGTTCCGCGTTTGGTAAAATTGATAAAGCAGTTTTATTCGTCAAGTCAGTACGATTACAGCGATATCTCATTTATATCTTTTTTATGTTTTGGCGCTTTTATACGATAAAAGCTATTTTATAGAAAAAATAATTATTTTGGTATCGCTTTATTCTCAGGACTATAACTTTTTTATTTTTTTGCTGATGATGCTGTATTGCGGCTCGTTTTTTGCGGGACAAGATGACGTTTTCAGCGGTACCATGGTTATTTATATGCGTCTTTTTGATCGCGTGTTATTCCACTTTTTGTTCAGCGGTATGATAAAGCGTTTTTTGCCTCGTTTTTTTTTTTTCTTACGGTGTTTACTGAAGGGGTTAACTAGTGGGGCAGTATTATAGGTTGGGTCGTTACGGACGCGGCGATACTAAATGTGTACTTTTATTGTTTTTTTTATTTTATTTAGCTAAAGAAATGTATTTATGGGAATAATATATATTTTTTTTCTTTATTTAGGATATTTTTTTTATTTTTTTTTTACACACATGTGGGGAATTTTTTTTTTACTTTTTTACTTTGTCCGAGGGGGGGACATTACAGATCATTGATCTGACAGTGTGCACAGCACTCTGTCAGATCGACGATCTGCTGTGCAGGGCTGCAGGCTTACCAAGTGTCTGCTCTGAGCAGGCACTCGGTAAGCCACCTCCCTCCCTGCAGGACCCGGATGCCGCGGCCATCTTGGATCCGGGACCTGCGGCGAGGAGGGAGGTAGGAGACCCTCGGAGCAACGCGATCACATCGCGTTGCTCTGGGGGTCTCAGGGAAGCCCGCAGGGAGCCCCCTCCCTGCGCGATGCTTCCCTATACCGCCGGGGGTTAATGTGCCGGGGGCGGTCCGTGACCGCTCCTGGCACATAGTGCCGGATGTCAGCTGCGATATGCAGCTGACACCCGGCCGCGATCGGCCGCGCTCCCCCCGTGAGCGCGGCCGATCGCGTATGACGTACTATCCCGTCGGTGGTCATACGGGCCCACCCCACCTCGACGGGATAGTACGTCTGATGTCAGGAAGGGGTTAATAATGATCCACATTATTAAGCAGCCCACAAGTTTCAAGCAATATGGGAAATAAGAAGGATCTCTCTGCTGCTGAAAAGCGTTATAGTGTAATGCCTTGGACAAGGTATGAAAACTTTAGATATTTAACAAAAACTTTAGTGTGATCATCATACTGTGAAGAGATTTGTGACACACAGAGCACAGACAGTTCATGCAGATAAAGGCATAATGAGGAAGGTTTCTGCCAGACAAATTCATTGGATTAAGAGAGCAGCTGCTAAAATACCATTACAAAGCAGCAAAGTTAATTGAAGCTGCTGGTGCCTCTGGAGTCCCTCGAACCTCAAGGTGTAGGATCCTTCAAAGGCTTGCTGTGGTGCATAAACCTACTATTCGGCCACCCCTAAACAGTGTTCACAAGCAGAAACGGTTGCAGTGGGCCCAGACATACAGGAAGACTATGTTTCAAACAGTCTTGTTTACTGATGAGTGTCGAGCAACCCTGGATGGTCCAGATGGATGGAGTAGTGGATGGCCACCATGTCCCAACAAGGCTGCGACGTCAGCAAGGAGGTGGAGGAGTCATGTTTTGGGACGGAATCATGGGAAAACAGCTGGTAGGGCCCTTTAAGATTCCCAAAGGTGTGAAAATGACCTCTGCAAAGTATATAGAGTTTCTGACTGACAACTTTCTTCCATGGTATAAAAAGCAGAAACGTGCCTTCAGGAGCAAAATCATCTTCATGCATGACAATGCACCATCTCATGCTGCAAAGAATACCTCTGAGTCATTGGCTGCTATGGGCATAAAAGGAGATAAACTCATGGTGTGGCCACAATCTTCCCTTGACCTCAACCCTATAGAGAACCTTTGGAGTATCATCAAGCAAAAGATCTATGAGGGTGGGAGGCAGTTCACATCAAAACAGCAGCTCTGGGAGGCTATTCTGACTTCATGCAAAGAAATACAAGCAGAAACTCTCCAAAAACTCACAAGTTCAATGGATGCAAGAATTGTGAAGGTGATATCAAAGAAGGGGTCCTATGTTAACATGTGACTTGGCCTGTTAGGATGTTTTGGAGTTAAATAGCTTTTTTGTTCAGTGAATGTGACCTCCTAATGCTGCAAATTCAACAAATGAGCATTTTCAGTTCTTTAAAACATATCAAATGTTTAGAAATTCTACTGTGCCTAATAATTTGTAACAGTGCATTTTGAGGTTTTATGCATTTTGGAGATTATACTGTTATCATTGGGAGGTTTCTTCAATAAAATTCGAGGTATACTCTAACGGGTGATGACTTTTACTAGACTGACTGTCATTTGCACCGACCATTTAGGAAAATCTGGGAAAAATGTCATTTGCATAATAATTTGGAACATGGTGTAAGGTATGGATGCCTCCTGATGCTACGTGAAAAAAGGATACACACTTGTAATCAGAGGGGATAAGCAGCCTGGTGGCATCCTTCTATCCGCTCTCTTCAGAAAACATATACACTAGGTTTGCCAGAGAGTATAAGTATCATGGTGGAAGGAGGTCAGGAGTGAGAGCTGCATGACAGCATTATGTAAAGTATAAGGCTGGACTAAGCAGTTCTAGAGGACGGGAACCGAGCTGTTGGTACTCTGTGTGCTGCCATATAGTGCACGCTCCACATCTCCTGAAAGCTCTGCTGTCTGGAACCGCATTGGACCTTAGTTGAGTGGAGTTAGCGGTCATATAGGAGCGGGGTACCCAGAGCATTAGGGGTCAAATAGGAGCGGAGTATCCAGAGAGTGACCTGGATTGTTATGTGACGTGGACCCCTAGATGTCTCTATCTCCATCTTCTAACAGTTAAAGTGACTGATCTGCAGCACTATATATCTATTGACAGCAGCCAGGCGCTGAAATCTGTATACAGTGCTGGGCCAATGGCGTCCACCCTCCAAGGATGATCCACTGGATACATAGTTGCAGTAGACCGTCCGAGATTGTGCCTGTCCTCACTCATCCACATAAAGAGGACACACAGGCCTGGAGAGCAGAATCACAGTAAACAGCCTTTCTTGAGATGTCTATGAATTTTTTAGTATTTTTTTTATTTTTTTGTGACAAACACTATTAACTTACATTCCATGGGGAGAAAAAATTCCAGCGTAAACAATGATCTGAAGCGATACCGGACGTGTCGAGCTTTAAATAGACATTAAGGTACTGTACGTGCAGCAATGGCGGCACGCAATTCACACATCTAGCAACATTGCTTAAAGAGACAGAGGCCTTTCTTCAGCCCCACATGGAGAGGTTGTGGTGTAAAGCACACGGAAAAATGGGAAGTTAATGAATCCAGTAATGGGAAATGGGTTGGGGGAAGGGTGGGCAATCTTGTTTCCAAAACTGCGACCACAAACACTGCCCGGGGTGCAAATCAAACAAGTCACATGACTACAAGGGGCGTCGTTTCTACATTTTATCACTTGTTTCTCTTCCTTAGGGCTCCGCAAACAAAAAAAAAAGTTCTTGTAACCACAAAAGCCATTAAAAAAATCCTAAAAAAAAAAAAAAAAGGAGACTGTCTCTGCCACACGCGAGGATATGTCCCGTTCATGAAATGCTTCAGAGAAACAAAAAATTATTATTTTTTTTTTAAAAAACTGATTTTTCTACTTTGAAATTCTTGGGGGACAAACAAACAAATAAAAAGAAAGGCGGCAGCGTTTATAACCACAGTCATGTGATTGCCTCAGGCCGTGCTGTTCACCGCTTGTCCCAGTGGGTTTGAAGTTGCCGCTTTCAGGAGGGGGTCACTTTCCATCTCTGGTTTGCCGCACCTGCACAGGAATAAAAGCCATGAATGATCAATGCAATGATTTAGGCTATGTGCACACGTACTCCTGAGGTCTGCGGAATTTTCCGCAGCGGATTTGTGAAAACCGCAGGTAAAGACACTGCTTTTTACCTGCGGAATTACCGCGTTTTTTGTGCGGAATCCACTGCGGTTTTACACCTGCGGTTTTCTATTATGGAGCAGGTGTAAAACCGCTGCGGATTCCGCACAAAGAATTGACATGCTGCGGAATGTAAACCGCAGCGTTTCCGCGCATTTTTTTCCCCAGCATGTGCACTGCAGATTGCGTTTTCCATAGGTTTACATGGTGCTGTAAACGCATGGGAAACCGCTGCGGATCCGCAGCAAAATCCACAGCATGTGAACATAGCCTAAGAGCCCGGGGCCACGTTTGGTGGCCATAGCTTGGATAATCATCAACCCCTTAGATGCTGCCTCTACCCCATGATAATATCACTGTGTCCCGGGAGGTGGTCACATGATACACGCTGGGGTGCACACAATACCACGTAACTTATGCATTCCCATATTAGTAACCCCAGAGGATGACTCACACTGACATTGGTCCGTTCACCGGTCGCGGCACCTCTGCACTCTGCTGGTCCATTTCAGACAACAACTTCAAAATATTCATAGCAGCCTAAAAGACAGAGGAGAAGATTACTCTGAGGGGTAAGGAATGGGGCAAGAGTGCACAAGTCTGTAGGAGAGAAAGTTAACCTTGACAGGCCATGGTAAATGCAGTTTGCAGTAGAACGGTAATGTAGGATGTGAAGGTGGTTAAAAAAGTTTGCCAAACTCAACTCATCACCCATCTTATGGGGGTCTAAAGGCTCCAATTCATGGAAATGTAGTGGTGGTGCACATGTGTGAACACTGCTCTAGTCACTGTCTATGACACTACTTTTATCGTCAACAGTTCAAAATACAATGAACAGAATGGGTTAAGTCCCAGAGGGGCGAGGAAGGAGACGGGATGTTTAGCACTAGAGAGGAAAGTGAGGAAACAGGATGGTTAGCCCTAGAGGGACGAGGGAGGAGACGGGATGGTTAGCCCTAGAGGGGGAGAGAGCAGACAGGTTAGGTTAGCCATAGAGGGCCGAGGAATATGGTGGTTGAACATAGAAAAGTGGTAGCATTGGGGAGAAAACAAAAAGTTAACTTCTTTTCGGATCAGAATCCAGTGACTCCCGCTTACAGGTGACTTCCCTGGCCGTCATCTTACCATATCATGACATGAATCCACATCCTTCCCCACGCCATGACTGATTAGTGGTGGTTGGAAGGAGCAATTTATTAGAGAGACAAACTCGTTTTTATTATTCTTCGGGAAGTCTTTATATTCAACCTGCAAATGAGGAGATTCAGAAATGAGAAGATCAGCTAAATAATGGAGAAACCCTCAACACATCATCCGCTTGGCATAGATTGCAGCCAGTTCGTACATTACTAGTACAGTGATTAGTAGAGGTCTAAGATCTACATACTAACGTACACTAGCTGGAGTCTCAAGACGGACCATAACCAACTAAGTGTCCAAAGTAAATATGTAGCATCTACAGTACTTGGGGCAGTTACCTCAATCCCTTGTACGATGGACAGGTACTGCAGCTGCTCGGAAGGTCGGGTCAGTGGGCTGTGCAGTACATGTGCAGACGTGTTGTTGTTATTCTTCAAGATGGTGTCTGCGGTGGGGGAGGTGCCGCCGTACAGCAGCTCTCGTGCAATCATGGCCGTCACGGTGGCAACAGCCGGGTTAGGGGCCACCCTGTTAAACTCTTTGGTGTGAAGTCCCTGATTGGCGCCCACAGCTTGCGCCACTTCAGGTACCATGGGTAGGATCCCAGCCGGCAGCTGCTGATGACTGTGATACGGCATCCGAAACTCATCATCTTTGTCTGCAAAAAAATATAATAGACGTTAATCACGTACACAGGCAAGAATAATACTTACAAAACTGCACTTTTTGCTGTCAGGTAAAGAAGTCAGTCCTGATTATTCATCACATGTCCAGAACTTACTGATCGTCGTGTCCTCTCCAGAGCCAGGCTCATAGAACGTCACCTTCCGCCCATCGCCAGGTTTCTTCACAGGCAACTAAAGAGTAGAATGAAGCATGGATGAGTGTGAGGGAGTACAGTAGTGTTCAAAATAATAGCAGTGTGTTCAAAAACATGAGTTAATCACAATCTGTATACTAGTTTTTTCTTTCCATGCATTGCGAACATTGCACACTGTTTTCCAATTTAAAACAAGAGAAATATATAGAATTTTTAACTACTTTACAGAAAAACAACTAAAAAAATGAACATTTGTCTGTTCGAAAAAACAGCAGTGTCTGCATTCGTCTTTACAAACTTACAATATGTACTATTTTTTTTATGTATTTAGCATTCCTGTGACTCACTAACCTAATATTTGGTTGTATACCCGGAGTTTCTTAGAACTGCTTCACATCTAAGTTGCATAGAGTCAACCAACTTCTGGTACCTGTCACCTGTTATTCCAGCCCAGGATACATGGACTACATCCCACAATTTTTTGGCATTTGTTGGCTGTGCCTCAGAAATGGCATTTTTAATGTCACCCCACAAGTGTTCCATCAGATTAAGGTCCAGGGACTGGGCTGGCCACTCCATAGCCTCAACTTTGTTGGACTGGAACCAAGATCTGGCTTGTTTACTGGTGTGTACATTGTCTTGTTGAAACACCCATTTCAAGGTCATATTCACTAAAGCATAAAACAACATGACCTCTAAGTATTTTAATTTATGCAAAATGGTCCATGATCCCTGGTATGCGATAAATAGGCCCGGAACCATAGTGAAAGAAACATGCCCATCATGATGCTTCACTGTCTTCAGAGTACTGTGGCTTGAATGCAGAACTTGGGGGTCGTCTAATAAACTATCTGCAGACCTTGGTCCCAAAAAGAACAATTTTACTTTAAATCAGTCCACAAAATGTTTCTCCATTTCTCTTTAGGACAGTTGATGTGTTTAATGGGAAACTGTATCAGCCTCAGTACATGTCTTTTTTGTGGGACTTCCAACTGCCACAGTATTCACAGGTAACCCGAGACTATCTTTGATCATCCTGGAGCTGATCATTGGCTGAGCCTTTACCATTCTGACTATTCTTCCGTCCATTGGAATGGTAGTCTTCTGATTTCTTCCTAGTCTCTTGGTTTGGATTTCCATTTTAAAGCATTGGAGAACATTTTAGCAGAACACCTTTATAATTGTCTGCACTTCTTTATAAGTTTTACCCTCTCCAACTTTTTAATCAAAGTACGTTGTTCTTCTGAACAATTTCTTGAATGACCCATACTTCTCAGGATTTCAATGAGAAATGCATGTATACCAAGTCCTGGCTTCACCCTTAAATAAAGGTACCTTCACACGAAGCGACGCTGCAGCGATAGCGACAACGATGTCGATCGCTGCAGCGTCGCTGTTTGGTCGCTGGAGAGCTGTCACACAGACCGCTCTCCAGCGATCAACTATGCCGAGGTCCCCTGGTAACCAGGGTAAACATCGGGTAACTAAGCGCAGGGCCGCGCTTAGTAACCCGATGTTTACCCTGGTTACCAGCGTAAAATCTAAAAAAAACAAACAGCACATACTTACATTCACGTCCCCCTGCGTCCACTTCCTGACTGACTGAGCGCCGTACAGTGAGAGCAGAGCGGTGACGTCACCGCTGTGCTGCTTTCACTTTCACTTTGCGGCGCTGAGTCAGAGGAGGAAGCAGACTGCAGGGGACGCAATGTGAGTATGTGCTGTTTGTTTTTTTTACATTTTACGCTAGTAACCAGGGTAAACATCGGGTAACTAAGCGCGGCCCTGCGCTTAGTAACCCGATGTTTACCCTGGTTACCAGTGTAAAATATCGCTGGTATCGTTGCTTTTGCTTTCAAACACAACGATACACAGCGATCGGACGACCAAATAAAGTTCTGGACTTTATTCAGCGACCAGCGACATCACAGCAGGATCCTGATCGCTGCTGCGTGTCAAACGAAACGATATCGCTAGCGAGGACGCTGCAACGTCACGGATTGCTAGCGATATCGTTATAATGTCGTTTCGTGTGAAGGTACCTTAAGGGCCACCTAATACACACCTGTTTCTTCATGGAATGATTGACCTCACTAATGAACTCCACACTACTATTGTGAACACCTTCCTTTCAATCAATTAATTAATTCTAATACATAGACTCAAAAACATGCAGATCATGAATGCTGAGTCTGATGGTTTCCTTAACATCTACTGCACCACCTGGTAAATTGGTAACATAATTTGTACCAAAAACAGTGATTAATCTGGTCAGTCATATTGGAGTGCTATTATTTTGAACACCCAATATATATATAGTGTGGCAAACAATACAGGCAGGCGGTAGTATCCCAGACATGAAACATGTCAACAAGGTGTGCAGGACCCAGCACGGGGGCACTTACTTTTTCGTCAGTCTTCAGAGCTGGTTTGGGGGGAGTCGGTGGGATTTTGAAACCGAGAAGTTCTAACATATTCTCAGCAGCATTCCGTTTGGCCACTTTCTTATTGGCGCCCAGTCCTTCAGCAGTCAGGTTTCCAACCTTCACCTGTAAGGAGAAAAAGAGGATTTGTGGTTATAAAGTCAGAAAAGAGGGAGGAGGCGACATATAATAAAATTAACGCACCTGCATGACAAACTCCCGACGCCGGGGGAGACCTCGCTCCGTCACTAGGCTGTATTCTGGCTCTTTTTCCTTTTTAGCTTGCTGTATCTGAGCCAACCTGCTAATGGGGTTCATGCCCTGGCCGTAGTCTGGGCTGGTGGGGAGCTGTGTGGGTGATAGAACAGATGAACCTCGGGGATGGAAAACCTGCTGCAGCACCCCTTTATATCTGCACCACAGTTTTAAGTACTTTTTATAGGGGTATAAAATATGGTGACCTCACCTTGAGACAATGTGCGGTAAGGGGGATATCTGACATGAGTGACTCTTGATACCCACACTGCAGCTCACCTTTACAATAGACTTAGTTTTCTTTTTGATGCGAGGTCTCAGCTTCTCCACGATTGGCAGAGGCGGCAGCTTCTTCAGCTCCTCCAGGATGGCAATGGCAGCGTTTTTCTTGGAAACTTTCTTGCTTTTCCCTTCTCCTTCTCCTATAAACTCTCCAACCAATACTTTAGTGATGAAACTCTTCATGTGCGGGGGTCCAGTCTCCTTTGTTACCTGCAGAAATGGGTCATCAGAAACATCAGCAACTAATACAAGTTTGGTGAACAATAAAGCAAAGCGGCATTATGGGACAGACTTCGATCAAGAAGGCTGAGAAACATTCTTGCCTGATGAACTGAGCGAGAGCCAGTCTGACATCACTGGTTCTATACTCAGGGGGCACATAAAACAAAGTCTCAGCCAGCGAACTGTCAGGATTTCCATGCACCCCCCTACTTCTCCATGGTTCCAGTGGTGGCAGAGCACAGACCAGGGAATAGCAAAGATCATTTTACCGGAGACAAGCCCCATTTCAGCAGTGGCCTTTAACATCCTTCTCACCTCAAAATTCACAGGAAGGTTCCTCTTCAGTGCAATTTCGAACACTTGGCTGATCTCAGATTTATTCAGATTTTCTTCATCGGATTTTCCATTAATCTAAAAAATTAAAATAAAAAATAGATTATCTGCAAAGTCAAACACCAGACACAAAACCTCAGATGCCAAGGTGCCAGTACAACCTCCCCCCCCCATCCAGGGCTGTTGTATCCTATATACAGCCAAAGTCTGGCTCTTGATCGTAGAGTCAAAGATGAATTTACACAATTTTTCATATTGAGGATAGTCTCCATGTGCATGACCAGAAAATTCCTGTGCAGCTTTAGCAGCTCTTTGGTCTCATTAACCCTTTCCAATTTTTGCCTTTTCGTTTTCCTCCTCCTTTTCCGCCAAGAGCCATAACTTTTTTTAAACATTTTTCCATCTATATAGACGTATGAAGGTTTGTTGTTTTTTTTTTTTCAGTGGGACAATAATTTTGAATGACACTGTTCATTTTACCATTCGAGGGATCAGAAAGAAAAACTAAAGGTGTGGTTTAATTATGCAAAGAAAACAAGAGCGATTCAGTATATTTTTCATGGGGGCGGTTATTTTTAGGATAATCCTCATTTTCAGGTTGTAAGAGATGGGTGAAGCCTTGTTTTCTTTCCTGGGCCTTGAGCTGACTTTGTCAATGATACCAGTTCAGGCTAGATAAGATATTTTGATCTCTTCTTATTGGGGTAATGCGATGACCAAAATATGAAAAAAATAAAAAATTATCGTGTTTCAATATTTTTCTCATTAGGCCATTTACCAATTTGATTGATTCATTTTGGTCGCTGGACTTTTAGGCTATGTTCACACGCTGCGGGTTTTGCTGCGGACCCGCAGCTGTTTTGCAGCTGCGGGTCAGCATCCTTTTTCCATGTAGGTTACAGTACAATGTAACCTAATGGAAAACAAAACCCGCTGTGCCGACGATCCTTTTTTTCTGTGGAAAATCCGCGCGGATTTTCTGCAGAAAAAAAGAAGGAGCATGTCACTTCTTGGTGCAGAATCGCAGCGATTCTGCACCCATAGAAATGCATTGAACCGCTAACTTCCCGCATGGGGCTGTGCCCACGTTGCGGGAAGTTAAGCGGATAATGTGCCGATGGTACCCGGGGTGGAGGAGAGGAGACTCTCCTCCAGGCCCTGGGAACCATATTTGGGTGTAAAAAAAATAATTAAAATAAAAAATAATGCTATACTCACCTCTCAGCGCTGCACGCGGCGTCCGGTCTCAGTTGCTGTGCCGAACAGGACCTGTGGTGACGTCGCGGTCACATGACCGTGATGACGCCGCGGTCACATGACCGTGACGTCACGAAGGTCCTTGTCGGCACAGCCGCTTGCAGCGCCGGGGAGATCGCGACGTCAGAGGGTGAGTATAAGGCCAATTTTTATTATTTTTTACATTACTATTGATGCTGCATATTGCTGCATATGCAGCATCAATAGTACAGCAGTAATCCCGCAGCGGAAACCGCGGAACAAACCGCGATAATCTGCAGGGATAACCGCAGCGGTTTTACCCTGCAGATTTTCAATTCCGCTGCGGGATTAACCCGCAGAGGAACCCGCAGCGTGTGAACGTGGCCTTACGTGTACAGCAATACCAAATTCTTTGTTTTTTTAATGTGTGGAAAAAAAAAAAAAAAAACTGGGATTTTTGAGCACTCACTGTAAAATCCTTTTCTCTGAGCCAGTCATTGGGGGACACAGACCATGGGTTGTATGCTGCTTGCCACTAGGAAGCCGACACTAAGTTAACACAAAAAAAAGTTAGCTCCTCCTCTGCAGTATACACCCTCGTGCTGGCTCCCAGAGAACCAGTTCAGTGCAGAAGCAGTAGGAACATTATTAACTATGTAGATGAGTACAACATGTCAACTTAAAAGAACAGGCAAAAACCATATAAGCCGATAGGCTAACAGGTGGGTGCTGTGTCCCCCAATGAGTGGCTCGGAGAAAAGGATTTTACGGTGAGTACACAAAAATCCCTGTTTCTCCTTCGCCTCATTGGGGGACACAGACCATGGGAGGTCCAAAAGCAGTCCCTGGGTGGGAAAATGACACAAAGGATTAGGCTTCATGCAACAACTGCCTAAATCTGCGCCACCGCTGCCTGCAGAATTCTTCTGCCCAGACTCGCATACGCTGAAGCCTGAGAGTGAATATTATAGTGCTTTGCGAAGGTATGTAAACTGGACCAAGTCACAGCTTTACAGACCTGCTCTGCCGTCGCCTGATGCTGAATGGCCCAAGAAACCTCCACCGCTCGAGTGGAGTGTGCTCTGATCCCCGTTGGGATGGGCCGACTTCTGACTCAGTATGACTCCTGGATGGTGGAACGAATCCACCTGGCTATCGAGGCCTTGAAAGCGGCAAGACCCTTCCTGTGACCTTCCAGGAGAACTAACAGAGCATCTGTTCTTCTGAAGGATGTCGTCTTTGAGACGTACCTTTGCAGAGCTTTGACCTGGTCCAGAGTGTGGAGAGCTCTTTCAACCCTGTGAATAGGGGCTGGACAAAAGGAAGGAAGAACAATGTCTTTGTTAAGATGGAAGGACGAAACGACCTTTCGCAAAAAGGACGGTGACGGCCTGAGGACAACCTTGTCCTGATGGAAGTTAAGGAAAGGCGCCCGGCAGGATAAGGCGGCTAATTCTGAAACCCTTCTGATCGATGTGATCGCCACAAGGAAGGCAACCTTCCAGGACAGAAAGATCAGCGAAATGTCCTGAAGCGGTTCAAAGGGAAGTTCCTGAAGGGCACTTAGCACCAAGTAGAGGTCCCAAGGCTCTAAAGGCATGGGAGAAGGGAGAAGCGACATGCGACACCCCCTGAAGAAAAAGTCTTAACCTGAAGTCTTGACGCGATGAGTCTCTGGTATAAGACTGATAGAGAGGAGATTTGGCCCTTGAGAGAGCAGAGTGCCAGCCCGGAGTCCAGACTGGCCTGTAGGAACTCTAAAATGGTGGGAACTGAGAAGACGAGAGGAGAAAGACCACGATGCTTGCACCAAGCAAAAAATGACTTCCAGGTACGATTATAGATACGTACTGATGAGAGTTTACGGGCACTAACCATGGTGGAAATGACATGTTGAGAAAACCATGCCTGGGTTAAGACCCAGGATTCAACGGCCACGCCGTTAAACACGGCCCCTGAGTTCTGGTGGTAGATGGGGCCCTGGGAGAGCAGATCTAGCTGATCCGGCAGACTCCAGGGTATGTCTGCGACGAGGCGTACCAACTCTGCGAACCATGAGCGGCGAGGCCAATCGGGAGCAACCAGGATCACTGGTACTCCTTCCGCCTTGATTTTCTTCATTACTCTGGGGAGTAACGGTACTGGAGGAAACATGTACGGGAGGCGGAATTAGCACCATAAAAGAACCAGAGCATCGACAACGATGGCTCTTAGATCTCGAGACCTTGCTATAAACTGGGGAAGCTTGGCATTCAGCCTGGATGCCATGAGGTCCACATCTGGGATCCCCCAGTGAAGTGAAGACAGTTCTAGGAGAAGATTTCCGGATGAAGCTCCCACTCCCCCGAAGTGAGACCCTGATGGCTGAGGAAGTCCACTGTCCAGTTTTCCACTCCTGGAATGTGCACCGCTGAGATCACCGAGTGGTTGTTCTCTGCCCATCGAAGGATGTGAGTTACCTCGGACATAGCCGCCCTGCTGCGGTTACCCCCCTGATGATTGATGTATGCCACAGCCGTGGCGTTGTCTGATTGGATACGGATGGGGTGACCCACCAGAAGATGATGGAAGTGCTGCAGAGCCAGTCAAATAGCATGGATCTCCAGAACGTTGATCGGTAGCTGTGATTCCTGAATTGACCAGCGGCCCTGAGCAGTGTGGTGGCGGAAGACTGCTCCCCAGCCCGAAAGACTGGCATCGGTAGTCACCACTAGCCATTGAACGGGTAGAAAAGACTTCCCCTGGTTGAGGGAAGAGTTCAATGTCCACCACCTGAGAGTCTGTCTGACCTGCAGGGATAAGCAGCACCTTCAGTCGAGGGAGAAAGGGTTTCTGTCCCAAGCTGCCAGAAGGGAATGTTGTAGGGGACGAAGGTGCAGTTGCACAAAGGGGACCGTTTCCATTGAGGCCACCTTCTTTCCTAGTACCCTCATTGCAAACTGGATGGAGTGAGGGTAAGACTGACGAAGCGCTCGGGCTCCTTGTTGATGGGCTAAGACTTTGTCTGGAGGGAGAAATACCAATCCCCGAGACAAGTCCAGGGACATTGCTAGAAATGAAATCTGCTGGGCTGGGACCAGAGAGGATTTGCTTAAGTTTATCAGCCAGCCCAGGCGAGAAAGGGTATCGCAAGTAATGCAAACAGACTCCATGCAATTGTGGAAGGACGGACCTTTGATCAATAGGTCGTCCAGATAGGCCAGAAGGATCATGCCCCGAGAGTGCAGGATGGACATGACAGCCGCCATGACCTTTGTGAACACTCTGGGGGCAGTAGCAAGGCCGAAGGACAGGGCTGTGAATTGGAAATGCTGGTCACGAATGGCGAAGCGCAGGAATCTCTAGTGAGGGGGAAAAATTGGAATGTGCAAGTAAGCGTCTCGGATGTTGAGGCCAAGAATTCCCCTTCTTCCAGGGAAGTGATAACTGAATGCAGAGATTCCATGTGGAAATGAGGGAACTTGATAAACTTGTTTAGAAGTTTGAGGTCTAGTATGGGTCTCACCTGTCTGTCCTTGTTTGGGACGACAAAAACTTTTGAATAGAAACTCTGAAACCTTTTGCTTTCTGGGACGGGGACAATGACGCCATCGTGACGCAATGTGTCTATGGCCAGGGAGAAAGAGGGAGGACGTGAGGAAAAGAAACATGAAGGGGGTGCGCAGCAAAGTCGATTTTGTAACCGAACGACACCAGATCTCTGACCCACTCGTCAGAGACGACGGAAAGCCAGACCCTAATGAAAGGGAAGTAGGTGGCACCTACCCTGCCGGTGTCAACCAGATACGCTGACTATCAGCGCTGAGGAAAATCTCTGGGACCTAGGTCCTTTAGGCCTCGACTGTTTGGGTCGGGACTTCCAATGCTGGTTAGGCCTGTACGAGACTTGAGTTCCTCCATCTCTTCGTGGAGAACGTCCTGAACCGAACAAACTAGTGGTAGTGGCCCAGCTTGGAGTGGAGCGAAAGGAACGGAAACGGATTTGTTGCTGTCTCCGAAAGGGATGCCTAAGTCTCTGTTGGGGAAGGAATTTACTCTTTCCTCCCGTAGTATCGGAAATGATCTGATCCAGCTCCAAATAAGTGGCCGCTTTGATAAGGAAGGGAGGCGAGAGACTTTTTTGATGCAGAGTCCAACTTCCACTCTCTGAGCCATAATGACCTTCTGATAGAGGTGGCATTGGCTGCTGACTGAGCAGCACAATCGGCCGCATCCAAGGATGTATGTACCAAGTAATCGCCTGCCTGGGAAATTTGGTTGGAAAGGTGCGCCTCCTCTGGAGGAAGGTTACTGTTCCGAAGTGAATTAGCCAAGGTCTCTGACAAGAAAACCATAGCCTTAGCTACCCATGTTGCGGCAAAGGATGGATAGAGAGCCGAACCTGAGGATTCAAAAACAGAGCAGGCCAAGCCTTCTATCTGACGGTTCGTGGGATTTTTGATGGATGAGCCATCCGGCACGGACAGGAGAGTTTTGGATGCTAGGCGGGATACTGGGGGCGTCTATCACCGGAGATTCCGCCCAATCCTTTTTCAGATCAGCTGAGAAAGGATACTTGGCTTCAAGAGGCCTTTGTCGTGTGAAGCGTTTATCCGGGCACTCTCTGTGCCTATTAACTATGGCTCTGAATTCAGGGTGAATAGCAAATGCCTTATGAGAGCGTTTAGTTCTCTTAAAGTACACTGTCTGATCCGGAGCGGAGCCAGAATCTTCCTCAACCTTTAAAGCCTCAATAAGCGAATCCACTGTTTTCTGAAAGTCTCGCGAATCCAAGGAACCATCAGATTCGCAGTCAGATTCGCGTTCGCTACTGACCCCTGGAGAGAGAGAGCGCGAGAAACAGAGCTGTGAGGTGACAAGGCACGTGTCTGCTCAGGAGACGTGCTACGGATCTGTTTTCTAGGTGCCTGACGGCTTCTAGAGTGTTTTTGGCCCCTGCTAACCGACTGCTCCCGGATTGGGGAGGGTCCGTCTACATCAGTCCTGCAAAGCTCCGTGAAGGATCACGGAGGGATTCAATCGCTTCGGCCAGAGAAGCCATGGATTGAGACAGTGATGAAGCCCTCTCAGGTGGACTAGGTACACTGGGCTCGGTGGCGGTAGAGGGCTATTGAGCGCAGTTGGGGGGGTCACAGGTATTGCAGAGAGGTGAACTCTAAGCCTTAGGCAAAGCAGAATGGTAGGAGCATGAAGTGAAGAATATAGCTATAGTCTTGTTAGACTTTTTTGATGCCTTAGGCTGGGACATGATGTACCTTTCTATGTGGCCCTATAATATTTGGGGCTGCCGAGAAGGGGTACTGCCGAGAAAAAAAGGGGTTACAGCAGGGAGGAGGATCACGGAAGGATTCAATCTGTAAAATGCAGCGCTCCCTTACCCAGGTCTGTGTCCCCGCTCCTCCTGCGTTTCTCAGACTGCGTGGACCCTGTGTGACACTTGCTGCCTCCGTCCTGATGGTAGATAGTGCTGAAGCGGTTTGGGGGAGAAAGATGGCCCCTGAGATTTGAGAGGCGCTTCTCCTGCTGTGCGAGAAGCACCAGGACTGGTGGGCAGAGCCTTCGCATCACTTCATAGCGTGGGCGCAGTCAGGGCTAGAACAGGGCTGAAGCCGGGGACTAAATTTGCAGCGCCGATGCAGGAAGGAGCCAATGCGGGCCCCCACAATGAGAATGGGTCCCCCTTACCCAGCACCGCCCCAGACTGCCTGAAAGGAGCCCTCCAGACCCAGAACTTACCCGGAGAGGCTGCTGAGTGGAAGGTAAGGCAGCTTGCTGCAGATCCTCCTGTGCTGCTGCTGGTTTGTACGGTGCAGGTGTCAAGGTGAAAATATACTTTCTTATATACCTTTTGTACTTTTATATATCTTATACTGTGAAACAATAAGTTTTCCCTTGCTAATGCAAATGTAACTGTATTAAAGATGGCTGCCAGTGTTCATTCTTCACTTCAGTCTAGAATCTGAAGGGTTAAGTTTCATTTCTCCTGAAAAGATAACTCAGGAATGTGAAGAAAGAAGTAACCACCGGGAGACGTTCTGACGAATCGGAGAGAGAGACTGGACACTAGATGTATACTGCATAAACCCCGCCTATTGCATTCCTTTTTAGTACTGTGTATTGTAAAATAAACTCAGTTGCTGTGACCGTTACACACGTGTGTGGATGCACGAGCATGCACTGAGATTGAACCAGCTACCTGTCTGACTCATTCTTACCCGGTACCACATGCTTATAGTTTAATTTGGAATGACTGGTGAATGAGGGTATATTGTCGTTACGACCCCGACACAGGGATAGCGGGGAAAACCCTCAATCCACCATCCCTTTAGGAGGGAGGTGGAGAGGGACCGTTCGTCTCCTTGTACCATCCACTTTAACAGTGGTGGTGCAGTGGGGGCTGCTCGGATGCCACAAGGTGGGCCTCTGTACATCCAAGGTGGAAATCCTCTAGGATGCGACAGGGCTAAATGTCCGGCAATAGGCCTGGCTGCGGAAGAGGATACGTGGAGGTGACACTCCATGTGCTCGTCCGTTGAAGGTGTGGGGAGATCGGTGCCCTTGAAGGGACCAGTCGCCCCTAATAATCAGCTCAGGCGTGGCATCCCACGTCGCAGGAGAGGCAACACTCTCCGTGCTCACCTGTTGATGGTTCGGGGAGATTGGAGCCTTGAAAGGATCTTTCCCCCCTTCGTCGATTGAAAAAATAAAATCAAAAATGTAAAAATTGTAAAAATAAAACAATAAATAGTTTTGGGTCTGAATACCCGTTCTTGTTTTCCTCCTACGGACGCTAAGCAAGAACTGGTTCCCTGGAAGCCAGCACGAGGGTGTATACTGCAGAGGAGGAGCTAACTTTTTTTGTGTTAACTTAGTGTCAGCCTCCTAATGGCAAGCAGCATACACCTATGGTCCTGTGTCCCCCAATGAGGCGAAGAAAAAATATTTAAACTTTTTTTTATCCTAAACTTTTTTTTTTTTCATTCCATCTCCAGGCGATTTGAAACTGTGATCGTCTGATCGATTTTACTATATAGTGCAATATCACAGTACTGTAGTATATGGTAAAAATCACAGTCTATGAGAGCCAGAGATTGACAGCGGCACTTAAGCAGTTAATAGCAGCGGACAGTGCTCAGCTCCATCGCTGCTGGGGGCTGACAGGGAAAGATGCTGGAGCCTGGACAATCCTCATGCACATAGTCCTATAATCCCCCTCCACAATACCTCAGGTTTACTGGGAAGGGGCTCATGTTGTAGGCTCTTCAGGGCTTTTGCTGCTGCGTCGTGCTTTGCTGCCTGACGTGTCCGGCCTTTACCGTGAAACTGTTGTCCACCTATGGATAACTCGACCTGGTAGAGGATGGGAGTGACGGGGAATGGGTAGAAGTACCTGGGGAGGGGGGGAAGAGACAAAGTGATCAGTAATGAGACAAGGACATTATTATTATTATTATACATTTTTATAGCGCCATTTATTCCACAGCGCTTTACATGTGAATACGGGGCAAATATAGACAAATACATTAAACATGAGCAAAAAACAAGTCACGCGGGTACATAAGGAGGGAGGACCCTGCCCGCGAGGGCTCACAGTCTGCAGGGGATGGGTGATGAAACACTAGGAGAGGGTAGAGCTGGTTGTGCGGCAGGTTCAGTAAGTTCAGGATCACTGCAGGCTGTAGGCTTGTCGGAAGAGGTGAGTCTTCAGGTTCTTTTTGAAGGTTTCTATGGTAGGCGAGAGTCTGATGTGTTGGGGTAGAGAGTTCCAGAGTATGGGGGAAGCACGGGAGAAGTCTTGGATGTGGTTGTGGGAAGAAGAGATGAGAGGGGAATAGAGAAGGCGGTCTTGAGAGGATCGGAGGTTGTGTGTAGGTAGGTACCGGGAGACCATGTCATAGATGTATGGAGGAGACAGGTTGTGGATGGCTTTGTATGTCATTGTGAGGGTTTTGAACTGGAGTCTCTGGGCGATAGGAAGCCAGTGAAGGGCTTGACATAGGGGAGAGGCTGGGGAATAGCGGGGAGACAGGTAGATTAGTCGGGCAGCAGAGTTTAGGATGGATTGGAGTGGTGCCAGAGTGCTAGAGGGGAGTCCAGAGAGTAGGAGGTTGCAGTAGTCGAGGCGGGAGATAAGGGCATGCACTAACGTTTTTGCGGTGTCACGGTCAAGGAATGCGCAGATCCGGGAAATATTTTTGAGTTTGAGACGGCAGGAGGAGGCAAGGGCTTGGATATGTGGCTTGAAAGAGAGGGCAGAGTCGAGGATCACCCCAAGGCACCGGGCGTGTGGGACTGGGGAAAGTGAGCAGCCATTGACATTGATGGATAGGTCTGGTGGAGTGGTAGAGTGAGATGGGGGAAAGATGATCAATTCTGTTTTGTCCATGTTCAGTTGTAGATAGCGAGCAGAAAAGAAGGCTGAAATAGCAGACAGACAGTGCAGGATTTTGGCAAGTAAGGAGGTGAGGTCAGGTCCGGATGGGTAGATCTGCGTGTCAACAGCGTAGAGATGGTACTGCATACCGTGGGATTCTATGAGCTGTCCCAGGCCGAAAGTGTAGATGGAGAAGAGTAGGGGTCCTTGAACAGAGCTTTGAGCAACACCGACTGACAAGGGGTGAAGTGAGGAGGGAGACACTGAATGTTCGGTCTGTCAGATATGACGAGATCCAGGAAAGGGCCAAGTCTGTGATGCCAAGAGATGAGAGGATTTGTAGCAGAAGGGAGTGGTCCACAGTGTCGAAGGCAGAAGACAGGTCCAGGAGAAGGAGGACAGAGTAGTGTCGCTTGCTCCTGGCAGTTAGTAGGTCATTGGTGACTTTAGTTAGGGCAGTTTCAGTTGAGTGATGGGTAACGGAAGCCAGATTGTAACCGATCAAAGAGGGAGCAGGAGGAGAGGTGGGAGGACAGTTCAAGATGAATGTGTTGCTCCAGCAATTTGGAGGCATAAGAGATATCGGGCGATAGCTAGACACAGAGGATGGGTCGAGGGAGGGCTCGCTCCCTGATGTGGCTGCGGCACTGTGTACCCACCGTGGGGGGTAGCCGCCTCCTCGCGGCATGTTATAGTTGTAGGAGGAGCGGATGCCTGTGTATGGGTCCAGGGGCTTGTAGGTTGGTTTCCGACCCAGCTTCATACATAGTGCATTCAGTTCCACGGTGGGAGTTATACTGTCTGTAAAAATAAAAGGATCATTTGTAACATCAGTGTGGAGGCAGGAGTAGCCACCATCATCACATATGTCCACACAGCATTCAGGCTGCACACAAGAGGGGTACACAAGACTAATATAGGGAACAAGACAGCAGGTTGATGATACAGGCCCCCACAAGAGAGTCTAAATCTCTGAAAGGACTAACAAAAGGGCAGATGTAGCCTTCTCTAAACTAAGGCTGAAGAGCTGACACTTTGTAACAGACCTTTGACGTTCAATTCCTCAATATTTTTCAGAAATCTGCATGCTGCCACCAAACTGTAAAGCCTGCGCTGAACCAGCCGTGCTAACACATTTGCAGGGCTCCTTAAAAGGCTGTCCACCGATGGGGACAACATAATTTTTTTTTTTAAAAGGGAATCTGTCACCAGTTTTTTGCTGTTGCCTCAGAGAGCAGCATGATGTAGGGGCAGAGCCCCAGATTTCATAAGTATGTCACTTATTGGGCTGCTTGCTGCAGTTTTGATAAAATCCCTGTTTTATCTCCTGCAGATCTAGCTGTTCTCTGAATTATGAGCTGTGTACTGATTGGCAGCTTTCGGTGTACATTGGGTATAGGCAGAAAGACACCAATCAGTGATGAGGGGCAGGGTTAGAAAGGGCTCATGAATATGGAGGACTACCTGGCAGCAGATTTACTAGTCATGTAGTGATAATCTCTGGCCAATAAAGCTGCGATTTTATCAGAACTACAATAAGCAGCCCAATAAGTGACATCGCTGGAATCAGGGTTTATGTTACTACATTATGCTGCTCTCAGATGAGGCAGTAAATACCTCGTGACAGATTCCGTTTAAGTACATGTATTTAGGGCTAAAAATATTTTTTTGCAATTTGGTTTCATACACAATTTAGCGCTTTTTGGTTTTTACAGGCTCCTTATTTCTGTGCGCATTAAACTTTGATGTGGTCTGAGGTCATAAATAACATTACAAGGGTTCAGAAAAAAGGAGGCTTTTACAAGCTCTCCCTGTCAGATTATCAGAACGATCTCAATGGCAGATTCTAAGTTTACGCATTCTGCAGCCAGCACAACATAGCAGCTACAGAAGGCAAAAGGTGCAACATTTTTAATTAAACTCAAAAGCAAAAAAAATATGTATTTTAGCTAAAAATGCATGCTGTTAAGAAAAAATTGCCGCCAAAAGGTGGACAAACCCTTTAGGCTATGTGCACACTCTGCGGCGTGCTCTGCGGGTTCTCCCGCAGCGGAATTGATAAATCTGCAGGGCAAAACAGCTGCGGTTATCCCTGCAGATTTATCGCGGTTTGTTTTGCGATTTCCGCTGCGGGATTACTCCTATACTATTGATGCTGCATATGCAGCAATATGCAGCATCAATAGTAATGGTAAAAATAATAAAAATTGGTTATACTCACCCTCCGATACCCGGATCTCCTCGGCGCTGCACGCGGCGCTCCGGTTCCAAAGATGCTGTGCCGAGAAGGACCTTCGTGACGTCACGGTCATGTGACCGCGGCGTCATCACGGTCATGCGACCGCGACGTCACCGCAGGTCCTGTTCGCACAGCAACCAGACCGGACGGCCGCGTGCAGCGCTGAGAGGTGAGTATAGCATCATTTTTTATTTTAATTCTTTTTTTTTTTTTTTTTTTACACTATTTATGCTTCCCAGGGCCTGGAGGAGACTCTCCTCTCCTCCACCCCGGGTAGCAACCGCACATTATCCGCTTACTTCCCGCATCGTGGGCACAGCCCCATGCGGGAAGTAAGCGGTTCAATGCATTTCTATGGGTGCAGAATCGCTGCGATTCTGCACAAAGAAGTGACATGCTGCGGAATGTAAACCGCTGCGTTTCTGCGCGGTTTTTCCCGCAGCATGTGCACTGCGGTTTGCGGTTTCCATAGGGTTTACATGTTAATGTAAACGCTATGGAAACTGCTGCAAACCCGCAGCATCAAAATCGCCGCGGATCCACGGTAAAAACCACGAAGTGTGAACATGGCCTTAAGGGTTTGCTTAAATCAGAACAGGTTTTTCAGCCGCTGGAAGTAATAATGTTTCCATTCACTGACCACCAGAACAGATATTAGAGACGGTTGAAAAATCAAAACAATTCAGGAGACTGTACGGAAACTGTACAGGCCTGGTATGGGAACTCTTCCTGTTCTGGGAAGGACTACGGAGAAGGCGCACGTTTTACAGATGGAGTCTCTTTGGTTGTCCTGAAGAGGACGCAGCAAATGTGACGACACATAATGTCTAGTGCTTGAGCGGGACCCCGAGAGTCACAGTTTCAGGGCCCTAATCACTACACATACATCTGCAATACCTCACTGAAATCCAGGATAGTTGCTACTCAGCAAAGTACATTTGTGGCCAGAGACTGCAGAGCAAGGGTCACTATGATCAATGACAAATGGCGGATTTATACACTGAATAGGAACATAAATCAGAAACCAGCTCCACGGTTATTAAGTTAGTCACATATTATCCCCTGTTGGAATGACTACAAGCCCTGTGTGGGTCTAAGGATAATATTGTCTATACCACCCCCTGAACAATAGGTGCAGGACTCTGGGGGTCCCGCACACCACACAGTACATGTTTACAGGCCCTGGAAGGTTGTAAACCTGTACCTGGATTTTTTCCCTCACCGCGAGAAGGGCGGGCTGTTGGCTTAGGATAATTTGTCCCCTCCAAGGCTTTGGCGGCTGCAGCGTGCTGGGCTTTTTTAATACTTGTCCCTTCAGCCTCCCAGTACTGGTCCCCAAGAGTGAGTTGCACGGTGAACATCTGCAGAAAGAGATGAGTAAAAGTCACCGCAAGAGCGAACATGAGAGGGGAAGGTGACAAAGAAGATAGAGGAGGGGGGCACAAAAAGAAATTGACAGCTTTTCCAGATACTTCATTGATAGAGGACCTTGTGTTACCAGCTTCACACAACTCACAACGATACCAGGAGAGACCATTATCGTAAAAGTCTAATTTAAAGGAGGACACCAAACCTTACCGTAGAAGGGTCTTCATCCAGGTAAGACAAAACATAATTGTGCTGACCTCAATCGTGCTTAGATACATGGCCAAAAGTATGTCCATAACACCTCCTGCTGCTACCAGAAAATAGGGTTCACTGCTATATTTGGGAGGGAATATGTGCCGCTTGCAGGCATTTTGACAAGGCTCTAAAGTCTAGTGTAGGGAGAATTTGCTGTGGAAATTGGATTACAGAGGCCAGTGCTCTGATGTCAAGGGGGAGAGGTTTGGACATTTACACATTGGAGCGCACTGGCACTAAGCCTGATGTCTGAAAGGTAGAGGGTTGCAGGTGACCACAGAGCAGATGGAAGTAGTCTGCACTGGGGTTCTTCCACTCTTCATGTTTTCCTTTTATTGGATGCAAAGCAAAAGACCATTCCCTAATCTGTGGCCAAAATGTGAGAGGCTCCCAGTTGTCAATGCAGCTGCAGACCTAAAGAACCAAACTATGTACTGGCAGTCTGTACCATTGCACATGGCAGCTTCAGATTGTGCGTTGCTGCTCAGCCAGGCTGGTTCCAGTCAGAAGTGAGTGTTGAACCTGGGGAAAGAGGATTCTTACTCCTCTGAGGTTTCTGAGATTTTGCCTGTGCTTTATTTCCTTTTATTTTAAAAAGCAACTAAATTTATGAAATGTTTTTTCATGTTTCATTACTCTAATAAATACAAGCACATCGTTGGGTGTCCTGGTCTTGATACCCCCACCGATCGTTCAAACCCATTAACTACCCCACCCCCGACAAGTGCGCAACTCATGAAACAGGAGAGCGTACACAGAGAGGAGTACGGATTCAATAGAAAGCACAAGTTTCAGATTGATTCCATGCTCCTGGGTCTTTGCACTTATGCAGAAGTTGCATGCTCAGGTCTCGATCGATCGGTGGAGGTCGCAGGACACAGACAACCATCAATCAGCTTGTAATTAATTATTTGGGCATTATGTGACAAAAAAAAAAATTTCAAAGGTTTAGTTAGTGTTTAAAGGTCAGCTGTTGTTTTTTTTTCCTGCTGTTGCAGATGCAGCCCATGGGACCATACTGGCAGGGATGTAACTGCAGCAGTGTGGTGACATTACTGAGCTGATCTACAGCCAAGGACCAGAAGAGGGCACATACTTTTGGCCATGCATATATTGGTCAGGATGCCACATATCCTCGCCCGCCCCACAGGGAGCTTCAGAAATGTCAATACATTCAGATTCTTGGAAAGAGGGGAGGGGAGTCACAGCCCAAAAGAGCAGAGAACTTTCCATCAGAAGACAAGCAGAAGAGCTGAATACCCACTTGTTTTGGGCGATCTTCTCCCACTCTCTCAAGAAGACTGTAATCTTGCCAGCGTCCTAGGGGGATGACCTGAGGAGTGGAAGACAAGAGGCTCCTGGTTACAATGTAGAGATCAGCTACAATATACAGGCCGGGCCACTTACCATCTGCCAAATCAACACAGAAACCCCTCACTTCCCCGTTCCCCACTTTCCACATATGTACTGACACCTTGTGCAGCAGTCATATCTGGTCTGTAGTGCACCAACTGCGAGTCACTCCCTCCCTACACCGTCACTGGACATCACTCCTCGATGCACTGTGTACAGTGGGTTAAATATTCTCATCCATCCAGCCCACTGGAATCCCACCATAAAAAACTGGGAGTGTGGAGGGTCATATCTATCAGGGGACAAAATTAACCCCCCATAGAAAATTATTACTGGAAATTCTGCCGCCCAGGATTCGGGTGGCCGTACCCCAGAGAGTTCACAACCCTTCATGATTTGTGAGAGTCCAATCTCTGAAACCACCCCACCAGTCCCCAGAAAAATTTAGCAGTGCATCTCAGAAGCAATTCTGGTCATCTAGAGGGGTGCATTGCCTGCCACAGCTGGTGCAGAATAACCCTTTCATTGTAGGAAGGATTAACCAAACCATACACATTTCCTAAATGCTCTACCCAGCACCCCCCTTATGGACACTGCAGCCATTCTTAACCGTGGACAGAGGGTGTAGTCTGGATATGGATGCTACCAGCTAGGTTCACATTGCGTTAAAGCAGCCCGTTCAACACATGTGTTAAACGGGCTGCGTTAACCCAAGTGCCGCAATGTGATCACGCTAGCGCAGATAGAGCTAGCAGATGTTCTATCTGCACTAGCAGTGACGGACCCGGAAAAGCTGCAGCCCGCGTCCCAGGGTCCGTCACTCAATGACGGCACATCGCTAGCGCACGCCCATAGTGGGCGTGCGCAAGCGATGCGTCCGACATAGGGCTTAATGGCGGCGTTAACGGACTGCCTATAACGTAATGTGAACCAAGCCTAAGTCCCGAGAACCTGTGCTGTGGATACAACAGCAGATTATAGGTGAGAAACAATGGCCAATCTTTCTACAGCAGCTGCAAAGACTCTGTGCTGCTGTGAGACTTCAGTCTTACTGTGAATAGTGGGGAGGGAGCAGCAGTTTAGCACGGGCAGAAGGCGCTTACCTTAGAATGAGCCGGACCCTGTTCACTGAGCAGCTTGTACTGAGGCTGAATCTTGTTATACCGGGCCAACTCATTCACCAGACACATCGGGGTTTTCTCTTTGGGGTTTGCCATGTTAGAAGACACTGGAAGAAACATGAATCAACATGTGAGGATGATGGTGGTAATGGTGAAAGGATTTGGTGAACATGGTGGCTGAAAGAGGGCAATGAAGGGACAGTGGTGAGAATGATGGCAGCTGCAATGGCGCGAGGATTGGGTGTGGCGATGTTAGGATTATAGTGGAGCGACAGCAGCAGTGTGGTGGCGATAGCAGGGAAGGTCAAGTGATGAGCAGGGCCGATAGTGGTGGCAGAGATGAGAAGCAGCGACGAGAGGAGAACTAATGATGATGGTGTCCGTGATGGGAGGAGAGCTGATGATGATGGTGTTCATGATGGGAGGAGAGCTAATGATGATGGTGGCAGTGATGAGAAGAGAGCTGATGATGATGGTGGCAGGGATGAGAAGAAAGCTAATGAAGATGGTGGCAGTGATGAGAAGAGAGCTGATGATGATGGTGGCAGTGACGAGAAGAGGGCTAATGATGGTGGTGGCAGCAGCGATGAGATGAGCGCTAATTATGATGATGGTGGCAGAGATGGGAGGAGAGCTAAATGTTGATGGTGGTATTGATGGGAGGAGAGCTAATGTTGATGGTAGCATTGATGGGAGGAGAGCTAATGATGATGGTGGCATTGATGGAAGGAGAGCTAATGATGATGGTGGCATTGATGGAAGGAGAGCTAATGTTGATGGTGGCATTGATGGGAGGAAAGCTAATGATGATGGTGGCATTGATGGAAGGAGAGCTAATGATGATGGTGGCATTGATGGGAGGAGAGCTAATGATGATGGTGGCAGTGATGGGAGGAGAGCTAATGATGATGGTGAAATTGATGGGAGGAGAGCTAATGATGGTGGCATTGATGGGAGGAGAGTTAATGATGATGGTGGCATTGATGGAAGGAGAGCTAATGATGATGGTGGCATTGATGGGAGGAGAGCTAATGATGATGGTGGCATTGATGGGAGGAGAGCTAATGATGATGGTGGCAGTGATGGGAGGAGAGCTAATGATGATGGTGGCAGTGATGGGAGGAGAGCTAATGATGATGGTGAAATTGATGGGAGGAGAGCTAATGATGGTGGCATTGATGGGAGGAGAGGTAATGATGATGGTGGCATTGATGGAAGGAGAGCTAATGATGATGGTGGCATTGATGGAAGGAGAGCTAATGTTGATGGTGGCATTGATGGGAGGAGAGCTAATGATGATGGTGGCATTGATGGAAGGAGAGCTAATGTTGATGGTGGCATTGATGGGAGGAGAGCTAATGATGATGGTGGCATTGATGGAAGGAGAGCTAATGATGATGGTGGCATTGATGGGAGGAGAGCTAATGATGATGGTGGCATTGATGGGAGGAGAGCTAATGATGATGGTGGCAGTGATGGGAGGAGAGCTAATGATGATGGTGAAATTGATGGGAGGAGAGCTAATGATGGTGGCATTGATGGGAGGAGAGTTAATGATGATGGTGGCAGTGATGGGAGGAGAGTTAATGATGATGGTGAAATTGATGGGAGGAGAGCTAATTATGATGGTGGCAGTGATGGGAGGAGAGCTAATGATGATGGTGGCAGTGATGGGAGGAGAGCTAATGATGATGGTGGCAGTGATGGGAGGAGAGCTAATGATGATGGTGAAATTGATGGGAGGAGAGCTAATGATGGTGGCATTGATGGGAGGAGAGTTAATGATGATGGTGGCAGTGATGGGAGGAGAGTTAATGATGATGGTGAAATTGATGGGAGGAGAGCTAATAATGATGGTGGCAGTGATGGGAGGAGAGTTAATGATGATAGTGAAATTGATGGGAGGAGAGCTAATGATGATGGTGGCATTGATGGGAGGAGAGCTAATAATGATGGTGGCAGTGATGGGAGGAGAGCTAATGATGATGGTGGCAGTGATGGGAGGAGAGTTAATGATGATGGTGGCATTGATGGGAGGAGAGCTAATGATGATGGTGGCATTGATGGGAGGAGAGTTAATGATGATGGTGGCAGTGATGGGAGGAGAGTTAATGATGATGGTGGCATTGATGGGGAGTAGAGCTAATAATGATGGAAGGGGAGTGGTGATGAAGTCGTGGTGGAAAAGAGGTTAGAATGAGTGAGTGATGAGAGACCCAAAGAGCAGGGGGCTTACCTGCAGCAACACTGCCGGATGTGACAGAGGATGACGGTAAAGCAGAGTTGTGGTGCGGTCTCCCTGCATGTTCCGAGGGCAGTGGGTTGGCAGTGGGGAGGATGCTCAGATTCTGGTTGATGGGCGAGTGCTGGTTCTTGTTCAGGAGTTGGCTCCCTGAGTGGGCGACAGGAGGATTCTGAACTTGAGACATATTGGCTTCCATCAGAGGCTCCAGGTGTCAGTGCACAGTGCAGGGTTATAGCTGTTAAGTTACTGCAGAGACAAAATGGAAGACAGTCAGCAGCACTGTCCAGAGCAAAACTAACAGTGTTTAGTATGCAAATCACTCATGAAATTACTTAAATAGAGGCAATGTGATGACATCTAGAGGCCTAATTACAGCCCTGCTCACACTGCTGAGCGCTTGTGACAATATCTAAGTGCAGCCCAGAAATTTGGTTGCACTGTTTAAAACGATGTTCACATTTCCGTCTGGACATTCTAGTTGTCTGCTCCATTTACAGAAATAGATGGAAATCACAGACAAAATGGATCCACTGCATAACTGATGCAGGAAGCGCTTTTTCTTACATTCTAAAAACTGAGAAAAGGATTTGGTGACTGGTGAATAGAAATATATAAAACGCCGACCAAGCATATGAACAGCTGCAAAACTTGGCTTGATCATATGGTGCCATCATATTTCGCAGCACTTTACAGTCGTCATGATGACTGTCCCCATCGGGGATCACAATCTAGATTACCCTTCAGTATGTCTTTGGAAAGTGCGGAGAACATACAGACTCCTTGCAGATGTTACATAGGTCGAAAAAAAAAAAAAGACTCTGGTCTATCAAGTTCAACCTTTCTCCCCAGTCATAAATTATTTGTCTCCAAATTATAACCAACAATGCCATTTCTACTAAGGAAATCATCCATCCCTTTTTTGAAAGCTGTTATAGTGTGTGCCATTACTACCTCTTGTGGTAGGGTATTCTACAGTCTGACTGCTCTAACTGTAAAGAACCCTTTCCCCCGTTCCTTAGTATTGTCTTTGGAAGGAATAAGTCATACGCCAGTCCTTTGTATTGACCACATATGTATTGATACAATATAGCAGAAGAAATGAAGGCCGCACTCACCGATCCAGGTGCTTTCTAAGGAACCCGTAGAAGCACCTGGTCGGTGCGAAACGGCCGTCGTTCGGCTCTGTACATACACCCCCGTGCCGTGAAGATGAATTTTCAATAAAGTTACCTGCAAGAGGATCGGTGAGTGCGGCCTTCACTTCTTCTGCTATATCGTTGTGACAGTATTTTTCTGGCCATAGCACCCGAGATAGCAGGCGGACCAGCCAGCAGAGCTCATTCATAGAAGCCAGTAGTGCGGGTTGCTGATTTCTTTTTCATATGAACTATGTATTGATACATATAAATGTGATTTCTACCGAGACATCTTTTTACTCAGCTCAACTTTTCCAACCTCATCATACGAGCGTCCTTCCATCCCTCATAATAATCTAGTTGCCTTTGAACGGACCACCATCTGAATGTCCTTTTTAAAATGCGAAACCCAAAACTGGATCCCATATTCTAGATTTGGCCTCATAAGCGATTTATAAAGGGATAACAATCCATTGGGATCATGGGATTTTATCTCCTTTTATACCGCTGCTGCTTGACATGGAGTACAGCTTACTTGTAACCAGAATACCCAAGTACTTCTCCTGTTCCTTAGTCCAGAATATACTCCCATTTAAAGGGAACCTGTCACCCCCCCAGGCGTTTTTAACTAAAAGAGCCACCTTGTGCAGCAGTAATGCTGCATTCTGACAAGGTGGCTCTTTTAGTTCTGGGTGCTGTAACTGCCGAAATAATCAGTTTTGTAATTTGTCCTAAATACCTTGTCATCAGTCAAGGAGGCCGGCGTTTCCCCCCTGCTTCAGACGCCACACAGCCGTCACTCAAATCTTCTTGGCGCCGGGCGCCGCCTCCTCACCGCTGTTTTGAAATCTGCCGACGCCTGCGCTCTTTTCTCCTGCCTTGAGCAGGCGCAGTGAGCGCTGCCCGTCCGTCCTCATATGCCGTCTAGCTGACTGCGCGGCCGCCCTGCCTGTGAATCCCAGCCCCGCAGTGTCTTCCGATTTATTCACATTGCGGGGCTGGGATTCACAGGCAGGGCGGCCGCACAGGCGCAGTCCGCTAGACTGCATATGAGGACGGACGGGCAGCGCTCTCTGCACCTGCTCAAGGCAGGAGAAAAGAGCGCAGGCGTCGGCAGATTTCAAAACAGCGGTGAGGAGGCGGCGCCCGGCGCCAAGAAGATTTGAGTGACGGCTGTGTGGCGTCTGAAGCAGGGGGGAAACGCCGGCCTCCTTGACTGAAGAAAAGGTATTTAGGACAAATTACAAAACGGATTATTTCGGCAGTTACAGCACCCAGAACTAAAAGAGCCACCTTGTCAGAATGCAGCATTACTGCTGCACAAGGTGGCTCTTTTAGTTAAAAACGCCTGGGGGGGTGACAGGTTCCCTTTAACAGAACTAATTGACTACATGTGGGATATCGCTGCGCTCATAAGTCATTAAACTGTATGGTCCACTATTTGTTGTTACCTCTTGCAAAAGTGAAAAAAATTGGGGCTGTATAACATTTTTAAGTAAACATTTTTTTCCTGTGGGCGTAATAATTTGCAAGAGCTGTCCTCATCACCAGCCCCTGCAAATCTTGTGCAAGCGCGTCGCACTTCTGCAGCTGAGTGTACGCTTCCCAGCTTTAGAGGAGAACTGCGCATGACCGGAAGACATCAGGGGTGTGATAACATGAAAAGAGGGCTGCCTACTCTGGGGCAACTAACTCCTCATCGACTAGTCAAAGCCCTAATTAGCATAGAAAATGGGGACATTATAATTGCTTTTTTAAAACAAATTTGTACCTAAAAACGTTATACAGGGCTGGTTAGGCAGGGAATTTAATTATTGATACACAAGTGAATGGTGCTGGGTTGGAGGGCATGGGGGACCTGATGAGTTCCCTTTAAATCTGAATAGGTCCCTAAGGAGTCAGGTTTTGTAAATTTGAAAAAAAAAATATATGAGAAACTGCTGCTAAACTTTTAACCCCTCTAATATCCTGACAAAAAATAAATATGGTTAAAAAATTATGCAAATGTAGTAGAAACATGGAAAACATTATTTAATAATTATTTTGTGTGGTATAACTATCTGGTATAAGGGCATAAAAATTAAAGTTTGAAAATTGCCAAATTTTCTATATTTTCATAAATATACGCAAATCATATCAACCAAGATTTACCACTAAGAAGTACCACAAGTCACACACACACACAAAAAGAAAACCCTCTAAATCACTGAGATCTGTTGAAGTGTACCAGAGTTATTACCAAATAAAGTGACAATGGTTAGATTTCTAAAATTTGGACTGGTCATTAACCCCTTCATGACCCAGCCTATTTTGGCCTTAATGACCTTGCCATTTTTTGCAATTCTGACCAGTGTCCCTTTATGAGGTAATAACTCAGGAACGCTTCAACGGATCCTTGCGGTTCTGAGATTGTTTTTTCGTGACATATTGGGCTTCATGTTAGTGGTAAATTTAGGTCGATAATTTCTGAGTTTATTTGTGAAAAAAACGGAAATTTGGCGAAAAATTTGAAAATTTTGCAATTTTCACATTTTTAATTTTTATTCTGTTAAACCAGAGAGTTATGTGACACAAAATAGTTAATAAATAACATTTCCCACATGTCTACTTTATATCAGCACAATTTTGGAAACAAATTTTTTTTTTGCTAGGAAGTTATAAGGGTTAAAATTTGACCAGTGATTTCTCATTTTTACAACACAATTTACAAAACCATTTTTTTTAGGGACCACCTCACATTTGAAGTCAGTTTGAGGGTTCTATATGGCTGAAAATACCCAAAAGTGACACCATTCTAAAAACTGCACCCCTGAAGGTGCTCAAAACCACATTCAAGAAGTTTATTAACCCTTCAGGTGTTTCACAGCAGCAGAAGCAACATGGAGGGGAAAAATTAACATTTAACTTTTTAGTCACAAAAATGATCTTTTCGCAACAATTTTTTTATTTTCCCAAGGGTAAAAGGAGAAACTGGACCACGAATGTTGTTGTCCAATTAGTCCTGAGTACGCTGATACCTCATATGTGGGGGTAAACCACTGTTTGGGCGCACGGCAGGGCTCAGAAGGGAAGGAGCGCCATTTGACTTTTTGAATGAAAAATTGGCTCCAATCTTTAGCGGACACCATGTCGCGTTTGGAGAGCCCCCGTGTGCCTAAACATTGGAGCTCCCCCACAAGTGACCCCATTTTGGAAACTAGACCCCCCAAGGAACTTATCTAGAAGCATAGTGAGCACTTTAAACCCCCAGGTGCTTCACAAATTAATCCGTAAAAATGAAAAAGTACTTTTTTTTCACACAAAATTTCTTTTAGCCTCAATTTTTTCATTTTCACATGGGCAACAGGATAAAATGGATCCTAAAATTTGTTGGGCAATTTCTCCTGAGTACGCCGATACCTCATATGTGGGGGTAAACCACTGTTTGGGTGCACGGCAAGGCTCGGAAGGGAAGGCGCGCCGTTTGACTTTTTGAATGGAAAATTAGCTCCAATAGTTAGTGGACACCATGTCGCGTTTGGAGAGCCCCTGTGTGCCTAAACATTGGAGCTCCCCTACAAGTGACCCCATTTTGGAAACTAGACCCCCCAAGGAACTAATCTAGATGCATAGTGAGCACTTAAAACCCCCAGGTGCTTCACAGAAGTTTATAACGCAGAGCCATGAAAATAAAAAATTATTTTTCTTTCCTCGAAAATGATTTTTAGCCCGGAGTTTTTTATTTTCCCAAGGATAATAGGAGAAATTGGACCCCAAATGTTGTTGTCCAGTTTGTCCTGAGTACGATGATACCCCATATGTGGGGGTAAACCACTGTTTGGGCGCACGGCAGGGCTCGGAAGGGAAGGCACGCCATTTGGCTTTTTGAATGGAAAATTAGCTTCAATCATTAGCGGACACCATGTCGGGTTTGGAGAGCCCCTGTGTGCCTAAACATTGGAGCTCCCGCACAAGTGACCCCATTTTGGAAACTAGACCTCCCAAGGAACTAATCTAGATGTGTGGTGAGCACTTTGAACCCCCAAGTGCTTCACAGAAGTTTATAACGCAGAGCCATGAAAATAAAAAATTATTTTTCTTTCCTCAAAAATGATTTTTTAACCCACAATTTTTTATTTTCCCAAGGGTAACAGGAGAAATTGGACCCCAAAAGTTGTTGTGCAGTTTCTCCTGAGTACGCTGATACCCCATATGTGGGGGTAAACCACTGTTTTGGCACACGTTGGGGATCGGAAGGGAAGTAGTGACGTTTTGAAATGCAGACTTTAATGGAATGCTCTGCGGGCGTCACGTTGCGTTTGCAGAGCCCCTGATGTGCCTAAACAGTAGGAACTCCCCACAAGTGACCCCACTTTGGAAACTAGACCCCCAAGGGAACTTATCTAGATGTGTGGTGAGCACTTTGAACCCCCAAGTGCTTCACAGAAGTTTATAACGCAGAGCCGTGAAAATAATAAATGTTTCCTTTCCTCAAAAATATTTTTTTAGCCCAGAATTTTTTAATTTTCCCAAGGGTGACAGGAAAAATTTGACCCCAAAAGTTGTTGTCCAGTTTCTCCTGAGTACGCTGATACCCCATATGTGGGGGTAAACCACTGTTTGGGCACATGCCGGGGCTCGGAAGGGAAGTAGTGACGATTTGGAATGCAGACTTTGATGGAATGGTCTGCGGGAATCATGTTATGTTTGCAGAGCCCCTGATGTGCCTAAACAGTAGAAACCCCCCACAAGTGACCCCATTTTGGAAACTAGACCCCCCAAGGAACTTATCTAGATGTGTGGTGAGCACGTTCAACCCCCAAGTGCTTCACAGAAGTTTACAACGCAGAGCCGTGAAAATAAAAAATCATTTTTCTTTCCTCAAAAAAGATGTTTTAGCAAGCAATTGTTTATTTTCACAACGGTAACAGGAGAAATTGGACCCCAATATTTGTTGCCCAGTTTGTTGTGAGTACGCTGATACCTCATATGTGGGGGTAAACCACTGTTTGGGCGCACGTCAGGGCTCGGAAGGGAAGTAGTGACATTTGAAATGCAGACTTTGATGGAATGGTCTTCGGGCGTCACATTGCATTTGCAGAGCCCCTGATGTGCCTAAACAGTAGAAACACCCCACAAGTGACCCCATTTTGGAAACTAGACCCCAAAAGGATCTTATCTAGATGTGTGGTGAGCACTTTCAACCCCCAAGTGCTTCACATAAGTTTATAACGTAGAGCCGTGAAAATAAAAAATAATTGTTCTTTCCTCAAAAATTATGTTTTAGCAAGTCATTTTTTTATATTTACAAGGGTAACAGGAGAAATTGGACCCCAATAGTTGTTGCCCAGTTTGTCCTGAGTACGCTGGTATCCCATATGTGGGGGTAAACCACTGTTTGGGCGCACGTCGGGGCTTGGAAGGGAGGGCGCACCATTTGACTTTTTGAACGCAAGATTGGCTGGAATCAATGGTGGCGCCATGTTGCGTTTGGAGACCCCTGATGTGCCTAAACAGTGGAAACTCCTCAATTCTAACTTCAACACTAACCCCAACACACCCCTAACCCTAATCCCAACTGTAGCCATAACCCTAAAAACAACCCTAACCCCAACACACCCCTAACCACAACCCTAACCCTAACACACCCGTAACCCTAAATCCAACCCTAACCCTAATCCTAACCCCAACCCTACCCACAACTGTAACCCCAACACAACCCTAAGCCTATCCTTAACCCTAACCACAAGCCTAATCTTAACCCTATTTCTAACCCTAGCCCTAATTCCAACCCTAAGGGTACCGTCTCACATAACGATTTACCAACGATCATGACCAGCGATACGACCTGGCCGTGATCGTTGGAAAGTCGGTGTGGTCGCTGGGGAGCTGTCACACAGACCGCTCTCCAGCGACCAACGATGCCAAGGTCCCAGGTAAAAAAAACAAACCGTACATACTCACATTTCGGTGTCCTTCAGGTCCCTTGCTGTCTGCTTCCCGCTCTGACTGAGTGCCGCCGTACAGTGAGAGCAGAGCGCAGCGGTGACGTCACTGCTGTGCTGTGCTCTCACTTTCCAGCCGGCAGACAGTCAGAGCGGGAAGCAGACGGCAAGGGACCTGAAGGACACCGAAATGTGAGTATGTACGTTTTTTGTTTTTTTTACTTTTACGCTGGTAACCACGGTAAACATCGGGTTACTAAGCGCGGCCCTGCGCTTAGTAACCCGATGTTTACCCTGGTTACAAGCGAACGCATCGCTGGATCGCTGTCACAACGATCCAGCGAGGACAGCGGGAAATCCAGCGACGAAAGAAAGTTCCAAACGATCTGCTACGACATACGATTCTTAGCAGGGTCCCTGATCGCTGCTGCGTGTCAGACACAGCGATATCGTATGGATATCGCTGGAACGTCACGGATCGTACCGTCGTAGCGATCAAAGTGCCACTGTGAGACGGTACCCTAACTCTAATTCCAACCCTAACCCTAAGGCTATGTGCCCACTTTGCGGATTCGTGTGAGATTTTTCCGCACCATTTTTGAAAAATCCGCAGGTAAAAGGCACTGCGTTTTACCTACGGATTTACAGCGGATTTCCAGTGTTTTTTTGTGCGGATTTCACCTGCGGATTCCTATTGAGGAACAGGTGTAAAACGCTGCGGAATCCGCACAAAATTGACATGCTGCGGAAAATACAACACAGCGTTTCCGCACGGTATTTTCCGCACCATGGGCACAGCGGATTTGGTTTTCCATAGGTGTACATGGTACTGTAAACCTGATGGAAAACTGCTACGAATTTGCAGCGGCCAATCCGCTGCGGATCCGCGGCCAATCCGCTGCGGATCCGCGGCCAATCCGCTGCGGATCTGCGGCCAATCCGCTGCGGATCCGCGGCCAATCCGCTGCGGATTCGCAGCCAAATCCGCACTGTGTGCACATGCCCTAACCCTACCCCTAATTCTAACCCTAATTCTAACCCTAGTTCTAACCCTAACCCTAGTAGAAAAAAAATATATATATATTTTATTTATTTTTATTATTGTCCCTATGGGGGTGATAAAGGGGGGTCATTTACTATTTTTTTTATTTTGATCACTGTGATAGGCTATATCGCAGTGATCAAAATACATCTGAAACGAATCTGCCAGCCGGCAGATTCGGCGGGCGCAGTGCGCATGCGCCCGCCATTTTGGAAGATGGCGGCGCCCATGGAGAAGCCGGACGGACACCGGGAGGCCCGGTAAGTATGAAAGGGGGGTGATCGGATCACGGGGGGGGGGGACCGGAGCACAGGGAGGGGGGACCGGAGCACGGGGGGAGCGGACAGGAGGACGGAGGAGCGGACAGGACGACTTAGGGGGGCGGACCACGTAACGGAGCACTGGGGAGGAGATCGGTGGGTGTGGGGGGGGGGGACAGATTAGGTTTTCCAGCCATGGCCGATGATATTGCACCATCGGCCATGGCTGGATTGTAATATTTCACCGTTTTTTTGGGTGAAATATTACAAATCGCTCTGATTGGCAGTTTCACTTTCAACAGCCAATCAGAGCGATCGTAGCCACGAGGGGGTGAAGCCACCCCCCCTGGGCTGAAGCACCACTCCCCCTGTTCCTGGAGATCGGGTGAAATTGGAGTTAACCCTTTCACCCGATCTGCAGGAGCGCGATCCCTCCATGACGCATACGCTGCGTCACAGGTCGGATTGGCACCGACTTTCATGACGCAGCGTATGCGTCAAAGGTCGGGAAGGGGTTAAGGTCAAAATTGGCTCATTCACGAAGGGGTTAATGTACATGCAGCAATATGTTTACTCCACCCATGGTGCAGTACTCTACAAGTATCAATATAAGGATATGTGCGCCCATTTAGTAATTTCTTGCTGACATTTCTGCAAGGTTTCTGCATCTCTTGGCAGCAAAAAAGCTGTGGAAAATTCGGCTGCGTTTTTGCATGCGTTTTTTTCCTGTGCATTCAATGGGGCAAAAACGGACAAAGAATTGACATGCTGCGGATTTAAACGCACAGCAAATCCTGAAAGGAAAAATACTGACCATGTGCACAGCATTTCAGGATTCTCATTGACTTTGCTGGCATAAGGATTCCATAGCATTTTTGGGCCAATTCTGAGCGTGAAAAAAACGCATCATGTGCACACAGCCTAAAACCTCATATTACAAGTGTAAGGGTATGTTTCCACGTTCAGGAAACGCTGCGTTTGACACTGCGTTTTTCCGCAGCGTCAAAAACGCAGCGTCCAGATGTTACAGCATAGTGGAGGAGATTTCATGAAATCCCGACTCCACTATGCATTAAAAAACGCATGCGTTTTTGCCGCGAAAACGCACGCGCGGTGCGTTTTTTCAAAACGCAGCATGTTGCTACAATGAGCAAAACACGCAGGCAGACCGCAGGTGACCTGCAAGTGACCTCAGGTGCAGTTTTGGTCAGGATTTTACTTGCATAAAATCCTGACCAAAGCCTGAAGCAACCCTGAACGTGGACACATACCCTTAGCCTATTTAGACATCTTATGCAGATCTTTTTGTAACGTTTTCCTTGGTGTGATCTGAGCTCAGAACCCCAGCACTGCCTGCAACCCAATATTTATATATACAACTATAGAGAAATGAGGAGTATTTGGCAAATGGAACAAAAATTTTGCTAAAAATATCTTAAATTTATAAATATACATGTCTTGACAACATCACGAAAAGGAAATATACAGGGAAGAAGAAAACAAAAAGTAAATGAAAAAATTGTTAAAAGGTATCAGAAGCCCAAGTGGTATATAGATGGATGTGTACAGGGGCATGAGTAAATGTGTGGGGCCGTCAATAGGTATAACTGACCCGAGTTATCACAAGAAATACATTGTAGAAGTGAAGCCAGGATGTAAGATATACAGAACCGGACCATAGGGTGTGTGGAGCCCAGAAACTAACAGTAAAGTGCTGTACTGTCAGCCAGACTCAGAGTAAGAAATGTCAGAACTAGGGCAGTGATCATTGAAGGCGGACATATGAATAGTGGAAAAAAAGCACAACATTGTAAACCTCAGGCAAAAAAAAAGTGTGTGTGTGGTGTCCGGCCACGGTGGATACATCAGTGATGCAAAATCACCACCATAATAAATAATGGAAATACAGTAGATGATCGGCATCTACAGCTGACAATATCAGGATATAGAAATTATATGCAACGGGACAAATTCCTAGTCATATGAACCAGTAGGAAGGTGCTAAAGATGTGCACCCCATCATGGTGTCTACACTGTTGCCACACAGCAACCAGACAGTGACGTCACGGAAAGGGAGAAGGAAAAATTAATTAAGACTAGAGATGAGCGAATTTGATCAGGTACCTGCTTATTCGGCAAGCCATAGCGCTTACCGAATAAGCTGCAGAGGGAACCCGAATACCTGGAGCATGCTGGATGATCAGCTGTTCGGCTCCGCAGCTGCATGTGTCGCGGCTGTGTCACAGCACATGCATGGACAGCCTATGTGTTGGGCTCTCCATGCATGTGCTGTGACTGACACAGCCGAACAGCTGATCCCCCGCTCCAGGTATCCGGGTTTGCTTCTGCAGCTTATTCGGTAAGCGCTATGGCTTGCCGAATAAGCAGGGACCTGATCAAATTCGCTCATCTCTAATAAAGACCACAACAAGAATGTTGATTCCCTGTCGGATGGCGCTGTAGACAAATACTACTCATCATTCAGATTGCAGCCTCTAGAAGTAAAAGTCGTGGAGTTATGGAAATCACAGGATGGAAACATGTTACTGATATGAAAATGTTGTTTCCATTTTCTCATCATTTGCATAACATCTTGATTTATTCAGTATGGAGTAGGAGCCACGTGCAGAAATCCCGGCACTTACAGCCTTTGCTGCTATCAGTCAGGTTATTAATGGTTGTCTGAGGAATGTTTTGCCGCACTGAATTCATTTGGGCAAATCATCAAGATCCTCTGCTCTCAGCTCCTTCTATAATTGCCAACTGATAATGTCCCAGATGTGCTCGATGGGAGACAAGTCTTGAGATGCTGCAGGACATGGTAGCAAGTTTAGGCCACGCAGGCTGCTCACAGGAACACCCAACATGCAGCCTGGCATTATCATCTTCAAAAAACGGCGCCTGGCCACTTTGGAGAAAGAGCCGCAACACTGATTCCACCACCAAATCAATGTACTGCTGAACTGTTAGTGCACCTGGACTGAAGATTACAAGGGTCAAACTACTGTACATCATGCCACCTCCAGGGCTGTGGAGTTGGTAAGCCAAGCCTCTGATTCCTTAATTTCCCTGACTCCCGATTCCACAGGACTGCCTCACTACTGAGCATGTACATAAAATGCAGCACAGATTCACCTAAGCTAAAAGCCTAAATCCTTACATCACGAATAGAACAGACATTTATAGGACATTTTATAACTTTACCAAATTATGAAAAAAATTACAGCACATACATTGGGTACAGTAGTACAATGCAGTATTATATATTTTCGGAGTCGGTCCATTTATACCGACTCCACCAAAATGGACACCGACTCCAGAGCCCTGCGACCCCACATTATTCCAGTAGTAGAACTGGTGTGGCATTCCATCGAGAAGGCCTCTTCATGGCGTTGTTGCCCATGTAATAATAATAATCTTTATTTTTATATAGCGCTAACATATCGCAGCGCTTTACAGTTTGTACACATTATCATCGCTGTCTCCGATGGGGCTCACAATCTAAATTCCCCATCAGTATGTCTTTGGAATGTGGGAGGAAACCGGAGTGCCCGGAGGAAACCCACGCAAACACGGAGAGAACATACAAACTCTTTGCAGATGTTGTCCAAGGTGGGATTAGAACCAGCTGCAAGGCTGCTGTGCTAACCACTGCGCCACTGTGCTGCCCATGTGGTCCCCAAACCAATCTCCGGCTAGCATTTTATCCAAGACAAAATGAATTTCATGTCTGAAAAGGACAGGCCACCATTCCAGCCTCCAATGCTGTCTTGCACTGCCACACGATGTCCTCTGAGAGTGGTGGCTAGTGTTCAATGAAGAGGCTGTCATAACGGAACATCACATTGGTCCTATTCCTAGGACTATTGCACGTGATGGAACAAAGTACAGCAGTCGAACTTCTATAGTCTTCATTCCAGGTACACCAACATCTCGGTGATACATTGGTTTGTTGGTGAAACCAGAGGCTGTTTCCCTAAAGAGTCCCTGGAGACGTTTTTCAGCACAACAACTCCAGGCCAAACGTTTCTTGTGCTTCCATGAGCAGCATGCATGGCCTAAACATACTACCATGGCCTACAGCGGTCTCTGGATTTGTCTTCCATCAAGCACATTATTGGTCAGCAATCGAAGAGGAGCTGCCAGCAGCAGATCGCGATGATTTGCCCAAGTGCATTCAGCATGGCAGAATATTCCTCAGAAAACCATGAAAGAGGTGGTCCACTACAAGGTATAATGTGCTCGTCGATTTAAACCTTTTAACTAAGTATTTTGGTAAATACATTATGTTGCCATATTTTCCAATGAGTGGCACCATCGTTGCTTGCTCAGTCCCGATGACGTGACCCCTGGCTGCTGCCGCCGCTGACTTCCGCTGATGTTACATCAACTTCCGGAATCCCCTTGCATCATCGAGGCATGATCCAGTCGCACGCACTGCCCCTGATAGACTAGGCTGTGGGCGGTGTTTCATAGCAAATACAGCCCTGTATCAAGAGCTTGCAGCCAAATAAAGCAGAGGAAAGAGAAAAAGCGAGTGGTGGATACTAGGCTGTGAAGTGCAATGAAACGCCTCCCACAGCCCAGTCAATCAGGGGGAGTGCGTGCGACTGTGTCATGGAAGTTGACGGGACATCAGCGGATGTCAGCGGCGGCTGCAGCAGAGGTTGGCATGATCGGCACTGAGCAAGCAATGATAGCGTCGCACACAGGCACATATGGCAACATAAGCAATTGACAAAAATACTTGTTGAAAAGATTTCAATCGATGAGCGAATTATACATTGTAGTGGGCTACTTTCACTGAGGTTATTAAATAGATGGTCAAGACTTGCAAGCGCGGTGATTTCTGCACGTGGCTCACACACCATACTGAAGATGTTATGCAAATGAAGGAAAAATGGAAATTAGATTTGAGTATCATTAACTTGGTTATGCATCCTGTGATTTCCATAACTCCACGACATTCCCTTCTTGGTGCTGTATTCTCAAGGAGCCTGTGTATACTGAATCATCCCAAAGGGAATAGACATTTTTATCATGGTCTTTACACATTTTTCCTTCTCTATTTCTTCGACGTCACTGCCTGGATGTTATGTGGCACCAGTGAAGACACCATGATGGGGTGCACATCTTTAGCACATTCCTACAGGTTCATAGGACTAGGAATGTGCTGTTGTATAAAACTTCTACATCCTGATCTTCTCACTATCAGCTGTAGGTGCCGACCATCTACTGTAATCACAACATTAGGGTGGTGATTGCACATCACTTATGTGTCCCTCAGGACTGTGGAGTCAGTAGGCCAAACGTCCGACTCCCCAGCACTAGTCACTACTGAGCATGTGCATGAAGTGCATTACAGATTCATCTCAGCTAAACGCCTAGATCCTTAGATCAGGAACAGAACAGACATTTATAGGACATGTCATAAATTTGCCAAATTCTTATAAAAACATTTACAGCACATTCTGCATTGTACTACTGTGCCCAATTATATATTTTAGGAGTGGGACCCTTTTTATACTGACTACACCAAAATAGACACCAACTCCATGACTCCACAGCCTGTGTGTCCACGATGGCCTGACACCACACACCCACTGAGGATTTTCCCTACAGTGCTTTCATCCACTATTTATAAGTCCTCCTCCTATAATTTCTGACTTCCCGATTATCTGACCTAATTCTGACATTTCTGCTGATAGTCTCTGGGCTCCGCACACATTTTGGGCAAGCACTGTATTTCTTACATCCTGGCATCAGTTCTTCCCTTCTACAATGTATTTCTTCTTGTGATAACTCACGTCCGGCTATCCCTAGTGCTACCCCCATACATGTACTGATGCCAACAGTACACATCCATGTATACAGCCTTTAGTCTTCTGATACCCTTTTGTATTTGTTTGTTCCATAAATGTTTTTAGCACATTTTGTGTTAGAACTATCGGCTGCCATCACTCTATAGCTGACACATAACGGACCCCACCATCACTGGGCCCCTCTGCTATAGTTTCCCTCAGTAACGCATAGGATCAGAGACCTCAGGCGGAGATCATCTGCACTGGTAGTGAATTGTAGAAACAGTGATACAATCTGACAGCAAACAGAGTTCCTGACAACAGGGAGGAAAAACACGTCCTACACGCTACATAAAGAGGGTGAATCCTGGAGGAAAAGGAATAACGGGAACAAAATTAGTACTGAGGGATCGTTATTCATCTTGGGGCAAGAGGGTTATCGGGGTGCGCTCAATATCGGGAAGTCCCATTACTATGGGGTGCGCTCATTACTGGGGTGTCCTGTTATGGGGTGTGCTCATTACTGGGAGGTCCCGTTATTATGGGGAGTACTCATTACTGGGAGGTCCTGTTATGGGGTGCGCTCATTACTGGGGTGTCCTGTTATGGGGTGCGCTCATTACTGGGAGGTCCTGTTATTATGGGGTGCGCTCATTACTGGGAGGTCCTGTTATTATGGGGTGCGCTCATTACTGGGAGGTCCTGTTATTATGGGGTGCGCTCATTACTGGGAGGTCGTTATTATGGGGTGCGCTCATTACTGGGAGGTCCTGTTATGGGTTGCGCTCATTACTGGGAGGTCCTGTTATGGGGTGCGCTCATTACTGGGAGGTCCTGTTATTATGGGGTGTGCTCATTACTGGGAGGTCCTGTTATTATGGGGTGCGCTCATTACTGGGAGGTCCTGTTATTATGGGGTGCGCTCATTACTGGGAGGTCCTGTTATTATGGGGTGCGCTCATTACTGGGAGGTCCCGTTATTATGGGGTGCGCTCATTACGGGGAGGTCATGTTATTATGGGGTGCGCTCATTACGGGGAGATCCTGTTATGGGGTGCACTCATAATGGGGAGGTCATGTTATTATGGGGTGCGCTCATTACTGGGAGGACCTGTTATTATGGGGTGCACTCATAATGGGGAGGTTATGTTATTATGGGGTGCGCTCATTACTGGGAGGTCATGTTATTATGGGGTGCGCTCATTACTGGGAGGTCCTGTTATGGGTTGCGCTCATTACTGGGAGGTCCTGTTATGGGGTGCGCTCATTACTGGGAGGTCCTGTTATTATGGGGTGCGCTCATTACTGGGAGGTCCTGTTATTATGGGGTGCGCTCATTACTGGGAGGTCCTGTTATGGGGTGCGCTCATTACTGGGAGGTCCTGTTATTATGGGGTGCGCTCATTACTGGGAGGTCCTGTTATTATGGGGTGCGCTCATTACTGGGAGGTCCCGTTATTATGGGGTGCGCTCATTACGGGGAGGTCATGTTATTATGGGGTGCGCTCATTACGGGGAGATCCTGTTATGGGGTGCGCTCAATACTGGGAGGTCATGTTATTATGGGGTGCGCTCATTACTGGGAGGTCCCGTTATTATGGGGTGCGCTCATTACGGGGAGGTCATGTTATTATGGGGTGCGCTCATTACGGGGAGATCCTGTTATGGGGTGCACTCATAATGGGGAGGTTATGTTATTATGGGGTGCGCTCATTACTGGGAGGTCATGTTATTATGGGGTGCGCTCATTACTGGGAGGTCCTGTTATGGGTTGCGCTCATTACTGGGAGGTCCTGTTATGGGGTGCGCTCATTACTGGGAGGTCCTGTTATTATGGGGTGCGCTCATTACTGGGAGGTCCTGTTATTATGGGGTGCGCTCATTACTGGGAGGTCCTGTTATGGGGTGCGCTCATTACTGGGAGGTCCTGTTATTATGGGGTGCGCTCATTACTGGGAGGTCCTGTTATTATGGGGTGCGCTCATTACTGGGAGGTCCCGTTATTATGGGGTGCGCTCATTACGGGGAGGTCATGTTATTATGGGGTGCGCTCATTACGGGGAGATCCTGTTATGGGGTGCGCTCAATACTGGGAGGTCATGTTATTATGGGGTGCGCTCATTACTGGGAGGACCTGTTATTATGGGGTGCACTCATAATGGGGAGGTCATGTTATTATGGGGTGCGCTCATTACTGGGAGGCCATGTTATTATGGGGTGCGCTCATTACTGGGAGGACCTGTTATTATGGGGTGCGCTCATTACTGGGAGGCCATGTTATTATGGGGTGCGCTCATTACTGGGAGGCCATGTTATTATGGGGTGCGCTCATTACTGGGAGGACATGTTATTATGGGGTGCGCTCATTACTGGGAGGCCATGTTATTATGGGGTGCGCTCATTACTGGGAGGACCTGTTATTATGGGGTGCGCTCATTACGGGGAGGTCATGTTATTATGGGGTGCGCTCATTACGGGGAGGTCATGTTATGGGGTGCACTCATAATGGGGAGGTCATGTTATTATGGGGTGCGCTCATTACTGGGAGGACCTGTTATTATGGGGTGCACTCATAATGGGGAGGTCATGTTATTATGGGGTGCGCTCATTACTGGGAGGTCATGTTATTATGGGGTGCGCTCATTACTGGGAGGCCATGTTATTATGGGGTGCGCTCATTACTGGGAGGTCCTGTTATTATGGGGTGCGCTCATTACTGGGAGGTCCTGTTATTATGGGGTGCGCTCATTACTGGGAGGTCCTGTTATTATGGGGTGCGCTCATTACTGGGAGGTCCTGTTATTATGGGGTGCGCTCATTACTGGGAGGTCCTGTTATTATGGGGTGCGCTCATTACTGGGAGGACCTGTTATTATGGGGTGCGCTCATTACTGGGAGGTCCTGTTATTATGGGGTGCGCTCATTACTGGGAGGCCATGTTATTATGGGGTGCGCTCATTACTGGGAGGTCCTTTTATTATGGGGTGCGCTCATTACTGGGAGGTCCCGTTATTATGGGGTGCGCTCATTACTGGGAGGTCCTGTTATTATGGGGTGCGCTCAATACTGGGAGGACCTGTTATTATGGGGTGTGCTCATTACTGGGAGGACCTGTTATTATGGGGTGCGCTCATTACTGGGAGGACCTGTTATTATGGGGTGCGCTCAATACTGGGAGGACCTGTTATTATGGGGTGTGCTCATTACTGGGAGGACCTGTTATTATGGGGTGCGCTCATTACTGGGAGGACCTGTTATTATGGGGTGCGCTCATTACTGGGAGGACCTGTTATTATGGGGTGCGCTCATTACTGGGAGGACCTGTTATTATGGGGTGCGCTCATTACTGGGAGGTCCTGTTATTATGGGGTGCGCTCATTACTGGGAGGTCCTGTTATTATGGGGTGCGCTCATTACAGGGAGGTCCTGTTATTATGGGGTGCGCTCATTACAGGGAGGTCCTGTTATTATGGGGTGCGCTCATTACTGGGAGGACCTGTTATTATGGGGTGCGCTCATTACTGGGAGGTCCTGTTATTATGGGGTGCGCTCATTACTGGGAGGTCCTGTTATTATGGGGTGCGCTCATTACGGGGAGGTCCTGTTATTATGGGGTGCGCTCATTACTGGAATGCACTCATTTTTGGGATGAAATATAAATCACTGGGGGATAATGGAAGATGAGGACTGTGGGTCGCACACTGGGTGAATCCACGGGAGGCGTAGCCCACAAATGTCTGGCCTCGATGGTGGTCAAGGCCTGTGTGGTAAAGGTGCAGCCTCGGTGTTTCCTGCTGGGCGCTGCAGGAGGAGGTGAGGGGGAGTCCGGGCTGGGGGCTCACCTTCTCTCGCTGACCGTCCCGCTGTGTCCAGGCCCTGAGCTGGGAGACGCTCTCTAATCCATACAGGGCGAGGGAAGGGTCGGTACCGGGAGACCGGGGAGGAAACGCGGACACGGCAAACACTAAAGAGAATGAAGAGCCGGCGGGGCTACCGGAAGTGACGTCACCCGGCTCTGCAGCGGCGGAGAGGCGGGGAACCCACACCGCCGGTCAGGAGAAGAAACTCCGCCCACAAGAAGCCACGCCCATCCACAGTTACACAGCGCAGCGCACGCTGCACACAATGTAACGTCGCTACACGGCCAACACCTGACCCTGAGCGCTGCACCGTCGGCACCGAGAGGTAAATGCTGCTCCTACGCTGTGTATATATAGTGGTGCTGTCTGTGCGCTATATACACTGCTCAAAAAAATAAAGGGAACGCTATCCTAGATATCACTGGATGAAATATTCCAGTTGTAAATCTTTATTCATTACATAGTGGAATGTGTTAAGAACAATAAAACCTAAAAATGATCAACGTAAATCTCAACTAATATCCCACTGAGGTCTGGAGTTGGAATGATGCTCAAAATCAAAGTGGAAAATGAAGTTACAGGCTGATCCAACTTCAGTGGATATGCCTCACGAGAAGGAAATGATGCTCAGTAGTGTGTGTGGCTTCCACGTGCCTGTATGACCTCCCTACAAGGGCCTGGGCATGCTCCTGATGAGGCGGCAGATGTTCTCCTGAGGGATCTCCTCCCAGACCTGGACTAAAGCATCCGCCAACTCCTGGACAGTCTGTGGTGCAACGTAATGTTGGCGGATGGTGCAAGACATGATGTCCCAAATGTGTTCAATCGGATTCAAGTCTGGGGAACGGGCGGGCCAGTCCATAGCTTCACTTCCTTCATCTTGCAGGAATTGCTGACATGCTCCAGCCACATGGGGTCTGGCATTGTCTTGCATTAGGAGGAACCCAGGGCCAACCGCACCAGCATATGGTCTCACAATGGGTCTGAGGATCTCATCTCTGTACCTAATGGCAATCAGGCTACCTCTGGTGAGCACATGGAGGGCTGTGCGGCCCTCCAAAGAAATGCCACCCCACACCATTACTGACTCACTGCCAAACTGGTCACGCTGAAGGAGGTTGCAGGCAGCAGATCACTCTCCACGGCGTCTCCAGACTCTTGTCACTTCTGTCACATGTGCTCAGTGTGAACCTGCTTTCATCTGTGAAGAGCACAGGACGCCAGTGGCGAATTTGCCAATCCTGGTGTTCTGTGGCAAATGCAAAGAATCCTGCACCGTGTCTGGCTGTGAGCACAACCCCCATCTGTGGACGTCGGGCACTCAGACCATCCTCATGGAGTCGGTTTCTAACTGTTTGTGCAGACACACACACATTTGTTGCCTGCTGGAGGTCATTTTGCAGGGCTCTGGCAGTGCTTCTCCTGTTCCTCCTTGCACAAAAGCTGAGGTAGCGGTCCTGCTGCTAGGTTGTTGCCCTCCTATGACCCCCTCCACATCTCCTGGTGTACTGCCCTGTCTCCTGGTAGCGCCTGCAGCCTCTGGACACTACACTGACCGACACAGCAAACCTTCTTGCCACAGCTCGCATTGATGTGCCATCCTGGATGAGCTGCACTACCTGAGCCACTTGTGTGGGTTGTAGAATCCGTCTCTTGCTACGAGTGAGAAAGCACAACCAGCATTCAAGTGACCAAAACATCAGCCAGAAAGCATTGGTACTGAGATGTGGTCTGTGGTCCCCACCTGCAGAACCACTCCTTTATTGAGTGTGTTTTGATAATTGATGATGCCGCCGGATTCTTTTTTTTTCTCATAGACTTGTATTAGCGACTGTGATGGATGGCCTCACATTTCATCCGTCGTTCACCGGATCCATCGAAAATTGTTGATCCGGCTGCCGGAGACGACAGACAAAGTAACTTTTTTTGGCGACGGATCCGGCACCGTCCGTTGTTTGCTAGAATGGAAGCCTATGGGGTGCAGGAGGAAAACTGCCATCAAAACGCGCGTCAAGGGGTACGTTGAACAGAACTGAACTCTGGGTATTTATATTTATCTGTGGTTTTTACTTTTGCTGCTATAATTAGTTCCCTTGATCTTTGATATGCATGACACTGTCCCCGATTGCCCTTTATGGGATTATGCACGTTATACTTTATTACACGTTTTTTTTTTCCTGAGACCAGTCAGGGAGAGAGGAACTCCCAGATATATGTGTGTGATGTATTAAGTATCTTCTGTCTGTCTTGAGACTCTTTTGGCTTTGAGCACCATGCACTTTACTCTGTATTTACCTATATGCAATATTAAACTGTGCAGATGATATTAAATTCTTTATCTTGGATGTAATACATGTGGCATATTTATACCTAGGATACTGTCATCATATGTTCCGTCCAATGTATGTTTCTTTCCATCCTGTTTTTTTCAGTTTGCTCTTATCTCCTTAAAGCATTTTAAAATTTGTATTTTCAATAAAATGGTATGTCACTCTCCATAAGGAGAAACGTTACCCCTTAGACCCCAGTCCAGAGCCTCTCACCTAGCCAAATTAGTTCTCATGCTTCGCACTGACGAGGGCCAACAGCCCAAAACACCGTGTCTGCGAATTGAGATTCTGATTTGGCTTTTATCCTAAGTCATATTGCACGACTCGTTAAAGGGTTGATTGTGACTTGTAGGATCGCTACTTCCAACAGGTGGCACTATAGAGTTAAGTCCTCTTTTTCTCAGAAGAGGCAATTTGCATATTTTCAATAAAGACATTATTGATTCTTTACATTGTGTTGGGGGACTTTTGTTGCTAGTTTACAGATTTTGCAGCCAGCCACAGAGTCTACCAGCCACAGAGCCAGGCCAGCCAGCCACAGAGCCTACCAGCCACAGAGCCAGGCCAGCCAGCGGAAGCCAGGCTACCAGCCACAGAGCCGGGCCAGCCAGCGGGAGCCAGGCCAGCCAGCCACAGAGCCGGGCCAGCCACAGAGCCGGGCCAGCTAGCCACAGAGCCGGGCCAGCCACAGAGCCAGACCAGCCAGCCACAGAGCCAACCAGCCACAGATCCAGGCGCGGAAGCCAGGCCACCAGCCACAGAGCCTACCAGCCACAGAGCCAGGCCAGCCAGCCATCAGAAGGCAGGCTACCAGCCACAGAGCCAGGCCAGCCAGCCACAGAGTCTACCAGCCAGAGAGCCGGGCCAGCCAGCGGAAGCCAGGCTACCAGCCACAGAGCCAGGCCAGCCAGCGGAAGCCAGGCTACCAGCCACAGAGCCACGCCAGCCAGCCACAGAGCCTGGCCAGCCAGCGGAAGCCAGGCTACCAGCCACAGAGCCAGGCTAGCCAGCCAGCGGAAGCCAGGCCACCAGACACAGAGCCAGGCCAGCCAGCAGAAGCCAGGCTACCAGCCATAGAGCCAGGCCAGCCAGACAGCGGAAGCCAGGCTACCAGCCACAGAGCTAGGCCAGCTAGCCACAGAGCCTACCAGCCACAGAGCCAAGGCAGCCAGCGGAAGCCAGACCACCAGCCACAGAGCCAGGCCAACCAGCGGAAGCCAGGCTTCCAGCCACAGAGCTAGGCCAGCCAGCCACAGAGCCTACCAGCCACAGAGCCAAGCCAGCCAGCGGAAGCCAGGCCACCAGCCACGGAGCCAGGCCAGCCAGCGGAAGCCAGGCTACCAGCCACAGAGCCAGGCCAGCCAGCCACAGAGCCTACCAGCCACAGAGCCAGGCCAGCCAGCGGAAGCCAGGCTACCAGCCACAGAGCCAGGCCAGCCAGCCACAGAGCCTACCAGCCACAGAGCCGGGCCAACCAGCGGAAGCCAGGCTACCAGCCACAGAGCCAGGCCAGCCAGCCACAGAGCCAGGCTAGCCAGCGGAAGCCAGGCTACCAGCCACAGAGCCAGGCCAGCCAGCCAGCGGAAGCCAGGCTACCAGCTATAGAGCCTACCAGCCACAGAGCCAGGCTGCCAGCCATCGGAAGCCAGGCTACCAGCCACAGAGCCAGGCCAGCCAGCCACAGAGTCTACCAGCCACAGAGCCAGGCCAGCCAGCCAGCGGAAGCCAGGCTACCAGCCACAGAGCCAGGCCAGCCAGCCAGCGGAAGCCAGGCTACCAGCCACAGAGCCAGGCCAGCCAGCCACAGAGTCTACCAGCCACAGAGCCAGGCCAGCCAGCCAGCGGAAGCCAGGCTACCAGCCACAGAGCCAGGCCAGCCAGCCACAGAGCCAGGCTAGCCAGCGGAAGCCAGGCTACCAGCCACAGAGCCAGGCCAGCCAGCCACAGAGTCTACCAGCCACAGAGCCAGGCCAGCCAGCCAGCGGAAGCCAGGCTACCAGCCACAGAGCCAGGCCAGCCAGCCACAGAGCCAGGCTAGCCAGCGGAAGCCAGGCTACCAGCCACAGAGCCAGGCTGCCAGCCATCGGAAGCCAGGCTACCAGCCACAGAGCCAGGCCAGCCAGCCACAGAGTCTACCAGCCACAGAGCCAGGCCAGCCAGCCAGCGGAAGCCAGGCTACCAGCCACAGAGCCAGGCCAGCCAGCCAGCGGAAGCCAGGCTACCAGCCACAGAGCCAGGCCAGCCAGCCACAGAGTCTACCAGCCACAGAGCCAGGCCAGCCAGCCAGCGGAAGCCAGGCTACCAGCCACAGAGCCAGGCCAGCCAGCCAGCGGAAGCCAGGCTACCAGCGACAGAGCCAGGGCAGCCAGCCACAGAGCCTACCAGCCACAGAGCCAGGCCAGCTAGCCAGCGGAAGCCCGGCTACCAGCCACAGAGCCAGGCCAGCCAGCCGCAGAGCCTACCAGCCACAGAGCCAGGCCAGCTGGTCTCTATATGTCTTCTTCTGGGAGCCCTCCCTCACATCGTCAGCGCAGTGAGGTAAATATATATATTTTTTCTTTTTGGTGATGTTAACATTTTTGTACAGATAACATTATGCATTAATTCTTGTTTAACAGGAAGCTGCAGCATCAGAGGTGCTTCCAGAAGGAGACGGACGGGATGGAGAAAGACCTGGAGCGGGCTCGCATTTTCTAAGTTTTTTACATTCATCGCAGAAACAGATCATCACAGTACACACAACACATAAAAACAGATTCACAGGACATCACAGAACACACAACACATAAGCCTACATCCAAGCACGTTTTTTTTTTTTTCTTTTTTTTTAGTCTTCCGATTCTGGAGCTCAACCTAGAGGTCCTCAAAGCGCCTCCCGGGGTCGTCGGTGTGAGCGTCGGGGCGGTCGCCATCGAGTAAGTACTTTTTTTTTATTTTTTCAATTCATGTTGATGATTTGAGTGTAATGTTTTTGTTTTTTATCTTTTTTAACAGGCTTCACAGCGTGCTCCGGACTCTGACGATGATGAGGCCGGTCTAGACATCAATCTCCTTATCGATTTAGTCCAAGTGCGGGAGCCGCTGTGGAACATGAGGAACCGCCGCCACGCTGATCAAGGTGTGACCCGTGTGCTCTGGGAGAAAGTTTGCCACAAACTTGTGGAACATTGGGAGGACCTTGATGTTCGGGCCCAGAATCAAGCACGTAAGTATTCACAGTTCAGTAACTTATGTTGCAGGATGTAATGTGTTGTATACTAACCAATTTGTGCTTTCACTTTACAGTGGACAGAGTTACCAAGCGGTGGCGGTCACTCAGGGATCGCTTCAAGAAGTAGTTCAACAAGGAGATGCAGGCCCCGAGTGGATCGGGAGGACGCAGGAGCACATACAAGTATGCTACAGTCCTGTCGTTCCTCCGGTCAACTATGGTGAGCAGAAGGTAAATATTCCCCACCCCATTTACTAAGTAAAAATATTTACATGTGTAACCTTATTTTTGGTTTCAGCCAGGACCAAGCAATAACAATTTATTAATTAAATTTTTTTTCTTTGTTCCACAGCACCGTCTGCAGCACTTGGGAGCCTGCAGAGTTGAACCGTTCTGGAGCGATCCCACAGGAGTCCACCACTGGGGACCACTTCGACAGACCCGACCCATCTGCACCTTCCCTCACATCTGGTCCCTCGGTCCGATCCACCAGCGCTGGAGCATAGTGGCAGACTTCGTTAAATGAAGCTGCTGATGAGGATGTAGCTTTTCCTTTACCCCACCCCTCTGACAGACACTGCTGCCACCTCTAGAACACCTGTGGGTTCTGGGCGGCAGTGCCAGAGGGGTCAGGAAAAGAGCTATGCGCCCAAGTTCTTGCATCTAAATGCATCCTTCCAGAACTCGCTGAACCTGTTGTCTGAGCAAATCACTGCAGGATTTAACCTCATGAACAACAATATTTTTGAATTGAGCACGCATCTGGATAGGATGCATTTAGATGCAAGTAAATCCCCCAATCATTCCTTTTACCAGGCAGTAGTCGAGTGCATAGACAAGCTATCTCCTTACCAGCAGATGCATGTAATGCAAGCCTGTCAGTTTGCTCTAGCATAGGTTAGCTCCCAAGCCCCTCCACCCGCCCCGGTAGTTCCTCCCGCACCTGCCCCCTCCTCCAGCCATTGTCCCGCACCAGTTCCCAACCACATCATCTGTGCCTCCACTCCCTGCCCAGTCAGTGCTCCCTGCCCAACCTGTACTCCCTGCCGACTTCCACCAGTCTCGTTCCACACCCTTCATGCTCCAAATACAACCCTGTTCTCCACCCACCACCTCTTCTGTCTCCCAATCCCTCCACTCCACCTCTCAAACTGTACCAAATCCCATCCCTACTCCCGTTTTTTTGTCCACCCATCTTCTTGCTTTCCCCACCCCTTCACCTTGTGTTTCCGATTTGTCACCACCGCAATCTACTCTCCATACTCCCACTGTCGAAGTGGTTTGATCTGTCAGCCCCTCCAGTACTATCTCCACCTCACACTACTTTAATTTATAAAATGTTGTGAAGGAAATAAAAATATATATTTTTATAAAAAGCTTTATTGTCTTTCATTTATTTAATGATAAGGTAAAATACTTTGGGTAACAAGGTCCAATACTTTGGGTAACAAGGTCCAATACTTTGGGTAACAAGGTCCAATACTTTGGGTAACAAGGTCCAATACTTTGGTTAATAGAAAAAAATCATGGTGTTATCACAAATATGAAAACTGCAATAATGTTTGTACTTCAACATATATCAAAAGACAACGCTATCAAACCTTCTCATCCTGCCAGTCTTCTCTTCCTTGAGGTGAAATAAAGTACTCTGCAAATTTGTGCATCATTCTTGAAACTGACACAGGACTTCGAAAAGTAATATGATAATCATACAAGGAGGTTTCAACGAAGTTGTCATCCATGGCAATCTGTTCCTTGGATAATATGAAATTATGCAGGACCACGCAAGCTTTCACCAAGAAAGTGAGAATGGCCAAAAATGCACTCCACCAGTCTTCGCGCTCATGTTAAGCGGTAATTGAAAACTTTTTGTTGGCGTCAAGCCACTACTTGTGTTTGGCTTCAGCAGGTGTTCAGAGAGTTGAAACGCTTCATCTCCAACACATACAAACGGCATTTGTGGCGCAGAGGTTTCAGGAAGTGGTCTTGGTGGTGGAAATTGGAAGCTGTTTCCATATAAATGATGCCCCATTGCAGACAATTTGAAAACTTGAGAGTCATTGGAGTGGCCATAGGCCCCAATATTGACCGCTATAAATTTGTATTGTGCGTCTGCAATGGCCAAGAGCATGATGGAGAAATATTTCTTGTTTTTGATTCTTATTGAAATATTCAGAGCCAGATGCAGCAGGTTTGACGATACGAATGTTTCCCGTCCACTGCACCCAAGCAATTTGGAAACTGACAAATTTTTAGAAAGTTTTCTGCTATGTCCAGCCAACTCTCCGTTGTGCGATATATTCTTCATGTAAACAGTCCCACAATGCGCGGCAGGTGTGTTTAACAATCCCCGATATGTTGGAAATCCTGAGTCTGAATTGAAAATGGAGTGAGGAAAGGGATTCGCCAGTTGCAAGGAATCTGTTAAAAAAGGCAAGGCAATAATTAATACAAACTACCAGCAACAACATTACAGTTATAAGTCAGCTTTAAGGGTATGTTTCCACGGTCAGGAAACGCTGCTTGTTTGACGCTGCGCAGAGCTGCAGCGTCAAACAAGCAGCGTCCAGATGTTCCAGCATAGTGGAGGGGATTTTATGAAATCCCGTCTCCACTATGCGTGGAAACCCGCACGCGGCGGCCCTGCGACTATGGATATGCTGCGCGTCTTTTCAGATCGCAGCATGTCCGTACACCTTGCGGGGATGCAGCGTCCCCGCAAGGCATATCACAGGGCGCTATGGGAGAGAGCGATCATCCCGGATGTGAAGATTTAACACATCCGGCATGATCGCATCCCAGAAAGGGGGCGGGGCTTCGCCGCTGCGGCGATACTGCCGGCCATCCTGACAGTGGAAACATATCCTGACAGGAGGAGATACAATAAAAATGGCTTACCGAAGAGTAACCATCAAACGCTCCACCGGTGAAATTGAGAAGCGGCAATTTCTATGGATGAGATGTCCAATACATTCCACCAAAAAATCAAAGTTCTCCACTTTAATATGAAAGTAGTTAAAAAACTTATCGAGGTTTCCTCGCAACTCCATATATAATGTAGAATACACCCCACGTCATTCTCAGTGCAGTGATTGGGTGGATCCAAAAACGACGCCAGCGCAGATCCGTCGCATCAGTTTTTCACAATAATGGGCCGCAATAATTTCACGGCGCACTGTGCACTTTATGGCTGTGGGGGCCGTATTTACAGCTGTGAAAAAAGATCAAGCCTGCTCGATCTTTTTCACGGCTTACGGCCACAGCCCCCATTGTACACTGTGTGCAGAATTATTAGGCAAGTTGTATTTTAGAGGATTATTTTTATTATTGATCAACAACTACAGTATGTTCTCAATCAACCCAATGAGATAGATTTGTCTATCTTAGGAGGATATCTGTTTGTGCAGGTAACTATTACTGAGCAGAATTATTAGGCAACTTAAAGGGAACCTGTCACCCCGTTTTTTGAAGATGAGCTAAAAATAGCGTTAAATAGGGGCAGAGCTGGGCGTTACATTAGTGTCTTTGTGTGCCTTTATTACCCACCTATGCTGCCGAAATACCTTTGTAAAGTCGCCGTTTTCTGCTGTCACTCACGCTGGTCTGGTCCTATGGGCGTTGTCACAGTGGTGACAGCGCTGTTTCTCCCCCAGATCAGGCTCATCATTCCGTTGGTGGCGTAGTGGTGTGCGCATGTCCAACAGAGAATATCCACTGCCCAGGTGATGAAAAAGAGCGCGATCTGCGCTATTTAGCCGTTTACCGGTGGGCGCGGCCATCTTTCTGTGGCCGCGCGTGCGCAGATGGAGCGCTCTGCTGCCCGGGGCTTCAGGAAAATGGCCGCCGCGATCTCCATCTGTGCACGCGCGGAATCCCGCGGCCATTTTCCTGAAGCCCCGGGCAGCAGAGCGCTCCATCTGCGCACGCGCCGCCACAGGAAAGATGGCCGCGCCCACCGGTAAAAGGCTGAATAGCGCAGATCGCGCTCTTTTTCATCACATGGGCAGTGGATTCGCCTTTTGGGCATGCGCACACCACTACGCCACCAACGGAATGATGAGCAGACTTCTGGGGGAGAAACAGCGTTGTCACCATGCCCATATGACCAGACCAACGTGAGTGACAGCACAAAACGGCGACTTTACAAAGGTATTTCGGCAGCATAGGGACCACAGGTTCTCTATGGGATCATCAAAAAGGAAAGAGAAGCTATTGCCTTAAAAATTTAACACTTTCCCAGCGGAAGCACTGCATCACACATCACAGCCGCTGCCACTAATGATCAAAATGCATGACATATAAGCTCAGTTACTCTTACACATGCCACAGCGCCCCTCAAAAAAGCTACACGTGAAACGCGCCTCGGGGTTTCCAGCCTACACCTCACAGGTAATGTGCCTACAGCACTGGTATTGCACTTTCTCATTTGGGTTACCTTCAAGTTATACATGTTACCTTCTTTTCCTCTCCACGGCTGCTGGTCAGCATTTAACCAATCTATTGCACATGCATAAAGACCCTTTCTTTATTCACTAACATGAATTATTCATTATTACTTTTTCCACATTTTTACCAATTTTCAATTGTTAGACTGTGGCTTTGGAGATTTTATTTAGTTCTTTGGTCACTGTAACTACTAAAAGAGGTGGTTTACCCTTGATATATGTACCTATTCCACAATTATTTGTACTATTGATTTATAACTCCCAATATCAAATCTATTTGATTGGTAACCCTTGGCACCTTATCACCTTGGTGTGTCCTCATGTTTTTACCATACTTTGTTCTTCTCGTTTTTTAGAAGATATATTTTTAATCCATTTCTAATAAAGTGTTACATTTTTAAGGCAATAGCTTCTCTTTCCTCTTTTTGATGATTTTGTTTATAGGAAGCTGCCTACTCTAGGCATTCTGTATATTTTGAAGGTTCTCTATGGGGTTCAGATCAGATGAACAAGGGGGCCATGTCATTATTTTTTCTTCTTTGAGACCTTTACTGGCCAGCCACGCTGTGGAATAGTTGGAGGCATGTGATGGATCATTGTCCTGCATGAAAATCATGTTTTTCTTGAACGATACCAACTTCTTCCTGTACCACTGCTTGAAGAAGTTGTCTTCCAGAAACCGGCAGTAGGTCTGGGAGTTGAGCTTCACTCCATTCTCAACCCGAAAAGGTCCCACAAGTTCATCTTTGATGATACCAGCCCATACCAGTACCCCACCTCTGCCCTTTACTGATCCAGCCTCTGGCCCATCCATCTGGCTCATCAAGAGTCACTCTCATTTCATCAGTCCATAAAACCTTTGAAAAGTCAGTCTTAAGATATTTCTTGGCCCAGTCTTGACGTTTTATCTTAAGTTTCTTATTCAAAGGTGGTCGTTTTTCAGCCTTTCTTACCTTGACCATGTCCCTGAGTATTGCACACCTTGTGCTTTTTGTTACTCCAGTAATGTTGCAGCTCTGAAATATGGCAAATGGCATCTTGGCAGCTTCACGCTTGATTTTCCTCAATTCACGGGCAGTTATTTTGCACCTTTTTTGCCCAACACGCTTCTTGCGACCCTGTTGGCTATTTGCCATGAAACACTTGATTGTTCGGTCACCACGCTTCAAAAGTTTGGCAATTTCAAGACTGCTGCATCCCTCTGCAAGACACCTCACAATTTTGGACTTTTCAGAACCTGTCAAATCTCTCTTCTGACCAATTTTGCCAAAGGAAAGGAAGTTGCCTAATAATTAAGCACACCTTACTGTATATAGGGTTTTGATGTCATTAGACAACACCCCTCCTCATTACAGAGATTGCACCTCACCTGATTTACTTAATTGGTAGTTGGCTCTCAAGCCTGAAGAGCTTGGAGTAGGACAACATGTATAAAAAGTATCATGTGATCAAAATACAACTTGCCTAATAATTCTGCACACAGTGTAAATCAATGGGGACGCAAAAACAACGGAAGGTTGTTTTTGCAGTGCGCCGTGACTTCTGGTTCTGCGGACCACCGTTTTTTTTCCCAATACTATAGCAAAAGTAAGAACCCGAAAAACGGCGACCCGCAAGTTTTTTGCGGTCCGTTATTGCAGCAGACCGTTAAAATTGCGGCTATATGGCCCGCAATAACGGGCCACAAAAAACCCGCTATGTGTAAAAGAAGCCTGATAGTGGAGGAGAATCTCAGCAGATGACGTGCTGTTGCTGAAAATAATCTCTATATAAAGACCACTATTGATATTACCGCCATATGGTCAGTGGTAGATACCAGTCCTACAGAACATATAACAGATCAAAGTACAGTTACTGATGGTGACTTACCGCTGACGTTTTTTCTGATGGAATCGTTCACTTTTCCCAGACCGACATAACTTCTTCCAGCCACGACTCGGCTACAGAGAATACAACAAAGACACATTTCACTTCTCATATTCCAGCCCCATCACCATCTATTCCCAATCTGCACAAACTCATCATCCTGCTGATACCTCAATAGTGAGCTGCTGCCGTATGTGTCCCTATTACTGAACCTACTGTGTGGAACAGTGTGCCTTTAGATGGTAAAAAAAACCTTTCTAGAATATAGTAATGCCGGGTGCAAGTGCCCTAGAAAACTGTGGCCACATTTTGTCCCCTAGAAAGTAATATTGCCCTCTGTGTGTCCCTTTGACAGTCACAGTATCCTGAGTTCCTCTATAGCAATAAGTGTCCACTTTAGGCTATGTGCACTCATTGCAGAATTGCGGCGGAAATTTACGCTGCAATTCTGCAACTCCCTGCCACGGGTATAACGCATGCAGAATTGGCATGCGTATTTCCTCTAAATACTAGCGTTTTGCAAGCGTAATTCGCTTGCAGAATGCTAGCGTTTTCCAAGCGATCGGTAGCATCGCTTGGAAAACTGATTGACAGGTTGGTCACACTTGTCAAACATAGTGTTTGACAAGTGTGACCAACTTTTTACTATTGATGCTGCCAATGGAGCATCAATAGTAAAAATATATAATGTTAAAAATAATAATAATAAAAAAAAATTATTATATTCTCACCTTCCGGCAGCCCCCGCAGCCTTCCCGCTCCTCGCGAAGCTCCCGGCAGCTCCCGTTCCCAGTAATGCCTCGCGGCAATGACCCCAGATGACGTTGCATCACGCGAGACCGCTATGTCATCACAGGTCATTGTCGCAAGGCATCACTGGGAACGGGAGCATCGCGAGGAGTGGGAAGGCTGCCTGGGCCGCCGGAAGGTGAGAATAAAACTTTTTTATTTTAATTATTTTTTTGTTACAGGTATACTGCTCCCAGGGCCTGGAGGAGAGTCTCCTATCCTCCACCCTGGGTACCATCCGCAGATGATCCGCTTACTTCCCGCATGGTGGGCATAGCCCCATGCGGGAAGTAAGAAGATCAATGCATTCCTATGTGTGCGGAATCGCCGGGATTACGCACAAAGAATGAGCATGCTGTGTATTTTTCCGCAATGATATTCCGTCGCGGAAAAATACGCAGCATTAGCACAGTATTGCAGAATCCCATTGAATTCAATGGGCTGTGTCGTGTATGCGTTTTCACTGGAAAAAAACGCGTCAAAAATGCATACAATCCGCAACGTGTGCACATAGCCTTACATTAATGTCCCAAGTCTCCCCCCTGTACATCTCCCCTATACACAGTATAATGAGCCCTCGCTGTATAGTACCACCTACACAGTATACTGACCGCTTAGTAGCCACCAAACTTTTTAATGGCTCCAAAACTGAATGATGGCCCCCTCACTGTAATCTCTATATTATGGCCCCCTAGATAGCCTCCATATAGTATAATGCACCAGATAGTTCTCAATATAGTATATATAGTATAATTAACTCCTCGTAAGCCTCTATATAGTATAATGCATTCCCATGGGTATACTCTATTTAGTATACTGCACTCTCCATAGGCAGATTCTATAGTATAATGCACCCCCATAGGCAGACTCTATAGTATAATGCACCCTCCATAGGCAGACTCTATAGCATAATGCACCCTCCATAGGCAGACTCTATAGCATAATGCATCCCCATAGGCAGACTCTATAGTATAATGCACCCCCATAGGCAGACTCTATAGTATAATGCACCCCCCTTAGGCAGACTATAGCATAATGCACCCCAATAGGCAGACTCTATAGTGTAATGCACCCCCCATAGGCAGATTCTATAGTATAATGCACCCCCTAACAGGCAGACACTATAGTATACTGCATCCCCCATCAGCAGACTCTATAGTATACTGCACAACACAACCCCTCCCCATAGATAGACTTGATAGTATACGCACACACACCCTCCCTATAGGCAGACTCTATAGTATATTGCACACACCTCCTCCCCATAGGCAGACCCTATAGTATACTGCACACACCCCCTCCCCATAGGCAGAGTCTATATTATTGTACACACTCTCTCCCCGTAGGCAGACCCTATATTATACTGCACACACTCTCCCCGTAGGCAGACCCTATATTATACTGCACACACACTCTCCCTGTAGGCAGACCCTATATTATACTGCACACACACCCTCCCCATAGGCAGACCCTATAGTATACTGCACACATTCCCTCCCCATAGGCAGACTCTATAGTATACTGCACACACCCCTCCCCATATGCAGACTCTATATAATGTAATAATACAAATGCCCATATGTGAACTACCGCAATCTTTCCAACATAAAACCCGTGCCCCTGACGCCCACCCCCCTGCTCCCTCTCTCTGGAGCACTCTGGAATGCCCACTCAATCTGCAATAAGCTTCATGTGATTCACGACCTTTTTCTCTCCCGAAATCTTGCCTGCCTTGGCCTCACAGAAACATGGCTAACACCCTCTGATACCGTCTCCCCTGCTGCGCTGTGTTACGGAGGCCTTCACTTCACCCACACTCCTCGACCCGGCAACAAACATGGTGGAGTGGGTCTTCTCCTTTCTTCAAACTGCACCTTTAACCCAATCCCACCTCTTCCCTCCCTTATCCTCCCCTCTTTTGAAGTCCATTCTGTCCGCATCTACTCTCCCTCCAACCTCCAAGTGGCCGTCACATACCGACCTCCAGGCCCAGCCACTGCCTTTATTGACCAATTCTCCACCTGGCTTCACTTTCTCTCTGCTGACATTCCCAACATCATCATGGGTGACTTCAACATCCCCATTGATACCCTTCAGTCAACAGCCTCCAAACTTCTGTCCCTTACCTCATCCTTTGGACTTACTTAACGGTCCTCCGCAGCCACCCACACAGACGGACATACACTAGACCTGGTATTCACCCGTCTCTGCTCTCTATCTAACTTCACCACCTCCCCTCTCCCTCTATCCGACCACCATCTGCTCACCTTCTCATCCCTGTCGTCCTCACCGGTCATCCATGTCCAGCAGCATGCGCACAGAAACCTTGCACACCTAGACACCCACACACTCTCTGACTCCATCCTACCACTGGCATCCATATCCTCACTCCACGACACAGACACTGCCACTGCCTTCTACAATGCCACTCTCGCATCAGCTATTGACACGGTTGCCCCTCTCGTCCATGGCAGAGTGCGACGTATCAATAGACAACCCTGGCACAATAACACCACTAAAAAGCTCCGGCAAGTGTCCAGGGTTGCGGAGCGGCGTTGGAAGAAAACACACTCGCAAGATGACTTCACTGTATTCAAACAAGCAACACTCGCTTTTAAATCTGCTCTCACCTCTGCTAAACAGGCCTACTTCACAACCCTCGTATCTTCCCTATCCTACAACCCCAAAGTTATTCAAAACCTTTAACTACCTCCTCCGCCCCCCACTGCCCCCTCCAACCTCCCTCATCTCTGCTGAGGACTTTGCCACACACTTTAAAAATAAGATCGACCAGACAAGGCAAGTCTTTATTGTTCAACCACCACAACCCCTTTGTATACCAGACCAATGCCCAAACCCCATAACCTCCCTATCCAACATCACTGAAGGGGGGCTTAATTGTCTCCTCTCCAAATCGCACCTCACCACCTGTGCGCTCGACCCCATCCCACCTCCTCCCCAACCTCACCACAACACTTATCCCATCCCTAACCCACCTGTTCAACCTATCACTAACTTCTGGCACCTTCCTTTCTGCGTTCAAACATGCCACAATCACGCCTATCCTTAAAAAGCCAACCCTCGATCCAACTGCTGTGTCCAGCTATCGCCCAATATCGCTGCTGCCATTCACTTCCAAACTCCTGGAGCAGCACGTCCACGCTGAACTTTCCTCCCACCTCTCATCTAACTTGTTCGACAATCTACAATCTGGTTTCCGCCCCCATCACTCAACTGAGACTGCCCTGACCAAAATCACTAACGACCTACTTACCGCCAAAGCTACTGGACAATACTCTGTACTCCTCCTTCTAGACCTGTCCTCTGCTTTCGACACAGTTGACCACTGCCTCCTACTACAGATCCTCTCCTCCTTTGGCATCAAAGACCTCGCCCTATCCTGAATCGCCTCGTACCTTTCCAACCGCACATTCAGCGTCTCCCACTCCCACACTACCTCCTCATCCCACTCTCTCTCTGTTGGAGTCCCCCAAGGCTCTGTTCTAGGACCCCTACTCTTCTCAATCTATACACTTGGCTTGGGACAACTCAAAGTCCCATGGATTCCAGTACCACCTCTATGCTGATGACACTCAGATCTACCTCTCTGGCCCAGACGTCACCGCTCTGCTGTCCAGAATCCCAGAGTGCCAATCAGCCATATCCTCCTTCTTCTCCTCTCGCTTCCTCAAACTCAATGTGAACAAATCTGAACTCATCATCTTTCCTCCATCCCACAGATCTTCCTTACCTGACCTATCTATCGCAATCAATGACATAATGCTTTCCCCCGTACCAGAAGTCCGCTGCCTCGGAGTAACCTTCGACTCTGCCCTGTCCTTCAAACCGCACATCCAAGCTCTTTCCACCTCCTGTCGCCTCCAGCTCAAAAATATCTCCAGAATCCATCCTTTTTTCAACCTTCAATCTACTAAAATGCTTGTGCATGCCCTCATCATCTCCCGCCTTGACTACTGCAACATCCTTTTCTGCGGCCTCCCTGCTAACACCCTTGCACCTCTCCAGTCCATCCTTAACTCTGCTGCCCGACTAATCCATCTCTCTCCTCGCTACTCCTCCGCTTCCCCCCTCTGCAAATCTCTTCACTGGCTCCCATTCCCTCAGCGTATCCAGTTCAAATTACTAATACTGACCTACAAAGCCATCCATAACCTGTCTCCTCCATATATCTCTGAACTAATCTCCCGATATCTTCCCTCACGTAATCTCCGGTCCTCCCAAGACCTCCTTCTCTCCTCCACACTTATTCGCTCCTCATCCAATCGCCTCCAAGACTTTTCCCGAATATCCCCCATCCTCTGGAACTCTCTGCCCCAACACGTCCGACTATTAACCACATTCGGATCCTTCAGACGGAACCTGAAAACTCATCTCTTCAGGAAAGCCTACAGCCTGCACTGACCCCGCTAACTTCTCACTACCGCCTCACCAACTCCGGAGCTCCTGCAACCCCCAACCTACTGTCTCCTTCCCCATAATCCTGCAGAATGTAAGCCCGCAAGGGCAGGGTCCTCGCCCCTCTGTATCAGTCTGTCATTGTTAGTTTGTTTACTGTAAGTGATATCTGTAACTTGTATGTAACCCCTTCTCATGTACGGCACCATGGAATCAATGGTGCTATATAAATAAATAATAATAGGAGTGCATGTGTTGCATCCCAATTGCCCATATAAAATAAGGGGACAAATAATATGATAGCTATTCATTTTTAGTGCATATAATAAATTGAAATCCAGCATATCATTTAGGGTCAAAGCTGTGATATCAGTCATAATATTTTTCTGTGACCTATCATTGGGGAATCAGTGGACCATGGTAGTGTTTATAATATAACTCATCACACACTATGATCCAATATACAACGATAGATGTATGTATATTTAATTTAAATAATAATTTTATACATGATTAATAAAGATTAAATTTTATATTCACTTTCCCATTCCCTCTCTTTAGTGTCCTATTGGTGGTGTAAACCTTGTGAATATGTACCACGAGTTTGGATTTCTATCCTCTATATAATATGAAGCACCCCATAAAAACAAGAAATCCAATACTCACCTCTCTTCCTCCTGGTTCCTCCACTGCTCTGAGCGCCTGCACACCTCCGGACAACAGGCGCTGAGCAGTGACATCATCGCGTCCGCTGACGGGGATGATGGGAGAGGGAGTGTAACGCTAGATAGATGCTGATACATTTGAACCTGCGATGATGGGCGGGGGGTCCCACTGCTTGCACCGGGCCCCCCACCGCCTGCTCAGGGGCCCCACAGCAGCCGAGTGGCAGTGCAGGGAGATCGATTCTCCCTGCTCTGCCGCAGAATGTAACTATCGGCGCAATGTGCACACCGATGCAGCTACAGTAGCGTAGCTCCGGGTGAGCTACTGGGTAGGAGCAATGGTGCTGTGCAGGGGGGGGGGTGTATATCTACAGGTACTTCTCACAAAATTAGAATATCATCAAAAAGTAAATTTATTTCAGTTCTTTAATAAAAAAGTGAAACTCATATATTATATAGAGTTATTACAAACAGAGTGATCTATTTCAAGTGTTTATTTCTGTTAATGTTGATGATTATGGCTTACAGCCAATAAAACCCAAAAGTCATTATCTCAGTAAATTAGAATACTTCATAACACCAGCTTGAAAAATGATTGTAAAATCTGAAATGCTGGCCTACTGAAATGTATGTTCAGTGACTACACTCAGTAGTTGGTCGGGGCTCCTTTTGCATCAATTACTGCATCAATGTGGGGTGGCATGGAGATGATCAGCATATGGCACTGCTGAGGTGTTATGGAAGCCCAGGTTGCTTTGATAGCAGTCCTCAGCTCGTCTGCATTGTTGGGTCTGGTGTCTCATCTTCCTCTTGACAATAACCCATAGATTCTCTATAGGGTTAAGGTCAGGCGAGTTTGCTGGCCAATCCAGCACAGTGATACTGTCGTTTCTAAACCAGGTATTGGTACTTTTGGCAGTGTGGACAGGTGCCAAGTCCTGCTGGAGAATGAAATTTACATCTCCTAAAAGCTTGTCGGCAGAGGGAAGCATGAAGTGCTCTAAAATTTCCTGGTAGACAGCTGCACTGACTTTGGTCTTGATAAAACACAGTGGACCTACACCAGCAGGTGATATGGCTCCCCAAACCATCACTGATTGTGGAAACTTCACACTAGACCTCAAACAGCTTCGATTGTGGCCTCTCCACTGTGGGACCTTGATTTCCAAATTAAATGCAAAATAAGCTGTTAGGGTATAAAGCCACATCAAATAGGAAAGTGCAGTGGATATTATTTAGGCCTGTACATTGAACATGATGATAGATTGATACATACCAGCACCATTGGAGCACACCACATCCCTCTCCACAAACTGCAATGCGCGTTTTGCACCGTCATTGCATTTATTGTTAAGTTTGCTATCTTTTGTATTTGAGCATCATGCAATGTAGCTATGTGCAATATATTTGGTCAGTTGTGTAATATAAATTTATCTTATTTGATATAAAATTCCTTACCTATTATATTTGTTTATAGTTTTTTTTCAACCTGATCATATTATATATTGACCTTATGTTTTGCACACAGCACTTTTTTCACTATTCCTCTATGCCCTAGACTATATGCAGTGGTTTCTGTTTTACTCATATAAACTTGTACCTGATGTTTTACATTGCATCATTATGGATTATTATGTTATAATACATTATGAATTGATTACTTGGCACACCCATCTCCCTTCTTATTTTGTATATATATTTTTTCTATATTTCTCTACTTGTATGGTGTTATGTTTTTGATGTATTAATTAAATATTAATATTTTATTATATTTTGACTGGCTTTGCCTAATTTTTTTACAATATTTTGTGGGTTATCAGTCTGATTTGTTCGTAGGTATTTGTTTTTCATTTTTTTCTATTTCCTTCTATTTAGGTTTATACAGTGGGGAAAAAAGAATTGTCAGCCACCAATTGTGCAAATTCGCCCACTTAAAAAGATGAGAGAGGCCTGTAATTGACATCATAGGTAGACCACAACTATGAGACTCAAAATGAGAAAACAAATCCAGAAAATCACCTTGTCTGATTTGGCAAGATTTATTTTGCAAATTATGGTGGAAAATAAGTATTTGATCACTTAAAAACATGCAAGATTTCTGGCTCTCACAGACCTGTAACTTCTTCTTTAAGAGGCTCCTCTGTCCTCCACTCATTACCTGTAGTAATGGCACCTGTTTGAACTTGTTTTCAGTATAAAAGACACCTGTCCACAACCTGTCACACTCCAAACTCCACTATGGTGAAGACCAAAGAGCTGTTGAAGGACACCAGAAACAAAATTGTAGTCCTGTACCAGGCTAGGAAGACTGAATCTGCAATAGGCAGGCAGCATGGTGTGATGAAATCAACTGTGGGAGCACCAATAAGAAAATGGTAGACATACAAGACCACTGACAATCTCCCTCTATCTGGGCTCCACGCAAGATCTCAACCCATGGGGTAAAAATAATTACAAGAACGGTGAGCAAAAATCCCAGAACCACACTGGAAAAACTAGTGAATATCATATGGTGAATGTCATATGGTCTGATGAAACCAAAGTAGAACTGTTTGGTAGAAACAAAACTCGTATTTGGAAGAGACAGAATGCTGAGTTGCATTCAAAGAACACCATACCTACTGTGAAGCATGGGGGTGGCAACATCATGCTTTGGGGCTGTTTCTCTGCAAAGGGACCAGGACGACTGATCCGAGTATATGAAAGAATGAATGGGGGCGCATTTTGAGTACAAACCTCCTTCCATCAGCAAGGGCATTGAAGGTGAAACGTGGATTGGTCTTTCAGCATGATAATGATCCCAAGCACACCGCCAGAGCAATGAAGGAGTGGCTTCGTAAGAAGCATATGAAGGTCCTGGAGTTGCCTAGGCAGTCTACAGATCTCAACCACATAGAAAACCTTTGGAGGGAGTTGAAAGTCCGTGTTTCCCAGCGGCAGGCCCAAATCATCACTGTTCTAGAGAAGATCTGCATGAAAGAATGGGCCAACATACCACCAACAGTGATTGCCAACCTTGTGAAGACTTATAGAAAATGTTTGATCTCTGTCATGGCCAACAAAGGATAAATAACAAAATATTGAGATTAACTTTTTTTAATGACCAAATACTTATTTTCCACCATAATGTGCAAAATAAATCTTGCCAAATCAGACAAGGTGATTTTCTGGATTTGTTTTCTCATTTTGACTCTGTTGGTATGATGTTCCTTTTCTGAAATACTGTTACTTCTACACAGGGGTGGATTAAGAGTAGCATGGACCTGAGCAGTTTGGAAGGCGTGCCCCACCCAAACACACAGGTACCTGATGTCAATTACAGGCCTCTCATCTTTTTAAGTGGGAGAACTGCACAATTGGTGGCTGACTAAATACTCTTTTTCCTCACTGTATATCGGGACTCACGCTGAATACTGGAGGCTATACGGGGGCTCACATTGTATACAGGAGTCTATATAGGGTATCGCACTATACACGAAGCTATACGCGGGAACACACTGTATAAAGTAGGCTATATAGGGCTCACACTGTGTGCAAGAAGCCATACAGGGGCTCACACTGTACACAGGAGGTCATATAGGGGCCCACAATGTATGTAGGAGGCTATGTGCGGCCTCTCACTGTATACAGGCTGTATATCTATGACTTTTTCCGTGTACAAATGTGCCCCAGAGCACCTGTGTGTTACTCACATGTCCTATTGCATGATCAAACGGGAGATTATGTGACGTGTCATGTGATAGATCAGGTACCTGTGTGTTTGGGGGGGCACGCCTTCCAAACTGCTCAGTTCCGTGCTACTCTTAATCCACCCCTGTGTAGACGTAACAGTATTTCAGAAAAGGAACATTATACCAACAGTGAAATGTGGTGGTAGTGTGATGGTCTGGGGCTGATTTGATGCTTTAGGACCTAGAATATTTGCTGTGTGTAAATGGAGCCACAAATTCTGTCTACCAAAAAATCCTGAAGGAGAATATTCAGCCATCTGTTTGTGACCTCAAGCTGAAGTGCAATAGTGCTATGCAGCAGGACAGTGATCCAAAACACACCAGCAAGTTCATCTCTGAGTGGCATAAGAAAAGCAAAATTAAAACTTTGGAGTGGCCTAGTCAAAGTCCTGGCATTAATCCGATTGAGATGCTTTGGCATGACCTTAAAAAGGCAGTTCATGCTCGGAAACCCACCAATGTGGCTGAATTACAACAATTCTGCGAAAATGAGTGGTCCAAAATTCCTCCCGAGTGTTGCAAAAGACTCAATACCAAGTATCACAAACGCTTGACTGTAGTTGTTGCTGCTAAGGGTGGCCCAACAAGTTATTAGGTTTAGTGGCCAATCACTTTTTCACACAGGGCCCTGTAGGTTTGAATATCTTTGTCCCTTAATAATAAAGACCTTAATTTAAAAACTGCATTTTTTGTTACTTGTGTTATCTTTGTCTAATATTTAAATTTTGTTTGGTGATCTGAAACATTTAAATGTGAAAAACATGCAAAAGAATAGGAAATACGGAAGGGGCAAACACTTTTTCACACCACTATTATATACACTGCACAGTACCACTTCTCCTGTCCTGTATACTGGGTGTAATATGCTCAGTATCTGTATTATCCTGTATGTATACACTGCACAGTACCACTTATCCTGTCCTGTATACTGGGTGCAATTCTCAGTATCTGTATTATCCTGTATATATACACTGTACAGTACCACTTCTGTCCTGTATACTGGGTGTCATTCTCAGTATCTGTATTATCTTGTATATATACACTGCACAGTACCACTTCTCCTGTCCTGTATACTGGGTGTAATATGCTCAGTATCTGTATTACCCTGTATGTATACACTGCACAGTACCACTTATCCTGTCCTGTATACTGGGTGCAATTCTCAGTATCTGTATTATCCTGTACATATACACTGTACAGTACCACTTCTCCTGTCCTGTATACTGGGTGTAATTCTCAGTATCTGTATTATCCTGTATATATACACTGCACAGTACCACTTCTCCTGTCCTGTATACTGGGAGTAATTCTCAGTATCTGTATCATCCTGTATATATACACTGCACGGTACCACTTCTCCTGTCCTGTACACTGGGTGTAATGCTCTGCATCTGTATATCTGTATTATCCAGTATTTATACACTGCACAGTACCACTTCTCATGTCCTGTATACTGGGATACTGGGTGTAATTCTCATTATCCCTTATATATACACTGCACAGTACCACTTCTCCTGTTCTGTATACTGAGTAACTCTCAGTATCGTTATTAGCCTGTATAAATACACACTATATGGCCTTGGTCAGATGTGCCATCATTTGAAGTGACATCTTTTAAGTGTCATCAGAAATATAGCAGAAAGATAATCCATGGTATATTCTCCTTCATGCTGTCATGCCCTGATCCATCTCCTTTCATTCACAGGTATGTGCAAACTGTCTCCTAATCTGAACTAGCCACTGCACCCCCTGAATCCCATGTGCTTCTATCCCTCTTCTAACTATTGGTATGTGCGAACTGTCTCCTAATCTGAACTAGCCACTGCACCCTCTGAATCCCATGTGCTTCTATCCCTCTTCTAACTGTTGGTATGTGCCAACTGTCTCCTAATCTGAACTAGCCACTGCACCCTCTGAATCCCATGTGCTTCTATCCCTCTTCTAACTGCTGGTATGTTGCTACTTTTTCCCTGACTTTAATTCCATGTTTCATACTTCAAGCTTGCTGAATGCATATTGATATGCACATGTTCCTCACACCTAGCTCTATCCACCCATCTTATCCTATCCTTCACCAAGCTTGATGCTAATCAAATGTACTATTAACTGCAATCTGTGAATTGCTCCCTGCTGTGAACTGTCCCCCCACCTCCTTTCTCCTCCCTCTTCCTCTCTCACCTGGATTCATTTCATGGACTCTTCAAATGGTATAAGTTGCATGGTACTGGTCAGATATGCCATCATTTGAAGTGACCTCTTTTAAAGGGAACCTACCACCCCGTTTTTTAAAAATGAGATAAAAATAGTGTGAAATAGGGGCAGAGCTGGGCTTTACATTAGGGCCTTTTCGGTGCCTTTACACCCCTGTTAGGCTGCCCAAATACCTTTGTGAAGTGGCCGTTTTCTGCTGTCACTCAAGTGGGTCAGGTCGGATGGGCGTGGTCACAGCGCTGTTTGTCCCCCAGGATCCTGCTCATCATTACGTTGGTGGCGTAGTGGTGTGCGCATGTCCAGCAGGCGAATCCACTGCCCAGGAGATGAATAACGGCGCGGTCTTCGCTATTCCGCCGTTTACCGGTGGGCGCGGCCATCCTTCCTGTGGCCGCGCCTGCGCAGATGGAGCGCTCTGCTGCCCGGGGCTTCAGGAAAATGGCCGCGGGATTCCGCGCGTGCGCAGATGGAGATCGCGGCGGCCATTTTCCTGAAGTCCCGGGCAGCAGAGCGCTCCATCTGCGCAGGCGCGGCCACAGGAAAGATGGCCGCGCCCACCGGTAAACGGCTGAATAGCGAAGACCGCGCCGTTATTCATCTCCTGGGCAGTGGATTCGCCTGCTGGACATGCGCACACCACTACGCCACCAACGTAATGATGAGCAGGATCCTGGGGAACAAACAGCGCTGTGACCACGCCCATCCGACCTGACCCACTTGAGTGACAGCAGAAAACGGCCACTTCACAAAGGTATTTGGGCAGCCTATTGGGGGTGTAAAGGCACCGAAAAGGCCCTAATGTAAAGCCCAGCTCTGCCTTTATTTCACACTATTTTTATCTCATTTTTAAAAAACGGGGTGGTAGGTTCCCTTTAAGTGTCATCAGAAATATAGCAGAAATAGTCCAGAAATCGGCCAGAAGGTAAGACTAATTACTATCTTCTAAATTTACTTGCCTTTCTTTTCCTCCCCTGCTCTTTAACCATGCTCACATTTTCACCACAGTTTTTGCTCCACTAATCCTCACTTTCCTTCACCCACCTGTTTACCTTTCTCCGCTTATTCTCACTGCTGGTGACACATCCCCCAATCCTGCACCCGCGCCTCATACATTACTACCCTTACCCTATCCTTCTCACACTATGAGAAACTTTCGCAACCCCTCACACTGAAAACCTGTGCCACTGACCCCCACCACCCTGCATGCCCTCTCTGGGGCACTTTGGAATGCCCGCTCTGTCTGCAACAAGCTCCACATGGTCCATGATCTCTTCACTTCCCACGTTTTCTTCCTGGCCCTGAGACCTGGCTGACGCCCCCTGACACGGCCTCGCCTGCAGCACTGAGTTACGGTGGCCTCCAATTTACCCACACTCCTCGCTCTGGCAACAGACATGGTGGAGGAGTGGGTATCCTTCTTTCTAAAAACTGCTCCTTCAACCCTATCCAACCCAAACCCTCCCTTATCCTCCCTTCTTTCGAGGTTCACTCTGTCCGTATTTACGCTCCCTCCAATCTCCAAATGGCCATCATATACCAACCACCTGGCTCAGCCACTGCCTTCATCGACCAATTCTCCACCTGGCTCCTTCACTTTCTCTCTGCCGACATCCCCACTATCATCATGGGTGACTTTAATATCCTTACTGACACCCACCAGCCTCCAAACTACTGGCCCTTACTTCATCCTTTGGACTCACCCATTGGTCCTCCACAGCCACCCACACAGACGGACATACACTAGACCTCATCTTCACCCGCCTCTGTTCCTTATCTAATCTCACCATCTCTCCCTTCCCCCTATCTGACCACCATCTACTCACCTTCTCATCCTTGTCCTCCTCACCTGCCCCCCATGTCCAGCCATTACCACATCCTCGCAGAAACCTCGCACATCTAGACATTCAGACTCTCTCCTACCCCTTGTCCTCCATATCTTCACTGCACGACACGGACAGCGCCACCGCTTTCTATAACTCCGCCCTCACATCAGCCATAGACTCAGTCGCCCCTCTCATGCATGGCACAGTGCGACAAACCAATAGGCAACCTTGGAATAACAATGTCACAAAAAAACTTCGACAAGCATCCAGGGTTGCGGAGCGGCGTTGGAAGAAAACACGCCTGCCAGACGACTTCACTGCCTTCAAACAAGCTACATTTGAGTTCAAATCAGCCCTCACCTCTGCTAAACAGACCTATTTCACTAACCTTGTATCTTCACTATCCTACAACCCAAAACAACTGTTCAGCACATTTAACTCTCTCCTCCGCCCACCACTGCCACGTCCAACTCCCTTCATCTCTTCCGAGGACTTTGCCACCTACTTCAAAAACAAGATCGACCAAACAAGGCAAACCTTTACTTGTCCACCACCCCAACCACTCCATATACCAGACCTCTGCCCTTCCCTAATAACCTCCCTCTCCAACATCACTGAAGGAGAGCTTACTCGCCTCTTTTCCAATGCACACCTTACCACCTGTGCACTTGACCCCATCCCTTCCCACCTGCTCCCCAACCTCACTAACACACTTATTCCAGCCCTAACCCATCTCTTCAACCTATCGCTCTATTCTGGTACCTTGCCCTCTGCCTTCAAACATGCCACCATCACACCCATCCTCAAAAAAAAACTAACCTTGACCCAACTGCTATGCCCAGCTATCGCCCCACACCACTGCTCCCGTTTGCTTCAAAACTCCTTGAGCAGCATGTCCATGGTCAACTTTCCTCCCACCTCTCATCTAACTCCTTGACAACCTCCAATCTGGCTTCCGCCCCCACCACTCCACCGAAACTGCCCTGACAAAAATTACTAATGACTTAGTCACAGCCAAAGCTAACAGACAGTTCTCCATCCTCCTTCTTGACCTGTCCTCTGCTTTTGACACAGTCGATCACTGCCTACTGCTACAGATTCTTTCTTCCCTTGGCATCAAAGACCTCGCCCTGTCCTGGATTGCCTCATACCTATCCAACCGCACATTTAGCGTTTCCCACTCCCACACTACCGCCTCATCCCGCCCTCTGTTGGAGTCCCTCAAGGCTCTGTCCTAGGAGCCCTACTTTTATCCATCTATACCCTTGGCCTAGGACAACTCATAAAGTCCCATGGCTTCCAGTACCACCTGTATGCAGACGACACTCAGATCTACCTCTCTGGCCCAGATGTCACTTCCCTGCTGTCCAGAATCCCGAAGTGTCTGTCAGCCATATCCTCCTTCACCTCTCGCTTCCTAAAACTCAATGTAGACAAAACCGAATTCATCATCTTTCCCCCACCTCACGTATCCCCCCCTACCCAATCCATCTATTATGGTAAACGGCATCACGCTCTCTCCCGCTCCTGAAATCCACTGCCTCGGGGTAACTCTTGACTCTGCCCTGTCCTTCAAACCTCACGCCCAAGCTCTTGCCACCTCCTGTCGCCTCCAACTCAAAAATATTGCCAGAATCTGTTCCTTCCTCAGCCGACAATCTACCAAAACTCTTGTGCATGCTCTCATCATCTCCCGCCTCGATTACTGCAACACCCTCCTCTGTGGCCTCCCCGCTAACTCTCTTGCACCACTCCAGTTTGTCCTCAACTCTGCTGCCCGCCTAATCCACCTCTCCTCTCCTGCTTCTCCCCTCTGCAAATCCCTCCACTGGCTCCCAATCCCCCAATGAATCCAGTTCAAACTACTAACACTGATCTACAAAGCCAAGCCATCCACAACCTGTCCCCTCCCTATATCTCTGAACTAATCTCCCAATATCTTCCCTCACGTAATCTTCGTTCATCCCAAGACCTCCTACTCTCCTCCACACTTATTCGTTCCTCACACAATCGCCTCCAAGATTTCTCACGAATATCCCCCATACTCTGGAATTCCATGCCTCAACATGTCCGATTGTCCACCACCCTCGGATCCTTCAGACAGAACCTGAAAACCCATCTCTTCAGGAAAGCCTAGAGCCTACAATAACCGAGCCGCCACCTCACCACCGCCAGAGCCGCCGCCTCACCCCTACCTTCTGTCTCTTCCCCACTATCCCATAGAATGTAAGTTCGCAAGGACAGGGTCCTCTCCCCTCTGTACCAGTGTGTCACTGTAAACCTGTTTACTGTAAACGATATCTATTACCCTGTATGTAACCCCTTTCTCATGTACAGCACCATGGAATTAATGGTGCTACATAAATAAATAATAATAATGATAATATTCTGTATATATACAGTTGTGGCCAAAAGTATTGACACCCCTGCAATTCTGTCAGATAATACTCAGTTTCTTCCTGAAAATGATTGTAATCACAAATTCTTTGGTATTATCATCTTCATTTAATTTGTCTTAAATGAAAAAAACACAAAACAGAATGAAGCAAAAAGCAAAACATTGTTCATGTCACACAAAACTCCAAAAATGGGCCAGACAAAAGTATTGGCACACTCAGCCTAATACTTGGTTGCACAACCTTTAGCCAAAATAACTGCGACCAACTGCTTCTGGTAACCATCAATGAGTTTCTTACAATGCTCTGCTGGAATTTTAGACTATTCTTCTTTGGCAAACTGCTCCAGGTCCCTGATATCTGAAGGGTGCCTTCTCCAAACTGCAATTTTTTGATCTCTCCACAGGTGTTCTATGGGATTCAGGTCTGGACTCATTGCTGGCCACCTTAGAAGTCTCCAGTGCTTTCTCTCAAACCATTTTCTAGTGCTTTTTGAAGTGTGTTTTGGGTCATTGTCCTGCTGGAAGACCCATGACCTCTGAGGGAGACCCAGCTTTCTCACACTGGGCCCTACATTATGCTGCAAAATTTGTTGGTAGTCTTCAGACTTCATAATGCCATGCCCACAGTCAAGCAGTCCAGTGCCAGAGGCAGCAAAGCAACCCCAAAACATCAGGGAACCTCCGCCATGTTTGACTGTAGGGACCGTGTTCTTTTCTTTGAATGCCTCTTTTTTCTCCTGTAAACTCTATGTTGATGTCTTTACCCAAAAAGCTCTACTTTTGTCTCATCTGACCAGAGGACATTCTTCCAAAACGTTTTAGGCTTTTTCAGGTAAGTTTTGGCAAACTCCAGCCTGGCTTTTTTATGTCTCGGGGTAAGAAGTGCGGTCTTCCTGGGTCTCCTACCATACAGTCCCTTTTCATTCAGACGCCGACGGATAGTATGGGATGATACTGTTGTACCCTCGGACTGCAGGGCAGCGTGAAGTTGTTTGGATGTTAGTCGAGGTTCTTTATCCAACATCCACACAATCTTGCGTTGAAATCTCTTGTCAATTTTTCTTTTCCGTCCACATCTAGGGAGGTTAACCACAGTGCCATGGGCTTTAAACTTCTTGATGACACTGCGCACGGTAGACACAGGAACATTCAGGTCTTTGGAGATGGACTTGTAGCCTTGAGATTGCTCATGTTTCCTCACAATTTGGTTTCCCAAGTCCTCAGACAGTTCTTTCATCTTCTTTCTTTTCTCCATGCGCAATGTGGTACACACAAGGACAGAGGTTGAGTCAACTTTAATCCATGTCAACTGGCGGCAAGTGTGATTTAGTTATTGCCAACATCTGTTAGGTGCCACAGGTAAGTTACAGGTGCTGTTAATTACACAAATTAGAGAAGCATCACATGATTTTTCGAACAGTGCCAATACTTTTGTCCACCCCCTTTTTATGTTTGGTGTGGAATTATATCCAATTTGGCTTTAGGACAATTCTTTTTGTGTTTTTTCATTTAAGACAAATTAAATGAAGATAATAATAAACATATTTGTGCTTGCAATCATTTTCAGGAAGAAACTGAGTATTATCTGACAGAATTGCAGGGGTGTCAAAACTTTTGGCCACAACTGTACACTGCACAGTACCACTTCTCCTGTCCTGTATACTGGGTGTAATTCTCAGTATCTGTATTATCCTGTATACACACTGCACTGTACCACTTCTCCTGTCCTGTATACTGGGTGTAATTCTCAGTATCTGTATTATCCTGTATATATATACACTGCACTGTACCACTTCTCCTGTCCTGTATACTGGGTGTAATTCTCAGTATCTGTATTATCCTGTATATATACACTGCACAGTACCACTTCTCCTGTTCTGTATACTGGGTGTAATTCTCAGTATCTGTATTATCCTGTATATATACACTGCACAGTACCACTTCTTCTGTCTTGTATATTGGGTGTAATTCTCAGTATCTGTATTATCCTGTATATATACACTGCACAGTACCACTTCTCCTGCCCTGTACACTGGGTGTAATTCTCAGTATTTCTATTTTGTTTTAGGCGCTTCACTGGGGAACACAGGAGATAATGAGTGTCAGCCTCCCTGGTGGCAGAAGCGTACACTGATTACAACTAAGAAAAAAAAAAGTTGCCTACTGACAAGCAGATGCAAGTCTGGAGCTCCAAACCAATTTCTGCCAAAAATGTAGTTTGGATTTTTATTAATCTTCTTTTATTCCCAGAGAAAGAGCAACAAAGCAGATTTTGCCACTCTGATTTCCCGACCAGAGGACAGAAGGCTCAGTCTGCCAGGCAGGGGCAGACATATCATTGTTGCATCACAGGGGTCCAATACGTATGGAGGCTCATTTATATCTTCAAATCAGCTTCTCTCACAGACACCAGGACGGGCCCATATACTATTCTTACATGGGGCACTCTTCAGTGTGCATTTGCCAGTGCTGCCAGGGGTAAGACTATCCTTGCATGGGACGCAAGCCTTTATTTTTTTTCTATCGTGGTAGGCATTATGTACGGAGGCGGACGGTCCATGCCTTTTCTTCTCTGTGTGTATTTTCCTTTCAGAGGCTTTCTCCAGGCTCCCCATTCCTCCAAAGCCACGCTGGCAGCCTTCTGGAGCCTCAAACTCAAATTTAGTCCATGGCTTTAGCTGTGGCCTATTCTAGCTCGTGGGCCACACCCCTTTTTCCCTCAACTAACCAGATGCTCGCACTGGCATGTCTGACTCTGCAGAATCTCTGATCCCTCCGCCTCCTTCCTCGGCAGCACCATGTTTTCTTCCCTGCAGCATTCTAAGGGGATCCTCCCTTAGCTCCTACAGAATTTTTTATAGATCCTCTAGACTCCTGTCGCCAGGACACCTCTTCCAGCACTATAAAACAGGTCTCCAGCAGTGTTAGGCTGCCTGCTCAGAACCCATAGAACTGCTAGTCTGTCCACTTCCTGGCAACCATTAACCCTTCTGTATCTATTGCCATCTTCACTTTTTTTCCCATAAGCTTTTAATCATGTCTGCCCCTATTCAAAGTCATACATGCCAGTTCTCCCAACGCTAGCTGGTCATGTACGTTGCTTGCATATCCTGAAAGCATAAATTCCCTTTGAAAAAATCCATGGCGATCTAAGCTGCCTGCTGCCCCCATCTCTGGCCAAAGAGCCCCCCCCGTAGATTGCAACAAGTGTGGAGCCCCTACTCTGGGCCAATAACCTCTCTGTCTGTTACAAAATCAACCAAGATATCCCAGACTCTGGTCACCATCATGGAGTGACTGTCCATTTCTACCTCTACATTGGGTACCTTAACCACTATCCAGAGTCAGACCCGCCAACTACTCCGCACAAGTCTGGTAGAGCACTTGAGCAGTGTGTGTGTCCCAGAGTTCATTTTTCACTTCAGTTTGCATTTTTCTCGATTATTCCCAAGACTGCAATCACCATCATGCTCTCACTCTTCAGAGGCTTGGTAATTTGAGGTATGGGCTCACCATTCTGACTTAGACCTGGATTCCACTCAGACTTCTAAACGGAGAGACATGGTCGCCACTCTGGTTTGCGCTGTAAAGCAAACACTCAGTATGAAAGAAGAAAACCCCTTACCCCCTGCAGAATTGGTATCTTTCAGGAGGGTCAAAGACAAGGAATGGGGGCTCAACCCAAAAAGCGTTTTTACACACATTAACGTATAGAGATTTTGTTTCCCTTTCCTGCAGATCTGATTGCTACCTGGTCATCATCTTGGTTGATTCTCAGGTGTCTAGACTGTCAAGGACCATGATCCTATCAATCTACAAACCAGTCTCTCTAAGGCTAGTTTCACACTAGCGTTTTGAGGAGCTGCGGAGGTCTGCGGACTTCCTCCGTGAAGCCCCGCCCTGTCCTCCGCCTACTTCTGCATGCAGCCTGCGTACCTATCTTTAACATTAGGTACGCAGGTCGGGCAGCTGTATGCGGATGCTTCCGCATGCGTCGTTTTGATGATGCGGAGAAAATAAGAAATTGCTACAAGCTGCGTCCTACGCTGGTCGCCGCATCGTCAAAACGACGCATGCGGAAGTATCCGCATACAGCGGCACGACCTGCGTACCTAATGTTAAAGATAGGTACGCAGGCCGCACGCAGAAGTAGGCGGAGCTAGCGATGGAGGTGCGGCCGAGGGCAGGGCTTCACTGAGGAAGTCCGCAGCCCTCCGCAGCTCCTCAAAACGCTAGTGTGAAACTAGCCTAAAGGACCCCAGAGACCAGCATGTGGAATCCTTAGTCAAATCTCTCTTTGAAGCTTCATCTCTGCCCCATCCTTCGCTGCAACCTGGGTCCTATGCCAAAGCATCCTCGCTTGGTGTTCTCGGAGCTGGCAGTACTTGCACAGGTAGGTAGGTACTCTGTTCTCTCTCTCGAAGCTACAGCGTTTGCAGCTCACGGTGGACTGAGAAAATAAAATTTGCAGAGTCCCACCCCAGAGTAGTGCAGCTGGCACTACTTTAACACTGGGGCAATTCTGTGCTCTCCCTGGATGCTTTGATTCATCTTTTCACCGGGTCAGACAGTCTCTGCTATGGTGGTGAAACTCACCCCTCACTTTTCTCAGTCATTCCTTGCTCATTTACTGGTAGATCGTGACAATGGACGCCAGCCTACTCTGTTAGGGAACAGTCTTCTGGAAGTTGACGGTGCAGGATCTGTGGAAGAGCCATGAAGTGCTCCTCCCAGTCAAGATCCTGGAACTTAGGGCATTTCATCTTGCACTATCGCATTGGTTGGGTCATCTGTCGGGTCTCCTAGTCCAAAAACATGACTACTTGGCTTATATCAATGACCGAAGAGGCGAGTTGTAATGCAATATCAGAGGCATCTCAGATTCTCGACTGGGCGAAACGAAGAATCCCAGCCATTTAGCAATCCACATCCCTGGAGTGAATAACTGGGCTGCAGATTTCCTAAATCGCAAAACTAACCACGGGAGAGTGGTCCCTGCACCTTGTCGTCTTCGATCAGATCTGTCTCCAGTGGGCACTCCAGATGCTGACCTGATGGCATCCAGACACAACCAAAAGGCGTCCTCTAACAGATGCATCCAATACCCTGGCGATTCCTTGGTTTCAGTATTCCCTTATCTATTCCCTCCACTAACTCTCCTACAAAAGGCTTTTCAAGAAGATCATATCAGAAGGCATCATCATCATGGCCCCGAACTGGCCCATAATATCACAGTACATGGAAGTGGTCAAACTTACAGATGTTCCCAATGACTTTCCCGAACCATTCAGCACTTCTCTACCAAGATCACCTCTTCCACCCAAATTCTCGTCCGCTAAATTTAACGGCATGGCTGTCATGGGTGTGTCAGAGGCTGCAGCAAGTCGCACATTATCTGGCTGCAGAAGTTCTCTGTGGTTGGCTTCCTTGTCCTTCTGACTCTTGGACCAGTGGCAACCTCTCCCTGGCTTTAACTGACACACCTGGATTGGGTGTTTATAGACTTCCTGTCTGCTTCTTTGGAATCGCCGGTGATATTTCCATTTTCCCATTTTGAGACTTGGAGCTATAGCAGTCAGCTATCTTCCTCTTTGGTGCTACTGGGGGATGTCTTAGTTACCTCTCTGAGACTACTCAAGATAAGTGTTCCCCATGTTTGTCTATCCAAGCTGTCTTTAGTTGTAGTGGGGATTGACTAGTGCATACCCCGTCCTTCCCTAAGCAGGGCTTATTGCCAAGGTCAGGCAGGGATTAGGTTCCTGCTCGGCGTTAGGTGCAGAACCTATATAGTGACGTTGAGGGCAGACAGGCTGACTTTAGATCTGCCTAGGGGTCCCCACTCCCCTAGGTGATGGGCTTCCTTCCCCTCATTTCTTCATGTTGCACTTAGTGTTTCTTACACTATGCATAACAATGGCTGTTGAAACCACAGTTCTAATATTCCCATTTTTCTCTGGCGAGGTTGTACAGTAGGAATGGTGTTCCTTTTATCATAGGCCTTGTTGACCTCTTTCCAAATGTAACGCTTAGAGTTGTGGCCAAAAAGTTCAATTTTGGTTTCATCACTCCAAATCACCTTGTTCCTGAAGTTTTGAGGCATGTCTCTGTGCTGTTTTGTGTATTGTAGGCGAGATACTTTGTGGCATTTGCACAACAATGTATTTTTTATGGCGACTCAACCATGCAGCCTATTATTCTTCAAGTGCCTCCTTATTGTGCATCTTGAAACAGCCACACTACTAGTTTTCAGAGAGTCCTGTATTTCAGCTCATGTTATTTGTGGGTTTTTCTTTGGATCCTGAGCAATTTTCCTGGCAGTTGTGGACATTTTTGTTGGTCTACCTGACCGTGGTTTTGTTTTTACAGATCCCCTGATTTTCCATTTGTTAAACACAGTTTGAATGCTGCTGACTGGCATTACCAATTAATTGGATATCTTTTTGTATCCCTTTCCTGTTTAATACAGCTCATCTACCTCTTCCCATAGAACCGTTGACAATTCTTTTGCTTTCCCCATGACTCACAATCCAGAAACGTCAGTGGCAGGATGAATGATGCAAGAGTCTGTCTGGATCCCAGAAACTCACTCATCTTTTATACACACACTGATTACAAGCAAACAGGTCACAGGAGAGGATATTACCTTTAGTAGTCATTCAAAACCATTTGTGTCAACTTCTGTGCATGCTATCAGGCCAAAATCACCAGGGTATGTGAACTTTTGATCAGGGTCATTTGGATGTTTTGGGTTGTCATTATGATTTAACCCTGCTGTAGAACCATGGAAAAAATCACTGCTTTGGTACCATGGGGTCTATATGACCCCAGGCTCAAAATCGTCATATTTCATTAAAATGAACATGCTGGCTGTTCAGAACCATCAAGTTTTATTCTGTCATTTCAGAACACAGTTATGAAATCAAACGTAACTTTGAAGTGATTTATTTGTCATTATCAAACACAAACTGAAATTTATACCAAAATGCTTTACTAATAAAGTATTCAAATTCAATAATAAAAAAAAGCACAATAACTGCAACTGTGTGGATTTTAGTAAAAACATAATGACAACGAATGATCTGGCAATAAATTTAGCCCCTGCATTCACTGCACGTCAGTGCCATGTTCATCACAAATGAACTTCTTGGAGTCAAACAAATCTCGTCTTTTTGTCCTTCGATCGAGGACAAACATAGCACCGTTTACGCTGTCCTGTAACACTGCTGGTGTCACTTGGAATGTCTGATGGTGCCTGCAAAATTCCACAGCTGTGGATGATTTGCTTAACATCCTTTGGCGTTTGATGCACATCCAATCGCTGACTTGCATATAGAATGATCGGTGCAACTTCGGCTTCCTTCAAAAGTTAATGCTTTTGTCCAAATTCTTAGATGCGTAATTCGGTACATTTTCAATAAAAATAACATACGCATTCACCGCAGCGCTGTCAATCATTCCATAAAAGACCCTCATTGGCCACCGATTCGTTTTTCTAGCAGTGTTGTACAAGCTGCACATTTGATCATGACTATTGATGCCTTCTTTTTGGCTATTGTAGAAGGCATTTATTTCTTCTTTTCCAGTTTCTTTGTCTTTCTCTTCTTTGCGATGCATGGTCGACAGACAACTCTTGTTCTTCTTTGGCGCAATGGGCAGCAATGTAAAGTCGTTTGCATGATCAAAAGCATACTGAACTGTTCCTTGATCGGCTTTATCCAGAAAGCTTGGAGGGATACAAGCTTTGTTCTTCAATGTGCCAACCAAAGTCAAACTGCAAGCCTTCAGCCCCAAAGCCAAGGGAATCGAAGAGTAGTAATTGTCCGTTGTAACATTTCTGTTCGTTCCAACAATTGTAGGAATCAAATCCAGCACAGCTTGGGTAGGAATCGGCAATCCTGGAGCATGAGTTCCAGCTCTTTTGTAAATCTTCGAAAAAAATGAATAAAAGTTCTTGCTGTCAGCCATGACATACACCTTGATTCCATATTTGCTTGGCTTCTTTGTTATGTACTGTTTAAAGCCACACCTTCCTCTGAAACCAAGCAAAGATTCGTCCACAGTACACCCAACTCCAGGAGAGTAGTTCGCTTCACAAGGCAAGACAAATTGATTGTAAATCTTGCTAATCGGTGCCAATTTGTCAGCTTCCCGTCTTTGATCTCGAATGGTGGAGACAAAGCACAAGCAATACAGAATAAAAACAGTTTCTGACTCATAGCTGCTATGCAAATTGGCCTTCCAGTGCAATCTTTCTTCCAAACACTTGCTGTGCTTTCTTTTCCACTTTTTGTAGCACCCAAGAAGAGCAGAATGCCAGGTAGAGCACGAATCTCGTCAATACTTGTGTCATACAAATATCCAGACTGGGTCTTGTATTTCATTTTAGCACTTTGAATTTTTTGGTTTGTCCATTTAACGACTTCTTCAATCAAACATTGTTGAAAAAAAAAGTTCAAATGATTTCAAGGGCGTAACCGCAAGACGTCCATCACCCTTTAGTCCTGGTTTGGCCTTGACAATGTTTCGGACTGGAGTTCATCAAATAGTCTTTGGCTGCAGCAACCACTTATAGCCATCTTTACCAAGAATTTCACCTGAAGTAGAATCGTCGTTGTCCTCATCATCGGAGGAATTAGTGTCGCCAGTGTCAGACAGAATAGCACTTTGTTCGCTGTCTGAATCCGATGTGGCATTGAGATCTGCGTCACTTTCGACCCAGCTCAACTTATCTTCCAAATTACCTTCCTTATCAGTATCGACATCACTAGAAGCATCCAAAGCTGCCAATATTTCATCAGGAGTCATCACAGTTCGTCTAGCCATTGTTTATTTACAATTATGTTACAAAACCTGTGAATAAACAGAAAATATTGAAAAAAAAAAAAAAAGACAATTAAGGTACTATGGGGTCAGGAGTGTCCCAAACACAAAAAATTGAAAATAACTTTGAAACAAAATTGAAAAACAAATTCAAAGTATCATCAACATAAGCAGAAATATGTTACTTGAGAATACATAGAAGGTCAATGTCTGAGATTGACCAGTTTTAGAAATATTTCAATTTATTCAGCGCTGGGGTCTAAATGACCCCATGGTTCCACAGCAGGGTTAAAAAGAGAAACCACAGTGGTTTGACAATAAATGGCTTCACCCAACCACTAACCATGAGTGGAGAAAAAGTTTTGATTTATCAAGAAAGCAAAAATTCTGCTGGGCTTTGTAAACTTTTGAGCACAACTGTACTTTCTCCTGTTCTGTGTATGCCTAATGGGCCATAAAATGAAGATGTCCCACAGATATGGTTCTTACGTTATCTTGTCTTCTATGCAACAGACAGGAGGTTCCTAAAGTTTGGCTGAATATAATCTGCTCATTTCAGACAGTCATTAACTAAAAACACAACTAGAATCAGAAGAAGGTGTGTGACCGAAACGCGCGTAGGGGTGGGCGCACGGACCCTGGGAGCCTTACACCCTGCTCTCTACTAAGAGGTAACTAGCTCCTTTTACTTTCTTCTAAATTTTGGGACCATGCCGTTTTGTTACACTATACGTTGGACTATGATTCCATACTAGATTTAGCATTGTGCACTTTATGTCCCTATTGCAGTTAGCATATTTCTGCTATCTATATGCATCTCTCCCATACATAGGGAGTGAGTCCTTTGGTGATAAATTGACGGTTGCGGGTGTTTCTCGTCCCCGACTCCGTGCACCCCTGGTATGCCTATACGTCTGTGCGGTGTCTGTGTACACCATGTGGCACTATACCTCACCTGTTTGTTGTAATTTTAATGATTAATAAAGGTTATTTATATACTGTTTAATTTCAGACAGGAAGATGCCAGGGACTTCTTGAGACATTAATGTCACAGATCTTGTATTCTACAAAACAGCATAGGGTCCTCATGTTAAGGGAGCATATTCCAGATCACAGGAGCAGAATGATCATGTCACATGCAGCTGGAATAATTCTCATTATTGACTGGACTCTTATGAGGAATGGTCTGTACGCAGACACTGCTTTATGGCAGCTGGGTTCCACTGGTATTCCACTTGTCTTTCTAGCAGCATGAATCTCGCTCTCTCTTAATGTGATGTACAAAGGGTGACAGCCATAAAGGGGTTAATAGTACCAAGACTTTGGAGGACAAGTTTTGTTATAATATGAGGATACAGGTGGTCACTTAGCTTAGGCCAACCTGAATGCATGTTTGATACTTGCAACCAGTCAATCAAGAGATCAACGGCTCCTCAATTCTACACTCCTCATATGACGAAGCACACAGTCACCATAAAATGGTACAAAAATAAACATATTAAGCAAACGCTTTCATTTATTCACAGTTCAGGAGGGGAAAAAAACACATAGAAAAGAAAAACAAAAAAAAGGGGGCAAAGACTGGATAAATGGTGACACTGATGATAAGTGCTTCCTATAAAGTTGCAGCCAACAAGAGTCAAATCCAACTGTACAATAAATTAACTGCTATAAGATGGGCACAGATGAGAACAGTCACCCCCTCAGGACCGCCGTGCAATGCCTGTACAGGCGCTGGGCACGATGGCATTAACTGAAGGACAGCTGCGTTGTAAAGTCCAAAACCAATACACTGACCATGCAGCAACCTTCACACAACTCCACAATGATCCTACTCTGCAGCTGTGCTTCACACTAGGGTCACGCTGGCACCCTGCAAATATCCCTGGAGGAACTGGAGTGCGTCTGCATTCAGACTGCTGCTGATCATGGAAGGGACCTAGGAGACAGTACACATGATTAGTGCAGCACAGTGTAACATTATCACCATCAATACGCATATCAGGGTACACGGATGGGGGCTTACCCTCCCAGGACATGATGCAGACAACTTCTGAAGAGACTGTGCCAAAAGGATTTTCGGATTGCTGACCATGTCACCTATAGGATCATGCTCTTTCTTGCCAGCGAAAGCCAATTGAGAGAAGGCAGTCTGGTACCCAGGGGTATCTTCAATGTCGATGAAGTGTTCATCATCTGGAATGGTGTCATCTTCAGGCAGCTCAAACAGGCCGATCAGAGCCTGCAATAATGGGGTCCTGGAAAGAGGGGGCAAGGACAGAGGAGCAATGTAACAAAAACATGTGACTCAATGGGATGGATACAAGTATGGAAATGGGATACAATGAACTACACTGGAGACAAAACACTCTGTGACCACATGAGCTGACAAACACCCTCAGCTGACCCAAGAACTTCAGCCAGACATGAAGTACAGGTTTATTGGCCTCAGAGCCACACGACCACATAGACCTCCTGGGGCTTTGAGTTGTGTGGTGGTTCATGTGCTCGGCCCTTACCACAGCTTGGTGTACTCTGTGCTCATCATGTGCGGGCACTCTGTCAGCAGTTTGGTTATGCCAACAGCGCAGATTTTCTTCTCTATTGGTCCGGATACTTTCTGGATTTCAGGGATAATTATTTTTTCTACAACCATCCCAAACATCCTGTAAAAAAAAAAAAAGGATGAAAATTATCATCACACTGCCTGGACAAAACTGTACAATCACCACCTCAAAAACAGGAGGACGATGTGCTGTCAAACACAACAAATTTTTTTTGTGCCACACGAAAGATCATTTCACCCAACGAATCACAGTTTTGCTCGATCAGGTGATCGGCATGAAACGAACATTCCTAGGATCATGTAAATTTACTTTAACCTCTGAACACAAAAATCACTTACTTGGGTTGGATGCTGTCAACCATTTCCTGTAAAGCAGTGGCTCCATATTTGACACAATAAAGATTTAGGAAGACCAAGAAACCTGTAAAACCACACACAAAAAAAAGAGAACGAAAATGACTACAGTTACGAAGGATCTGTTCGGCCCCTTAGGTTTCTAGTACTCTGCACACACTGTCCGTCTAGAGCCGATAAATCTGTTTATACTTCATGCAAAGCTACTATTTCCATCATCTCTATAGGGAAGGAGGCTATTAACATTAACTGCACTTTGACTGTACAACCACGAGAGGGAGCAATCACAAATATTATTAAAATAGGTAACGATAAGGAGAATGGGACATGAGATTCTCAGAATTCCATATATCTGGAATTATTGACACCGTTTCTGCTACTTATTAGCAGGAGTCAGGGATATTATTTAACCCCTTGGCAACACAGTTTTATTGGTATTGATTTTTTTTTTCTGATAGGATAGCCAAATGATGGATTGTCTTGTTGTTAGACAAGTGGGATTTTTACTGCAATTATGCCATTAGGTCGTCTGGGTTTTGTTGGCAACAGCCCTCACTGTACAGTAAATCTGACCAAGTAACTTAATACTTTGAGTCAGTATGTATATGTGTGCATATGTGTGTATGCACACATACATACATACATACATACAGACACATACTAGCTGATGGGCCCGGCGTGGTCCGGGCATAGTAACAAACTGTGATTAGTTATAGCACCTCACTTCTCTCATTTTCCCCCTCACATCTCTCCTTTTTGCCCCTCACATCCCTCCTTTTTGCCCCTCACACCTCATTTTCCCCTCAGTATATACCTGTATATCAACTCAATAGACCAAAAACGGGGCAAAGTATTATGTAAGCTCTGCCATAAGGTAATTGCAAGAACCCAAAAGAAAAATGGACACTAGAGCTAATAAAATATCAGAAAGATAATTGAGAATACCCTAAAAGTTATATTCAAACAACCATTACAAATTTATAATAAAATTAGGACGCAAGATAGAAGAAATGGACAACGACCGAGTACCACGTGCAGGAAAAGAGCAATTCAGGTCTGATGTGTAAGCCACTACGTATTTCATAAAGACTACTCAAACATAAATCATCTCAAAATTATACCAAAACCATTTTTTGGAAAATAGACAGAATACTATATGTGGACTAATGGTTCAAACTATCATAACAGATCCATATATAACATCAGATAATGTAGACGTATATAAAGTGCCAATAGTGCAATATATGTAATACCAATAAGCGCCACAGGGCGACTACACTATACCAAGAACCTCACTGGGGGCACATAATATAAGACAGTTTCCATATACTGGGGTTGAATAATTAGTCACTATATTTATCCTCTTAAAAGTGCATACATAGGCTGACAAATATCCACAAGTGTGCTAAAGATATAATTATGACATATAGTCACAGCATGTACGAATTCAATACCATAATAGGAAGAGAAGCAGCAGCCATAGACAAAGGGAAAGAATCCCAATACAAAGAGGGGGAAAGAGATCAATATGATGGATGAACCAACCTGCTCCTGGACGCGGGATGAAAACCCCAACGCGCGTTTCGCACTTATGGCTTCCTCGGGGGGCGTTAATCCTTTCATATTATGTTGCCCCAGTGAGGTTCTTGGTATAGTGTAGTCGCCACTGTGGCGCTTATTAGTATTACATATATTGCACTATTGGCACTTTATATATGTCTCCATTATCTGATGTTATATATGGATCTGTTATGATAGTTTGAACCATTAGTCCACATATAGTATTCTGTTATCTAATTTCCACAAAATGTTTTTGGTATAATTTTGAGATTTAGGTTTATGAGTAGTCATTATGAAATACGCAGTGGCTTACACATCAGACCTGAATTGCTCTTTTCCTGCACGTGGTACTAGGTCGTTGTCCATTTCTTCTATCTTGTGTCCTAATTTTATTATAATAAATTTGTAATGGTTGTTTGAATATAACTTTTAGAGTATCCTCAAACTTTCTGATATTGTTTTAGCTCTAGTGTCCATTTTTCTTTTGGGTTCCTGTATATCAACTCCCCTGTATATAGTATGTCATCTCCTGTATATAGTATATACCTGTATGTCATATCCCCTGTATATAGCATATACCTGTATGTCATCTCCTCCTGTATATACTCTATACCTGTATGTCATCTCCTCCTGTTTATAGAATATACCTGTATGTCATCTCCTCCAGTATATAGTATATAGCAGTAAGTCATCTTGCATATGGCGAATTTTGCGCGTGGCGAGTTGAGTGGCGACTTTTGTGTTTCGACTTATGTGGCGAGGTTGGTGTATGTGTGGTGAAATGTGTGCTGAGGGTGGTATATGTGTTCAAGCACGTGGTAGTGTGTGGCGCATTTTGTGTGTGTGTTCATATCCCCGTGTGTGGTGAGTATCCCATGTCGGGGCCCCACCTTAGCCACTGTACGGTATATACTCTTTGGCGCCATCACTCTCATTCTTTAAGTCCCCCTTGGTCACATCTGGCAGCTGTCAATTTGCCTCCAACACTTTTCCTTTCACTTTTTCCCCATTATGTAGATAGGGGCAAAATTGTTTGGTGAATTGGAATGCGCGGGGTTAAAATTTCGCCTCACAACATAGCCTATGACGCTCTCGGGGTCCAGACGTGACTGTGCAAAATTTTGTGGCTGTAGCTCATCTCCAGGGGGAAGCTGAAAACATGATTTCGGTTGGTTTTTACAGTCACCAGTGTTGCGATTGCCGCTATTCACGGAATAACGGTAACCGCAAAAAAAGTTTGGTTTCCCATTTATTTCTCTCTCTCCTCTGATATGATCTAGCACATCAGATAGAGAAATGGAATCCCCATGAGCCCCCCCAGAACCACCTGCATCCCCCGGTCGTCTTCTTCCGGGAAGAAAATGGCGAGCGCATGCGCAGTATGCCCGCTGAAATCTACCGGCCGGCACCCGGCAACAATAGGAGATTTTTCCTATTGGTTCTCTTTGATAACTGTGATAGACCCTATCATAGTGATCAAACTAAATAAAAATAGTAACTCAAGCCCCCTTTATCACCCCCTTAGTTAGGTAAAAATAATTAAAAAAAAAAAAGTATTTATTTCCATTTGGGTAAGGGCTAGTGTCACGATAATATAAATATGCCATATTATGAGTATAGTTCTAGTAGGTTCCATGGCACACACACACACTGCAGATTCGACCCCAACCCAACTAGTAGCTTAATTTTCTTTAGAGGACGTGACAGTAAGTTATAGAGCAAGGAGAAACGAAGCTAGTAATTTTATATATTTTACTCCAAAAGGTAGGCAGTGTTTATAAAAGTATAACAACATATTTAAAGGGAAGGTGCCACCAGTTTTCTTGAATTTTTTTTATGAAATTAAGCTTAAAATAGTAAATAAAATGTACTAATGCAATGTTTGCAAACATTTCTAAATGAAAAATATTATATATTTTCTTACAAATATATATATTTACCACTAGGGGGGAGCATTTTCCGTTTTAGACCTCAAGCAGCTATAGTGAGACTTACCAGCTTTACTGTTAGCTGGAAAATTGGGGCAGTAACTGCTGACATCACCATTTCCCTCCCCTTTTGGGTGGTCTAATATCCCTGGGGCAGAATGAAGAGCAGCATCACAGGGCAGCGCCATTTTGTGTGTGACTGCTCTGTGATCTGCTATCACACAAGTGGTGTGTGTGTTAGTGATGTGTCGTTTGTGAACGAGCCAACACAAAGAGCCGGCTCCCTGCTGTGAATGAAAGGAGTCGGCTCTGCAGCATGAGTGAGCCCAGTCTTTTTTTTTTCCTTTCTTGTCTGTGCCTGGCAGCTTCTCAGATTCAGCCAGTGAAGTGTGACTGTGACTCCTGTGGGAGGAGCAGACAGCAGAGAGGGAGAGTGGAGTCTGTGGACTGTAAGGCCATGTTCACACTTTGCGGCGTCCCTCTGCGGGTTCTCCCGCAGCGGAATTGATAAATCTGCAGGGCAAAACTGCTGCGGTTATCACTGCAGATTTATCGCGGTTTGTTTTGCGGTTTCCGCTGCGGGATTACTCCTATACTATTGATGCTGCATATGCAGCAAAATGCAGCATCAATAGCAATGTTAAAAATAATAAAAATTGGTTATACTCACCCTCCGATGTCCGGATCTCCTCGGTGCTGCACGCGGCGCTCCGGTTCCAAAGATGCTGTGCCGAGAAGGACCTTCGTGACGTCACGGTCGTGTGACCGCAGCGTCATCATGGTCATGTGACCGCGACGTCACCGCAGGTCCTGTTCGCACAGCAATTCTGACCGGCCGGCCGCGTGCAGCGCTGAGAGGTGAGTATAACATGATTTTTTATTTTTATTCTTTTTTTTACCCCAAATATGGTTCCCAGGGCCTGGAGGAGAGTCTCCTCTCCTCCACCCCGGGTACCACCCGCACATTAGCCGCTTACTTCCCGCAACGTGGGCACAGCCCCATGCGGGAAGTAAGCTGTTCAATGCATTCCTATGGGTGCAGAATCGCAGCGATTCTGCACAAAGAAGTGACATGCTGCGGGTTTTAAACCGCTGCGTTTCTGCGCGGTTTTTCCCGCAGCATGTGCACAGCGGTTTGCGGTTTCCATAGGGTTTACATGTAAATGGAAACGCTATGGAAACTGCTGCGGACCCGCAGCATCAAAATCGCCGCGGTTCCGCGGTAAAAACCGCAAAGTGTGAACATGGCCTAAATAAATGCATGTGCGTTACCATGTGACCCAAATAAAGGTGCAATATTACACTGGCTTGAGTGAGTGGCTTCCTCCCTGGTATGTGACTGTGTAGGAGGAATGACAAATTTTATGTTCATCATCATCTGCAATGACCTGTGAGTTACCTTTTGTCCCAAATAAAGATACACTTTACTGTGGCCTCATCCATGGCATATATACATATATGGTACTAGATGGTGGCCCGATTTTAACACATCGGGTATTCTAGAATATGCATGTCCACGTAGTATATTGCCCAGTCACGTAGTATATTGCCCAGACACGTATGTAACAGGTTAAAAAAAAGAGTTAAAATAAAAAATAAACATATACTCACCTTCCGAGGGAGCCCTTGTAGTCCTGTCACCTGTGTGCGGTGCACGAGGCAGCTTCCTGTCCCAGGGTTGGATGCGCGCAGGACCTGTCATGACGTCGCGGTCACATGACCGTGACGTCATGGAAGGTCCTTCTCGCATACCATCCTTGGCACTGGAGCCTGCCGCTTGCACTGCCAAGGAGAGGACGCGACGACGGGGGGTAAGCATAGCAGGTTTTTTTTATTATTATTTTTAACATTACATTTTTTTTTACTATTGATGTCGCATAGGCAGCATCAATAGTAAAAAGTTTGGGACACACAGGGTTAATAGCAGTGGTTACGGAGTGCGTCAAACACGGCATAACGCGGTCAGTTACCGCCGGCATTAACCCTGTGTGAGCGTGCCTACCGGGGGGTTCTGTACGGCCTGCCGGAGGATCTGTACGGCGTCTCCGGGGTCTGTACGGCCTGCCGGGGGTCTTTGTGTCTGTGCAGGCATCGTCCGATGGGACTACAAGGCCCATCGGACGATGCCTGCTAGACTGACAGTGATTGACACATTAGCCAATGATGGGACAGTAGTAGTCCCATCATCCGGCTAATGTGTTGAATATAAAAAAAAAAAATACTCCATACATGCTACATACATACATACTACATTCATACTCCATACATATACTACATTCATACTCCATACATACATACTACATACATACTACATACAGTACATTCATACATTACATACATATAGATATACAGTACATTAAACATAGATTACATACTCACCGTTACTTGTCACTTTGTTCCCCGAAGCCAGTGTCATCTATAAAAAAATATGAAAAAAAACAAACAATATACTACCTGTCTGCAGAAATCCACCAGTGTCCCACGACGATCTCCCGTGGAAAGCAGCAGCATCAGATACAAAAAACGGATCCGGCGGGAAAAAACGGATCCGGCGGGGAAAAACGGATCCGGCGGAAAAAAAAACAGATCCGGCGGAAAAAAAAACAGATCCGGCAGGAAAAAAATGGATCTGGTGGAAAAAAAACACGGATCCGGTTGAAAAAAGGATTCGGCGGGAAAAAACTGATCCGGCGGGGAAAAACGGATCTGGTGGAAAAAAACCGGATCCGGCGGGGGAAAAACGGATCCGGTGGAAAACCGGATCCGGCGGAAAAAAACGGATCCGGCGGGAAAAAACCGGATCCGGCGGGAAAAAACCGGATCTGGCGGAAAAAATGGATCCGGCGGAAACACCCGGATCTGGCGGAAAAAAACTGATCCTGCAAATGTGCTCGCATGATGCGTTTTTTACCCATAGACTTGTATTAGTGACGGATCGTGACGGATGGCCACACGTCGCGTCCGTCGTGCAACGGATCCGTCGTGTTTTGTCGGACCTTTGGCACGAAAAAACATTCAAGTGAACTTTTTTGTCAATCGCGTCCGCCATTTTCTACCGCGCATGCGTGGCCAAAACTCTGCCCCCTCCTTCCAGACTTCAGAATGGGCAGCAGATGTGTTGAAAAACTGCATCTGCTGCCCACGTCGGGCACAAATTTCACAACGTGCGTAGGTACGTCGGCCCGATGCATAGCGACGGACCCGTACCGACGCAAGTGTGAAAGAGGCCTTTATGAGCGTTGAAACAAAAAAAAAACGGAGTGGGCTCCCGTGCAATTTTCTGCGCCAGAGGGGAAAAGCCGACGGCCAGGGGCCAATATCTGTAGCCTGCTATGAATATCAGCCCGCAGCTGTCTGCATAGCCTTTACTGGCTATTAAACTAGGGGGACCCCCCCCAAAAAAATTACGTGGGGTCCCCCTATATTTTATAGCCAGCAAGGCTACGCAGACAGCTGCGGGCTGATATTCATAGCCTAGAGAGGGGCCATGGATATTGCCCCCCCGGCTACAAATACCAGTCCACAGCCGCCTCAGAAATGGCACTTAGCCCCTCTCTTCCCACTCCCGTGTAGCGGTGGGATATGGGGTAATAAGGGGTTAATGTCACCTTGCTATTGTAAGGTGACATTAAGCCGGGTTAATAACGGAAAGGCGTCAATAAGACGCCTATCCGTTATTAATCCAATAGTAAGAAAGGGTTAATAAATCACGCACACATTAGTAAAAAGTATTTTAATATTCTTCATTTCACCATACTTACCATTCTTCAGCACCTGCAAAAAATGTAAAATAAACTGTATACTACCTGTCCACCGTAGTCCAATTAATAACGAGTGTCCCACGACGAGCTCCCCGATAGAACAGTGACATCGGGTGATGTCACTGCTCTATAGGACCCTCAGTGACACACTGACAGGAGACAATGGCTCCTGCAGTGCATCACTGAGACGTTACTAAGGTTCAAAGTCTTACTTTATGGCAAAAAGCTGTGTGGGAAAATGTCTCACCCAGCAATGCTATAAAGTGAGGCTAGGGACTTTTTTTTTACAGCAGCGGAGGAATACAGTGGCGGAAGGATACCTTCCTCCCATCATTGTGTTCCTGGAGCCCCTGGAGAGCAGTCGCATTATCTGATGCTGCTGCTCTCCACGGGAGATCGTCGTGGGACACTCGTGGATTTCTGCGGACAGGGAGTACATTGGTTGTTTGTTTTTTCCATATTTTTTACAGATGACACTGGCTTCGGGGAACAAAATGACAAGTAATGGTGAGTATGTAATGTGTGTAGCGTGTGTGTAGCGTGTGTGTAGCGTGTGTGTAGCGTGTGTGTAGCGTGTGTGTAGCATGTATGGATGTATGTAGCATGTATGGATGTATGTAGCATGTATGTATGTATGTAGCATGTATGTATGTATGTAGCATGTATGTATGTATGTAGCATGTATGTATGTATGTAGCATGTATGTATGTATGTAGCATGTATGTATGTATGTAGCATGTATGTATGTAGCATGTATGTATGTAGCATGTATGTATGTAGCATGTATGTATGTAGCATGTATGTATGTAGCATGTATGTATGTAGCATGTATGTATGTAGCATGTATGTATGTAGCATGTATGTATGTGGCATGTATGCAGTATGTATGTAGCATGTATGGATGGATGTAGCATGTATGTATGTAGCATGTATGCAGTATGTATGTAGCATGTATGGATGTATGTAGCATGTATGTAGCATGTATGTAGCATGTATGCAGCATGTATGCAGCATGTATGCAGCATGTATGGAGTATGTATGGAGTATTTTTTTTTTTTATTCAACACATTAGCCGGATGATGGGATTACTACTGTCCCATCATTGGCTAATGTGTCAATCACTGTCAGTGTAGCAGGCATCGTCCGATGGGACTTGTAGTCCCATCGGACGATGCTTGCACACACGCATAGAGACCCCCCCACGGGGAGAGAATGCAGGGGGGGGAGGAAGGAGAGCGACATGGGGGGAGAGAATGCAGGGGGGAGAGCGACACGGGGGGGGGGGGTACAGAGAATGCAGGGGGGAGGAATGCAGGGGGGAGAGGAGGAAGAGCGACACAGGGGGGAGAGAATGCAGCTTACCGGAGATCTCCGGGACTGTGTGCAAGTGGGGAGGCGGAGACATAGCAGGAAAAGCACCCAGGGAGGGCAGCTTGTGAGAGCAGAGGATGTCTGCTCAGAACGTGCAGTGCCTGGAGTACAGACAGAGGAGCAGGGAGGTAAATCACCCGCACTCTCCGGCTCCAGTCAGCGCTTCTGTTCTGCAGCGATAGAGAGCAAGTGGAATCTGGGCAGATAGCACTGGGCTATAGTAAAATGGCGGCCAGTCACACCTACAGCAGTGAGTTGTACAGCCCACAGAGGCGTGCCCAGCTCACTGCTAATGTGGCTGCAATGTTATAGATAGGGTCCGCGGCGGTCTATTATCTCCTATGTCCATGGGGTGCCGTAATATGACACTGCTAGTGTCGTGCTACTGCTGTGAAACCAAGATGTCAGCCCCCAGTTCCTTCTTTCTACTGGTATAACACACGAAATCTGTTTTACATGCATTCAAATCTTGGTTATAACAGCATGTTATGCTACATTACATTGATTAATGAATGATCTACAAACGCGGTACCTGACCTTTAAAAAAAATTTGACAAGTATCGTATGTACAGAATTACGAAAAAAGGGATTAACGGAAGAAACACTTGCAGTTCCTTCATATCATATCATAGCAGACCATGTGGTGCGGGGTTGGGCAATACATCAAGATGCATTACAGAGCATCTCTCAGCTAGCCTCCTGGAAAAAAGCTCCCCCTCCTAACTCGGCTCCTAAATGTATATGCTCTGCTTGATGACCTCACTGAGTGGGCTGCGCCCTGGAATAACCTCCCTTTCTGGAAGTTATGTCAAATCTTCTATTACTCATATCTGGGCGTATGAACCTTGTAGGAGAAAGACAGAGTTATCATCATGCTCAGCACGACATGGGGGTTCATTCAAGTATAAACATAACGTGGGTATGAGCTCCGGTTAAGCAGTAATTCCTTTCTCTATTTCTGCTATGCGCTGGGCTTAGTAAGCGCACTTGTGTGTAGCCCTATTGTTGCACATCCCAAATATATAACTTTCACACCTATGTCACTACTTGGGGTGGAATTATTCCATCTTGAATAACTATCTGATACACAAAAGAGCACATGGTTTCAGACAAAGGACTGGTTTTCTGCTCACTCCTGCATTCGAGAGGGAGTGGGGACAGCTTTATTGTCAGCAGGGAGCAAGAGCTGGGAGGAAGGGGGGGTCGGAAAGCTAGCAGAGTGTGTCTGTACTCAGCTTTAATGGACATAGCAGAGCTCAGTGTACGTGATCATAGACAATCAAATACATCATATGCCTGACACCTCCCCCTTTTGGACTGCGCTACGGAAGCAGGACCTCTCGGTACTCCTCCATGAGCACCTCGGCAGGTTTGCCCTGGCGGGACAACCCATCTGCATTGCCATGCTCGCTGCCCGTTTTGTGTTTGACCGTTAAGTCGTACTGCTGGAGGGCAAGGCTTCCGTTGGTTCCAGACATGGATTGTAGCCAGCACAGAAGGTTGTGGTCGGTCATCACAGTGAAGGTGCGACCGTACAAGTAGGGCTGCAAACGTTGCAGGGCCCAGTCCATGGCCAGGCACTCCTTCTCGATGGTGGAATAGGCCACTTCCCTCTGCAGAAGCTTCCAGCTCAAGTACAACATGGGGTGCTCTTGGTTCCCCCGAGTCGACCTGGCTGAGAACAGCACCGAGGCCAAACTCGCTGGCGTCTGTCTGTGCCAGGACTGTGAAATGTCTCAGCTAGCTTCCTGGGCAAAGACTACTGCATAATGAAGTCTCACTATCTTATACTTGTGCCCAAAACCAAGGCACTCCCCCTGTGGTGCCCTCACTGGGTGGCTGAATACGCTCCTTTCTTGAAGCTATGAATAAACCATCTACACATATCTCAGCGTATGAACCCAGTAGAAGAAAGATAAAGTTATTATTTTGCTCACCATGACATGGGGGTTCATTTAAGTATAAGCACACAGTGGATATCTGACCCGCTTACGGGGAAATCCGTTGCAATTTGGGTTTAGATCCTAGCGATTTCAGTTAGATTTATAGATCTCTCGGTGGATATCCGGAATATGTAACTTTTATATCTCTACCCCTGATCGGTCCATTATGCGTAAATTTTCAAGAACAAAGAAGTCCCATGCTGTCTGAAAGTTGCTGTACCAGTTATAGCTGGTATCAGGCGACAGGAGGGATGAGGGGTTTAGAATTTCACAGAGCTGACAGGCAGAGTGAATGGGGGGGGGGGGGGTCAGAGATCCCACAGCATGTGTCTGCCATAGGGCTTTGTTTTTGTATCAGCGAATACAGTGGGGGGAAAAAGGAGGGGTGGGGTCGAATCTGCAGCGTGTGTGCGCGCCATGGAACCTTCTAGAACTATACTAATAATATGGCATATTTATATTATCGTGACGTTAGAGTTGGGCTAGGTGATGGTTAGGGCTGTGTTAGGGATGGAGATAGAATTGAAGGGTTTCCACTGTTTAGGTACATCAGGGGGTCTCCAAACGCGACATGGAGCCCACAACTGATTCCAGTCAAATTTGCGTTCAAAAAGTCAAACGATGCTCCCTCCCTTCTGAGCCCCGCCATGCTCCCAAACAGTGGCTTTTCCCCACATACAGGGTATGGTTTTGTAAAAATGAGAAATCACTGGCCAACTTTAAACACTTATAACGGCCTAACAAAAAAAAATAAAAAATTATGTTTACAAAATTGTGCTGATGTAGCAGACATATGGGAAATGTTATTAATTACCGCATTTTGCGGATTATAAGGAGCACCCCAAATTTTAAGGACAAAAATAGGAGAAAAAAAAACTTTTTAATAAAATGGTGATGGTTCTTATAATCCATGTGTCTTATTGCTTACCAGGGGTGGTGGCTGCGGTGAAGCAGGGTCCCAGGGTCGACACAGGAGATGGCAAGAGCGGAGCGTTGCTATAGTCTGCAGACTGGGATAAGGGGGCTTCGCATGTGCGGTGCGCCGCTGCAGGTGTTCGGTGCTACGGGGGCTCTGCCAACATCTTGTGAAAGACTAGAGCCCCTAGCAGTGACATGGTTTCCTATGCGGTGGACTGGACTCTGGGAAAATGGCTGCCGTCCTGGGGTGGGGCATACGCAGATGGAGATCTTGGCACCAAGATCTCTGGAGATCTTGTACACCCGCAGCGGGTGTGTCGCACATCCGAACACCCCCTCATCCCAGCCTGCAGCCGGTAAGGTATATCCGCATTATAAGACGCAACACCATTTTCACCTTAAATTTGGGGGGGAAAAAGTGTGTCTTATAATCCCAAAAATACGGTAACTATTTTGTGTGAGATGACTCTCTGAAGGGCACAAAAAAGGAGATTTTTGTGTACTCACCGTAAAATCTCTTTCTCTTAGCCTCTAATTGGAGGACACAGGACCATGGGTGTTCTGCTGCTGTCCACTAGGAGGCGACACTATGCATAATCTGAAAAAGATTAACTGTGGCTCCTCCTGTGCAGTATACACCCCTGGACGGCATCAGCCTTCTCCAGTTTTGTGAAAAAGCAGTAGGAGGAACGTAACATGAATAACATAATTATGCCTGTAAGAAGGCAACTACGTACGAGCTCAAGAAAACAATATGAGAACTCAACAGATACAACGGCCCGGAAAGGGCAACAGGGTGGGAGCTGTGTCCCCCAATTAGAGGCTAAGAGAAAGAGATTTTACGGTGAGTACACAAAAATCTCCTTTACTCTGTCGCCTCATTGGGGGACACAGGACCATGGGACGTCCTAAAGCAGTCCCTGGGTGGGAAGCAATGGACGAATACTGTGCAGACAGGCCCCTACACCTAGGGCACCGCCGCCTGCAGAACACATCCACCCAGGCTCGCGTCCGCTGAGGACTGGGCACGAACCCCGTAGTGTTTAGTAAACGTGAGTAGGCTAGTCCAAGTGACCGCTCTACACACCTGCCGTGCCGAAGCCCGGTGCCGAATGGCCCAGGAGGCCCCCACCGCCCGTGTAGAGTGTGCCGTAATACCGGCTGGAAGAGGAGAATTCTTAAGGCGGTAGGCCTCTTGTATGGTGGATTTGATCCACCTGGCAAGGGTAGCTTTGGAAGCTGGGAGGCCCTTGTGGCCACCTTCCGGAAGGAGGAAAAGAGAATCAGACCTCCGGAAGGACACAGTCCTAGACACGTATATACGAAATGCCGAGAAGAGGTCAAGCGTATGCAGAGCCTTCTCCATTCTATGAACCGGACAAAGGGATGGTAGTGAAATTTCCTTATTGAGGTGGAAATTGGACACAACCTTCGGAAGGAAGGATGGGACCATACGGAGAACTACCTTGTCCTGGTGAAAAGCCAGTAAGGGCTGTCTGCAGGAGAGTGCTGTCAGTTCAGACACCCTGCGTAGCGAGGTGATTGCCACCAGGAAAACCACCTTCTGGGATAGAAGGCGGAGTGGGACCTCCTTAAGGGGTTCGAAGGGTGGTTCCTGCAATGCTCTCAGGACCAGGTTGAGGTCCCACGTTTCTAGTGGTCGTCTGTAGGGGGGAACCCATCGGGAAACCCCCTGAAGAAAAGTCCTTACTTGCAGCTTGGTAGCAATGCATCTTTGAAAAAGCACTGAGAGGGCTGACACCTGGCTCTTAAGCGAGCCTAATGACAGCCTGGCCTCCAGACCCGATTGGAGAAAACCAAGTACGTTGGGTAGGGAATAAGGGAGTGGGGTCTGGCCAGGTAAAGAAAGCTTTCCAGGTACGGTAATAAATATTGGCAGAGGCTGGCTTCCGTGCCCTGATCATGGTTCCAATGACGTCCGGCGAGAGCCCTGCCTGGGTTAGAACCCAGGTCTCAAGGGCCACGCCGTCAAATTGAGAGCCCCTAAGTTCTGGTGGTAGAACAGGCCTTGTGATAGAAGATTGTGGCGGTCGGGGAGACGCCAGGGGGCGTCTGCTGTAAGTTGTACGATGTCGGCGTACCATGTACGTCTGGGCCAGTCCGGTGCACTTAGGATGGTTGGAACTGCCTCTTGTTTGATCTTCGTCACCACTCTGGATATCAGGGGGAGAGGTGGAAAAATGTACAGAGGCTGGAACTAGGTCCAGTCCTGAACCAGAGCGTCTGCTCCGAGCGACCGCGGATCGTGTGTTCTGGCCATGAAGTTGGAGACCTTGGCATTGAAGTGGGATGCCATTAGGTCCACATTCGGGGTCCCCCAGCGATGGCAGATCTGGCAAAAAATTTCGGGATGGAGAGACCACTCTCCCGAGTCTATTTCTTGTCGGCTGAGGAAGTCTGCTTCCCAGTTGTCCATACATGGAATGTGGACCGCCGAGAGATCCGACCCTGTGTCCTCCGCCCAGCGGAGGATGTGTGACACTTCTCGCATCGCCTGGGTACTGCGGGTCCCCCCCTTGGTGATTCACATATGCCACAGCCGTGGCATTGTCCGACTGCATTCTGATGTGAGAGGCTGCAAGTAAGTGATGGAAAGCCCTCAATGCCAGGAGGATGGCACGAATTTCCAGGATGTTGATGGGCATGGTCGCTTCCACTGGGGACCACTTGCCCTGTGGTGTAGGTGCACTGCACCCCAACCCGTCAGGCTCGCATCGGTGATCAGAACTTTCCAATAACCTGTTAGAAAGTATTTCCCCTTTGCTAGCGAGGTTGGCTTGAGCCACCAGTGCAGGGACCTCTTGGTTGACATTAGCAGGAACTTCCTGTCGAGAGAGAAAGGGTTCTTGTCCCAGGACTTGAGGATGGCTAGTTGGAGAGGCCTGAGACGAAACTGGGCAAATGGGACGGCTTCTATTGCTGCCCCCATCCTGCCGAGGACTCTCATGGCAAACCGGAGAGATCGAGGGGGTTTGCGGAGGAGGGTGCGAACTCCTAGATGGAGAGCCAGTGCCTTGTCTTTGGGAGGGAGCACTAGACCCCCCTGGAGGTGTTGAATAGCATTCCCAGGAAGGTCAGACTGACGCAGGGTTGGTGAAGACTTTTGTAGGTTGATTAACTAACCCATGCGACTCAGAGTGTCGATTGTGATTGAGATGCTGAGCTCGCAGTCCTTGAAGGTTGGAGCCTTGATGAGTAAATCATCCAAGTATGGAACGACTACTATGCTTCTGGAGTGTAGGACGTCCATGGTGGCTGCCATGACTTTGGTAAACACTCTGGGAGCCGTGGTGAGTCCAAACGGGAGAGCCACGAACTGGTAGTGGTCCTGGTCGATTGCGAACCTGAGAAATCTTTGATGAGCAGGTGCAATCGGTATATGCAGGTATGTGTCTTGTTTGTCTATGGAGGCGAGATATTCTCCCTTCTCCATGGACGCAATGATGGACCGAAGGGACTCCATGCGGAAGTGACAGACTCGTACTTATTCGTTGAGTTGTTTTACGTCCAGTATGGGCGGAACGCTGCCTCCTTTCTTGGAAACTACGAATAGATTGGAGTAGAACCCTCGGAAGCGCTCGGCCATGGGGACCGGTACTATGACTCCTGCTTGAAAAAGCGAGGAGACCGCTTGGTGGTAGGCACGAGTCTTGGCTGGCGGTTTTGGGGGGACAGAGAGGAAGAATCGGTCCGGTGGGTTGGAGGTGAAGTCTATTTTGTATCCGTAAGACACTAGTTCCCTGACCAACCTGTCTTCTGTAATAGGCAGCCAGACTTGATGAAAGAGCAAAAGTCGGCCGCCTACGGGTGTGGTGTCTTCCGGGGTCCGTGAGTCATGATGAAGCGAAAGACTGAGATTTTCCTCCTCTAGGTTTAGACTGGGCTGCTTTTGACTGCCAGGTCTTGTCCGACCTTTGCGTTGATCGTGAGTTGTTCCTGCGTGGGGAACGGTTACGATTTTGTGCTGGACGCGAGACGGACCAGCCCGAAGAACTCTGAAAGGATCGGAATCGAGTTTGGTTGCGTGAGGGACTTCTTTGAGGCTGCGTCAGCTTCCCATTCCCGCAGCCAGAGGATACGCCGAATTGTGGTGGCGTTTGATGCTATCCCCGCTACACCCCTTGCTGAATCCAGAGCTGCATGAAGCATGTAATCTGCTACAACTGCTATTTGAACCACTTGGCCCGACAGCTCAGGAGCGGATGCTTGGAGAGCTTGTAAATTTTTGGCCCAGGCCAGAATGGCCTTGGCAGCCCAAACTGAAGCGAACGCGGGAGCCAGGGATGCCCCTGCGGCCTCAAAAATTGAACGAGCCATGCGTTCTACCTGCCGGTCTACTGCGTCCCTGAGGGTTGAGCTATCTGGCAGTGAAAGGAGGGTCTCTGCTGCTAGTCTAGAGACTGGGGGGTCCACTTCGGGTGGGTCTGTCCACTGCTTGGTATCCTTCTGCGGGAAGGGGTACCTCGCCTCTAGATATTTGCGATTAGCGAATTTTTTCTCAGGCTGTGAGAACTGCTTTTTAAGGATCGCCTTAAACTCTGGGTGGTTAGAGAAAACCTTAGGCGGCTTCAGAGGTCCTTCAAAGGAAATCTTGTGTTCTGGGGCCTCTGGTGGCGGATCAGAAATGTCCAGCACCCGATGGATGGAAGAGATTAAGTCCTCAACTAGCGCAGTATTGCTAGGGGGGATTGGGATCAGGGACCCCTCCGTTCCCTTGTCTGAGTCGGAGTCACAGATGTCTTCCGAATCCTGTGTATCACTGAGGCGTCCCCTGCTGGGTGAGCTGGGGAGGAGGCCTTCTCTGGTCGGGGATTGCGGAGATCTGCGTTGTCTGTCCCTGGAAGGGGACGGTCTAGCTGACCTGGAACTACGGTGTCTCTCCCTAGAAGGGGATGACCGTGTGCTATGGGATGACGCAGATGGACTTGATCTATGGGTCCGCTTGCGTCCTGACTTAGACGTGGATGTGCCAGGGTCGTCCTGTCCCTGAGCCGAGCTCTCCCTTTGCTGGGTAACGGTCATAGCCGAGGCATGACTCTGCAGAGCCTGAAGCAATGTGGAGGTTAGCTTATCTATAGACTGCGTCATAGATTGCGACATCTGAGTGACCCATTCCGGCGTGGCATTAGACACCGAAATATTGGCAAGGGCTTCTTGGGGCTCTGACACAGTAGTCTGCGTGCAGTCCTGGCAGTGTGGGAAGATACTGCCACTGGGGAGAGCGGTCCTGCAGGCTGGGTTCTCTTGGTCCTTGAGCCCGGCATAGTGCACAGAGTGCAGAAGGGCTGCTATGCAGAGAACGTTACAGGGGTAGCTGCAGAGAACCCTATAGGGGAGCCTTATAGGGAATATGGATTCACACCCGAGTAAAACAACCCAGCTGTGATCTTACCCCACCAGTTTGCCCCTAGGTCCAGCGCCGAAGATCCACAGTCCTGTGCCCCCCGGACACTGGCTGGCCTGGTCCTGCTGACCGGGAGATGCAGGGTTAATCCTTGCTACAGTAGAAATGGCCGCCGAGGTGAAGCGGCAGGGGGAGAAGGGGGCGGAGAGCTGAGAAAAAGGCGGCAAAGCTGGGTAAAAACGCGCCCTGTCTCGATCCACCCTTTCTATGACACTGTAGAGTCATATTTGTCATCCGGGGGGCGGGCCGGGGGGCGGAGAGGAGGCGCGGCTTCAGCTAGGCCGAAGCCGGGGCCTAAATTAGATGCCTGATGCCCAGAAGGGCTCCAGGCCGGTGCGAAAGTCCGGGAGGGGGTCGGATCTTAACCGGACCCCTCCGGATTTAAAGGCAGGATAGCGGTGGGGCTGTAATCGGAAGGGGGGCCCGGTGAGGGGTCCCCCTGAGGCAGTATAGAGCTGGTGCTGCCGCAGAGACAGGGGCGCAGGGAGCCCTGTGTCTGTCTGTGCCATGCCTGCCTGCACTCCCCCCGGCCCCAACAGGAGCCCGCAGCTGAGGGTCCCTGGATGCAGGCGCAGTGTGCTGGCCCATTGCTGGGAGCTGTAGAATGCTGCCTGTACAGGCCCTACCTGAGGTGTCTCAACCTAAGGCCCCCCAGAGGGGGAATAGGGAGGGTGCTGTTGTCACCTTCAGGGGCCTTTATCCTCGCCTCGACCTCAACCCAGAAACCAAAAGGAATTGGGGAAGGAGGGGGGAGTCTCAACTTCGAACCAGCACCCGAGGGACTGGGGAAGGAGCAACATGGGGAATAGCCATCTCTACTTCAACCGGGCACCCCGTGATAGGGGGCCGAGGAAGGAGCCATGCCTGGAGTCTCACAGGAGACCCACTTTTCTTCATCTGTAATCCGTCGGAAAAAAACGGAGTAAAAGAAAAAAATCTTAGGTGTGACTCCTATGTGACACTAAGCAAAAACTGGAGAAGGCTGATGCCATCCAGGGGTGTATACTGCAGAGGAGGAGCCACAGTTAATCTTTTTCAGATTCTGCATAGTGTCGCCTCCTAATGGACAGCAGCATAACACCCATGGTCCTGTGTCCCCCAATGAGGCGACAGAGTAATTACAAGTTTGAAAATGGAAAAATTTTTGCAAAATTTTCGTTTTGTTTTTTTTTCTCAAATAAAGACAAGTCATATTGAAGAAATTTTACCACGAACATGAAATACAATATGTCACGAAAAAACACTCAGAATCAGTGGGATCTGTTGAAGCATTCCAGAGCTCTAACCTCAAAGTGACAGCAGTCAGAATTGTCATTAAAGGGAACCTGTCACCCCCCCCAGGCATTTTTAACTAAAAGAGCCAGCTTGTGCAGCACTAATGCTGCATTCTGACAAGGTGGCTCTTTTAGTTCTAGTCCCAGCAAACGCTGCAATAATCGCTTTTATAATTTGTCCCTGATACCTTGAAATAGACCTGGGGGCATGTTTTTTTTTCCCTGGACAGAAACGCCTTCCAGCCGTCACTCAGGGCCTCTGCGCGCCGCCTCCTCTTCCTTCATTAGCATCCCGGGCGCCTACGCTGTAATTTCAAAGGGCAGCGTAACTGCGCATGCCCGAATAAAAAAAAAATTACTGCGCAGGTGCTGGGAACGCTAATGAAGGAAGAGGAGGCGGCTCCTGGCGCGCAGAGGCCCTGAGTAACGGCTGGGAGACATTTCTGTCTGGGGGAAAAGACCTGCCCCCAGGTCTATTTCAAGGTATCAGGGACAAATTATAAAAGCGATTATTGCAGCGTTTGCAGGGACCCGGACTAAAAGAGCCACCTTGACAGAATACAGCATTAGTGCTGCACAAGCTGGCTCTTAGTTAAAAACGCCTGGGGGGGTGGTGACAGGTTCCCTGTCATAGATATTATGTAGCACTGCAGTAGATAAAAATTAAGTAGTACAGATAGGGATTCACAGTATTATTATGACATTGAAATCTCTCATCTACAATATGTAAGTGAAACTTACTCTTAACAAACTTTGTGGTTTTGGAGTTTTGTAACCTCTGGAAAAGCACAATGAAGATCTGCCTCTTATACTGATCCACACATTCTCTACAAGAAAAAGAGAGGCATCAGTGAATAATGGAATAACTGCTTATCTATGGATAAGCTGCATCTTCATAATTCCTCCTATCCTTTTTTATATTAACTGTTCCATAACAAATGAAGTTGTCCAAGAAGCCCAAGACTAGGCCATTAATGAAAACTTTTTTGTGTAGTCAAAAAAATTACCTCTCTCAGTCACTTCATTGGTGAACACAAGAAACCACAGGTGTAGTGTATACTGCTGCCACCAGGAGGCTGACACTAAGAAATACACTGAGAAGAAAAAAAGTCATCTCCTCTTTAGGCTACACCCGCCTACTGGCACAAAGCTGGGCAGCACGGTGGCTCAGTGGTTAGCTGGGGGTCCTGGGTTCAAATCCCACCAGACTACGACTGCAAGGAGTTTGTATGTGTTCCCCATGATTGTGTGGGTTTTCTCCAGGTTCTCCTGTTTCCTCCCACATTGCAAAGACATAACGATAGGAAATTTAGATTGTGAGCCACTTTGGGAAAATCGATGATGGATTTCTGTAAAGCACTGCAGAATGTGATGGAGCTATACAGGCAAAGCATAATAAATAAATAAAGCTACTCAGTTTAGCTTAATGCCATGTAGAAGTCCCAGACTGGCTCTTGCATATAGTGTCTCATTATTTTTACTTACCGTATATACTCGAGTATAGCCAGAGATTTTCAGCCCACTTTTTTGGGCTGAAAGTGACCCTCTCGGCTTATACGCGAGTCAGTCAGCAGGGGGGGGGGGTCGATGGGGGAGCGGCACGGTGACATACTCACCTGGCTCTGAAGATCGCAAGTGCAGGGGGCCTGAGCGAAGAGAGGTGAGTATGTTTTTTTTTATTTTAATCGCAGCAACAACATATGGGACAAATGTGTGGAGAATCTTATGGGGCCACAATGTATGGAGCATCGTATAGGGGCCACAATGTATGGAGCATCGAATGGGGCCACAATGTGTGGAGCATCGTATGGGGCCACAATGTGTGGAGCATCGTATGGGGCCACAATGTGAGGAGCATCTTATGGGGCCACAATGTGTGGAGCATCGTATGGGGCCACAATGTGTGGAGCATCGTATGGGGCCACAATGTGTGGAGCATCGCATGGGGCCACAATGTGTGGAGCATCGTATGGGGCCACAATGTGTGGAGCATCGTATGGGGCCACAATGTGTGGAGCATCGTATGGGGCCACAATGTGTGGAGCATCGTATGGGGCCACAATGTGTGGAGCATCTTATGGGGCCACAACGTGTGGAGCATCTTATGGGGCCACAACGTGTGGAGCATCTTATGGGGCCACAACGTGTGGAGCATCTTATGGGGCCACAACGTGTGGAGCATCTTATGGGGCCACAACGTGTGGAGCATCTTATGGGGCCACAACGTGTGGAGCATCTTATGGGGCCACAACGTGTGGAGCACCTTATGGGGCCATAATGTGTGGAGCATCTTATGGGGCCATAATGTGTGGAGCATCTTATGGGGCCATAATGTGTGGAGCATCTTATGGGGCCATAATGTGTGGAGCATCTTATGGGGCCATAATGTGTGGAGCATCTTATGGGGCCATAATGTGTGGAGCATCTTATGGGGCCATAATGTGTGGAGCATCTTATGGGGCCATAATGTGTGGAGCATCTTATGGGGCCATAATGTGTGGAGCATCTTATGGGGCATAATGTGTGGAGCATCTTATGGGGCATAATGTGTGGAGCATCTTATTGGGCCATAATGTGTGTAGCATCTTATGGGGCCATCAACCTTTATGCAGCATTGTATGGGGCAAATGTTTCTATGGAGCATCTTATGGGGCCATTATTAACCTTTGTGCAGCATTATATGGGGCATATTTTAATATGGAGCGTATTTTGTATGGAGCATCTCATGGGGCCCATCATGAACTGTATGGAGCATTATATGGGGCTCCTGATTCAATATGGATATTCAAAAACACTTAACCTACTGATGTCTCAATTAATTTTACTTTTATTGGTATGTATTTTTATTTTTGACATTTACAGGTAGCTGCTGCATTTTCTACCCTAGGCTTATACTCGAGTCAATAAGTTTTCCCAGTTTTTTGTGGCAAAATTAGGGGGGGTCGGCTTATACTCGAGTATATACGGTATCTTCTCTTTTTTCCCCTTCAAATAAGGGAAACTGATTGGAATTGACCTTTCTGTAATCCTCACAAAAGGAAGAGAGCAGTCTGAAAATTACACATGCGGTATACTCTTCCAATTGAAGGGCAGGGCTTTACTAATGCAGTCGGCATTCAGGTACTTGTGCGGAAAATTCTTTGCCTTTTGTGTGGTGGGGTGTTGTATGGAGCGAAGAATGAGTTGAAAATCTGGATCACATAAAGCCTCTTCAGGACAGGCAAGTATAGCCCTTTCCCGCATCCTGCTGATTTGTGCTGGCTCCCCCTTGGCCCGCGTCCCTAGCTTCTTCTGTGACGTAGAGGCGCTCGCAGCCATGCCCTTTTACTTGTCCAACCAATCAGGCTCACGTGCTTCATCCTGTGCCCAGCCCTTCCTCTATCCCTGGATAAGAGTTTCAGACATCTACATCTGGAAGCCCTAGGACAGAGAGACAATGATCTGTCCCCTCCAGGTACCGGAGCCCTATGACACACACACCCTCCAGGAGGCCTCCCCTCTTCTCCGGGTAAGCCGTCTGGTTCAGGGGAGTGACATCTTGGTATCTCTCCAGCACTACCCTCCCCTCCTGGCATTGTTTTCTCTCTCTTGGTCCCCCTGTCATGTCCGCTCCAAAAGAGGATCGCACACACCAGTCAGCCCAGCCTCCATTGCTCATCCATTCTGCCTGTGTGTTATGAAAATGCAAATTCCCTTCCGGCCTACCTGTCACAACCTGCGCCTCTTGCGCCCCCCCCTACCCACTTCCTCTGGCTCAGGAGCCCACGCCTCCCCCTACCACCATGGCAGTGACTAGAGTGCACCATCTTTCATGTGCCGTTACTTTATTCCCATTCTGTATCTGAGCTGGTCAAGGAGTCCCGGACCCTGGTCATAGTGATGGAGCACCAACCCATGTCGACCGCTGTACCTGGTACTCTGATCACAGCCCCGTATGTCAGACCCACCAATTGCTCCGCACTAACATGGCAGATCACGGCAATGATTGAAGCGTCCTTGAGGAAGTCCTTTGTCTTAGTGCCTTTTTCTCACACACCATCTTGCTTTCCCTCACTCAAGATTCAATCCCTACAGGAATCAGACCACAATGCAGACACAGACTCAGATCTGGATTCCGATCAGGCGCTCAAATTGAGGGGTATGGTTGAGGTTCTCCACACTGCAACATAAGTAGAGACCATCCTTCTAACAAGCTACAGCTTAGCATCCACGGAAACAGTTATATAAGCCATCAAGAACCATGGGAAACATGTTTTCCTCAGGCTGACGGGGTTCTGTCACCTTAGAACCTTCTTAGGGTGGATGTCTTGGCTTTCTACAGTAACTGACATTTGAGTCAGAGAAATAGTCTCCTCAAGATACAAGATGGAATGCACCACCCTTTCGAGCGATCCTTTTTTCCTATCTTGTCCTCCGTGGAACTCCACCTAAGCTGAATATTTTCCCACATCATCACCTCTCTGCTCCAAATCAGCCATCACTGTTCCGGTTCCCATATACGAGTGCTTCCTTGAGTTTACCGTATATACTCGAGTATAAGCCGAGATTTTCAGCCCACTTTTTTGGGCTGAAATTGCCCCTCGGCTTATACTCGAGTCATACCGGGGGTCGGCAGGGGAGGGGGAGCGGGGGCTGTCTAATTATACTCACCTAGTCCAGGCGCGGTCCCTGCTTCCCCGGCGCCAGCAGCAGCAGCTTCAGCATCTTCCTGCACTGAGCGGTCACATGGTCCCGCTCATTGCAGTAAATGAATATTCGGCTCCACCTTCCATAGGGGTGGAGCCGCATAGTCATTACTGTAATCAGAGGTACCATGTGATCGCTGAGTACAGGATGAAGCGCTGCGGCGTCGGAGAAGCAGGATCTACACAGCGGCAGGACCAGGTGAGTATACGGGGAGGGGAGCGCAGCGCTGCGCGATAGTCACCTGCTCCTCGTTCCGGGCGCCGATCTGTCTCCAGCAGTGACGCTGAGGTCAGAGGGCGCGGTGACGTGGTCAGTGCGCGCCCTCTGCTGAACGTCAGTGCTGGAGACAGATCGGCGCCCGGAACGAGGAGAGGTGACTATTGAAAGTGCCGGGGGCCTGAGCGACGGAGAGGTGAGTATGTGATTTATTTTTTTTATCGCAGCAAATGGGGCAAGTGTCTGTATGGAGCATCTATGGGGCCATAACGTTCCTGCAGCACTATATGGGGCCATAACGTTCCTGCAGCATATATGGGGCCATAACGTTCCTGCGGCACTATATGGGGCCATAACATTCCTGCAGCACTATATGGGGCCATAACATTCCTGCAGCACTATATGGGGCCATAACATTCCTGCAGCACTATATGGGGCCATAACGTTCCTGCAGCACTATATGGGGCCATAACGATCTTGCAGCACTATATGGGGCCATAACATTCCTGCAGCACTATATGGGGCCATAACATTCCTGCAGCACTATACGGGGGCCATAACGTTCCTGGAGCACTATATGGGGGCCATAACATTCCTGCAGCACTATATGGGGCCATAACATTCCTGCAGCACTATATGGGGCCATAACATTCCTGCAGCACTATATGGGGCCATAACATTCCTGCAGCACTATATGGGGCCATAACATTCCTGCAGCACTATATGGGGGCCATAACGTTCCTGGAGCACTATATGGGGCCATAACATTCCTGCAGCATTATATGGGGCCATAACATTCCTGCAGCACTATATGGGGCCATAACATTCCTGCAGCACTATATGGGGCCATAACGTTTCTGCAGCACTATATGGGGCCATAACGTTTCTGCAGCACTATATGGGGCCATAACGTTTCTGCAGCACTATATAGGGGCATAATGTTTGTGCAGCACTATATGGGGCAAGTGTCTGTATGGGGCCATAATTAACGTTTGTAGGGCACTACGGCATATGGGGCAAGTGTCTGTATGGAGCATCTTATAGGGCCATAACGTTTGTGCAGCACTATAAGGGTCAAATATCTTTATATAGCATCTTATGGGGCCATAATCAGCATTTGTGCAGCATTATATTGGGCAAATGTGTCTATGGAGCATCTTATGGGGCCTTTATTAACCTTTATGCAGGATTATATGGGGCATATTTTAATATGGAACATCTTATGGGGCCATAATGAACAGTATGGAGCATTATATGGGGCTCCTGATTCAATATGGATATTCAAAGACACTTAACCTACTGATGTCTTAATTAATTTTACTTTTATTGGTATCTATTATTACTTTTGACATTTACCGGTAGCTGCTGCATTTTCCCCCCTAGGCTTATACTCGAGTCAATACGTTTTCCCGGTTTCTTGTGGCAAAATTAGGGGGGTCGGCTTATACTCGGGTCGGCTTATACTCGAGTATATACGGTAATTCAATTTTTTCCCCACGCCCAAGATTAATTAAAAGTTTTTGCCATGCCTGTGCTCAGTCTGTCAAATTCTGGACATGAAACTGTTGAACAACCGAGTCGGACTACGCTGCTTCAAGATGGAATCACTTCAGACTGTCAAATCCTCCATGGAATCCAGAGAAATCTTGTGCTCAGCGGACATCCAAGATGCCCATCTCCACTTTCCCATATTTCCAGCTCACCAAAGATTCCTTTGTTTTGTAGTACACCAGTCTCCAGTGCCTGGCTCTCCCATTCAGACTGATCACGGGTTCCAGGTTGTTTATGGAAGTCATGGCACTCATGCAGATCAGAGGAATTGTGGTAATCCACTAACTGGTCAACATTCTTATCAAGGCTCCCTCTTATTCTGAGAACCTTGGGAGTCTGCAGATCACCATAGGCACACTTTCACACTTCAGCTCGATTGCCAACGAATCAAAATCCTCTCTGATTCTGGCTCAAAGTCTAGTTTTTCTGGGGATTCTTCTCAATATAATCCAGGCAAATGTTTTGGTTTCCAGAGAACAATATGTCTGCTCTTCAAGCCAACATCCATTAATTTAGGTCTCCCTTACCGTTTCCGCTCCGATTCTGCATGAGCGTTTTGGAAAAGATGACGTCTGCAATCGAGGCAATTCCCTTTGCTCAGTTCCATTCTCGGACCCTGCAGCTTGCTCTCTTCTCATGGGGGGATGATAGTCTTCTCCCAATATCACAAGGTTCTTCTACCTACCCGCTTCAGACAGTCCCCTATTTAGTGGCGGTACTCGCCCCTTGTTCAGTTCAGTCGTTCTTTTCTTTTGATTCATTGGAAAATTGAGATGACTGACACCAGCCGTATGGGTTGGGAAAAGCTTTTCCGGAAGCTTACTGAGCAAGGATAATGAATGAATCAAGAGGTTCAACTTGTCATCAACATCCTGGAGCTCAGAGACATTCGTCTAACCCATGTACATTGGCAGGACCAGCTATTGGGTCCCCCTGTTCGCTTTCAGTCCAACAACGACACTGCTGTGGTCTACATTAACCATCTAGGTGGGACTAACTCATCTAAACATGGCAGAGATCTCACAGATTCTTGACTGGGTAGAACGAACAATTCCACAATCTCAGTGGTCCACATACCCAGAGTGGGAAAACTGGGCCACAGACTTCCTAAATCAAGAAAGCCTAAGTTTGGGACAGTTGAGAATGGTTTTCTGTGTCACACAATGAAGGCTTGGAGAAAGGGATTTTATGCAGAGTACCAAAAGTCCTTTTATTGTTTAAGGAAAGATATATATATATCTTGGTACAGTGTTAGCCACTGGATAGAAAAATATGTTTAATTGAGAGTCCTCAGTGGTTGATACCTTTTAATGGCTAACTGAATAGATGGTAACAAATTTCAAGCTTTCGAGACTACTCAGGTCTCTTCATCAAGCATAGACTAAAAGAAATTTTGAAGAATCACATATTTATGCACAACACAGCACAGAAAAATGCCATAGATAAGACAGGTGACGTCAAGCAGAATTACCATTATGTGAGTGATAAACAGTTATGTCCATAAATATTGGAACAGTTCATAGATAAGGAGTGTGAATGTTTTATTGTCCTCTGATTGGGGTCTGGTTCCATGTTATGATGACCCCACAGGGTCTGAGGAGCAAATTCCTTAGTTGATGTTAAAAGACATAAAACCATGCGACACATTCATTCCTGCACTGAGATTGTCAAAGGTCATTATCAGCTTATATTCCCTGACCCTTCTGTCTCTCTGAGATCTGAAGTTACCTTTTAATACAAGTAATTTCATGTCCATAATGCTATGATCAGGGAGACAAAAATGTATTGTAACAGATCCATTCTTTTTTCTCTTATTGTATGGCGATGAGAGTTCATCCTTGTTCTCAGTTTCTGCCCTGTCTCCCCTACATACAGTATTTTGCTGTGCTGTGCATAAATATGTGATTCTTCAGAATTTCTATTAGTCTATGCCTGATGAAGAGACCGGATTAGTCTCGAAAGCTTGCAATTTGTTACCATCTTTTCAGTTAGCCATTAAAAGGTATCAATCACTGAGGACTGTCAATTCTATATATTTTTTTTGTTTAAAACACTTCATGCTAGACTAGTTCACACCACAGCTGCTTCACGGTATAATAGTGCAACAAAAACAGGACAGATCAATTTGGATACTGATGCAAACAGATCCTTTTTTTTAATGTGTTGTATCCATAAAGTATTTAAGAAAAAAAAAAGTAAAAAAAAATTAATAAACAGCAGGCTACTCCATTTTGACTACAAAAACGAATCCTAATGGAAATTTGCACAAATGGACACCCATTTGATACACGTTTCATCAATTACATTCTACATGAAGAAGGTTTCCATTAGTCTACAGAAACGTGGCATGAAACTAGCCTTAAAGTTGCTTTCCTGTTAGCATTTTTCTGCCAAACCTGTATAAATGTTAGTGCAATGTCAGTGTAATAACACTCACCTATTGCAGTCTTTTTCTACATTCATATATAGAGACATACGTAGGGATCTGCTAAAAATTACAATCCATACACCGTTTATCAAGATGACCTCATTCCAATATGAGCCTGTCTACATTCCCACATCATATGTATCAAATGTGCCTCATCAATCCCATACCTAAGATATTGCCATGATGCAAAATGCCCTATCTTGTGTAAAAAGCTTGGAGTTTTGTATACTCTGTGAATTAAATATAGGGAACAGCCTTTGGGCCTCACAGGGAGATAATTTGGGAACAGATTCTAGAATTTCTGTCCATTGCTCCATTGATATATGGCCTACATCCATCTGTCATTTTGAGGTGGTGAACTTTTAAATTAAAGGCCAGCTTCTGATAACACATTCACTTAAACAAATACTGGTTGGTTACTTACGAAGGCAAATGCTCAATAATGCTGTTCAGCAAATAAAACCCTTGGTGGTCATTGGCTTTGGAAGCAATGAGTTTCTGGAAGACGCCAAGGAGTCCAGGCTAAAAAAGACAAAAACAAGAAATGAGAAGAAAAATAAATAAATAAAAGCATTGACACATCAGGGACAGCCTTGTCCTTACTCGCAGGAACATGGTCAGTGCAATCAGTATCAGCTCTCTACAGTCCTTACAGAATCGTTAACCTCACTGGGAAGGTAATTCCCAGTGGCTATCCAGATGGCAACACAAAAAATGAATGTTTACCAGTGAAGGCTCAAGCTACCCTATCTAATTAGCATGAACTGCATTCAGGCCTTATAGACCCGTGACCTTTACAAATATCAGAGGGCCAGCACGGTTGTATGGAGCAGGTTCAGGAGCCAGCGCCTGCTGCTAACAGCAGTAACCAGAACAAGCTCTGATCGCTGCTGCTTAACCACTTAGATTCTTCCTTAAGCAGCATTTAGGTGATTGAAACAATGTAGGACCCTATTTGGGTGCCCATCGCCTTCCCTCTTGACACGCAGAAAACAAGCCCTGATACAGCTCCATCGACTGAAGGTATAAAATGCTATGGGGCTCTGGTAAAATTCAGAACTGTGTAAAATAAAGAAATCCAAGTTTGGTGTTGCCATAATCGTACTGACCTAGAGAATCATGTTGTCATTTTTACTGCAGAAATAAACCATAAAAATTAAACCCCAAAACAATAGCGGAATTCTGCGTTTCTTTTCCACCATTTCACTCTCTTTGGACTTTTCTTTCTTGCTTTTAGGACATTCCATGGTAAAATGAATATTGTCCTTCAAAATGACAACTCATCTCAAAAAGAAAAAAAAACATAACTTTTTATATGGCTATGTCAAAGGAAAAAAAAATGGTTCTTGAAAGAAGGAGAGGATAAAAAATAATTAAAATAATGAGCAAAAGCAAAAAGTTGTTGCATCCTTGAGGGGTTCATGTAGTGCCAGTTATTATCGGAATTGCCAAATCGACCCAAAATGCTACAAGATGCTTAAAAGAAAAAGAAAACTTAGCACCAACATGAGCATGAAGACTATGTGTAAAATGCTGGCACCTTCTGACCTGACAATCTGGGCTGAGATACAGAAAGTACTGTACCAAGAGCTGGTGTATAGGTGTGCGAGGGTCACACAAATACTATACAGTTACTCACAATTTTATCAGTGGCGTTGGCCGCAATTAACCTTGATCCTCTCTCCATGAAGGCTTGTAAGAGTCTCACTAGGGGAGGAATATTACCAGTTCTCTCCCATAGAATCGGCTGCAGAAGATGCGGGAACAAGGACATGTAGGAATTGGGGATGTCATCTTTGTGCATCTCCAGGAGCAGAGACATTACTTGAAAAACATACGGCATAAACTCTACAGAGATAAAACAGAGCAATGTACAGTACAGCCAGAGAAAGAGGATCACAGAGTCAACCACATCAGTTTTATGTTAATAAGGTTATACTGTAACTAAAGTGCATTCAATGGTTTTCCTTGATCTTGGAATGTGCACAATGTAGATTCAGACTGAAAACAGCCAAACCACAAAAGGAGCATATATGATAAAGAGTAAAGGAACACTTGTGAAACAAACCAGAGCGTGTGTTAACCCTTAGATTCCTCACAGTCCCCCCCCCCCTTTTCTCTGATGATGTATTCATACCCCCATTGGCAATCTCTCAATAGCTTCATCTTGTCGTCACATGGAATGAATTCTAACAGTCTTGAAAGAGTTTCCAGAGGAGCTGAGCACTTTTGCTGCGTCCACCCGATACTATTCTGTAATGTAACCAATAGCACTAAGGAAATTAAAGTGCGTACATGTAACCCTTAAACTTACATTTTTATGATAAGTCTTAAAAAACACCTTGGAAGCCCTATAGTGCACAATAGTAGAACGTACCGTGTGAATAATCAGACCACAAAGCTGGAAACCGGGATCATTCAAACTATACCAATAGATCCAACAACCAACACTTATTATTTCTCCCCTTCCTTATATGAGATTAGTAAAATGTCAGGTAGACAACAGACCCTTCTTCAGAGGAACAAATGTGTTAAATTGGGTTGTGGAATACTAAATGATCCCAGGCTACACTACCTGTGGCCTATGAATCCCTGAGATATCAATATTCCTACCCTGACTGGCAGCGGAGGTTGGCACCCTAAATAACAAGATTTTGGTGCCTCCGCTCCACGGCAGCTGACCCCAACTCCCCCTGGTAACACACATACTTCTTAGGGAACCTATATTAGATATAGAACAACTATCTAGTGAGGGGAGAGAGGGAAAGTTAAAAAAAAATAGGATATTACAAGTATCACTTATTTTGATACTCGTTAATTGAAATAAGCTTCAATGCCTCTGCCTTTACGAGTTTCTCCTCAAATGGTTCATCAGGCCAGAATTCATGTTTAAACAAGGTACAGATGCTGTGACAGTCATAAGCCCATTGTGGTGTACCTGGGCAGAGCATGCTGTGCTTTTACATATGGTTCCATAGACAGGGTACCACCCACCATGGAACCTCATTGATTAATGCCAAAGTGTAAGATAACTTCCCTTACAGGTTAGTCAGGTTGGGAGAGTTCATAATAGGGTGATCCGTTTGTTCCTTCCCCACGTCATTTTTACCTGCCAATAAGCAGACCATCCTGTACATCCCCTTTTGCGTTCCATAGTGGGACACCTCTGCTCCGGCCGTGCAAGTGCGCTACAAGAGGACCGGAACCAGAAGTGCCTGCGCTCCACGCTGAAACTCAACCAGGCTATCTGTGCATGCGTGAAATAGATAAGGATATAAGCAGAACGCGGACAGATGGAGAACGCATGTGTGTGGTAAAGTTTTCAGAGACCTAGGGTAGCCCTATAATTTTATCCCCAGGCTAGGTCTGCCACATTAGGGTACTGTCACACAGTGCCATTTTCATCGCTACGACGGTACGATTCGTGACGTTCTAGCGATATCGTTACGATATCGCAGTGTCTGACACGCAGCAGCGATCAGGGACCCTGCTGAGAATCGTACGTCGTAGCAGATCGTTTGGAACTTTCTTTCGTTGCTTGATCACCCGCTGACATCGCTGGATCGTTGTGCGTGACACCGATCCAGCGATGTGTTCGCTTGTAACCAGGGTAAACATCGGGTTACTAAGCGCAGGGGCGCGCTTAGTAACCCGATGTTTACCCTGGTTACCAGCGTAAACGTAAAAAAAACAAACAGTACATACTCACATTCCAGTGTCTGTCCTCCGGCGTCTCAGCTTCTCTGCACTGTGAGCGCCTGCCGGCCGGAAAGCCACTTCGGCATCGCTCCAGCGCCGTGATTGCACAGTGTGACCGCAGTCTATGACTCTGGAGCGATAATCATACGACGCTGCGACGTCACGGATCGTGCCGTCGTAGCGATCAAAATTGCACTGTGTGAAGGTACCCTAAGTCAGACATTTTACAGCCACAAAAGATAGTGTCCCACATGGGGGCAGTAATAGACACAGATAGCGGGCAGATGTTAACCCATAAGTGTTTAGAAGAACACAGTAATTTAGCAATATAAGTTAATTTAGGAGATAACAGAAAGGGTATCACATAAGTATCTTATGATCATAGCACTTGTTGGTGCAAAGGAAAAATGTAGATAAAGATTAAATAAACTCATAATAGAAAAATTACACACAGTGATGCACGTCAGCTTCCTATAGCACTAAACAAATAGTTTACAAATGGAGGGCTCAGTAGAGGCACAAATTATAGAAAACATGAATATAGGATCTGTTCATTGAGATTCTTACGTCTTAATGATTGAAACCTGAAGATCCATTCCAACTCCTTTTGAACGATTCTTTTGTCCAGATCTCCCCATCTAACTCTTGGTCTAATGAGTTCAACCACGCAGAATATTATGTGGCTTAAACGACCATCATGTACACCATTAATGTGTCTTGTATATTGCGGTATCCTGTTTATTTCGAACCAGCTGAAGAGCCCGCCGTTGCCCGGGCATAGTAACTGTGGTTAGTTATAACATTATAATGATTATCCTCCATCCCATAGTCCCGTGCCCATATACCCATCCTCCATGCCATAGTCCCATGCCCATATACCCATCATACATGTCCACCATCCCATAGTCCCGTGCCCATGTACCCATCATACATATCCATCTATGTATGTATGTATGCGCATGTATGTAAGTATGTATGTATGTAACATCACTGCGCGACGTTTCGGCTCCATGAGCCTTTTTCAAGCACACACAGTGTATATATATATATATATATATATATATATATATATATATATATATATATATATATATATATATATATATATATATATATATATATTTATATATATATACATACATATATACATACACACACATACACACACATAGATATATATACATATAGATATAGAGAGAGATCTCTATATCAACTAGGTGCTTGCCCATCGTCTCCTCCACACTCTGGTGGTCTTTCCGATATAATCGAAGGGGCTAGGGAAGGTTGTGGCTTTATACAGTGCTGCTCACCATTATTGGCACAGACTGAACGATATCTTCAGAAATAAATGGAAATCAACCATAGTTATAGCCTCAGGATTTTTTAAATTAAATTAGTGGTCCAAAGTGATACAATAAAACATTGTTTTTCAACTTACAAGTTACAATTTCATAGAAACAGAATGAACAGCATGTGCAGCAATAAAGGCATTCCTAATACTTGGTTGCACATCTTTTGGCATTGATGATAGCCTCCAAAGGTTTCCTGTAGCCATCTATAAGCTTTTGAATGTTTGCAGGGTTCTTTTTTCCAATGGCAATTTCAGCTCACCCCAAAGATTTTCAATGGGATTGAGGTCAGGACTCATTGCTGGCCATTTTAAAAGTCCATATTTTCTTTTTCAACCATTCCTGTGTACTTTTGTTTGTGTGCTTTGGGTCATTGTCTTGCTGGAGGACCCATGATCTTCGTCTCAAACCAAGTTTTCTTACACTGGTTGGGACATTTTGCGATAAAATCTCTTGATAATTCTCCAATTTCACAATTCCCGTGATATAGTCAAGACCTCCAGTATCAGAGGCAGCAAAGCAACATCACAGCATTATGGACCCTCCACTATGCTTAACTGTTGGTAGGATGTTCTTTTCCTTATAAGCCTCATTGCGCCATCTGTAAAACTGTTGCTTTGCATTGCCAAAAAGCTCTATTTTTGTTCATCTGTCCAGATCATTTTTCAAGAAGGATTGAGGTTTTTCAAGGTACTCTTCCTTTTTTATGCCTTTTCTTCAGCAATGGTTTCTTACTTGGCCCTAGCCAATAAAGCTTTGCTTGGTTTAGTGTTCGGCATTTGGTGCTTGCTGAAGCCATGACCCAAGACTGTTCCAGGTTGACCTTCAGGTCTTTGGATGTTTGACGCTGTGTTTTTTTCCAAAATTTACACCAACCGTCGAAGCTTCTGAGCCAGACACAAGGACAAAGACATCATCAACGTATTGGGTCCAGAGACCGAGATAGGGGTGCCAAAATCTGTCTTGGTCTTCACAGACCACAGTTTCCTCTCAGTTTGCAAAGGAGCAAATTTGCATAGGTGGGAGCACAGGGGCTCCCCATCGCAGTGCCCCATAGCTGGTGAAAGTACTTCCAGTCAAACAAAAAATAATTGTGTGCGAGGGTAAAGGATAGAATATCCAGGAAGAACCTGTTATGTTCCATATATTGAGTCGCTCTCATGCTTAGTGTCTTGTGGCCGCCAGTCCTATGTCATGCTGCTGTAGACTGCCTTCACATCTATGGAGGCAAAAATGACATGACTCTCCATAACATCCTCCAACTAGGTAAAATGATGTATTGTTTCCCGAACATATGATGGGACGACTGTGACGAAGGGGCACAGCACTTTGTCAATGTATACCCCCAAATTTTGTGTGATGGATCCTAAGCCCGATACTATAGGGAGCCACTTCAGTGGGTCCAAGACTTTATGTATTTTGGGCAATGCATAGAATGTGGGGGTAAAGGGAACCTCAGGAACAAGAAATTTAAATTCATTCTCAGAGATAAGGTATTTCCCCCTGGCAGCCTCCAAAATAACCAAGAGATCATTAATGAATGTTTGAGTTGGATTTGACGATAATACATTATAAGTATTGGGGTCATTTAAGATTACATAAACATCCCTTTCTGATGGTCCAACAATAGAAGACTGTCCCCCTTGTTGGAGGCCTTCATAATCAAATCTCCATTTTTTCCAAAGTTATCAAGGGCAAGCGACTTCCCCTCAGACAGGTTGGGAACATGGTTCAGAGTTCTGCAAGGAATTTTACACAGGTCATACTCGACCACTTTCAAAAATATATAAATATTGCTGAAATCCTTATTAGGAGGCATACGACTGCTTCTCCTTTTTAGGTCTGTAAAGGGACCCTCACGTGCGCATTTTTCATTCTCCTGCAGTAGTCTCAAAAGTGCTTGGAAATTCTTGATGTCTTCATCCAAGAGCCCCAATTGAGGACATTGTTCTTTAATAAGATTATGAAAGAATAATTTCCATTTTAGATTTCTGCCAAAAATGTTGAGATCCTTTACTCAAACAAAGCAGCTGTAATCGTTGGTTGGAATGAAATTCATCCCTTTCTATAGTACTCCAAACTACTCCTTATTCAGTTTATAAGATGTTAGATTGACAGTTTGCCCTGTGTGCTCACTGCCTTTGTCTCAGGTCGTAGCCTGTTGGGGCTCTCTGGTCTATAAAAAAAAAAAAAAAAAAAAAAAAAAAAGGGACGTGAGGAGGAGGATGGAAAAGAGGGCCTGTTTCCATTGGATGGTATAAATGTGTCATTCCATGTTCCCATCTGTTTACTCCCCGCTTGTCTCCATCAGGATTTAGAGTATCTCCCTCTACCATGGGGTTAGCCCTACAGTACAGTTCCCCCCCTCTCTGTATCTAATGTATCAGAGTCAGATGATGCTTCAACTGATGGAACTGTGAAATTGTAAGCACTACAGTATTTTCTTTAAATTCTGCCAGATCCCTGGTAAATTGTGTAGGTTTTCATTCCTTTATCAGGGACTGGAATTTGTCCACTGAGGTTTGTGAAATATTTTCCCATCTGTTAAAGTCAGGATCCGATTTATATTTCAACAGTGTCTCAATTTGCTCATTCAGCTTTTAGTTGAATCCTCAAATGAGCGCTTCTCCTCATAAACCTCACTGAAAACTTAACTGATTCTTTGTACCAGGCTGTCAGTAATTGGGGGCTCCTGATACGAGGAGCGGGAAAGATGTTAATTCTCAATCCCTTGGGGACAATTTTATTTTGAATATACTGTATTTTTCAGACTATAACACGCACTTTTCCCCCCCAAAAAATGTGAGGAAAATGGGGGGTGCGTCTTATAGTCGTAATGCAGGCTTACCGGCAGTGGTGAGGTGACATAGCAGCCCGATATCCAATGTGAGCAGCAGAGCTGGGTTGATCACCGATTTCTCGGTCGCGGCGGCCATCTTCCTGAGGCAGCGTGTGTGCAGATGGAGTGCTCTGCTTCCCGGGGCTTCAGGAAAATGGCCGCAAGAGGCCGCGCATGCGTAGATCGAGATCACAGCGTCCATTTTCCTGAAGCCGAGTTCGCAGATTTAGATCTCGGCTTCAGAAAAATGGCCGCCACGATCTACATCTGCGCACGCGTGGCCTCCCGTGGCCATTTACCCGAAGCCCCGGGAAACAGAGCACTCCATCTGCGCACGCGTGGCCTTAGGAAGATGGCCGCCGCCACCGAGGAACCAGTGATTAACCCAGCTCTGCTGCTCACATTGGATACCGGACCGCTGCGTCACCTCACCTGTGGAAGGGACCCTGCTCACGCCATACCGCTCATTATCCCCGCACCTCTGCCGCCACCACACCACTGCTACAACCCCCCCATGGACACCAGGCCGTGGAGTCGCCCTCCTAAGCAGGAAGGGACCCTGCTCAGGTGCACGCTGTACCGCATCACCCCACCTCTGCCGACACCATGCCTCCTGTGACCCTGCTCTGCCACTGCCAGCCATCAGGTAAGATACTGTAAACTCGGACAATAAGACGGACCCCCATCTTATAAAAAAAAACTTTTTTTTCTGCAATTTTCACCCCAAATTTGGGGTGCGTCTTATGGTCCGATGCGTCTTATAATCCGAAAAATATGGTAGTTTTCCAGTCCCTTTATTTCCTGCTTCCAACCCTTTCCAAACCATCTCAGCTGGGTTGAGGTCGGGTGAGTGTGGAGGCCATGTTATCTCACATCGCTCTACTTCTAGGTCACATAGCCTTTGTATAGCCTGGAGGTGAGTTTTGGGACATTGTCCTGTTGCAACACAAATGATGGTCCCACTAAGTGAAAACCAGATGGGATGGTAGTCTTTACAGAACCCTGTGGTAATCACTCTGGGTAATGTGCTTTTGATTTGGAATAAACCACCAACACTGTCACCAGCCATGGTTCAAAGTGGGCACCACACACTCACCTGTTCTGCATCTCACAAAGACATGGTGGTTGGTACCAAAACATTCAAATTTGATTCATCAGACCACAAGACAGATTTACACTGATCTAATGTTCAGTCCTTGTGTTGTTTGGCCCAAAGAAGTCTCTTCTTGTTTGTGGTCTTCAGTAGTGGCTTCTTCTCAGTTTCACTGAGCAGTTTATATTGAAATGTGTCTGCTACCTTATGTCTGTGCATTATTTATGAGGGCTGTTATCTGAGGTGATGTGAGTGTGGCTTCTGAGGTTGGAAACTCTGTTGTCCTCTGCAGCAGAGGTTGTTCTTGGTCTTCCTTTCCTATTGAGGTTCTCATGAGAGCCAGTTTCATCATAGCGATTGATAGTTTTCATGATTGCACTTGAGGATACCTTCAAGGTTCCAGTAATTTTCCGTATTGAATGACAGTCATATCTTAACCCCTTCATGACCCAGCCTATTTTGGCCTTAATGACCTTGCCGTTTTTTGCAATTCTGACCAGTGTCCCTTTATGAGGTAATAACTCAGGAACGCTTCAACGGATCCTAGCGATTCTGAGATTGTTTTTTCGTGACATATTGGGCTTCATGTTAGTGGTAAATTTAGGTCGATAATTTCTGAGTTTATTTGTGAAAAAAACGGAAATTTGGCGAAAATTTTGAAAATTTTGCAATTTTCACATTTTGAATTTTTATTCTGTTAAACCAGAGAGTTATGTGACACAAAATAGTTAATAAATAACGTTTCCCACATGTCTACTTTACATCAGCACAATTTTGGAAACAAATTTTTTTTTGCTAGGAAGTTATAAGGGTTAAAATTTGACCAGTCATTTCTCATTTTTACAACAAAATTTACAAAACCATTTTTTTTTTAGGGGCCACCTCACATTTGAAGTCATTTTGAGGGTTCTATATGGCTGAAAATACCCAAAAGTGACACCATTCTAAAAACTGCACCCCTCAAGGTGCTCAAAACCACATTCAAGAAGTTTATTAACCCTTCAGGTGTTTCACAGCAGCAGAAGCAACATGGAAGTAAAAAATGAACATTTAACTTTTTAGTCACAAAAATGATCTTTTAGCAACAATTTTTTTATTTTCCCAAGGGTAAAAGGAGAAACAGGACCACGGACGTTGTTGTCCAATTTGTCCTGAGTACGCTGATACCTCACATGTGGGGGTAAACCACTGTTTGGGCACATGGCAAGGCTCGGAAGGGAAGGAGTGCCATTTGACTTTTTGAATGAAAAATTATCTCCATCGTTAGCGGACACCATGTCGCGTTTGGAAAGCCCCTGTGTGCCTAAACATTGGAGCTCCTCCACAAGTGACCCCATTTTGGAAACTAGACCCCCCCAAGGAACTTATCTAGAGGCATAGTGAGCACTTTAAACCCTCAGGTGCTTCACAAATTGATCCGCAAAAATGAAAAAGTACTTTTTTTTTTCACACAAAATTTCTTTTAGCCTTAATTCTTTCATTTTCACATGGGCAACAGGATAAAATGGATCCTAAAATTTGTTGGGCAATTTCTCCTGAGTACGCCGATGCCTCATATGTGGGGGTAAACCACTGTTTGGGTGCACGGCAAGGCTCGGAAGGGAAGGAGCGCCATTTGACTTTTTGAATGGAAAATTAGCTCCAATCGTTAGCGGACACCATGTCGCGTTTGGAGAGCCCCTGTGTGCCTAAACATTGGAGCTCCCCCACAAGTGACCCCATTTTGGAAACTAGACCTCCCAAGGAACTAATCTAGATGTGTGGTGAGCACTTTGAACCCCCAAGTGCTTCACAGAAGTTTATAACGCAGAGCCATGAAAATAAAAAATAATTTTTCTTTCCTCAAAAATGATTTTTAGCCCAGAATTTTTTATTTTCCCAAGGGTAACAGGAGAAATTGGACCCCAAATGTTGTTGTCCAGTTTGTCCTAAATACGATGATACCCCATATGTGGGGGTAAACCACTGTTTGGGCGCATGGCAGGGCTTGGAAGGGAAGGCACGCCATTTGGCTTTTTGAATGGAAGATTAGCTCCAATCATTAGCGGACACCATGTCGCGTTTGGAGAGCCCCTGTGTGCCTAAACATTGGAGCTCCCCCACAAGTGACCCCATTTTGGAAACTAGACCTCCCAAGGAACTAATCTAGATGTGTGGTGAGCACTTTGAACCCCCAAGTGCTTCACAGAAGTTTATAACGCAGAGCCATGAAAATAAAAAATAATTTTTCTTTTCTCAAAAATGATATTTTAGCCCACAATTTTTTATTTTCCCAAGGGTAACAGGAGAAATTGGACCCCAAAAGTTGTTGTCCAGTTTCTCCTGAGTACGCTGATACCCAATATGTGGGGGTAAACCACTGTTTGGGCACAAGTCGGGGCTCGGAAGGGAGGTAGTGACGTTTTGAAATGCAGGCTTTGATGGAGTGGTCTGCGTGCGTCACATTCCATTTGCAGAGCCCCTGATGTGCCTAAACAGTAGAAACCCCCCATAAGTGACCCCATTTTGGAAACTAGACCCCCCAAGAAACTTATCTAGATATGTGGTGAGCACTTTGAACCCCCAAGTGCTTCACAGAAGTTTACAACGCAGAGCCGTGAAAATAAAAAATCATTTTTCTTTCCTTAAAAATGATGTTTTAGCAAGCAATTTTTTATTTTCACAAGGGTAACAGGAGAAATTGGACCCCAATGGTTGTTGCCCAGTTAGTCCTGAGTACACTGATACCCCACATGTGGGGGTAAACCACTGTTTGGGCACAAGTCAGGGCTCGGAAGGGAGGTAGTGACGTTTTGAAATGCAGGCTTTGATGGAGTGGTCTGCGTGCGTCACATTCCATTTCCAGAGCCCCTGATGTGCCTAAACAGTAGAAACCCCCACAAGTGACCCCATTTTGGAAACTAGACCCCCCCCCCAAGGAATTTATCTAGATGTATGAGCACTTTGAACCCCCAAGTGCTTCACAGAAGTTTATAACGCAGAGCCGTGAAAATAAAAAATCATTTTTCATTCCTCTAAAATTATGTTTTAGCAAACAATGTTTTATTTTCGCAAGGGTAACAGGAGAAATTGGACCCCAATAATTGTTGCCCAGTTTGTCCTGAGTATGCTGGTACCCCATATGTGGGGGTAAACCACTGTTTGGGCACACGTCGGGGCTCGGAAGGGAGGGAGCACCATTTGACATTTTGAACACAAGATTGGCTGGAATCAATGGTGGCGCCACGTTGCGTTTGGAGACCCCTGATGTGCCTAAACAGTGGAAACCCCTCAATTCTAACTCCAACACTAACCCCAACACACCCCTAACCCTAATCCCAACTCTAGCCATAACCCTAATCACAACCCAACCCCAACACACCCCTAACCACAACCCTAACCCTAATCCCAACCCTAACCCTAATCCCAACCCTAACCCCAACCCTAATCACAACTTTAACCCCAACACACCCCTAACCCTAACCATAACCCTAACCACAAGCCTATTCTTAATCCTATTTCCAACCCTAGCCCTAATTCCAACCCTAACTCTAATTCCAACCCTAACCCTAAGGCTATGTGCCCACGTTGCGGATTCGTGTGAGATTTTTCCGCACCATTTTTGAAAAATCCGCAGGTAAAAGGCACTGTGTTTTACCTGCGGATTTACCGCAGATTTCCAGTGTTTTTTATGCGGATTTCACCTGCGGATTCCTATTGAGGAACAGCTGTAAAACGCTGCGAAATCCGCACAAAGAATTGACATGCTGCGGAAAATACAGCGCAGCATTTCCACGCGGTATTTTCCGCACCATGGGCACAGCGGATTTGGTTTTCCATAGGTTTACATGGTACTGTAAACCTGATGGAACACTGCTATGAATCCACAGCGGCCAATCCGCTGCGGATCAGCGGCCAATCCGCTGCGGATCCGCGGCCAATCCGCTGCAGATCCGCAGCCAAATCCGCACCGCGTGCACATAGCCTAATTCTAACGCTAACCCTAGTTCTAACCCTAACCCTACCCCTACCTCTAGTTCTAACCCTAACCCTAGTTCTAACCCTAGTGGAAAAAAAAATATTTTCTTTATTTTATTATTGTCCCTACCTATGGGGGTAATAAAGGGGGAAGGGGGGTCATTTACTATTTTTTTATTTTGATCACTGTGATAAGTTTACCACAATGATCAAAATGTACATGGAACACATCTGCCGGCCGGCAGATTCGGCGGGCGCACTGTGCATGCGCCCGCCATTTTGGAAGATGGCGGCGCCCAGGGAGAAGACGGACCGACTTCGGGAGGCTCGGTAAGTATGAGGGGGTGGGGGGGGGTGGATCGGAGCACAGGATGGGGGGGATCGGAGGACGGGGGGAGCGGACAGGAGCACGGAGGAGCGGACAGGGAGACGGAGGGGGGTACCGGACAGAACGGAGGACTGGGGAGGAGATCGGGGGTGGGGGGGCAGAACATGATTTCCAGCCATGGCAGATGCTATTGCAGCATAGGCCATGGCTGGATTGCAATATTTCACCATTTTCATAGGTGAAATATTGCAAATTGCTCTGATTGGCTGTTGCACTTTCAACAGCCAATCAGAGCGATCGTAGCCACGTGGGGGCAAAGCCACCCCCCCTGGGCTGAAGTACAACTCCCCCTCTCCCTGCAGATCGGGTGAAATAGGAGTTAACCCTTTCACCCGATCTGCAGGGACGCGATCATTCCATGACGCCACATAGGCGTCATGGGTCGGATTGGCACCGACTTTCATGACGCCTACGTGGCGTCAAAGGTCGGGAAGGGGTTAAAAGTAATGATGGCCAGTTGTTTCACTTTACTTAGCTGAGTTGTTATTGACATGTTCCGACGCAGAGCAGTTGTGGAATATGGCTCAGCATTGTATAGAGCTGTGTGCCAACACGACCTCTGCAGAACACACCAAATGATCGCAAGCACATTCTGATGGCCAGTGGTTACACAAATTAACTATTGACAGGACTTATCTGCTAATTGGAAGCGATTTCAGGTCATACCTGATGAAACTGGAGGAGAGGGGTGTAAAGCTATCAGAGTAACAAGGAGGAGGATACTGTGAGTAATCCAAGGTTTAACACATTCTGGATTGAACATCTTTGAGGTTCTGATGCCTTCTGTCCGAACCTACAATGTACCGTATTTTTCGGACAATATGACGCACTTTTTCCCAAAAACTTTTTTGGGGAAAATGGGGGTGCGTCTTAAGGTCAGAATATACTTACAAATACTATGGCAATGATAGTGGTCCGGTGATGCAGCTTTCCTTCCCAGGCTGGTGCGGCGGTGGTGCTCCTCTGAGGGCCGGCGGGGCTCCGCCAGCATTTTGTGAAAGTCCAGAGGCCCCCCGCGGATCCAGTGAGATCTGAATCTGAGCATGCGCTGCCCCTGGCGGCCATTTTCCCGGAGGCCACAAAGCACTGGATCTGCGGGGGCCACCGGGTTTTCAACGAAATGCCGGCAGGGCCCCGCCGCCCCACCCCCCACAAAGGAGCACCACTGCCACCCCACAGAGGAGCACCAGAGCAGCACCACTGCCGCACCAGCCTGGACCACTAAACAACCCCTGTGACCACTCCTCCACCTGTGCTGATCCCCATAACCCCACCTCCCACCCCAACCCCCGTAAGCTGAATTCGAACTGTAAGGCGGACCCTCAATTGACACATTATTTTTCCCTATTTTCATTCTGAAAATTTGGGGGGCGTCTTATGGTCAGGTGCATCTTATAGTCCAAACAATACGGTAAACATTACAGCAACGACGAAAACCATTGTATGAACAGGTATGCCTAAACTTGTGGCCGAGACTATACATCCACGTGAGCAGCAGATTACCATTCTCAAGACCACTTACAGCTAGTAGAGGTTTTGAAATTGAAAGACAGTCTACTATATATTCGCAGAACCTTAACTCTACAGAAGCCTGGACGAGGCACTTTCATAAGGAAAAAAATCCAGTAGGTGATGATACAATAAAACTGGAAAACCTCTGTGATGAAAAATTGTTTACTGTATTAGCAGAACTAGCTAACCCCAAGTCACCTGACTGCTGCAGCCAATCACAAAACTCAATGGACATGCGGCTTAAAGGGAACCTGTCACCCCCCCAGGCGTTTGTAACTAAAAGAGCCACCTTGTGCAGCACAAATGCTGCATTCTGACAAGGTGGCTCTTTTAGTTGTGATGCCTGCACACTCTGAAATAAAAGTTTATAAAATGTGCCCCCTCATACCTCGAAATCGCCAGGGAGGCGGGTCTTTCCTTCCTAATCAGACGCAGCACAGCCGTCACTCCGGGCCTGTGCGCGCCGCCTCCTCTTGCAGCATTATCGTCCCCAGCGCCTGCGCTGTAAGTACAAAGGGTAGTGCAACTGCACACGATAATGCTGCAAGAGGCGGCGGCGGCGCCCGGCGCACACAGGCCCGGAGTGACGGCTGTGCTGCGTCTGATTAGGAAGGAAAGACCCGCCTCCCTGGCGATTTCAGGGTATGAGGGGGCACATTTTATAAATGTTTATTTCAGCGTGTGCAGGCATCATAACTAATAGAGCCACCTTGTCAGAATGCAGCATTTGTGCAGCACAAGGTGGCTCTTTTAGTTACAAACGCCTGGGGGGGGTTGGTGACAGGCTCCCTTTAAGAACGGGAAGCAGTGTGACCTTGGTTTCATCGGAATATGACCAATTTCATTAGTTTTCAAGAATCCCTGCGATTAGCAAGTTTTGTTAAAGAAGTTGTCTGGGCACAATTAACATTTTACTATTCCATTCGTTAAAAACCCCCCATAAAATAAACAAAAATTAAGCCATACTCCCCTGCTGGATTTGGCTAAGGCAGCCACATGCTCTGCATTTACAAGTGCAGGAAGTGGTTTCCGTTCAGTGCAACAGCAGGACTGCCAGGATCTGTGATTGGCTGCAGTGGTCATGTGTCTTCAGAAGCACATCATAGGCAACGTGTGCAATCCCGCAACGCTTTAGACACCTGACCACGGCAGCTAATCACCAGTACTGTTGAGGAGAGCCATAAGATCAAATACTTAATTAACCTCAACACATAAGGTAATGGAGGGAAGCAACCTATAACATGTATTGTTTAACCTTACATAAGTTTTCCTCAGACAAAGTAAGACACTTAAAATGGCTGCCATCTCCTCTACCAGAGCCATGTGCTCAGGTATCCAAGGTGAACAATGAAGACACTGAAGATGGCTGCCATTTCCTGTTTTAGCAGACCATGCGGTCTGGTATCCAAGACGACGCCCACACTGATGACCTCATGGATCCACCCACAGCGACGCCCACTCTGATGACCTCACGGACCAACCCACCTTGATGACCTCATGGATCCGCCCATGGACTTGCTCATGCCCAACCCACTAACCAATGGAATACATCCGATCACTCCCATTTTAGAGCTAACCGAGCCCCCTTACAGGAATATATAACATTGTGTTTTCACTAATAAAAGCCCTTCTTGGAGCTGAGCCACACATTGATCAAGGAGAGTTACAGCTGACTGTGTCTGGTGTATTTCTTTAGTGCACATGATCAATATCCATTAGGCCAGGAGTAGGCAACTAGAGAATTGAACATTTATATTAATTGTTCAACCCTAATATTTGGCCGCCCAACCTGGGGCCAGCAGAGGAAGAGCCCTGAACCCTGGAAACCGGCGACTGGAAAGGCTGGATGCACTGAGTACCCCGAACAATGGAGACTGATCACCTCCTTAACAGAGCACGGTAAGTCTGCTGATTTTTTATAATCTGTAGTCTTTACCTGTGTCCTTTGGGGTATCCTGTGCAGATTGCCTGACCGTGTCCGGTTTTCTTGGTATCTGTAAGACGGCAGAAAGGGTATCTCCGCTGCTGGTCATTTAATTGCAAGAACCGTCACGTTTTAGTTGCCTACTGCCTGTTACATGTTGTGAAGAGGGGAGATGACTTAAAAGTTAAAAAGATGCAAGTTTTTTTTCTCTACAGAGGGCTAGAGGCAAGTGATAAAACGGGATAAGCAGGTTTTTTTTATAGAGAAGGAAAGCAAGCAAGTGTAGAAAAATAATTTTTGTCTGTGGTATACGGTTGTCGCCTGTGATAAGATTTTCAGTTCTGTACATGAGGACTAGGACCTGGAGTAATTGACTCGGCCTAGGGGGGCCCGGTAAATCTTGGAGCAATTGGCTCAGTTCGGGCATAATAAATTGTGTAGCGGCTCATTGAAACTTGGAGCAATTGGCTCAGTTTGGGCCAATTAAATTTATAGTTTTTCTTTTTTTTGCCCCGTGACATCGAGTAATTGACTCTGCACGGGGACCGGTAAGTTAGGGAGCAATTTGACAAAGTAGGGAATAATTGGTTTGTAAAGTACGGAGCACGGAAGTCAGACAGGGACCACGTGACAAGAAGCAATAGGAACTGGGTACTGCAGACTCAGTTCCCTTTAGAATATCAGGTTTGAGTCATCTCCCCCGTCTTATTGTTTGTTTGGTGTTTGTTATCTTGATAGATAGATATATATACTGTATATCTATAGAAAGATGGAGAAAGTAATGCAGTTCTGCCGTATGGGCACTAAGCCAAATTCAGATGGCAAGTTAGACTCATGCAAATTAGTGGAAATTGTGTGGAATGCCAGAAGGGGGGATGGTTACAGCCCCTGGAGTGGAAGATTGTCTTAGAAAAAAAAAAAAAAAAAAAGGGAAAGAAAGAAAAGGTATCCTAGAAGATAATGGATTGTTGTCTATTGCTAGGGCAGGAGAAAGAGTCTCTGAAAGTCTATATAAAATAAATAAATAAATAAATAAATAAAAATTGGAAATTGGGTAGAAGAGAAAAGGAATAGAAAGAATAGAGTTTTGAGTTGTGTATTGCAAAACCATTTTGTTAATGGCGAATGTGTTAAATGTGATAGCAGCCAAAATGGTGGCTCAGAGCCATGTGGTAAATGTAATGGTCGCCATTTTGTTAATGGCCAATGTGTTAAATGTGATAGCAGCCAAAATGGTGGCTCAGAGCCATGTGGTAAATATAATTCTGACGGCAGCCATTTTGTTGGTGGTAAATATAATTCTGACGGCAGCCATCTTGTTGGTGGTAAATATAATTCTGACGGCAGCCATTTTGTTGGTGGTAAATATAATTCTGACGGCAGCCATTTTGTTGGTGGTAAATATAATTCTGACGGCAGCCATTTTGTTGGTGGTAAATATAATTCTGATGGCGGCCATTTCATGGATGGCAAATGTAATTCTGACGGCGGCCATGTTGTGGATGGCGAATGTGCTGCTCCTGGTGGTGAACATCTCAGATTAAGGCTACACGCCACATCACCAAATCCTTGTTACCCAGTAATGACCACTAATGGCCAATACTATATTCCTTCGGGAAATAAAAAGGCTTTACCAATGTTTCCTATCTCAGTGGTTTCCAATGAGGCACCAACCCTTTCTACTATCACTTCCAATGCCAATTTAGCCACACACCCACATGAGATGCTCCAAGCAGCTGCCTCTCCTCCCAATGCTTCCACAACAGCACTCTCATGCAGTCTACATAACCCTATGCCCAGTACCTCACAGGCTGTCTCGCAGCCAAGCGCACACCTGTATGGGACGGTGGCGACTGCATCAAGGGGGGGCTCAATGTGGGAGGGGGATACCAGTAGCACAGGAAGCATAAAGGGGAGGGAATGTTGGCAACCTATTTTTGAAAAAGAACTTCCTGAGGGACCCTTGTTAGTGGTGGGAAAGGGTGATATAACAACAATGGAGACAGACGCTATTGTTAATGCTGCCAATTCTCGGTTAGAGCACAATGGAGGTATAGCTAGAGCTATAATGGAAGCAGGAGGGTGACTATTCGAGCTGACAGTCATATCATTGTTGAGTCACGTGGTCAGATAGCTGTTGGGGACATAGCGGTGACTAAAGCTGGCAATCTTCCATGTAGAATGATCATACATGCTGTGACCCCTACTTATGACCCTATTCATCCAGACGTTAGTGCTCAACAACTTTGTGCAGCAATAACTCGCATTAATGAGGACAGGACTGTTAAAGCTTTTAAGACTGCCTGCGTCACCTGGAGCCCATACCATGATACTGGAGCTGCCCAAATAGAGCCCTTCATTCCAGGACTGTTACCTCCTCCGGCTCCTCATACACAAGGGACTACATCTGCACTCCCGGTGCCATCTCTACTCCCGCCTCAGGTGCCACCGCCAACAGTGCCAATGCTCATGTCTGAGGAGCCCACCCTCTACGTCAAGTTTACACCCCAGCAGGCTGCTACTCTGTTGAACCAAGTTCTAGATCCAGAAAAACAGCCGATGCCTTTCTACAGGAGCATGGTGAGACATGGGACTCTGGTGTTGAGTTCTGCCAAGAACCTAAGACAAGGGCCTCGGATGAGTTGGCTGACCTATCAATTATTATTGTTGCCAAAGGTTTCCAGATGCCTCAAAGCTGATGCAGCCATTGTACGATGACCTCAAGACGTCAGCGTTTCCACTATGTACTAAATCCGTGGAAGCTTTCTACGCTCTTAAACAGGCCATACAGTCTGCACCAGCTCTTGGAATCCCAAATTATCAACTACCTTTTTACTTGTTTGTCAGTGAAGTAGCAGGACATGCTTCCGGAGTCCTAGCACAAAAACATGGGGGAAGAACAAGACCAATCGGCTACTACTCTGCCCGTCTGGACTCTGTGTCTCAAGCTTCCCCGACTTGCCTCAGAGCTGTTCATGCTGCACATATGCTTCTGGACAAAACTTCTGATATCATCAGAGGACATCCAGTTCTCTTAATGGCTCCACACGACATAATTGCTATTGTTGGAACCTAAACATCTGTTGGTGCAGCATCATATGAGACTCCAATGTTGACTCTTGGTTCCGGATAATGTCACTCTTGTCCGCTGCAGCATCTTCAAACTGTCCACGCTGCTTCCTCTTTCCAGGGGGGATGTGGATGATACTGATGCTCTCGGAGAAGATGCCTCTACACACTCAGAGGATCATGACTGTCTTGAACAAATGCATGAAGAAGTAGCCTCCCAGAAAAGCGTGTCTGAAGACCCACTCCCACATGCTGACCTGACGTTCTTCACTGATGGTTCCAGATTTGCAGATGAAACAGGAAGATTCCATACGGGATATGCCGTGGTTACACATGACCAGATCATCTCAGCTGGATCGCTACCACCGCACATGTCTGCACAAGAAGCGGAACTTAAAGCTTTGACACTGGCTTGTCAGGAAGCGACGGAGAAGGTGGTCAACATCTATACGGATTCAAGATACGCTTTTGGAGTGGCTCATGACTTCGGCAGTATCTGGGCAGCCAGAGGATACCTAACGTCCAGTGGAACTCCTGTAAAACATGCTGCTACCATGCAAGAACTTGTAGTCACTCTGAATCTACCTTCAAAGGTTGCAGTGATCGAGATCAAAGCTCACGGGAGACTGGATTCTCCAGAAGCAAGGGGGAACTTCTTTGCTGACAAAACAGAAAAAACCTATGCTGTGGATCCATTTAGGAAAGAGAAAGCAGCGGTGTACGTGTCACAAGACACTGAAGAAGGGATTAAAGGCTCTCTTATGAGAATCATCCATCTACATCAAGACAAGACATCAGATGATGAAAAGAAGTCATGGCAAGAAGGAGGAGCTAAAAAGGATGAACAAAAAGGTCTGTCTACCCCGCAATCTGTACCCTTCAGTGACAGAATGGGCACACGGTATCACCCACAGAGGCAAGAATCAGATGAATGACCTAATTTGGAAGACTTATATGGCACCTGGAATCTCTACTGTTACCCAAAAATATTGCAAGTCCTGCCTTGTGTGTGCAACATGCAATCCAGCACCGCCTCAGAAAGTTACTCAGAAACATTTGGCTAAACCACTTTATCCCTTTCAGAGGATTCAGATTGATCACATTCAAATGCCAAAAGTAGGGAAGTACGAGTATGTACTGGTAGTGACTGACATGTTCTCAGGATGGCCCGAAGCCTATCCAGTAACAAACATGACTGCCAGAGTGACTGTTAAGAGACTGATGACTGAAGTAGTCTGCAGATATGGGGTCCCAGAGGTAATTGAGAGTGACCAAGTACCTGCGTTCACTGCAGCACTGACTAAGGAACTATGGACACTGGTGGGAGCGGATTTGGGTTTACATACTCCATATCACCCACACAGCAGTGGGAAAGTAGAAACACTGAATGGCACCTTGAAAAATAAAATACTGAAAGCCAGTTAGGAGGTCAGACTTCGGACAGACATTTTGCACGTTGCCTTATACTCAGTCAGAAACACTACAAGGGGTCCCACTAAACTCACACCATTCGAGATTCTTTTTGGGGGGCCTCCAAGGTTGGGTCAATATTTTCCACAACAGCTAGCCTTGGGAAGTGATACTCTTGTAAATTCTGTAATTGTTGTTACTAAAGAACTGTCAATAACACATGTACAAGTTTTATCATCCATTCCAGGTCCAGATTCCAGTGACGGTACCCATACTTTCTAACCTGGTGACTACATGCTGGTAAAGAAGTTCATCAGAAAAGACATCCCTGGAGTCGAGATTTGAGGGCCCCTACCAAGTGCTCCTGACTCCTCATACTTCAGTCAGGGTTGCTGAGCGCCTCCTGGATCCATCTCTCACATTATAAACTTGTTTAGACAGTTAGGGACAGAGTAGGATCTGACCTGCTTGTCAAAGTCCAGCTACAAAGGGAGGTTTTCCACAAGGGAAAACTTGTCTCAAACTGGTGAAAACTCCAATTCCCCCCCTCCCGGGCAAGACGGTCAGATCTAGGATGTGTACAACAGGGTTAGTCGCATGTGTATTTTACTCTAAGTAACCATGGAGATGGGAGATTGGAGAGTAATAGATCCAGCAGGTTGGGAAGTCCCGAGGACACTGGTAACACGCTTCGATATACCTCCTCAGTATACCCATAATCGGTCACACATTCTCTGGTGTCTATAGCATCCATATTGTCATGAAGCCTCTGATGTCATAATAACACTTAACATCGATGGGTTAGGGAACCACGGTGGGATCAAGATAAAAGAAAAGGTTAATAAAGTATTTAGGGGGGACTGTTGAGGAGAGCCATAAGATCAAATACTTAATTAACCTCAACACATAAGGTAATGGAGGGAAGCAACCTATAACATGTATTGTTTAACCTTACATAAGTTTTCCTCAGACAAAGTAAGACACTTAAAATGGCTGCCATCTCCTCTACCAGAGCCATGTGCTCAGGTATCCAAGGTGAACAATGAAGACACTGAAGATGGCTGCCATTTCCTGTTTTAGCAGACCATGCGGTCTGGTATCCAAGACGACGCCCACACTGATGACCTCATGGATCCACCCACAGCGACGCCCACTCTGATGACCTCACGGACCAACCCACCTTGATGACCTCATGGATCCGCCCATGGACTTGCTCATGCCCAACCCACTAACCAATGGAATACATCCGATCACTCCCATTTTAGAGCTAACCGAGCCCCCTTACAGGAATATATAACATTGTGTTTTCACTAATAAAAGCCCTTCTTGGAGCTGAGCCACACATTGATCAAGGAGAGTTACAGCTGACTGTGTCTGGTGTATTTCTTTAGTGCACATGATCAATATCCATTAGGCCAGGAGTAGGCAACTAGAGAATTGAACATTTATATTAATTGTTCAACCCTAATAGTACCAACAATCCTGCTCCTGTTTTGAACAGTGACGACTTCCTGCCGATGCAGACCACAGAGTGTCCAGTGATGGAGCCCAGTAAGAATATAGCTTCATTTCTTGTTTTTCCATTTAGGTAAATACATAATGTTGCCCACACAACCCCACTAACTTATAAGGCAATGCCTTTAAAACACTCTTTAAACAAGATTTTCATTCACCTGTCCAGTGTTAGGAGCCATCATTCACCACTCACCTTGCACATCATTCCGGAGTATCTCTGTAAAAACCATAAACAGTGCCTCTTCAAAGCTGGAAACGGTAGCTGGATTGGCCCTGCATGTGATCCTTACCGAGAGGCAAATGGACTCAAACAGGTAATGGTTAAAATGCGGTTTGCTGGGGTTCTACAAACATGAAAAAAAATAGTTAAGTCCAGTGCATGAGCAGGTCTGTCATTGAGCAGCACCATGCGTGGCAACTCACCTTACTGACAGCCAGCAGCTTTTGCGTCAGCTGTGGGATGACCGAGGGGATGTACGGGATTATGGCCTCCTGCAGCAGGGAGAAGCTTCTCATGATTGCTGCAGAAAAGAAAATGGAACAGGTAATGAAGTGGGCGCCACATGCATTCTGCTGCCGCCACTGTGTCCTAGGAAGCATTTTTACCAGTGCACAATGGTACAAGCAAACAGGTTTATGGGGAGTTTTATTTGGAGCAGATCTGCTCCAAAAAGCTTCCAGAAAATTTGTTTTATTTTTAAGCAACGCTTTAAGCATTTTTTTTCTTTTCTATTTAAGATTTAGAAAAATTCCTGGTGGGGGAAAAAAGTGCATGTACTCCAAACTAAGAAGTGTTCAAGAGAAATGCTGCGATCCATGCCTCAGTCCCCCCATCCCCTCAAAAAATAACACTCTTTAAAAGTTGCATTTAGAAAAGAAAGATTCCTCGTTTCGTCAAGCGTTATCCACTCGAAAACTCAGTTCCTGACAGCCTCCAAAAAACTGTGTGCACAGACCCAAAAGTCGCTTTTATTAAATATGTTGGAACTAGGTGGCTCCCTACACTGGTGTTTGGGCAGCCTTAAAGAGATTGGCCACTACTTTTACACAGATACAGTACAGACCAAAAGTTTGGACATCTTCTCATTTAAAGATTTTTGTGTATTTTCATGACTGAAAATAGGGATTTTTGTGTACTCACCGTAAAATCCTTTTCTCCGAGCCATTCATTGTGGGACACAGACCAGGGGTGTATGCTGCTGCCACCAGGAGGCTGACACTAAGTGATACAAAGAAAGTTAGCTCCTCCCCTGCAGTATACACCCTCCTGCTTGCTCTCAGCTAACCAGTTCGGTGCAAAAGCAGTAGATCAATAACATATGAGCGTATAGCATTTCATATTATATATGAGCGTATAGCATGTTACATTATATCTCAGAGTACAGCATGTCAAATTATAAAACAAGCACATGCTAATAATAGGGATGGAGCTGTGTCCCCCAATGAATGGCTCGGAGAAAAGGATTTTACGGTGAGTACACAAAAATCCCTATTTCTCCTTCGCCTCATTGGGGGACACAGACCATGGGACATCTCAAAGCAGTCCCTGGGTGTGGACAACATCAGATAGGGCCGTGTATCCGCTACTTACAAGTGCGCCACTGCGGCCTGCAGATTCCGCCTGCCCAGACTCACACCTGTGGAAGTGTGGGAATTATAGTGCTTCAAGAATGCATGCAGACTAGATGAGTTTGCAAGCTTGCGGCCGTGCTTGCCGACGTCTGGTGCCTAGAGCCCTCAGACAGGGAGATAGGCTGACATCTAGCACGGAAGGACTCCTGGATGGTGAAAAGAATCCACCAGGCTAATATGGCTGATGAAACGGCTAAATCCTTCCTGTGACCGTCAGGAAGCCTACTTCTTACCATCGGGAAGCTCAAGTAAAGTGTCCAACCTTCGGAAGGACGCTGTCCTCGATACGTACCCACTTGGAGCACTCACTTCTTCCAGATTATGGAGAACCCATACCGTTTTGTGGACTAGAGCCGAAAGATGAGAGGACGATGCCCCTGCAACAGTGGGAATACAATATCACCTTGGTAACGAGGGAAGGGGATGGCCTGAGGGCAACCTTGCCTTGATGGTAATAAGGAAAAAAGTCTGAAAGAACAGAGCGGCGAGCTCTGAAGACTCATCATGATGACAAGAACGCAGAGAAAAAAAGGGGAGCGACCTTCCCTGATAGTAAAGTCTGTCCGGATCAAAAAAACAGTCTACTGTAAGATCCCCAGGAACATTAAGGTTCCACAGATCTAATGATATGCGGTAGGGAAGAACTACAGGTGAAGACTCCCTGCGAGAAAGTCCATATTTGCAGTTTTATCGCAATAAGACGGAAAAATACTAGTACCGCAAGCGAGAAAACCTGACATGGTCAGTGCGGGTCCCCAGGATTACTGGGGCCCGTCCTGCTTCCAAAAAGATCTCGGAAGTAGTGGAAGAGGGGTTATGGAAATTGGTACCATGGAAGAACAGAGCATGCACTGCGATGGTCTTGGATCTCGAGGCCGAACCATGAACTGGAGTATATTGGCGTTCAGTTTGGACGCCATCCGACCTACATCTGGAGTACTCCAGTGAAGGCAGATCTGATGGAAGACTTCCGAGTGAAGTTCCCACTTGAGGAGAAACCCTGATGGCTGAATATGTCTGCCGCCCAGTGTTCTACTCCAGGGATATGTACTGCTGAGATCACCGAATGATAGATCTCGGCCCATCAGAGAGTGCGAGATACCTCGGCCATGGCGCTTGACTGTGGGTACCTGCTAGATGATTGACGTGTGGTACAGCCGTGGCATTATCCAATTGAAGACGGATGGTTGACCCGCCTGAAGGCAGTGGACCTGCTGTAGGATTAGCCGTACCGTTCGGGTCCCCAGAGCAATGATCGGGAGAAGAAGACTGGCATTGGTATTCCCTAATAACCATTGGACCAGGAGAAGGCTCTGGATGAGGAAGGAGCTCAAAGACTACCCTTTGAAAGCCTGATTGACTTGCTGAAAACGAGCAGAGCAAAAGAAACGGCTTCCATTGTCGTCCTTTTTCCTCAGAACCCTCCTAGTGAATCGAATGAACCGAGGGAATGAGTGATCACGTGTACGAGCTCCCTGTTGAAGGGCCACTACCTTGACTCGAGAGAGAATTACCATCCTTCTTGTGCACGATCATCCTCAAAAAGGATCTGCTGGGCTGGGAATGAGGAAAACTTGTCTAACTTTAGCTGCTTGTCCAAGTGAGAGGGTATCGCCAGTGATATAGACGACTCAGCGTAGTCCTGGAAGAGCGGCTAGAAAGTCGACCAAATAGGGCAGGACGACCATGCTTCTAGGGTGCAAGAGGCACATGACAACCGCCATGACCCTTGCGGCCACTCTGGTGCGGCAGCCAGGCCCGAAGGGCAAAGTCGTGACTTGAAAATGCTGTTCGCGAATGGAAAGGCGAAGGGATCAATGTAGAGGGGAAAAATCCCGAATGTCGATGGATGCCAGAAACTCCACCTTTTCCTGTTGAAGAAATGGCTGAGCGGAGGAACTCCATCCAAAAAAGGAGGACCTTGCCAAAGGTTGTTAGAAGTTTGAGGTCCAGGAATGGTCTTACTTTTCATTCCCCCTTTTTGGAACCAAGATCCCTTAGATCTAGCCTGTCCTGCGCAACGCTTCCACTGCTGGTTGGGTCTGTAGAAAAGATACGATCCCTTGTTAGTCTCCCGCTCAGAATATTTGATTGGCCAGCTGTACTGTCTTCGGGGACAGGTTACTTGTGTGAATCGAAGTAGTTAAGGTCTCTGACCAGGAGACTATTGGTCAAGCAACCCATGTGGCGGCTAAGGAAGGTTAGAGCGCTGAACCCGAAGCCACAAGAAGGAACGAACCAGATTTGCTATCCAACCGTTTGTGGTATTTTAAATGATGATACATCGGGCAGGGATACTGGTATGTATACCACAAGAAATTCTACCCGGTTAGTCTGCCAAGTGGCAGAATGCTGGGCTGCATCCAGCCATCGTCGTGCAGAGTAGAAAAGTAGGAACCCTCGATCCACCATCCTCTTAACAGGGATGTGGAGAGGAATCATCCACTTTCTTGCATCATCCGCTAAATAGTGGTGATACAAAGGGGGGCACTCGGACGCCAAGAAGGGGTGCCTCTGTACATCCCCAGAGATGAGGTCCCCGGGTGGACAGGGCAGGTTGTCTGGCGTTAGGCCTGGATGCAGAAGAGGATACATGGAGGCGACACTGCATGTGCTCATCTGTTGATGGTGTGTGGGGGGGGGGGGGAAATCGGTGCCCTTTAAAGGACCCGTCGCCCTTAAAAATCAGACCAGGTATGGCATCCCACATAGAGGCTTCTGACCAGTGAATCTCTCGTCAATTTGTTGATGATATAAATAGGCGAGTCCCTCTTTTTCTGAAGCTCTGGCAATCCAAGGCAATATCCGATCCATATTCAGAGCGTTTTTCTCAGCAAATTATAGGGGAGGGATCAGGAAATTAAACTACCATTTTCTAGACGCCTGTACGTTTTTCTAGAAGACTTGCGGCCCCTGCTAGCCGACGGCTCCCGTGTAGGAGAGGGACCATGTATATCGGTCCTGCGAGCACTCCGAGCCACGGAGGGATTCAATCTCTTGGTCATAGAAACCATGGGTTGCGGTTAGTGCAAAGTCCACTGAGGGGGACTAGGTACTCAAGGATAAACTGGGATCAGCCGGAAGGGTCCAGAGCTCAGTTATTGTGACCAGCTTCGGATTGATCATGCCATGCCCTTAAGACCTGTGAATACTGGTCATGCGCCTTTAAGACTAGGGAATACTGGTCGTGCGCCTTTAAGACCAGGAAATACTGGTCTTGTGCCTTTAGGAGGAGGGCATACTGTTCATGTGCCTTTAAGAGCAGGGCATACTGGTCATGTGCCTTTAAGAACCAGGACCTACTGGTCATGTGCCTTTAAAAACCCGGGCCTACTGGTCATGTGCCTTTAAAAACCTGGGCCTACTGGTCACGTGCTTTTAAGACCAGGGCATACTGGTCATGTGCCTTTAAGACCAGGGCATTTTTTAAGGATTACGCCAGAGGTGAAGCCCCTTGAGGAGAACTAGGTACTCTGGGAAGAGCTGGGTTCGGCGGCGGTGGAGGGCTCCTGAGCTCATTTGAACTACCGTATTTTCCGGCGTATAAGACGACTGGGCGTATAAGACGACCCCCCAACTTTACCAGTTAAAATATAAAATCTTCTTAAAAGTCGGGGGTCTTCTTATACACCCTATGTCGTCTTATAGGGCCGGTGAATATGTGCCTTTTGGGGGGGGGGGGGGGGGGAGTGATCCTGATGACGAGGGGGCGTCTCACAGGAAAGTGAGTATCCCCCATTACCTTATCGTAGCGGTGCAGCGTGGGGGTCTCAGTGCTGGGAGTGGCGGCGGCGGCTGCTGTGCTCTGGTGCGGCGGCTGCTGTGCTCTGGTGCGGCGGCTGCTGTGCTCTGGTGCGGCGGCTCCTCTTCTGTGTGGGGCCTCTGTGCTGTGCGGTGGCGGCGGCATATCTTTATCCAGTTGGGGCTCCTCCGGCATCTCCTTAGCCCTGGAGGCCCCGCCGCAACTCCATGAGTGCAATGCAGCGGCCATTTTCCCGGAGGCAGCTCAATAGGTGCGATGCGGTGGCCTCCGGGAAAATGGCCGCTGCTCAGATTCAGATCTCGTCCCGAAATCTCGGGACACGAGATCTGAATCTGAGCAGCGGCCATTTTCCCGGAGGCCACCACATTGCACCGATGGAGTTGCGGCGGGGCCTCCAGGGCTAAGGAGATGCCGGAGGAGCCCCAACTGGATAAAGATACGCCGCTGCCGCCGCCACCTCACAGCACAGAGGCCCCACACAGAAGAGGAGCCGCCGCACCAGAACACAGCAGCCGCCGCCGCTCCCAGCACTGACACCCCCACGCTGCACCGCTAGGATAAGGTAATGGGGATTACTCACTTTCCTGTGAGACGCCCCCTCGTCATCAGGATCACTCCCCCTCCCCACCCACCATATACACCGGCGTACAAGTCGATTCCCGGCGTATAAGACGACCCCCGACTTTTAAGAAGATTTTCGGGGGTTAAAAAGTCGTCTTATACGCCGGAAAATACGGTAAGTACTCTGGGAAAGGTGACCGGCTTCTGGCTGGTCATGACTTAAAGAGCAGAGAATGCTGGTAATGTGCTCCTTTTAAACTAGGGAACCTTTAAGACCTGGGAATGCTGGTCATGTGTTTTTTAAAAAGCCAGGGAAAGCTGGACATGTACCTATAAGCCCAGCGACTACTGGGCATGCGTCTTTAACCCCTTCAGGACGCGGCCCTTTTTCGTTTTTGCGTTTTCGTTTTTCGCTCCCCTCCTTCCCAGAGCCATCACTTTTTTATTTTTCCGTCAATATGGTCATGTGAGGGCTTATTTTTTGCGGGACGAGTTGTACTTTTGAACGACACCATTGGTTTTACCATGTCTTGTACTAGAAAACCGGAAAAAAATTCCAAGTGTGGTGAAATTGCAAAAAAAGTGCAATCCCACACTTGTTTTTTGTTTGGCTTTTTTTCTATCTTCAATAAATGCCAACAACTGACCTGATATTATGATTCTCCACGTCATTATGAGTTCATAGACACCTAACATGACCAGGTTATTTTATATCTAAGTGGTGAAAAAAAATTCAAAACTTTGCAAAAAAAAAAAAAAGGCGCCATTTTCCGATACCCGTAGCGTCTCCATTTTTCGGGATCTCAGGTCAGGTGAGGGCTTATTTTTTGCGTGCCGAGCTGACATTTTTAGTGATACCACCTTTGTGCAGATACGTTCTTTTGATCGCCTGTCATTGCATTTTAATGCAATGTCGCGGCAACAAAAAAACCCCGTAATTCTGGCGTTTCAAATTTTTTTCTCACTACGCTGTTTAGCGATCAGGTTAATCCTTTTTTTTTATTGATAGATCGGGCGATTCTGAATGCGGCGATACCAAATATGTGTAGGTTTGATTGATTTTTTTTTTTTAATTGTTTTATTTAGGATGGGGCGAAAGGGGGGTGATTTAAACTTTCATATTTTTTTATTTTTTTTCATATTTTTAAAAACATTTTTTTTACCTTGTGCCATGCTTCAATAGCCTCCATGGGAGGCTAGAAGCTGGCACAACTCGATCGGCTCAGCAACATAGGAGCGATCGTCAGATCTCTGCTATGTAGCTGAAATGCAGGATTGCTATGAGCGCCGACCACAGGAGGGCGCACCCAGCAGGCCGGCATCGGTTACTGTCCTGACACATCGCCGAACCCCAATCATGTGACAGGGGTCGGCGATGTGCTGATTTCCGGCCGCACAGCCGGAAGCGGTAGTTAAATGCCGCGGTCAGCGTTTGACAGCGGCATTTAACAGGTTAATAGCGGCGGGTGAATCGCGATTTCACCCGCCGCTATTGCGCGCACATGTCAGCTGTACAAAACAGCTGACATGTCGCGACTTTGATGTGGGCTCAGCGCCGGAGCCCACATCAAAGGGGGAGACACGACATGCGCAGTAATAGTACGGCGCATGTCGTGAAGGGGTTAAGACCAGGAAATGCGGTCATGTACCCTTAAGTCCCGTGCCTTTAAGACAAGAGCTTGCTGGAAAACCAGAGATTGCAGGTCTTAAGTATTAAAAACAGGGAACGCTAGTCCCTTTATGCTGCCGGGGTGCGTGCGGGGGAGGGGTGTGGAGGGAGGATTCTCCTTACCGAGATTCTGAGTCCCCCGTCTGGAATAGCGCTGTCTTCAGCGCTGAGTACCGCCGGTGAGATGCCGCAGCCACTTCCGGATGAGCTTGTGTCCGGAAATGGCAGGAGGAAGAAGATGGCCGCCGAGAATAGAGCTCTCGTCCTGAATGAGAGGCGCCTGAATGGGGGGCAGAGCCTGAAGCGCGGCCTGGCATGGGCGGAGTTCCGGGTTGCGGCCTACACAAACCCGAAGCCGGGGGCTAAATTTTTGAAGACAGCCGGCGCCGAACGAGGGAAAAAAACGCCGGTTGCGCAGAGCCCTCCAACCGCTCGAGTCCCGGCACTTACCCCAGTATGCAGCTTTGTTCAGCAGGTCAGAAGGTAGAAAAAGATCCTGTGCTGTTTGGACGGTGCAGGGACAAAGAAAAAACCCTCAATCCCTCGTCCCTTTAGCAGGGAGGTGGAAAGGAACCGTCTGCCTCCTTGTACCATCCGCTTTAAAGGTAAGGTACCGCGTTTGTAGATCATTAATAAATCACTGTAATGTAGCATAACATGCTGCTATAACCAAGTTTTAAATGCATGTGAAACAGATTTCGTGTGTTATATGTGTTTAAAGAAGGAACTGGGGGCTGACATCTTGGTTTTGCAGCAGTAGCAGGGCACTAACAGTGTCATTTTACAGCACCCCATGGACATAGGAGATAATAGACCGGCTAGGACCCTATCTTTAACATTGGAGAGGTGTTAGCAGTGAGCTGGGCACGCCTCTGTGGGCTGCACAACTCACTGCTGTAGGTGTGACTAGCAGCCATTTTATTATAGCCCAGTGCTCTCTGCCCAGCTCCACTTACTCTCTATCACAGGAGCTCCATTCCCAGCCTGCAGAGAGAGGTGACACCTGTCTCTGCCATACAATGTATCTCTCCCCTCCCTCCACAATGCCTGGCCATTCACTGCAGACCTGGAGCTCCTGCTTATTACTGAGGGATGAGTCACAGACAGCTCTGCACAGACAATGCTGCTCCATACACACCACATAAACTAACTGTGCTTCTGATGCAGTAACTGCTGGTGATAGCAGATCACAGTTCAGTCACACACAAAATGGCTCTGTCCTGTGATGCTGCTCTTCATTCTGCCCCAGGGATACTAGACCACCCAAAAGGGGAGGGAAATGCTGATGTCAGCAGTTACTGCCCAGATTTTCCAGCTAACAGTAAAGCTGGTAAGTAAGTCTTACTATAGCTGCTTGAGGTCTAAAACGGAAAATGCTCCCCCTAGTGGTCAATATATATATTTGTAAGAAAATATATAATATTTTTCATATAGAAATGTTTACAAACAGTGCAAACATTGCAATAATACATTTTATTTACTATTTTAAGCTTAATTTCACAAAAAAAACAAACTACAAGAAAACTGGTGGCACCTTCCCTTTAAATAGTGGTGGTGCAGTGGGGGCTGCTCGGACGCCACAGTGGGAAGGGTGCCTCTGAACAGCCGAGGGTAAAACCTGGTGGGCAGGGCTGATGTCCGGCAATAGGCCTGGCTGCAGAAGAGGATACTGGAGGTGACACTCCAGTGCTCGTCTGATAAGGGAGAGGGGAGATCGGTGCCCTTGAAGGGGCCCGTCGCCCCTAGAATCAGCTCAGGTAGTGGCTTCCCACGTCGCTGGAGAGGATACGGAGAGGTAAAACTCCCGTGCTCGCCTGTTGTTGGTTCGGGGAGATCAGAACACGAAAGAATCCGTCGCCCCCTTCGTCCGTTGTAAAAGGTAAAAAGGTAAAAGTAAAAAGAGTTCTTTGGGTCTGAATAGCAGACCCGTCCGTGTGCCTCCTACGGACACTAAGCAAGAACTGGTTAGCTGAGAGCCAGCAGGAGGATGTATACTGCAGGGGAGGAGAGAACTTTCTTTGTATCACTTAGTGTCAGCCTCCTGGTGGCAGCAGCATACACCCACGGTCTGTCCCCCCCAATGAGGCGAAGGAGAAATTGTACATTCACACTGAAGGCATCAAAACTATGAATTAACACATGTGGAATTATATACTTAAGAAAAAATTGTGAAACAACTGAAATTATGTCTTACATTCTAGGTTCTTCAAAGTAGCCACCTTTTGCTTTGATGACTGCTTTGCACACTCTTGGCATTCTCTTGATGAACTTCAAGAGGTAGTCACCGGAAATGGTTTTCACTTCACAGGTGTGCCCTGTCAGGTTTAATAAGTGGGATTTCTTGCCTTATAAATGGTGTTGGGACCATCAGTTGTGTTGTGCATTAGTCTGGTGGATACACAGCTGATAGTCCTACTGAATAGACTGTTAGAATTTGTATTATGGCAAGAAAAAAGCAGCTAAGTAAAGAAAAACGAGTGGCCATCAATTACTTTAAGAAATGAAGGTCAGTCAGTCCGAAAAATTGGGAAAACTTTGAAAGTGTCCCCAAGTGCAGTGGCAAAAACCAACAAGCGCTACAAAGAAGTCCTAAATACAGATACCACTGATCCATATCAAAATAGAACCTCACACAGGGATATACCCTAAAGATGGACATAGGTTACAAGGACAAAACTCCACTATTCAATATATCCTACAACAAACTGGAGTATAAACAACGCCCCCCGAGGAAGCCGAACGCGAAACGCGCGTCGGGGCTGTTGGACGGACATTGGCACCAATGTATGGTTAAGACAGGCATGGGTAGAGGGTCTTCAGCTCAGTTTTGGTTAGGTGAGCAGTTATACTATACACGAGCACTGCTCTATTAAGCACTATGCACTTTGTATGATATAACAAACCACTCCTGATATGTATCTGGAGCTGATATGTTTTTCTGCCAGCCTCACATAACCATGGTGTGACTTTCAGTGTTGTACGTCCTATGTACATTAGCTCTGCGTATACTTTATCCTTGTATTGTGTACCTATTTGTACTGTTCTATTTATAATAAAATTTATTACCTATTTTATACCGATGGGTTGTTTATACTCCAGTTTGTTGTAGGATATATTAAGCGCTACAAAGAAACTGGCTCACATGAGGACTGCCCCATGAAAGGAAGACCAAGAGTCACCTCTGCTTCTGAGGATAAGTTTATCCGAGTCACCAGCCTCAGAAATCGCAGGTTAACAGCAGCTCAGATTAGAGACCAGGTCAATGCCACACAGAGTTCTAGCAGCAGACACATCTCTACAACAACTGTTAAGAGACTTTGTGCAGCAGGCCTTCATGGTAAAATAGCTGCTAGGAAACCACTGCTAAGGACAGGCAACAAGCAGAAGAGACTTGTTTGGGCTAAAGAACACAAGGAATGGACATTAGACCAGTGGAAATCTGTGCTTTGGTCTGATGAGTCCAAATTTGAGATCTTTGGTTCCAACCACCGTGTCTTTGTGTGATGCAGAAAAGGTGAACGGATGGACTCTATATGCCTCGTTCCCACCGCGAAGCATGGAGGAGGAGGTGTGATGGTGTGGGGGTGCTTTGCTGGTGACACTGTTGGGGATTTATTCAAAATTGAAGGCATACTGAACCAGCATGGCTACCACAGCATCTTGCAGCGGAATGCTATTCCATCCGGTTTGCGTTTAGCTGGACCATAAATTTAATTTTTCAATAGGACAATGACCCCAAACACACCTCCAGGCTGTGTAAGGGCTATTTGACCAAGAAGGAGAGTGATGGGGTGCTACGCCAGATGACCTGGCCTCCAGTCACCAGACCTGAACCCAATCGAGATGGTTTGGGGTGAGCTGGACCGCAGAGTGAAGGCAAAAGGGCCAACAAGTGCTAAGCATCTCTGGGAACTCCTTGAAGATTGTTGGAAGACCATTGCCGGTCACTACCTCTTGAAGCTCATCAAGAGAATGCCAAGAGTGTGCAAAGCAGTCATCAAAGCAAAAGGTGGCTACTTTGAGGAACCTAGAATATAAGACATAATTTCAGATGTTTCACACTTTTTTGTTAAGTATATAATTCCACATGTGTTAATTCATAGTTTTGATGCCTTCAGTGTGAATTTACAATTTTCATAGTCATGAAAATACAGAAAAATCTTTAAATGAGAAGGTGTGTCCAAACTTTTGGTCTGTACTGTAGATGATCCTTCCTAAGGATAGGTTATGTCTGATAGGCCGACACCTGTCAGCCCTGCCAATTACCTGTTATTGGTGTCGGCAGCAGCCAGTACTCACTTGCCGAGCTGCTCCATCTTCTGATAGTGGCCACCGTAGGGTATTACACATCTGTCTCCTAATGGTTTGAATAGGAGGCGAATGTGCAGTACCAAGCCTTGGCCACTATTAGACGGCAGAGCAGCTCCGCAAGAAACTACTTCCAACCAGCGGCCGCCATCGACACAAACAACAGCTGATTGGCTGGGGTACAGGGTGTCGGGTACAGGGTGTCGGACCCCGGCCGATCAGACATTGATGACCTATCCCAAGGAAAGGTCATCAATGTAAAAGTACATCTCTTTAAAATCTGCACCTTTATTGCATTACTTCTCTTGTATACTGCACTTTAAGGCAAAACTACCTAAGCAAGTCTCAGAAATGTAAAGACCTCCCTGGAAAAAAACAAAAGAACATAAGAGAACGAGTATAGCATTCATTAGTGCATGGCAGGTGGACTTCGCAGGCCATTAATGACTACAGCATGCAGCTATGACAAAAGTGCTCCAAAACAACACAAAGGGCCGCAAGTACAGAGGTGACATGTGCCTTTCTCCTAGTGCTCGCTCACCGCTTACCTTTCATGATGTATTCGTTCTCGCAGGAGCCGGGTAATGAGAGCGCTTTGAACAGATTTGACAGAAGTTGTTCTGTGTAAGGTAACATGTCAGCAGCAGAGATGCTGGGGATAAAGATGCCATATTGCACTTTAAATTACACTCACTACAAGGAATCTGATCTATAGCACAGAAGACACCGCATTTGACACACAGAAAATTCCCCAAGAAAGGAAAAGGCTGGTGCCAGACACCCCCTTAGACCAGTCTGGCAACAGCCCATCTCCCAGAGAAGCAAAGCGTCAGCCGTGTTGATTGTAGACAGACGTTTAAATATTTTGCCAGCATCGCAACACTGGTGAAAAACTCTGCGTCTAACGAACAAGCCAGTTACAGAGGTACGATTGTGTCACAGAAGGGGCACACGAGGACTGACAGATAGCAGGAGCTTACAGGGTGGTGTTGGCACCTCCTCGCATGGTGAAAAATCGCTCCAGGGCATGCGCTGCATACGTGTGCACAACAATACTCTCTGCCTGCAGGTGAGAGATCAGCAAAGGAATTGCCACCAGCAACTGATCTTTAGGAACCTGCAAAATACAGAAGACATGAGTGCGTCTGCAGGGAGGCCACTCGACATTCATTCATTACATGTCAGGAACACAAATCACACCTAGTGGGTTTAAAATGGTGTTGAGCCATTTTTCTGGTGTAAAACGTCACAAATTATGCTGCACACCATATTTGCAACCTTTCTGCATAAACAAGAGGGATTAAAGGAGAAGTAATAGTGGCGATAGCGTCACCAAGTTACCTGATTCCTGAAGAACATGATGTACTTGATCCCATCGGCTTTCAGCACAGGATATTCATTAACTGGAAAAATTAAATATGAGTATAGACTAGAAGGATCCAGACAGGTAACATACACCCCAGTTATACAGCCCCTTCCCGTCTGAGAACATTTTCATTTTTTTTCTCCGTTCTTCAAAGTCATATTGTTTTGTTTTTTCTTCACACAGACCTCACTGTATGAGGTTGTTTTTCCCATTTTACAGGATGACATTGTAGTTTTAAATAATGGTGTGGACTTACCATGTAATGTACTGAAAAATAGGAAAAAAAAATCTAAGTAGGCTAAAACGGTAAAAATGGTATATACTTTAGTGGTTTCCTGATGAAGGAGTCATAGTAGTGAATAAAGCCACTTTTCATCTGAATATCCATTTGGACTTCTATCTTTCAAGCAGCACAGAGTTAATCCACCTTTTTATCCCATTTTTTTTTTTTTTTCTTTACTCTGGCTGGTCACGAGGAGACCGGTGGATCTGCAGCAGCTGATATTTCTGTGAGCCTGTGTTTGGGCTCTATCTGGTGAGTAAAATCTGATTACAGGTATCTCTTAATACCCAGATAAGGCCCTATTGCGCTTTTACTTTCCTTCCAGCTTTTTATTAAAATGGTAAAAATAAAATTCTCTGTGCTTTGTTTTCAGATGCAAAGTAAAAATAACTAGTTGACATGACTCTTCAAACCAGTATGATTACAGTGATGAACTTGTAAAGTGAGTGTTAGTTTTAGAAGTTTAAAAAAAAAAAGTTTGAAGAAAAATGACAGTTCTCATTAGATACTGCACTGGCCATGCATACATGTCCATGCGTATTACTCACTGTTTGCAGACTTGAGATCCGGAAGGATGTGATTGATGAAGAATTCTGTTAAGTTGACGAGTTCATTAGCTTGTGTTATACCGTGCTGTGGAGAGAAAGACAGACAAGTCAGTCACCAACAATATCCATGAGGGCAGCTTGAACTGGATAAGAGTGCTGCATTTAGGACTGACTATATATACACACTATAGATAAATGGGCATGCTGTAGCAGAGAAGAGGCGCACACACATATATTACACACACACACACACACACACACACACACACACACACACACACACACACACACACACACACACACACGGTCCATCAGACCTTCTGCGTTTGGGCCTTTGATGCCAGCGACGTCACTAGGTAGATGGCAGCATCTTTGTGCTTCCAGTTGACAGACGGGTTTTTGGCATATTCCTGGAGCATGGAGCTGACGTAACATGAGAAGATATTGGTGACTGGACCCTCAAAAAACTTGCACAAACCGCGAACTAGATCACAAGCAGCGCGGCGTCTGGTATCAATATCTGGGTCAAGGTGAAAAAAAGAAATTTAGTTGGCAGGAAATACCCACACTAATCTGCAATGGTAATTCAAAGAGAGTCTGCCTATATATGCATCACATTAGCAGGCATTTTAAAGAAGTTGTCTACCTTAAAAGGGACTTTTTATTAATGTCCTTCTTACATGCATGAATTCTGGACTAAAATTATTTTGCAATTGGATTTCATTAAAAATTTTGCACTGTGAGGCTTCTACAGGCTCTTTGTTACTCGTCACACATTCAACTTTGATGTGGTCCTTGGTCAAAAATTAGCTGAGAGGAGCTCAGAATAAAAGGATATAAGAGTTGCAACCTCCTCCAGCTACTGTCGTAGTGAGCTGATTGACAGATTCTCAGTTAACTCATATGTAGTGTTGAGCGATACTTTCCGATATCGGAAAGTATCGGAATCGGAAAGTATCGGCCGATACCGTCACAGTATCGGAATCCAATCCGATACCGATACCCGATCCCAATGCAAGTCAATGGGACGAAAATATCGGAATTAAAATAAACCCTTTATACACTTGTAGGTTCATTCTACATGAAGGAAAACAACTAAGAATAATGTAGGATGTATTGGGGGACGTGGCGGAGACATTAAAGGCACAGAGGTTTAGCCCAATCTAATAGAATAGCAGGATTTTTTTTTTTTTTTTATGACGTTCGGCGTTAGAAAGAATTTGACTATGTTATTTTTTTTTTTTATGTCAGATATTGATGTTTCACTACTTCCACGCCCTTCACCTTCTTTTTTACTTCTCCCACGCTTTCTTCTTCATTATCCTCATCATCAGCTTCTTTGACATCAACTTCTTCACCTTCTTCATCTTCTTCTTCATCTTCTACCTATTATTTTTTGGGTTACATTGTTCATATTCTTTTTATTTTACTATTATCTTCATCATATTCTACTTCTTCATCATATTCTTATTTGTGACAGGCATTCCCGTAGTTGTTATCTATAAAAGTTTGAAGATTACACCTTCCGTTCTGCCTGTCACAAAACAGTTACATTTGTCCGCGTTCAGTTTGGCCTGCAGCATCAGGCTTTATCCAGGGGCACCACGAGGAGGAACGGACTCACCCCCATACACTGCTTAGTCTTCTTCTGCTTATAATTTACATAATATTTTTTGCTCTGATATTTTGTGTTATGCTTAATGTCCTTCTGCTCTTTGTTCTGCAGCCTCTTGTTCTTCTGCTTCTCGGTCTTCCAGGTCGTCGTCGTCTCCAGGGTCGTCGTCTCCGGGGTCGTCGTCATCGGGGTCGTCTCCGGGGTCGTCGTCATCGGGGTGGTCTTCAGGGTCATCGTCTCCAGGGTCGTCGTCATCACGGTGGTTGTCGTCTCTGGTGTCGTCGTCATCTTAGGGGTGGTCTTCCGGGTCATCGTGTTTAGTCTCTTGAACTTGGAAATGCAGCAGAAGGTACAAGAAGGCTGAGAGAATGCCGAGAACCAGCTGATGGAACTGGAGCTCAGATGGCTACCCGAAGGTCCAAGAGCCAATGGAACGACCGAGGACCAGCTGACGTTACTGGAACCCGGTTACTAAGCAGGAGGTACCCGTGCTGAAAGCACTACCAAGGACCACCTGACGTTGGTGGAACTCAGATACCCAGAGGGAGGCACCTAAGCCAAAGGCTCTGCCCGGAACCAGCTGACGGTACTGGAACCAGGATGGGGAGCAGAAGGTACAAGAGCAAAAGACACTGCCGAGAACCAGCTGACGGTGCTGGAACCCGGATGGGTAGCCGAAGGTCCAAGAGCCAATGGAACTACCGAGGACCAGCTGACGTTACTGGAACCCGGTTACTAAGCAGGAGGTACCCGTGCCTGAAAGCACTACCAAGGACCACCTGACGTTGGTGGAACTCGGATACCAAAGGGAGGCACCTAAGCCAAAGGCTCTGCCCGGAACCAGCTGACGGTACTGGAACCAGGATGGGGAGCAGAAGGTACAAGAGCAAGTGTCTGCGTGGCTTTTGCAGGACACGATGCCGGCTGCACAGCAGGGGAACAGCTGGCGGTGCTGAACCCCACTGACACATTGGCTGGTGTTTTTCTCTGTGCAGCTAGCACATCTGGGCCCCAACTGGCGGTGTGTTAGAGCCCAGGGACAGCAGGAGAAGGAGGAGGAGCAGGAGCAGGGGGAGGGGAGTGTAGGCCGAAGCCTGCACTGGCGGCAGCTTTGGGTGTGTTGTGTCTGCGTGGCGGTCGCAGGACACGTTGCCGGCTACACAGCAGGGGAACAGCTGGCGGTGCTGGACCCCACTGACACATTGGCGAGGTGTTTGGCTCTGTGCAGCCAGCACTTCCGGACAGCAACGAGCGGTGTTGTAGCCCGGGCTCTGCAGGGGGAGCAGAGTGTAGGCCGAAGCCTACTTGAACCAATTTCAAAGGTAACCTTTAACCCCCCCTCAGGGGTTAGAAAGTAGAAGAGCCACAGCTTATGCAGCAGTAGTGCTGCGCAAGTCAAAGGTTGCTCTTGTAATTTTTCTCCTTGCACACGCTGAATGGAACACGTATAACATTTAGCCCTTTATACAGTCAAACTGTGTAATGGAGGCGAGAGTTCCCTTTGTAATGAGACGCAGCACAGATGTCAAGAATCCCACCTTGGTGCTGGGTGCAGCCTCCTGAGCGTTGTTATTTGCTGTACAGGAGTCTGCGCTGTCGTGTTATCCCCTGGCCTAGCGCCGTTAGCGCTGCCCATCTTCTGACATCATTTAATGTCGGCCGTTGCGGTTCGCGATGACCATGAATCCCAGCCCCGCAGTGTCTTAACATTGTTAAAACACTGCGGGGCTGGGATTCAGGGCCTGGCGCAGCACATATGTTCGCCTCTCACACGCGGGTCCTTACACCCGCTTCAGACTGTGCGGCGTCATCTGATCCCTTATCGCATGCCACGGCCATGAAGCCGCACAGTCCGAAGAAGGCGGAAGGAGAGGAGGGACAGGCGAACTGATGCACTGATCCTGCCCATCAATCACACCCTCGCAGTCCCAATAAATAAGACACCGAGGGGCGTTGTGTGGGTCAGGGCGGCCGCAGAGGCGCAGCCAGCCAAACAATGATGCCAGAAGACGGGCAGCGCTACCAAGGGGGTTGCAGCGTGTCATTACAAAGGAAAGTCACACCCCCGGGACGGTTAAATGGTCACACAGAGGACACATTTCAGACGTGTTTTCAGTTCCACATGTGCGAGGAGAATACGTTTATGAGCCACCTTGCACACATGCAGCATTACCGCTGTACAAGGTGGCTGGATAACGTAAAAACGCCTGGGGGAGGGGGGACAGGTTCCCTTCAATTTCAGTTCTTGTGTCTGCGTGGCTTTTGCAGGACACGTTGCCGGCTGCACAGCAGGGGAACAGCTGGCGGTGCTGGACCCCACTGACACATTGGCTGGTGTTTTTCTCTGTGCAGCTAGCACATCTGGGCAAAAACTGGCGGTGTGTTAGAGCCCAGGGACAGCAGGAGGAGGAGCAGGAGGAGGAGGAGCAGGGGGAGGGGAGTGTAGGCCGAAGCCTGCACAGGCGGCAGCTTTGGGTGTGTTGTGTCTGCGTGGCTTTTGCAGGACACGTTGCCGGCTACACAGCAGGGGAACAGCTGGCGGTGCTGGACCCCACTGACACATTGGCGAGGTGTTTGGCTCTGTGCAGCCAGCACTTCCGGACAGCAACTAGCGTTGTTGGAGCCCGGGCTCTGCAGGTGGAGCAGAGTGTAGGCCGAAGCCTAATTGAACCGATTTCAAAAGTCACCTTTAACCCCCCCTCAGGGGTTAGAAAGTAGAAGAGCCACAGCTTATGCAGCAGTAGTGCTGCGCAAGTCAAAGGTTGCTCTTGTAATTTTTCTCCTTGCACACGCTGAATGGAACACGTATAACATTTAGCCCTTTATACAGTCAAACTGTGTAATGGAGGCGAGAGTTCCCTTTGTAATGAGACGCAGCACAGATGTCAAGAATCCCACCTTGGTGCTGGGTGCAGCCTCCTGAGCGTTGTTATTTGCTGTACAGGAGTCTGCGCTGTCGTGTTATCCCCTGGCCTAGCGCCGTTAGCGCTGCCCATCTTCTGACATCATTTAATGTCGGCCGTTGCGGTTCGCGATGACCATGAATCCCAGCCCCGCAGTGTCTTAACATTGTTAAAACACTGCGGGGCTGGGATTCAGGGCCTGGCGCAGCACATATGTTCGCCTCTCACACGCGGGTCCTTACACCCGCTTCAGACTGTGCGGCGTCATCTGATCCCTTATCGCATGCCACGGCCATGAAGCCGCACAGTCCGAAGAAGGCGGAAGGAGAGGAGGGACAGGCGAACTGATGCACTGATCCTGCCCATCAATCACACCCTCGCAGTCCCAATAAATAAGACACCGAGGGGCGTTGTGTGGGTCAGGGCGGCCGCAGAGGCGCAGCCAGCCAAACAATGATGCCAGAAGACGGGCAGCGCTACCAAGGGGGTTGCAGCGTGTCATTACAAAGGAAAGTCACACCCCCGGGACGGTTAAATGGTCACACAGAGGACACATTTCAGACGTGTTTTCAGTTCCACATGTGCGAGGAGAATACGTTTATGAGCCACCTTGCACACATGCAGCATTACCGCTGTACAAGGTGGCTGGATAACGTAAAAACGCCTGGGGGAGGGGGGACAGGTTCCCTTCAATTTCAGTTCTTGTGTCTGCGTGGCTTTTGCAGGACACGTTGCCGGCTGCACAGCAGGGGAACAGCTGGCGGTGCTGGACCCCACTGACACATTGGCTGGTGTTTTTCTCTGTGCAGCTAGCACATCTGGGCAAAAACTGGCGGTGTGTTAGAGCCCAGGGACAGCAGGAGGAGGAGCAGGAGGAGGAGGAGCAGGGGGAGGGGAGTGTAGGCCGAAGCCTGCACAGGCGGCAGCTTTGGGTGTGTTGTGTCTGCGTGGCTTTTGCAGGACACGTTGCCGGCTACACAGCAGGGGAACAGCTGGCGGTGCTGGACCCCACTGACACATTGGCGAGGTGTTTGGCTCTGTGCAGCCAGCACTTCCGGACAGCAACTAGCGTTGTTGGAGCCCGGGCTCTGCAGGTGGAGCAGAGTGTAGGCCGAAGCCTAATTGAACCGATTTCAAAAGTCACCTTTAACCCCCCCTCAGGGGTTAGAAAGTAGAAGAGCCACAGCTTATGCAGCAGTAGTGCTGCGCAAGTCAAAGGTTGCTCTTGTAATTTTTCTCCTTGCACACGCTGAATGGAACACGTATAACATTTAGCCCTTTATACAGTCAAACTGTGTAATGGAGGCGAGAGTTCCCTTTGTAATGAGACGCAGCACAGATGTCAAGAATCCCACCTTGGTGCTGGGTGCAGCCTCCTGAGCGTTGTTATTTGCTGTACAGGAGTCTGCGCTGTCGTGTTATCCCCTGGCCTAGCGCCGTTAGCGCTGCCCATCTTCTGACATCATTTAATGTCGGCCGTTGCGGTTCGCGATGACCATGAATCCCAGCCCCGCAGTGTCTTAACATTGTTAAAACACTGCGGGGCTGGGATTCAGGGCCTGGCGCAGCACATATGTTCGCCTCTCACACGCGGGTCCTTACACCCGCTTCAGACTGTGCGGCGTCATCTGATCCCTTATCGCATGCCACGGCCATGAAGCCGCACAGTCCGAAGAAGGCGGAAGGAGAGGAGGGACAGGCGAACTGATGCACTGATCCTGCCCATCAATCACACCCTCGCAGTCCCAATAAATAAGACACCGAGGGGCGTTGTGTGGGTCAGGGCGGCCGCAGAGGCGCAGCCAGCCAAACAATGATGCCAGAAGACGGGCAGCGCTACCAAGGGGGTTGCAGCGTGTCATTACAAAGGAAAGTCACACCCCCGGGACGGTTAAATGGTCACACAGAGGACACATTTCAGACGTGTTTTCAGTTCCACATGTGCGAGGAGAATACGTTTATGAGCCACCTTGCACACATGCAGCATTACCGCTGTACAAGGTGGCTGGATAACGTAAAAACGCCTGGGGGAGGGGGGACAGGTTCCCTTCAATTTCAGTTCTTGTGTCTGCGTGGCTTTTGCAGGACACGTTGCCGGCTGCACAGCAGGGGAACAGCTGGCGGTGCTGGACCCCACTGACACATTGGCTGGTGTTTTTCTCTGTGCAGCTAGCACATCTGGGCAAAAACTGGCGGTGTGTTAGAGCCCAGGGACAGCAGGAGGAGGAGCAGGAGGAGGAGGAGCAGGGGGAGGGGAGTGTAGGCCGAAGCCTGCACAGGCGGCAGCTTTGGGTGTGTTGTGTCTGCGTGGCTTTTGCAGGACACGTTGCCGGCTACACAGCAGGGGAACAGCTGGCGGTGCTGGACCCCACTGACACATTGGCGAGGTGTTTGGCTCTGTGCAGCCAGCACTTCCGGACAGCAACTAGCGTTGTTGGAGCCCGGGCTCTGCAGGTGGAGCAGAGTGTAGGCCGAAGCCTAATTGAACCGATTTCAAAAGTCACCTTTAACCCCCCCTCAGGGGTTAGAAAGTAGAAGAGCCACAGCTTATGCAGCAGTAGTGCTGCGCAAGTCAAAGGTTGCTCTTGTAATTTTTCTCCTTGCACACGCTGAATGGAACACGTATAACATTTAGCCCTTTATACAGTCAAACTGTGTAATGGAGGCGAGAGTTCCCTTTGTAATGAGACGCAGCACAGATGTCAAGAATCCCACCTTGGTGCTGGGTGCAGCCTCCTGAGCGTTGTTATTTGCTGTACAGGAGTCTGCGCTGTCGTGTTATCCCCTGGCCTAGCGCCGTTAGCGCTGCCCATCTTCTGGCATCATGTAATGTCGGCCGGTGCGGTTCGCGATGCCCATGAATCCCAGCCCCGCAGTGTCTTAACATTGTTAAAACACTGCGGGGCTGGGATTCAGGGCCTGGCGCAGCACATATGTTGGCCTCTCACACTCGGGTCCTTACACCCGCTTCAGACTGTGCGGCGTCATCTGATCCCTTATCGCATGCCACGGCCATGAAGCCGCACAGTCCGAAGAAGGCGGAAGGAGAGGAGGGACAGGCGAACTGATGCACTGATCCTGCCCATCAATCACACCCTCGCAGTCCCAATAAATAAGACACCGAGGGGCGTTGTGTGGGTCAGGGCGGCCGCAGAGGCGCAGCCAGCCAAACAATGATGCCAGAAGACGGGCAGCGCTACCAAGGAGCTTGTTGCGTGTGTCAATACAAAGTCAAATCACACCTGAGGGACGTTTTAATGGTCACAGAGGACACATTTTAGACGTGTTCACTTCAACATGGGCAAGGAGAATAAGTTTCTGAGCCACCTTGAACACATGCAGCATTACTGCTGTTCAAGGTAGCTGTAAAACATAGAAACACCTGGGGGAGGGGGGACAGGTTCCCTTCAATTTCAGTTCTTGTGTCTGCGTGGCGGTCGCAGGACACGTTGCCGGCTACACAGCAGGGGAACAGCTGGCGGTGCTGAACCCCACTGACACATTGGCTGGTGTTTTTCTCTGTGCAGCTAGCACATCTGGGCAAAAACTGGCGGTGTTAGAGCCCAGGGTCAGCAGGAGGAGCAGGGGGAGCGGAGTGTAGGCCGAAGCCTGCACTCGAGCAAGTTGAAAGGAAACCTTTAACACCCCCCCCCCCAGGCGTTTGTAGCTGAAAGAGCCATTGTGTACAGCACTAATGCTGGAAAAGGTAAACTTAGCTCTTTTAATTATGGTCCTTGTACATGCGGAACCAAACATTTATGAAATGTGTCTCCTCACAGCGTTAAACCGTCCGGTAGGTGGAACTTTCCTTTGTCGTGTGACGCAGCACAGCCATCATTTTTACCCCCTTGGCGCCGTGCGCCCACTCCTCAGCGTTGTTTGAATCTGTCCCGGAGCCTGCGCTGTTAGGTTAGCCCTTGGCCATGCACACATGTTGCGCTGCCCGTCTTCTGACCTCATTTGGTGTCAGGCTGGCTGCGCCTGTGCGGGTGCGCTGGCCGAGATCCCGCCTCGCAGTGTCGTCTAATGTAATCCCACCGCGGGCCTGTGATCCGTGCCCGTGCGCAGTGCATATCCTGTCCTCTCACTCCCCTCCCTACGGCTTTTTCAGACTGTGCGTTGTCACGGCCGTGGCATGCTATTAGGGACCAGCTGACATCGCACAGTCTGAAGAAGCCGTAGGGAGGGGAGTGAGAGGAGAGGATATGCACTGCGCACGGGCACGGATCACAGGCCCGCGGTGGGATTACATTAGACGACACTGCGAGGCGGGATCTCGACCAGCGCACCCGCACAGGCGCAGCCAGCCTGACACCAAATGAGGTCAGAAGACGGGCAGCGCAACATGTGTGCATGGCCAAGGGCTAACCTAACAGCGCAGGCTCCGGGACAGATTCAAACAACGCTGAGGAGTGGGCGCACGGCGCCAAGGGGGTAAAAATGATGGCTGTGCTGCGTCACACGACAAAGGAAAGTTCCACCTACCGGACGGTTTAACGCTGTGTGGGGACACATTTCATAAGTGTTAGGTTCAGCATGTGCAAGGAGCATCACGAAAAGAGGCACTTTTTCCCTTTGCATTATTACTGCTGCACAAGGTGGCTCCTTCAGTAACAAACGCCTGGGGGGGGGGGGGGTCAGGTTCCCTTACATTTAACTTGTTGTGTCTGCGTGGCGGTCGCAGTACACGTTGCCGTATACACAGCAGGGGAACAGCTGGCGGTGCTGAACCCCACTAACACATTGGCGAGGTGTTTGGCTCTGTGCGTACAGCACTTCTGGACGGCAACTAGCGGTGTTGGAGCCCAGGGACAGGTGGAGGAGGAGGAGGTTGGAGGAGGTTGGAGGAGGTAGGAGGGATTGCCACACACACAGCAGGGGAACAGCTGACGTTACTGAACCCCAATAACAGAGGAGGGACTGTTGACTGTGCGTACAGCACTTCTGGACGGCAACTGGCGGTGTTGGAGCCCAGGGACAGGTGGAGGAGGAGGAGGTAGGAGGAGGTAGGAGGGATTGCCACACACACAGCAGGGGAACAGCTGACGTTACTGAACCCCAATAACAGAGGAGGGACTGTTGACTGTGCGTACAGCACTTCTGGACGGCAACTGGCGGTGTTGGAGCCCAGGGACAGGTGGAGGAGGTAGGAGGAGGTAGGAGGGATTGCCACACACACAGCAGGGGAACAGCTGACGTTACTGAACCCCAATAACAGAGGAGGGACTGTTGACTGTGCGTACAGCACTTCTGGACGGCAACTGGCGGTGTTGGAGCCCAGGGACAGGTGGAGGAGGAGGAGGTAGGAGGAGGTTGGAGGAGGTAGGAGGGATTGCCACACACACAGCAGGGGAACAGCTGACGTTACTGAACCCCAATAACAGAGGAGCGACTGTTGACTGTGCGTACAGCACTTCTGGACGGCAACTAGCGGTGTTGGAGCCCAGGGACAGGTGGAGGAGGAGGAGTTTGGATGAGGTTGGAGGAGGTTGGAGGGATTGCCACACACACAGCAGGGGAACAGCTGACGTTACTGAACCCCAATAACAGAGGAGGGACTGTTGACTGTGCGTACAGCACTTCTGGACGGCAACTGGCGGTGTTGGAGCCCAGGGACAGGTGGAGGAGGTAGGAGGAGGTAGGAGGGATTGCCACACACACAGCAGGGGAACAGCTGACGTTACTGAACCCCAATAACAGAGGAGGGACTGTTGACTGTGCGTACAGCACTTCTGGACGGCAACTGGCGGTGTTGGAGCCCAGGGACAGGTGGAGGAGGAGGAGGTAGGAGGAGGTTGGAGGAGGTAGGAGGGATTGCCACACACACAGCAGGGGAACAGCTGACGTTACTGAACCCCAATAACAGAGGAGCGACTGTTGACTGTGCGTACAGCACTTCTGGACGGCAACTAGCGGTGTTGGAGCCCAGGGACAGGTGGAGGAGGAGGAGTTTGGATGAGGTTGGAGGAGGTTGGAGGGATTGCCACACACACAGCAGGGGAACAGCTGACGTTACTGAACCCCAATAACAGAGGAGGGACTGTTGACTGTGCGTACAGCACTTCTGGACGGCAACTGGCGGTGTTGGAGCCCAGGGACAGGTGGAGGAGGTAGGAGGAGGTAGGAGGGATTGCCACACACACAGCAGGGGAACAGCTGACGTTACTGAACCCCAATAACAGAGGAGGGACTGTTGACTGTGCGTACAGCACTTCTGGACGGCAACTGGCGGTGTTGGAGCCCAGGGACAGGTGGAGGAGGAGGAGGTAGGAGGAGGTTGGAGGAGGTAGGAGGGATTGCCACACACACAGCAGGGGAACAGCTGACGTTACTGAACCCCAATAACAGAGGAGCGACTGTTGACTGTGCGTACAGCACTTCTGGACGGCAACTAGCGGTGTTGGAGCCCAGGGACAGGTGGAGGAGGAGGAGTTTGGATGAGGTTGGAGGAGGTTGGAGGGATTGCCACACACACAGCAGGGGAACAGCTGACGTTACTGAACCCCAATAACAGAGGAGGGACTGTTGACTGTGCGTACAGCACTTCTGGACGGCAACTGGCGGTGTTGGAGCCCAGGGACAGGTGGAGGAGGTAGGAGGAGGTAGGAGGGATTGCCACACACACAGCAGGGGAACAGCTGACGTTACTGAACCCCAATAACAGAGGAGGGACTGTTGACTGTGCGTACAGCACTTCTGGACGGCAACTGGCGGTGTTGGAGCCCAGGGACAGGTGGAGGAGGAGGAGGTAGGAGGAGGTTGGAGGAGGTAGGAGGGATTGCCACACACACAGCAGGGGAACAGCTGACGTTACTGAACCCCAATAACAGAGGAGCGACTGTTGACTGTGCGTACAGCACTTCTGGACGGCAACTAGCGGTGTTGGAGCCCAGGGACAGGTGGAGGAGGAGGAGGTTGGAGGAGGTTGGAGGAGGTAGGAGGGATTGCCACACACACAGCAGGGGAACAGCTGACGTTACTGAACCCCAATAACAGAGGAGGGACTGTTGACTGTGCGTACAGCACTTCTGGACGGCAACTGGCGGTGTTGGAGCCCAGGGACAGGTGGAGGAGGAAGGAGGAGGTAGGAGGGATTGCCACACACACAGCAGGGGAACAGCTGACGTTACTGAACCCCAATAACAGAGGAGGGACTGTTGACTGTGCGTACAGCACTTCTGGACGGCAACTGGCGGTGTTGGAGCCCAGGGACAGGTGGAGGAGGAGGAGGTAGGAGGAGGTAGGAGGGATTGCCACACACACAGCAGGGGAACAGCTGACGTTACTGAACCCCAATAACAGAGGAGGGACTGTTGACTGTGCGTACAGCACTTCTGGACGGCAACTGGCGGTGTTGGAGCCCAGGGACAGGTGGAGGAGGAGGAGGTAGGAGGAGGTTGGAGGAGGTAGGAGGGATTGCCACACACACAGCAGGGGAACAGCTGACGTTACTGAACCCCAATAACAGAGGAGCGACTGTTGACTGTGCGTACAGCACTTCTGGACGGCAACTAGCGGTGTTGGAGCCCAGGGACAGGTGGAGGAGGAGGAGGTTGGAGGAGGTTGGAGGAGGTAGGAGGGATTGCCACACACACAGCAGGGGAACAGCTGACGTTACTGAACCCCAATAACAGAGGAGGGACTGTTGACTGTGCGTACAGCACTTCTGGACGGCAACTGGCGGTGTTGGAGCCCAGGGACAGGTGGAGGAGGAAGGAGGAGGTAGGAGGGATTGCCACACACACAGCAGGGGAACAGCTGACGTTACTGAACCCCAATAACAGAGGAGGGACTGTTGACTGTGCGTACAGCACTTCTGGACGGCAACTGGCGGTGTTGGAGCCCAGGGACAGGTGGAGGAGGAGGTAGGAGGAGGTTGGAGGAGGTAGGAGGGATTGCCACACACACAGCAGGGGAACAGCTGACGTTACTGAACCCCAATAACAGAGGAGGGACTGTTGACTGTGCGTACAGCACTTCTGGACGGCAACTGGCGGTGTTGGAGCCCAGGGACAGGTGGAGGAGGTAGGAGGAGGTAGGAGGGATTGCCACACACACAGCAGGGGAACAGCTGACGTTACTGAACCCCAATAACAGAGGAGGGACTGTTGACTGTGCGTACAGCACTTCTGGACGGCAACTGGCGGTGTTGGAGCCCAGGGACAGGTGGAGGAGGAGGAGGTAGGAGGAGGTTGGAGGAGGTAGGAGGGATTGCCACACACACAGCAGGGGAACAGCTGACGTTACTGAACCCCAATAACAGAGGAGCGACTGTTGACTGTGCGTACAGCACTTCTGGACGGCAACTAGCGGTGTTGGAGCCCAGGGACAGGTGGAGGAGGAGGAGGTTGGAGGAGGTAGGAGGGATTGCCACACACACAGCAGGGGAACAGCTGACGTTACTGAACCCCAATAACAGAGGAGGGACTGTTGACTGTGCGTACAGCACTTCTGGACGGCAACTGGCGGTGTTGGAGCCCAGGGACAGGTGGAGGAGGAAGGAGGAGGTAGGAGGGATTGCCACACACACAGCAGGGGAACAGCTGACGTTACTGAACCCCAATAACAGAGGAGGGACTGTTGACTGTGCGTACAGCACTTCTGGACGGCAACTGGCGGTGTTGGAGCCCAGGGACAGGTGGAGGAGGAGGAGGTAGGAGGAGGTAGGAGGGATTGCCACACACACAGCAGGGGAACAGCTGACGTTACTGAACCCCAATAACAGAGGAGGGACTGTTGACTGTGCGTACAGCACTTCTGGACGGCAACTGGCGGTGTTGGAGCCCAGGGACAGGTGGAGGAGGAGGAGGTAGGAGGAGGTTGGAGGAGGTAGGAGGGATTGCCACACACACAGCAGGGGAACAGCTGACGTTACTGAACCCCAATAACAGAGGAGCGACTGTTGACTGTGCGTACAGCACTTCTGGACGGCAACTAGCGGTGTTGGAGCCCAGGGACAGGTGGAGGAGGAGGAGGTTGGAGGAGGTTGGAGGAGGTAGGAGGGATTGCCACACACACAGCAGGGGAACAGCTGACGTTACTGAACCCCAATAACAGAGGAGGGACTGTTGACTGTGCGTACAGCACTTCTGGACGGCAACTGGCGGTGTTGGAGCCCAGGGACAGGTGGAGGAGGAAGGAGGAGGTAGGAGGGATTGCCACACACACAGCAGGGGAACAGCTGACGTTACTGAACCCCAATAACAGAGGAGGGACTGTTGACTGTGCGTACAGCACTTCTGGACGGCAACTGGCGGTGTTGGAGCCCAGGGACAGGTGGAGGAGGAGGTAGGAGGAGGTTGGAGGAGGTAGGAGGGATTGCCACACACACAGCAGGGGAACAGCTGACGTTACTGAACCCCAATAACAGAGGAGGGACTGTTGACTGTGCGTACAGCACTTCTGGACGGCAACTGGCGGTGTTGGAGCCCAGGGACAGGTGGAGGAGGAGGAGGTAGGAGGAGGTTGGAGGAGGTAGGAGGGATTGCCACACACACAGCAGGGGAACAGCTGACGTTACTGAACCCCAATAACAGAGGAGCGACTGTTGACTGTGCGTACAGCACTTCTGGACGGCAACTAGCGGTGTTGGAGCCCAGGGACAGGTGGAGGAGGAGGAGTTTGGATGAGGTTGGAGGAGGTTGGAGGGATTGCCACACACACAGCAGGGGAACAGCTGACGTTACTGAACCCCAATAACAGAGGAGCGACTGTTGACTGTGCGTACAGCACTACCAGGCAACAACTAGCGGTGTTGGAGCCCAGGGACAGCAGTAGAAGCAGAGGAACACAATGTAGGCCGAAGCCTGATTGGAGAAAGGGAACCTTTAACCCCCCCCCCCAAGGCATTTGTAGCTGAAAGAGCCAGCTTGTGCAGCTCAAAAGATGCAAAAGGAAAAGGTGGCTCTTTTAATTATGCTCCTTGCAAGCACAGAACTAAACACTTATAAAATGTGTCCCCTGAAACCGTGAAACTGTCCCGGAGGTGGGACTTTCCTTCGTAATATGACGCAGCACAGCTGTCATTCCTACCCCCTCGGCGCCGTGCCCCGGCTCCTCATCGTTGTTTGATTCCGTCCCGGAGCCTGCGCTGTTAGGTTATCCCTTGGCCAGGCACACTTAGCGCTGCCCATCTTCTGACATCATTTGGTGTCAGGCTGGCTGCGCTTGTGCGGCCGCGCTGTCCGAGAGCCCGCCTCGCAGTGTGGTCTAATGTAATCCCACCGCGGGCCTGGGATCAGTGGCCATGCGCAGTGCATATCCTCGCCTCTCGCTCCCCTCCCTACGGCTTTTTCAGACTGTGCGCTGCCACGGCCGTGGCATGCTATTACGGATCAGCTGGCACCGCACAGTCTGAAGAAGCCGTAGGGAGTGGAGCGAGAGGCGAGGATATGCACTGCGCATGGCCACTGATCCCAGGCCCGCGGTGGGATTACATTAGACCACACTGCGAGGCGGGCTCTCGGACAGCGCGGCCGCACAGGCGCAGCCAGCCTGACACCAAATGATGTCAGAAGATGGGCAGCGCTAAGTGTGCCTGGCCAAGGGATAACATAACAGCGCAGGCTCCGGGACGGAATCAAACAACGATGAGGAGCCGGGGCACGGCGCCGAGGGGGTAGGAATGACAGCTGTGCTGCGTCATATTACGAAGGAAAGTCCCACCTCCGGGACGGTTTTACGGTATCAGTGGACACATTTTATAAGTGTTAAGTTCTGCGTGTGCAAGGAGCATAATGAAAATAGCTACCTTTTCCTTGTGCAGCATTACTGCTGCACAAGGTGGCTCTTTCAGTAACAAACGCCTTGGGGGGGGGGGGGGACAGGTTCCCTTACATTTCAGTTGTGTCAGCGTGGCGGTCGCAGGACACATTGCCGGCTACACAGCTGGGGATCAGCTGACGTTACTGAAACCCAATAACACTGGGTCGTATGTTTTGACTGTGCAGATGGCACTTCTGAGCCTCAACTGGCGTTGTTGGAGCCCAGGAATGTAAGTTCAGGTGGTTGAAAGATGAACACAACAGGAGACCTGGATAACGTATACAGTGACCTAATTATTTAATCAGGAGGAGGAGTGGCAAATTCCTGCGAGATCCAGGCCTTGTTCATTTTCAGGAAAGTAAGCCGGTCAACGTTATCGGAGGATAGTCGCATGCGACGGTCAGTTAGTACACCACCTGCAGCACTAAAGACACGTTCCGATAATACACTGGCCGCAGGGCAAGACAGCACCTCCAATGCATACTGGCTTAGCTCTGGCCATGTATCCAGCTTTGAGACCCAAAACTTGAAAGGGGAAGAGCCGTCTGGGAGTACAGCAAGAGGGCAAGACATGTAGTCTGTCACCATCTGACGGAACCGTTGCCTCCTGCTGACTGGAGCCGTCTGTGATGGTGTAGACTTTTGTGGGGGGCACACAAAACTGTGCCACAGTTGGGCCATACTGGTCTTGCCTTGGGCAGAGGCACTGCTTCTGCTCCCTCTTTGTGCAGAGCCTCCACCACTGCCTGGACGCACTGAGCTGCTTTGGAATGCACTAGCAGCACTTCTCTCAGTTGGAATGGAGAAGATGATGGAACTGACCAGTGTGTCTTGGTACTCCCGCATTTTTCGCTCCCGGTTCAACGGTGTGATGAGGCTTTCTACGTTGTCCCGGTAGCGAGGATCGAGGAGGGTGAACACCCAGTAATCAGACATGTTGAGAATGTGGTCGATGCGGCGGTCGTTTCTCAGGCACTGCAGCATGTAATCCACCATGTGCTGCAGACTGCCAACTGCCCAAGAAACGCTGTCCCCAGCTGGAGGCGTGATCTCTGCCCGCTCGTCATCACCCCACCCTCGCTGTACACACTGAGTACTGGACAATTGTGTAACTCCCTCCTCTGGACGGATGTCTTCATCCTCCATTGACTCCTCCTCATCCTCCTCACAAACTGTCCCCTGCCTACGCGTTTGTGAGGAACCACGTGGCGCTGACTGTCCAGAAGATGATGGAAGTGGTGAATCCTCATCCTCCACCTCTTCCACAACATCATCCCTTAGCGCTTGCAGTGATTTTTCAAGCAGGCAGATAAGGGGGACAGTCATGCTGACTAGTGCATCATCTGCACTCGCCATCCGCGTGGAATAATCGAAGGGACGCAAAACCTGGCAGACATCCTTCATAGTGGCCCACTCTGTGGTTGTGAAGTCTGTACGGCGCTGACTGCGACTTTTGTGCGCCTGATACAGCTGGTACTCCATTACAGCTTGCTGCTGCTCACACAACCGCTCCAACATATGTAACGTGGAATTCCACCTGGTAGGTAGGTCACATATGATGCGATGTTCCGGCAGGCGGTGTCGGCGCTGCAGAGCCGCAATGCGCGCTTTTGCCGTGCTGGAACGCCGCAAGTGAGCACACTCTAGGCGGACCTTGTGCAGCAGTGCATCAAGATCCGGATAGTCCCTCAAAAAACTCTGCACGACCAAATTGAGCACATGTGCCAGACATGGGATGTGAGTGAGGTTGCCGAGGCCCAGGGCTGCCACCAGATTTCGGCCATTATCACACACTACCATGCCTGGCTGGAGATTCGCTGGCTCAAACCACACATCGCTCTCCTGCTTGATGGCATTCCAGAGCTCCTGCGCTGTGTGGCTACGATTCCCCAAAAAAATTAATTTCAAGACGGCCTGTTGACGTTTGGCCACGGCTGTGCTCATGTCGGTCGTAACAGGTACACGTTCATCACGGGTCCATGTGGAGGTGGACTGTGACGGCTCCTGCAGCGATGATTCTGAGGAACTGGTGTAAGAGGAGGAGTCAATGCGTACAGAATGGATTCCTGCAATCCTTGGAGTGGGCAGGACACGTCCTGCGCCACTCGCACGGTCTGTACCCGGCTCAACTACATTAACCCAATGGGCAGTGAGGGAAAGGTATCGCCCCTGTCCATGTTGACTGGTCCACGCATCGGTGGTGAGGTGGACCTTGCTACTGACGGCGTTCAGTAGCGCGTGTTTTATGTGTCCCTCCACATGCTTGTGCAGGGCAGGGACGGCTTGCCTGCTGAAGTAAAAGCGGCTGGGCACACTGTACTGTGGGACTGCCAATGACATCAAGTCACGGAAGCTGTCAGTCTCCACCAGCCTGAATGACAGCATTTCCAGTGACAGAAGTTTGGCAATGCCTGCAGTCAGAGCCTGTGCTCGTGGGTGGTTTGACGAGAAAGGCCGCCTTTTCTCCCATGCCTGTACTACCGATGGCTGTAGACTGGGCTGGGAGTGTGTGGTTGACTGGGAAAGTGGTGCTGCGGGTGGAATTACAGCGGGTCTCTGGACAACAGGGCCAGAGGTTCTTCCACGGCGATCCTGGGAGGAAGCCGAACCAGCTGCGTGTGAGCTAGAGGAAGAGGCAACACGAGCTGAAGAGGTGGTAGCTGCCGCTGTTGGTTGGCCTAGCTCTTCAGTGTGTTTGTCTAACTCCGCCGGGTGCCTGTTGCGCACATGTTTCCACATGTTGGAGGTATTGAGGTTGGCGACTTTTTGACCTCTTTTGATTTTTTGATGACACACCTTGCATCTGACATAGCAAATGTCATCTGCAACTGTGTCAAAAAAGGACCAGGCACTGCAAGTCTTGGGAGCCCCCCTTTTGACTTTTGGAAGAGACATGCTCCTTACGGGTGCCAAAGCGGAGGCTGCAGGATCCGCAGTCTTCCCCCTCCCTCTCCCTCTTTGGACCGTACGGGGAATCTCTTCCTCAGAGCTGCTCCCACCACCTTCCTGTCCCTGACGCCAAGATGGGTCAAGGACCTCGTCATCCACACTACCCTCTGCCCCCAACTGCTCCTCCCGGGTAGTCTCAGCAGCAGAGCACGCACCAGTAAGTGGCACCTGAGTGTCATCATCAGCTGATGCGGCCTGCGATGTGGTGAACGGAGCCACTGGCCCACCCGCCTCTTCAGACTCAGAGAGAAAAAGCTGTTGGGCATCACTGCACCCTGCCTCTTCTTCCATTTCTCCAATGCTGCTTGGCTGGCCCCCTGTTTCCAAGCCAAGAGATTCAGAGAACAGAAGTAGAGACGGCTCCTGTCCTGGGCTCTCTGTCTGCCTGGGCAATTTGGCAGGTGGTGAAGAGACAGATGGCTGCTCTCCAGTGCTCTGTGTCTGAGAGGATGTGGCACTAATGGAAGTTGATGCATTAGCTGCCATCCATCCCACAACGGCTTCAATTTGGTCTTCACGCAGCAGCGGTGTACGGCGCTCGGCGACAAAGCTGCGCATTAACGACTGTTCCCTCGTGAAAGTGGGTGCTGATGAGTCACCGGTGCCCGCAGCGGGCACAGAATCCCCACGTCCCCTCCCTGCTCCGCGCCCACGCCCACGTGCCTTACTCACTGCCTTCTTCATCGTGGTTGACTGATAAAGAAAAGCAGAAAAGTACTAACGGCTTTGTGTGCTTATTCCTGAAAAACTCCTCCTAACAGGTATAAGAAACACTAATTAGCTAAAGTGTGGACTAGACTTTAATATGAGTTAATGTGGCCTACACAAATGTAAAGTGGTGTAACTGGTGTGTTTGGTGAACTTTATTATTTATTTCTTTTTTGGGGGCTGAACTGACAACGGATAGAGCTGCAGTCACACGGAGACCGTGCAGACAGACGTTAACGGCGCTGTAAGGCCCAAAAACCCTCCTCTACTTTATCCTATGTAGTGTTTTTCCACAAATTAGCTGGAGACGGGTGGAAAGACACTAATAGGATTTTTTTAAATTAATTAGCAGCAGACTACAGTACTTGAAAAAAAATTAAAATTGATTTGGCGGTATGACGCAGTTAACAACCCTGAGCTGGAGACAACCAAGCTACGGCTGCTCACAGACTACAGGGCGAGCTGCAGTCACACGGAGACCGTGCAGACAGCCGTAAACGGCGCTGCAAGGCCCAAAAACCCTCCTCTACTTTATCCTATGTAGTGTTTTTCCACAAATTAGCTGGAGACGGGTGGAAAGACACTAATAGGATTTTTTTAAATTAATTAGCAGCAGACTACAGTACTTGAAAAAAAATTAAAATTGATTTGGCGGTATGACGCAGTGAACAACCCTGAGCTGGAGACAACCAGGCTATAGCTGCTCACAGACTACAGGGCGAGCTGCAGTCACACGGAGACCGTGCAGACAGCCGTAAACGGCGCTGCAAGGCCCAAAAACCCTCCTCTACTTTATCCTATGTAGTGTTTTTCCACAAATTAGCTGGAGACGGGTGGAAAGACACTAATAGGATTTTTTTAAATTAATTAACAGCAGACTACAGTACTTGAAAAAAAATTAAAATTGATTTGGCGGTATGACGCAGTGAACAACCCTGAGCTGGAGACAACCAAGCTACGGCTGCTCACAGACTACAGGGCGAGCTGCAGTCACACGGAGACCGTGCAGACAGCCGTAAACGGCGCTGCAAGGCCCAAAAACCCTCCTCTACTTTATCCTATGTAGTGTTTTTCCACAAATTAGATGGAGACGGGTGGAAAGACACTAATAGGAATTATTTGAAAAAATGTGCAGCAGCCTGCACTACTTCAAAAAAAAAAAAAAAAAAGGACAGTATGAGGCAATGAACCACCCTCCCTGAACTGAATACAACCAGCTATGGATGGCCTATGTGGCTGCACTCAGACTAGAGAGTGGGCTGCACTCACACACACACACACAGAGAGACCTTGCAGATCGCTGTGAAAACAGCGCTACAAGGCAAAAGCAAGGTGAATAGTAGGTGAACACAGCGGTTGCTAAATTAGCCTTTGGAAAGCACAAAGAAGCAAATCGCTATCTCTAAACTGTCCCTCAGTCAGCAAACAGCGTCCTGTCACTAACTGAATTCACAGCAGAGTGATCGCAAAATGGCGCCAGCGACTTTTAAACTGCATCATGACATCATTTCAGCAGCCAATCACAGCCTTGCCAGTACTTTCATGCCCTCCATGCTAAACAGGATGTGCCCACACTTGGAATCTTTCTCATTGGCTGAATTTCTGAATTTTGAATCATGGAACTTCCGATTCCGGTATCCGATACGCGCCAAGTATCGGAATCCCGGTATCGGAATTCCGATACCGCTAGTATCGGCCGATACCCGATACTTGCGGTATCGGAATGCTCAACACTACTCATATGGCATCCAGCAATTAAAAAAAAAAAAAGTTTAAGAGAAGCTATAGAAGATAAAACACTGAACTTTTTTTAATGAAACCCAATAACAATCTATAATTGGGGATAAAAATAATTTAAGAACATATTTCACATTAAAATAAATATATTGTCTCTGATGCTAAAGCTCCACCTACTGGTTATAGGTTACAATATCATCATGAGAAGAAATAATGTCCTCCAAAATCCTTTTTTGGGTCAAATGTATTTGACAATCAGTGCACAGTATTCATTAAAAATAGTGATTTTTGTGTACTCACCGTAAAATCCTTTTCTCCGAGCCAATCATTGGGGGACACAGACCGTGGGTGTATGCTGCTAGTACCAGGAGGCTGACACTAAGTATTACAAAGAAAGTTAGCTCCTCCCCTGCAGTAAACACCCTCATGTTGGCTCCCAGAGAACCAGTTCAGTGCAAAAGCAGTAGGAGATCATTAATAACATATAAGAGTATAACATGTCAAATTACAGAACAACCACAAAGCCTTTAAAAGGGTGGGTGCTGTGTCCCCCAATGATTGGCTCGGAGAAAAGGATTTTACGGTGAGCACACAAAAATCCCTATTTCTCCTTCGCTTCATTGGGGAACACAGACCATGGGACGTCCCAAAGCAGTCCCTGGGTGGGGACAACATAACAGATCAGGCCCTGCATAACCGCCATGTAAGAATGTGCTACCGGGGCCTGCATACTCCACCTGCCGAGACTCACATCTGCAGAAGTCTGAGTGTGAATATTGTAGTGCTTCAAGAACGTGTGCGGACTGGATGAAACTGCAACCTTGTCGACCAGCTCTGCCAACACCTGGTGTCTAATGGCCCAAGAAGCCACTATCGAGGAAGTGGGGAGTGCCCTGATCCCCGCTGGGATAGGCTGACCTCTGACGAGGAAGGACCCCTGGATGGAGTAACGAATCCACCAGGCTAACATGGCCGATGAAGCGGCTAAACCCTTCCTGCAACCGTCAGGAAGCCCAAATAAAGTGTCCAACCTTCAGAAGGATGCCGTCCTCGTTAAGTACCTTCTCAGAGCACTCACCTCGTCCAGAGTATGGGGAACCCGTTCCGTTTTGTGGACTGCTGCCGAACAAGACGAGGGAAGAGCGATGTCCTCGTAACACAGGGAGTACGATACCACATTGGTAACAAGGGATGAGGATGGCATGAGGACAACCTTGCCTTGATGACAATAAGGAATAGAGTCTGAAAAGGACAGAGCGGCTAGCTCCGAAGACTCGCCTGAATGAAGTGACCGCAGACAAGACAGTAAAGTCTGTCCGGATCAAAAGGAGCCTACTGTAAGACCCCTCAGGACCATTAAGGTCCCAAAGATCTAATGGTATGCAATAGGGAAGAACCGCATGGGATAACTCCCTGCGAGAAAGTCCCTATTTGCAGTTTTGTTCCAATAAGAACGAAGAGGCTAAAATCTAGACTTATAACGAGCTGAGCGTCCAGCTTGAATCTAGATTGTTTTGAAGGAAAACAAAAAAAAAAAAAGGAGGAAAGGCGTCCGTGATCTCTGCCCCCCGCGAGAAAATGCGTACTGAGGCGGCTTACAAGCACTAGTTGCTGATAACTTGTTGTGAGAGTCCCGCCTGGGTCAGAACCGGTTTTGGAGAGCAGATCTGGATGATCCAACAACCGACAGAGAAAATTGGCGACAAGTTAAACTAGCTCCGCAAACAAAACCTGACGTGGTCAGTACACATCGCCCAGGAATCAGTGGGACCCTTTCCGCTTCCTAAAGACTCTCGGAAGTAGTGGAAGAGGGGTGACGGAACTGGTACCATAGAAGAACCAGAGCATGCACTGCGATGGCTTTTGGATCTTGAGACCGAACTATGAACTCGAGTACATTAGCATTCAGACTGGATGCCATCCAATCTACATCTGGAATGCTCCAGTGAGGCAGATCTGTTGGAAGACTTCCGGATGAAGTTCCCACTCACTTGAGGAGAGACCCTGACGGCTGAAGAAGTCTGCCATCCAGAGTTCTACTCCTGAGATGTGTACTGCAGAGATCACTGAGTGATTGATCTCGGGCCCATCGGAGACTATGAGGTACCTCGGCCATGGTCGCCTGGCTGCGGGTACCTCCTAGATGATTGACGTATGGCACAGCCATGGCGTTATCCGATTAAATTCGGATGGGATGAACTGCCAGAAGGCAGTGGACCTGCTGTAGGAATAGCTGTACCGCTCGAATCCCCATAACAATGATCGGGAGACTGGATTCCCGAGATGACCGGAGGGCCTTGAGCAGTGTGGTGACGCTCCTCAGACCAGAAGACTGGCATCGGTAGTCACTAATAATCATTGAACCGGGAGAAAGGATCTCCCCTGGATGAGGAAGGAGCTCAGAGACTACCCTCTGAAAGCCTGTCTAACCTGCAGAAAAAGAGAGGAGCGAAGGGAACTGCTTCCATTGCGAATCATTTTTCCTCAGAACCCTCATAACAAATCGAATGGAATGAGGGAAGGAGTAACCAAGTGCACAAGCTCCCTGTTGAAGGGTCAAGGATCATCCTCAAAACGGATATCTGCTGGGCAGGAAATGAGGAAGACTTATCTAAGTTTATCTGCCAGCCCAGGTGAGAAAGGGTATTGCAAGTGATATAGTCGGACTCAGGGCAGTCCTAGAAGGACGGCTAGAAAGTCGACAGGATAGGGAAGGACGAACACGCCCCGATGGTGCAAGATGGACATGACAGCTGCCATGAACCTTGTTAACACTCCAGGAGCGGTAGCAAAGCTGAAGGGCAGGTCATGAACTGAAAATGCTGTTCGCGAATGGAAAAAAAAAAAAAAAAAAAAAAAAAAAAAATCGGGATGTGGAGGTACACATCCCGAATGTCGAGGATGCCAGAAACTCCACCTTTTGCCATTGAGGTAATGGCCGAACGGAGGAACTCCATCCAAAGAAGGAGGGCCTTATCAAGCTTGTTAGAAGTTTGAGGTCCAGGATCGGTCTTACTTTTTCGTCCCCTTTTTGGGACCAAGATCCCTCAGATCTAGACTGTTTTGGGCAACCCTTCCACTGCTGGTTAGGTTTATAGGAAACATGCGATCCTTTGTTCCTGCATGGGGAACGCTCCCAACTTCTCACCGAATAACCGATCACTCTGGTAAGGGAGTGATGTCAGAGGATTTTTGAACGCAGAGTACGCTTCCATTCTCTGAGCCATAATGCCCTTCTGGAGTGCAATGGCATTTGCTGCTGTCTCCCGCTCAAGAGATTTGATTGGCCAGCTGTACTGTCTTCGGGAATAGGTTACTGTTGTGAATTAAAGTAGTTAAGGTCTCCGGCCAGGAGACCATTGCTCTAGCAACCCATGTAGCGGCTAAGGAAGGGTAGAGCACTGAACCCGAGGCCGCAAGACAGAAGGAACCAGATTTGCTATCGGACAGTCCGTGGTATTATTAATTGATGACCCATCAGGCAGGGATACTGGTAGGTATACAACAGGAGATTCCACCCGGTTAAGCTGCCAAGTGGCAGAATGCGTGGCAGCATCCAGCAGGTCAGGAAAAAGCTGTCTCTTGCTATCGCCGCTCTCTTGACGGTGCAGCGTTAAAATGACGAACCCTCGATCCACCATCCTCTTAACAGGGAAGTGGAGAGGGATCGTTCGCCTTCTTGCATCATCTGCTAAATAGTGGTGATGCAGAGGGGGCTGCTCAGAAGCTAAAAGGGTGCCTTTGTACATCCACGGAGTTCAGGTCCCCGAGTGGACAGGCCTGGCTGCAGAAGAGGATACAAATAGGTGAATCCATCCTTTTCTGAAACTCTGGCGAGTCCAGATCCAAGGCAATATCTGATCCATATTCAGAGTCTTGTTCTCCGCAAATCATTGGTGAGGGAGATCAGGAAATGAAGCTGCATGTTTCTAGACGCCTGTACGTTCCTAGAATACTTGCGGCCCCTGCTAGTCAACGGCTCCCATGTAGGAGAGGGACCATCTATATCGGTCCTGCGAGCACTCCGGGCCACAGAGGGTTCACGGAAAGATTCAATCTCTTGGTCAGAGAAGCCATGGATTGCGGCAGTGACGAAGCCCACTCAGGGGAACTAGGTACTCTGGGATAAGCTGGGATCGGCGGCGGCGGAGGGCTCCTGAGATTATTTGGGGTGACCGGCTTCGGACTGGTCCTGTGCCTTTAAGACCAGGGAATACTGGTCCTGTGCCTTTAAGACCAGGGAATACTAATCATGTGCCTTTAAGACCAGGGAATACTAGTCCTGTGCCTTTAAGACCAGGGAATACTGGTCATGTGCCTTAACCAGGGAATACTGGTCATGTGTCTAAGACCAGTGAATACTGGTCATGTGCCTTTAAGACCAGGGAATACTAGTCATGTGCCTTTAAAAGAAGTTGTCCACTACTATAACTTTTTTTTTTTTTTCCATAAATCTTGCTATTATGTGCCACTGAAAACATCTACTGTGTTAATTTTAGCAATATTACCTTTTATCATGCTGTAGCAGCACATCTTTAGTGCTGGATCCAGCTCTCATGGGGTTAATTGACAACTTCCTTTCTCCTGAGTTACTGTGCTCTAATACTCCAAGTTCCATGATGCATTGCACTCGCCTGTAACTCTGAACCTGGCACACACTGTTGTGATTTTGCTTTTTGCTCCCTCTAGTGGTTACTAGTTTTTTGACTCTGGTTTTTCTGTCATTCCTTTTATCCGCACCTGAGGTCGTTAGTTTAGGGTGTAGCTATATAAGCTCCCTGGACCTTCAGTTCTGTGCCTGGCAACGTAGTTATCAGAGCTAGTCTGCTGTGCTCTTGTCTACTGATCCTGGTTCCAGAATATATCAGCTAAGTCTACTTTTTGCTTTTGCTATTTGTTTTGGTTTTTGCATTTTTGTCCAGCTTGTTCCTGGTCTGCATCCTGAACTTTGCTGGAAGCTCTAGGGGGGCTGGTGTTCTCCCCCCGGACCGTTAGACGGTTCGGGGGTTCTTGAATTTCCAGTGTGGATTTTAATAGGGTTTTCGTTGACCATATAAGTTCCCTTTCCTTTTTCTGCTATTAGTTAGCGGGCCTCTCTGTGCTAAATCTGATTCATTTCTGTGTTTGTCTTTTCCTCTTACCTCACCGTTATTATTTGTGGGGGGCTTCTATCCAGCTTTGGGGTCCATTTCTCTGGAGGCAAGAAAGGTCTTTGTTTTCCTCTACTAGGGGTAGCTAGATTCTCCGGCTGGAGTGGAAAGGTCTTTGTTTTCCTCTACTAGGGGTAGCTAGATTCTCCGGCTGGAGCGTGTCATCTAGAATCATCGTAGGAATGATCCCCGGCTACTTCTAGGGTTGGCGTTAGGAGTAGATATATGGTCAATCCAGTTACCACTGCCCTATGAGCTGGTTTTTTGTATTCCTCAGACTTCCACATTCCTCTGAGACCCTCGCCATTGGGGTCATAACAGTTTGCCAGGCCAATATTAAATGTTTAGTGCATTGCAAAAGAGGGATTATAAGAAAGAAGATTCTGAGTTTTTTTTTTTTTTTTTTTTCTCTCTTCTTCCTTCTTCCCCTTTACCTCAGAGTGGCTATGCTTGCTGCAGACATGAATGTCCAGACCTTGATTACAAGTGTGGACCAGCTGGCTACTCGTGTGCAGGGCATACAAGACTATGTTATCAGAAATCCTAGGTCTGAACCTAAAATACCGATTCCTGAACTGTTTTCCGGTGACAGATTTAAGTTTAGAAATTTCGTGAATAATTGTAAATTATTTTTGTCCCTGAGACCCTGTTCATCTGGAGACTCTGCTCAGCAAGTAAAAATTGTTATTTCGTTCTTACGGAGCGACCCTCAGGATTGGGCTTTTTCGCTGGCGCCAGGAGATCCGGCATTGGCTGATATTGATGCGTTTTTTCTGGCGCTCGGTTTGCTTTATGAGGAACCCAATCTTGAGATTCAGGCAGAAAAGGCCTTGCTGGCTATGTCGCAGGGGCAGGACGAGGCTGAAGTGTATTGCCAAAAATTTCGGAAGTGGTCCGTGCTGACACATTGGAACGAGTGTGCACTGGCCGCTAATTTCAGAAATGGCCTTTCTGAAGCCATTAAAAATGTTATGGTGGGATTTCCCATTCCCACAGGTCTGAATGATACTATGGCACTGGCTATTCAAATTGACCGGCGGTTGCGGGAGCGCAAAACCGCAAATTCCCTCATGGTGTTGTCTGAACAGACACCTAACTCGGTGCAATGTGATAGAAAAACCGCAAATTCCCTCATGGTGTTGTCTGAACAGACACCTGATTTAATGCAATGTGATAGAATCCTGACTAGAAATGAGCGGAAAATTCATAGACGCCGGAATGGCTTGTGCTACTACTGTGGTGACTCTACACATGTTATCTCAGCATGCTCTAAACGTATAGCTAAGGTTGTTAGTCCTGTCACCATTGGTAATTTGCAACCTAAATTTATTCTGTCTGTAACTCTGATTTGCTCACTGTCATCTTATCCTGTCATGGCGTTTGTAGATTCAGGTGCTGCCCTGAGTCTTATGGATCTCTCATTTGCTAAGCGCTGTGGTTTTACTCTTGAACCATTGGAAAATCCTATTCCTCTTAGGGGTATTGATGCTACGCCATTGGCAGCAAATAAACCGCAGTATTGGACTCAGGTTACCATGTGCATGACTCCTGAACACCGCGAGGTGATACGTTTCCTGGTTTTGCATAAAATGCATGATTTGGTTGTTTTGGGGCTGCCATGGTTACAGACCCATAATCCAGTCCTGGACTGGAAGGCTATGTCAGTCTCAAGTTGGGGCTGTCGTGGTATTCATGGGGATTCCCTGCCTGTGTCTATTGCTTCTTCTACGCCTTCGGAAGTTCCGGAGTATTTATCTGATTATCAGGATGTCTTCAGTGAGTCTGAATCCAGTGCATTGCCTCCTCATAGGGACTGTGACTGTGCTATAGATTTGATACCAGGCAGTAAATTTCCTAAGGGAAGACTGTTTAATCTGTCGGTACCTGAGCATACCGCTATGCGTTCATATATCAAGGAGTCTCTGGAGAAAGGACATATTCGTCCGTCTTCTTCCCCTCTTGGTGCGGGATTCTTTTTTGTGGCAAAAAAAGACGGATCTTTGAGACCCTGTATTGATTATCGGCTTTTAAATAAGATCACTGTCAAATTTCAGTATCCTTTACCGCTGTTGTCTGACTTGTTTGCCCGGATTAAAGGTGCCAAGTGGTTCACCAAGATAGACCTTCGTGGTGCGTACAACCTTGTGCGCATTAAACAAGGTGATGAATGGAAAACCGCATTCAATACGCCCGAAGGTCATTTTGAGTACTTGGTGATGCCTTTTGGGCTCTCCAATGCGCCTTCAGTTTTTCAGTCCTTTATGCATGACATATTCCGGAAGTATCTGGATAAATTTTTGATTGTTTATCTGGATGATATTTTGGTTTTTTCTGATAATTGGGATTCGCATGTGGAGCAGGTCAGGTTGGTCTTTAAAATTTTGCGTGAAAATTCTTTGTTTGTCAAGGGCTCTAAATGTCTCTTTGGTGTACAGAAGGTTCCCTTTTTGGGGTTCATTTTTTCCCCTTCTGCTGTGGAGATGGACCCAGTCAAGGTCCGAGCTATTCTTGATTGGACTCAGCCCTCGTCGGTTAAGAGTCTTCAGAAGTTCTTGGGCTTCGCTAACTTCTACCGTCGTTTTATCGCTAATTTTTCTAGCATTGTGAAACCTTTGACGGATATGACCAAGAAGGGCTCCGATGTAGCTAACTGGGCTCCTGCTGCCGTGGAGGCTTTCCAGGAGTTGAAACGCCGGTTTACTTCGGCGCCTGTTTTGTGCCAGCCTGATGTCTCGCTTCCCTTTCAGGTTGAGGTGGATGCTTCAGAGATTGGAGCAGGGGCCGTTTTGTCGCAGAGAGGCCCTGGTTGCTCTGTTATGAAACCTTGTGCCTTTTTCTCTAGGAAGTTTTCGCCTGCTGAGCGAAATTATGATGTGGGCAATCGGGAGTTGTTGGCCATGAAATGGGCATTTGAGGAGTGGCGTCATTGGCTCGAGGGTGCTAAGCATCGTGTTGTGGTCCTGACTGATCACAAAAATCTGATGTATCTCGAGTCTGCTAAACGCCTTAATCCGAGACAGGCCCGCTGGTCATTGTTTTTCTCCCGCTTTGATTTTGTTGTCTCGTATTTACCAGGATCAAAGAATGTGAAGGCCGATGCTCTTTCTAGGAGCTTTGTGCCTGATGCTCCTGGAGTCGCTGACCCTGTTGGTATTCTTAAAGATGGAGTTATCTTGTCAGCTATTTCTCCGGATCTGCGACGTGTGTTGCAGAGATTTCAGGCTGATAGGCCTGAGTCTTGTCCATCTGACAGACTGTTTGTCCCGGATAAGTGGACCAGCAGAGTCATTTCCGAGGTTCATTCCTCGGTGTTGGCAGGTCACCCGGGAATTTTTGGCACCAGAGATCTGGTGGCCAGGTCCTTTTGGTGGCCTTCCTTGTCAAGGGATGTGCGGTCATTTGTGCAGTCCTGTGGGATTTGTGCTCGAGCTAAGCCTTGCTGTTCTCGTGCCAGCGGGTTGCTCTTGCCCTTGCCTGTCCCGAAGAGACCTTGGACACATATCTCCATGGATTTCATTTCTGATCTTCCGCTATCTCAGGGCATGTCCGTTATCTGGGTGATATGTGATCGCTTCTCCAAAATGGTCCATTTGGTTCCTTTGCCTAAGCTGCCTTCCTCTTCCGATCTGGTTCCTGTGTTTTTCCAGAACGTGGTTCGTTTGCACGGCATCCCTGAGAATATTGTGTCTGACAGAGGATCCCAGTTCGTTTCCAGGTTCTGGCGATCCTTTTGTGGTAGGATGGGCATTGATTTGTCGTTTTCGTCTGCTTTCCATCCTCAGACTAATGGACAGACGGAGCGAACCAATCAGACTTTGGAGGCTTATTTGAGGTGTTTTGTCTCTGCTGATCAGGACGATTGGGTGACATTCTTACCGTTGGCTGAGTTTGCACTTAATAATCGGGCTAGTTCCGCCACCTTGGTTTCGCCTTTTTTCTGCAACTCTGGTTTCCATCCTCGCTTTTCTTCGGGTCATGTGGAACCTTCTGACTGTCCTGGGGTGGATTCTGTGGTGGATAGGTTGCAGCGGATCTGGAATCATGTGGTGGACAACTTGAAATTGTCACAGGAGAAGGCTCAGCGCTTTGCCAACCGCCGCCGCGGTGTAGGTCCCCGACTACGCGTTGGGGATTTGGTATGGCTTTCTTCCCGCTTTGTTCCTATGAAGGTCTCCTCTCCCAAATTTAAACCTCGTTTTATTGGGCCTTACAAGATATTGGAAATCCTTAATCCTGTATCTTTTCGTCTGGATCTTCCTGTGTCATTTGCTATTCACAATGTATTTCATAGGTCCTTGTTGCGGCGGTACATTGTGCCTGTAGTTCCTTCTGCTGAGCCTCCTGCTCCGGTGTTGGTTGAGGGCGAGTTGGAGTACGTGGTGGAGAAGATCTTGGATTCTCGCCTCTCCAGGCGGAGGCTTCAGTACTTGGTCAAGTGGAAGGGCTATGGTCAGGAGGATAATTCCTGGGTGGTCGCCTCTGATGTTCATGCGGCCGATTTAGTTCGTGCCTTTCATGCCGCTCATCCTGATCGCCCTGGTGGGCGTGGTGAGGGTTCGGTGACCCCTCACTAAGGGGGGGGTACTGTTGTGATTTTGCTTTTTGCTCCCTCTAGTGGTTACTAGTTTTTTGACTCTGGTTTTTCTGTCATTCCTTTTATCCGCACCTGAGGTCGTTAGTTTAGGGTGTAGCTATATAAGCTCCCTGGACCTTCAGTTCTGTGCCTGGCAACGTAGTTATCAGAGCTAGTCTGCTGTGCTCTTGTCTACTGATCCTGGTTCCAGAATATATCAGCTAAGTCTACTTTTTGCTTTTGCTATTTGTTTTGGTTTTTGCATTTTTGTCCAGCTTGTTCCTGGTCTGCATCCTGAACTTTGCTGGAAGCTCTAGGGGGGCTGGTGTTCTCCCCCCGGACCGTTAGACGGTTCGGGGGTTCTTGAATTTCCAGTGTGGATTTTAATAGGGTTTTCGTTGACCATATAAGTTCCCTTTCCTTTTTCTGCTATTAGTTAGCGGGCCTCTCTGTGCTAAATCTGATTCATTTCTGTGTTTGTCTTTTCCTCTTACCTCACCGTTATTATTTGTGGGGGGCTTCTATCCAGCTTTGGGGTCCATTTCTCTGGAGGCAAGAAAGGTCTTTGTTTTCCTCTACTAGGGGTAGCTAGATTCTCCGGCTGGAGCGTGTCATCTAGAATCATCGTAGGAATGATCCCCGGCTACTTCTAGGGTTGGCGTTAGGAGTAGATATATGGTCAATCCAGTTACCACTGCCCTATGAGCTGGTTTTTTGTATTCCTCAGACTTCCACATTCCTCTGAGACCCTCGCCATTGGGGTCATAACAACACACACTCCAAAACACACCCCAACCCCTCCCTCCTCTATCTTCAAAAAGATTTGTGATGTCATTCCTGTCCAACCTCCTCTTTTACATTTGCCCAACCCACACTCCATTACACACAGATAGGTGGATAGATAGATAGATAGATAGATAGATAGATAGATAGATAAATAGATGAATACATACAGATATATCTATATATCTATGTCTATTTCCATATATATGTCCATATCCATGTTTCTAAACCCCTTCACCCCTGGAACTTTTTTGTTTTCGTTTATCGCTCCCCTTCTTTCCAGGGCCATATTTTCTCTGTCAATACGGCCATGTAAGGGCTTATCTTTTGCGGGACAAGTTCTACTTTTGAATAACACCATTGGTTTTAGCATGCCGTGTAACAGAAAATGTGAAAAAAATTAAAAGTGCAATGAAATTGCAAAAAAAGTGCAATCCCACACTGTTTTTTTGCTTGGCTTTTTTGCTAGGTTCACTAAATGCTAAGGCTGTGTGCACACGTTGCGGATTTGATTGCAGATCCGCAGCGTTTTTTGCCGCACAGAATTGCATCAAATCCGCAGTGTAGTGCACAACCAATGTAAGTCTATGGGAGCCGCAGACCTGTGCACATGCTGCGGAAAAAGCCGCACCGAAACGCAGCTTTTTTTCCTCGCAGCATGTCACTTCTTTTGTGCCGAACTGCAGCGTTTCTGCACCCTAAGACTTTCATTGAGTCGGGCACATCCGCAGCAAAACCGCAGATGTAAAAAAGATCTGCAGTTTAGATGCGGATGTGGGTCCGAGAAACGCTGCAGTTCGGGAGGAGGGAAGTGCGTGGGCGGAGTGTGGGCAGTGGGTGTGTGCGGGGCTGTTCGGGTGTGTGCGGGGGGTCGTTTGGGGTGTGTGCGGGGGGTCGTTTGGGGTGTGTGTGCAGGCATCATCCGATGGGACTACAAGTACGCAGCATCCAATCTGCAGCTAATTGGGATGTAATCCGGACAGTGGACACACACCCTACGCTATCCATACATCTATCAATAGATATATCTATCCAGATATATCTATAGATATATGAATAGATAGATGTATGCATCTATAGATCTATCTATATGTAGATCTGTCTATCCATTTCATCTATCATCTGTCTGTGTGTGTAATGGAGTGTGGGTTGGACAAATGTAAAAGAGGAGGTTGGACAATAATGACATCACAAATCTTTTTTTTTTGTTCAATAATACATCTTTATTAAGCTTTCAAAAACGCACCAAAACGCATAAAAACCGTGCAAAAACCGCACCAAAAGCGAATTAAAAAATGCATCAAAACCGCACCAAAATTGCATCAACACTGCACAAAAACCGCACCAAAAACTGCATCAAAACCGCACCAAAACTGCAACAGTTTTTGGTGCAGTTTTGATGCTGTTTTTGGTGCGGTTTTGATGCAGTTTTTGGAAATACGGAAAATGTGCATGATTTGAATGGAAACATGCATGAAAAAACGGATTCGGAGGCCGGATTCATCATTTCACATCTCAGTTTCATACGTTTTTTGCCGGATCCGTCGCTGTGCGTTTTTTCGCCGGACAGAAAAACCGTTCCTCTGTATGTGTTTTCCGTCCAGCAGAAACAGCTTTTTTGACGGATCCGGCAAAAAACAGATGAAACGTGTGGCCATCAGGCGCAATCCGGCGCTAATACAACTCTATGAGAAAAAAACTGATCCAGTGGAAAAACATGGATCCGTTTTTTTCAAAACTCGCTGGATTCTGCCTGATGGGAAAAACCTGATGTGTGAAAGCAGCCAGATATATGGATAGATACATCTATGTATCTATAGATATATCTATCTATAAATATATCTATAGATAGATATATCCATAGATATATAATAGAAAGGCCGATGTATCTAAGACTACTTTCACACTTGCATTTTTAGCAATCCGTCTTTTTGGGAAAAAAACGGATCCTGCAAATGTGCTCGCAGGATGCGTTTTTTACCCATAGACTTGTATTAGCGACGGATGGCCACACGGATCCGTCGTGTTTTGGCGGACCGCTGAAAAAACGTTCAAGTGAACGTTTTTTGTCCATCGCGTTCGCCATTTTCTACCGCCCCCTCCTCCCCGGACTTCAGAATGGGCAGCGGATGCGTTGAAAAACTGCATCCGCTGCCCACATCGTGCACAAATTTCACGTGTGTCAGTATGTAGGCCCGACGCATAGCGACGCAAGTGTGAAAGAGGCCTTAATGAGCGTTCAATTCAATTAAAAAAACGGCGTGGGCTCCCGTGCAATTTTCTGCACCAGAGGGGGAAAGCCGACGGCCAAGGGCCAATATTTGTAGCCTGCTATGAATATCAGCCCCCCAAAAAATGACGTATGGTCACCCTATATTTTATAGCCAGAAAGGCTACGCAGACAGCTGCGGGCTGATATTCATAGCCTAGAGAGGGGCCATGGATATTGGCCCCCCCCGGCTACAAATACCAGCCCCCAGCCGCCCCAGAAATGGCGCATCTGTAAGATGCGCCAATTCCGGCACTTAGCCCCTCTCTTCCCACTCCCGTGTAGCGGTGGGATATGGGGTAATAAGGGGTTAGTGTCACCTTGCTATTGTAAGGTGACATTAAACCAGGTTAATAACGGAGAGGCGTCAATAAGACACCTATCCATTATTAATCCAATACTAATAAAGGGTTAATAAAACACACACACATTAGGAAAAAAGTATTTTAATATTCTTCATTTAACCATACTTACCATACTTCAGCGCCTGCAAAAAATGTAAAATAATAAACCGTATACTACCTGTCCGCCGTAGTCCAATTAATAACGAGTGTCCCACGACGATCTCCCCTATAGAACAGTGACATCGGGTGATGTCACTGCTCTATAGGACCTTCAGTGACACACTGACAGGAGACAATGGCTCCTGCAGTGCATCACCGAGAGGTTACCTTAGGACAAAGTCTCACTTTATGGCAATTGCTGCCTGGGAAAATTTCTCACACAGCAATGGCATAAAGTGAAACTAGGGTCTATTTTCTCACAGGGGCGTAGGAACACATTGTGAGGAATACATTGTGGAAGGATACCTTCCATCATTGTATTCCTGGAGCGTGGTCGCATCAGCTGATACTCCTGTTCTCCACGGGAGATCGTCGAGGGACACTCGTTTTGATTGGATTTCTGCGGATCAGGGAGTATAGTGTTTATTTATTATTTTAATATTTTTTACAGGTGACAATGGCTTCGGGGAACAAAGTGACAAGTGATGGTGAGTGTGTACTGTACGTCTGTATGTATGTACTGCATTTCCCATGTCGTCGCATGTCCCATGTCGTCGCATGTCCCATGTCGTCGCATGTCGCATTTTGTCGCATGTCACATGCCGTCGCATGTTACCGCATATTGCATGTCACATGTTGCATGTCACATGTTGTCGCATGTTGAATTAAGTCATGTCGCATGTTGTCACATGTTGCGTGTTACATGTTGCATGTCACATGGTGTATGTTGTATGTCTGTATGTACTGTATGTCTGTATGTATTGCATATGTGTTGGTTTTGGTTTTTTTTACATTGAACACATTAGCCCGATGATGGGACTACTACTGTCCCATCATTGGCTAATGTGTCACTCACTGTCACTGTAGCAGGCAGAGCCCGATGGGACTTGTAGTCCCATCGGACGATGCCTGCACACAGACACCCAGCAATGACGCCCGCCCGCCGCAGACCCCAGCACGGCCAGCGGACCCACCGCACAGCCCGGCGCAGCCCCACGGCACATCCCGGCGTAGGCACCGGCACATCCCGGAGCCAGCACATACCGGCACAGGTACCGGCACATCCCGGCGCAGGCACCGGCACATGCCGGCACCACGGCACATCCACCACGGCACATCCCGGCACATCCCGGGGCCGGCACCACGGCACATCCCGCAGACTCCCCCGCGCCCGCCCATCCCAGAACACAGCATTCACATCCCTGCCTACTACCTAGCCCCGCCCACCCCCAGCACAGCCCCGCAGCCACCAGCGCAGCCCACAGCCCAGTCACTCTTGATGAGTGACTGCTGTCTGTGGCGGCTGGGTCATGCCTGCTCATGACGTCACGTCAATTTCCAGAGTCTGGAAATTGACGTGACGTCGGCGGAAATAAGCGGCGGCTGCAGCCTGGGGGTCACGTGACCCGGACTTAGCCGCCAGCATAGCACCGCTCACAGGCGAAAACGGCAACGGAAGATATTTACACAATTCATCAGGGGCCCCGGGGGGATACATTGGGGGGTTAATTGAAAGTAGTGGACAACCCCTCTAATGCATTGGGAAAAACCGCGCAAAAAAGCGTAAAAACCGCGCGAAAAAAACGCATGCGGATTTCTGGCAGAAATATCCGGTTTTTGTCAGGAAATTTCAGCAAGAAATCCTGACGTGTGCACATAGCCTAAATCCCACCAGCTGCACCATATCCATGAAATACTCCAGATAGCACTTATTTGCACTTTAAACACTTTACCATTCTCAATGTATATGGTGCCATGGTTGCTATTCAACTATTTAGACTGCATTATAGCCTAAAATTATGTTTGCTCCTTTTTACTCGGTGTCTTCTCATTTTATATATATTATGCTATGATATGAACTGACAGTTGCACAATATTTATTGAATACTTAACTCAGTACTAACAAGCATCTATAGTTGCTTTATATTTCTTTTATTCACTTACTTTTCAATGAATACTGTGCACTGATTGTCATATACATATGACCCAAAAAGGATTTTGTAGGACATGATTGTTTCTTCTCATGATGCTATTGTGTCCTGATAATTGCCTGGTTATTTTAACCATTTATATAGTTATATGGATTTTGGTACTTTCTTCCTTTAAATATGCATAGTTTAATACCAAGAGCTGTGACTTTATGTATTCGAGTCTAAATATGAAGGATTACCACTTCTGTCTCTGTTGCAATGTCCCCCCTTAAATCTAGTTTCTAATTGTATGTTTCATTGTACTTTACTGTATAAAAATAAAATATTTTTATGATTTACCTGGGTAGTTTAATTTCTGTTTGTATTTGGTTTATCCGATAAAAAATGCCATATACTGGCTTTGCCCCAGATTGTGGTGTGCTATATCAGATGAGACTATCCCACTAAACCAACCAGATTATAACACGTCAGTTAGTGAAATGTGTTCACATTACCAGATCCTTCCAGGTCCCTCCTGATATACTCCTCAGAATTATCTTCAAATGCTTCTTCATCAGCAGCTGCAACACAGAAGACGCAATTACACAAAGAGGTCTCACACACTGGGCCAGCAAGCCTCCGTTTCAATAATAGCGTTGGATTTGTCTACTCACTGTAATGTAAAAAAAAAGTCCTCGCTCATTAAATACATTAGGGAACATAAGACCATGGCCTGGCATGAGGTAGGAACAATAGTGTTTGCTTTGTCCATGAGCTATGCCCTTTCCTCAGACATTAGGCAACTTTGTCCAAAGGAAGGAGACCAAAATTCCCTAACAAGCTGCAACCAGGAACCAGGAAACATGACTTTAAGGCTAAGGCACACGCTGCGGATTTGCCTCTGAGGATTCGCAGCAGTTTTCCATGCCTTGAACAGTACCATGTAAACCTATGGAAAACAAAATCCGCAGTGCACATGCTGTGGAAAAAAACGCGCGGAAACGCAGCATAGTTTATTCCGCAGCATGTCAATTCTTTGTGCGGATTCCGCAGTGGTTTACACCTGCTCCATAATAGGAATCCGCACAAAATCCACAAAAAAATCGTGGTAAATCCGCAGTGCGGTTTACCTGCGGATTTACCAAAATCAGTCCGGAAAAATCCGCAGAGTAATCCGCAGCGTGTGCACATAGCCTAAAGGGCTTCTCCTCTTCAAAAGTCACATCAACGGCGTTGCAGCAAATAACTGAGCTCAGTGGCTTGTGCTATCAAAATTTGAAGAGCAGCTAAATTCTGATTGGCTGCAGTGCTTTTAACTTGAAGTCACAGTCACGGCTGCAGCCAAACATCATATGACTGGGGCAATAGAGGACAACGCTGGACCTGGGAATGGGAATAATTGTTTTTTGGTTTTTTTTTTAACTCGGTTAGTGTCCAGATATAGAGTCAGAATCAAAAAAGTAGTCTTCCTCTCTGAGGGAGCAGGCCTCAAAATGGGAACGATGGAGGGAACAAGCTCCAAGAGGGGCAGTCAGGGAAGGTGACCTGGAAGAAAAGTCAAATCGCAGTTGCCAGGTACGCCAACAAAATCCAACATGTTGGGAGATCTCACCTGGTGGTTCTGACTCACCCCAGTAAGTGGTCAATTACCAGAGGAGGTAGATGAAGGGTAAAAAAGGACTGGGAAACGTTGGTTAGCTTGGCCAGCAAATGAGAAACTACTGTCATTCAGTGGGCAGTACACTACCCTCCCAACCATCCTGCGGGTACAGGCACATACATAGAGGGTAGACACAGGCTGGTCGGAAGGAAACTTACGCTTTCAGGCAAAGCATGAAAAATAGCTAACATTGGATGGTTAGCATGTCTGGAATGTGTGATCTTCTCAGGAATCAGACATGGCAGGAGAGGGGAGAAAATTTACCTCTTGCCAGCAAGGTAGCCTGTTGGAGAGAAGCAAGTGTCAATCCCTGAGACAACAGGGCCTACCATATCTTTGGAGTCTCGAGTCCTTGGTAGCAATATGAAGCTGAGATGCTGCAGAGACTCCATAATCTCAGTGAGGAGAAAGAATGCATTTGGAGGAAAGGGCAGCGTAGTTGCAGATGGCATCCTCAGCGGTAGAGAGAAAATGTAGGTGGTGGGCGGTAAAGGAAACCAGTAGGAACACGAGGAAACCAACATGTCGATAGCACCATGGGACCTTAGAAAGTCAGTTGGAGGAGCTCCAGTAGGCTGTGCAGGTGCAGCGGTGCATGGGCCAATGTGGCACAATAGAGGTTTGATGGCCTGGGAAGTGCTAAGTACTAAACCAAGAAAACAAGTAGTAGTGCTGAGAAAAAGGACGACAGACAGCATAGATAGGGGCATTTGGATTCTGTCAGTCTTCTCTCCTGTTACATGTTCCCTTCTTCTGTGGGCGGTGCATAAGTGTAAAGGCTAAGAACGATGGCCATATCACCAGGGAAAACAGGACCATGGAATGCACAAAAGCAGCCAGATAGGGTGGGAAATACATCAGCTGACCGAGCGGACCACCTAGTGCTTAGCACCTTAGGACACAACTGGCATTGGCAGAAGACATACTGTGAATGGTTTGTGAACAGAGGACCTTTGAAAGGGATGCCTGATGTCTGACTAACCTCGTTGAATGAGTTGTGACCTGAAAGGGATTAGCTGTTGGACCTGCAGGCTTCCCTAATCTCAAACCTAACCCATTTTGAAAAAGTTGCATTGAGGAGCAGGCCATCATTGATTACAAGAAAAATCTGAATGTCAGAAGGCTACAGTCACCATCTGACCGACACTAGTGGTCCAACCAAATATTTACCGAGCAGTCTCATCAGCAGTAGCTCTATTTTGCGAGAAGTTTAAGGATGCCAATAGGGCTAAGTAGGGACCTGACTGGTCAACAATCTGAGAAAGCAAATGCTCAACTACAGATTCAACCATATACTGATAAAGCGTTGTTAGGGTACCTAAGGCCTGGTTCATGGACCTAAACTATTCTGAGACAAAAGAAGATTCAGGAGAAGCGAAGGTAGACTCTTAGTGTATGTGCACACGTTAAGCATTAGGCAGGAAAAACACAGCCACTTTGTTCACATGAGTTTTTTGTGCAGGTGAAATCTGCAGCAAAACTGCTGAAATAATTGACAAGCTGCAGATTAAAATCTCCGCCAAATCTGCAAGTCATAAGTCACTTTGCTGGCATCACGAAACCAGGCCCTTATGGTTCCTTATGGTTCCAGGGAACAGTAGAGATGTGTTCCAAATTAGCAACAATATAGTGGGCAGGAGATGTGACTCCTGAAATAGCGGAGTACCAGGAGGGGCAGCGATGGCAAGAAGAGATTGCTCCCAGGCAAAACACTAAAAACACAAAAAAGATAGTTCTCGACACATCCAGAGCGAAGTGGACCAGTCCAGAGACAGATTATCTCACTAAGTTCGAAACAAGGGCTGCACCGAGAAAAGATGGGAACTCAAGTAGTCGGGCTTTCTGCCAACAAGGCGCCCCGCGATGAAGAAGCCAGAAGAGCTTTGATTACAGAGGCAATAGGGCTCCCAGGAGGACACCTCTACAACACCAAGAGCAAACCAAAAAATGTCTAGGCTGCAGCTAGCAGAAGAAAGGAAAGACTGGCTTTGGGGGGAATGCAAAGGAAGGGAACACTAAAAAGGTCACATCCCTAGGGAATAGAACAGGAAATTGACTAAGAAAAGAATGGAGGGCTACACTAATGTGGAGTATATCATGTGTCCTTCTGTGACTAAAAAAAAACAAACAAACAAAAAAAAACATTGGGGACATCCCCTGAAGGTAATTAGAAAGAAAAATAAAAACCCACTGCAGCAGATCTATGACAACTATGCTAAAATTGAGCCTAGTGTCTAAGAAAAAAAACAGGATTTTTGGTTGCTTACCGTAAAATCTGTTTCTCGGAGCCTTCATTGGGGGACACAGGAACCATGGGTGTATGCTGCTGCCACTAGGAGGCTGACACTATGCAAATAAAAAAAGTTAGCTCCTCCTCTGCAGTATACACCCTACCGACAGGAAGTAGGATATTCAGTTAGTGAGAAAGCAGTAGGAGAAGCAACGTGTAAGAGAGAAAAAATATTATAATAATAATCTTTATTTATAAAGCGCCAACAAATTCCGCAGCGCTTTACAGTTTAACAGTTTCAAACACTCAAAGAGTGTTCAAAGAACTCGAACGTTAACAGTATAACACAATAAACAGAGCTGTTCAACTTGGGAGGGTGCTGTGTCCCCCAATGAAGGCTCCGAGAAACAGATTTTACGGTAACCAAAAATCCTGTTTTCTCTATCGCCTCTCATTGGGGGACACAGGAATCATGGGACGTCCAAAATCAGTCCCTAGGGTGGGAAAAACAGACTTCCATCAGGTCAAAGGACTCACCACTGCCGCCTACAGGATCCTTCTGCATAGGCTGGCATCCGCCGAAGCGTAGGTATGGACCTTGTAAAATTTGACGAACGTGTGGATGGAAGACCAGGTTGCCGCTTTGCAGAGCCGTAGGGCGGAAGCCCTGTGGTGCACCGCCCAGGAGGCGCAGACTGCCCAGGTCGAGTGAGCCTTTATCCCCGGAGAGGGCACTCTGTTCTTGACCCGGTAAGCCTCCAAAATTGCCGTTCTGATCCAGCGAGTAATAGTCGCCTTGGAAGCCGGCAGGCCTCTGCGCTTGCCATCAGGAATGACGAAAAGAGAATCCGTCTTCCGGAAAGCGGACGTTCTATTCAGGTAGATCCTCACTGCCCTGACGAGGTCCAGCTTGGTCAACGATCGCTCCAGAGGATGAGTCGGTGCTGGGCAAAAGGAAGGTAGAACGATGCCCTCGTTGAGGTGGAAGGTGGAAACCACCTTAGTAAGGAAGGAAGGCAGAGGCCTGAGGACCACCTTGTCCTGGTGGATGACCAAGAAAGGAGGTCAGCAAGAGAGGGCCGCCAACTCGGAAACGCGGCGGATAGAAGTGATGGCCACAAGAAAGGCCACCTTCCAAGATAGGAGTGACAGGGGAACCTCCCTGAGAGGCTCAAAGGGGGAAACCCTCAGAACGTCCAGTACCAGATTTATATCCCATGAATCCACACGGGCCCTGAACGGAGGGACAGCATGGGCCACTCCTTGAAGGAAGGTCTTAACCTGTGGCCGAGAAGATACAGTCTTCTGAAAAAGGATGGAGAGCGCAGAAACCTGGCCCTTCAGGGAACTAAGAGCAAGGCTCGAATCCAGTCCTGCCCGAAGGAAAGCCAAAATGGAAGGCAAGGAAAGGGACCTAGGTAAAACGCAGTTGGACTCGCACCAACGGAAATAAGCCTTCCAGGTACGATAGTAAATCCTGGAAGACGAAGGCTTCCTAGCCTGGATCATGGTGTGAATCACCCGGTCCGAAAGGCCGGACGCTCATAGAACTGCGGTTTCAACAGCCACGCCGTTAAACTGAGCGACCGAGAATTCGGGTGGCAAATCATACCCTCAGAGAACAGCTCGGGCCTTTCTGGAAAGCGCCAAGGGGCGTCCGCGAGAAGATTGACAGTCTCCGCAAGCCAAGCTCTCCTGGGCCAGTCCGGGGCAATCAGAATAACCGGCTTTTAACTTTTTCAACAGCTTGGGAAGTAAGGGCAGGAGTGGGAATAGATAGGGCAGCACGAACTGCAACCAATGAATGGCCAGAGCGTCGACGCCCCCTGCGAGGGGGTCGCGAGACCTGGAGACGAACCGAGGAACCTTCCTGTTCATTCGGGACGCCGTGAGGTCCACGTCCGGAGTCCCCCATCGAAGACAAATCTGATGGAAAACCTCCGGATGCAAGGGCCATTCCCCTGCCGCGAGACCCTCGTGGCTGAGGAAGCCAGCGGCCCAATTGTCCACGCCGGGGATATGCACCGCGGATATCACCGAAACTGTTGCCTCTGCCCAGAGGAGGATCTTGGATACCTCGGCCAAGGAGCTCCGAGTCCCCCCTTGAAGGTTGATATATGCCACCGCCGTGGCATTGTCCGCTGGATTCGGATAGGAAGACCCCTGAGAATCCTTTCCCAGTGACGAAGAGAGAGAAGGATGGCCCGAATCTCGAGGACGTTGATCGGTAGAGAAGACTCCTGCGCCGACCACCGACCCTGAACAGTCAGGTGGCGAAACACCATCACCACCCGCCAGTGAACTGGAAGGACCTGCCCTGGGGGATGAGAGGTGACGTCAGCCACCAGTTGAGGGACCACTTGACCCGGGAAGAGAGTCGGATCGGACGATCCAGAGAGAAGACAGACCTGTCCCACTGTGACGGAATGGCCTGCTTTAGAGGTCGAGAGTGAAATTGGGCGAAGGGAATCGCTTCCAATGTTGCTACCATCCTCCCCAGAACCTTCATGGCCGATCGAAAGGAGAAGCCGAGGACCCTGGAGCAAGCATACGTCCAGACGAAGGATGGATCTCTCATCTTCGGGGAGGAAGACTTTGGTCTGACGAGTGTCGAAGAGCATGCCCAGAAAGACGAGGCGCTGGGAGGGAACAAGACAGGATTTCTTCCTGTTGACAAGCCACCTGAAACGGGCTAGAGTGTCGAGGACAATGAACGGGCTCTCATGAGCCTGAGAAAAGGACGGAGCCTTGATGAGGGTGTCGTCGAGTTACGGAAAAGTACCATTCCCCTGACTCTCAAGATGGCTATCAGTGCCGCCGTGATCTTTGTGAAAACCCTGGGAGCGGTTGCGAGACCGAAAAGCAGCGCGACCAACTGGGAATGCTCCTGATGTACCGCAAAGCGCAGGAATCTTTGATGTCCTGGAAATATAGGGACATGAAATTAGGCGTCCAGAACGTCTATGGAGTACAGAAACTCCTATGCCACCATGGAAGTGATTACTGAACAAAGGGATTCCATTCCGAAAGTCGCAGACGAACCCTTTTATTTAGTAACTTGAGAACCGGGATTGGTTCGAGTAGAAGCCTGTGAATCCTTCTCTTTCTGGAACGGGAACGATTACCTCCGCGCTGAGGAAAGAGGCGATGGCTGCAAGCAAACCCAGAACCAAAGTCGGGTCTTTTGGAGGGCGAGATTCGAAGAAACGATCCAAGGGCTGAGAAGCGAAATCGATTTTGCATCCCGAGGATATCGCTTCTCTGACCCATGCATCCTCCATCGCCATAAGCCAAACGTCTTTGAAGAAAGGAAGGCGCCCGCTTGGGAGATGCGCCGGGATTTCAGTGAGAATTATGCCGAGGTACATCTTCCAGGTCTAGACCTGGTGGATCTTCTTTGCGAATAGCAGGAGAGCCAGGAAGAAGTGGACCTAAAGGGAAACTTCTTCCTATCTTGGCGCGCTTGCGACCTCTGCTGATGAGGAAGAGGTCGGCAAGGTTTGGATTGGGGGAGAAGGGAACTTGTCCCCCCCCCCCCCCGGTCGTGTCCTTAATAATTCGGACCGGTCTGGAACCAAATGACGTGATCACTGAAAGGGCAAGGTGGTAAGTGCCTTCTTAGAAAACAGGTCCGCTTGCCAGGCCTTAAGCCAAACTGTCCGGTGGATGGCCACGACATTGCTGGATGCCTGAGCTGCACGAGACGCGGCATCCAGGGAGGCAGAGAACCAAAAACTCACTCGCATGAGAAATCTGGTTGGTCAGAACAGCTAGCTGTTCTGGTTGGGCCCAGCCAGAGTGCCTTGACGGAGTTGCTTTGCTCATTTGGCCACAGACTTTGAAACCCATGAGGAGGCAAAAGCCGGGCAAAGAGTGGACGCAGCCGCTTTGAAGGCTGACTTCGCAAAGGATTATAAATGTCTACCATTAGATTCCTTCAAAGATGCTGCACCAGGAAAAGGGCCGGACTGTGTAGTCTGGAGACTGGCGGGCCCAAGGAGGGAGAAGCTGTCCAGTTGGCGGTGCTCCGGGGAAAAAGGATATAACACGCTGAGGCGCTGTCCTCTTTGAAAGCGTCTGGCCGGATTCTCTCTTTCTCTGGCCATCAGCTCCTCAAACTCAGAATGAGGGGCGAAAACTTTGGAAGGTGGTTTGGACCGTCTAAACGAAACCGCCTGATCTGCGGGTTCCGTAGCGGAGTCTTTGATGCCACAGGTTTGGTTAACTGCAGCAATGAGGTTCTGAACCATATCCCTCATGCTAGCGATTTGGTTAGAATCCAGCTTCAACACATCTTCCGAAGGTGCATCCGAGAATGCTTCGCCTGACCCGGGGGAGGAAGACCGGGAAAAAAAACCTCAGACCGGCATTCCTGTCTAGATCCTTTGCGGCCAATCTTGGTAGACTCGGACAGAGCCTCCTGTGACCCGCTGGCCACAGCGGAAGACCTCAGGGGCAACCTATCAAGCACAGACACTAGGGTCTGAGACACTCGGGTGAGATCGCAGGGATTGGGACAGAGAGGAGACCCACCCTGGGATAGGGAACTCACTCTCTCGGACAGCAGGGGTGTCCAGGGCGGTGGGCACAGCGGAGCTGTTGCAGTCCTGACAGAGGGAGGGAAATCTGCATATGTAAGGCGAACATACAAAGTGACGGACCAAAATAGCAGAAGAAGCAGGAGGACGGGAGAGTTCTCCCTTAGAATTAGACATGGTGCCAGAGGGTTAGGGGACGGAGGCAGAGGGAAGTGTCAGTCTGCTGTGTAGAGATACTCACAGTAGATGTCCTGTAGCTTCCAGGCTGTAGAGGAGCAGGTCCTGCAGACAGATGCACCGCTGGATGCGACGACCCATGGCGGCGCCAGAGGAACCATAAAAGACGTGCTGGATGCTGCACCAGGAAAAGGAGGGCAAAAGGCCCGCTATTAAAACCGGAAGAGGAGCGGGGCCGACAGCGCAAGCCTGGGGCAGGAAGATGGCGCCGGCTGTAGAGCGGTGGCTGGGAAGAAGTGGGCGGAGACATGAGCACACACCAGGGTAACCAATATGGCGCCAGTTGCGGGCACTGCTATAGGGGGCGGAGCTAGGCGCCCTGCAGGAAGAAGGTACGGGCGGGAGAAAGCCCGCCCGAAGGAGAGCAAATGGGGGGCGGAGTTACTGCGCTAGAGTAGGCCCGAGAAGCCGGGGCCTAAATTAGAAACCAGCGACCGCCACACCGAAGTAGGCCCGAGAAGCCGGGGCCTAAATTGGAACCCGGCGGCCGTCTCGCCGGAGTAGGCCCGAGAAGCCGGGGCCTAGGTTAGATGGCGGCGACCGCCTGAATGAGAGGAGGCAAATAAGCCATCGCCGCAGCGAACATCTCGCCTGTGCCACTGAAAAAGGTGGCCCCTCAAATGGCGCCGAATCCCGCGTCCAGACTGGGGGGGTTGGGTGTAGTTAATGGGGCCTGAGCAGGGCTAAAAGTGCTGCTGAAAGCCCTGGTATTTCCCCTAGGAAAAGGCCCCCCCACCTCCCTAAAGGGAATCCCTAACTTAAAGGTTCTGAAGGAAATAGATGGGACACCTTCTAAATACTCACCTTCTTCATCTGTATATCTTCTTCCGGAAAAAAACCTGAGGAAAAGGAGAAATATACCTCATTATTCCAGATGCAAAAAGACGTCCTGAACTTGCTGGTGGACGTCCTCGTCTCCTCCAACCGACAGGCTCTGGTGAGCGAGTGGGTGGGGGACGGAGCTAGGACCGGACTTCTAAGCATGCTTGTGTGCTAGGATCATGGTCCTGCTGGGGGATCTATGAGGATACGGGGTGGCAGTACACGCCGTACTCATAGTCCATAATGTGGGATTACAGGTGTGACTGTTCACCCTGTATCCCTCCGGAAAACCTGAAAGAAAACGACGCACATTGAGGTAGATAAGGGTCTAATGAAAGACCCGTGTCCACCTCCTACTGACACTAAGCTAAACTGAATATCCTACTTCCTGTCGGTAGGGTGTATACTGCAGAGGAGAAGCTAACTTCTTTATTTGCATAGTGTCAGCCTCCCAGTGGCAGCAGCATACACCCATGGTTCCTGTGTCCCCCAATGAGAGGCGATAGAGGAAAAAAAGGTACAGCTCACTGGGCAGAGTTTAAGTCGCCAGGGCAGTGCCCCTCAGGGTTATTAATGGGCAGATATCAATACAGAACTGGATAGAGGATGCAGGAGAATGGAGGACTTACTGGAGAGGAAAGGGCAGAAATGCCCTAGCAGAGCACTAGCAGAGCCATGGTTAGTGGTGTATAAGGTCGTAGAGAAAAAGTCTGCACTACTAGTGTCTCCAAGAAGCAGTCAAACTGCCAAGGGAACAGTGTACCTGGCAGAGTGCTTCTGCTCATTTCAGTAATCAAACCCTCATTAGATCAAAACTGGTGACATGTTAGAAGTTTTCTGAAACCACACGTCCATTTTAGATATTCAGCTATAAGACATGACAAAATCTTTACCTCTGAACTCCATGTTGGGGACAATGACTTTCTCACAAATACTGGTCAAGGTGCTTGGATCCTCAAACAGGTTCTTGTAGTGTGGGCGCTCACACACTGATGCCAGGAATTGGATGGCGTTGCTCACCAGCTAAGGATGATAAAGAGTGTTAGTGAGTATAAAGCACCATCTGTATGACAAGGTCATCACAAGGGCTACTCTCCGCAGATTGCCCTGGGGGAACCTACATAAACGACACACAAGGTCGCCCATCCACATCAAAAGGCTGAAACAAGAACATTTCAGAGGATCTTATTTTCAGCATAGATACATTACAGGAAAATGTCAATTCTTACCAAGTCGTATTTAACTTCCTGACCAGTGGTCACAAGCAGGTTCCATATGGCAGTGACGAAGCGAGGCAAGTAGGCCTGGAATTCTTCATCATACTTCTGTGCGTATAGAGCAGCGTTGTCACAGATCTGTGACTTCAGCAATTCCAGCAACCCGGCTTCCTCCTCATCCTGCAATCCAAAAGGCACATAATCTCGTTACGAACATGGGTGAGGGTTATCTGAAGACTGATGCGGAGTCATACACAACTCACTTCTGTTTGGAGCAGCTTATTGTCCAGGGTCAGAAGACTGTGGAAGTTGGTCATCCAGGTTTCCATGTTATCTTCAAAGAACTCAGGGAGATCCTACAGAGCAAAACAGAAAGAATGTATGAAAAAAAAAGTTGGCAGGATCTGGTCCATCGGCCACATTAGTAATTTGTGTCCACTGGACAGGAGCCCTCAGAACCAACACTTATCTGACAGCATCCAAAGATCTTTTGATCTGACGGCCAGACGCAATGTCACACCACAACAATGACGCATACATGTACAGAATTTTTGATGCACCTTTGCTCCCATTAAACTACATCAATTCATTTCAGTGTTGTGGTATTCTATGATTTACCACAATGACATCACACTAGGCTGGGTCTTCCCATGCTCCGCTTTCTAATCCTAATAAGAGTGTGTGATGATATGCTATTCTTAGCTCCATACATGTTATACCAGGGGCATGTATATCCTTCTAAGACTACAGTCATTGCAACATCTACCAAACAGATCCATCCATACAAAATATAAAGGACGCAGGGTAGTTGAGCTCAGTGTTCAGGATACGAATCATCCCTATATGCATCATGACCCATCAAATGACCACAATTACAATTCCATACCTGAAAATTCAAGCTGTAAAACAACTTGGCAATCAAAATGAGAGAGGAGAAGAGGACTTTTAAAGCGCTGACATCATTAGCATGAGTATTACATAGACCAATGGTTGCCTGGAAGAGAAAAGAGCAGACAATAAGGGTATGTGCACACGTAGAAAGGAGCTCTGAGGATTTTTCCGCAGTGGATTTTAGAAATCTGCAGGTAAAAGGCACTGCGTTTTACTTGCAGATTTACCGTGGTTTTTATGCGGATTTTGTGCGGATTCCACCTGTGGTTTTACACCTGTGGATTCCTATTATGTAGCAGGTGTAAACTGCTGCGGATTCCGCACAAAGAATTGACATGCTGCGGAATGTAAACCGCACTGCGGATTGCATTTTCCATAGGTTTACATTGTACTTTAAATGCATGGAAAGCTGCTGCGGTGGCGCAGCTGCAAATCCGCAGCAAAATCCGCAACGTGTGTCCCCTAAGGGACAATCCACACCATGCTGGCAATGAATGGGGAACACAAATTTAGCCACTTAATGTGTTGTAGAAGAAGAGATAGAGGGCATTACCTGAAAAAGGTTGGTGAGAGGTAAAGCAAAGGTATCCAGCACTAGTTTAATCTCTGTCCACAGCTCACTGGACTTGAACTCATGGCGGTACCTAGCACAAGGAGAAGACATCAGCAGCAGTCACCGGCACCTCAGTGCTGCAGGCGATGGCTCATCTCCATACCTCTTGAACAGGGAATGAGCCGTGTGTAGGACGCCATTGATGACATGGAAATCTCCACTCTGGAAACGGTTTACCATCTCAGTCAACAGATCTGGCCATTTCTGAGGAAAATCTTCCCGCCCTATGATACTGATGGCATCGCTTAGCTATAAGAGAAGACGGCATCAGGGTTTTAGCAGAAGCTGCATCTTAGGAGCAGAGCGATCCCACAGAACATGAGAGGCTCGGGAGTACTACACCTGCTTCTGGATCTGTTCAGGGCTGCTTAACATGAGGTTTACTATGATGGCTTTAATGGCCACACGGTCAGTTTCACAGATCTTGTTTGGCTCATCTTCGATCTGAACCGGAAAAAAAACAGAATTATGGGAATATTATGAAGGTTGTTACCATGTAATCCAAGAGCAGGTGGATGTAGGGGCAGAGACCCCAGTTCCAGAGCTTTGCCACTTACTGGTCTGCTTGTTGTAGTTTCAATAAGGTCACTGTTTAATCAGCAGATCATTACTACTTGACTGCTTTACAACGTTGCCCCCACCACTTATTGGCAGCTTTCTGCCTATGAACAGTGTACACAAAAAGCTGCCAATCAGGGGTGTGGACAGTGCAATAAAGAGCTCAGCATTCAGAGAACTGCAGCAGAGAAAACAGTGATTACAAGAAGCCCAATAAGTGACATATCACTGGAATCAGGGTATCTACCTCTACATCATGCTGCTCTCAGATCTCATAGCAACATCCTGGTGACAGATTCCCTGTAAGGACAGGCTTTGTTACCGCACCATCCCTATGGTGGACAAAGCAGTTTTAACACTGCAGTCACCACAATGGATGAAGCCGTCAAAATGTGCAATCAATAAAACACACCAGCTGTCAAACTGTCCTGCTGTCATTATAGCTGTCAGAGAACCATACTTTATAAACACATGACAACAGAGCGGTGGATAGGTGAGGTTTTATATACTTACCACTCTCCAGTTCCTCTTGATGTAGTTCTTGAATGTTACGGAGGAGCACACTTTGATGACGTTATCTTGGGATCGCTCCACAAGGGTGAGCAGCAGGAGGGGGTAGTTCAGGTTTGCTTCTACAGATTCCAGATATTTTTCAGCTAAATACAAAAAAAAGAAATGATAAACTGAGCGCATCCAAGACACACGCAGCACATCCGTAGTGATGGAGGTGCTACGGCCACTCACAACTATGAATTGTATAAAGCAAAACAGTCTCTGTGGCAATGCTGTAGTGAAAGGGACGCAAGACGGACCTTCTAATAGAGGTATGCTGGCAACTACAATTATGGCCCTCTGTACACTAATCAACGCGCCAGAGAGGCTGCCATTTCACATGACTAGCAGAGGTCTATTAGAGCATCATACTGTGGATGCAATGTGAAGAGGACCAGTCATTACAAGATACACTAAATAATATGTGTTATAGAGGCTGGAGGCAGAGAAATAATACAATATAGGCTGCAGGAACTGACGTGTGATTATTATAAGGGTTTCTATCCACTTATTAGTGGAAGTTAGCAAGTAAAGGTGGATTCTTCAGAAGAACAGGAAATCTCTCCAAAGCCTAGTGATGGACACCACACATTGGATGTACCTGGCCGACGCACTGCAGGGTCCGGGTCTAGTGTCTTTCTCAGATACTCAGTCAGGGCCTGCAGGTTGGCGTCACTCAACTCCATGGTTGCAAAACCTAAAAAGGCAGAAATGGTGAAATCAAATGACATCGCCAAAATCTGTGGGAACCTACTCTGGCACCTTCTGAGGTTGTGCTCACATCACTATATACTTAACACCAAAATCAGGACATGATTGAAAAGTCGTCAACGGCTCCAGCCTACTCATATGTACATAACATGGCCCACACCAGACAGTTGCTTGTAAAGGTACGTTATATGGATTAATACAGATTGAGCTTTTTTATGTTACTAGAACCCAGCAGATCACTTTATAAGTTTCATGGAACAGAAAAGGCTAGGACATTCTTGAAATGTGCTGACCTTCCGTAGAAGTGAATAGAGAGACCTACCAAGCCAAGGTGGTCGCCCACTCCTGGATATTACGGCATGTGATGCTGATCTGTGGAGGATTCTCACTCACCTTTACTCGCGATGCACTTCGTTCCTTATTCTACAGGAATCTTAGTAGAAATCACAACCTGTAAGAAATACAAATCTGATGTAAGAAGCTTCACATGTACAGAGACAGGTTACAGACCTTAAGAGTGAGCACCAACCCCAGCAAGTGCCGATCATTGAAGAGGCCAAACTATGATACCACTAGGGTAGAAATCAGACCAAAGGTCACTAATACGCAAATGATGGTGCAGACCCTGAATTTACACTGCTGGCATTCTGCTACTGAGAAACTACCACTCCTATCATGCCGTGAGAGTAAAGGCCTCCAGACTGGAGCTGTAGTGCCGCAGGTTGCTGACCCCTGGTCTAGACATTACTATGACCATCTGATGAATTACCCCTCTAGGCTCAGTGTTGGAATCAAGGAGCCGGATTATCAGATGCCAGATTACAGGACTGTCACTGTTCAGCATTACACTCAGCAGGAGGGGCTGAGGCACTCTGGAGTTTGGGTTGCTCCTGGTCTCTGCCCTGGCACATACAAGGTATTAATATAGAAACTGAACAACCCTTAATACCTGTGATGAGAGGTCTGGAGGACGTGGTCTGTGGTAGGCACCGAGGAGCAGGAGAGGTGGAGACACAAAGCAGCAATGATCCCCCGGCCCTCCAAACTCACCAGACCAGAGCGAGCACTCCACACAGCTTGGATGTGACACATGAGTCTGCTCCTCCTGCAGGAAAGCTCCCCAGCCTCCATGGGAAGCCTCAGTCACAGACAAGCAATGCCCAGATGCCACCAAGTGACAGGGAGCTGCTCCAAAGGGATGTGAAGGAGGCGGCCCCTCTACCAATCAGAGAAGAGGGGGAGGAGCCAAGCAGAGTTTGGTTGACAATCACTGGAAGGTTCCACCCCTTGCCCAGACTGCAGGAGATGTTAACCCCTCGTGATGCTGCTCTCATCTATTACACTCATGCTGCAAAGGAGCAGAACAAGGGGGCAAGAAAAGGGGAGTCAGCATGGGGTGAGCAAAGCAAGACCATGATAAGGGAGAGGGGTACCAAGACAAGATAGCAAGGGGATGGGTAAGAAAGTCAGAGGCTATAATAAAGAGGTGGAGCGGAAAGACTGAAGTGAAAGGTGGAGGGGAAAGAAAAGAGTAACAAGGTACAGGAGGGGCAAGATAAGGGGGGACACAGGAAGTTGGGGGCAAGACAAGATGAAAGCAAGAAGGTGGTGGGGGGACAAGACCGGGCTAACCGGAAGAAGGTGGGGGCAAAACAAGGTGGCAACAATAAGTGGATGGGCAAGACATGAGGGAGCCAAAAAAAAGGAGTGTAGAAGAAGAAGACTGTGACAAGAAGGGGGTGTGGAGTAAAACAAGGGGGTAGCAACAAGAAGATGGAAGGCAAGACACGAAGGGGACAAAAGGTGGGTATCGAGAAGATGCTAACAAGAAGGTAATGTGGGTGAAACACAGGAGAGGCGACAAAGATGGTGGGGCAAAAAAAAGGTATGCAACAAGAAGGTGGTGGTGGGGCAAGACAAGGGGCTGGCGACAAGGTGGTGGTGGCGTCGGGGAGACAAGGGGCTGGCCACAAGGTGTGGTGGCGCCGTCGGGGAGACAAGAGGCTAGACACAAGAAGGTGGTGTTGGCGGAGTCGGGGAGACAAGGGGCTGGCCACAAGAAGGTGGTGGTGGTGGCGGCGGCGGCGGCGGGGAAACAAGGGGCTGGCCACAAGAAGGTGGTGGTGTCGGGGAGACAAGGGGCTGGCCACAAGAAGGTGGTGGTGTCGGGGAGACAAGGGGCTGGCCACAAGAAGGTGGTGGTGTCGGGGAGACAAGGGGCTGGCCACAAGAAGGTGGTGTTGGTGGAGTCGGGGAGACAAGGGGCTGGCCACAAGAAGGTGGTGTTGGTGGAGTCGGGGAGACAAGGGGCTGGCCACAAGAAGGTGGTGGTGGCAGCGTCGGGGAGACAAGGGGCTGGCCACAAGAAGGTGGTGGTGGCAGCTTCGGGGAGACAAGGGGCTGGCCACAAGGTGGTGGGGGTGGTGGCGTCGGGGAGACAAGGGGCTGGCCACAAGAAGGTGGTGGTGGTGGAGTCGAGGAGACAAGCGGCTGGCCACAAGAAGGTGGTGGTGGCGGCGAGGAGACAAGGGGCTGGCCACAAGAAGGTGGTGGTGGTGGCGGCGAGGAGACAAGGGGCTGGCCACAAGAAGGTGGTGGTGGCGGCGTCGAGGAGACAAGGGGCTGGCGACAGGAAGGTGGTGGTGGTGGCGTCGAGGAGACAAGGGGCTGGCCACAAGAAGGTGGTGGTGGCGGCGTCGAGGAGACAAGGGGCTGGCGACAGGAAGGTGTTTAAGGCGAAAAAAGTGGTGGAAACAAGATGGTGGGGCGAAGAAAGGGAGTGGTGACAAGAACTTCGTGTTGGCAAAACAAACGGCTGGCGACAAGAAGAAGGTGGTGGTGGTGAGACAAGGGACTGGCAACAAGAAGGTGGTGGCGACGGCGGAGAGACATGGGGCTGGCAACAAGAAGGCAGCGGGGGGGATGTAGGTGAAATGAGGGACTGGCAAAAAGAAAATGGAGGTGGGTGAGACAAAGTGGTGGTGGAGCAAGACAATGGTAAGACAGGAAGGTGGGGAAAAAATAAGAGGGCGGAAAAGTGACAAAAAGAAGTTCGGCCAAAAGAAGGTGAGGGGTTGAGACAACTGGGTGGCACTGGCAACAAGATGGTGGAGGGGAAACAAGGGGGTGGTGACAAAAAGATGGGAGGCAACAGGCACAGGGGGAGATAAGAGAAGACCCTAGGACATTCCGCACCGCCCTGACTCTAGCGCACAGCAGCAGTAAGGGGCCGGTACAGAGCACTCGGGGGACACACAGTCATGGTGCTGATAGTACAGGCAGGACACACTGGGCTCTGGCTCCGCCTGCACCGTCCTCCCCTCTAGGTAGTAGCTTTCACACTGGGACATGTAGGGGCTCGGGCGCCCCCGATGACTCCACAGTATCTATATGAAAACAACAAGGCCGGATTCACACGCATAACATCCGCCTTCCAACCATGACAGGTCTCCGCATTGCCCCCGCTGCCATTACCTGTCACACGGGCACGTTCCACTCCTCTGCCCCCTGCGCAGCGGCCTCAGCACCTCACATTCAAACTCCGGCAAAATGGCGCGCTGTCCTCACTGCGCATGCGTCTGGTCAGGTCACACCTCCTCACTGCACATACCGCATACCCATGCATGCGCCCTCACTGCGCATGTCCCAGGCCTCGGTGCTGCTGAATGAGGCGTGCGGGGCTCTCTGTGCCCTCAGGTCGTGTATCTGTCATGTGGAGAAGAGAAGACGTGACGTGACGTGACGTGACTCCTCCCTGTGTAATGTGACAAATGTGGCCATATATTCTCTAATTAATTCCCTTTGGGTGGCACGTAACAAGTGTCGGTGAAAAACCCATTTCAGAAAAAATGCATTTGCTCCTGTTTTTTTTTTGTTGTTGTTGTTTAGCGCTTTCCGCCTTTTCGTAGTGGCGGATTTTAAAGTCCACATTACATGTATTTATCTGTGGGTTTTTTCTTTATTTCATCACTGGAGCCGGTCTTTGCTGATGTTTTTGCCTCATTCATCATTTGCAACTTTTCAAAAAGTTTCAAACTTTGTTGCAAATGTCCTTCTAAACCAGTGAGTGATTTTATTTATGACATGCAAATTGCCTCTTCAGAGAGGAAAAGGGCTAGAACTCTATAGCGCCACCTGTTGGAAGCAGCAATCCTGCAAGTCATTATCAACTCTTTAAAGGGAACCTGTCACCCCCAAAATGGAAGTTGAGCTAAGCCCACCGGCATCAGGGGCTTATCTACAGCATTCTGTAATGCTGTAGAAAAGCCCCCGATGTATCCTGAAAGATGAGAAAAAGAGGTTAAATTATACTCACCCAGGGGCACCAGACCGCGACGCCCACCGCAGCGGGACCGCCCCGGGTGAGTATAATATAACCTCTTTTTCTCATCTTTCAGATTACATTGGGGGCTTATCAACAGCATTACAGAATGCTGTAGATAAGCACCTGATGCCGGTGGGCTTAGCTCAACTTCCATTTTGGGGGTGACAGGTTCCCTTTAAGGAGTCTTGCAATACTTGCACTATGACGGGATAAAAGCCAAATCAGAATCTCAATGGATGAGAACTGATTTGGCTAGGTGAGAGGCTCTGAACTGAGCTCTAAAGGGTATGTTCCCACGGTCAGTATGCGGGGCGGGTTGGACGCTGCGTATATCCGCAGCGTCCAACCCGCAGCTGCCAGATGTTACAGCATAGTGGAGGGGATTTCAAGAGATCCCATGTCCACTATGCGTGCATCGGTATCCACGGCTTCCCTGCGGAGACGGACATGCGGTGCGTCTTTCTAGACTGCAGCATGTCTATTATCTTGCAGAGACGCTCAGTCTATGTAAGATAAAATGACCTGTCCAATGTATTGCACATGGTGATTCCACACGGTTCAATGAACACATGCGGAATCACCTGCGTTCAAAAGCCAGCAGCACTTTGGACTGAGCGGACATGTGCCGAGTCCAAAGTGCTGCCGGTTACTGACCATGAGAACATACCCTAAGGGGTAAAGGTTCTCCTTGTGGAGCGTAGCATACCGGCTCTGGCACTACAGAGTTCAAGTTCTCTTCCTCTCTTAAGAGGAAATTAGCATAGTAAATTTCCCAAAGGTGCCTTGCACGACGAATAAGCTTTCTTACTTAAGCATGCCAGAGCTGGTATGTCACTCTACACAAGGAGAAACGTTACTATTTCTTTACGACAGATACTTTGCATTAAAAAGTCATATTTAAAAAATGTTGAAAACAAGAATAAAAACTATTTTGACTGCAAAATTCAGACCAGCCTGTGTAATTTTCTAGAATTTGGGGCAAAACATGGAGATGGATACTACAAATAACATTACTTAAAAAGAAAACCACAAATGACTATAAGGCCCCTTTCACTTTGTGTTTTTGCTTACATTCAGTGGTCCCCTTGGAGCTTACGTCCAAACCCCCACAAAACCAGTTTGGGGCATATGCACTGATAGGCACCTTGTGCTGTGTTGTGAATCATTTAAGGGCTTATATGCCTATTGGCGATGGACACCCAGACGTAGAGTGTGTCTGAGATTCCACCTCTAGTAGGCGTACACGCCCAGAAATGATGCATAACGCAGCACACATTGACTCTGTCGGCACCATTATAGGCAATGGGCCCTTTGGCGCAGACACCCAAATCACGTTTTGCAGGGGGTCCGGGCGCAAGTCCCGACTGGACCACTAAACGTGGGCAAGAACGTAATGTGAAAGGGGCCTAAGGGGAGATGTGAGTAGAATGGTATGGTCCCCGGCCAGCCCAGTGCGCCGTTCCAGTTGATTGACAGGTCTCTCCTTACAGTGGGTACGGAAAGTATTTAGACCCCTTTAAATTTGTCACTCTTTGTTTCATTGCAGCCATTTGGTAAATGCAAAAAAGATAATTTTGTTTTCCTCATTAATGTATAGTCTGCACCCCATCTTGACTGAAACAAACAAATGTAGTAATTTTTGCAAATTTATTAAAAATGAAAAACTGAAATATCACGTCCTAAGTATTCAGACCCTTTGCTCGGTATTGAGTAGAAGCACCCTATTGAGCTAGTACAGCCATGAGTCTTGGGAATGGTGCAACAAGTTTTTCACACCTGGATTTCGGGATCCTCTGCCATTCTTCCTTGCAGATCCTCTCCAGTTCAGTCAGGTTGGATGGTGAACGTTGGTGGACATCAATTTTCAGGTCTCTCCAGAGATGATCAGTTGGGTTTAGGTCAGGGCTTTGGCTGGGCTAGTCAAGAATGGTCACAGAGTTGTTCTGAAGCCACTCCTTTGTTATGTTAGCTGTGTGCTTAGGGTCATTGTTTTGTTGGAAGGTGAACCTACTGCCAAGTCTTAGGTCCAGAGCACTCTGGAAAAGGTTTTCATCCAGGATATCTCTGTACTTGGCCGCATTCATGTTTCCTTCATTGGCAACCAGTCGTCCTGTCCTTGCAGCTGAAAAACACCCCCATAGCATGATGCTGCCACCACCCTGTTTCACTGTTGGGATTGTATTGGGCAGGTGATGCGCAGTGCCTGGTTTTCTCCACGCATACTGCTTAGAATTATCACCAAAAAGGTCTATCTTCATCTCATCAGACCAGAGAATCTTATTTCTCATAGTCTGGGAGTCCTTCATGTGTTTTTTAGTAAACTCTGTGCAGGTTTTCATATGTCTTGGACTGAGGAGAGGCTTCCGTCAGGACATTCTGCCATAAAGAAATGACTGGTGGAGGGCTGCAGTGATAGTTGACTTTGTGGAACTTTCTTCCATCTCCCTACTGCATCTCTGTAGCTTGGCCACAGTGATCCTGGGGTTCTACTTTACCTCTCTCACCAAGGCTCTTCTCCCACGATTGCTCAGTTTGGCTGGACGGCCAGGTCTAGGAAGACTTCTGGTGGTCCCAAACTTCTTCCATTTAACCCATTATCTACCAATGTCCTTTTTTTGGGACGCCTAATCTTTAGCTTCTAGCAACTAAGATTTTATAATTAGGTCCAATTTTTTTGTGTTGTGTTTGTAAAATGAATGTTTTCAAAATAGGAAATCATGTCATTGTCATTTTTAATTGAATATTGGGAATCCCTTTTCTGAAAAATCCGTACTTGTAAAAATTTTAATTTGGCAAGTAATGGGTTAAGGAATATGGAGGCAACTGTGCTCTTAGGAACCTTTAGTACTGCAGAAATTATGTTGTAACCTTGGCCAGAGCTGTGCCTTGCCACAATTCTGTCTCTGAGCTCCTTGGCCAGTACCTTTGACCTCATGATTCTCATTTGGTCTGACATGCACTGTGAGCCGTGAGGTCTTATATAGACAGGTGTGTGCCTTTGCAAATCTAGTCCTATCAGTTTAATAAAACACAGCTGGACTCCAATGAAGGAGTAGAACCATCTCAAGGAGGATCACAAGCAAATGGACAGCATGTGACTTAAATATGAGTGTCTGAACAAAGGGTCTGAATACTTATGACCATGTGATATTTCAGTTTTGCTTTTTTAATAAATTTGCAAACATTTCTACACTTCTGTTTTTTAAAGTCAAGATGGAGTGCAGAGTGTACATTAATAAGAATTTTTTTTTTTTTTTTAATTTATGAAATGGCTGCAATGAAACAAAGAGTGAAACCTAACAATCATCTGGAGTAGGGCGAGGAGAAGCCAGCCGTGGGCCACACTGTAGCAACGACGTATCTACCTCTGTTCCCCGGCCAGCTGTACAAACTCATTCGTATTAAAGAGGTGGATGAGAGGAAAACAGCTTTCATTACAACTGAGGGACCCTATGAGAATCTTCTGATGCCATTTGGGTTGACTAATGCTCCCACCGTCTTTCAGCACTTTGTAAATGACATCTTTAGTCTCCTGGTAGGTAGATTTGTTGCTATCGATCTTCGTGACATATTAATTTATTCACCTGACCTTGAGTCACATCAGGTATATGTCAGGCAGGTGTAACAGATACTCAGAGACGGTAAATTAGTTGTCAAACCAGAGAAATGTATGTTCTTGGTTAAGAAGATCCCTTTTCTAGGCTATGTTTTATCGTCCACCGGTTTTCACATGGACAAGGCGCAAGTCCTGGCGGTACTAGATTGTTATCGACCTGAGGATTTGAAGGTGTAACAAAGGTTTTTGAATTACGCCATTTACTACCGTAAGTTCATCAATAACTTTTCGGTAGTGGCCAAACCTCTGACGAATATGACCAGGAAAGGGACAGACTTTTCCAAGTGGTCCAGTCCGGCCAGGGAGGCATTCGATACCTTGGAGTGTTTTGCATCTGCGCCGATTCTCATACAGCCTGATGTCACTCAGCTTTTTATTGTAGAAGTTGATTCGTCCATGTGCATACTTTTCTAAATAACTATAATCTGCGGTCACAAGTTATGACATTGGTAACAGGAAACTCTTGGCAATCAAATGGGCCTTTGAAGAGTGGCGCCGTTGAAGAGCCCCCAGACGCAGGGCCGCGGGGTACTCGGTACCGGGCCTCTCAGTCTCGGTCCTGGGGTTGTCACGGTGGCTAGACCCGGTCCGTGACCCTGCTAAGGGGCGTCCAATAAAAGGTGATGGTGTGTGGTGCGAGGCGTGATGAATAACGAGGACACAGGGTTGCAGTCTCTTTACCTCTTTACTGTAGGCTTCGGGATCCGCAATCCAGAGTACTGCTAACAGGGCTGGCTGAGACCGGCTGGTCCGAAGGCACATCCAGAGTTCCCTTTGCAGGTGGAAATCAGTGCCTACCTTCTAGCGCCTGTGTGTTGTAGTACCTCCCTGCTGAGCACCACGGGATAGTCCTCACAACTGTTGTGTCTGTTTCTGATGTTCTTTCTCACAACTCGTATCTGTTCTGATGTTCTTCTCCGTCCCCCATATGATATGGTTAGGACGCACCCGTATGACTGGTAGGCCTGGAGTTCTTCCGGGACCCTAGTGTCGCCCCTCTCCCACAATTGCCCCCTATGTCTGCTTAGGTGTTTTAGGTGAGACAGCCAAACTATAATCAACTGTCCTGCCGCTGTTTGAAGTACTGCTTGGAGCTCAATACTTCCTCGGCTTCGCGCCTCAGTAGGATGTTGCCGATCTCGGGGCACGACTCCTACTGGCTTTATCTCCTTTTTGCTGCGATCTCGTTTCTCACTTCTCCACAATATATCTCGCTTCGTATCCTCTCTTAAGATGCCACCGCAACGGGTGCAGGCGCGGCTCCATAACATTCTGTCCTTTTCACTAGGCCTCTGTCAGGATCCCACCCCTGACAGGGACCCCCCTGAATCTTCCCCTGCAACACCCTCTGCCACAGGATGTTGCCTGGATCCAACCCAGTCAGCTTCTGTCTAACTTCCTATCCAGCCCCCAGTTTTACCAGATTGTGAGGAGTGGCCTAATACATAGAACCCTTTGCTCCCCCTGGTGGCTGAAGTGTGAAATGTAGTGTGTGACTGTGATACCTGGTCAGGTGAACTCCTTTTGTGCAATCGGACGTAACATCACTCCCCTTAGTGGCAGAGCAACATTACTGCAATGACCAGATCCCTGGGGTGCTGCACTCCCCCCCGGTTAAATCCAGTACTCCTGGACTGGGAAGAACAACAATACATGTTAGAAAAAGACATGCAAAATTTTGAAATGCAATGAACAAATAAATATAACAGTGCTTCCCTTTATGGGAGGTGAGGACTCTTGAACGTTACAAACGGAAACATGTTTAAATATTTTAAATAACATACTATAAATAACTTCTATTACCCAGCCGGGTATTCTATCTATCAAGTGCAAAAATTCTGAACGATAATTTAACTTTCCTGTAAGGGCGTATAGGCTGAACCCACTAAAGGCTTACTATAAAACTCTGAAATATAGATTAACTTTTCCTTTACTTCTCTTTTCTAAGTGCAACATTTTTCTTTTTACTCTCTGATTTTTCGTATGCAGGACCGCCTGTCTATCTGCCCAGGCCTACTGCCTCTTTTCTTAGTACAGGATCAATGAACCATCTCTCTATGGCTCTCAGGAGGACTCACTAACCAACCCCCACAGGTTCACTTTATTGAAATTCGACCCGTCGTTAATCTCTAGTAACATCATTAAACATTCTCTATAACTATCTAGCTAACTACATACTACTTCTATGTAAAACATTATTACCATTCAACGTTCTTTAAGGCAACATTATACTTTAAGTGCAACAAGTGAATGTTCCCTTTAAGAGGGAACCAAGTCTCTTTGAGGTAATGCAGACTCTTTCTATCTGCAAGTCCGTTTAAGGCAGGAGCTTCTGTGCTGTACTCAGGAACAGTCTCTTCAAAAAGCCCTCCTTTTTTGTAAAACCAGTAAAGGGCACCTTTAAGAAGGTGCGAACTATTTACAATACAGTTTGTGAACCATTCACCGTCCATGATTCGGCAGTCTTTAAAACAGAGATGAACAACAGCAAAAACAAAAAGCAAAAACAATAAGGGATCCCGGGTAAATGAAGGGATCCCTTTAAGAATAACCCTGGAGGGGTTTAAAGCCGCAAAACATCAGGAATACATACAAGTAACTATTTACAGTTGCAGAGCATCGGAGCTTACTCTGGTTCTGGTGGCCGTAGCTCTGTAGGCAGCAGTGGGCGGGGCCATCCGCCCGGGTACCTGCGGCTACCAAGTGTTGTACCAGAGTCCCCCTCGCTCTAGACAGGGGTCTGGGTACCACAGTCTTAAATCCTGAAACAACCTGGGTACTGGTCATCACTGCAGCCAAGCTTCCGGCTACCACAGTGGTAGCAACAGTGCAGGTGGTGGTCTTGACAACGGTGCAGGTTGGGGTAACCACCGTGGTCTTTGTGGTAATGGTGGACCGGTCACAGGAGGGCGCCTTTGCTACAGGGGACAGCTTCACCGGCACCTTAGTCGGGGGCGTCACGGAGGCTCGCCTCTTGTGGATGTTCAGGGCGAACCACCCCTTTTCCCCAAAGTGCCGGGTGTTGGTTAATTCATCCCCCAGGTAGAGATCCCGATCCGGGTGGCCCTCTCTTAGGTGGGACTCTACATCCCTCCGATTCACGAACACTTCAGCGTACAGGCTCGGCTCCTTTATAAAGCCCCAGCCCCCGCGGAGTTTAAAGGCCATAATAATGCCCTGCCGACGCGGGGCCTGGTGAGTGGTGCGGTCCTTGCGGGCCCGGTCCTTCACCGCTAGGTCCCGCTGGTGATAGGCCTCCCGCCCGGCCTGGTACTCTTTCTCCTTCTCCCACTGTTGGTTTAGCTGGACCTGGTACTCTTCCCAGCTGAGGGCCTCCACCATCTCCCCTTCCTGTGTCTTCACCCCGGGGAACCCCATGAAGTTGGACCCTGGGTTCACCCAGCGGCACACCGTGCGCTCTGCATAGACCACGCCTGGCAAGGTGACTGGCGAGATCGGGGCCTTTAGGAGGTGCTCCATGCCCATGGCCTGGTCCCAGGGAAGGAGGTGCTGGAGTCGATAGGTCCCAGGGGGAGGTGGCGCTGCAACTGGGCTTATCAGCAGGTCCTCCGCTAACGGGTCGGCGGGCTTACCGGCCGGTGCGGCGTCTTCCCTCGCGGCTGGGTCCGCTGGCGGTGACGTTGGTGGAGACGTTGGTGGAGACATCGGCAGCAACTTGAGCAGCGATACAGGAACCGATGTTGGGGACTCCTCCGCTGGCGTCTCCTGGGGTGCGGCCTTGGCCTCCACCCGCAGTTGGAGGAGTTGTTCAATTAAGTCCTCTATCCCGAGCTGCAGAAGACCCGTAGCGGCTGTGGAGACGCGGCTGTGGAGACTGGGCCGCTATGCTCCTCCGGGTAGCTGGGGGAGTTCTCCACTTCAACCCCACACTCTGGGTCTGAGCGGTCAGCCATCGCGTCCTCCACGTGGGTCACTTCCTGGCCTTTTTCCCGCTCTCTCCTTCGTGGGCGGTTTCTTTTTCTTTGTCTCCGCCCTCCATTGAGGATTAGGAGGCGGATCTCGGCTGCTGACAGACACGTCCTCAAGGTACAGAAATATTTAGACTGGGCGGCCATTGTCTTTCGCGCTCTTCAGCTTGCGTACGCCCACTTCCACTCCCTTCTTCTCTTCCTGCGCTCCTCTTAGCGCTGTAATGGCAGCGGTTTTGGCAGGAATCGGCAATGCACAGTCTTTGCAATAAGTCACAGTTCAAGCACAATTCAGACACAGTTCCAAGGCACACATGACCTGATTCTTCAGGCTTAAGTAGATCCTGTTCGTGACGCCAAGTTGAAGCGCCCCCAGACGCAGGGCCGCGGGGTACTCGGTACCGGGCCTTTCAGTCTCGGTCCTGCGGTTGTCACGGTGGCTAGACCCGGTCCGTGACCCTGCTAAGGGGCGTCCAATAAAAGGTGATGGTGTGTGGTGCGAGGCGCGATGAATAACGAGGACACAGGGTTGCAGTCTCTTTACCTCTTTACTGTAGGCTTCGGGATCCGCAATCCAGAGCACTGCTAACAGGGCTGGCTAAGACCGGCCGGTCCGAAGGCACATCCAGAGTTCCCTTTGCAGGTGTAAATCAGTGCCTACCTTCTAGCGCCTGTGTCTTGTAGTACCTCCCTGCTGAGCACCACGGATAGTCCTCACAACTGTTGTGTCTGTTTCTGATGTTCTTTCTCACAACTTGTATCTGTTCTGATGTTCTTCTCTGTCCCCCAGATGATATGGCTAGGACGCACCTGTATGACGAGTAGGCCTGGAGTTCTTCCGGGACCCTAGCGTCGCCCCTCTCCCACAATTGCCCCCTATGTCTGCTTAGGTGTTTTAAGTGAGACAGCCATCCTATAATCAACTGTCCTGCCGCTGTTTGAAGTACTGCTTGGAGCTCAATACTTCCTCGGCGTTCCGGCCACCGGCTACGCGCCTCAGTAGGATGTTGCCGATCTCGCGGCACGACTCCTATTGGCTTTATCTCCTTTTTGCTGCGATCTCATTTCTCACTTCTCCACAATATATCTCGCTTCGTATCCTCTCTTAAGATGCCACCGCAACGGGTGCAGGCGCGGCTCTGTAACGTTCTGTCCTTTTCGCTAGACCTCTGTCAGGATCCCACCCCTGACAGGGACCCCCCTGAATCTTCCCCTGCAACACCCTCTGCCACAGGATGTTGCCTGGATCCAACCCAGTCAGCTTCTGTCTAACTTCCTATCCAGCCCCCAGTTTTACCAGATTGTGAGGAGTGGCCTAATACATAGAACCCTATTCTCCCCCTGGTGGCTGAAGTGTGAAATGTAGTGTGTGACTGTGATACCTGGTCAGGTGAACTCCTTTTGTGCAATCGGACGTAACATCACTCCTCTTAGTGGCAGAGCAACATTACTGCAACGAGCAGATCCCTGGGGCGCTGCACCATTTTTTGGAGGGGGCTGTTCATCCGGTTAGAGTAATCACAGATTGTAAGAATCTTGTGTATCTAGAGTCTGTAAAACGTCCAACGCCTCGACAGGCAAGATGGGCATTGTTGTTCACCAACTTTTTTTGTTACATATAGGCTGGGGAACTAGAACATTAAGGCCGATGCCTTATTTTGTTGTTTTCTGGGGATGGAAATAATTGTGAACCGGTTCTTATACTACCAAAAGAGGTGGTTATTGTGTTTATATGCTCCGATTTTGAGATAGAGATTTACAAAGAGTACACATATGCTAAAAATCTAAGACAATTTAATTTTTATACAAAATTACAATCAAAATTAACAAATAACAGTATAGAAATATTATGGGTACATGTACAAATCAGTGATTAACCCCTTCGTGACATCTGACGTACTATCCCGTCGAGGTGGGGTGGGCTCGTATGACCACCGACGGGATAGTACGTCATACGCGATCGGCCGCGCTCACGGGGGGAGCGCGGCCGATCGCGGCCGGGTGTCAGCTGCATATCACAGCTGACATCCGGCAACCGCCCCCGGCACATTAACCCCCGGCACACCGCGATCAAACATGATCGCGGTGTACCGGCGGTATAGGGAAGCATCGCGCAGGGAGTGGGCTCCCTGCGGGCTTCCCTGAGACCCCTGGAGCAACGCGATGTGATCGCGTTGCTCCGAGGGTCTCCTACCTCCCTCCTCGCCGCAGGTCCCGGATCCAAGATGGCCGCGGCATCCGGGTCCTGCAGGGAGGGAGGTGGCTTACCGAGTGTCTGCTCAGAGCAGACACTTGGTAAGCCTGCAGCCCTGCACAGCAGATCGTAGATCTGACAGAGTGCTGTGCACACTGTCAGATCAATGATCTGTAATGTCCCCCCCTGGGACAAAGTAAAAAAGTTAAAAAAAAATTCCCCACATGTGTAAAAAAAAAAAATAAAAAAAATATCCTAAATAAAGAAAAAAAAATATATATTATTCCCATAAATACATTTCTTTTGCTAAATAAAACAAAAAAAACAATAAAAGTACACATATTTAGTATCGCCGCGTCCGTAACGACCCAACCTATAAAACTGCCCCACTAGTTAACCCCTTCAGTAAACACCGTAAGAAAAAAAAAAAAAAACGAGGCAAAAAACAACGCTTTATTATCATTCCGCCGAACAAAAAGTGGAATAACACGCGATCAAAAAGACTGATATAAATAACCATGGTACCGCTGAAAACGTCATCTTGTCCCGCAAAAAACGAGCCGCCATACAGCATCATCAGCAAAAAAATAAAAAAGTTATAGTCCTGAGAATAAAGCGATACCAAAATAATTATTTTTTCTATAAAAGTTTTTATCGTATAAAAGCGCCAAAACATAAAAAAATGATATAAATGAGATATCGCTGTAATCGTACTGACCCGACGAATAAAACTGCTTTATCAATTTTACCAAACGCGGAAAGGTATAAACGCCTCCCCCAAAAGAAATTCATGAATAGCTGGATTTTGATCACTCTGCCTCACAAAAAAGTGATCAAAAAATGTCACGTGTCCGAAAATGTTAACAATTAAAACGTCAACTCGTCCCACAAAAAACAAGATCTCACATGACTCTGTGGTCTCAAATATGGAAAAATGACAGCTCTCAAAATGTGGTAACGCAAAAAATATTTTTTGCAATGAAAAGCGTCTTTCAGTGTGTGACGGCTGCCAATCATAAAAATCCGCTAAAAAACCCGCTATAAAAGTAAATCAAACCCCCCTTCATCACCCCCTTAGTTAGGGAAAAATTAAAAAATGTATTTATTTCCATTTTCCCATTAGGGTTAGGGTTAGGGCTAGAGTTAGGACTAGAGTTAGGGCTAGGGCAAGGGTTAGGGCTGGGGCTATGGTTGGGGCTAGGGTTAGGGCTAGGGTTGGGGCTAGGGTTGGGGCTAGGGTTAGGGCTAGGGTTAGGGCTAGTGTTAGGGCTAGTGTTAGGGCTAGGGTTATTGCTAGGGTTAGGGCTAGGGTTGGGGCTACAGTTAGGGTTGGGGCTAAAGATAGGGTTAGGGTTTGGATTACATTTACGGTTGGGAATAGGGTTGGGTGTGTCTGGGTTAGAGGAGTGGTTAGGGTTACTGTTGGGATTAGGGTTAGGGGTGTGTTTGGATTAGGGTTTCAGTTATAATTGGGGGTTTCCACTGTTTAGGCACATCAGGGGCTCTCCAAACGGGACATGGCATCCGATCTGAATTCCAGCCAATTCTGCGTTGAAAAAGGAAAACAGTGCTCCTTCCCTTCAGAGCTCTCCCGTGTGCCCAAACAGGGGTTTACCCCAACATATGGGGTATCAGCGTACTCAGGACAAATTGGACATCATCTTTTGGGGTCAAAGTTCTCCTGCTACCCTTGGGAAAATACAAAACTGGGGGCCAAAAAATAAGTTTTGTGGGAAAAAAAAGATTTTTTATTTTCACGGCTCTGCGTTGTAAACTGTAGTGAAACACTTGGGGGTTCAAAGTTCTCACAACACATCTAGATAAGTTCCTTGGGGGGTCTAGTTTCCGATATGGGGTCACTTGTGGGGGGTTTGTACTGTTTGGGTACATCAGGGGCTCTGCAAATGCAACGCGACGCCTGCAGACCAATCCATTTAAGTCTGCATTCCAAATGGCGCTCCTTCCCTTCCGAGCTCTGTCATGCGCCCAAACAGTGGTTCCCCCCCACATATGGGGTATCAGCGTACTCAGGACAAATTGGACAACAACTTTTGGGGTCCAATTTATCCTGATACCCTTGTGAAAATACAAAACTGGGGGCTAAAAATCATTTTTGTGAAAAAAAAAAAGAATTTTTATTTTCACGGCTCTGCGTTATAAACTGTAGTGAAACACTTGGGGGTTCAAAGTTCTCACAACACATCTAGATAAGTTCCTTGGGGGGGTCTAGTTTCCAATATGGGGTCACTTGTGGGGGGTTTGTACTGTTTGGGTACATCAGGGGCTCTGCAAATGCAACGTGACGCCTGCAGACCAATCCATTTAAGTCTGCATTCCAAATGGCGCTCCTTCCCTTCCGAGCTCTGTCATGCGCCCAAACAGTGGTTCCCCCCCCCCCCCCACATATGGGGTATCAGCGTACTCAGGACAAATTGGACAACAACTTTTGGGGTCCAATTTATCCTGATACCCTTGTGAAAATACAAAACTAAGGGCTAAAAATCATTTTTGTGAAAAAAAAAAAGAATTTTTATTTTCACGGCTCTGCGTTATAAACTGTAGTGAAACACTTGGGGGTTCAAAGCTATCAAAACACATCTAGATAAGTTCCTTAGGGGGTCTACTTTCCAAAATGGTGTCACTTGTGGGGTTTTTTAATGTTTAGGCACATCAGGGGCTCTCCAAACGCAACATGGCATCCCATCTTAATTCCAGTCAATTTTGCATTGAAAAGTAAAATAGCGCTCCTTCCCTTCCGAGCTCTGCTATGCGCCCAAACAGTGGTTTACCCCCACATATGGGGTATCGTCGTACTCAGGACAAATTGCACAACAACTTTTGTGGTCTAATTTCTTCTCTTACCCTTGGGGAAATAAAAAAATGGGGGCGAAAAGATCATTTTTGTGAAAAAATATGATTTTTTATTTTTACGGCTCTGCATTATAAACTTCTGTGAAGCACTTGTTGGGTCAAAGTGCTCAACACACATCTAGATAAGTTCCTTAAGGGGTCTACTTTCCAAAATGGTGTCACTTGTACAGGGTTTCAATGTTTAGGCACATCAGGGGCTCTCCAAACGCAACATGGCGTCCCATCTCAATTCCAGTCAATTTTGCATTGAAAAGTCAAATGGCGCTCCTTCCCTTCCGAGCTCTGCCCTGCGCCCAAACAATGGTTTACACCCACATATGGGGTATCAGCGTACTCAGGACAAATTGCACAACAATTTTTCGGATCCAATTTCTTCTCTTACCCTTGGAAAAATAAAAAATTGGGGGCGAAAATATCATTTTTGTGAAAAAATATGATTTTTTATTTTTACGGCTCTGCATTATAAACTTTTGTGAAGCACTTGTTGGGTCAAAGTGCTAAACACACATCTAGATAAGTTCCTTAAGGGGTCTACTTTCCAAAATGGTGTCACTTGTACAGGGTTTCAATGTTTAGGCACATCAGGGGCTCTCCAAACGCGACATGGCGTCCCATCTCAATTCCAGTCAATTTTGCATTGAAAAGTCAAATGGCGCTCCTTCCCTTCCGAGCTCTGCCCTGCGCCCAAACAATGGTTTACACCCACATATGGGGTATCAGCGTACTCAGGACAAATTGCACAACAATTTTTCGGGTCCAATTTCTTCTCTTACCCTTGGGAAAATAAAAAATTGGGGGCGAAAAGATCATTTTTGTGAAAACATATGATTTTTTATTTTTACGACTCTGCATTATAAACTTCTGTGAAGCACTTGTTGGGTCAAAGTGCTCACCACACATCTAGATAAGATCCTTAGGGGGTCTACTTTCCAAAATGGTGTCACTTGTGGGGGGTTTCAATGTTTAGGCACATCAGGGGCTCTCCAAATGCAACATGGCGTCCCATCTCAATTCCAGTCAATTTTGCATTGAAAAGTCAAATGGCGCTCCTTTCCTTCCGAGCTCTGCCATGCGCCCAAACAGTGGTTTACCCCCATATATGGGGTATCAGCGTACTCAGGACAAATTGTACAACAACTTTTGGGGTCTATTTTCTCCTGTTACCCTTGGTAAAATAAAACAAATTGGAGCTGAAATAAATTTTGTGTGAAAAAAAGTTAAATGTTTATTTTTATTTAAACATTCCAAAAATTCCTGTGAAACACCTGAAGGGTTAATAAACTTTTTGAAAGTGGTTTTGAGTACCTTGAGGGGTGCAGTTTTTAGAATGGTGTCACACTTGGGTATTTTCTATCATATAGACCCCTCAAAATGACTTCAAATGAGATGTGGTCCCTAAAAAAAAAATGGTGTTGTAAAAATGAGAAATTGCTGGTCAACTTTTAACCCTTATAACTCCGTCACAAAAAAAAATTTTGGTTCCAAAATTGTGCTGATGTAAAGTAGACATGTGGGAAATGTTACTTATTAAGTATTTTGCGTGACATATGTCTGTGATTTAAGGGCATAAAAATTCAAAGTTGGAAAATTGCGAAATTTTCAAAATTTTCGCCAAATATTCGTTTTTTTCAAAAATAAACGCAAGTTATATCGAAGAAATGTTACCACTATCATGAAGTACAATATGTCACGAGAAAACAATGTCTGAATCGCCAAGATCCGTTGAAGCGTTCCAGAGTTATAACCTCATAAAGGGACAGTGGTCAGAATTGTAAAAATTGGCCCGGTCATTAACGTGCAAACCACCCTTGGGGGTGAAGGGGTTAAATCCCTAGGTGTATAGGCCGAGGATTAGGTCAGGACATGATGATTTATTAGTCAAAAAATGTAGAATTCCTCTAGTATTATAAATTAATATGGTTATGAGAGATATATGTACAGGTCCTTCTCAAAAAATTAGCATATAGTGTAAAATTTCATTATTTACCATAATGTAATGATTACAATTAAACTTTCATATATTATAGATTCATTATCCACCAACTGAAATTTGTCAGGTCTTTTATTGTTTTAATACTGATGATTTTGGCATACAACTCCTGATAACCCAAAAAACCTGTCTCAATAAATTAGCATATTTCACCCGTCCAATCAAATAAAAGTGTTTTTTAATAACAAACAAAAAACCATCAAATAATAATGTTCAGTTATGCACTCAATACTTGGTCGGGAATCCTTTGGCAGAAATGACTGCTTCAATGCGGCGTGGCATGGAGGCAATCAGCCTGTGACACTGCTGAGATGTTATGGAGGCCCAGGATGCTTCAATAGCGGCCTTAAGCTCATCCAGAGTGTTGGGTGTTGCGTCTCTCAACTTTCTCTTCACAATATCCCACAGATTCTCTATGGGGTTCAGGTCAGGAGAGTTGGCAGGCCAATTGAGCACAGTAATACCATGGTCAGTAAATCATTTACCAGTGGTTTTGGCACTGTGAGCAGGTGCCAGGTCGTGCTGAAAAATGAAATCTTCATCTCCATAAAGCATTTCAGCATTTCCCCAGGTCAAGCCACTTTTGAACCATAAACAGCCGCAGAAGCGCCTGACCTGGGCTACAGAGAAGCAGCACTGGACTGTTGCTAAGTGGTCCCAAGTACTTTTTTCTGATGAAAGCAAATTTTGCATGTCATTCGGAAATCAAGGTGCCAGAGTCTGGAGGAAGACTGGGGAGAAGGAAATGCCAAAATGCCTGAAGTCCAGTGTCAAGTACCCACAGTCAGTGATGGTGTGGGGTGCCATGTCAGCTGCTGGTGTTGGTCCACTGTGTTTCATCAAGGGCAGGGTCAATGCAGCTAGCTATCAGGAGATTTTGGAGCACTTCATGCTTCCATCGGCTGAAATGCTTTATGGAGATGAAGATTTCATTTTTCAGCACGACCTGGCACCTGCTCACAGTGCCAAAACCACTGGTAAATGGTTTACTGACCATGGTATTACTGTGCTCAATTGGCCTGCCAACTCTCCTGACCTGAACCCCATAGAGAATCTGTGGGATATTGTGAAGAGAAAGTTGAGAGACGCAAGACCCAACACTCTGGATGAGCTTAAGGCCGCTATTGAAGCATCCTGGGCCTCCATAACATCTCAGCAGTGTCACAGGCTGATTGCCTCCATGCCACGCCGCATTGAAGCAGTCATTTCTGCCAAAGGATTCCCGACCAAGTATTGAGTGCATAACTGAACATTATTATTTGATGGTTTTTTTGTTTGTTATTAAAAAACACTTTTATTTGATTGGACGGGTGAAATATGCTAATTTATTGAGACAGGTTTTTTGGGTTATCAGGAGTTGTATGCCAAAATCATCAGTATTAAAACAATAAAAGACCTGACAAATTTCAGTTGGTGGATAATGAATCTATAATATATGAAAGTTTAATTGTAATCATTACATTATGGTAAATAATGAAATTTTACACTATATGCTAATTTTTTGAGAAGGACCTGTATAAACAAGGGCCCCTAAAATAAATGAATGCACTATGTTGACCAAATGGGTAACATATATACATTGCTAGTGTAATGTGACCATAGGCTAATGTCTATCAGTGATCATTTGGTTACAGAAAACTCAGATTTGGACACAGAATATATAGTAAAAAGAGTAAATTCCTGAAAGGTATTCACCCATTATGTCTGTCCTGCCTGGACTTCAGCTAAGTTCCTCAACGCGCGTTTTGCATGATTGTTGCTTCCTCGGGAATACCTGAAGAATGATTTTCATCATCAATTACATCTGTGTGGCAAAGGGTTCTTGATAATTTGAGCACGATGAGATCAAAATATAATAGTGTTGCTGATTGGAGATGTTTGGTGGATCCGGACCTATGTATGTGTTGGTGACTTGGTATGGTTGTCCTCAAGTAACATTAAAGGGACTCTGTCACCTGAATTTGGAGGGAACAATTTTCAGCCATAGGGGCGGGGTTTTCGGGTGTTTGATTCACCCTTTCCTTACCCGCTGGCTGCATGCTGGCTGCAATATTGGATTGAAGTTCATTCTCTGCCCTCCGTAGTACATGCCTAAAAAGTGTGAAAGTAGCCTAAGAAAACCAATATGATAAATTCCTTAGTTGGACCGAAATGTCAGTGATTTGAATATCCTTTTGCCTCACCACAAAAACCCAAGGAGGGCATGTGAACACAGAGGTTTTTGGACGGGGTTCACCCCCCCCCCAAAAAAAAAAAAAAAAAAAAACCTCTTTCATTACACTGACACACTAAAAAAAATAAAACAGAATAAAATAAGTTGCATAGAAACAAAAATTCTATTACTGGAATAGTCTTCCCACAAGGAATGTGGCCATCAACGTAATTTTTTTTTCTAGGAGTGGCCCATTTACCTGACTGAGTTTGAGACCCCTGCTGTTGCGGCTCCTGATAGGAATCTCTTCACACTAGGTACTGTCCAATCAAATGGCAACAAAAAAAATCCCCCCAAAATTCAAAACTGTTTCAGGAAATTAAAAACTCCCCAAAGGAGGTGTGAATATCAACCGTTAATTGTAAATAAAGACTTTACTTACCGTATTTTTCTGACTATAAGACGCACTTTTTCCCCAAAAAAATTGTGAGGAAAATGGGGGGTGCGTCTTATAGTTGGAACGCAGGCTTACCGGCATTGTGGCTGCGACAGAGGTGCGGGGATGATGTGGCGCGGTGAGCGGTATGGCGTGAGCAGGGTCCCGCCCACATTTTAGGTGAATCCGCGGCCCGGTATTGAAGGAGAGCAGCAGAGCTGGGTGAGTTACGGTTTTCCCGGTGGCGGCGGCCATCTTCCTGAGGCCGCGCGTGCGCAGATTGAGTTTTCTGCTTCCTGGGGCTTCAGGAAAATGGCCGCGGGAGGCCGCGTGTGCGCAGATGGAGATCACGGCGGCCATTTTCCTGAAGCCGAGTTCACAGATTGAGATCTCGGCTTCAGGAAAATGGCCACCGCGATCTCCATCTGCGCACTCGCGGCCTCCCGCGGCCATTTTCCTGAAGCCCTGGGAAGCAGAGTACTGAATCTGCGCATGCGCGGCCTCAGAAAGATGGCCGCCGCCACCGGGAAAACCGTAACTCACCCAGCTCTGCTGCTCTCCTTCAATACCAGGCCGCGGATTCACCTCAAATGTGGACGGGACCCTGCTCACGCCATACCGCTCACCGCGCCACATCATCCCCGCACCTCTGTCCGCCACAATGCCGGTAAACCCGCCGCCACCGGGAAAACCGTGACTCACCCAGCTCTGCTGCTCTCCTTCAATACTGCCGTGGCGTCACCTCAAATCTGGAAGGGACCCTGGCCGCCGCCACCTGAGGAAGTGACCGCACATCTGCCCCCGCCACAGCACTGCCGCAACCTCCCCATGGACACCAGGCCATGGCGTCGCCCACCTAAGCAGGGTGGGACCCTGCTCAGGTGCACGCCGTTCCACCCACCGCACCTCAGCATCACCTCACCTCTGCCACCACCATGCCTCCTGTGACCCTGCTCTGCCACTGCCTGCCCTCAGGTAAGAGATCTTAAATTTGGACAATAAGACGGACCCCCATCTTATAAAAAATCTTTTTTTCTGCAATTTTCACCCCAAATTTGGGGTGCGTCTTATGGTACGGTGCGTCTTATAGTCCGAAAAATACGGTAATTCTAAATTCAAGACCCGTGGTTCCCGTTTAGGATGGTGACCTCAATATGTAGCACAACCCTGTCCATCTCCTCCATGTCTGTAACATGACCCTATAGAGCATGATTTAATACTTTGTGTGCACAATTATTAGGTAACTAGATGGTGGCCCGATTCTAACGCATCGGGTATTCTAGAATATGTATGTATGTATGTACAGTGGGGCAAAAAAGTATTTAGTCAGTCAGCAATAGTGCAAGTTCCACCACTTAAAAAGATGAGAGGCGTCTGTAATTTACATCATAGGTAGACCTCAACTACGGGAGACAAACTGAGACAAAAAAAATCCAGAAAATCACATTGTCTGTTTTTTTTATCATTTTATTTGCATATTATGGTGGAAAATAAGTATTTGGTCAGAAACAAACAATCAAGATTTCTGGCTCTCACAGACCTGTAACTTCTTCTTTAAGAGTCTCCTCTTTCCTCCACTCATTACCTGTAGTAATGGCACCTGTTTAAACTTGTTATCAGTATAAAAAGACACCTGTGCACACCCTCAAACAGTCTGACTCCAAACTCCACTATGGTGAAGACCAAAGAGCTGTCAAAGGACACCAGAAACAAAATTGTAGCCCTGCACCAGGCTGGGAAGACTGAATCTGCAATAGCCAACCAGCTTGGAGTGAAGAAATCAACAGTGGGAGCAATAATTAGAAAATGGAAGACATTCAAGACCACTGATAATCTCCCTCGATCTGGGGCTCCACGCAAAATCCCACCCCGTGGGGTCAGAATGATCACAAGAACGGTGAGCAAAAATCCCAGAACCACGCGGGGGACCTAGTGAATGAACTGCAGAGAGCTGGGACCAATGTAACAAGGCCTACCATAAGTAACACACTACGCCACCATGGACTCAGATCCTGCAGTGCCAGACGTGTCCCACTGCTTAAGCCAGTACATGTCCGGGCCCGTCTGAAGTTTGCTAGAGAGCATTTGGATGATCCAGAGGAGTTTTGGGATAATGTCCTATGGTCTGATGAAACCAAACTGGAACTGTTTGGTAGAAACACAACTTGTCGTGTTTGGAGGAAAAAGAATACTGAGTTGCATCCATCAAACACCATACCTACTGTAAAGCATGGTGGTGGAAACATCATGCTTTGGGGCTGTTTCTCTGCAAAGGGGCCAGGACGACTGATCCGGGTACATGAAAGAATGAATGGGGCCATGTATCGTGAGATTTTGAGTGCAAACCTCCTTCCATCAGCAAGGGCATTGAAGATGAAATGTGGCTGGGTCTTTCAACATGACAATGATCCAAAGCACACCACCAGGGCAACGAAGGAGTGGCTTCGTAAAAAGCATTTCAAGGTCCTGGAGTGGCCTAGCCAGTCTCCAGATCTCAACCCTATAGAAAACCTTTGGAGGGAGTTGAAAGTCCGTGTTGCCAAGCGAAAAGCCAAAAACATCACTGCTCTAGAGGAGATCTGCATGGAGGAATGGGCCAACATACCAACAACAGTGTGTGGCAACCTTGTGAAGACTTACAGAAAACGTTTGACCTCTGTCATTGCCAACATAGGATATATTACAAAGTATTGAGATGAAATTTTGTTTCTGACCAAATACTTATTTTCCACCATAATATGCAAATAAAATGATAAAAAAACAGACAATGTGATTTTCTGGATTTTTTTTGTCTCAGTTTGTCTCCCATAGTTGAGGTCTACCTATGATGTAAATTACAGACGCCTCTCATCTTTTTAAGTGGTGGAACTTGCACTATTGCTGACTGACCAAATACTTTTTTGCCCCACTGTATATAGCAGCCACATAGTATATAGCACAGGCCACGTAGTATATAGGAGCCATGTAGTATATAGCAGACAAATACTACGTGGCCTGTGCTATATACTATGTGGCTGCTATATACATACATACATACATATTGTAGAATAACCGATGCGTTAATACAGGCCATGCAGTATATAACACAGCCCAAACAGTATATAACACAGCCCACGTAATATATTACACAGCCCACGCAGTATATAGCAGCCACGCAGTATATAACACAGGCGACGTAGTATATAACACAGGCCACGCAGTATATAACACAGGGCACATAGTATATAGCACAGCCGACGCAGTATATAACACTGCCCATGTAGTATATAGCACAGCCCATGCAGTATATAACACTGCCTATGTAGTATATAGCAGCCATGTAGTATATAACACTGCCCATGCAGTAAATAGCAGCCATGTAGTATATAACGCAGCCCATGTAGTATATAGCAGCCATGTAGTATATAACACTGGCCATGTAGTATATAGCAGCCATGTAGTATATAACGCAGCCCACGCAGTATGTAGCAGTGTGGGCACCATATCCCTGTAAAAAAAAAATAATTAAAATAAAAAATAGTTATATACTCACCCCCTGGGATCCAGCGTAGCTCCGACGATGGGCTCGCGCCTGCCGCCATCTTCCGTTCCCAGGATGCATTGCGAAATTACCCAGATGACTTACCGGTCTCACCGCTAAGTCTTCTGGGTAATTTCGCAATGCATCTCTGGGAACGGAAGATGGCGGCAGGCGCGAGCGCATCGTCGGACGACGACGGTGGGGGAGCATAGCAGGTTTTTTTTTTATTATTATTTTTAACATGACATATTTTTACTATTGATGCTGCATAGGCAGCATCAATAGTAAATAGTTGGAGACACACAGGGTTAATAGCAGCGGTAACGGAGTGCGTTACACCGTGGCCCGTTACCGCTGCCATTAACCCTGTGTGAGCGGTGACTGGAGGGGATTATGGGATTATGGAGAGGGCACCGGGCACTGACTGCAGGGGAGTAGGGGAGGGACTAATCGGACTGTGCCCGTCACTGATTGGTCGTGGCAGCCATGACAGGCAGCTGCCGAGACCAATCAGCGATGCGGGATTTCCGTTATGGAAGTAGAGGACAGAAAGATGGAAGTACCCCTTAGACAATTATATATATAGACTAGATGGTGGCCCGATTCTAACGCATCGGGTATTCTAGAATATGTATGTAGCTTACAGCCGCATAGTATATAGCACAGCCACGTAGTATATTGCATAGCCACGTAGTATATAGCACAGAGACGTAGTATATAACAGCCCATGCAGTATATAACACAGGCCACGTAGTATAGAGCACAGCGATGTAGTATATTGCCCAGCCATGTAATATATACCACAGCCACGTAGTATATAGCACAGCCCACATAGTGTATAGCACAGCCCACGCAGTATATAACACAGCCCACGTAACATATAGCAATGTGGGCACCATATCCCTGTTAAAAAAAGGATTAAAATAAAAATAGTGATATACTCACCCTACGTCATCATCTCGCGAGACCGCAATGCATGGACCGGTCACCAGAGCGTTGCGTGGAGCAGGAAAGGCCTCGGCTGGATCCGGGGGCCCACAGAAGGTGAGTATATGATGATTTTATATTTTTTTATTATTTTTAACATTAGATCTTTTTACTATTGATGCTGCATAGGCAGCATCAATAGTAAAAAGTTGGTCACACAGGGTTAATAGCAGCTTTAACGGAATGCGTTACACCGCGGCATAACGCGGTCCGTTAACGCTGCCATTAACCCTGTGTGAGCGCTGACTGGAGGGGAGTATGGAGCGGGCGCCGGGCACTGACGGCAGGGGAGTAGGGAGCGGCCATTTTGCTGCCGGACTGTGCCCATTGCTGATTGGTTGTGGCCATTTTGCTGCGACCAATCAGCGACTTGGGATTTCCGTGACAGAAAGACGGACTCTGCTTCAGGAAAATGGCCGCCGCGATCTCCATCTGCGCACGCGCAGCATCCCGCGGCCATTTTCCTGAAGCCCCGGGCAGCAGAGCGCTCCAACTGCGCACGCGTGGCCACAGGAAGATGGCTGCCCCCACCGATCACCAGGGATATAGCGCAGATCGCGCTGTTTTTCGTTACCTGCGCAGTCGCAAACCACTACGCCACCAACGGAAACCTAAGCAAGATCTGGGGGAAGACACAGCTTTGTCACCACGCCCATATGACCAGACCAGCATGATTGACAAGCGAAAACGGCGACTTTGGTAAGTAATTTCGGCAGCTTAGGTGGGGAATCAGGGTAGAAAAAAAACACTTTTGTAAAGCACAGCTCATGCCCTATGTAGCGGTATTTTTATCTCCGAGTGAAAAACCGGGGTGACAGGTTCCCTTTAAGCCGGTGAGGTAGGGGCTGTGACATTATTCTTAAATCTTTAAGTTTTTTTCTGGCAGCTGAGCTGTGGAGATGTTGATGCTGTGATGGAATATTGTCCTGCATAAAAATCATGGTTTCCTTGAAAGATGCAGGCTTTTTCCTTTACCACTGTTTGAAGAAAGTATCTTATAAAAACTGGCTGCAGGTTTTCGAGATGATTTTGATTCCATCTTCAACCTAAAAAAGGTCCAACTTTCTCATATTTAATAATACCAGCCCATAGCAGTGCCCAACCACACTCTGGTGGTGGCTAAGTGGAAGTGGAGGTTTGTGCTCGTTACTGATCCAGCTACGGGCCCATCCATCAAGAGTCACTCTCATCTCATCAGTCCAATGTTTGATGTATCTGAAAACAGATTAAGTGCTTCTCACTAAATTAGATTATCAAAAAGTTAATTTATTTCAGTTTTTCAATACAAATAGTGAAACTCATTATATAGAGTTATTACAGAGTGATCTATTTCAAATGTTTATTTCTTTTAATGTTGATTATGACTTACAGCCAATGAAAATCCAAGTCATTATCTCAGTAAATTAGAATAATTAACAAAAATCACCTGCAAAGGCTTCCTGAGCATTTAAAAAGGTCCCTTAGTCTGTTTCAGTAGGCTCCACAATCATGGGGAAGACTGCTGACTTGACAGATGTCCACAAGGAGGGTAAGCCACAAAAGATCATTGCTAAAGAAACTGGCTGTTCAGAGTGCTGTATCAAAACATATTCATGAAAAGTTGAGTGGAAGGAAAAAGTGTGGTAGAAAAAGGTGCTCAAGCGACCAGGATAACCGCAGCCTTGAAATTATTAAAGGGAACCTGTCACCTGAATTTGGCGGGACCAGTTTTGGGTCATATGGGCGACGTTTTCGGGTGTTTGATTCACCCTTTCCTTACCCGCTGGCTGCATGCTGGCCGCAATATTGGATTGAAGTTCATTCTCTGTCCTCCGGAGTACACGCCAGCGCAAGGCAATATTGCGGCCAGCATGCAGCCAGCGGGTAAGGAAAGGGTGAATCAAACACCCGAAAACCCCGCCCATATGACCCAAAACTGGTCCCGCCAAATTCAGGTGACAGGTTCCCTTTAAGAAAAGGCCAAAATTTGGGGGGATTCACAAGGAGTGGACTGCTGCTGGATTCGTTGCTTCAAGAGCCACCACACAGACATATCCAGGACATGGGCTACAAGTGTCGCATTCCGTTTGTCAAGCCACTCATGACTAGAGATGAGCAAATTTGCTTGGGTTCCTTCTTATTCGGCAAGCTATAGTGCTTGCCGAATAAGCTGGAGAGGGAACCTGGCTTCCTAATTCGCGCCGGCCGATCGGCTGATCGGCGCCGCAGCTGCATGTGAGGCGGTTGAGTCACAGTCACGACACATGCATGGACAGCCCAACAAACAGAGGGAACCCGAGCAAATTCGCTCATCTCTACTCATGACCTATAGACAAAGCCAGAAGTGTCCTACCTGGGCCAAGGAGAAAAATAACTGAACTGTTGCTCAGTGGTCCAAAGTGTTGTTTTCAGATGAAAGTAAATTTTGCACTCCATTTGGAAATCAAGGTCCCAGAGTCTGGAGGAAGAGTGGAGAGGCACACAATGCAAGCTGCTTGAGGTCTAGTGTGAACTTTCCACAGTCAGTGATGGTGTAGGTCCACTGTGTTTTATCAAGACCAAAGTCAGCGCAGCCGTCTACCAGGAAATTTTAGAGCACTTCATGCTTCCCTCTGCTGACAAGCTTTTTGGAGATGGAAATTTCATTCTTCAGCAGGACTTGGCACCTGTCCACACTGCCAAAAGTACCAACACCTGGTTTAAAATAACAGTATCACTGTGCTTGATTGGCCAACAAATTCGACTGACCTTAACCCCATAGAAAATCCATGTCGCATTGATGCAAAAGGAGCCCCGACAAAGTATTGAGTGCATTTACTGAACATACATTTCAGTCGGCCAACATTTCGGATTTTAAAATCATTTTTCAAGCTGGTGTTATAAAGTATTCTGGGTTTTCATTGTCTGTAAGCCATAATCATGAACATTACCAGAAAAGAACACTTGAAATAGATCACTATGTCAGTAATGACTCTTTATAATATAGAAGTTTCACTTTTTGTATTGAAGAACGGACATAAATTAACTTTTTTGATGATATTCTAATTTAGTGAGAAACACTTGTAGTTCTTGTCTCAGACTTGACATTTCAGCTGTGTCTTGTTCAGTGGTGATCAGGCCCAGCCTCAGTTAGGCTAGGTTCACATTGCGTTAATGAGTTAACGGTAACGGACTGCGTTGCACGGCGAAAATGTCGCAATTAACGCCGTGCAACGGGTCCGTTAGCGCACCCATTCACAGCAATGTTATTTTTGCCTGTAGCGCATCGCTAGCGCATGCCATTTTCGGCACGCGCAAGCGATGTGCCGTTCTTTTGTGACGGACCTCGGACGCTGCTTGCAGCGTCCGAGGTGCGCCTGAGGTCCGTTCCTCGCTACCGCAGATCGGGGATCTGCGCTAGCGGGGACGGCGAACGCGAACCCTAGAGAAACATTGCGTTAGCGCTATGCGCTTAACGGATTGCCCGAACGCAATGTGAACCTAGCCTTACCTCAACCGTGTCTCTGAACACTGAAGACCTTGTAGAACCTCTGTGTCTTGCTCAGTGGTGATCGGTAGTGTTGAGCATTCCGATACCGCAAGTATCGGGTATCGGCCGATATTTGCTGTATCGGAATTCCGATACCGAGATCCGATATTTTTGTGGTATCGGGTATCGGTATCGAAACAACATTAATGTGTAAAATAAAGAATTAAAATAAAAAATATTGCTATACTCACCTCTCCGACGCAGCCTGGACCTCACCGAGGGAACCGGCAGCGTTCTTTGCTTAAAATGCGCGCTTTTCCTTCCTTCCGTGACGTCACGGCTTCGGATTGGTCGCGTGCCGCCCATGTGGCCGCGACGCGACCAATCACAGCAAGCCGTGACGTAATTTTCAGGTCCTTCTAGGCATTCAGTATTTTAAAATTACGTTCCGGCTTTGTGATTGGTCGCGTCGCGGTCACATGGGCGACGCGACCAATCACAAGCCGTGACGTCACGGGAGGCAGGACAAGCGCGCATTTTAAAATGCGCGCGTGTCCAGCCTCCCGTGACGTCACGGTTTGTGATTGGTCGCGTCGCCCATGTGACCGCGACGCGACCAATCACAAGCCAGAACGTAATTTTAAAATCCTGAAGGACCTGAAATTACGTCACGGCTTGCTGTGATTGGTCGCGTCGCGGCCACATGGGCGGCACGCGACCAATCACAAGCCGGGACTTCACGTAAGGAAGGAAACGCGCGAATTTTAAGCAAACAACGCTGCCGGTTCCCTCGGTGAGGTCCAGGCTGCGTCGGAGAGGTGAGTATAGCAATATTTTTTATTTTAATTCTTTCTTTTACACATTAATATGGATCCCAGGGCCTGAAGGAGAGTTTCCTCTCCTTCAGACCCTGGGAACCATCAGGAATACCGTCCGATACTTGAGTCCCATTGACTTGTATTGGTATCGGTATCGGATTGGATCCGATACTTTGCCGGTATCGGCCGATACTTTCCGATACCGATACTTTCAAGTATCGGACGGTATCGCTCAACACTAGTGATCGAGTTTCAGTTTTCCTTACCTTGGCCATGTCTCTGAGCACTGAACACCTTGTACTTCTGGGCCTCTAGGGTGGTTACAAATCTGGAATATGACAGCACTGCAGGATAATGACTACCTTAGGCTGGTTTCACATTTGTGGTTGTGTCCGCAACGTTTCTGAAGCATACATCCGCATGGTTCTTGATTTCCTATCTTTAACATTGTAGACGCAGGTGCATGTGTTCGCCTGCGTTTGCTTACACATGCGTTTTTTCGCGGTGTGCAGCGGGTCGCAGCTAACGCACCATGTTGGAATTTTTGAGGTGGCAAATTTCAGTCAAATATGCGTAGGCATGCGGATGAGTGCGTAAATAAAACGCATTACTGTCTTTGGGAATGCAGGCGTACGCATATCTTTGCATATGCATGCGTTCGCTGCGCTTGTGTACTTTGGACTGCGCATGTCCAGGAACTGATTTAGACACTCCCATTGAGACACACCCTCCTGGAAATATCAAACGCATGCGCATAAAAAGCGCAAACGCTTGTAACAAGGCATATAAACGCTGCGGTTTTTTTGCCGTCATGCGTAAGCTGATGCAGATAAAAAACACTGCGTTATCATGCGTTTTTGCATGCGTTTGCGGCTGATACCCTGCACACATAGATGCAAATGCGAAACTAGCCTTATCTCTTCATGTTTGATTATACTCAAACCTTTGGTAGATAATATGCATCTTTTTTTTCTTAACCTTTTTTTTGGCCAATTTTCCCTGAGGAGAACAAGCTGCCTAATAATTCTTCAAACTTTAATAAGGGGCATTGTATCTTTAGGCCGCACCCTCTCTCGTTACACAAATTCACATTATCTGATCTGCTTCATCCAACAAGCATTCAAGTTTATACAGTGCCGGAGTTGGAAAATCTGCATACAAATGATGATACTCACTAGCCAATAATTCTGCACAGTGCATGTGTAACTTGATCTTCATTTAGAACATGACCCCATCCATCAATAACACGTGTCATCCATGTATGCAATCCTGTCCAAGTAGAACATGTATCTTCCATTTATGTATGGCTCTTCCACGTCTCTATATGTATGCAACGTGACATCCATATATAACATGACCCTGTCCATGTAGAGCGAATCTCCTCTATGTACTAAGGGGAAACGTCAAATTAAATATACAAATTGCCTCTTCAGAGAGGAAGAGAACTAGAACTGTAGTGCCAGCTACTGGAAATTACAATCCTAAAAGTTATTATCAACCCATTAAAGGGCCACTGTCACCCCCTCCAGCCGTTATAAACTAAAAGAGCCACCTTGTGCAGCAGTAATGCTGCAGTCTAACAAGGTGGCTCTTTTAGTTTTTGGTGCATGTATTCCCAAAATAATGCGTTTTATAAATTCTCCAAAATACCTTTCTTTCGCCAGGGAGGCAGGTCCTCACCCCCCTGCTTGAAACGCCACGCTGCCGTCACTCAAATCTTCAGGGGCACCGGGCACCGCCCCCTCCGCGCTGTTTTCGCATGAAATCCGGCGCCTGCGCTGTGTTGTACTGTCTGGTGCAGGCACAGTGAGCTCTGGCTGTCTGACGTCACAGCCAGGCTTGCAGACTGCGCCTGTGCGGCCGCCCTGCTTGTGAATCCCAGCCCCGCACTCTGCATAATGCATAACACACTGCAGGGCCTGGGATTACCAAGGTGGGTGGCCGCACTGTCCGCACAGGCGCAGTCTGCAAACCTGGCTGTTACGTCAGACGGCCAGAGCTCACTGCGCCTGCACCAGACAGTACAACACAGCGCAGGCGCCGGATTTCATGCGAAAACAGCGCGGAGGGGGCGGTGCCCGGTGCCCCTGAAGATTTGAGTGATGGTAGTGTGGCGTTTCAAGCAGGGGAGTGAGGACCTGCCTCCCTGGCAAAAGAAAGGTATTTTGGAGAATTTATAAAACGCATTATTTTGGGAATACATGCACCACTAACTAAAAGAGCCACCTTGTTAGACTGCAGCATTACTGCTGCACAAGGTGGCTCTTTTAGTTTATAACGGCTGGAGGGGGTGACAGTGGCCCTTTAACGAGGCTTGCCCCATGACTTATGATAAAAGTCAAACCAGAATCTCAACATGCAGACACGTGTTTTGGGGTTTGCCCCTCATCAGTACAAAGTACAACTCGGGCCTAAGGGCTCGTTAAAGCAGGGGTGGGGAACCTCTGGCTCGCGGGCGCATGCGGCCCAGGGTGACTTTTCATGCAGCCCGTGGGCAGGTCCCCGGAATGTGCAATGCTCGGGCAGCAGCCGTATCCTGCCGACCAGGGCCGGACTGGGACTAAAATTCAGCCCTGGCATTTGAAGTCACACAGCCCCACTTGTCACATGGTGACTGTATAATATCTTTGTACACTTGTAGGCTACAAGAAGTGAGGGGAGTGTAACACGACTATATAACATATAATTACAGCTGTATCCAGCATTACAGCTCAGCCCCCATAGAATGTAATGCAGCCAACCCCCATAGACTATAATACAGCACAGCCCCATAGAATGTAATGCTGCACAGCCCCCATAGAATGTAATGCAGCACAGCCACCATAGAATGTAATGCAGCACAGCCCCCATAGAATGTAATGCAGCCAACCCCCATAGACTATAATACAGCACAGCCCCATAGAATGTAATGCTGCACAGCCCCCATAGAATGTAATGCAGCACAGCCACCATAGAATGTAATGCAGCACAGCCCCCATAGAATGTAATGCAGCACAGCCCCATAGAATGTAATACAGCCAGCCCCCATAGAATGTAATACAGCCAGCCCCCATAGAATGTAATGCAGCACAGCCCCCATAGAATGTAATGCAGCACAGCCCCCATAGAATGTAATGCAGCACAGCCCCCATAGAATGTAATGCAGCCAGCCCCCATAGAATGTAATACAGCCAGCCCCCATAGAATGTAATGCAGCACAGCCCCCATAGAATGTAATGCAGCACAGCCACCATAGAATGTAATGCAGCCAGCCACCATACAATATAATGCAGCACAGCCCCATAGAATGTAATGCAGCACAGCCCCCATACAATATATTGCAGCACAGCCCCATAGAATGTAATGCAGCACAGCCCCATTGAATGTAATGCAGCACAGCCCCCATACAATGCAGCACAGGCCCATAGAATGGAATGCAGCACAGCCCCATAGAATATAATGCAGCACAGCCCCATAGAATATAATGCAGCACAGCCCCATAGAATATAATGCAGCACAGGCCCATAGAATACAATGCAGCACAGGCCCATAGAATACAATGCAGCACAGGCCCATAGAATATAATGCAGCACAGGCCCATAGAATATAATGCAGCACAGGCCCATAGAATGGAATGCAGCCAGCCCCATAGAATATAATGCAGCACAGGCCCATAGAATACAATGCAGCACAGGCCCATAGAATATAATGCAGCACAGGCCCATAGAATATAATGCAGCACAGCCCCATAGAATATAATGCAGCAGAGGCCCATAGAATGGAATGCAGCACAGCCCCCCCCCCCCCAATAGCTCCACAATCCAGTCATCACTCATTGATTAAAAAAAACAAACAAAAAAAACACTCTACTCACCTTTCCTCCTGCCCCGCGCTGCTCTGGCTCTGGTCTCAGCAGTCGCAGTCTGCCCGCCCGGTCACACAGCAGGTGCGCGATGATATGACGTCATCGCGCACCCGCAGTGTCAGAGGCAGAGCGGGGAATGATGGGAGAGGGAGCGTCAGCAGACGCTCTCTCCTCCATCATTGCATTCAACTGTACCGGCGTCTATAACGCCGGTATAGTTGAATGCGGGGACGGGAGTGCGCCGACAGCGGGGAGAGTGTGCCGACAGCGGCACACTCGAGCGGCCCACTACTGCCACCGGCCCTTCTGGCATTTGCCAGAACTGCCCGATGGCCAGTCCGGCCCTGCTGCCGACCCTTTAACCCCCAAGTGCACGGCACGCAGCATTCATTGCAGAACGCTGCATGCCTGCACTTGAATGATGACGTCATCTGGGTGGGCGGGGCTAGCACCCAATGCACTCCTGTCCTGGAAGAGGAGCTGCTGCGCTGCCAGAGACTCCAGAGAGATCTCTGTGCAGGCAGCTGTGTGTCTTCCCAGGAATCTGTGCAGGTAGCTCTGTGTCTTCCCAGGAATCTGTGCAGGTCTGCTGGTGATCTCTGTTCCCCCAGCTATGTGCCCCTATGTGATCTCTGTGCCCCCAACTATATGCACCTGTGATCTCTGTGCCTCCCAGGTATGTGCCCCACTGTGATCTGTGGTCCCAGCTATGTGCCCCCCGTGATCTCTGTGGCCCCAGCTATGCGGCCCCGGTTATCTGTGCCCCATAGCTATATGTCCCGTGATCTAGCTGCCCTCCAGTTTTGTACCCCTGTGATCTCTGTGCCCCCAGCTGTTTCCCCATGTGATCTCTATGCCCCCGTGATCTGTGCCCCCAGCTATTTGCCCCCCTGTGATCTCTTTGCCCTCAACTATATGCCCCCTGTGAACTCTGTGCCTCCCAGGTACGTGCCCCCGTGATGTGGCCCCAGCTATATGCCCCCCCCCCTCGTGATCTGTGCCCCATAGCTATATGTCCCCCTGTGATCTCTGTGCCCCCATCTCTCTGGCCCCCCCAGCTATATGCCCCCTTGATTTCTGTGCCCTCCAGCTATATGCCCCGTGATCTAGGTGCCCTCCAGCTTTGTCCCCCCTGTGATCCCTGTGCCCCCCAGCTGTTTCCCCATGTTATCTCTATGCCCCCTGATCTGTGCCCCCAGCTGTGCCACGTGATCTCTGTGCCCCCCCCCAGCTATTTGCACCCCTGTGAACTCTGTGCCCCCAGCTGTTTCCCCATGTTATCTCTATGCCCCCTGTGATCTCTGTGCCCCCTAGCTATATGTCCCCCTGTGATCTCGGTGTCCCCCAGCTATTTGCATCCCTGTGATCTCTGTGGCTCCCAGATTTGTGCCCCCTTGTGATCTATGTGCCCACTATGTACCCCCCTGTGATATTTGTGCTCCCATGTGATCTGTCCCCTCCAGCTATGTGCCCCCAGCTATGAGCCCCCTGTGATCTCTGTGCCTCACCGGCGATGCCTGTCCCCCTCAGTGCGGTATATCGCCCCTCCCCAGTGCGGTGTGCGCCCCAGGGCTGTATGTCCTTCCAAGTGATCTGTATATTCCCCAGTGCTGCATTTACCCCAAAAGTGCTGTATATCCCACCTGTGTTGAATATAGCCCCCAGTGATGTATGTGACCCTACCGGTGATATATATTCCCCCCAGGGACATATATACCCCCAGTGTTGTCTGTGCTTCCTAGTGATGTGTATAGCCCCTCAGTGATGGCTATTCCCCCCAGTCTCCCCGGTGATGAATATATCCCAGCATCTCCTGTGATGTCTATGCCCCCCACAGTCCCTCCTGTAATTTATGACCCTTCAGGGGATCTGTGGAAGCGCATGTAGCGCGAAACAGCTGTCATCCTTAGACACCATGTTCTCCCTGTCCATGTCCATGTCCAAATAAAGACATTTTACAGCATCGGGTTTGGTGAGTGCTGACCACTTTTTTTTCTTTTGTTTTTGAATTATAAATATCTTTTTGGTTGAGCACCCCTTATGCCCATGCATTGAGTAGGAGGTATAGGAGCTGGTGCAGCGTATTGTAGCACGCCGATAGGTGATCGCAAAGGACAGCAGTGCGGGTATATATTGTTTCTTTTTTTGGACATCATTCTCAATGTTTCCTATGTTATGTATGTACAGCAGACCCAGCATCTCCTATGTGATGTATATACAGCTGTCTCAGCGTCCTCTATGTGATATAGATAGAGCAGTCTCAGCGTCTCCTATGTGATGTATAGATAGCAGTCCCAGGGTCTCCTATTTGATGTATAGACAGCAGTCACAGTGTCTCCTATGTGATGTATAGACAGCAGTCAGTGTCTCCTATGTGATGTATACACAGCAGTCCCATCGCCTCCTATGTGGTGTACATACAGCTGTCTCAGCGTCTCCTATGTGATGTATATGATTTACAAAACTTATTAAGACAAAGTTCGCTGCTCTCCTGGGTGACAAACCTGGAAAAGCAGCTATGAGAAGCGACATGATCAGTATCACCTAACATCACAGCTGTACCAAAGAGAAGCAAGCTCCAGCCATCACATTAAGGGTGAGCTACCGTAATGAAATTGTTTGACTAAATATACTGGGATAATTTTCAGGGTGATCATTTTTGTGCGGCCCCCAGTATGATGGTAGAAATTTCCAAATGGCCCCTGGCCAGAAAAAGGTTCCCCACCCCTGCGTTAAAGGGTCGATATTGACTTTTAAGATTGCTACTTCCAGTAGGTGGCACTAGAGTTCTAGTTCTCTTCCTCTCTAAAGAGGCAATTTGCATCCTCTATCTAGATAACATGTCCACATAGAACATGTCTTACCAATGCATGTAACATGACCCTTTCAGGGGATAATGCTGCTACTAGAGAGGTCAATAGTGTAGACGGGTCAGGAACAAGATAATGGGTCCTGGCAGGGTGCATAGGGGTACGATAGGGACTTGTCCCCCTGTACTCTGCTGTGGGTTTATGAGTGTTTGTCTAAGAGTCCAAAAACTCACGCTGGTGTTTCAATTTGTTGCATGTCAGTATCGGCCTAGGGAGTTTGCAAGTACATACTCTGATTGGTTATTCAATATACCCGGGTGATTTTGGGAAGCCAGATAGGGAAGCCAGAGAATATATAGATGATAGGGGTTTCCTTTGCTGTATTGAGCATAACATCCGCTCTTCTCTGATCTTGCTGCTGCTCTCCGTGCGACCTGTGCTCCTAATCATTTAATTCAGCGACCAAAGTAAACATAAAACAACAGCCGATCTTGTAACAAAGGAGGCAAAAATAGTAGTGGTCGGGATTTTCATCCCAAAACAACATCCCTCCATTCCATGCTCGTGATTCAGCCTCATTTGCCTTTACACTGTCACAGTGCTTATTCGAATCTCAATTATTATCTGTGATGTTTTCAATAATTTTCCATCTTAGACATATAAAAACTGGTAAATTCCAGAACTTTTTTTTTCTTTTAGGTTCCATATAAATCTAGGGGAATAAGCCATCTGACGGGAACATGGGAATATATAAGATGCGGCCATATACACAGGTGAACAGCTCCACGGACGAGCCCAGACAGGATCACAGCGGAACCAGGGGAAAAAGGATGTGTGCGAATGAGGCATCAAAATTCACGGGGGGGGGAGGGGGGTTCTCAGACATAAAGCCGCTAGCAAACACCATTAAAGCTTTATTGACACCTGATTAACAGTAGAATAGATAATAACCTTATGGTACAATCTATCTTACATAGAAAACTTTACACAGGATTTTGTAGATCTCTATTCCAAAATGTTTACATCCAGCAGATTCATTAAAATCAGAGAAGAGAGCGTAGAAGGAATAACTTAAGCCAGTGGAAGTATCATACATCCATGGGGAGGGGTATATATATATATTTATATGGGGAGAGGTATGCAGTTATATCCTCAGGTACATTGCTCTCTCCGGTGAGGCCACATTATTATAACACTGGCCGGGATGTAACATGAATGACACAGATAATGCTGCCCTCATCGTCCCCTCCGGTCGTCTTTTGCAGAAGGCTGCTACAGCCGAGCTTTATTGTGCTATGTGGTAGCCTAAGAGAACACAAGGGGACAAAGCTGCACCTAGTCTAGGCGAGATTCAGGGGCCACAGTTAAGGAAGTACCTCCAACATAACATCACATTCACGCCATTCTGCCCTCAATAGATGCCATTAGAGCTACAGCTCTGGGGGGGAAAAAACACATTAAAGGAGCTCTCAATTTTCAGATGGGAAGGGGTGCAAGCCCTTCTCTGCCATACCTGCACACAGTGATTGACGGCTCTACATGTGTAAACTGGAGGGAACCAAAGAAAGCAGGACACAGGCTTTCTCTACTAGTGTGGAGCTGTCAATCACTCTCGGTGGGAGGAGCAGGACTCAGACTTTTAGGGCTCGCTCACACGAGTGTATATCTGATGTTCTATCAGACAGCACTCAGACCAATAATATACTATAAGGTAGTGCAGATCTGTGATTCTTTTTCTTTATGCTGATACTGCAAGTGGCTCAGAAAATCTGATCAAGTGAACCCATTCAAGTCCTTGGGTGCATGTAAAACATCGGACTGCACTTTGATGTCATACGAGTGCAGCCTGATTTCTGCAGACTCAGACAATGGAAAAATTAAGTTATTTGCACTTGTAATATGATTCTATCAGCCGAGAACATCAGATCACAGAAAAAGGACACATGACAAACTCTGAACAGAGCGTCATTACAATAATTGATCCAATCGCATGTGTGAGCCCAAAGAGTCCAAGTCAGAAAATCACAATCTATCCTAGAGTTCAACCCCTACCCCCAGTATCTTCAGGTGCCTTTAGATCTGACAGTCACTTCAAATACTGTTGCTTTTTCTGCAATGTCCAGGATAAAACTCAAAAACTGCACAAAAAAGGAGACTGGAGAACAAACGGGGCACTGCCACATAACATATACAGACATAACAAGACCCCTGTCTTACAGTGTATTGACCTGAGACACATGGGTTGAAGGCTGCACCATGAACACCCAACAGGAAAGCCAGGTGGTGAAGTAATCCAAGGCTGGGGCACAGTTTTGCTCTCTGGTATCAGCCTAAGTAAGCAGCAGGGTCAGAGAATACAGAATGAATATTAGAGATGACTAACAACCCATTGTTAATCGAACATCAACACAGTCCCTCCGTTGATGTACGGTGCTGTGAGGACCATGTGTCTTCAGACTTCAGTGCAGCCTTCGGGAGATACAGGAACACTAACAGGAGAGAGAAAACAACCCATACAAAGAAAAAAAAAAGAACCTTAAAATATTTAAGGGAGCTTCACACCCAAAGTAGCAAAAATAAAAATCTATAACACATTCGTTCCCTCCTTCGAAAAGTACCGGATTCAGAGTCTGGAGAGGAAACTGTTAGTTTGCAAAAAACAGGGACATGACAGCGGCCTCCCTTCTCTGCACAGCCAACGACACAGACGGTAACCAGCAATTAGGAGGATGGACGTTTGTCGATTCTCTGCTGTTCTGAAATCTTGAACACGATACCTATGCGCAAGAAGAACTTCCTCAGGACGGCACGGAGCTCCGGGATCAGGTCAAACTGCATGATCTCACACAAGTGCGGGTAATACTTGGAAGCATGAGCCCTGAACTAGAGAAAGAGTCACAAGTAAGCACACTGTACGTCATCCACACGTAGTATCCATATTCTTTCCTTCCCACCACAGCTCTTTTTTTTTCACTTTAATTTGTTCTCCTCTTCCAGGAGTCATAGCTTTTTTTTTTTTACATTTTCCATTGACAGGCATATAAGGGCTTTTTTTTTTTTTTTATAAGACGCAAGTGGTTTTGATTGATATCAATCATTTTACTATATAGCGTAATCTAAAAAGTAAAAAAAAAATGTGGATTTTGTTTTAGGGTGATCAATGTATGACAAAAAGTAACCTGGCAAAATGAATGACAGAACAATTACAGACATAACAAACTTGTTTAGTTTTTGTGAGTGATAAAAACTGAATTTTATATGAAAGAAAAAGTTCTTTAGTGATTACCCTATGAGATAGGCGTCTACCCTATGGGATAAATAATTGTATATACATTGATAGATTGGACATTTACAATGGAACAATACCAAATATGCAAATTTTGCACTTTTTATTTCTAAATTTTTGTATTGGTAAAAGGAGGGTGATGCAAACTTTTTTTTGTACATTTTTTAAATACTTCTTTTTATTTTAGTACCCCCTCAGGCACTTGAATCTATTATTGACTGATTGCTCGTACTATATACTGCAGTACAATGGTATTGCAATATATAGTGAAAAATACGGTCTCCTCGAAAGTGCGGTCAGTGACTGTGCTTCACAAAAGTACCAAGCTGGCGGCAACAGAGGCTTTCAGCAGACCCTCAGCTGTTGTCACAAACCATTGACCCGCCATTGCATTGGGGGCAGGACTGATGGACACCCAACTGGGATCGCACAGTTTAAAGGCCCCGTGAGAAAGTGGAGTATTATAGGGGGACGGTACAACTGTTTGCTCACTATTTCAGAAATGTATAATACAAAGGATCAGCATACCTTCTCATCACTAACTTTGAGGGTTTTGGTCAAAAGTAACAGCAGTAGATTGGTCCAAGCCTCTCGATGACTTTCAGAATTTACAGTAATAAAATAAGCTAGGGCTTCGCTGCACACACTGTAAAGACAGAGACAGACGTGAGAGAAGGAGAAAAGTCCATCCACTGTGGCCTCTACTTTTGGATTCTCCCCATCTGGTTGAGGATGATGGGACACTTGGGTTATCACAACTCTTACTTTAGGAGTCTCTGCTCTATATCCTCCCAGGAATCTCTGCGCCGCTCATCTGTGTACATGCGGAACAGGATCCGTAAACAGCAGGCGAGGCTACTGGTCTCTTGCTTCAATAGATTAGGCTTGGACTTTCCTTTAAACCCTAAAGAACAGGAGGTGGTTACAGTACCAGCTAAAGGGCAGAGGTCTTGGCTCAGTGGCAGTGAAAATCCACAAAGAAAAACGCTTATGCCCCAATCACCAGACCGGAAAGTGAAAACACTTTTCAGTAATGGAGGATAGGACTGGTCATGTAAAGGTATTGCTGGACTTGTCTTTGAAAGCGCTACATGTGCATACAAATAGTTTGGAGTGTGAAATTCTGCTGACAGATTCCCTTTATGTCCTGTGCTGCCATACCTGCTCTCCACAGCGCTGTCCTCTGCTCATTATTAGAATTAAAGGCTTTGGCAAACGAGTGGGATTCTTGGAGACAATCCAGTAATTTAAAGAGATGAGGCGTGGACATGAATTTGTACATTCCTTGGTCTTCATATTCAGCTTGGAAGTCTTCGCCCACTGTATCCCTCTGTATAAGAAACATGGTGTAACTATAGCGTGACCCATATCCCCTTATTAAAACATTACCACCATATATATGCATCCCGACCCATAACCATCTAGTATAAGGATATATCCATCCAGACCCATCTCTTCTAATATAAGAATTGTATATATCCATCTTGTCTGACATACACTATAGGGTGATGATCATATCAGGCCTGACCCATCCCCCCTCCAGTATAACTATTCTATATCTCCATTTCTAGCCCATATAAAGACATTAAACCCAGAATCCTATAGACTACTGCATATTAAGGTCTGACCTGTGCTGCAGCCAGATGTTCAGCATCCTCTTTTTTGCTGGTACTTGGAAAAAAGACAATATTATCGATGGTCTGGATGAGTTCAAGCTGCACAACGCACTTTATAAGGAGCCCAGCAAATAACTTCTGGTCAGCAAGTCCTGAGCAAAGACAGAAAAGTGACAAATTAGCGGCCTGTCACTATACAGGATGGAGGGCAAATCCCACACAGCACACTACACAGATGGACTGCTTATGGCATCAGAGGGAGAGGGTAGACTATGCTCTGTATGTGACACCAGAGGAAGAGTGTAGATGGTGCCATGTATGCGACATCTGAGCGAGAGGGTAAACTGTGCTCCACATGGGACACCACAGGGAGACAGCAGATTATGTGCCATATGCGATAGCTGAGAGAGACGGTAGATTGTGCTCCATATGTGACACCAGAAAGAGAAGGTAGATTGTGCTCCATATGTGACACCAGAGGGAGAAGGTAGACTGTACTCCATATGTGACACCAGAGGGAGAAGGTAGACTGTACTCCATATGTGACACCAGAGGGAGAAGGTAGACTATGCTCCATATGTGACACTGGTGTGAGAAGGAAGACTGTACTCCATATGTGACACCAGAGGTAGATGGTAGACTATGCTCCATATGTGACACCAGAGGGAGACGGTAGACTATACTCCATATGTGACACCAGAGGGAGAAGGTAGACTGTACTCCATGTGACACCAGAGGGAGAAGGTAGACTGTACTCCATATGTGACACCAGAGGGAGAAGGTAGACTGTACTCCATATGTGACACCAGAGGGAGAAGGTAGACTGTACTCCATATGTGACACCAGAGGGAGAAGGTAGACTATGCTCCATATGTGACACCTGAGGGAGAAGGTAGACTGTACTCCATATGTGACACCTGAGGGAGAAGGTAGACTGTACTCCATATGTGACACCAGAGGGAGAAGGTAGACTGTACTCCATATGTGACACCTGAGGGAGAAGGTAGACTGTACTCCATATGTGACACCAGAGGGAGAAGGTAGACTATGCTCCATATGTGACACCTGAGGGAGAGGGTAGACTGTACTCCATATGTGACACCAGAGGGAGAAGGTAGACTGTGCTCCATATATGACACCAGAAAGAGAAGGTAGACTATACTCCATATGTGACACCAGAGGGAGAAGGTAGACTGTGCACCATATGTGACACCAGAGGGAGAAGGTAGACTATGCTCCATATGTGACACCAGAGGTAGACGGTAGACTATGCTCCATATATGACACCTGAAGGAGAGGTTATAATGTGCTCTATATGTGACACCAGAGGGAAACTGTAGTTTGTGCTCGATATGTGACATCTGAGGGTGAGGGTAAATTGTGCTCCTTATGTGACACCACAGGGAGACGGTAGACTATGATCCATATGTAATATAAGAAAAAAGGGAGGAGTTGGAGTGGCACCACAATAATAATACCTAATAAATAGACAGGCCAGTGTGCCCTATAGCAAAAAGAATATGAACAAAAAGAAAGGCAAAGGATTGGCACCAGGGAACCCAATAATAAAAGGCATATGGGAGAGGCAAGTCATGAAAAACTATCTTTATTGTATATAAAGTGCAAAAAGAGAAGGACAGAACATCTAAAAAGGTGGACAAATCAGGGGAAACAAACCACCAAATCACCTGTATCAAACAATATCACACACAGAAGGATCCAACAACAGGAAACAGTCCAACAGTAATACAAGTTATACATGAATTGCTGAAAGTACATAACATAATATATGGCATTTAAATTTGAGGCAAAAGAGGCTTCTTGGAGGACTCCGATGTCCTCAGTTTTTCATTCCCCTATGTCCCATACACATAAAGAGGATTTCAACACATTGTCTGCACAACCTCTTAATTTGCGTAAAACCTACATTAGGGTCTGGTGGAATGCTGAAGTGAACCTGTCAGCAGGATTGTGCTCAGTAACCTACAGACAGTGTCAGGTCAGCGCCGCTTTACTGAATAAAATGATACCTGGGTTGATGAAATCAGTCTTGCGGGTGTTGTTTAATCTTTATTTGTAGTTTTCAGTTAATGATATGTTTGTGCTTCGGGGCGGCCAGCGGGGGGTCTGCATGTGGGGCTCTGATTAGGTATTTTCATCAGTATGGCTTCTGACAGGCCCACTATTTTACATACTGCATAGAATTATGGTTTTGAAAAAAATATATAATTACATTAATCAGGCAGGTGGTGGAACCTGCGCAGTAGCATCTTTCCTATAGATGCTTCTGCGTTGATGCCACCATCTTAATATAGCCTAATTTTTTTTTTTCGGCACAAAAATGGCGCCTGCACCATTTTGTTTAAAGGGCCACTGTCACCCCCTCCAGCCGTTATAAACTAAAAGAGCCACCTTGTGCAGCAGTAATGCTGCAGTCTAACAAGGTGGCTCTTTTAAGGAGGAGCCACAGTTAATCTTTTTCAGATTATGCATAGTGTCGCCTCCTAGTGGACAGCAGCATAACACCCATGGTCCTGTGTCCCCCAATGAGGCGACAGAGTAAAAGCGTTTTAAAATTTGTCCTAAATACCTGTCTTTAGACCTGGAGGCGGTCCGAAGCCTCCTCTGTGAATCTCCCAACGGCCGTCACTCTTCTCTTCTGGGGATGTGGTCGTCGCCCCCTTCGCGCTGTTTCTTCTTAAATCCGGCGCCTGCGCTGTGCGTGCCTGTGACAGGCGCAGTCTTCATTGTCCGTCATAGGTCAGATGCAGGGTGCCTGACTGCGCCTGTGCGGGCAGTGCGGCCACCCTGTTGCTGAATCCCCACCCCGCACTGTGTTATTCATTATGCACAGTGCGGGGCTGGGGTTCCTGGACATGCGCACTGCGCTGTTCAGATGCTCCCCCGGTCCCCCGCCTTCCAGCGTTGCCGTAATATACAGGTTTCCTTGCCAGCGTTTGGAATGAAGCAGCCGCAAATAACAACGCTGGAAGGCGGGGGAGCTGGGGGAGCGTATGAGCTGGGGGAGCGTCTGAACAGCGCAGTGCGCATGCCCAGGAACCCCAGCCCCGCACTGTGCATAATGAATAACACAGTGCGGGGCGGGGATTCAGCAACAGGGTGGCCGCACTGCCCGCACAGGCGCAGTCAGGCACCCTGCATCTGACCTATGACGGACAATGAAGACTGCGCCTGCCCCAGGCAGGCACGCACAGCGCAGGCGCCGGATTTAAGAAGAAACAGCGCGAAGGGGGCGGCGACCACATCCCCAGAAGAGAAGAGTGACGGCCGTTGGGAGATTCACAGAGGAGGCTTCGGACCGCCTCCAGGTCTAAAGACAGGTATTTAGGGCAAATTTTAAAACGCTTTATTGAGGGAATAGCTGAAGCAAAAACTAAAAGAGCCACCTTGTTAGACTGCAGCATTACTGCTGCACAAGGTGGCTCTTTTAGTTTATAACGGCTGGAGGGGGTGACAGTGGCCCTTTAAGACTTTATGTTTGTTTTTTTTTTACAACAAAATTATGTTTCTAAGTAACATGAAAAATGCTATACTATCCACCTTATGCTACAGCGCAGGCGCCGCCTGCCTGATTAATGTAAATTATTTTTTTAAACCATAATCTATGCAGTGTGAAGAATAAGGGGCAGATCAGTGAGGGATCAGTGACCTGCTATAAGCCATACAGATGAATAACTAATCAGAGAACCCAAATCAGGCCCCGACCACAGGCTGCCCTGAAGCACGAGCATGCCATTAACTGAAAACTACAAATAAATATTAAACAACCACCACAAGACGGATGTCACCGACCAAGGTATCATTTTAATCAGTATAATGGTGCCAACCTGACACTGTAGGTTACTTGTGCACAATCCTGCTGACAGGTTCCCTTTAATAGCTTGGAGGAGTATGATAAACTATCTATTATACCTACAGGGTTACGGGTGCAAATTTTTTCAGCATGGGAGGAGGATACAGAATTTAGCACAGTCTGGGAGAGGGGCTTATACAATGTTCACGGATTATTATTACCAAGATAGTTGAACATGACAGGTCCCTTTTAGCTCAGATCAAGGAACAGATCAAAATCTGTGACCATAAACTTAACACCTTTGATTTAACTACATTAGTACAACCGTTCCAAACTAAACTTAAGGATATTACTGAACATTATGAGCAAGATATTATAGCTGGGAAAAAGAAAAAGTTTCATAGAGACGGAACAGACTTTGAAAAGTAATTAAATGGACCCATTCGGGTAACAGGAGGACTGGATTCCTTAAGACTAAGGCTAATACAGATCCTGAGGAGGGAGTGCCACGTCCAGTGATTTTTTATCGATTATATATATATATATATATATATATATATATATATATATATATACACACATGAGCAAGCAAGAAAGCATATCAAACGCAGAGGTCGCAAATGGAGGAAACAGAAGAACCCTAAGAAACAGAACATATTCCCCTTTGTACAATCGATACAGTGGCAGGATCAAGCAAACATGCTGAATAACACTTGTGCCACTCAGATGACTTACAGATTATCAACCTTTTCCGGATCATGTACTTTCATCACAAAAAAGAGGTCAGTTTTTGAAAAAGAGTTTACTTTATCCACTATGTGGATATTGGATAAATTCACATTCAAAATATTTATACCATTTCTGCAGGATATGTTGTGCATCCATTCATACCCCTGATGAAGCCATTGCGTGTGGCGTAACGCGTAAGGCTTGACATTCTCTCACTCTGCGATTCTACTTGATCACTCTGCCGAGCTTTCCCTTCTAGGTGAATAGTCAGTTCCTTGATCTGACCTTTACTATTATGGGCATTTATTTCTTGGGATAGCTTGTTCTCATCTGATTACTCTGGATTGGACTTGCCACTTGGCATATTATTCTTGATTGATATGTTATAAATAGTGTTGAGCATTCCGATAATGCAAGTATCGGGTATCGGCCGATACTTGCTGTATCGGAATTCCGATACCGAGATCCGATATTTTTGTGATATCGGGTATCGGTATCGAAACAACATTAATGTAAAAATGTGTAAAAGAGAGAATTAAAATAAAAAATATTGCTATACTCACCTCTCCGACGCAGCCTGCACCTTACCGAGGGAAGCGGCAGCGTTCTTTGTTTAAAATTCGCGCTTTTCTTTCCTTTACGTGAGTCCCGGCTTGTGATTGGTTGCGTGCCGCCCATGTGACCGGCACGCAACCAATCACAGCAAGCCGTGACGTAATTTCAGGTCCTTCAGGATTTTAAAATTACGTTCCGGCGTTGTGATTGGTTGCGTCGCAGTCACATGGGAGACGCAACCAATCACAGCAAGCCGTGACGTAATTTCAGGTCCTTAAGGATTTTAAAATTACGTCCCGGCTTTGTGATTGGTTGCGTCGCAGTCACATGGGAGACGCAACCAATCACAAGCCGTGACGTCACGGGAGGCTGGACACGCGCGCATTTTAAAATGGGCGCGTGTCCAGCCTCCCGTGACGTCCCGTCTTGTGATTGGTTGCGCCGCGATCAACCAATCACAAGCCGGGAGGCTGGACACGCGCCCATTTTAAAATTTTAAAATGCGCGCGTGTCCAGCCTCCCGGCTTGTGATTGGTTGACCGCGGCGCAACCAATCACAAGCCGGGACGTCACGGGAGGCTGGACACGCGCCCATTTTAAAAAGCGCGCGTGTCCAGCCTCCCGTGACGTCACGGCTTGTGATTGGTTAATGGCGGCCATGTTGCCGGGACGCGGACCAATCACAGCAAGCCGTGACGTAATTTCGTCACGGCTTGCTGTGATTGGTCCGCGTCCCGGCAACATGGCGCCGTGACCAATCATAAGCCGGGACGTCACTGGAGGCTGGACACGCGCGCTTTTTAAAATGGGCGCGTGTCCAGCCTCCCGTGACGTCCCGGCTTGTGATTGGTTAATGGCGGCCATGTTGCCGGGACGCGGACCAATCACAGCAAGCCGTGACGTAATTTCGTCACGGCTTGCTGTGATTGGTCCGCGTCCCGGCAACATCGCCGCCCTGACCAATCACAAGCCGGGACTTCACGTAACCAAGTAAAAGCGCGAATTTTAAACAAACAACGCTGCCGGTTCCCTCGCTGAGGTCCAGGCTGCGTCGGAGGGTGAGTATAGCGATATTTTTTATTTTAATTCTTTCTTTTACACATTTATATGGATCCCAGGGCCTGAAGGAGAGTTTCCTCTCCTTCAGACCCTGGGAACCATCAGGAATACCGTCCGATACTTGAGTCCCATTGACTTGTATTGGTATCGGGTATCGGTATCGGATTGGATCCGATACTTTGCCGGTATCGGCCGATACTTTCCGATACCGATACTTTCAAGTATCGGACGGTATCGCTCAACACTAGTTATAAACATTGGGCAGAGTCATACTTGTATGCATATCTGTATTGTATTATGTATTAACAGCAATTCATTTAGATCTTGTATTACTGTTTGACTGTTTCAAGTTATTGGTTGCTTCTATGTGGGAGATTGCTTGATATAGGTGGCTTGTTTCCCCTGGTTTGTCCACCTTTTTAAATGTATTTATGTCCTCATTTTGCACTTTATATACAATAAAGATAGTTTTTCATCACTTGCCTCTCACATAATGCCTTTTATTGTGATTATTATTGGGTTCTCTGGTGCCAATCCTATGCTCCATCCCATATGTGACACTTAAGGGAGAGGGTAGAATGTGCTCCATATGTGACACCGGAGAGAGGGCGAGCTATGTATTGTAGAATACACAACAAAGGGAAGACGTGAAAAGTATATTATACCAGAGCGAGAAGATAGACTCACTTTCATTGGGCTTCCCCCTCCAGTTCTCTTCGGTGGTATTGGACAGCTGGCTGTGAGCCCTCTCCGAGGGATTCCTGTCCTGACTGCTTATTGACTGACGATCTATATCCAGATCCTGTGGAGGAGACAAAATAATAATAGGCACACAAAAAAAAGGAGATTTTTGTGTACTCACCGTAAAATCTCTTTCTCTTAGCCTCTAATTGGGGGACACAGGACCATGGGTGTTATGCTGCTGTCCACTAGGAGGCGACACTATGCATAATCTGAAAAAGATTAACTGTGGCTCCTCCTGTGCAGTATACACCCCTGGACGGCATCAGCCTTCTCCAGTTTTGTGCCAAAGCAGTAGGAGGAACGTAACATGAATAACATAATTATGCCTGTAAGAAGGCAACTATGTACGAGCTCAAGAAACAATATGAGAACTCAACAGTTACAACAGCCCGGAAAGGGCAACAGGGTGGGAGCTGTGTCCCCCAATTAGAGGCTAAGAGAAAGAGATTTTACGGTGAGTACACAAAAATCTCCTTTACTCTGTCGCCTCATTGGGGGACACAGGACCATGGGACGTCCTAAAGCAGTCCCTGGGTGGGAAGCAATGGACGAATATTGTGCAGACAGGCCCGTACACTTAGGGCACCGCCGCCTGCAGGACACATCTACCCAGGCTCGCTGAGGACTGGGTATGAACCCTGTAGTGTTTAGTAAATGTGTGTAAGCTAGTCCAAGTGGCCGCCTTACACACTTATTGTGCCGAAGCCTGGTGCCGAATGGCCCAGGAGGCCTCTACCGCCCGTGTAGAGTGTGCCGTAATACCGGCTGGAAGAGGAGGATTCTTAAGGCGGTACGCCTCTTGTATGGTGGATTTGATCCACCTGGCAAGAGTAGCTCTTGGAAGCTGGCCTACCCTTGTGGCCGCCTTCCAGAAGGAGGAAAGGAGAATCAGACCTCCGGAAGGACGCAGTCCTAGACACGTATATACGCAAAGGCCTGACAAGGTCAAGCGTATGCAGAGCCTTCTCCACTCTATGAACCGGAACCGGACAAAGGGATGGTAGTGAAATTTCCTCATGGAGGTGGAAGTCTGACACAACCTTCGGAAGGAAGGATGGGACCGTACGAAGAACTACCTTGGCCTGGTGACAAGCCAGGAAAGGCTGTCTGCATGAGAGTGCTGTCGGTTCAGACACCTTGCGTAGCGAGGTGAGTGCCACCAGGAAAAAAACCACCTTCTGGGAAAGAAGGCGGAGCGGGACCTCCTTAAGGGGTTCGAAGGGTGGTTCCTGCAATGCTGTCAGGACCAGGATGAGGTCCCACTTTTCTAGTGGTCGTCTGTAGGGGGGAACCAATCGGGGAACCCCCTGAAGGAAAAGGCCTTACTTGCGGCTTGGTAGCAATGCGCTTTTGGAAAAAGCACTGAGAGGGCTGACACCTGGCTTTAGGCGAGCCCAATGACAGACTGGCTTCCAGACCCGCTTGGAGAAAACCAAGAGCTTTGGGTAGGGAATAAGGGAGTGGAACCTAGCCACGAGATTCGCACCAGGTAAAGAAAACTTTCCAGGTACGGTAATACATCTTGGCAGAGGCTGATTTCCGTGCTCTGATCATGGTTGCAACGACCTCTGTCGAGAACCCTGCCTGGGTTAGAACCCAGGTCTCAAGGGCCACGCCATCAAGTTGAGAGCCCTTGAGTTCTGGTGGTAGAACGGCTCTTGTGATAGAAGATCGTGGCGGTCGGGGAGACGCCAGGGGGCGTCTGCTGTGAGTTGTACGATGTCGGCGTACCATATGCGTCTGGGCCAGTCCGGTGCAATGAGGATAGTTGAAACTCCCTCTTGTTTGATCTTCCTCACCCTCTGGATATCAGGGGGAGAGGTGGAAAAAATATACAGAAGCTGGAACTGAGTCCAGTCCTGAACCAGAGCGACTGCTCCGAGCGACCGCGGATCGTGAGTTCAGGCAATGAAGTTGGAGACCTTGGCATTGAAATGGGATGCCATTAGGTCCACATCCGGGGTCCCCCAGCGGAGACAGATCTGATGAAAAATTTCGGGATGGAGAGACCACTCTCCCGAGTCTATTCCTTGTCGGCTGAGGAAGTCTGCTTCCCAGTTGTCCACACCCGAACGTGGACCGCCGAAGGACCGACCCTGTGTCCTCCGCCCAGCGGAGGACATATGACACTTCCCGCGTCGCTTGGGTACTGCGGGTCCCCCCTTGATGAATCACATATGCCACAGTCGTGGTATTGTCCGACTGTATCCTGATGTAAGAGGCTGCCAGTAAGTGATGGAAAGCCCTCAATGCCAGAAGGATGGCACGAATTTTCAGGATGTTGATGGGCATGGACGCTTCCGCTGAGGACCACTTGCCCAACAGGAGCCCACAGCTGAGCCGGGGTCCCTGGATGCAGGCGCAGTGTGCTGGCCTATTGCTTGGAGGTGTAGGATGCTGCCTGTACAGGCCCTACCTGAGGTGTCTCAACCTATACCCCCAGAGAGGGAAAGGGAAGGTGCTATTGTCACCTTCAGGGGCCTTTATCCTCGCCTCGACCTCAACCCAGAAACCAAAAGGAATTGGGGAAGGGAGTCTCGACTTCGAACCAGCACCCGAGGGACTGGGGAAGGAGCAGCATGGGGAATAGCCATCTCAACTTCAACTGGGCACCCCATAATAGGGGGCCGAGGAAGGAGCCATGCCGGGAGTCTCACAAGAGACCCTCTTTTCTTCATCTGCTAGTCGGAGGGCCAGTGCCTTGTCCTTGGGAAGGAGCACTAGACCCCTGGAAGTGTTGAATAACATTCCCAGGAAGGTCAGGGACTGACTCGGAGTTGGTGATGACTTTGTAGGTTGATTAACCAGCCCATACGACTGAGAGTATCGGTTGTGATTGAGACGCTGAGCTCGCAAACCTTGAAGGTGGGAGCCTTGATGAGTAGATCGTCCAGGTATGGAACGACTACTATGCCTCTGGAATGCAGGACGTCCATGGTTGCTGCCATGACCTTGGTGACACTCTGGGAGCCGTGGCGAGTCCAAAGGGGAGAGCCACGAATTGGTAGTGGTCCTGGCCTATTGCGAACCTGAGAAACCTCTGATGGGCAGGTGCAATGGGTATATGCAGGTATGCGTCTTGTATGTCTAAGGAGGCGAGATATTCTCCCTTCTCCATGGACGCAGTGATGGACCGAAGGGACTCCATGCGGAAGTGACGGACCCGTACATATTTGTTGAGCTGTTTTAGGTCTAGTATGGGCCGTACGCTGCCTCCTTTCTTGGGAACTACGAACAGAGTGGAGTAGAACCCTCGGAAGCGGTCGGTCGTGGGTACCGGTACTATGACTCCTGATTAATAAAGCGAGGAGACCGCTTGGTGGTAGGCTCGAGCCTTGGCTGGCAGTTTTGGGGGGACAGAGAGGAAGAACCTGTCCGGTGGGTTGGAGGTGAAGTCTATTTTGTATCCGGAAGACACTAGTTCCATGACCCACCTGTCTTCTGTAATAGGCAGCCATACTTGATGAAAGAGCAAAAGTCGGTCGCCTACCGGTGTGGTGTCTTCCGGAGTCCGTAAGTCATGAGGAAGAGAAAGTCTGAGATTTTCCTCCTCTGGGCTTAGACTGGCCTGCTTTTGACTGCCAGGTCTTGTCCGACCTTTGCGTCGATCGTGAGTTGTCCCTGCGTGGGGAACGGTTACGATTTTGTACTGGACGTGAGAGACGGACCAGCCGGAGGAATTCCGAAAGGATCGGAATCGAGTTTGGTTACGCTTCTGGTAAGTGCGTTTAGGTTTCAGTTGGGGAAGAGAAGTACTCTTACCCCCTGTGGCGTTGGATATCATAGTATCCAACTGTTCACCGAAAAGTCTCCCACTGAGGTAGGGGAGGTGCGTGAGGGACTTCTTTGAGGCTGCGTCCGCTTTCCATTCCCGCAGCCAGAGGATACGCCTGATGGGGTTTGATGCTATCCCCGCGACTCCCCTTGCTGAAACCAGAGCTGCATGGAGCATGTAATCTGCTACAACTGCAATTGAACCGCTTGGTCCGACAGTTGAGGAGCGGATGCTTGGAAGGCTTGTAGATTCTTTGCCCAGGCCAGGATGGCCTTGGCAGCCCAAGCTGAAGCGAACGCAGGAGCCATGGATGCCCTTGCTGCCTTGAAAATTGAACGAGCCATGCGTTCTACCTGCCAGTCTGCTGCGTCCCTGAGGGTTGAGCTATCTGGCGGTGTAAGGAGGGTCTGTGCTGCCAGCCTAGAGACTGGGGGATCCACTTCAGGTGGATCTGTCCATTCCTTGGTGTCCTTCTGTGGGAAGGGGCACCTCGCCTCCAGATATTTGCGATTAGCAAATTTTTTCTCAGGCTGTGAGAGCCGTTTTTTTTTTTTTTTTTTTTTTTTTTTTTTTAAGGATCGCCTTAAACTCTGGTGGTTAGAGAAAACCTTAGGCGGCTTCATAGGTCCTTCAAAGGAAGTCTGATGTTCCGGGGCCTCTGATGGCGGATCAGAAATGACCAGCACCCGATGGATGGACGATATTATGTCCTCAACTAGCGCTGTATTGCTAGGAGGGATCAGGGACCCCTCCGTTTCTCTGTCTGAGTCAGAGACGCAGATGCCTTCCGAATCCTGTGTATCACTGAGGCGTCCCCTGCTAGGTGAGCAGGGGAGGAGACCTTCTCTGGTTGGGGATTGCGGAGATCTGCATTGTCTGTCCCTGGAATGGGACGGTCTAGATGACCTGGAGCAACGGTGTCTCTCCCTAGAGGGGGATGACCGTGTGCTATGGGATGACGCAGATGGACTTGATGTATGGATCCGCTTGCGTCGTGACCTAGACGTGGATGTGCCAGGGGCATCTTGTTCCTGAGTCAAGCTCTCCCTTTGCTGGGTAACGTTCATAGCCGGGGCATGACCCTGCAGAGCCTGAAGCAATGTGGAAGTTAGGTTATCTATAGACTGCGTCATAGATTGCGATATCTGAGTAGCCCATTCCGGTGTGGCATTAGACACCGAGGCATTGGCAGGGGCTTCTTGTATACAGTTCTGACAATGCGGGTACGTGCTGCTACTGGGGAGAGCGGTCCCGCAGGCTGTGCAGAATGCATAATAGCAGTCCTGCCTGGTTCTCTTAGACCTTGAGCCCGGCATAGTGCACAGAGTGCAGAAGTGCTGCCAGCAGATGGACCTTACAGGGGTAGAGAACCTACAGGGGAGCCTTATAGGTAATATGGATTCACAGCTGAGTAAAGATAACCCAGCTGTGATCTTACCCCACCAGTGTACCCCTAGGTCCAGCGCCGAAAATCCACAGTCCTGTGTCCCCCGGAGACTGGCTGCCTGGTCCTGGTCCTGCAGACCGGGAGATGCAGGGTTAATCTGCAGCCGAAAATGGCTGCAGAGACAGAGGAGAGAGGAGGAGAAGGGGGCGGAGAGCTGGGAGAAGGGGGCGGAGAGCTGGAAAAAGGCGGCAAGGCTATAAAAAACCCGCCCTTTCTGTCTCGATCCGCCCCTTGTATGACACTGTAGAGTGTCATATTTGTCATCCGGGGGGCGGGCCGGGGGGCGGAGAGGAGGCTGCTGCTTCAGCTAGGCCGAAGCCGGGGCCTAAATTAGATGCCTGAGGCCCAGAAGGGCTCCAGGCCGGCGCGAAAGTCCGGGAGGGGGTCGGATCTGAACCGGACCCCTCCGGATTTGAAGGCAGGATGGCGGTGGGGCTATAAGCGGAAGGGGGAGCCCGGCTGGGGTCCCCCTGAGGCAGTATAGAGCTGGTGCTGCCGCAGAGACAGGGACGCAGGGAGCCCTGTGTCTGTATGTGCCATGCCTGCCTGCACTCCCCCCGGCCCCAACAGGAGCCCGCAGCTGGGCTGGGTTCCCTGGATGCAGGCGCAGTATGCTGGCCCATTGCTGGGAGCTGTAGGATGCTGCCTGTACAGGCCCTACCTGAGGTGTCTCAGCCTAATACCCCCAGAGGGGGATAGGGAGGGTGCTTTTGTCACACCTTCAGGGGCCTTTATCCTCGCCTCGACCTCAACCCAGAAACCAAAAGGAATTGGGGAAGGAGGGGGGTCTCGACTTCGAACCAACACCCGAGAGGTTGGGGAAGGAGCAGCATGGGGAATAGCCATCTCAACTTCAACTGGGCACCCCATAATAGGGGGCCGAGGAAGGAGCCATGCCGGGAGTCTCACAGGAGACCCTCTTTTCTTCATCTGTAATCCCATCGGAAAACGGGAAACGGAGTAAAAATCTTTAGGTGTGCCTCCTTTGCGACACTAAGCAAAAACTGGAGAAGGCTGATGCCGTCCAGGGGTGTATACTGCACAGGAGGAGCCACAGTTAATCTTTTTCAGATTATGCATAGTGTCGCCTCCTAGTGGACAGCAGCATAACACCCATGGTCCTGTGTCCCCCAAGGAGGCGACAGAGTAATAAAAAATAACCAAGAAAACCATAAAGTCAGTCCCTTAACAATACAACCGGAGAGAAAACACACAATGTCTTAAACTCACATAGCGCCTATCCGAGGTATCATCTTCCATCCCAGATGGTCGCCATGTTAATAATCTAGAGAAAAAGAAGCAGCTCTGATAAATGGACTTCACATCCCTCCAGCACCATGTGAAGATGATGGTCTGACACTTACACACTTGGGATAGTGGTCCTGAAGATATCCAACATGCAGGAACACGTCTGATCCCAGACCTTAGGACTAAACTTCTCTCCGTTCAGTATGACCAGGTTCTCTAGGCAATTGGTGCCCGATCTCGCCAGCTGCTCATTATCTGCACAGCATAGAGAAGGATAAGCAATGGATAGAACCATGAGGAGTTCCTGCTGCTGGTTCCAGTAGACAATTGCCTCCATGTGACATACGGACCAGTAAACAGCAAAAAACATCTCCCACCTTAGGCCATGTGCACACGTTCAGTATTTTTCGCGTTTTATCGCTATAAAAACGTGATAAAAACGCGAAAAAAACGCTAACATATGCCTCCTATTATTTACAGTGTATTCCGCATTTCTTGTGCAAATGTTGCATTTTTTTCCGCGAAAAAATCGCATCGCGGAAAAAAAAGCAACATGTTCATTAAAAATGCGGAATTGCAGGGATTCCGCACAACTAGGAGTGCATTGATCTGTATACTTTCCGCACGGGGCTGTGCACACCATGCGGGAAGTAAGCAGATTATGTGCGGTTGGTACCCAGGGTGGAGGAGAGGAGATTCTCCTCCACGGACTGGGCACCATATAATTGGTCAAAAAAAAAGAATTAAAATAAAAACTAGTGATATACTCACCTTCGATGTCTTCCCGCCTCTCCGCTGCATGCTGCCGCTTCGGTTCCTATAGCTGGTGTGCGGTGAAGGACCTGCGATGACGTCGCGGTCCTGTGATTGGTCGCGAGACCGGTCATGTGACCGCTCACGTGACCGCGACGTCATGGAAGGTCCTGCGCACACACACCAGCTATAGGAACGGACGCCGCTGAGGAGATCAGCTGTCTGCAGGTGAGTATAAGCATTTTTTTATTTTTTTTATTATTTTTAAACATTCTATCTTTTACTATAGATGCTGCATAAGCAGCATCTATAGTAACAAGTTGGTCACACTTGTCAAACAGTATGTTTGACAAGTGTGACCAACTTGTCAGTCAGTTTTCCAAGCGATGCTACAGATCGCTTGGAAAACTTTAGCATTCTGCAAGCTAATTACGCTTGCAGAATGCTAAAAAAACGCGAAAAAAACGGGAAAAAAAACGCAAAAAAAAATGCGGATTTCTTGCAGAAAATTTCCGGTTTTCTCCAGGAAATTTCTGCAAGAAATCCAGACGTGTGCACATACCCTAACTCTGAACCAGCCTATTCCACACATCATACATTCAGCATGAACACACTTACACAGTGATGCATTGGCCTGCCATCTCCCCATCAGTTTTCCATATAACAGACACCTACAGAGTTACATGGCCACATCTCCACCTGTGATTATCAATCCCCCTCCTATGTATGTAGGCAGCAGGAGTGAGCACTATTGATAAATGTGCACAGAACCTACATGAGAATAAAACATGAGAAGGACAAGCAGGGAGGTTCGCACCTTGTTTCACACACCAGTGTAGCTGGGTAAGGATATCCGAGAGCAGAACGCTGTTCAGGGCCTCATAGAATTGGGTGAAGACATCACAAATTGCATAGAGAGCGTGGTTACAGGTTGTAGTCATCCACTCCGATTTCTACAATAAGGAAAAAAAAAAAAAGGATTTTTGTTCCACCTGTACAAATCACTGTCATTGAATAGAGTGGGGGTCACAGGACTGTGGGTAAACGCCCTGCCACTATAAGGATCAACAGGAAGAGAAAAAAGCATTGGCTTCCTCTGTTGGGCTACACCCTCTGCTCGGACACCAGGAAGCACATTTTAGTGTTAAAAGCAGTAGGAGAGCAACTTTAAAACAAACAAACAAAAAAAAACTGTAAAATTGCACACAAAGAAAAAAACAACAAAAAAAAAAAACCAGAACATAACACAACCTGAACCTGAAGAAACACACATAAGCCACAGGAAGCCAAAGTGTATGTATTCCACCAGAAAGGGATTTTATCATAAGGGCAATAATCCATGTTCTTCCGTTCCAAGCTGGCATCGGCAGGCACCATAGAGTGGATTTTGTGGAATTTGGCAAAGATGTGAACGAAAGCCCTCAGGTCCCACCTACCGAGAAAGTGATTGGGGTAACACCTTCATGCAGTGGAGAGTTTTGTGGCCTTGAGGTGGGCCTGCCAGGAAATAATTTAGGTTTGTATAAGGGCTTCATAGGAAGAGAAGTCAAAAAGGGAGAGAAGCTTCTGGAAGCGTCTAGATGGCTTCGGGTATTTACATTTCTGGAGAAGCAGAGCACTCATGCCCCTAATAGCATCCCTGATTACTTTATCTTGTCGCTTTCCAAAGAACTTGTCTCGTATGAAAGGGAATGCAGTTAGGGCCTGTGTGGACGCAAGGTCAGAGAACTAGGATCTGAAACAAGTGACGCAACAAACAGCTACCAAATTGGCTGCACTGAGGGCTGCAGGATGTGCTGACCAAGGGAATCCTCTCAAAGGAATTTTGATAGGTGAAGCAAAAGGGAAGCAATGCCCTCCTAAGGACCACCTGAAAATAAACCCTGGTGATCATTGCTTAGGCCATCCTGAATAGGATTTGATGAACCACAATACTGCAAAGGTAGGATGTAAGGTGGCTCCTGCTTCTGAGAAAAAGTCAACCTTCTTATCCAGCGGGTCACTAAGGAACACCAGATCAGCAGCAAAGTAGCTTCATCAGAGTAACAAGCTAACAGGGGAACCACAGAAAAGGAAAAGGACCATGTAGCAACCTATATTCTTCAGCAAATAGGGCCTCAAACCTCCTTGAGGAAGACATGCACCTATCTGGGCATTTCCATTCTTTGGCAAGAAGATAGTCAGAGTTTCCATGGTTGTGTAAAGTGACCAGTTGCTGGCGGTGAAGACTGAAACAGTTTCTTGGGAAAGAGAAACAAGTGTGTCTTTGACGTGAAGGGTGTCTCTCACTGCCAGAATAAGATCCTGCATGGCCTAAGCCAAATTAGAATCCTGGTGAGATTAAACGTCTCAGAGGTGTCCCATGGGAATTTGGACTGTGTAGGGGAGAAGAGGAATCATCTACTGTAGCTTTGTCCTGGGAGGGATCTGGGAGGCAGAGGAGAAGAGGGGGAAAAGCTCCTCAAGCTCTATGCCATGTTGGATGAGTGGGATTTCACTGTATTACTGTATGAACTTAAGTTGCACTAAGGCTACGTTCACATTAGCGGCGGGCGCCGCAGCGGCGCCGCATGCGTCATGCGCCCCTATATTTAACATGGGGGCGCATGGACATGCGTCGCACTTGCGTTTTGCGCAACTTTCGGCCAAAAAGGACGCATGCGGCGCAAAACGCAGCGTTTTAGCGTGCGTTTTGCCGCGTTTTTGTTTGCGTTGTGCGCTGCGGCGCCGACGCTGCGGCGCACAACGCAAATATGAACGTAGCCTTAGGCTACGTTCACATTTGCGGTCAGCGCCGCCGCATGCGTCATGCGCCCCTATATTTAACATGGGGGCGCATGGACATGCGTTGTGCTGCGTTTTGCGCCGCATGGCCGCAAGCGTTGGACGCAAGAAACGCATCAAGTTGCATTTTTTTTGCGTCCAACTTTCGGCCAAAAAGGACGCATGCGGCGCAAAACGCAGCGTTTTAGCGTGCGTTTTGCCGCGTTTTTGTTTGCGTTGTGCGCTGCGGCGCCGACGCTGCGGCGCACAACGCAAATGTGAACGTAGCCTAACCGATATTTTGCTTATGGCGATTGAGACACATCAAACACTTCGGCACATCACTTTATGTAATAAGAATTATGGGGGACCAGGTAGATCTCCATAGTTTCTCACTAACCTCTGTTTGCTGCTCCGGGAGTTTCATATTGTCAAATATTCGGAACACAATGCGGAACAAATCGTGCCACCAGTGATTCTCAAAGGTGTGCCCATAACTTTTCATAATCTCAAACATGACAGTGAGGCCCCTGCAAAGAAATTAAGAAAAGTGAAGGACGCCAACAAACAAAGAAAATCAAATTGTTCTTTATTTTCACATTTTGGGGATTTTTCTTTGGATTCCGAGGTAAACTGCAACACTTGAACTCAATGGAGAATAACCTCAGTAAATCTACAACCTATACACTGAAAGAGACAACTCTGCATGGCTGGTCAAACCGCAATATTTTTTTGAACAGTGTGAATGAGATGTTTCAATCGCATCCACTTTGTCCTCAAATCCGGATGCTGGTAAATTTACAGCATTTTCACGAACTGTGAACTTAGTACGGTTAAGCCACATAATAAGGGACTTTCTAAACTTGCAGCACTTTGTTTTCAGTTTATTAACTCTCAGCTTCTTCTTCTTCTACTATTAATAACATGGGGTAAGGGGAGCAAGATATTACAAATCACTAAAAACATTAATTTTTTTTCAGAAACTAGTTTATTAATTGAGAACAACACATAGTTACAACATTACTAAACACAACCAAAGAGGTAGTCATCATTATAGTGGTACCGACCATAGTGATACTGTCAAAAGGTTTCAAAAGTATCAAGATAAAATGTTAACGTCAAATCACGTATGAGAATACCCCTTTTTTAAGAAAAGTATGACATATTAACAAATTGTTCATTAACTTCTTGCAATCAAGTTGGACTTTGTCAAGCCTGACAAAGGAAAGAAAAGAACTTTTAATAGAACATAGAAAAGTCAAAAAGAGATAGGAAGACTAAAAACATTAATTAGACAGCTTCTGCTTAGGGGAAAAGCTGTCAAACATTACCTTGTCCGCACATCCAGTTTACACCTGTTGATGATGCAGGAAAGCTCAAAAAGGATGGGAAACCAGCCACGAACCCAGACTCTGTCCCCGGGGGCCACATTCATGTCATCGCTGGTGTACTCTCTAAGTGCCTGCAACAGATTAACTCTCAGTCATCATTAACTGAACCAGATCATGGGTCAGATAGTTAATGACTGGGGCAGAAGGTGAAGATGGAGGCTAATGTTCGAAAGTTTGGACCATGCAAAAAGTTCAAGGTGAAAATAGAGGTGAGATCTACACCGTGCTTTGGAAAGAACTAACCAACCATCACACACCTGAGGCTTCTCCGAGACGTACTTCGCACAGAAACGGATGAGTCTAATGGCTTCCATGCTGGTGTCTGGGAAAGCAGCATTGCAAGCAAACTCTGACAAACACTTCACAGCATCCTGAAAAGAGTCAATGGCTGACGGAAAATGGTGCTGGAAAACATTGGCTGGGAAGACAGATAGACGTGTTAGAAAATGTCTGAATAGCTGTGCAGATACCAGACCAGCGCTACACTTACTGACAATGTGGTTCACAGTTTGGAACGTCAGCTCCACTAGATTTCCGTTTGTTTCAGACGCAGCCTGATAAAATACTGCAAATATGTTTTTCCACCCTGAACGTATGTTCCCGGCTTGCATGTTCACCATCTGTGCCAGGCAGCGGATTACCATGTCCCGAATAGTGGGAGACCTAAAAAAAATAGCGTAAACATTAGGCTTACAACACAGAGTACAGGTGCCAGACTCAACGACATCTGAAGACATTACCTGTTCTTTTTCATTATGTGCTCAAAAGGACGCAAGAAATCCTTCTGGAAGCGGAAATTGGCCAACTCGTCTTTTTCCAGAAACTTCATAGATAACTGTCTGAGGGAATCCACGGCAAATATGGCAACATCTTCATTAGGGTTGCAGCCAACCTGTCAGAAGGACACAATGATAATCTAATACATTAACAAATCCATTCACTGGGAACACGCAGTGCCTAACAAATTTGTGTCACTGATAAAATATGGCCATGTGTCACCGTCATGGGTCCGCATCACTAAAGGCTGTAGGTTTCCAAGCCTACATTACTATAGCAGGCCACAAGCAAATGCACACAGGGACTTGGGAGCATCGATCACATAATATCTGGTCAGGTCATAGGAGTGTGTGGTTTTCATGACATCATACAAATGACTGACACTGGAGAAAGACCAAATCACTACCAATAGGCTTTTCTATCTACTGGCTAACACGGTATCAAGATATATATATATGTCTTTTCTGTACCAAAAGACTTGTTTGTAACTCCCAATAATAGAGGAATCGACACTCATTTATCATCAATTTCAGCTACGAGGATAAACAGCACGTGTCCTGTAGGGATGGAGGGGCATGTTTAGTGCTCCAATTGCTCAGTCTCTTTGGTTATAAGACGCCTCTAGGAGATAGACACAAACCATAAGTCTACCTTACTACATTTCAGTATGAAAAAGAAAAAACAAACATGTTTTTCTCAGAGTGGCTCAGGGAACAAATAAGAATCACCTTGTTGAAATGGTCGCCAATCACTTGCCATATCCTGGACCACTGCAGACGGATGCGGTTCATGTTGTAGTAGGAGATCTCCACAATCTTCTGTAAGCTGAACATGCGAGGCTGGTGGACAGAGGCCAGTTCATCCATAGACACGGCGCACAACCAGCGGACAAAGTCAACTGGAAGACACAAAAGAAGACAATAATACTGCGAATGCATTCCAACATTTACCCTGACCAGAGACCCCTATTCCTGTGGGGGGGCTCACACCTACCTATTGCATATCCATCCAGTCGCGTGGAGCCAGTGAAGATTCTGCAGATACAAATAGGTTTTGTTATTCCTGCAGCAAACTCAGAACATATCGTATAATAACCAGATAAGCAAAATACAGGACAGGAAATTAATAGAATAACGTATAACATATGGTTGGAAAAAGGGGTATACGGAAAAGAAAAGCAATAAAAAAAAAATTAAAATATATGAGGACCCTGACTGAATGTTCCAGGTCGATTGTCTGGTGTATTGTTCAGAGATAGGTTTTAGCATGTATTGGTAGATTAAAACATGAAAAACAGGATTTTTGGTTGCTTACCTTAAAATCTGTTTCTCGGAGCCTTCATTGGGGGACACAGGAACCCTGGGTGTATGCTGCTGCCACTAGGAGGCTGACACTATGCAAATAAAAAAGCTAGCTCCTCCTGTGCAGTATACACCCTACCGACAGGAAGTAGGATATTCAGTTAGTGAGAAAGCAGTAGGAGAAGCAACATGTAAAAGATAGAAAACTCAAACTAACAATATAACACAATAAAACAGAGATGTTCAACTTGGGAGGGTGCGGTGTCCCCCAATGAAGGTTCCGAGAAACAGATTTTACGGTAAGTAACCAAAAATCCTGTTTTCTCTATCGCCTCATTGGGGGACACAGGAACCATGGGACGTCCCAAAGCAGTCCCTGGGGTGGGAACAGCAGAAAAACTCCATTCAGGTCGCAGGACTCACCACTGCCGCCTGCAAGATCCTTCCGCCTAGGCTGGCAACAGCCGAAGCGTAGGTATGGAGCTTATAACATTTGGCAAATGAGTGAATAGAACACCAGGTTGCCGCCTAGCAAAGTTGTAGGGCGGATGCCCCACGGTGTACCGCTCAGGAGGCGCCCACTGCCCGGGGCAGAGTGAGTCTTAATCCCAGGAGGAGTCACTCTGTTCTTGACCCGGTAAGCCTCCAGAATAGCAAGTCTGATCCAGAGAACAATCGTAACCTTTGAGGCCAGCAGGCCTCTTGGGGTACCGTCTGGAATGACAAATAGATGGTCCGTCTTCCTAAAGAAGACGGTCCTAGACAAATAGATCCTCACCGCCCTGACCAGGTCGAGCCTGTTCAGCGAACGCCCCAGAGAATAGGTCGAAGCAGGAAAAAAGGTAGGAAGGATGATCTTATTCAAGTAAAAGGAGGACACCACCCTGGGAAGAAAAGGCGACGAAGGCGGTAAAACTACCTTATCCTGGTAAAGAACCAAGAAATGGGGCAACAGGAGAGAGCCACCAACTCCGAGGCGTGCCTAATGGAGGTGATGGTCACCAGAAACGCCACCTTGCGGGACAGAACAGACAGTGAGGCCTCATGGGGAGGTTCAAGGGGGGAACTCCACTGAGCCTCCAGAACAAGATTAAGGTCCCAGGGATCCACGGGAGTCTGGTACGGGAGAGCCGCAAGCGCCACTCCTTGAAGAAAGGTTCTGATCTGAGAACGGGATGGATATAAATCTTTGTACCGTGATAGACAGTAGCTAAGGACTTCTGAAAGGGACTTTAGAAAGAGAATGGAAAGGGTTGCTACCTGACCCTTTAGAGAACTAAGGGCAAGGCCAGCATCAAGTCCCGCCTTGAGAAAACGGACGAAATGGAAGGTTTCAACTGCAAAGCTGTTAAATTGAGCAACCAAGAACTCTGTGGCAGATCGGTCCTTGGTACCGAAGATCTGGCCTGTCTGGGGGCCTCCAGTGGGAGTCTGCGAGGAGATTGGTGACCTCAGCAAACCAGAACCTTCTGGGCCAATCTGGTGCGGTCAGAATGACCAGCACCCCTTCTGCATTAATCTTCAACAGCCTGGGAAGAAATTGAAGGGGAGGAAATAGATAGGGAAGTACAAATTTCGACCCATGGCCTAAGCATCGGTGTCCAAAAAGGATCGCGAACCTGGAAAGAAATGGTGGAACCTTCCTAAGCAGTCGGGACGCCAAGAGATCTGCGTCCGGAGTTCCCCATCAAAGGCAAAATTGAAGGAAGACCTCCTGATGCAGGGACCATTCTCCTGCCGCAAGGCCATCGCGGCAGAAAAAAAACACTGTGGCCTAGTTGTCCACGCCGGGGATATGCACTGCGGATAGTGCCGAAACAGTCACCTCTGCCCAGAGGAGGATCTTGGATACCTCCGCCATTGCCAAGAGACTCTGATTCCCTCCCTGGTGATTGACATATGCCACAGCAGAGGCATTGGACGTCTGGATTCTGACTGGCAGACCTCTGAGAAGCCTTTCCCAGTGAGTCAGGGACAGAAGAATGTCCCCTATCTCAAAGGTGTCGATCGGCAGAGATGACTCTTGCTCCGACCAACGCCCCCTTCACTGACGGATGGCGAGAAACCGAGCCCCAGCCGGGAAGGCTGGTGACCGTCGTCACCACCAGCCATGGGCGAGAAGGGAGGACCGGACCTGGGGAATGAGAGGAGATGACAGCCATCAGTTGAGAGACAATTAGAATCGGACGGAAAGCCGAACCGAACGATCCAGAGACAGCACAGACCTGTCCCACTGAGAAAGGATGGCCTGCTGAAGTGGTCTCAAGTGGGACAGCGCAAAAGGGAATGCTTCCGATGCTGTCACCATGCGTCACAGGACCTTCATTGCTGAACAGAAGGAAGGCAGCCGAGGGCCTTGCAGAGAGCGAACTCCGTCCTGGAGAATTGCCCGCTTCTCCTCGAGAAGAAAAACCCTTGACTGACGGGTGTCGAACAGCATGCCTAAGAGGACGAGGCGCTGACTCGGAACAAGACAAGAGTTTGTTCTGTTGACCAGCCACCAGAAACGGGATAGGGAGTAGAGGACGATGAGACTCTCCTGGGCCTGAGAGAGGGGCAGAGCCTGGAATGAGCACTAGGCCCCTAATCTTCAAAATGGCCATAAATGTAGCCATGATCTTTATGAAGACACTGGGAGCGGTCGCAAGACCGAGCGGCAGGGCGACAAACTGGAAATTACTCTTCTGTGCCGCGAAACGCAGGAAACTCAGGTGTGCTGGGAAAATCACAACATGGAGAATTCCAGTGGTTTCATGGAAGCCAGAACTGAACAGAGGAACTTCATCCCGAAATGCCGCAGGCGGAACCTTCTGTTCACTAACTTCAGAGCCAAGATGGGTTGAACTGCGCCGATCTTCTTCGGCAGTAAAAGCAGGTTTGAATAGAAACCTGTGAAGCGTTCCTGCTGTGGGACGGAAACGATAACCTCCAAACCAAGAAGGAAGGTAATGGACGCAAAGAAACCTGGGACCAGAGTAGGATTTTTTTTAGAGAGCGGGATTCAAAGAAGCGATTCTGGGGCTGCGAAGCGAACCCTATATTGTATCCAGAGGATACCACCTCCCTGATCCAAGCGTCCTCCACCGAGGCCAGCCAAACATCCCTGAAAAAAAAAACAGGAGACACCCACCCAAACTGGGAGGAGCGCTGGACCCTTAGCACGAGTTATGACGAGGAAGATCTGCCAGGTCTAGGCCTGGTGGACCTACCATGGGAGTTGCGGGAATGCCGGGAAGGGGTAGGACTGAAGGAAGCCTTTTCTCTAGCCAGACGAGACCACGGTCTGTGTTAGCTAAAGAAATCTTCCGACGCCGCGAAACAGCGAAAGGACAAAAGGGAGCTGAACTGCCATTTTAGGCGAGGCCGGCGAGGCTTGGAGGGAACTTGTGCCTCCCGTGGCATCCTTAATAATTTGTTCCAGCATGTAGCCAAAGAGATGGGCCCCCTGGAAGGGGAGGCTGGTAAGGGACTACTTTGAAGACAAGTCCGCCTGCCGTGTGTAGAGCCGAATATTCCGCCGGATGGCCACCATATTGCTGGACGCCTGAGCTGCACAAGCCGTGCATCTAGGGAGGCAGATACCAAATATTTCCCTGCATAGGAAATCTGGTCCGTCAGGTCGGCTAGCATCCCCGGAGGAGCTCCAGCCGGGGTGCCCTTACACGGCTGTTTGGTCCATCTAGCTATGGTCCTTGAGACCCAAGTAGAGGCAATGGCAGAGGCACAAAGCAGCTGCTTCAAAGGCTGATTTATCCAGCGATTCTATAATTGTATCCTTGGAATCCATGTGCATTGGAAAGTGGAAGGACTAAGCTGGTAGACAGTCTGGGGACTGACGAGTCCAGTATTGCCCTCTTCCTGCCAAGGAATCAGTCCAGTTAGCGATGAGATCAGGGGAGAAGGAATATAGGATGCCGAGATGCTTCCCTGTCTGAAAGCATCTGGTATGGTTCACCTTTCCCCTGGCAAGTACCACCACCAATTCAGTGTGTGGGGCAAAGACCTTGGAAGTTGGTTTTGACCGTCTAAAAGAAACCACCTATTCTGCAGGTTCCGTAGAGGTATCCATGATGCCTAAGGTCTGGTTGATCGCAATAAGGCTATGTAGCCTATCACTCATGCTAGAGGCCTGTAGTGCAAGTGAAGTCTGAAACTTCCTCTGCAAACATGACCGAGGAAACCCATCTGACTCGGGAGAGGAGGATCTGGAAGAGGGATCTCACCGTTCCAGACCAGAGGGCGAGATGGAGCGGGAAAGGAACTTAGACTTTCGCTCCTGTCTGGATCTCTTGTGGCCTGTGTTGAAAAGGCCAGACGGAGAATCCTGTGACCCACTGGCAACTGCGGTCAAGCGCGGACACCAGGGTCGTGACATCCTGGTGAGGTCCGCCACAGACTGAGACAGAGGGAAAGCCTACCTAGGGATAGGGGTCTCGGTCTCACCTGGGTTAGGGACTCCTGCATGGTGTAATACAGTGGAGTTGCTGCAGCTGACAAGGGGAAGCAGGAGGAGAACGCTCTCCTTTTAGCATTAGGCCTGGTGAGCAGACCCACTAAATGATGTCCGAAGGTTAGGGGAACAGGTGAGATGCAGAGGGTAGTAGTAGGCTGCTAAGCCGAGCTACTCACAGCAGACGTAGAGTCCTGTAGTCTGCTCCCAGCTGTAGCTGCGACCGGCATCATGGCACAGGTCCAGGGCACCAGCAGGGAGACGGCGACCGAAGGAGGATGCAGGGGACCCAGCCGAAGAAAGCGTGCGCTGGGGAAAAGGACCCGCTCTCGGAAGTCGGAGTGGGGCGGCGGGTTAGCCACCGGGTCTGGAGGAGCAAGATGGTGGCGATCCCAGGGCGACTAGGAAGGTTGAGAGTAGTGGGCGGAGCTAGCGCCTTGCGCAGGAAGAGGCAGGGAAAGAATGACGGGCGGGAAAAGCCCGCCCGATGAAAAAGGAAATGGGCAGAGTCACGGCGCCGGAAGTAGGCCCGGGCAGAAGCCAGGACCTAAATTAGAGGCCGGAGAGGGAACAGCGCGACTGCCACCAAGGTCGCCGTGCAGGACGACAGAGGAAAGTGCCCGCAGGAGGAAGTAGGCAGCGGGGCAGCCTGTAGAGACTGCAGTGCCGGAGCGAGGCAGAGCGGCCGCCCGACGCCGGAATAAAAGGCAGCGCGGCTGAAAAGTCGCCGCGCCGGAGGAAGATAGGGCGGCCCTCCGGAACAAGGAGGGGAAGAGAGGTGCCAGCAAGGACGCTGCAGTGCAGCGATGATCCCTGCCCGTGGGACCTGCCGAACAAAACAGGACAAGGTAGCCTGGTAAAAGCAGTCTTTAGTATAATAAAAAGGCCCAGAGGGATCCATCTCCTTTGATTTCCTAACTGGGACGGGTGGTGGAAATGCTCACCTCAAAAATTCCCACGCCGTCCGTTACTAACCTTAAACCGAGAAAGGTGTCAGACGTCCATGGAGCTGATGGTGGACGTCCTCGTCTCCTCCAACCGACAGGCTCTGATGGGTGAGTGGGTGGGGGACGGAGCTAGGACCGAACATCTAAGCACGCTTGTGTGGTAGGATCATGGTCCTGCTATCGGATCTATGAGGATACGGGGTGGCAGTACACGCCGTACTCATAGTCCATAATGTGGGATTACAGGTGTGACTGTTCACCCTGTATCCCTCCGGAAAACCTGAAAGAAAACGACGCACATTGAAGTAGATAAGGGTCTAATGAAAGACCCGTGTCCACCTCCTACTGACACCAAGCTAAACTGAATATCCTACTTCCTGTCGGTAGGGTGTATACTGCAGAGGAGGAGCTAACTTCTTTATTTGCATAGTGTCAGCCTCCCAGTAGCAGCAGCATACACCCATGGTTCCTGTGTCCCCCAATGAGGTGATAGAGAAAAGGAAAATGTAAAAACAATGATTGTATAACGGCCGACGTGTGTCGAGCTACACTAGCTCATAATCATGATTAAGAGCTAGTGTAACTCGAAACGCGTTGGCCGTTATACTATCATGGTTTTTACATTTTTCTTTTTCATGTTTTAATCTACCAATAAATGTGATGTTTTAAAACTTTTGCGGTTACAAGATTTTCAAAAAAATTTTCACGGTTTACTCACTCAGGAAACCAACCTGAAGTCTCCGTGCACAGCATCCTTATTGCAGGAATCTCTCAACCCGGTGAGCTGGTGTTTGCTCCATTGTGCTTTTTTTTTTTCTTTCTTTTTTTTTTTTTTATAGGCTATAGCAGTTATTGATTCCATGTTAGAATGTTACAGTATTCTCGGGTTATGGTCAAAGGGGTTGCTTTAGGTCATAAAGTTCAGGACTGAGTTTTGAATGTCAGTCAATTCAGGATATATGTGGTATATTGAAATATGTACGTAGTTTGTTCTGGAATGTTATGTGTGGGGGTTGGGGAGAAATATTGATTTATATTTTTATAATGATTAATAAATAAGAGATAAAGATTTATATAACTGAATAGTGATTACATGTAATGGATAATAAGGTGATGGCCTATCATGTAATTATAAACATGTTATTGCTGATTGACTGGCTTGTAATATGGTTATATATTTTCTCGCATCAATAAAAAGCTCTGACTAAAAAAAAAGAATATAGAACAGGAAACTGAGCCTTCCAATAGTGCAGTACACGATGGACCCTGGCAGTAAATAACGAGTCTGTGGGATACTTAAAATGAGACTACTGAAGGGTAACAGCTGGTGGGATAAAGACCGAACCAATGACAATGAGAGTGTCTATAGAATATCTAATGGATCCTTACCGGTCCACAGCGACAACAACACTCTGTGAACTGGTCTCTCCAACCGATTCCTGGATGCTCGCCATTTGCTTCTTGTCAACTCCACCCCCGACTAATGTGCCTACAAGAGACCAAGTATAAGAATAACAGAGCATCGGGACCCCCTCCCACAGCCCAAGGGAGATATACTCACTAAGTCCAAGACCCATGAACTCCTCCCCTCCAGTGGTGTAGCTCTTAATAATACCTTCTCGCTCCCTGCCACCCGCCGAGATGTAGCGCGTTTTAACTCCGGTACCGATTAGTTGAGCCAGTTCTAATTGACTGATGCACTTCAGAATCTAAAACATTGCACACATGACTCTGAACACAACTATCCCCAATCTGAAGAGCAGGTCAAGTGTTATCATGCAGGACTTCTCCCAGAACTAACCTCGTGCCAGGAGTTGCCCAGGTAGTTGCCATCAGTATGAGCTACAGTGATGAGAGTCTTGATAGTGTCGATGTTCTTCTGCTTCATTTCTGTGATGCTTGAGCTGGCGGTCAGCAGAGAGAAGCGAGCTAAGGCCTGGACATATGCGTCTCTTTCCAGCTTCCCGGAAAAAAGGAAACCAAGTCAGATGCAAGAAAGGTTGAATAGCCCAGACTACAGTCATGGCCAAAAGTTTTGAGAATGACACCAAAATTATATTTTCACATGATCTGCTGCCCTCTGGTTTTTATTAGTGTTTGTCTGATGTTTATATCACATACAGAAATATAATTGCAATTATGAGTACCAATAGGTTATATTGACAGTTAGAATGAGTTAATGCAGCAAGTCAATATTTGAAGTGTTGACCCTTCTTCTTCAAGACCTCTGCAATTCTCCCTGGCATGCTCTCAATCAACTTCTGGACCAAATCCTGACTGATAGCAGTCCATTCTTGCATAATCAATGCTTGCATTTTGCCAGAATTTGTTGGTTTTTGTTTGTCCACCCGTCTCTTGATGATTGACCACAAGTTCTCAATAGGATTAAGATCTGGGGAGATTCCAGGCCATGGATCCAAAATCTCTATGTTTTGTTCCATGAACCATTTAGTTATCACCTTTGCTTTATGGCAAGGTGCTCCATCATGCTGGAAAAGGCATTGTTGGGCGCCAAACTGCTCTTGGACGGTTGGGAGAAGTTGCTCTTGGAGGACATTCTGGTACCATTCTTTATTCATGGCTGTGTTTTTAGGCAAGACTGTGAGTGAGCCGATTCCCTTGGCTGAGAAGCAACCCCACACATGAATGGTTTCAGGATGCTTTACAGTTGGCATGAGACAAGACTGGTGGTAGCGCTCACCTCTTCTTCTCCGAATAAGCTGTTTTCCAGCTGTCCCAAACAATCGAAAAGAGGATTCATCAGAGAAAATGACTTTGCCCCAGTCCTCAGCAGTCCACTCCCTGTACCTCTTGAAGAATATCAATCGGTCCCTGATGTTTTTTCTGGAGAGAAGTGGCTTCTTTGCTGCCCTCCTTGAAACCAGGCCTTGCTCAAAGTGTCTCCGCCTCACAGTGCGTGCAGAAGCACTCACACCAGCCTGCTGCCATTCTTGAGCAAGCTCGGCACTGCTGGTAGTCCGATCCCGCAGCTGAAACAGTTTTAAGATACGGTCCTGGCGCTTGCTGGTCTTTCTTGGGCGCCCTGGAGCCTTTTTGACAACAATGGAAGCTCTCTCCTTGAAGTTCTTGATGATGCGATAGATTGTTGACTGAGGTGCAATCTTTGTAGCTGCGATACTCTACCCTGTTAGGCCATTTTTGTGCAGTGCAATGATGGCTGCACGTGTTTCTTTAGAGATAACAATGGTTAACTGAGGAGAAACAATGATACCAAGCACCAGCCACCTTTTAAAGTGTCCAGTGATGTCATTCTTACTTAAAGGGCCACTGTCACCCCCCTCCAGCCGTTATAAACTAAAAGAGCCACCTTGTGCAGCAGTAATGCTGCATTCTAACAAGGTGGCTCTTTTAGTTTTTGGTTCAAGTATTCCGAAAATAAAGCGTTTTTAAACTTAGTCAAAATACCTGTCTTTAGACAGGGAGGCAGGTCCTCACTCCCCAGCTTCAACCGCTACTCTGCCGTCACTCCAATCTTCAGTGGCTTTCGGCGCCGCCCCCTCAGCGCTGTTTACGCTTCAAAACCGGCGCCTGCGCTGTGTACTACTGTGCTGCGCAGGCGCAGTGAGCTCTGGCCATCTGACGTCACAGCGAGGCTTGCAGACTGCGCCTGTGCGGCCGCCCTGCTTGTGAATCCCAGCCCCGCACTCTGCATAATGCATAACACAGTGCGGGGCTGGGATTCCAAAGGTGGGTGGCCGCACTGCCCGCACAGGCGCAGTCTGCAAGCCTGGCTGGGACGTCAGATGGCCAGAGCTTACTGCGCCTGCGCAGCACAGTAGTACACAGCGCAGGCGCAGGTTTTGAAGCGTAAACAGCGCTGAGGGGGCGGCGCCGAAAGCCACTGAAGATTGGAGTGACGGCAGAGTAGCGGTTGCAGCTGGGGAGTGAGGACCCGCCTCCCTGTCTAAAAACAGGTATTCTGACTAAGCTTAAAAACGCTTTATTTTCGGAATACTTGAACCAAAAACTAAAAGAGCCACCTTGTTAGAATGCAGCATTACTGCTGCACAAGGTGGCTCTTTTAGTTTATAACGGCTGGAGGGGGGTGACAGTGGCCCTTTAATCATGACTGATTGATCGCCAGCCCTGTCCTCATCAACACCCACACCTGTGTTAATGGATCAATCACTAAAACGATGTTAGCTGCTCCTTTTAAGGCAGGACTGCAATGATGTTGAAATGTGTTTTGGGGGTTAAAGTTCATTTTCTGGTAAAATATTGACTTTGCAAGTACAGTAATTGCTGTTAAGCTGATCACTCTGACATTCAGGAGTATATGCAAATTGCCATTAGAAAAAATGAAGCAGTAGACTTTGGAAAAATTAATATTTGTCTCATTCTCAAAATTTTTGTCCATGACTGTATATTACCACCTATAACAGAGAGGACATATGCAGGACCACTAACCTGCATGCCAAAGATACAGGAGATTCTGATTGCACAGCGGATTCCCTCCAAACACAGGTTGGTTACTTCATTATCATCACAGTCCTGGAGGCCGATACTGTAAGCAGCGAGAAGCGGCGTCCACACGAGCTGAAGGAAATGCCAGACATCAGACAGAATTCTTGCCGGCTCCAGACAAGTATCAAGTCTACTTGACTTACCTTAAACATGGGCCTGACATGGTCCAGGTGGGTGGCACTGGTGAATGGCGCTTTCGCATGGCTCACAGCTTCCATAAGAGCCTTGGCTGTTTTTGCCATTTGTTCCATTTCCATATTGTACAACAATCGACGCTCCTTCTCGCTAGCTACACCTGAGCACCAAAACATGAGATCCAGACACTTTTTTTTAGGTTGTTGTCACTGCTATATCATAATCTACTGCTGGCACCCAGCCTCTATGTCATTTCTGAGAAGTTAACAACATCACTGATTATAACAATAAGTTAATTATACTGCAAACAGCCTTATCCTACACTAACAGATATTTCATCTACTATGACTGACAACCCAACCTGCACATCATATCGAAGAGGTTGTCACAACCCTGCCGAATTACGGTCACTGCTGGTATTATTATTATTTATTATTATAGCACCATTTATTCCATGGCGCTTTACATGTGTGGTATAGTAATGGAATGCCGATGTGATCAGACATTACACCCACACTGATTAAGGAATACTACTAGTGATGAGCGAATATACTCGTTACTCGAGATTTCCCGAGCATGCTCAGTTGTCCTCCGAGTATTTTTTAGTGCTCGGAGATTTAGTTTTCATTGCCGCAGCTCAATGATTTACATCTGTTAGCCAGCATAAGTACATGTGGGGGTTGCCTGGTTGCTAGGGAATCCCCACATGTAATCAAGCTGGCTAAGAGATGTAAATCATTCAGCTGAGGGGAGGAAAAGAAGATTTTTGTGTACTCACCATAAAATCTCTCTCTCTTAGCCTCTAATTGGGGGATACAGGACCATGGTGTTATGCTGCTGTCCACTAGGACGCGACACTATGCATAATCTGAAAAAGATTAACCATGGCTCCTCCTCTGCAGTATTCACCCCTGGACGGCGTCAGCCTTCTCCAGTTTTGTGCAAAAGCATTAGGAGGAACGTAATAACATAACCATGCCTACAAGGCAGCTATGTACGAGCTCAAGAAAACAATATGAGAACTCAACAGTAACAACGGCCCGGAACGGGCAACAGGGTGGGAGCTGTGTCCCCCAATTAGAGGCTAAGAGAAAGATTTTACGGTGAGTACACAAAAATCTCCTTTACTCTGTCGCTTCATTGGGGGACACAGGACCATGGGACGTCCCAAAGCAGTCCCTGGGTGGGAAGCAATGGACGAATATTGTGCAGACAGGCCCCTAAACTTGGGGCACCGCCGCCTGCAGAACCCGTCAACCCAGGCTCGCGTCCGCTGAGGACTGGGTATGTACTCTGTAGTGTTTAGTAGACGTGTGTAGGCTAGTCCAAGTGGCCACCTTACACACTTGTTGAGCCGAAGCCTGGTGCCGAATGGCCCAGGAGGCCCCTACCGCCTGTGTAGAGTGTGCCGTAATACCGGCTGGAAGAGGAGAATTCTTAAAGGCGGTAGGCGTCTTGTATGGTGGATTTAATCCACCTGGCAAGGATAGCTTTGGAAGCTGGCAGACCCTTGCGGCCGCCTTCCGGAAGAAGGAAAAGAGAATCAGACATCCGGAAGGACGCAGTTCTAGACACATATATACGCAATGCCCCAACAGGGTCAAGCGTATGCAGAGCCTTCTCCACTGTATGAACCGGGACCGGACAAAAGGAAGGCAGAGAAATTTCCTCATTGAGGTGGAAGTTGGACACAACCTTCGGAAGGAAGGATGGGACTGTACGGAGGACTACCTTGTTCTGGTGAAAACCAGAAAGGACCGTCTGCAGGAGAGTGCTGTTAGATCAGACACCCTGCGTAGCAAGGTGATTGTCACCAGGAAAAAAAACATCTTCTGGGATAGAAGGTGGAGCGGGACCTCCTTGAGGAGTTCGAAGGGTGGTTCCTGCAATGCTGTCAGGACCAGGTGGAGGTCCCACGTTTCTAGTGGTCGTCTGTAGGGAGGAACCAATCGAGAAAACCCCCTGAAGGAATGTCCTTACTTGCAGCTTGGTAGCAATGCGCCTTTGAAAAAGCACTGAGAGAGCTGACACCTGGCTCTTAAGCGAGCCCAGGGAAAGCCTGGCCTCCAGACCCGATTGGAGAAAACTAAGTAGTTTGGGGAGGGAATAAGGGAATGGGGTCTGGCCACGAGATTCGCACCAGATAAAGAGATCTTTCCAGGTACGGTAATAGATCTTGGCAGAGGCTGGCTTCCGTGCCCTGATCATGGTCCTAATGATGTCCGTCGAGAGCCCTGCCTGGGTTAGAACCCAGGTTTCAAGGGCCACGCCGTCAAATTGAGAGCCCCTGAGTTCTGGTGGTAGAACGGGCCTTGTGATAGAAGATCCGGGCGGTCGGGGAGGAGCCAGGGGGCGTCTGCTGTAAGTTGTATGACGTCGGCGTACCATGTACGTCTGTGCCAGACTGGTGCGATTAAGATGGTTGGAACTCCCTCTTGCTTGATCTTCCTCACCACTCTGTATATCAGGGGGAGAGGTGGAAAATGTACAGAAGCTGGAACTGGGTCCAGTCCTGAACCAGAGCATCTGCTGTGAGCGACCACGGATCGTGTGTTCTGGCCATGAAGTTGGGAGACCTTGGCATTCAAGTGGGATGCCATTAGGTCCACATCTGGGGTCCCCCAGCGATGGCAGATCTGGCGAAAAATTTCGGGATGGAGAGACCACTCTCCCGAGTCTATTCCTTGTCGTCTGAGGAAATCTGCTTCCCAGTTGTCCACAACCGGAATGTGGACCGCCGAGAGAACCGAGCCTGTGTCCTCTACCCAGTGGAGGATGTGTGACACTTCTCGCATCGCCTGGGTACTGTGGGTCTCCCCTTGGAGATTCACATATGCCACAGCTGTGGCATTGTCCGATTGTATTCTGATGTGAGAGGCTGTCAGTAAGTGATGGAAGGCCCTCAATGCCAGGAGGATGGCACGAATTTCCAGGATGTTGATGGGCATGGTCGCTTCCACTGGGGACCACTTGCCCTGTGATGTAGGTGCACCGTACCCCAACCCGTCGGTGGTCAGAACCTTCCATTGACCTGTGAGAAGGAATTTCCCCTTTGCTAGCGAGGTCGGCTTGAGCCACCAGTGAAGGGACCTCTTGGTTGATGACGTTAGCCGGAACTCCCTGTCGAGAGGGAAAAGGTTCTTGTTCCAGGATTTGAAAAAATGGCTAGCTGAAGAGGCCTGAGGTGAAACTGGGGAAATGGGACCGCTTCTATTGCTGCCCCCATCCTGCCGAGGACTCTCATGGCAAACCGGAGAGATCGAGGGGGTTTGCAGAGGATGGTGCGAACTCCTAGGCGGAGAGCCAGTGCCTTGTCCCTGGGAAAGAGCACTAGACCCCTGGAGGTGTTGAATAGCTTTCCGAGGAAGGTCAGAGACTGACCCGGGGTTGGTGATGACCTTTGTAGGTTGACTAACCAGCCCATGCGACTCAGTGTCGGTTGTGATTGAAACGCTGAGCTCGCAGTCCTTGAAGGTGGGAGCCTTGATGAGTAGATTGTCCAGGTATGGAACGACTACTATGCCTCTGGAGTGCAGGACGTCCATGGTGTCTGCCATGACCTTGGTAAACACTCTGGGAGCCGTGGCGAGTCCGAACGGGAGAGCCACGAACCTTGAAGAAGGAATTTCCTGTATAATGCATTTGGAATATATGTATATGTTTTTGTATGTACTTTCTAATAATCGCTCCACATGATTTGATTAAATAATATTTGGGAGAAATGGTATAAGTTTTCATTTATAATGCATGGATATCTTTTTCACTTAGTTATGTATTATTTGTATTGTTATTTTTGATTTTTTGTATATTCAGTAATTAATTTTTTTTCGTGTGAACTGAATTGTGTATACACATTGATATTGTATTACATGGTGACTGCAATGTATTAACTATATGTGTAGCATATGCCAGTATGTAATTGCATATACAGTATACATGAATGTGGTTTTGTATATATGCAGGCATTATATGTAAAAAAAACCTCAGATTATACACCTCTGTATTTAATTTATGTGCTGTTGATATATTTGACTAATCCCCATGTAGTTCGGTGATGGATATAATTGTTGTGTATATATGGTTAGATTGTAATATCCACGGCCTTTGACTGTGGAATTCAGTTGGATCGCGCAGGAAGCCAGTATGTAATATTTATGTGATATGCTGTGTCTTCTGAGATTTGCACACACTCCCTTCAACTTTCCTAGACCGCGCCCCTGGTAGTGCGCGTGTGCTGCCTGTGGTCTGCAGTCCTGGCGCATCGCGTCCTCGTGTCCTTGGCAACGTCGGGTACTCAGTCCCCGTATGTCCGGTCACGTGGTGTGGGCGCCTGGGCTTCCGGATCCTCCTGGCTGTGCACGCGCCGCAAACGCCCGGGCCGCGGCGCTAGGTGGTTGATCCATATAAAAAGATCCCAATTTGCACAATAGCCACCCCCCTGAAGGACAAAAGTCCGAAATGTGCGTAGGCGTGCATAATATAGGACATGGCGACCCCTTAAGGTAACACTCAGCATTCCTTCTCCTTTTTGCACTGTGCACTTTATTTTAACGTTAAACATTGTTGGTATATGATGTTCTTTTGTACATTGATAGTGATGTGACACATGGCACATGGCACTTTAGTTGTTTATACATATGGCACATATCCCGTGCATTTAAAGCTTGAAAATTTTTGTTGCACTTTTTTGTATTCCTGAGTGAACTATTTATATGTAAGGAAGGGTCAGCCATTGCTAGTTATAATGGAGCAATTATATGGGTTGACTCCAAGTCCTATTACGCGCACTAATGCTTGTTTTTATATATTTTTTAATCTTGCCATATATACTTAAAGGCATATTTTAATCTGTTCCCTGTATGGTGTTTTTCTGGGGATCCTTTGTCTGGTTGGTTGGGTTGTTCTCCTAGACGTGGATGTGCCAGGGTCGTCCTGTTCCTGAGTCAAGTTCTCCCTTTGCTGGGTAACGGTCATAGCCGAGGCATGACTCTGCAGAGCCTGAAGCAATGTGGAGGTTTGGTTATCTATAGACTGTCACAGATTGCGACCTCTGAGTGACCCATTCCGGCGTGGCATTAGACACCGAAGCATAGGCAGGGGCTTCTTGGGCTCTGCCACAGTAGTCTGGATGCAGTCCTGGCAGTGCGGGTACGCACTGCCACTGGGGAGAGCGGTCCTGCAGGCTGTGCAGAAAGCATAATAGCAGTCCTGCCCGATTCTCTTGGACCTTGAGCCTGGCATAGTGCACAGAGTGCAGAAGGGCTGGCTATGCAGAGGACCCTATAGGGGAGCCTTATAGGGAATATGGATTCACAGCAGAGTAAAAACCCAGCTGTGATCTTACCCCACCAGTTTGCCCCTAGGTCCAGCACCGAAGATCCACAGTCCTGTGCCCCCCCGGAGACTGGCTGGCCTGGTCCTGCTGACCGGGAGATGCAGGGTTAATCCTTGTGCTGCAGCAGAAATGGCCGCCGAGAAGAAGAGGCAGGGGGAGAAGGGGGCGGAGAGCTGAAAAAGGGCGGCAGAGCTGTGTAAAAACGCGCCCTTTCTGTCTCGATCCGCCCCCTCTATGACACTGTAGAGTGTCATATTTGTCATCCGGGGGCGGGCCGGGGGTCGGAGAGGAGGCGGCGGCTTCAGCTAGGCCGAAGCCGCGGACTAAATTAGATGTCTGAAGCCCAGAAATGCTCAAGACCAGCGCGAAAGTCCGAGAGGGTGTCGGATCGGAACCAGACCCCTCGGATTTAAAGGCAGGATAGCGGTGGGGCTATAAGCAGAAGGGGGGGTCCGGTGAGAGGTCCCCGAGGCATTATAGAGCTGGTGCTTCCGCAGAGACAGGGGCGCAGGGAGCCCTGTGTCTCTATTGTGCCATGCCTACCTGCACTCCCCCCGGCCCCGACAGGAGCCCGCAGCTGGGCTTGGGTCCCTGGATGCAGGCGCAGTGTGTAGGCCCCTTGCTGGGAGCTGCAGAGTGCTGCCTGTACAGGCCCTACCTGAGGCGTCTCAACCTAATGCCCCCAAAAGGGGATTAGGGAGGGTGCTGCTGTCACCATCAGGGGGCTTTATCCTCACCTCAACCTCAACCCAGAAACCAAAAGGAATTGGGGAAGGAGGGGGGTCTCAACTTCGAACCAGCACCCGAGGGACTGGGGAAGGAGCGACATGGGGGAATAGCCATCTCGACTTCAACCGGGCACCCCGTAATAGGGGGCCGAGGAAGGAGCCATGCCGGGAGTCTCACAGGAAACCCACTTTTCTTCATCTGTAATCCGTCGCAAAAAGAAAAAAAAATTTTTTAGGTGTGTCTCCTATGCGACACTAAGCAAAAACTGGAGAAGGCTGATGCCGTCCAGAGGTGTATACTGCAGAGGAGGCGCCACGGTTAATCTTTTTCAGATTATGCATAGTGTCGCCTCCTAGTGGACAGCAGGATAACACCATGGTCCTGTGTCCCCCAATGAGGCGACTAAACTAAATCTCCAAGCACTAAAAATTACTCGGAAGTCACACGAGCGTGCTCGGGAAATCTCGAGTAACGAGTATATTTGCTCATCACTAAATACTACAGTAATAACTATTCATGTATTACTGTTGACAGCCTGTGCATCATGTTTGAGAGGTTATCACAGCAATTTCCAGAGATGGACATCATTAGATGGAACCTGCCATTAGATTCATAACGCCAACCTTGAGCACCATAAAATCAGTGATTGCAACCAGGTATATTTTTTCTCTGAAACGCTCCGATTTTTCAGAGAAAAGCCCATCGGAGATTAGAGACCCGACTAGCCTAGTGACGTTTTCGGCCAGCTTAATCTTCCCCACTCCGATTGACAGGTCTCACCCTATGTTCACACATGGGACAACAGAAAAAGACCTATCAAACAAACGAAGCTGAGTGAGGAGAAGCTAGACTGATCGGACTAGTTAGGTCTCCCCTTATAGTCCCCGGCCAACTTTTCAAACCACATTTTCTCTTAAAAGCATCAGTGTTTTAGAGAAAACATACCCTGCTGTAGTCACTCAGCCTGGCCGTGATTCATGCTAACCATGGATCGGGCAGCATGCATCACGGTCCTTTTAAATATAAAAGTACCAGAAAGGAGATCCATCTCATACTACAATTGTCAGTAACTGGGTGTGCGGAACTGTGACATCACTGAATATAATAGTGATATACACTCACCGGCCACTTTATTAGGTACACCTGTCCAACTTCTTGTTAACACTTAATTTCTAATCAGCCAATCACATGGCGGCAACTCAGTGCATTTAGGCATGTAGACATGGTCAAGACAATCTCCTGCAGTTCAAACCGAGCATCAGTATGGGGAAGAAAGGTGATTTGAGTGCCTTTGAACGTGGCATGGTTGTTGGTGCCAGAAGGGCTGGTCTGAGTATTTCAGAAACTGCTGATCCACTGGGATTTTCACGCACAACCATCTCTAGGGTTTACAGAGAATGGTCCGAAAAAGAAAAAAAATCCAGTGAGCGGCAGTTCTGTGGGCGGAAATGCCTTGTTGATGCCAGAGGTCAGAGGAGAATGGGCAGACTGGTTCGAGCTGATAGAAAGGCAACAGTGACTCAAATCGCCACCCGTTACAACCAAGGTAGGCCTAAGAGCATCTCTGAACGCACAGTGCGTCGAACTTTGAGGCAGATGGGCTACAGCAGCAGAAGACCACACCGGGTACCACTCCTTTCAGCTAAGAACAGGAAACTGAGGCTACAATTTGTACAAGCTCATCGAAATTGGACAGTAGAAGATTGGAAAAACGTTGCTTGGTCTGATGAGTCTCGATTTCTGCTGCGACATTCGGATGGTAGGGTCAGAATTTGGCGTAAACAACATGAAAGCATGGATCCATCCTGCCTTGTATGGAGCATCTTTGGGATGTGCAGCCGACAAATCTGCGGCAACTGTGTGATGCCATCATGTCAATATGGACCAAAATCTCTGAGGAATGCTTCCAGCACCTTGTTGAATCTATGCCACGAAGAATTGAGGCAGTTCTGAAGGCAAAAGGGGGTTCAACCCGTTACTAGCATGGTGTACCTAATAAAGTGGCCGGTGAGTGTATTTACAGTCTGATCAGACGTGAGATCCACAGACCTTACACTACAGCAACAGCTATTCATCTATTACTGCCGACAACTAACGAGCCTCTATATCATTTCTGAGAGGTTGTCACAGACCCACCCCGTCACTACAGCAGGGTAGCACAATGGACATAATACAGCGCGAACAGTGTATGTAATAATTACTTACTTTGTTTACTAGATTTGCTTGCAATGGTATGTTCCTTAGTTTCTTTCATCGCAATCTTCTTATCTTCAATCTCGTCAAAAATGGCGGAGAGATATTCCTCTGGAAGGTCCTTGCTGTCATTTATCCCTCGGTTCATTTTAATATATTGTTCTTTTGTCATTTTATTTTTCACCTGTAAACCCAGGATTGTCAGCTAAGAGGTCATACCAGAAAATAGACTGCACAGATTGTTGGAAATTAAGCTTACCTGTGGACTGTGCAGATCGGTGGTCAGCATGATAATGGAGTAGGCCAGGACATAGGCTGTGTCCGCACTGGCAAACAAGGTCTGTCTGCAGGGGGAGAACACAATACAAGGGCTCAGCCGCCATAGTAAGGCACATCTTATATGCTAGGATATGAGTCAAGCAGCCAATCCTGGGGATGAAGTGACTACAACCTTACCCCTGATTACACTCCAGGTATCTTGCTGCAAATTTCTCCATAAGTCGGTCAATTTTCTGGGCTTCCCCCGGCAGACGGAAGCCTTCAAGGAACAGGCGCAGAGCAGACACAAAGTCCTTGTCGCAGAAGTCTAGCTGGTCCACGTAAGCGTACATCACTTCTCTGTTAAAGCGGGTGTTTTCTCCAAGAAACTCCCCAATCATTGTCTGAGTCAGAAGAAAGGTAAAAGCTAGACTTAGGAATTCCGCTGAGTAGTCAGGAGTCAGCGATGCGGCTGCTTTACAGATTTGCCCCTGCTCATCTCAACGTACAAGAGATTTGTCGTAACAGAGTCAGGTCCTTTTGTTCTCAATATTGATGTGGGTCACAGATGCAAGACCCCCAGTAATCATAATATATAGCAAATGATAAGAAGTCATCAGAATAGCGGACCACCCCTTTAAAAGGCAACACTCCTACAGGGCTACAATGTGGGCTAAAAAAATTATGCCATTGTGATTAAAAACGTTGCGCTGTTTTGCTTTTTCGGGATCTTTATCCTGCAGATAGAATGAGCTTACTGACATTCTCAGTTTGACAGTTTGTAACATTACAGAATTGAGCTGAACTTTGAACAAACATATAAGAATTCACTTATGGGTTCTCAGTTAACTCATTCTTCAGCCAGCAAAGTGCAGGATAACAAAGGGTTCATATAAGGCAATAAATGCAAAATTGTTAATAAAACCCAACTGCAAAAATTATTGTTAGTCCACAATAGATGTATATCCGGTGAATATGCCATATCCCTTATACCTGTAATATCATACAGAGTAACGAGAAATGTCACATACAAAATCTAGACGATCCTCTTGGTGGAGAAACTGTGCAATGTCTTGTGGGGTGGCCCCCAGCATGCTCTGCTCCTGCAGATACTGGATTCCTCTCTTTGGTTTCTTGTTAAATCTGTGAATAATAAAGCAAAACCAGAATCAAAGAAGGAGAAAGCAGTTACATGCACCACACCTGTGGGACCAGATCGCTGCTCACAGCTCAATCCCGTGCTCAATAATCTCCTTCTGCTGTTTGATCACTTCAAACTGTTCAGGGTCATCAGGGACGGAGGACTGGGTGCTGCTGATGCCGGAGGAGGTGGTGGAGTCCAGGGAACTTGGGCTGCTCCGGTGACCCAAGATTTCTGGGGTCTTATTTTCTCCACCTTCAAAATCAGTGGATTTCTCTTGACCTGTAATAAAATAAAACTACAAATAAATCAATAAAGAAAGAAAAATCTACCACCGCAACAAGTAAAGATGCATGTCGTGGTTATTACAGTGTGAACGAGACTCTAGACCATTGCATAAACATTAATAACACTACTGCAGAAGGGTACCAATTCTCATGGTCATCCATGTCATGGGTCTACAGCGCCACCGCCCCTATAGCAGAGAGCGCCAGGGCTAGACCGCCCCACAGCAGAGAGCGCCAGGGCTAGACCGCCCCACAGCAGAGAGCGCCAGGGCTAGACCGCCCCACAGCAGAGAGCGCCAGGGCTAGACCGCCCCACAGCAGAGAGCGCCAGGGCTAGACCGCCCCACAGCAGAGAGTGCAAGGGCTAGACCGCCCCACAGCAGAGAGCGTCAGGGCTAGACTGTCCCACAGCAGAGAGCGCCAGGGCTAGACCGCCCCACAGCAGAGAGCGCCAGGGCTAGACCGCCCCACAGCAGAGAGCGCCAGGGCTAGACCGCCCCACAGCAGAGAGTGCAAGGGCTAGACCGCCCCACAGCAGAGAGCGTCAGGGCTAGACTGTCCCACAGCAGAGAGCGCCAGGGCTAGACCGCCCCACAGCAGAGAGCGCCAGGGCTAGACCACCCCACAGTAGAGCGCGCCTCGGCTAGACCACCCCACAGCAGAGAGCGCTACGACTTGACCACCCTACAGTAGAAAGGTCTATTGTGTGACCACCTGTACAGTAAAGAGCTCTATAGTATGACTGCCCATACTGTAGAGAGCTCTATAAAGTGACCCCCATACAGTAGACAGCTCTATAGTGTGACCACCTGTACAGTAGAGACCTACAGGGCACAACCGCTCCATCATTCAGATTTCTACACATTTTATACTTCATTAATTGCACAAACAGTATGAGCATCAAAACCACATCTGAGGGGGAAGCAATTACACCTCACCTAGATTGGATAGGTGGTTGGGGTTGACGTAGAGGTCCTTGCTCCACTCCACCATACATTTCAGGATAGAAACTAGGCAGTCAAGACCCTTTTTCCTGAGACTAAGCTCCTGCAAACAACACAACAAAAAAGGAAATCAGATGGTTCAGGGCCCCGTCCTCCTTTGAACACCCAGCATACCATAGATTATTATCCACTCTTGAAATATAGTAGCTGTCTCTTATCCATAGTTGTCGGAAATTCACCAGGGATGTAAAAGCTCTTCTGATCCAAAAGTCACACTGTCAGATTAATCAATCCTCGAGGTCACAATAAAATTTAAAGCAGTATTACATGAGATATTTATGGTATATCAAAAGAATATGTCAAACGTACGACAGCTTCCGGTCTTACTCCTGAGACTACATTGTTATTGCACATCCATAAAACCAGTAAGCAGATGGGTCCTGTGCTGCACCTAGATCAGTACACTGAGCCAAGGGGCATTAATAAGGCAGACTCTGATGAGAAATAGTATGGCCACTGTAGTCTGATCACATTAAGGCTGTGTGCACACGTTCAGGATTTTACACATTTTTATCCGCGTTTTTGCTCTATAAAACCACAGTAAAACTGCGAAAAAACGCATACATTAAGCATCCTATTAGACTGCAATCCGCAATTTTTGTGCACATGTTGCGTTTTTTTCCGCGGCGGAATCGTATTCCGGAAAAAAAAAGCAGCATGTTCATTCTTCACACATAGGAATGCATTGATCCGCTTACTTCCCACATGTGGCTATGCCCATCATGCGGGAAGTAAGCGGATCATGTGCAGTTGGTACCCAGGGTGGAGGAGAGGAGACTCTCCTCCAGACCCCGGGAACCATATAAATTGCTAAAAAAAAATTAAAATAATAAATCGTGATATTCTCACCTTCGCAGCGTTCCCACTTCTCGCGATGCTTCCCTTCTGAGGCATGCTTTGCGGCAATGACCTGTGATGACATAGAGGTCTCGCGAGACTGCTACGTCATCTGGGGTCATTGCTGCTAGGCATTATTGGGAACGGGAGCATCACAAGGAGCGGGAACGCTGCGAGGGACACCGGGAGGTAAGAATATCACGATTTATTATTTTTTTTTATTATTTTTAACATTAGATCTTTTTACTATTGATGCTGAATAGGCAGCATCAATAGTAAAAAGTTGGTCACTTTTGTCAAACACTATGTTTGACAAGTGTCACCAACCTGTCAATCAGTTTTCCAAGAGATGCTACAGATCGCTTGTAAAACGCTAGCATTCTGCAAGCTAATTACGCTTGTAAAACGCATGCCAATTCCGCATGCGTGTTATCCGCAGCACAGTTGCGGAATTGTCGCGGAAATTTCCGCGGCAACTCCGGACGTGTGCACATAGCCTAAGGCTGGGGGTACACAATGACTTTGGCCATGACACAGATCACAATGCAGCATTGCGAGGGTGAATGGGGCCACACTGGACTTGCAAGGTACTGCAATAAGAAACTTGCAAAAAAAAACCAACAGGTTCTGATTTGCTTGCTGCTGTTTTGATACTATAATGGTTGCAATCAGACCCCATTCACATGAATTACTCTGCTATGTCACAGGGGCATACAGTGATCTTTGACCAGTCGACCTTGCTGCCATGTAGACCCAGCCTAAATGTTTACAGACTCAGGATGAATCGCTGTTTTGCCCGAGGTACTGCAGCAAAAATACTATTCAACAACAAAGTGTGAATACATCCAAAACAGAGAGCAGCATGTAATACCTAAATTAGGTTACTATCATCACTGGCTCAGCCAAAAGTCCACTAGGTGCTTCCTGAAGGCCTACGGCTCCCATCATCAAACCCCTAGGTAACCTTGAAACCCTTTTTGCTCCTCACATTCTCACCTGAAGAGGGGTCATTCCCAGTTCATGGCCACTCCTTCCCTGAGCAATTTTTGACAAGTCATTTACAAGGCGTTCAAATATATTAGCAGCATTTAAGTCACAGTCATAGTTCACGTAAATGTCAACAACGCACTGAGCATCTGAAAAAGAAAAATTCCCATTAATGGACACATCATCACTCAGGAGTGAGTGTCTATGATTACATCAAGTCTGTAATTGAGCTGCAATCTACAGACAGGAGACTTCAGACAGGAGAGCAGGAGATGCAGGTGAATAGAAGAGGTCACTAATTCAGGCAGCGACTACTTCCATTTATTATAAGCAACTTACATCAATCACTGCACGGACCATAAATCATGTTCTCACTCCTGCACACATACGACTAACCACATGCGAGATTTGGGAATCACCCTTGAGAAGCGTGTATATAAACCTTTAGGTATCAGAAAAATAGTAGCGCTGCTGTCCGTGTGTCTCAGTTGCAATGCCAGACATAGTCATGTAGGGTAGAGGGTATTTTTAAAAAAGGAAAACAAAACAAACAAAATAAAAAAGATTAATTTTTCTAAAGTGGAACAAAAGGGGATAGTAAAGAGTTAGCAGGTTTGTTTTGTTGGAAGGTCCCTGCCTATAAGCCGATCAGACGCAAGTAGCATCATCAGGGAACACAACAAGTGTTTAACTCGCCCTCTCCGCCACTACCGGATTAATGAAGCATTACATGTTACCCATGAAAATGAATGAACGTGAAGGGGCCTCCAGAGCAAAAAAAAAAGGTTGCCTCTTCTTGCTAAAAGAGTAAATTTGCAAAGTCATTTTAAAAACAAGCAAGTTTGCCATTTATTTCTTATTAGAAATCCTCTCTGTTCTCAAGAACAGACAAGTGTTTAATTTTATAGTTTACTGCTCCTTGCCTTGGCTACCGGCCACTCTTCAGTCATAGGTGGTCTGTTTAACAATCAAAAGGTATGCTCCTGCAAGCACTGCTCTGAAGCAGGCTGGATCTGAACAGCTTCAGTCCCCCAGTACTTCTCTGATGCTGCAGAGGGACGAAGGGGCAAGAGGAGAAGAGCGCACAGGTGAGCGGCGCAACCATGCCGCTCATCCAGTCAATCATTAGGAGGGTACTGCCCCCATGGCTTGCAAGAAGCAGAACACAGGTGTGTTTCTGAACAGAAAACCCCTTTAAAGGCCCCTTTCACACATCAGTTTTTGCCATCAGTCACAATCCATCGAATTTTGAAAAAAAAAAACGGAAAAAAATAAAAAAAAAATAAGAGCATGCTCAGTTTAAAAAAACGGAATTCGTCGCCGGATTCCGTCATTTGACAGATCTGGCACCATAGACTTCCATTCTAGCAAACGACGGACGGTGAGGGATCTGCCACTGTCTGTTTTTTCGACGGACACAAAAAACTTTACCATGTCTGCTGTCTCTGGCCGCCGGACAAACAATTTTCGACAGATCCGGCGAACGACAGATGAAATGTGAGGCCATCCGTCGCAATCCGTTGCTAATACAAGTCGGATTCGACGGATTGCGACTGATGGAAAAAAACTGATGTTTGAAAGGGGCCTAAGCCCTCTGTAGTCTCAAGGTAGTGATCACCAATTATCCTTTACCTGCACAAATCCTCGTCAGGGTCTGTATCACCATCCATTTGTGCTCAAAAGAACTTGATGAAGTCTCTAATATGTTCAAAAATATTTCTTTGAAAAACACCTTCAAAAGGCAAAAGAAGAAGGAATTTAAATAGAGAGGAGATCAAAGCCCCCCAAGCCAGCGCAGGACGGCACGTGTCGCTGAAGCTTACCTCCACCTGCATTTTTAGATGCATCTTAAAATTAGACAGCAAGCTGAGGAATATGGCCAAGGAGAGTTCAAAAACATCGGGCACAGAGGACACCCCGTTTTTCGATAAGGCTACACAGAGGTATTGCTTGATTGCATTGATGAACATTTCATGAGTCCTAAAGACGGGGCCGGCATTTTGCAATACTGACAGTAAGAGCTGGAGAGAGAGGATCTTAGAGCGAAGTTCATGAGACCTGCAAAACAAAAACAGTCACGTTTGAGGACCTATAAAAAAAAAAGATATAATAGTATGGTACAAAGTAATATATGTCATATTTAAAGGGAGCAGTCAGAAGCTATTGGTGTATATGCAGTGGCCTTAATAAAGATAGGAGTTTTGCACAGCTGCCAAGAAGATGGCATTTATGAAAGAGGAGAACATTTTGTTGAGCACTTCGTATGATGTGAACTGTTCGCAGACACAGTGGTATCTAGGCCTAGAATCAAGTAAGGTCATGCTATGTGACATGGGACTGCCTCCCATTTAAGTCTGATCAGGAGGTCACTTACTTAGGGTCTGGCGGTCCATCTCCCAGAGGCTTCATGGACAGTTTACAGAGTGAGCGAAACACTAGGAAAGCATCTTTTTGTAGGATGTTTGTAAATCTAGCACCAGAGTGATAGCCAGGAAGGGAATCGGACTCCTGAATAAGAGAAAACAGATCAAATGACACTGGATCCAGGAGACTGTGTCACGATCCAACCAAAAAACGTTGTCTGGAAAAAACTACTCCAAATATAGAAGGCACTTCCATACCAGATTATCCATGGAAGACACCGACTGCCCGTCATCTGCTATTCCATTAGTGTGGATAGTCTCAGGTGGTGGGAGATCAGCGGTTTCAGAGTCACAAGGTGCACTGTCTGTAATTTTCTCTGCAGGCTCTAAGGAAAGAAATCAGAAAAGATAAGACAAACTACCATATTAGCAATTTACTATATCTGTAAAGTTCATCATTACTGAAATGTCACCTTCATTACAACAACCCCCAAATTTCTAGATGTTGCATTACTAATGAAAATATCCCAAAAAGAATTAAGAAGGACCCTCATACCTTTAACATCACATTCACTTGGTGGCTCCTGTGCTCTGTCCACCTGTGCTGGCACCTCATGCGCAGCATCCACCTGTGCTGGCAGCTCCTGAGCCCCTTCCACTGGTGCTTGCAGCTCCTGAGTCCCTTCCACCGGTGCTGGGGTCTCCTCTGCAGTGTTTCTCTGTTCTGGCAGCTCTTGTATAACTTCTGCCTGAGCTGGCGCCTCCCGTAATACTTCCATCTGTGCTGGAACCTCCAGTGCCCCGTCTACCCGTGTAGGTGGCACTAGATTAAAGAAGCCCAACTGCAGCTTTTAATATCCCACTGACGCAATATATATTTAAAGTTACAATGGCGTTGCTTGATCACACACTTTGGGACAGATTCATTAATACTTGGGTAGCACACACTTGTGATATGCCAACCTTGATGGTGAACAAGAGGCGTCGTTTTCATTAGGACGTGCACGTCACTTAATGAATGTGGGGCTTCTCCTACGTGGCGCATGTCTCTTTGCCAGAAATGCTACTCTAGTCAGAAACGCCGGTAGTTTTCGACAAATTGGCCAGGTGGGGACACACCCGTACTGTCTCTTACCCAGCTCTAGTAATTCCGGTTAAATGGATTCAAAGATGCAAAGAAGCCACAATATTTTGGCCCCTTTGTTTTTATTGGATATGTCCTTCCTCTACCATCAATGCCCTGGGTCACTTCTCCTGTCTTTTGGGCTCCTATTTACATCAATAATAGATACACGTTTTCTAAAATATTCTACTTCAGACTGTGGCCTTGCAATGTTTTTACAAAACAGCCCTGAACAATAGATTAGCTGCATCTCCTCCATATTGTAGGAGGTTCATGTGATTACAGCCATCGTTCTGGCTATAATGGAAGAAGTCCAACTCACCTCCGTCCTCTCTTTGATGGCTGCCATTGGTGACGCTGCCACTTGTAGGTGTAGGTGGAGCGCTCAGAGGATAGCTGCCTCTCCTGAATACAGTAGCTGGAGATCCCATTAATTTGTGAGCAGCAGGAGAATAAAGCTTCTGTTTTGTATAATCTCGATCGTTGACCTATAAGAATACACAAAATACATCAGTACCACAGAGAAGGGTCTCGGAGATAATCACTTTCATGTAAATCTACAGAAAACTATAAACACACTGTGTAGTTGTGAGGAGCACTAGACCAATACGGGTTACAATGGAGGTCCACAGTAACTGATGCTAGTATACAGCGGCGTTGTTAGAAATAAGCAGAATGTAATACTATATTGTGCAGCCACACAGTTTTTTCACTTTTGCTAAAAATCCGGTATCAGGTTGAGCTCTTACTGCCTGAGTTTCCATGCGGTTGAAGATGACATTCAGCATTTGAGTCAACGTGGCCTTGGCAGTGGTCTGGTTCACTAGGTTTTTGCTGGCAAGGTATATGTTGTAACATGTTCGGACGGTGTGCAGGATGGTGGCCTCATGGATCTCAACGTATGGAGAGGTGACTACAGTCAGGAGAGCCTGGATGATGATGGTAATAATAATAATTTTATTTATATAGCGCCAACATATTCCGCAGCACTTTACATTTTAGAGGGGACTTGTACAGACAATAGACATTACAGCATAACAATAATCACAGTTCAAAACAGATACCAAGAGGAATGAGGGCCCTGCTCACAAGCTTACAATCTATGAGGAGATTGGGGAGACATGAGAGGTGGATGGTAACAATTGCTTTTGTTGTTCGGACCAGCCATAGTGTAAGAATCGGGTGTTCATGTAAAGCTGCATGAACCGGTTATTGGCCTAAGTATGTAGCAGTACAGACACAGAGGGCTATTAACTGCATAAAGCGTATGAGAACATGATACGAGGAACCTGGTTATGGTGACAATTTTGAATGGGCCACACAGGGATAGTTAGGATAATGCATTGAGGCGGTAGGCGAGTCTGAACAAATACGTTTTTAGGGAATGCTTAAAACTGTGGGGATTGGGGGATTAGTCGAATTAACCTTGGTAGTACATTCCAAAGAATTGGCGAAGCACGTGATAAGTCTTGGAGACAGGAGTGGGAGGTTCTGATTATTGGGGATGCTAACCTGAGGTCATTAGCGGAGCGGAGGGCACGGGTAGGGTGGTAGGCTGAGACCAGGGAGGAGATGTAGGGTGGTACTGAGCCATGGAGTGCTTTGTGGATGATGGTAATAGTTTTGTACTGGATTCTGGAGTGGATGGGTAACCAGTGTAATGACTGGCACAAGGTAGAGACATCGGTATAACGATTGGTGAGGAATATGATCCTGGCTGCAGCATTCAGGACAGATTGGAGCGGGGAGAGTTTGGTAAGAGGGAGGCAGATTAGTAGAGAGTTACAATAGTCCATACGTGAATTAATAAGTGAAACAGTAAAGGTACCTTCACACGAAGCGACGCTGCAGCGATAGCGACAACGATGCCGATCGCTGCAGCGTCGCTGTTTGATCGCTGGAGAGCTGTCACACAGACCGCTCTCCAGCGACCAACGATGCCGAGGTCCCCGGGTAACCAGGGTAAACATCGGGTTACTAAGCGCAGGGCCGCGCTTAGTAACCCGATGTTTACCCTGGTTACCAGCGTAAAAGTAAAAAAAACAAACAGTACATACTCACCTGCGCGTCCCCTTCCTGACACTGACTGAGCTCCGGCCCTAACAGCACAGCGGTGACGTCACCGCTGTGCTTTCACTTTCACTTTAGGGCCGGCGCTCAGTAAGTGTCAGGAAGCAGACGCTGGGGGACGCGCAGGTGAGCATGTACTGTTTGTTTTTTTTACTTTTATGCTGGTAACCAGGGTAAACATCGGGTTACTAAGCGCGGCCCTGCGCTTGGTAACCCGATGTTTACCCTGGTTACCAGTGTAAAACATCGCTGGGTATCGTTGCTTTTGCTTTCAAACACAACGATACACAGCGATCGGACGACCAAATAAAGTTCTGGACTTTATTCAGCGACCAGCGACATCACAGCAGGATCCTGATCGCTGCTGCGTGTCAAACGAAACGATATCGCTAGCGAGGACGCTGCAACGTCACGGATCGCTAGCGATGTCGTTTTGTGTGAAGGTACCTTAAGAGTTTTTGCAGAGTCGAAAGTAAGAAAAGGGCGAATTCTAGATATGTTTTTGAGATGCAGATAAGAAGAGCGAGCCAGTGATTGGATGTGGGGAGGGGGGGTGAATGAAAGCTCGGAATCAAGAGTAACCCCAAGGCAGCGGGCATGTTGCTTGGGAGTAATGGTGGAACCATACACAGAGATGGCAATGTCAGGCAAAGGTAGGTTAGTAGAGGGAGAGAACACGAGAATTTCAGTTTTTGACAGGTTCAGTTTCAGATAGAGGGAGGACATGATGTTGGAGACAGCGGTAAGAAAAATCACTGGTGTTTTCTAAAAAGGCAGGCGTGATATCAGGAGAAGTAGTGTATAATCGGGTGTCATCAGCATAGAGACGGTACTGGAAACCAAATCTACTGATTGTATACTGCCCCTATTGGACAAACAAAGAGAAGAGGAGGGGGCCTAGGACTGATCCTTGAGGAACCCCAACAGTAAGGGGAAGGTGAGAGGAAGAGGAACCAGCAAAAGAAACACTGAAAAAGACGTCAGAGAGATAGGAGGAGAACCGGGAGAGAACGGTGTCCTTGAGGACGATAGAGTGTTTCATAGTGAGGAAGAGCTGATGATCCACAGTATCGAATACTGCAGAGAGATCCAAGAGAATTAGCATGGAGTAGTGACCATTAGATTTAGCTGTTAGTAGATTATTAGAGACTTTAGTAAGGGCAGTTTCAGTAGAGTGTAAAGAGCGGAAACCAGATTGAAGAGGTTCGAGAAGAGAGTTATCAGAGATAGCGGATAAGACAGGAGTGGACCAGGCGTTTGAGGAGTTTAGAGATGAAGGGTGAAGATGAAGATAAGAGACAGGTCTATAATTTAAGTAATGGATGTATGATGGCATGCTTAAATGAGGAGGGAAAGATACTGGAAGAGAGAGAAAGGTTGAATATTTTTTTGTTAGGTGAGAGGTGACAGCAGGGGAAAGAGACTGGAGGAGATGTGACGGAATGGGGTCACTGGTGCAAGTGGTGGGGCGAGAAGATGCAAGGAGCCTGATTTACTTCTTCTTCTGTGACTGGTTCAAAGTCAGAGAGTGAGCTAGATGCAGTGGGGGAAGGAGGACAGTGCATGGTATGAAGGGATTGGGAGATAATTTCCTTTAGGATGTGGTCAATTTCTTCTTTGAAGTACCGTATATACTCGAGTATAAGCCGAGATTTTCAGCCCAAATTTTTGGGCTGAAAGTGCCCCCCTCGGCTTATACTCGAGTCACGGTCGGCGGGTGAGGGGGAGAGGGCGCTGAGGCATACTTACCTGCTTCCGGGTCTCCTGGCGCTGTCCCTGCAGTCCCACGGTCTCCGGGTGCCGCAGCTCTTCCCCTGTTCAGCGGTCACGTGGGACCGCTCATTAGAGAAGTGAATAGGCGGCTCCACCTCCCATAGGGGCGGAGCCGCATAATTCATTTCTCCAATCAGCGGTGCCGGTGACCGCTGACAGAGGAAGAGGCTGCGGTACCGAAGACCAGCTGTCCGGGGGAAGGAGCGGGACGCCGGGAACAGGTAAGTATCGCATATTTACCTTCCCTCGTTCCACCCGCCGGGCGCCGCTCTGTCTTCCCAGCGTCTCTCTCTCCGCACTGACTGTGCAGGTCAGAGGGCGCAATGACGCATATAGTGTGCGCGCCGCCCTCTGCCTGATCAGTCAGTGCAGAGAGACGCCGGGACCGGACGCTGAGGAGCTGCAAGCAAGAGAGGTGAGTATGTGTTTTATTATTTTTATTGTAGCAGCAGCAGCAGCAGCAATGGCACAGCTTTCTATGGAGCATCTATGGGGCAGTAATGAACGGTGCAGAGCACTATATGGCACAGCTATGGGGCAATAAGGAGCGGTGCAGAGCACTATATGGCACAGCTATGGGGCAATAAGGAGCGGTGCAGAGCACTATATGGCACAGCTATGGGGCAATAAGGAGCGGTGCAGAGCACTATATGGCACAGCTATGGGGCAATAAGGAGCTGTGCAGAGCACTATATGGCACAGCTATGGGGCAATAAGGAGCGGTGCAGAGCACTATATGGCACAGCTATGGGGCAATAAGGAGCGGTGCAGAGCACTATATGGCACAGCTATGGGGCAATAAGGAGCGGTGCAGAGCACTATATGGCACAGCTATGGGGCAATTATGAACGGTGCAGAGCACTATATGGCACAGCTATGGGGCAATTATGAACGGTGCAGAGCACTATATGGCACAGCTTTCTATTGTACAGCTATGGGGCAATAATGAATGGTGCAGAGCACTATATGGCACAGCTTTCTATTGTACAGCTATGGGGCAATAATGAATGGTGTAGAGCACTATATGGCACAGCTATGGTGCAATTATGAAAGGTGCAGAGCACTATATGGCACAGCTATGGGGCAATTATGAACGGTGCAGAGCACTATATGGCACAGCTATGGGGCAATAATGAACGGTGCAGAGCACTATATGGCACAGCTATGGGGCAATAATGAACGGTGCAGAGCACTATATGGCACAGCTTTCTATTGTACAGCTATGGGGCAATAATGAATGGTGCAGAGCACTATATGGCACAGCTATGGGGCCATAATGAACGGTATGGTGCATTTATTTTTATTTTTGAAATTCACCGGTAGCTGCTGCATTTTCCACCCTAGGCTTATACTCGAGTCAATAAGTTTTCCCAGTTTTTTGAGGCAAAATTAGGGGGGGGTCGGCTTATACTCGAGTATATACGGTAATTGGCCAGATCGTCAGCGTGGAGATCCGTGGTTGGGGCCTGCACTCTTGGGTTGAGTAGGGAATGAAAAGCGTCAAAGAGACGTTTAGGGTTAGTGTTAAAATAGGTTTGTTTGGAGAGGTGAATGGCAGAGTTGTATGTTTTAAGCATGAACTTATTAATGGATGAAATCTTCGGGTAGATTAGATTTTCTCCACAGACGTTCGGCACGCCTGGAGCACTGCAGCAAGAAACGTGTTTGCAGCATGTGCCACGGTTGTCGCAGTCTGTGCCGAGTTATTCTATGTATAGGAGGTTCAATTTCACCCAGGGCACTTTGCAGGTTTCATTGCAATGCTTCAGTGCAGCATCAGGACATGAGATGGAGGAGATAGGGGCCAATGAGGACTGCAAGTTCTTCATAAGTTTCTGGGTGTTAATGGCCTGTATATTTCTATAAATGTTGAAAGTGGGGGTGACCTGAGCGGGACCGCAGTTCTTGATAGAGAATGAAAGAAAGTTGTGGTCAGAGAGGGGAGTTTGTAAAATCGTCCACTGAGCAAAGCGGGGAGAAGACCAAGTCGATGGAGTTTCCGTCATCATGCGTTGGAGAGTTAGTATGCTGCAAGAGGCCGAAAGAGGAGGTTAGAGATAAAAATAGATAAAACTGGATAGGTAAGAACAGTGGTTGTTATCAAGTGCAATGTATTTAAGATTATCCCAGCTTTGTCATGGGTGGACTTCACCACGTTGCATAGATCAGACTGGATGAGGAAGGGGATGTAATCTAACCAAATCATTAACACCAAAAAAACAATCAGGTTCTGGATTTTATTCTACAAAAAGGATTCTGAAAAAGAAAAAAAAGCTGCGCTATGACAGGTAGCGTCCATTTTCTTTTGGACAAGCTGAAATTCTCACCTTAATGATCTGGAGCTGCACCCCTTCATCTGTCTGGGGGCCCTGGAAACAATTGCAGATGGTGTCCACTATGCGATCAATGAGGCGTTTCCCAGCAATGCCTTTATCTGGAGCCTTGCCAGTTATATGACCGTAAGCAATTAGTTTCTACGAGATAGGAAAACAGCATAAAGCTAAAAGTCAATAAGGAGCGCTACGGACATACAGTACAGTGCCCAGAGACAGATATATACACAAAAATAAAACATCTATCCCATAGCTGGCCTAACACAGAGATGTTACCCATGCCTGTAACCGGCTTAGCTGCTGGTACTAGTTTTGCCATATCAGCTTTTCAGCCGTGTGTGCTAAGTACCTGCAAGCAGTCCAGGGACGTGCTGACCACTCGAGGAGACTTTAATTGACATGCCAGCTCAAACGGAAGGAAATATCTATCGGCTTCGATGAATTTAGGTTTAAAGGGAGGAGCGGATTCATCCCTAAAATGAGTGGAAAGGAAATCAGTTTTAGAATATAAAAAAAAACTGTTGCATGGGAGGAAGAGGCAGAAGCTGTGCAGGTCACACTTACTTCTGCGGTTCCAATTCAGCTTTAAGTTCATCTGCAAAAACAGAAAAATAAAAGAAATGGTCAACAAGAAGCAACGTGGATGCAGGTCTGATATCATATTGTAACAGACAGAAAACACGTCACATTACTGTCCTCATCTGACCTGCTACACAAGCTGCAATCAATGAATAGTGCAGAGACATATTATGCAGCCACAGAGCAGAATGTCCTCAGCCTGAAGACGGCCGCAGAGGATAAACAGAAACAGCGCAATGACTGTCCTCATTATCCAGGTAGCTCCAGCCACGTAGGTACACAGCAAGACCCTCAGTCACTCCTGTATCACCCACACCACTGAGGGACTGCCCACTAAGGACACGTACTGCCATAAAAAGAGTACTAGGAAGCAGGGAGGACTACGGGTGTCCACCATCTATATGTGAAAAATTAAAGGAGTTATCCAGGACTTTGGAGTTTTTTGGCTAAGAACTTAACAGAACGTAGCTGCTCACTACCTCCCTATAACAAACTCTTCCTGCTCAGTCAGCGATTCTCAAGCTTTATTTGACCTCACGTCAACCGAGCAGATCTTTCGCTTCTGGACTGCTCTATCAACAAGGTCATCACTGCCAGCGTCAGGTTGACAGACAGCCGGCTCAGCCTAACCCAGAGGCGAGATGGCTGTCAATCAGAGTGACATAGGCAGTGACACCCTATCGACAGAGCAGAGTGATAAGAAAAGATTCTGCTCTGTTGAGGTGATGTCACCGGTAACAAGAGAATCGCTGACAAAGGAGGTTCCTTTCTGAGTCGGAACAGATCGTTGCCAAAAAAAACCCTGGACAACCCTTTTAATGTTAGTTGAGCAGGGAGGTCTTCCTCTTTACCTTTACAGTAATGTAGATGAGCAGGATTGTTACTATCGTCCATATGTAACAGCTTCTCGACAGAGTCCTACGTTACGGTCGGAAAACTATGCTTTACAGCTGGCACCTTTCTCAAACAAATGCAGCGGAATCTAGCCCCAAACACTGCTGCTTATCCACTTACAAGAAAACGAACATTTACGACAGTGGCATTTAAAAGGTTTCTTGAGTGTCCATGGGGTACTGATGTGTTACCATGACAATTACCACCTCTTTTACTTCCATGTTCACAGGAGATGAAAATTTCAAAAAGTTTGTAAAAAAAATGAATAAGTTTGAATCACCCCATCCTCTTTTTTTTTTAATCAGATACATTTTTATTAAGGAAAAACAATTATAACAAATGACATCAAGCTGTTATTCACAGATAATCATATTTTATGAACAAACCCCCCCCCCCTTTCCCCCCCTTCGAGACCCCTTTAATGCCTTCCCAATTTCCCATCCGATATTCCTTCCCCAATTCAAATACAGTTGTATAGTATGAACATCATCTATACCATTATGCATCCTCCCCACAATTCTAATTCCATTCTATCCATGGCTGCCATATCTTTTGAAATACATCTAGTTTATTTCTCTTAGTATAGATACTTTTTTCCAATAAAATTATATGATCCGCCTGCGTAGGAAAGTCTTGTCTAGTCGGCGGCTCCTCCCTGATCCAGAACCGAGCTATCAATTTCCTTGCTATGAATAACAATCTAGCAATCGCCATTTTAACCATAGATACCACTGCTATTTCTTCCACATAGCCTAATATACAGACCAAAGGGTATCTGGGAATGACACACCTATATACCAATTCAATCCGATGCAATACAACTGTCCAGAAGGCAGACAATCTAGGGCAGTGCCACAGCATGTGTAACATGTCTGCCTGTTCCTGCGAACATCGTGGACACTCGGAATCAGACCTCAAACCCATCTTGAACAGTCTATCGGGAGTTCTGTAAGCTCTATGAATCACATATAATTGAGACATCCTCCCAGGTTCGCTCATAGAGATCTTATTCACATATTCTAAAATAGATTCCCATCTATCATCATTTAACTCTCACAATTCAGCTTCCCATTTCCCTCTAGACTTGATGGGAGGTTTGACTAGAAAGGTGAATAATAAATCTCTATACACTTCTGAAATTGCCCCCCTTGTCCCGCTGTTCTCCAAAATGGAAGCCAGCGTGATATCAATCTGGATCTCAATAAGTTTTCTCCGACATTGCGACTGATACGCATGCTGAATTCTTTTATAATGATATAAATTTAAATGTGATAACTGGAATTCTGTTTGTAACTCCACGAATGACTTAAGTCCCCCTTGACCCAGTAGCTGACCCATCTTTCTAATTCCTGCCTCTCTCCATGGCCCATATCCTTCCATTTGCTTAAATTCTTGTAAGTTTATATTATCCCATATAGGTGAGTATTTGGTAAGGCCCGTGACACCCCTAATCTGTTTAACTTTTTCCCATACCTTATGAATTAGGAGAACAGTAGGAAACCGAGAACCCAGTTTCAAAAATTGCCCCCCTTCCAAACTCTCACCCAGAGGCCATTTTCCAAACAAATATCTCAAACTACTTAGCGATTGCCCCTTTCCCATCTCCTCCCCCCATCCTCCAATATGCTGGCATTGTGCTGATAAAAAATATACCCAAGGGTTAGGGAGCGCCAAGCCACCCCATCCTCTTTTATCCAATATAAAAATAAAAAGTCAAGGAAAAAAAAACAAAAACATTTGATATCACAGTGTCCATAAAAGTCCAATCTTTGAAAACATAAAATTAGCCTATACAGTAAACAGCATAAAGAAAAAAAATCTAACTGCTGGCCTTGGTGTTTTCATTAATATCACATCCTCCATTAAAAAAAAAAAAAAAAGGAATAAAACAATGGACTCAATTTATCAACTTTTTCACCCTAGAATTCTGGCATAAAAGCTTTGAAAAGTCGCAAAAACAGGACTTTTGGTTACTTACTGTAAAATCTGTTTCTTGGGTGTATGCTGCTGCCACTAGGAGGCTGACACTATGCAAATAAAAAAGTTAGCTCCTCCTCTGCAGTATACATCTCACCGACTGGAAGTAGGATATTCAGTTAGGCCATGTGCACACGTTCAGTATTTTTCGCGTTTTTTTCGCGTTTTTTCGCTATAAAAACGTGATAAAAACGCGAAAAAAACGCTAACATATGCCTCCTATTATTTTAAGTGTATTCCGCATTTTTTGTGCAAATGTAGCCTTTTTTTCCGCGAAAAAATCGCATCGCGGAAAAAAAAGCAACATGTTCATTAAAATGCGGAACTGCAGGGGATTCCGCACACCTAGGGGTCCATTGATCTGCTTACTTCCCGCACGGGGCTGTGCACACCATGCGGGAAGTAAGCAGATTATGTGCGGTTGGTACCCAGGGTGGAGGAGAGGAGACTCTCCTCCACGCACTGGGCACCATATAAGTGGTCAAAAAATAAGAATTAAAATAAAAAACAGTCCTATACTCACCCTCGATGTCTTCCCGCCTCCACTGCACGCTGCCGTTCGGTTCCTGTAGCTGGTGTGCGGCGAAAGACCTGCCGATGACGTCACTGTCCTGTGATTGGTCGTGAGCGGTCATGTGACCGCTCACGTGACCGTGACGTCACGGAAGGTCCTGTGCGCACAGACCAGCTATAGGAAGAGGAGCCGGACGCCGGTGAGGAGATGTCTGGGTGAGTATAAGCATTTTTTTATTTTTTTTATTATTTTTAAACATTCTATCTTTTACTATTGATGCTGCATAAGCTGCATCTATAGTAAAAAGTTGGTCACACTTGTCAAACGCTAAGTGTGACCAACCTGTCAGTCAGTTTTCCAAGCGATGCTACAGATCGCTTGGAAAACTTTAGCATTCTGCAAGCTAATTACGCTTGCAGAATGCTAAAAAAATGCGAAAAAAACGGAAAAAAAACGGTTTTCTTCAGGAAATTTCTGCAAGAAATCCTGAACGTGTGCACATACCCTTAGTGAGAAAGCAGTAGGAGAAGCAACATGTAAAAGATAGAAAACTCAAACTGTAACAATATAACACAATAAAACAGAGCTGTTCAACTTGGGAGGGTGCTGGGTCCCCTAATGAAGGCTCCGAGAAACAGATTTAACGGTAAGCAACCAAAAATCCTGTTTTCTCTATCGCTTAATTGGGGGACACAGGAACCATGGGACGTCCCAAAGCAGTCCCTGGGGAGGGAACAGCAGAAAAACTCCATTCAGGTCGGAGAACACACCACTGCCGCCTGCAAGATCCTTCTGCCTAGGCTGGCAACTGCCGAAGCGTAGGTATGGAGCTTATAAAATTTGGCAAATGAGTTAATGGAACACCAGGTTGCCGCTTTGCAAAGTTGTAGGGCGGATGTCCCATGGTGTACCGCCCAGGAGGCGCCCACTGCCTGGGGCAGAGCGAGTCTTAATCCCAGGAGGAGTCACTCTGTTCTTGACCCGGTAAGCCTCCAGAATAGCCGGTCTGATCCAGAGAACAATCATAACCTTGGATGCCGGCAGGCCTCTTGGCGCACCATCTGGAATGACAAATAGACGGTCCATCTTCCTTAAGAAGGCGGTCCTAGACAAATAGATTCTCACCGCCATGACCAGGTCTAGGCTGTTAAGCGAACGCCCCAGAGAATAAGACTGAGCAGGACAAAAGGTGGGAAGGACGATCTCATTCAAGTAAAAGGAGGACACCACCCTGGGAAGAAAAGGCGGCGAAGGCCGTAAAACTACCTTATCCTGTGAAGAACCAAGAAATGGGGGCGACGGGAGAGAGCCAACAACTCCGAGACGCGCCTAATGGAGGTGATGGCCACCAGAAACGCCACCTTGCGGGACAGAACAGACAGTGAGGCCTCATGGAGAGGTTCAAGGGGGAACCCAACTGAGCCTCCAGAACAAGATTGAGGTCCCAGGGATCCACGGAGTCCGGTACGGGAGAGCCGCATGCGCCAGTCCTTGAAGAAAAGTTCTGACCTGAGAACGGGAAGGATATAAATCTTTGTACCGTGATAGCCAGTAGATAGACAAATATTTAGAATTGTATTAGTCTATGCCTGATGAAGAGGTCTGAGAAGTCTCGAAGGTTTGCAATTTGCTACCATCTTTTCAGTTAGCCATTAAGAGGTATCAACCACCGAGGACACTCAAATCTAAATATCTGACCTGAGAACGGAAAGCTAAGGACTTCTGAAAGGGACTTCAGAAAGATAATGGAAAGGGTTGCTACCTGACCCTTTAGAGAACTAAGGGCAAGGCTAGCATCAAGTCTCGCCTGGAGAAAAGGCCAAAATGGAAGGTTTCAACAGCAAAGCTGTTAAATTGAGCAACCAAGAACTCTGGTGGCAGATCTGGCCTGTCTGGGGGCCTCCAGGGGGAGTCCGCGAGGAGATTTACGATCTCTGCGAACCAGAACCTTCTGGGCCAATCTGGTGCGATCAAAATGACCAGAACCCCCTCCGCATTGATCTTCAACAGCCTGGGATGAAGGGGAAGGGGAGGAAACAGATAGGGAAGTACAAATTGCGACCCAGGAATGGCCAAAGCATCGGTATCCACTAAGAGAGGATCGTGGACCTGGAAACAAACGGTGGAACCTTCCTAAGCAGTCGGGACGCCAAGAGATCCGCGTCCGGAGTTCCCCATCAAAGGCAAATCTGAAGGAAGACCTCCTGATGCAGGGACCACTCTCCTGCCACAAGACCCTCGCGGCAGAGAAAAAAAACGCGGCCTAGTTGTCCACGCCGGGAATATGCACTGCGGATATTGCCGGAACCGTTGCCTCTGCCCAGAGGAGGATCTTGGATACCTACGACATTGCCAAGAGACTCTGAGAACCTCCCTGGTGATTGACATATGCCACAGCCGTGGCATTGGACGTCTGGATTCTGACTGGCAGACCTCTGAGAAGTAACTCAGAAACAGAAGAATGGCCCTTATCTCAAGGATGTCGATCGGCAGAGAGGACTCGTGCTCCGACCAACGCCCTTTTCACTGACCGATGGCGAGAGACCGCGCCCCAGCCGGGAAGGCTGGTGACCGGCGTCACCACCAGCCATGGGCGAGAAGGAAGGACCGGACCTGGGGAATGAGAGGAGATGACAGCCAGCAGTTGAGAGACAATTAGAATCGGACGGAAAGCCGCATCGGACGATCCAGAGACATCACAGTCCTGTCCCACTGAGAAAGGATGGCCTGCTGAAGTGGTCTCAAGCGGAACAGCTCAAAAGGGAACGCTTCCGATGCTGCCACCATTCGTCACAGGACCTTGATTGCTGAACGGAAGGAAGGCAGCCGAGGGCCTTGCAGAGAGCGAACTCCGTCCTGGAAAATTGCCCGCTTCTCCTCAAGAAGAAAAACCCCCGACTGATGCCTAAGAAGACGAGGCGCTGACTCGGAACAAGACAAGACTTTGTTCAGTTGGCCAGCCACCAGAAACGGGACAGGGAGTCGAGGACGATGGTCAGACTCTCCTGGGCCTGAGAGAAGGGCGGAGCCTTGATGAGGATGTCTTCAACGTACGGAATGAACACTAGGTCCCTGATCCTCAAAAGGGCCATAAATGTCGCCAAGATCTTTATGAAGACACTGGGAGCGGTCGCAAGACCAAGCGGCAGGCCGACAAACTGGAAATGACTCTTCTGCACCGCGAAACGCAGGAAACTCAGGTGTGCTGGGAAAATCAGAACATGGAGATAGGCGTCTTGGATATCTATGGAGCACAGGAATTCCTGTGGTTCCATAAAAGCCAATACTGAACGGAGGGTCTCCATCCTGAAATGCCGCAGGCGGAACCTTCTGTTCACTTACTTCAGAACCAGGATGGGTTGAACTGCGCTGCCCTTCTTCGGCACTACAAGCAGGTTTGAATAGAAATCTGTAAAGCGTTCCTGCTCTGGGACGGAAACGATACCCTCTGAACAAAGAAGAAAGGCAATGGACGCAAAGAAACCTGGGATCAGACCAGGATCTTTTAGACCCAAGCGTCCTCCACCGAGGCAAGCCAAACGTCCCTGAAAAAAAACAGGACACAACCGTCCAAACTGGGAGGAACACTAGGCCCTTAACACGAGTTATGCAGAGGAAGTTCTGCCAGGTCTGGGCCTGCTGGACCTACCATGGGAGTTGCGGGAACGCCAGGAAGGGGTGTGCTTGAAGAAGCCTTTTCCCTAACCAGGTGAGTCCGTGGTCTGTGCTAGCCAGAGAAATCTTCCGTCGCCACGAAACAGCAAAAGGACAAAAAGGAGCTGAACTGCCCTTTCATAATTTGTTTCAGCATGTAGCCAGAGAGATGGGCCCCCTGGAAGGGGAGGCTGGTAAGGGACTTCTTTGAACAGAAGTCCGCCTGCCATGTCTTGAGGCGAATATTCCGCTGAATGGCCACCATATTGCTGGACGCCTGAGCTGCACAAGACGCATATCTAGGGAGACAGATACCAAATATTTCCCTGCATAGGAAATCTGGTCTGTCAGGTCAGCTAGCTCCCCCGGAGGAGCTCCAGCCAGGATACCCTTACAAAGCTGTTTGGCCCATCTAGCTATGGTCCTTGAGACCCAGGTAGAGGCAATGGCCGGGCACAAAGCAGAAGCAGCCGCTTCAAAGGCTGATTTTTCCAGCAATTCTATAATTCTATCATTGGAATCCATGAGGGATGCTGCATTAGAAAATGGAAGGACCATGTTGGTGGACAGTCTGGGGACTGACGAGTCCACTGCCGGGGAATCAGTCCAGTTAGCGGTGAGCTCAGGGGAGAAGGGATATAGGATGCCGAGAAGCTTCCCTCTCTGAAAGTATCTAGTACGGTTCACCCTTCCCCTGGCAAGTACCACCACAAATTCAGTGTGTGGGGCAAAGACCTTGGAAGTTGGTTTTGACCATCTAAACGATACCGCCTATTTTGCGGTTTCTGTAGAAGTATCCATGATGCTTAAGGTCTGGTTGATCGCAACAATAAGGCTTTGTACCCTATCACTCATGCTAGAGGCCTGTAGTGAATCCAAGTCTGAACCTTCCTCTGAAAACGTGACCGAGGATGCCCGTCTGACTCGGGAGAGGAGGATCTGGAAGAGGGATCTCGCCGTGCCAGACCGGAGGGCGAGATGGAGCGGGAAAAGGACTTAGAATTTTGCTCCTGTCTGATCTCTTGTGGCCTGTGTTGAAAGGGCCGGACGGAGAATCCTGTGACCAACTGGCAACTGCGGGGGGCTGGAAGGGACAATCTGTCAAGCACGGACACCAGGGTCTGTGACATCCTGGTGAGGTCCGCCACAGACTGAGACAGAAGGAAAGCCCACCAAGGGATAGGGGTCACGGTCTCACCCAGGGTAGGGACTTCTGGACGGTGGGTACACTGGAGTTGCTGAAGCTGACAAGAGTAGAGGAGGAAGAAGAAGCAGGAGAACGAGAACGCTCTCCATTAGGATTAGGCCTGGTGAGCAGACCCACTAAATGATGCCTGAAGGTTAGGGGAACAGGTGAGATGCAGAGGGGAGTGACAGACTGCTAAGAAGAGCTACTGACAGCAGATGTAGAGTCCTGTAGTCTGCTCCCGGGCTGCAGCTGCGACCGGCATCAGGACACAGGTCCAAGGCACCAGCAGGGAGATGGCGACCTTAAGGAGGGTGCAGGGGACCCAGCGGGTGAAAGCGTGCGCTGGAGAAAAGGACCCGCTCTCAGAAGTCGGAGGGGGGGCAGGGTTAGCCACCGGGTCCGGAGGAGCAAGATGGCAGCGATCCCACGGTGACTGGGGAGGCTGAGAGTAGTGGGTGGAGCTAGCACCCTGCGCAGGAAGAGGCAGAGAGAGAGTGACAGGTGGGAAAAAAGCCCGCCCGGAAGTTGAGAGGACGGGGGAGGGCGGAGTCAACGCTGTAACTAGGCCCGAGAGAAGCCGGTACCTAGATTTACAGCAAGTGACCACCGAAGCATGGGCCTCAAAACGCCGTGGTGGAATGCCCAATGCACCCACTTCCATCGAAAGTGACAGGAAAGGCTCCCCAAGCTAAAAACCTCTATAAAAATTACAGGGTGGAGGACAGAAGGGCGCAGCAAAGGTATGAAAGAAATAAAGATTTTCCCTGAACTTCTTTCCTTCTTAACTTCTTCCTGACATCGCCAGAACCTGGGGGGGGGGGGGAGAGAAAGTACCTCCCCGTCCACGATAGATCGTCTGCGATATGGGATGTCCGCGTCACCTCAGACCGACAGGCTCTGGTGGGCGAGTGGGTAGGGGAACAGAGGCAGGACCGGCCGAAGATCTTTCGATGTGGGACATCCGCGTCTCCTCCAACCGACAGGCTCTGGTGGGCTAGTGGGTGGGAGACGGAGACAGGACCGTCATGGGTCCTGCAGGACAGACTTATGAGGACACGGGGTGGCAGTACACGCCGTACTCATAGTCTCTGCTTGGGAGTACAGTTGTGACCGTTCACACTGTATCCCTCCGGAAACCTGAAAAGAAACGACGCACCTGAGGTAGATATGGGTCTAATGAAAGATCAGTGTCCACCTCCTATTGACACTGAATATCCTACTTCCTGTGGGTAGGGTGTACAGTCGTGGACAAAAATTTTGAGAATGAGACAAATATTAATTTTTCTAAAGTCTACTGCTTCATTTTTTCTAATGGCAATTTGCATATACCTGTACTCCTGAATGTCAGAGTGATCAGCTTAACAGCAATTACTGCACTTGCAAAGTCAATATTTGCCCAGAAAATGAACTTTAACCCCCAAAACACATTTCAACATCATTGCAGTCCTGCCTTAAAAGGAGCAGCTAACATCGTTTTAGTGATTGATCCATTAACACAGGTGTGGGTGTTGATGAGGACAGGGCTGGCGGGCTGGCGATCAGTCATGATTAAGTAAAAATGACATCACTGGACACTTTAAAAGGAGGCTGGTGCTTGGTATCATTGTTTCTCTTCAGTTAACCATTGTTATCTCTATAGAAACACGTGCAGCCATCATTGCACTGCACATAAATGGCCTAACAGGGTAGAGTATCGCAGCTACAACGATTGCACCTCAGTCAACAATCTATCGCATCATCAAGAACTTCAAGGAGAGAGCTTCCATTGTTGTCAAAAAGGCTCCAGGGCGCCCAAGAAAGACCAGCAAGTGCCAGGACCGTATCTTAAAACTGTTTCAGCTGCGGGATCGGACTACCAGCAGTGCCGAGCTTGCTCAGGAATGGCAGCAGGCTGGTGTGAGTGCTTCTGCACGCACTGTGAGGCGGAGACACTTTGAGCAAGGCCTGGTTTCAAGGAGGGCAGCAAAGAAGCCACTTCTCTCCAGAAAAAACATCAGGGACCGACTGATATTCTGCAAAAGGTACAGGGAGTGGACTGCTGAGGACTGGGGCAAAGTCATTTTCTCTGATGAATCCTCTTTTCGATTGTTTGGGACAGCTGGAAAACAGCTTATTCGGAGAAGAAGAGGTGAGCGCTACCACCAGTCTTGTCTCATGCCAACTGTAAAGCATCCTGAAACCATTCATGTGTGGGGTTGCTTCTCAGCCAAGGGAATCGGCTCACTCACAGTCTTGCCTAAAAACACAGCCATGAATAAAGAATGGTACCAGAATGTCCTCCAAGAGCAACTTCTCCCAACCGTCCAAGAGCAGTTTGGCGCCCAACAATGCCTTTTCCAGCATGATGGAGCACCTTGCCATAAAGCAAAGGTGATAACTAAATGGCTCATGGAACAAAACATAGAGATGTTGGGTCCATGGCCTGGAAACTCCCCAGGTCTTAATGCCATTGAGTGTAGGATAGCTGCGGAGACACCATCACGTGTTTCTCAACGCAAGCAGTGAATAGCCAGACCTTTCCCCGGGAAGGAACAACCACGGGAAGGGCAGCATCCGATAAAGGAAATATTTCCCATAAGGGATGGGGGCAGTGTTCTGGATCACTGCGTTGAGAAACACGTGATGGTGTCTCCGCGGTGTTGGATGTTTTGGTCTCCCCGAGGCCAATCATCTGTTCCTTCACAGCCTTTTACTAGGCACTGCTCCTAATAGCCAGATTCCTACTCCACACTGATGAGGGGCAAACACCCGAAACAGCTGTCTGTGGATGGATACCATGCTTGGCATAGGTGGTTTTCCTGTATTGGATGTTTTCCTTTATCGGATGCTGCCCTTCCCGTGGTTGTTTCTTCCCGGGGAAAGGTCTGGCTATTCACTGCTTGCGTTGAGAAACACGTGATGGTGTCTCCGCAGCTATCCTACATGCATTTGCATATTTCCCATAAGGGATGGGGGCAGTGTTCTGGATCACTGCGTTGAGAAACACGTGATGGTGTCTCCGCGGTGTTGGATGTTTTGGTCTCCCCGAGGCCAATCATCTGTTCCTTCACAGTCTTTTACTAGGCACTGCTCCTAATAGCCAGATTCCTACTCCACACTGATGAGGGGCAAACACCCCGAAACAGCTGTCTGTGGATGGATACCATGCTTGGCATAGGTGGTTTTCCTGTATTGGATGTTTTCCTTTATCGGATGCTGCCCTTCCCGTGGTTGTTCCTTCCCGGGGAAAGGTCTGGCTATTCACTGCTTGCGTTGAGAAACACGTGATGGTGTCTCCGCAGCTATCCTACATGCATTTGCATATTTCCCATAAGGGATGGGGGCAGTGTTCTGGATCACTGCGTTGAGAAACACGTGATGGTGTCTCCGCGGTGTTGGATGTTTTGGTCTCCCCGAGGCCAATCATCTGTTCCTTCACAGCCTTTTACTAGGCACTGCTCCTAATAGCCAGATTCCTACTCCACACTGATGAGGGGCAAACACCCGAAACAGCTGTCTGTGGATGGATACCATGCTTGGCATAGGTGGTTTTCCTGTATTGGATGTTTTCCTTTATCGGATGCTGCCCTTCCCGTGGTTGTTTCTTCCCGGGGAAAGGTCTGGCTATTCACTGCTTGCGTTGAGAAACACGTGATGGTGTCTCCGCAGCTATCCTACATGCATTTGCATATTTCCCATAAGGGATGGGGGCAGTGTTCTGGATCACTGCGTTGAGAAACACGTGATGGTGTCTCCGCGGTGTTGGATGTTTTGGTCTCCCCGAGGCCAATCATCTGTTCCTTCACAGTCTTTTACTAGGCACTGCTCCTAATAGCCAGATTCCTACTCCACACTGATGAGGGGCAAACACCCCGAAACAGCTGTCTGTGGATGGATACCATGCTTGGCATAGGTGGTTTTCCTGTATTGGATGTTTTCCTTTATCGGATGCTGCCCTTCCCGTGGTTGTTCCTTCCCGGGGAAAGGTCTGGCTATTCACTGCTTGCGTTGAGAAACACGTGATGGTGTCTCCGCAGCTATCCTACATGCATTTGCATATTTCCCATAAGGGATGGGGGCAGTGTTCTGGATCACTGCGCTGAGAAACACGTGATGGTGTCTCCGCGGTGTTGGATGTTTTGGTCTCCCCGAGGCCAATCATCTGTTCCTTAATGCCATTGAGAACTTGTGGTCAATCATCAAGAGACGGGTGGACAAACAAAAACCAACAAATTCTGGCAAAATGCAAGCATTGATTATGCAAGAATGGACTGCTATCAGTCAGGATTTGGTCCAGAAGTTGATTGAGAGCATGCCAGGGAGAATTGCAGAGGTCTTGAAGAAGAAGGGTCAACACTGCAAATATTGACTTGCTGCATTAACTCATTCTAACTGTCAATATAACCTATTGGTACTCATAATATGATTGCAATTATATTTCTGTATGTGATATAAACATCAGACAAACACTAATAAAAACCAGAGGGCAGCAGTTCATGTGAAAATATAATTTTGGTGTCATTCTCAAAACTTTTGGCCATGACTGTATACTGCAGAGGAGGAGCTAACTTTTTTATTTGCATAGTGTCAGCCTCCTAGTGGCAGCAGCATACACCCATGGTTCCTGTGTCCCTCAATAAAGCGATAGAGAAATGTAGGCGCAACTTGAAGTTGAACCAAAATGTAGCAACTTTTGGAGTTTTCACACAAGTTTATACCAGCTGTGACAAAATGGGAGGTGCTGTAGTACGGGAAGCCAAAGAACATCTAATTGATAACGAGCTGTGGCACTCTTTACGCCAGAAGTCTTACTCCAGTATCTGACTGGAGTTTTCTGTTGTAGCGAATGTCACTTGTCAAATGATCCAGATTTACTTCAGAAGCCTCTTCTGGCCATGTTCACACTTTGCTGTTTTTACCGCGGAACCGCGGCGATTTTGATGCTGCGGGTCCGCAGCAGTTTCCATAGCGTTTCCATTTACATGTAAACCCTATGGAAACCGCAAACCGCTGTGCACATGCTGCGGGAAAAACCGCGCAGAAACGCAGCGGTTCAAAACCCGCAGCATGTCACTTCTTTGTGCAGAATCGCTGCGATTCTGCACCCATAGGAATGCATTGAACCGCTTACTTCCCGCATGGGGCTGTGCCCACGTTGCGGGAAGTAAGCCGTTAAGGTGCGGGTGGTACCCGGGGTGGAGGAGAGGAGACTCTCCTCCAGGCCCTGGGAACGATATTTGGGGTAAAAAAAAGAATTAAAATAAAAAATCATGTTATACTCACCTCTCAGCGCTGCACGCGGCCGGCCGGTCAGAGTTGCTGTGCGAACAGGACCTGCGGTGACGTCGCGGTCACATGACCGTGATGACGCCCGGGTCACATGACCGTGACGTCACGAAGGTCCTTCTCGGCACAGCATCTTTGGAACCGGAGCGCCGCGTGCAGCGCCCAGGAGATCCGGACATCGGAGGGTGAGTATAACCAATTTTTAACATTACTATTGATGCTGCATATTGCTGCATATGCAGCATCAATAGTATAGGAGTAATCCCGCAGCGGAAATCGCAAAACAAACCGCGATAAATCTGTAGGGATAACCGCAGCGGTTTTGCCCTGCAGATTTATCAATTCCGCTGCGGGAGAACCCGCAGAGGGACACCGCAAAGTGTGAACATGGCCTCTAACTTCAGTACGCCCCTTCAACAAAGACCAGTGTGAACAACACCAGTCTTAATGAATCAGGCCCATTTTATGTACCACAAAATGGTATCAATTCGAACTACAACTTAACATGCGAAAAACAAGTCCTCACGTTTCTCAGAAATCGCCAAAAGCCTCTTCGGAGAGGAAGAGGAATTGAACTCTAGCGCCACCTATTAAGTGTAGCAATCCTAAAAGTCAATATTGAGCCTTGCCACATGACTTGGGGTAAGAAACCACATAATTTGAAGACATATTTTGGGATATTTACCCCTCCTCATTGCAAAGCATGAGAACTGATATGGTTGAGTGAGAGGTCTCTGAAATGGGATCTATATAGGTGGTGCTAGAATCCAAGAGGCTATTTGCATATTTAAATCCCCAGAGGAGCAATGCATGACCTATAAGTCTCTTTACGCTGGCTTTAAACAATTTACAAACCAAAACGTTACCCCTTAAAACCTCAGGAACAACCAACAAAACCCCTAAAAATGTAATCTTTAAACCAAGCTCAGGTTTTTTATTTCTAACCACTAAAGTTTAAAAAAAAAACATGGTTCCATGTCATTTTTACCACAGCAAAAGGAAAGCGGTAAAAAAAAGAAAATAACGGATTTTTTTTAATTTTCATGCCACTAGAATTTTTTCCCATTTTAAGTACTTTATATGGTTATATAAATGCTATAGTTCAAAACTACAACTCATCCTGCAAAAAAACATAAAAAATCCCAAGCTATTTCTACATTAAAATATAAAAAGGTAGGGAAGAAAAAACGAAAGCTCAAAACTAAAAATTTGCCTAGTCAGGGAGGGGTTTGAAGAGCAGCGAAACCTGCACAGATCACATGATGTTAAAGGAGAAAAGCAAAAATATTTCCACTGTCTAAGGCCATGTTCACACTTTGCAGGTTTTACCGCGGATCCGCAGCTTTTTTGCAGCTGCGGGTCCGCAGCAGTTTCCATTGCGTTTACATTTAGATGTAAACCCTATGGAAACAGCAATCCGCTGTGCACATGCTACAGGAAAAAACGCGCAGAAACGCAGCGGTTTACAACCCGCAGCATGTCACTTCTTTGTGCATAATCGCTGCGATTCTGCACCCATAGGAATGCATTGATCCGCTAACTTCCCGCATGGGGCTGTGCCCACGATGCGGGAAGTAAGCGGATAATGTGCAGATGGTACCCGGGGTGGAGGAGAGGAGACTCTCCTCCAGGCCCTGGGAACCATATTAGTGTAAAAAAAAAAGAATTAAAATAAAAAATAATGATATACTCACCTCTCAGCGCTGCACGCGGCTGTCCGGTCTCAGGGTTGCTGTGCGAGCAGGACCTGCGGTGACGTCGCGGTCACATGACCGTGATGACGCCGCGGTCACATGACCGTGACGTCACGAAGGTCCTTCTCGCACAGCATCTTTGGAACCGGATCGCCGCGTGCAGCGCCGAGGAGATCGGACGTCAGAGGGTGAGTATAACCAATTTTTATTATTTTTAACATTACTATTGATGCTGCATATTGCTGCATATGCAGCATCAATAGTATAGGAGTAATCCCGCAGCGGAAACCGCAAAACAAACCGCGATAAATCTGCAGGGATAACCGCAGCGGTTTTGCCCTGCAGATTTATCAAATCCGCTGCGGGAGAACCCGCAGAGGACCCCGCAAAGTGTGCACATAGCCTGAATGTGATATTAATATAATATTGTAGGGGCAGTATTAGCGCACTGCGGACACACAGAAGTTCCTTGTACAGCACAATGCAAATAACCAAACTGCTGATGGAAATCCAGCTGGGAAACAGCTAATAAAAGAGCAGCCTCAATAACAATCCACAGAACAAAGCCACCATGACAGCTGCATAAAAAAAAGAGATGACAAACAAAAATTCAGTTTTAAAAATACTAAGACACTCTCATAATCCAGCTATCCTACAGTGATTAATGTGACGGAGTTAACAAATCTGAGGAGTAGGCTCATTCGCAAGTAGAAATAAGTGGATAACTTTGCACAACCCCGGTCCAGGTCGGTGCTCCTTCACCATGGACAGGAACTGCGCAAATGGAGCTTCTGGGATCCCAGGCTCAGCTTGTTATTACCAGGACTGGCAAGACGTCACCTGTGCGCTGCACACATGACCTCAAAAAAGGCCAGGGAAATCAATGGCCGTGTCAGGGGATCCAGAAGCTCAGGAATTTGTAGCAGCTAATGTTCACAGCCAGAGATCAACAATTTGCACCACCATGATCAGGGATTGTGCAAAGCGACCAGCTCATCTCGATCCCTTAAGCCTCATTCAGACTTTACTGTTTTTCACGTATGCAAAGAAAAAAGGGTACACGTGTCATCAGTGTTTGTCACGTATGGATAAATACCGGTAATTACTAAGTTTCACATATCCTTTTCAATGCTAAAGGGGTTTTCCAGGCTTGGGGTTCTGTGTGAATGCAGACTTGTGAATCCTCGCAGAACACCACACTGCTGTTGGGATTCTCCGATGCCAGAGCGGTCAGGCACATGACCACAAGTATGCAATTTACATAAGGGCTAATAGAGTGATGCCTGACACGTCTAGTTGGAATGCTACCTGGTGTATGGAAATCGCATACTGCAGGTCACAAGACCGACAGCTTATAGGGTCTGAGAATACTGACAGCATGCACTGTGAAGATTCACAAGATCGTACATATGAGGGTCAATATCAATGCTCAAACATCATGCATCAGTCGCACGTCCCCTCCTTCGCCTCCCATACATCAGTCGCACGTCCCCTCCTCCGTCTCCCATACACCTGTCGCAAGTCCCCTCCTCCGCCTCCCATACATCTGTTGCACGACCCCTCCTCTACTTCCCATACATCTGTCGCACGTCCCCTCCTCCGCCTCTCATACAACTGTCACACGTCCCTCCTCCGCCTCCCATACATCTGTCGCACGTCCCCTCCTCTACTTCCCATACATCTGTCGCACGTCCCCTCCTCCGCCTCTCATACAACTGTCACACGTCCCTCCTCCGCCTCCCATACATCTGTCACACGTCCCCTCCCGTCATAGATGGGTCACACATCCCCTCCTCCGCCTCTCATACATCTATCGCACGTCCCCTCCACCGCATCTCATACATCTGTCGCACATCTCCTCCTCCGCCTCCCATATATCTGTCACATGTCCCCTCCCCTCATACAACTGTCACACGTCCCCTCACACAAGTGTCACACGTCCCGTCCCCTCATACAACTGTCACACGTCCCGTCCCCTCATACAACTGTCGAACGTCCCCTCATACATCTGTCACACGTCCCCTCCTCCTATGCAACTGTCACACGTCCCCTCCTACACCTCCCATGCAAATGTCACATGTCCCCTCCTCCGCCTCCCATACATCTATCACCTGTCCCCTCCTCTACTTCCCATACATCTGTCGCACGTCCCCTCCTCCGCCTCTCATACAACTGTCACACGTCCCTCCTCCGCCTCCCATACATCTGTCGCACATCCCCTCCCGTCATAGATGGGTCACACATCCCCTCCTCCGCCTCTCATACATCTATCGCACGTCCCATCCACCGCATCTCATACATCTGTCGCACATCCCCTCATCCACCTCCCATATATCTGTCACATGTCCCCTCCCCTCATTCAACTGTCACACGTCCCCTCACACAAGTGTCACACGTCCCGTCCCCTCATACAACTGTCGAACGTCCCCTCATACATCTGTCACACGTCCCCTCCTCCGCCTCCTATGCAACTGTCACACGTCCCCTCCTACACCTCCCATGCAACTGTCACATGTCCCCTCCTCCACCTTCCATGCAACTGTCACACGTCCCCTCCTCCGCCTCCCATACATCTCTCACACGTCTCCTCCCCTCATACATTTGGAGCAAGTCCCCTCCACCGCCTCTCATAGAACTGTCACACGTCCCCTCCTCCGCTTCCCATACATCTGACACACGTCCCCTCCTTCGCTTCCCATACATCTGTGACACGTCCCCTCCTTCGCTTCCCATACATCTGTGACACGTCCCCTCCTTCGCTTCCCATACATCTGTCACACGTCCCCTCCTTCGCTTCCCATACATCTGTCACACGACCCCTCCTTCGCTTCCCATACATCTGTCACACGTCCCCTCCTTCGCTTCCCATACATCTGTCGCACGTCCCCTCTTCTGCCTCTCATACATCTGTCACAAGTCCCCTCCCCTCGTACATGTGTCACACATCCCCTCCTCCGCCTCCCATATATCTGTCACACGTCACCTCCCCTCATACAACTGTCACACGTCCCCTCCCCTCATACAACTGTCACACGTCCCCTCCCCTCATACAACTGTCACACGTCCCCTCCCCTCATACAACTGTCACACGTCCCCTCCCCTCATACAACTGTCACACGTTCCCTTCCCTCATACATCTGTCGCACGTCCCCTCCCCTCATACATCTGTCGAACGTCTCCTCCTCCGCTTCCCATACATCTGTCACACGTCCCCTCCTTCGCTTCCCATACATCTGTCACACGTCCCGTCACCTCCCCTCATACATCTGTCGAAAGTCCCCTCCCCTCCTACAACTGTCACACGTCCCCTCCTCCGCCTCCCATGCAACTGTCGCACGACCCCTCCTCCGCCTCTCACACATCTGTCACACGTCCCTACCCCATCCCTATCTGTCACACGTCCCCTCCTCCGCCTCTCACACATCTGTCACACGTCCCCTCCTCCCATACATCTGTCACACGTCCCCTCCTCCGCCTCTCACACATCTGTCACACGTCCCCTCCTCCGCCTCTCACACATCTGTCACACGTCCCTACCCCATCCTTATCTGTCACACGTCCCCTCCTCCGCCTCTCACACATCTGTCACACGTCCCCTCCTCCCATACATCTGTCACACGTCCCCTCCTCCGCCTCTCACACATCTGTCACACGTCCCCTCCTCCGCCTCTCACACATCTGTCACACGTCCCCTCCTCCGCCTCTCACACATCTGTCACACGTCCCCTCCTCCGCCTCTCACACATCTGTCACACGTCCCCTCCTCCGCCTCTCACACATCTGTCACACGTCCCTACCCCATCCTTATCTGTCACACGTCCCCTCCTCCCATACATCTGTCACACGTCCCCTCCTCCGCCTCTCACACATCTGTCACACGTCCCCTCCTCCGCCTCTCACACATCTGTCACACGTCCCCTCCTCCGCCTCTCACACGTCCCCTCCTCCCATACATCTGTCACATGTCCCCTCCTCCCTCTCACACATCCCCTCCTCCGCCTCTCACACGTCCCTACCCCATCCCTATCTGTCACACGTCCCCTCCTCCGCCTCTCACACGTCCCTACCCAATCCCTATCTGTCACACGTCCCCTCCTCCGCCTCTCACACATCTGTCACACATCCCCTCCTCCCATACATCTGTCACACGTCCCCTCCTCCGCCTCTCACACATCTGTCACACATCCCCTCCTCCGCCTCTCACACATCTGTCACACGTCCCCTCCTCCGCCTCTCACACATCTGTCACACGTCCCCTCCTCCGCCTCTCATACATCTGTAACACGTCCCCTCCTATGCCTCTCACACATCTGTCACACGTCCCTACCCCATCCCTATCTGTCACACGTCCTCTCCGCCGCCTCTCACACATCTCTCACACGTCCCCTCCTCCCTCTCACACATCTGTCACACGTCCCCTCCTCACTCTCACACATCTGTCACACGTCCCCTCCTCCGCCTCTCACACATCTGTCACACGTCCCCTCCTCCGCCTCTCACACATGTCACACGTCCCCTCCTCCGCCTGTCACACATCTGTCACACGTCCCCTCCTCCGCCTCTCACACATGTCACACGTCCCCTCCTCCGCCTGTCACACATCTGTCACACGTCCCCTCCTCCGCCTCACACACATCTGTCACACGTCCCCTCCTCACTCTCACACATCTGTCACACGTCCCCTCCTCCGCCTGTCACACATCTGTTACACGTCCCCTCCTCCGCCTCTCACACATCTGTCACACGTCCCCTCCTCCGCCTGTCACACATCTGTCACACGTCCCCTCCTCACTCTCACACATCTGTCACACGTCCCCTCCTCCGCCTCTCACACATCTGTCACACGTCCCCTCCTCCGCCTGTCACACATCTGTTACACGTCCCCTCCTCCGCCTCTCACACATCTGTCACAGGTCCCCTCCTCCGCCTGTCACACATCTGTCACACGTCCCCTCCTCCGCCTCTCACACATCTGTCGCACGTCCCCTCCTCCGCCTCTCACACATCTGTCACACGTCCCCTCCTCCGCCTCTCACACATCTGTCACACGTCCCCTCCTCACTCTCACACATCTGTCACACGTCCCCTCCTCCGCCTCTCACACATCTGTCACACGTCCCCTCCTCACTCTCACACATCTGTTACACGTCCCCTCCTCCGCCTCTCACACATCTGTCACAGGTCCCCTCCTCCGCCTGTCACACATCTGTCACACGTCCCCTCCTCCGCCTCACACATGTTGCACGTCCCCTCCTCCCTCACACATCTGTCACACGTCCCCTCCTCCGCCTCTCACACATCTGTCACACGTCCCCTCCTCACTCTCACACATCTGTCACAGTCCCCTCCTCCGCCTCTCACACATCTGTCACACGTCCCCTCCTCCGCCTCTCACACATCTGTCACACGTCCCCTCCTCACTCTCACACATCTGTCACACATCCCCCCCTCCACCTCCTATGCAACTGTCACACGTCCCCTCCTCCGCCTCTCACACATCTGTTACACGTCCCCTCCTCCGCCTCTCACACATCTGTCACAGGTCCCCTCCTCCGCCTCTCACACATCTGTCACACGTCCCCTCCTCACTCTCACACATCTGTCACACGTCCCCTCCTCCGCCCCTCGCACATCTGTCACACGTCCCCTCCTCACTCACACATCTGTCGCACGTCCCCTCCTCCGCCTCTCACACATCTGTCACACGTCCCCTCCTCACTCTCACACATCTGTCACACGTCCCCTCCTCCGCCTCTCACACATCTGTCACACGTCCCCTCCTCCGCCTGTCACACATCTGTTACACGTCCCCTCCTCCGCCTCTCACACATCTGTCACAGGTCCCCTCCTCCGCCTGTCACACATCTGTTACACGTCCCCTCCTCCGCCTCTCACACATCTGTCACATGTCCCCTCCTCCGCCTCTCACACATCTGTCGCACGTCCCCTCCTCCGCCTCTCACACATCTGTCGCACGTCCCCTCCTCCCTCTCACACATCTGTCACATGTCCCCTCCTCCGCCTCTCACACATCTGTCACACGTCCCCTCCTCACTCTCACACATCTGTCACACGTCCCCTCCTCCGCCTCCTATGCAACTGTCACACGTCCCCTCCTCCGCCTCTCACACATCTGTCACACGTCCCCTCCTCACTCTCACACATCTGTCACACATCCCCCCCTCCACCTCCTATGCAACTGTCACACGTCCCCTCCTCCGCCTCTCACACATCTGTTACACGTCCCCTCCTCCGCCTCTCACACATCTGTCACAGGTCCCCTCCTCCGCCTCTCACACATCTGTCACACGTCCCCTCCTCACTCTCACACATCTGTCACACGTCCCCTCCTCCGCCCCTCGCACATCTGTCACACGTCCCCTCCTCACTCACACATCTGTCGCACGTCCCCTCCTCCGCCTCTCACACATCTGTCACACGTCCCCTCCTCACTCTCACACATCTGTCACACGTCCCCTCCTCCGCCTCTCACACATCTGTCACACGTCCCCTCCTCCGCCTGTCACACATCTGTTACACGTCCCCTCCTCCGCCTCTCACACATCTGTCACAGGTCCCCTCCTCCGCCTGTCACACATCTGTTACACGTCCCCTCCTCCGCCTCTCACACATCTGTCACATGTCCCCTCCTCCGCCTCTCACACATCTGTCGCACGTCCCCTCCTCCGCCTCTCACACATCTGTCGCACGTCCCCTCCTCCCTCTCACACATCTGTCACATGTCCCCTCCTCCGCCTCTCACACATCTGTCACACGTCCCCTCCTCACTCTCACACATCTGTCACACGTCCCCTCCTCCGCCTCCTATGCAACTGTCACACGTCCCCTCCTCCGCCTCTCACACATCTGTTACACGTCCCCTCCTCCGCCTCTCACACATCTGTCACAGGTCCCCTCCTCCGCCTCTCACACATCTGTCACACGTCCCCTCCTCACTCTCACACATGTCACACGTCCCCTCCTCCGCCTCCTATGCAACTGTCACACGTCCCCTCCTCCGCCTCTCACACATCTGTTACACGTCCCCTCCTCCGCCTCTCACACATCTGTCACAGGTCCCCTCCTCCGCCTGTCACACATCTGTCACACGTCCCCTCCTCCGCCTCTCACACATGTTGCACGTCCCCTCCTCCCTCTCACACATCTGTCACACGTCCTCTCCTCCGCCTCTCACACATCTGTCACACGTCCCCTCCTCACTCTCACACATCTGTCACACGTCCCCTCCTCCGCCTCTCACACATCTGTCACACGTCCCCTCCTCCGCCTCTCACACATCTGTCACACGTCCCCTCCTCCGCCTCCTATGCAACTGTCACACGTCCCCTCCTCCGCCTCTCACACATCTGTTACACGTCCCCTCCTCCGCCTCTCACACATCTGTCACAGGTCCCCTCCTCCGCCTGTCACACATCTGTCACACGTCCCCTCCTCCGCCTCTCACACATCTGTCGCACGTCCCCTCCTCCCTCTCACACATCTGTCACACGTCCCCTCCTCCGCCTCTCACACATCTGTCACACGTCCCCTCCTCACTCTCACACATCTGTCACACGTCCCCTCCTCCGCCCCTCGCACATCTGTCACACGTCCCCTCCTCACTCTCACACATCTGTCGCACGTCCCCTCCTCCGCCTCTCACACATCTGTCACACGTCCCCTCCTCACTCTCACACATCTGTCGCACGTCCCCTCCTCCGCCTCTCACACATCTGTCACACGTCCCCTCCTCACTCTCACACATCTGTCACACGTCCCCTCCTCCGCCTCTCACACATCTGTCACACGTCCCCTCCTCCGCCTGTCACACATCTGTTACACGTCCCCTCCTCCGCCTCTCACACATCTGTCACATGTCCCCTCCTCCGCCTCTCACACATCTGTCGCACGTCCCCTCCTCCGCCTCTCACACATCTGTCGCACGTCCCCTCCTCCCTCTCACACATCTGTCACACGTCCCCTCCTCCGCCTCTCACACATCTGTCACACGTCCCCTCCTCACTCTCACACATCTGTCACACGTCCCCTCCTCCGCCTCCTATGCAACTGTCACACGTCCCCTCCTCCGCCTCTCACACATCTGTTACACGTCCCCTCCTCCGCCTCTCACACATCTGTCACAGGTCCCCTCCTCCGCCTCTCACACATCTGTCACACGTCCCCTCCTCACTCTCACACGTCACACGTCCCCTCCTCCGCCTCCTATGCAACTGTCACACGTCCCCTCCTCCGCCTCTCACACATCTGTTACACGTCCCCTCCTCCGCCTCTCACACATCTGTCACAGGTCCCCTCCTCCGCCTGTCACACATCTGTCACACGTCCCCTCCTCCGCCTCTCACACATGTTGCACGTCCCCTCCTCCCTCTCACACATCTGTCACACGTCCCCTCCTCCGCCTCTCACACATCTGTCACACGTCCCCTCCTCACTCTCACACATCTGTCACACGTCCCCTCCTCCGCCTCTCACACATCTGTCACACGTCCCCTCCTCCGCCTCTCACACATCTGTCACACGTCCCCTCCTCACTCTCACACATCTGTCACACGTCCCCTCCTCCGCCTCCTATGCAACTGTCACACGTCCCCTCCTCACTCTCACACATCTGTCACACGTCCCCTCCTCCGCCTCCTATGCAACTGTCACACGTCCCCTCCTCCGCCTCTCACACATCTGTTACACGTCCCCTCCTCCGCCTCTCACACATCTGTCACAGGTCCCCTCCTCCGCCTGTCACACATCTGTCACACGTCCCCTCCTCCGCCTCTCACACATCTGTCGCACGTCCCCTCCTCCCTCTCACACATCTGTCACACGTCCCCTCCTCCGCCTCTCACACATCTGTCACACGTCCCCTCCTCACTCTCACACATCTGTCACACGTCCCCTCCTCCGCCCCTCGCACATCTGTCACACGTCCCCTCCTCACTCTCACACATCTGTCGCACGTCCCCTCCTCCGCCTCTCACACATCTGTCACACGTCCCCTCCTCACTCTCACACATCTGTCACACGTCCCCTCCTCCGCCTCTCACACATCTGTCACACGTCCCCTCCTCCGCCTCTCACACATCTGTCACAGGTCCCCTCCTCCGCCTGTCACACATCTGTCACAGGTCCCCTCCTCCGCCTGTCACATCTGTTACACGTCCCCTCCTCCGCCTCTCACACATCTGTCACACGTCCCCTCCTCCGCCTCTCACACATCTGTCGCACGTCCCCTCCTCCGCCTCTCACACATCTGTCGCACGTCCCCTCCTCCCTCTCACACATCTGTCACACGTCCCCTCCTCCGCCTCTCACACATCTGTCACACGTCCCCTCCTCACTCTCACACATCTGTCACACGTCCCCTCCTCCGCCTCCTATGCAACTGTCACACGTCCCCTCCTCCGCCTCTCACACATCTGTTACACGTCCCCTCCTCCGCCTCTCACACATCTGTCACAGGTCCCCTCCTCCGCCTGTCACACATCTGTCACACGTCCCCTCCTCCGCCTCTCACACATGTTGCACGTCCCCTCCTCCCTCTCACACATCTGTCACACGTCCCCTCCTCCGCCTCACACATCTGTCACACGTCCCCTCCTCACTCTCACACATCTGTCACACGTCCCCTCCTCCGCCTCTCACACATCTGTCACACGTCCCCTCCTCCGCCTCTCACACATCTGTCACACGTCCCCTCCTCACTCTCACACATCTGTCACACGTCCCCTCCTCCGCCTCTCACACATCTGTCACACGTCCCCTCCTCACTCTCACACATCTGTCACACGTCCCCTCCTCCGCCTCCTATGCAACTGTCACACGTCCCCTCCTCCGCCTCTCACACATCTGTTACACGTCCCCTCCTCCACCTCTCACACATCTGTCACAGGTCCCCTCCTCCGCCTGTCACACATCTGTCACACGTCCCCTCCTCCGCCTCTCACACATCTGTCGCACGTCCCCTCCTCCCTCTCACACATCTGTCACACGTCCCCTCCTCCGCCTCTCACACATCTGTCTCACGTCCCCTCACTCACACATCTGTCACACGTCCCCTCCTCCGCCCCTCGCACATCTGTCACACGTCCCCTCCTCACTCTCACACATCTGTCGCACGTCCCCTCCTCCGCCTCTCACACATCTGTCACACGTCCCCTCCTCACTCTCACACATCTGTCACACGTCCCCTCCTCCGCCTCTCACACATCTGTCACACGTCCCCTCCTCCGCCTCTCACACATCTGTCACAGGTCCCCTCCTCCGCCTGTCACACATCTGTCACAGGTCCCCTCCTCCGCCTGTCACACATCTGTTACACGTCCCCTCCTCCGCCTCTCACACATCTGTCACACGTCCCCTCCTCCGCCTCTCACACATCTGTCGCACGTCCCCTCCTCCGCCTCTCACACATCTGTCGCACGTCCCCTCCTCCCTCTCACACATCTGTCACATGTCCCCTCCTCCGCCTCTCACACATCTGTCACACGTCCCCTCCTCACTCTCACACATCTGTCACACGTCCCCTCCTCCGCCTCCTATGCAACTGTCACACGTCCCCTCTTCCGCCTCTCACACATCTGTTACACGTCCCCTCCTCCGCCTCTCACACATCTGTCACAGGTCCCCTCCTCCGCCTGTCACACATCTGTCACACGTCCCCTCCTCCGCCTCTCACACATGTTGCACGTCCCCTCCTCCCTCTCACACATCTGTCACACGTCCCCTCCTCCGCCTCTCACACATCTGTCACACGTCCCCTCCTCACTCTCACACATCTGTCACACGTCCCCTCCTCCGCCTCTCACACATCTGTCACACGTCCCCTCCTCCGCCTCTCACACATCTGTCACACGTCCCCTCCTCACTCTCACACATCTGTCACACGTCCCCTCCTCCGCCTCCTATGCAACTGTCACACGTCCCCTCCTCCGCCTCTCACACATCTGTTACACGTCCCCTCCTCCGCCTCTCACACATCTGTCACAGGTCCCCTCCTCCGCCTGTCACACATCTGTCACACGTCCCCTCCTCCGCCTCTCACACATCTGTCGCACGTCCCCTCCTCCCTCTCACACATCTGTCACACGTCCCCTCCTCCGCCTCTCACACATCTGTCACACGTCCCCTCCTCACTCTCACACATCTGTCACACGTCCCCTCCTCCGCCCCTCGCACATCTGTCACACGTCCCCTCCTCACTCTCACACATCTGTCGCACGTCCCCTCCTCCCTCTCACACATCTGTCACACGTCCCCTCCTCACTCTCACACATCTGTCACACGTCCCCTCCTCACTCTCACACATCTGTCACACGTCCCCTCCTCACTCTCACACATCTGTCACACGTCCCCTCCTCACTCTCACACATCTGTCACACGTCCCCTCCTCCGCCCCTCGCACATCTGTCACACGTCCCCTCCTCCCTCTCACACATCTGTCGCACGTCCCCTCCTCCCTCACACATCTGTCACACGTCCCCTCCTCACTCTCACACATCTGTCACACGTCCCCTCCTCACTCTCACCCATCTGTCACACGTCCCCTCCTCACTCTCACACATCTGTCACACGTCCCCTCCTCACTCTCACACATCTGTCACACGTCCCCTCCTCACTCTCACACATCTGTCACACGTCCCCTCCTCACTCTCACACATCTGTCACACGTCCCCTCCTCACTCTCACACATCTGTCACACGTCCCCTCCTCACTCTCACACATCTGTCACACGTCCCCTCCTCACTCTCACACATCTGTCACACGTCCCCTCCTCCGCCCCTCGCACATCTGTCACACGTCCCCTCCTCCCTCTCACACATCTGTCGCACGTCCCCTCCTCCCTCACACATCTGTCACACGTCACGTCCTCACTCTCACACATCTGTCACACGTCCCCTCCTCACTCTCACACATCTGTCACACGTCCCCTCCTCACTCTCACACATCTGTCACACGTCCCCTCCTCACTCTCACACATCTGTCACACGTCCCCTCCTCACTCTCACACATCTGTCACACGTCCCCTCCTCACTCTCACACATCTGTCACACGTCCCCTCCTCACTCTCACACATCTGTCACACGTCCCCTCCTCACTCTCACACATCTGTCACACGTCCCCTCCTCCGCCCCTCGCACATCTGTCACACGTCCCCTCCTCACTCTCACACATCTGTCGCACGTCCCCTCCTCCCTCTCACACATCTGTCACACGTCCCCTCCTCACTCTCACACATCTGTCACACGTCCCCTCCTCACTCTCACACATCTGTCACACGTCCCCTCCTCCGCCCCTCGCACATCTGTCACACGTCCCCTCCTCACTCTCACACATCTGTCGCACGTCCCCTCCTCCCTCTCACACATCTGTCACACGTCCCCTCCTCACTCTCACACATCTGTCACACGTCCCCTCCTCACTCTCACACATCTGTCACACGTCCCCTCCTCACTCTCACACATCTGTCACACGTCCCCTCCTCACTCTCACACATCTGTCACACGTCCCCTCCTCCGCCCCTCGCACATCTGTCACACGTCCCCTCCTCCCTCTCACACATCTGTCGCACGTCCCCTCCTCCCTCACACATCTGTCACACGTCCCCTCCTCACTCTCACACATCTGTCACACGTCCCCTCCTCACTCTCACACATCTGTCACACGTCCCCTCCTCACTCTCACACATCTGTCACACGTCCCCTCCTCACTCTCACACATCTGTCACACGTCCCCTCCTCACTCTCACACATCTGTCACACGTCCCCTCCTCACTCTCACACATCTGTCACACGTCCCCTCCTCCCTCTCACACATCTGTCACACGTCCCCTCCTCCGCCCCTCGCACATCTCTCACCTAGGGCCACCTGACATGCCGTGCGCAATGTAGAGTTCTGGCTTTTCCGCACATCCTTGTCGCCCAGAATCTTCTCCAGCGCCCGGGACAGGAACATGCTCTTAGTCTTATCTCTGTCCCCCTCCTCCTGCATGTCCCGGGACTGTTGTCACTCCGCCCGCACCGGGGACTCAGCACTGCGCCGCCATCTTGGAGGTCATCACATGACCCTCTCCGTCTCCGCCCCTTCCAAGTTGGCAACCAAAGGTCTGAGCCGGAGGCGGTGCTAAAGTCATGTTAGAAGGCGGAATCTGAAATCTGACAGCACTGCGTCCAGGGTGGGCGGGGCCAACCGACAGTGCAAGATTTCTTCCGCGGTGGGCGTGGCCCTTTCCTTAACTTTTTTATTACTGCCCTCTAGTGCAGAAGACGTGTAACTGCAGTCGGGAAACCGTGTACGAAGCAGTGGGCGGGAAATACAGTCACAACAAGTGACCTGCCCTCAGCGAGCTAGCACTGTATCCTGAATGAAATTATAATCTGTCTCTATAGGGCTGTGAGTTCTACTATATGTGAGGAAAGATAATAACTACATAATATCTAAATTACTGCATATTATTATATATGTTAGATGAGGTATCAAACATGGTCTAGTAGTAATATGAGGTAAATTGTCTGTATTACTGTATGTTATATGTGAAAGGGTTATAATTATATGACTAGATATATAGTATTCCGTATGAGGTAAGTTATCTCTGTTACTGTGTTATATTTGTATGTGAAAGGGTTATATATGTGTTTATATATATACTGTATATTAGCATACTCGTACCTCCCAACTTTTGAAGACGGGAAAGAGGGCCAAAGTTTGCGTTGCGCGGGAGCCCACGCCAATTTTTTCCACCATTTAACCCTTTATTTTACAAGCTACAGCGCCCAAATTTTGCACATACACACTACTAACATTAGTAGTGTGGAATATGCAAAAAAAAGGGATATGAGATGGTTTACTGTATGTAAACCATGTCTCATATCATGTCGGGTTTGGGAAGGAGAAATGAAAAGCCGGCAATTGAATTACCGGCTGTTCACAGATATCGCGCTGAATTAAATATAAATACAGAATATATATATATGTGTCTCAATGACATTTATATATATATATATATATATACACACATACTGTGTATATGTTTTACCGAACATTTGAGCACATAAATCCATTAGATGTCGGTTTTGCAAGCCTGCGAGAAAATATCGCAGTACGGATGCCATACGGATTACATACGGAGGATGCCATGCGCAAAATACGCTGCCACACCCTGCCTACGGATGACATACGGATCACTATTTTGGGGACTTTTCTGCGTATTATGGCCGTAAAAAACGGACCGTATTTACATACGCTGAGTGTGACGCCGGCCTAAGGGTCACTTCCGCCTGTCCTTCTGTCTGTAACGGTTATTCGTTCGCTGATTGGTCTCGCCAGCTGCCTGTCATGGCTGCCGCGACCAATCAGCGACGCGCACAGTCCGGAAGAAAATGGCCGCTCCTTACTCCCTGCACTCACTGCCCGGCGCCCGCATACACCCCTCCGCTCACCTCTCACACAGGTTCAATGCCGGCGGTAACGGACCGCGTTATGCCGCGGGTAACGCACTCCGTTACCGCTGCTATTAACCCTGTGTCACCAAGTTTTTTACTATTGGCGCAGCCTATGCAGCGCCAATAGTAAAAAGATCTAATGTTAAAAATAATTAAAAAAAATTAAAAATGATTATATACTCACCTACGCCGCCTTTCCCGCTCCTCGCGATGCAACCGCCACGTTCCGTTGGCACGAATGGTCTGGCAGAAGGACCTGCCGTGACGTCAAGGTCATGTGACCGCAACGTCATCACAGGCCCTGCGTGCCTGCGCGAGCAGGCTGGGACCGGAAGCTGCCGCCTGTACCTCGCACAGGCGACAGAACTACAAGTATGGTGAGTATGTTAGAACTACAAGGGGCCCTCGGATCGGAAGGTGAGTATGTTTATTTTTTATTTTTTAACCTGTGACATACGTGGCTAGGCAATATACTACGTGGCTCTGTGCTGTATACTACATCGCTGTGCAATATACTGCATGGCTCTGTGCTGTATGCTACGTCACTGGGCAATATACTACGTGGCTGGGCAATATACCGTGTTTCCCCGATAGTAAGACACCCCCGATAGTAAGACGTAGTGGGGGTTTAGCGGGGTCGGCTAATGTAAGACGCGCCCCGAAAGTAAGACATACGGTAGTAAACTGTACCGTATGTTGGGAAAATATAAGCCATAGTACCGGTACCTTTGGCTGCAATAACTGCATGATGCGGACGGTTAGGGCTCCTTCTCACTTGCAAGCAATACAGCCGAGGCTCGCAGGTTAAAACCCAGCGCTGGCGTCGGCACTTGGGAGCGGAGCGTGCAGCTCCATGTAATGCTGTGCGGCCGCACGCTCTGCTCTGGAGTGCCGGTGCTCTGAGCTCTGGCACCGGCACTCCAGAGCTGAGCGTGCGGCCGCACAGCATTACATGGAGCTGCACGCTCCGCTCCCAAGTGCCGGCGCCAGCGCTGTGTTTTAACCTCGGCCGTATTTCTTGCAAGTGAGAAGGAGCCCTTAGAGCGGGTTGCGGACGGATCTGGAGCGGAGGGATGTGGAGGCCGCGGGAGCAGCAGTAATGTTGTCCGTGGTCCATCAGGACAACATACAAAAACACGCAGCCTCAGTGCCCTCATGTGCAGCCGCTGGTGGCCCCTCTGATTGGCCCAGCGGCTCCTGCATGAGGAAGAAGAAGCCACACCTCTACCCAGCACCGCAGAGGAATTGATCCGATCGCCATTACGGTACCAAGTAAGCAATTCACAAAATGCACCTGTTACCCCTATGTATCCCATACAGCCTCCCATAGGGTAACAGCCCCATACAGTATCCCATACAGCCTCCCATAGGGTATGGGGCTGTTACCCTATGGGAGGCTGTGTGGGATACTGTATGGGGCTGTTACCCTATGGGAGGCTGTGTGGGATACTGTATGGGGCTGTTACAGTATCCCATACAGCCTCCCATAGGGTAACAGCCCCATACAGTATCCCATACAGCCTCCCATAGGGTATGGGGCTGTTACCCTATGGGAGGCTGTATGGGATACTGTATGGGGCTGTAACCCTATGGGATACGGAACCATAAGCAGTGCTTATACCGTACGCTATATTTTTGCCCCTAGACAGGAGCGCTTCCGGTTCCAGTGGTAAAAGGAAGAGCTACACCGTGGAATATAAAAAAGCGATTGTCGAAGAATCTTGGGGCAAAAATGTAGTGGAGTTCTGCAAGGAGAAAATGTTGGATCACCGACTGGTCCAAAAATGGCGTGCAGAATACACTAACCTGAGTGAAAAAGTGGAGAGCGGAATGGCTAAAAAGCGCAAGATTGGATGTGGTCGGCAACCAATGTATACAGAGCTGGAAAGCCTGGTCTCTGAGTGGGTTGCAGACAGGAGAGCAAAGACATTGGTGGTGACCAGGGCTCTGATTCAGGAGTATGCCCTTGCAGTGGCACCACAGTTTGACATTTGCCCTGAACAATTCAAAGCATCACAGCACTGGGTGGATAGCTTTCTTGAACACAATGACCTGTCTTTGAGAAGATCCACAACCTTCTTTAGGCTGGAAGATGCTGAGATTGTTAAACGTGCATTTGCCTACAAGAAGTTTGTGGATGACATTGACTTCTCTAAATACAGTCTTTGCAACATGATCGCCATGGATGAAACTGCCGTGTTCATGGGCCAAGCAGCTCAAACCACCATTGATCAACGAGGTGCCTCCTCAGTGTACGTTCCCTCCACCGCTTATGAAAGTGCACGTGTCACCTGCATTTTGGCGATTCGCCTGGATGGCACTAAAGTAACACCGCTACTCATTGCAAAGGGCAAGAAGGACAAGATTGAGCGGGTTTCTGGCATTTATGTGCTGGAAACTGAAAAAGCCTGGGCCACACAAGCTGTTATTAGGAAGTGGCTTGATTTAATGCTGTCGCTTGTTATGCGAGGGAACAAAAGAGGGATGCTGATCTGGGATGCAGCCAGCACACACCGCGCCAAAACCATAAAAAACTTCCTTCATGAGCGGAGAATCAACCAAATCATGATTTCTGCAGGGATGACGGCTTATCTCCAGACTCTGGATATCGCTATTAACAAGCCGTTCAAGGACTATCTGCGTGCGGAAATCAATGACTACATTGAAAACCGAATGGAGAGAAATGTACGTGGGAACTTTGTGAAGCCCAGACTGCCAGAGATTGTGAACTGGGTTAAGAATTCATGGGGTAAGATCACTGACACCTGCGTTGCAAATGCACTGCGAGCTGGCTACCTGGACAAGACCTGTTCATTTCAGGACAGTGCCGTTGCTACCCATGAGAGATATGGGCCAATGATTCAGCAGGAAATGGAGTCCCGAGAGTCCCAAGAAAATCCACAGGAACCTCAGAGTGTGGATGTTTATGATGATGTTCCTGAAGATGATGACATGGTTGTCATGGAATAAATCTGTTTTATCTTCCAGTATAACATATTCAGACTGTTTGTTCTTACCGTTTTTCATTGTTTTACATGTTATACATGGAAATACCGTCATGATACGGTTGTAACAAGACATTCTTGGCATTTGCTTTTATAAAACTGTTTTGTGGTGAATACCATACTGTTCAGGTTGTTAATAAATGTTAATTTTATGGTAAAAACAAAAAACGACCATTTTTTTCCTAATGTAAGACACCCCCACGAAAGTAAGACATAGTGGGACTTTTGAGTGGTAAAAGAATGTAGGACACTGTCTTACTTTCAGGGAAACACGGTACTACATAGCTGGGCAATATACTACGTCACTGGGCAATATACTACGTGGCTGGGCAATATACTACATGGCTGGGCAATATACTACGTGGCTGGGCAATATACTATATGGCTGGGCAATATACTACGTCACTGGGCAATATACTACGTGTCTGACCAATATACTACGTGGACTGTGCAATATACTACGTGGACATGCATATTTTAGAATACCCGATGCCTTAGAATCGGGCCACCATCTAGTACTGTATAATGGCCCCACATGATGCTCCATACTGTATAATGGCCCCACATGATGCTCCATACTGTACAATGGCCCCACATGATGCTCCATACTGTATATTGGCTGCACATGATGCTCCATACTGTATAATGACCGCACATGATTCTCCATACTGTATAATGACCACACATGATGCTCCATACTGTATATTGGCTGCACATGATGCTCCATACTGTATAATGGCCACACATGATGCTCCATACTGTATAATGACCACACATGATGCTCCATACTGTATATTGGCCGCACATGATACTTCGTACCGTATAATGGCCACACATAGCTACTCCTACACATGCGGCTGCACTCCGTACACACGCGCTCTGCTCCATACAACTCGTACACACACGCGCTCCGCTCCGTACACCTCGTACACACACGCACTCCGCTCCGTACACCTCGTACACACGTGCTCCGCTCCGTACACCTCGTACACACACGCACTCTGCTCCGTACACCTCGTACACACACGCGCTCCGCTCCATACACCTCGTACACACACACACTCCGCTCCGTACACCTCGTACAGTTACACACATGCGCTCCGCTCCGTTCACCTCGTACACACACGCGCTCCGCTCCGTACACCTCGTACACACGCGCTCTGCTCCGTACACACACGCGCTCTGCTCCGTACACACACGCGCTCCGCTCCGTACACCTCGTACACACAGCTCCGCTACATCCACACTGTACACCTCCTGACCCCACACACAGCAGCTTACCTCATCCAGCACCATGGCAAGTTGGCAACCAGCACAGAGCCGAGTCCTGCAATCCACGAGGTCCCGATCATGTGACCCCTGACTCCTCCCCCCTGTGACCTCATCACAGGTCCTGTGGCCATCCAGCAGCCAATATGTGCTGTGCTGTGCTCAGGCAGCTCTGTGGGTGCAGGGAAGAGGCTGACCGCAGTGACCGCCTGATATTGCAGCACACCTCCCAACAACTGCGGGACAACTAATGTCCCGCCCGGGATCGCGGGACAGTCCCGCTGTATCAGGGACGGTTTGGAGGTATGCATACTGTATGAGGTAAGTCGTTTCTATATTATTGAATATCATTGTGTATGTGAGATGAGGTCATGTCGAAATTGTTACAGAAAATGAAGTATTTCTCCCAGAAAATTATTGCCGTGTTTTGTTATACACATATTTCATATTGGACATAATTTCACACAAAACCCCCAAAATAGCCCAGCTAAAATTGTTGGCACCTTTCCAAAATTGTGGGTAAACAACTTTTGTTTCAAGCATGTGATGCTCGTTCAAATTTACCTGATGCAAGTAAAAGGTGTAAGAAATATGAAAATCACACCTAAAACCAGATAAAAAGGGGAGAAGTTGACTCACTCTGCGTTGTATGATTGTGTATGGCACATTAAGAAAGTAGTACAGAAAGAGAGGAAGAGAACTGTCTGAGGACTTGAGAACCCAAATTATTGAACAATATCAAGGTTACAAGCCCACTTTCAGAGATCTTAATGTTCCATTGTCCATGGTGCCTAACATAATCAAGAAGTTTACAACCCAGGGCACTGCAGCTTTTCTCCCTGGACATGGACGGCAGAGTTAGGCTAGTTTCACACTAGTGTTTAGCCGGGCTGCGGAGGGATGCGGACTTCTTCAGTGAAGCCCCGCCCACTGCCGCGCCTCTTAATTCAGCTCCGCCTATGTCTGCATGCGGTGTGCGCATCCTATCTTTAACATTGGGTATGCAGGCCATGCCGCTGTATGCGGTTGCCTCCGCATGCGTCGTTTTGACGGTGCGGCATCTGCATGAAATTGCAACTCGTTGCGATCGGCGCAGGTCGTCGCACCATCAAAACGACGCATGCGGAGGCATCCGCATACAGCGGCATGGCCTGCATACCCAATGTTAAAGATAGGGTGCACACGCCGCATGCAGCCGTAGGCGGAGCTGCATGAAGTGGCGCCGCAATGGGCGGGGCTTCACGGAGGAAGTCCGCATCCCTTCACAGCCCGGCTAAACGCTAGTGTGAAACTGGCCTTAAATTGATGAAAAGTTGCAAAGCGAGATAGTCCAGAGGGAGGATAAGCAGCCTCAATTAAGTTTCAAAGAAATTCAAATTGTTCTGCAGGCTCAGAGTGCTTCAGTGTCAGTGCAAACTGTCCATCGATCCCACTTCTGACACAGAAACATAAAAAAACTAGACTGCAGATTACCACTATGTACTAAAGCCAAAATCCTTCTGGGAAAGCGTGGATGAAGAGCTTTTTGGGAAAGAACAACATTCCATTGTTTACTTAGTAGGGAATGAGGGCTAGGATGAGAATAGCACAGTACTTACAGTCAAATATGGTGGAGGTTCAAAGATGTTTTTGAGTTATTTAGCAGCCTCTGGCACTCGGTGCCTTTACTATGTGCAAGGCATGATGAAATGTGAAGATTACCAAAGGAATTTGGGTTGTAATGTAGTGCCCAGTGTCAGCAAGCTGGGTTTGCGTCCTAGGTCATGGGTCTTCCAGCAGGACAATGATTGCAAACATAACTCAAAAAGCACCCAGAAATGGATGGAAACAAAGTGCTGGAGAGTTCTTAAATGACCAGCAATGAGTCCAGATCTAAATTGCATTGAACACCTGTGGAGAAATATTAAAGTGAACCTGTCAGGTACCCCATGCCCCCAGAACCACCAGCAGTTGTGTCTGCATATGTAAATACCCTGCCTAACAGTCCTGTATTGCTTTAAACACATAAACAGATCTTTAGAAAAAGTATTTTTAAAGTTTATGATATGTAATTGAGGCCTTTGACTAGGTGTTGGGGCATTAGTGTACCCAGACTAGTCAGATCACTTGGAATGTTATCACGCCCCTATGGGCATGATAACATGGCTTACGAGCGCCAGCGTCATCGCCTGTGATGTAGATACATCACGAGTACGGGTGGCTTCTTTCTCTCTGTGCATCGATTCCTCTGAAGCCGGGTGTATGTGTGTTGGCTTCAGAGAGACGCACTGCACTTGATCTTAAAGGGAACTTGTCACGCCCAAAATGGAACGTGAGCTAAGCCCACCGGCATCAGGGGCTTATCTACAGCATTCTGTAATGCTGTAGATAAGCCCCCGATGTATCCTGAAATATGAGAAAAAGAGGTTAGATTATACTTTTTAAAAATCCGCAGCTAAAACGCATTGCGTTTTACCTGCGGATTTCCAGTGTTTTTTGTGCGGATTTCACCTGCGGATTCCCATTGAGGAACAGGTGTAAAACGCTGCGGAATCTGCACAAAGAATTGACATGCTGCGGAAAATACAATGCAGAGTTCCCGCGTGGTATTTTCTGCACCATGGGCACAGCGGATTTGGTTATCCATAGGTTTACATGGTAGTGTACGCGCCATGCCACGCGCCAGCCGGAGAACTAACTACGCCTGGAAGAGGAAAGAACAGACCTGGCTTACCTCTAGAGAAATTCCCCAAAGATGATAGTAGCCCCCACGTATATTAACGGTGAGTTCAGAGGAAAAGACATACACAGTATGAAGGTAGATTTAGCAAAGCGAGGTCCACTTACTAGATAGAGGAAGGATACAAAAGAGGACTTCACGGTCAGCTGAAAAACCCTTTCAAAAACCCATCCTGAAATAAATCAACTCATGACACAGGAGTGGCAATTTCAGTCCACAAGAGCTTCCAGTAACAGGAAATGACAAAACTGTAAACTGGACAAGAAAAACAAAACAATAAGGACAAGAGTCCACTTAGCTGATCAGCAGACTAGTAGCAGGAACATGCAACTGAATGACTCAGGTTACAATGATGACCGGCAAGGAAGTGACTGGAGAGCAAGGCTAAATAGGGAACTCCCAAAACTGATGGAAGCAGGTGAGCTGAGGCAGAAAAGCACACACAAGTCTCCAGTACCACCAGCCACCACCAGGGGAGCCAAAAAGCGGATCACAACAGTACCCCCCCTTAAGGAGGGGGCACCGAACCCTCACAAGAACCGCCAGGGCGACCTGGATGAGCCCTATGAAAGGCACGAACCAAATCCGAGGCATGAACATCAGAGGCAGTTACCCAAGAATTATCTTCCTGACCATAGCCCTTCCATTTAACCAGGTACTGGAGTCTCCGCCTGGAAATACGGGAGTCCAAGATCTTCTCTATAACGTACTCCAATTCACCCTCAACCAGCACAGGAGCAGGAGGCCCAGCAGAAGGAACCACCGGCACCTCATTTCTCCGCAACAACGACCGATGGAACACATTATGGATAGCGAAAGATGCCGGAAGGTCCAAACGAAAGGAAACAGGGTTAATAATCTCCAAAATCCTATAGGGACCGATGAACCGAGGCTTAAATTTAGGAGAAGAAACCCTCATTGGGACAAAACGGGAAGACAACCACACCAAGTCCCCAACACGAAGGCGAGGACCAACCCGACGCTGGCGGTTAGCAAACCGCTGAGTCCTCTCCTGGGACAAATTCAAATTGTCCACCACTTGTTCCCAAATCCGATACAACCGATCCACCACAGCATCTACTCCAGGACAATCCGAAGACTCCACCTGACCAGAAGAAAAACGGGGATGAAACCCCGAATTGCAAAAGAAAGGGGAAACCAAAGTGGCAGAACTGGCCCGATTATTAAGAGCAAACTCCGCCAACGGCAAAAAGGCAACCCAATCATCCTGATCCGCAGACACAAAACACCTCAAATACGTCTCCAAAGTTTGATTAGTTCGCTCCGTCTGGCCATTAGTCTGAGGATGGAAGGCAGACGAAAAAGACAAATCAATGCCCAACCTGGCACAGAATGCCCGCCAAAATCTAGAAACGAACTGGGTACCCCTATCAGAAACGATATTTTCAGGAATACCATGCAAGCGAACCACATTTTGAAAAAACAAAGGAACCAACTCAGACGAGGAAGGCAACTTCGGCAATGGCACCAAATGAACCATCTTAGAAAAACGGTCACACACCACCCAGATAACAGACATCCTCTGAGAGACAGGAAGATCAGAAATAAAGTCCATCGAGATGTGCGTCCAAGGCCTCTTCGGAATAGGCAAGGGCAACAACAACCCGCTAGCCCTAGAACAACAAGGCTTGGCCCGAGCACACACATCACAAGACTGCACAAAAACACGCACATCACGAGACAGAGATGGCCACCAGAAGGATCTAGCCACCAAATCCCTGGTACCAAAAATTCCAGGATGACCCGCCAGCGTAGAAGAATGAACCTCCGAGATGACTCTACTGGTCCAATCATCAGGAACAAACAGTCTACCAGGTGGACAGCGATCAGGTCTATCCGCCTGAAACTCTTGCAAAGCACGTCGCAGATCTGGGGAAATAGCGGATAATATCACCCCATCCTTAAGGATACCTGTAGGTTCCGAATCACCAGGGGAATCAGGCTCAAAACTCCTAGAAAGGGCATCCGCCTTCACATTCTTAGAACCTGGTAGATACGAGACCACAAAATCAAACCGAGAGAAAAACAACGACCAGCGTGCCTGTCTAGGATTCAGGCGCCTGGCAGACTCAAGATAAATCAGATTCTTGTGATCAGTCAAAACCACCACCTGATGTCTAGCACCCTCAAGCCAATGACGCCACTCCTCAAATGCCCACTTCATGGCCAAAAGCTCCCGATTACCGACATCATAATTTCTTTCGGCGGCAGAAAATTTTCGAGAAAAGAACGCACAAGGTCTCATCACTGAGCAATCGGAACTTTTCTGCGACAAAACCGCCCCCGCTCCGATCTCGGAAGCATCGACCTCAACCTGAAAGGGGAGAGAGACATCGGGCTGGCGCAACACAGGGGCAAACGAAAAGCGGCGCTTAAGTTCCCGAAAGGCCTCCACAGCGGCAGAGGACCAATTGGCAACATCAGCACCCTTCTTAGTCAAATCCATAAGAGGCTTAGCAACACCAGAAAAACCAGTTATAAATCGACGATAAAAATTAGCAAAGCCCAAGAACTTCTGAAGACCCTTTAGAGAAGTAGGCTGCGTCCAGTCACAAATAGCCCGAACCTTGACAGGGTCCATCTCAACAGAAGAAGGGGAAAAAATGTACCCCAAAAAGGAAATCTTTTGAACCCCAAAAACACACTTAGAACCCTTTACACACAGAGAATTCTCCCGCAAGACCTGAAAAACCCTCCTGACCTGCTGAACATGAGACTCCCAGTCCTCAGAAAAAATCAAAATATCGTCCAAATACACAATCATAAATTTATCCAGATATTCACGGAAAATATCATGCATAAAGGACTGAAAAACTGAAGGCGCATTAGAAAGGCCGAAAGGCATTACTAAATACTCAAAGTGGCCCTCAGGCGTATTAAATGCGGTTTTCCACTCATCCCCTTGCTTAATTCGCACCAAATTATACGCCCCACGGAGATCAATCTTGGAGAACCACTTAGCCCCCCTTATGCGAGCAAACAAATCAGTAAGCAGCGGCAACGGATACTGATATTTGACAGTAATTTTATTCAGGAGTCGATAATCAATACAAGGCCTCAGCGAGCCATCCTTTTTAGAGACAAAGAAAAACCCAGCTCCTAAAGGTGATGAAGAAGGACGAATATGTCCCTTTTCCAGGGACTCCTTAACATATTTTCGCATGGCAGCATGCTCAGGTACAGATAGGTTAAACAAACGACCCTTTGGAAATTTACTGCCTGGAATCAGATCTATGGCGCAATCACACTCTCTGTGGGGAGGGAGAGAACCAATTTTAGGCTCTTCAAAAATATCCCCAAAATCCGACAAAAATGCAGGAATCTCAGAGGGAATAGATGACGAGATAGGAACCAAAGGTATGTCCCCATGAGCCCCCCGACATCCCCAGCTTAACACAGACATAGTTTTCCAGTCCAGTACTGGGTTATGAGATTGTAACCATGGTAATCCAAGCACTAAAACATCATGTAAATTATACAACACGAGGAAGCGAATCATCTCCTGATGGTCTGGAGTCATACGCATAGTCACTTGCGTCCAGAACTGTGGTCTATTACAAGCCAGAGGTGTAGAATCAATACCCTTCAGAGGTATAGGAACTTCCAGAGGCTCCAAATCAAACCCACAGCGCCTGGCGAAGGACCAATCCATGAGACTCAGAGCGGCGCCAGAGTCCACATAGGCATCCACGGTAATAACTGATAATGAACAAATCAGAGTTACAGACAGAAGAAATTTAGACTGTAAAGTGCCAATAGAAACAGACTTGTCAACCTTCCTAGTACGTTTAGAGCATGCTGATATAACATGCGCGGAATCACCACAGTAGAAGCACAAGCCATTTTTGCGCCTATAATTCTGCCGCTCGCTTCTTGACAGAATTCTGTCACATTGCATTTTCTCTGGCGTCCCTTCAGAAGATACCGCCAAATGGTGCACGGGTTTGCGCTCCCGCAAACGCCGATCAATCTGAATCGCCATTGTCATGGATTCATTCAGACCTGTGGGCGTAGGAAACCCCACCATGACATCCTTAACGGCATCAGAAAGGCCCTCTCTGAAATTTGCCACTAGGGCACACTCATTCCACTGAGTAAGCACAGACCATTTACGAAATTTTTGGCAGTATATCTCAGCTTCATCTTGCCCTTGAGACAGGGCTATTAAAGCTTTTTCAGCTTGAATCTCCAAATTAGGTTCCTCATACAGCAACCCTAAAGCCAGAAAAAACGCATCCACATTGAGCAACGCAGGATCCCCTGGTGTCAATGAAAATGCCCAATTTTGAGGGTCACCTCGCAGCAAAGAAATCACAATCTTAACCTGCTGAACAGGATCTCCAGAGGAGTGAGGTCTGAGAGAAAGGAATAATTTACAATTACATTTGAAATTCAGAAACCGAGATCTATCTCCGGAAAATACCTCTGGTGTAGGAATCTTAGGTTCAGAAATAGGAGTACGTATAACATAATCTTGTAAATTCTGAACCTTCGTAGCAAGATTATTTAAACCTGCAGCCAAACTCTGAGGGTCCATCCTTAAACCGGAGAGATCAGAGCCATTCAAGGATTAGAAGGAGAGAAAGGCAAGGCTGTAAATAGAGCAGAAATACAACTGAGCCAACTAAGTAGCAAACATGAGAGGAAAAAAAAAAAAAAAATCTACAGACTTCTTTTACTCTCCTTTCTTCTGCCAATTACTTTAACAGCGGCCGGTCATACTGTCATGATTCCCCAATGGCATGGGAACATCAGAAACACAAAAATAACAGACTAGCTCTCGGGTGATGGAAACTCAAGCTGACCGTGACCTAAATCTACCACACAACTAACAGTAGCCAGGAAGCATTCCTACGGCTGCCTAGATGCCACGCGCCAGCCGGAGAACTAACTACGCCTGGAAGAGGAAGGAACAGACCTGGCTTACCTCTAGAGAAATTCCCCAAAGATGATAGTAGCCCCCACGTATATTAACGGTGAGTTCAGAGGAAAAGACATACACAGTATGAAGGTAGATTTAGCAAAGCGAGGTCCACTTACTAGATAGAGGAAGGATACAAAAGAGGACTTCACGGTCAGCTGAATAACCCTTTCAAAAACCCATCCTGAAATTACTTTAAGACTCCTGTGTCAACTCATGACACAGGAGTGGCAATTTCAGTCCACAAGAGCTTCCAGTAACAGGAAATGACAAAACTGTAAACTGGACAAGAAAAACAAAACAATAAGGACAAGAGTCCACTTAGCTGATCAGCAGACTAGTAGCAGGAACATGCAACTGAATGACTCAGGTTACAATGATGACCGGCAAGGAAGTGACTGGAGAGCAAGGCTAAATAGGGAACTCCCAAAACTGATGGAAGCAGGTGAGCTGAGGCAGAAAAGCACACACAAGTCTCCAGTACCACCAGCCACCACCAGGGGAGCCAAAAAGCGGATCACAACAATATACCCTCCATATCTTTAGTTAGATGTGGAGATTTTGTATTTTCTGTGGTGGATATTTTCTAGTGTTTAAATACTGACCGCATAGTACTCTGTCCTATCCTTTCTATTTAGCTAGAGTGGCCTGCTTTGCTAAATCCTGATTTCAGTCTGCGTATGTTATTTCCCTCCTCTCACAGTATTTCTCTCAATATTTGTGGGGGGCTGTCTATCCTTTGGGGATTTTCTCTGAGGCAAGATAGTTTTCCCTTTTCTATCTCTAGGGGTATTTAGTCCTGCGGCTGTGTCGAGATGTCTAGGGAGTGTTAGGTACATTCCACGGCTACTTCTAGTTGCGGTGTTAAGTTCAGGGTCTGCGGTCAGTACAGGTACCACCTTCTCCAGAGTACGTCTCATGCTGCTCCTAGGCCACCAGATCTTAACAGTACAACTGGCCAACAATGAGTTAATCGCATCTCAGAAGAAGGGAAGGAAAGTGCTGAGCCATTTTTTTTCCTGTAGTCTGTCGTGTCTTTTCTTCCCTCTTTACCTCTGGGTGGTTCAGGAGTTTGGCGGTGGCATGGATGTTCAGGGATTGGCTTCTCGTGTGGATCAAGTTGCTGCTAGAGTACAGGATATTTCCGATTATATCGTTCAGGCTCCGGTTTTAGAGCCTAGAATTCCATCTCCTGATTTGTTTTTTGGGGACAGGTCCAAATTTTTGAGCTTTAAAAATAACTGTAAACTGTTTTTTGCTCTGAAACCCCGTTCCTCTGGTGATCCTACCCAACAGGTTAAAATAGTCATCTCTCTGCTGCGTGGCGATCCTCAGGATTGGGCATTTTCCCTGGAATCTGGGAATCCTGCTTTGCTTAATGTAGACACCTTTTTTCAAGCGCTAGGGTTATTGTATGATGAACCTAATTCAGTGGATCATGCTGAGAAGACCTTGTTGGCCCTGTGTCAGGGTCAAGAAGCGGCAGAATCGTATTGCCAGAAATTTAGAAAATGGTCTGTGCTGACTAAATGGAATGAGGATGCCTTGGCGGCAATTTTCAGAAAGGGTCTTTCTGAATCCGTTAAAGGGCCACTGTCATTGCCCGAATATACAGGTTTCATTGCCGACGTTTGGAACAGCCACAAAGAACAACGCTGGAAGGCGGGGGACCGGGGGAGCGTCTGACAAGCGCAGTGCGCATGCCCAGGAATGCCAGCCCCGCACTGTGCATAATGAATAACACAGTGCGGGGCGGGGATTCAGTAACAGGGCGGTCGCACTGCCCGCACCTGCGCAGTCAGGCACCCTGCATCTGAGCTGCTGCTGATAATGAAGACTGCGCAGGCCCCAGGCAGGCACGCACAGCGCAGGCGCCGGATTTAAGAAGCAACAACGCGAAGGGGGCGGGTACCATCGGCCCTGAAGAGAAGAGTGACGGCAGTTGGGGGATTCATACAGGACGCTTCGGACCGCCTCCAGGTATAATATCTGGTATGTGTGGCCAATTTATAAAACGCTTTATTGAGGTAATAAATGAATCAAAAACTAAAAGAGCCACTTTGTTAGACTGCAGCATTACTGCTGCACAAGGTGGCTCTTTTAGTTTATAACGGCTGGGGGGAGGTGACAGTGGCCCTTTAAAGATGTTATGGTGGGGTTCCCCACGCCTGCTGGTCTGAGTGATTCTATGTCTCTGGCCATTCAGATTGATCGGCGCTTTCGCGAGCGCAGAGTTGTGCACACTATGGCGTTGTCTTCCGAGCGGAGTCCTGAGCCTATGCAGTGTGATAGGATTGTGTCTAGAGCTGAACGACAAGGATTCAGACGTCAGAATAGGTTGTGTTTTTACTGCTGCGATTCTGCTCATGTTATTTCTGATTGTCCTAAGCGTACCAAGAGAATCGCCAGTTCCGTTACCATCAGTACTGTACAACCCAAATTTCTGTTATCTGTGACCCTGATCTGCTCATTATCGTCATTTTCTGGCATGGCATTTGTGGATTCAGGCGCCGTTTTAAACTTAATGGACTTAGAATTTGCCAGACGTTGTGGTTTCCCCTTGCAGCCTTTGCAGAGTCCTATTCCTTTGAGGGGCATTGATGCTACACCTTTGGCTAAATATAAACCCCAGTTTTGCACACAGCTGACCATGTGCATGGTGCCAGCCCATCAGGAAGATTGTAGTTTTCTGGTGTTGCATAATTTGCATGATGCTATTGTGCTGGGTTTCCCATGGTTACAGGTGCATAATCCGATATTGGATTGGAAATCTTTGTCTGTGACTAGTTGGGGTTGTCAGGAGGTTCATGGTGACGTTCCTTTGATGTCAATTTCCTCCTCCCCCTCTTCTGAAATTCCTGAGTTTTTGTCAGATTTCCAGGATGTATTCGATGAGCCCAAATCCAGTTCCCTTCCACCGCATAGGGACTGTGATTGTGCTATTGACTTGATTCCAGGCTGTAAGTTCCCTAAGGGCCGACTTTTCAACCTGTCTGTGCCAGAACATGCCGCCATGCGGAGTTATGTTAAGGAGTCTTTGGAGAAGGGGCATATTCGGCCATCTTCTTCACCATTGGGAGCAGGTTTTTTTTTTGTTGCCAAGAAGGATGCTCCTTGAGACCCTGTATTGATTATCGCCTCTTGAATAAGATCACGGTCAAATTCCAATACCCTTTGCCTTTGCTTTCTGATTTGTTTGCTAGGATTAAGGGGGCTAGTTGGTTTACTAAGATTGACCTTCGAGGGGCATATAATCTTGTTCGTATTAAGCAGGGTGACGAATGGAAAACTGCGTTTAATACGCCCGAAGGCCATTTTGAATACCTTGTGATGCCATTCGGACTCTCTAATGCTCCATCTGTGTTTCAGTCCTTCATGCATGATATATTTCGGAATTATCTTGATAAATTCATGATTGTATATTTGGATGATATTTTGATTTTTTCAGATGATTGGGAGTCTCATGTGAAACAAGTCAGGATGGTATTTCAGATCCTTCGTGATAATGCCTTGTTTGTGAAGGGGTCCAAGTGCCTCTTTGGAGTACAGAAGGTTTATTTTTTGGGCTTCATTTTTTCTCCCTCATCTATAGAAATGGATCCGGTTAAGGTTCAGGCCATTCATAATTGGATCCAGCCCACATCCGTGAAGAGCCTTCAGAAATTTTTGGGCTTTGCTAATTTTTATCGCCGTTTCATTGCCAACTTCTCCAGTGTGGTTAAACCCCTGATCGATTTGACGAAGAAAGGCGCTGATGTGACAAATTGGTCCTCTGCGGCTGTTTCTGCCTTTCAGGAGCTTAAACGCCGAATTACTTCTGCCCCTGTGTTGCGTCAGCCGGATGTTTCTCTTCCTTTTCAGGTGGAGGTTGACGCTTCTGAGATTGGGGCAGGGGCCGTTTTGTCTCAGAGGAATTCTGATGGTTCCTTGATGAAACCGCGTGCCTTCTTTTCTCGTAAGTTTTCGCCTGCGGAACGCAATTATGATGTCAGCAATTGTGAGTTGTTGGCTATGAAGTGGGCATTTGAGGAGTGGCGACATTGGCTTGAGGGGGCCAAGCACCGTATTGTGGTCTTGACCGATCATAAGAATCTAATTTACCTCGAGTCTGCCAAACGGCTGAATCCTAGACAGGCCCGATGGTCCCTGTTTTTCTCCTGTTTTGATTTTGTGGTCTCGTATCTTCCGGGTTCTAAGAATGTTAAGGCTGATGCCCTCTCTAGGAGCTTTTTGCCTGATTCCCTTGGGGTCCTTGAGCCGGTCGGCATTCTGAAGGAAGGGGTGATTCTGCCATCTCCCCTGATTTACGACGGGTTCTTCAGGAATTTCAGGCTGATAAACCTGACCGCTGTCTAGTGGGGAAACTGTTTGTTCCTGACAGATGGACTAGTAAAGTGATTTCTGAGGTTCATTGTTCTGTGTTGGCTGGCCATCCTGGGATATTTGGTACCAGAGATTTGGTTGGTAGGTCCTTTTGGTGGCCTTCTTTGTCACGGGATGTGCGTTCTTTTGTGCAGTCCTGTGGGACTTGTGCGCGGGCCAAGTCTTGCTGTTCCCGCGCTAGTGGGTTGCTTTTGCCTTTGCCGGTCCCTGAGAGGCCTTGGACGCATATTTCTATGGATTTTATTTCAGATCTTCCGGTTTCCCAGAGGAAGTCGGTTATCTGGGTGGTTTGTGACCGGTTTTCTAAGATGGTTCATTTGGTACCTTTGCCTAAATTGCCTTCCTCTTCTGATTTGGTTCCGTTGTTTTTCCAGCATGTGGTTCGTTTGCATGGCATTCCGGAGAATATTGTGTCCGATAGAGGTTCCCAGTTTGTTTCTAGGTTTTGGCGGGCCTTTTGTGCTAGGCTGGGCATTGATTTGTCTTTTTCTTCCGCATTTCATCCTCAGACAAATGGCCAAACCGAGCGAACTAACCAGACTTTGGAAACTTATTTGAGATGCTTTGTGTCTGCTGATCAGGATGATTGGGTGGCTTTCTTGCCATTGGCCGAGTTTGCCCTTAATAATCGGGCTAGTTCTGCTACCTTGGTTTCACCCTTCTTTTGTAATTCTGGTTTTCATCCTCGTTTTTCTTCAGGGCAGGTTGAGCCTTCTGATTGTCCTGGGGTGGACTCTGTGGTTGACAGGTTGCAGCAAATTTGGGCTCATGTTGTGGACAATTTGGTGTTGTCTCAGGAGGAGGCTCAGCGTTTTGCTAACCGTCGTCGGTGTGTTGGTTCCCGGCTTTGGGTTGGGGATTTGGTTTGGTTGTCTTCCCGTCATGTTCCTATGAAGGTTTCTTCCCCTAAGTTCAAGCCTCGGTTTATTGGTCCTTATAGGATTTCTGAGATTATCAATCCTGTGTCTTTTCGTTTGGCCCTTCCAGCATGTTTTTCCAACCATAATGTTTTTCATAGATCTTTGTTGCGGAAATATGTGGTGCCCGTTGTTCCCTCTGTTGATCCTCCTGCCCCGGTGTTAATTGATGGGGAGTTGGAGTATGTGGTTGAGAAGATTTTGGATTCTCGTATTTCGAGGCGGAAGCTTCAGTCCTGATCGGCCTGGGGGCTTTGGTGAGGGTTCGGTGACCCCTCCTCAAGGGGGGGGTACTGTTTTGAATTCTGCTCTTGGGCTCCCTCCAGGGGTTATAAGTGGTAGCGCTGCTGTCTTTGGATCGCTGCATTCATCAGGTGTGTTCACTTATCGCAATTCTGACTGGGCTATTTTGTCTTGCTTGACCCTTTAGTCAGTGCCAGTTGTCCATTGTTCCTGGAGGATTCACATCCCTGCCTGGTCTCTCCTGCTTTGCTGTTCATTTCAACAAAGATAAGTTCTGGCTTTGTTTTTTGCAGTCCACATGTTGTGGGCTTTATTGTTCAGTTCTTTTCCATGTTTTTGTCTTGTCCAGCTTGGTCTGCATAAGGATTTGTTCAGCCAAGCTGGTATCTCTGGAGATGCAGATATACCCTCCATATCTTTAGTTAGATGTGGAGATTTTGTATTTTCTGTGGTGGATATTTTCTAGTGTTTAAATACTGACCGCATAGTACTCTGTCCTATCCTTTCTATTTAGCTAGAGTGGCCTGCTTTGCTAAATCCTGATTTCAGTCTGCGTATGTTATTTCCCTCTCCTCTCACAGTCAATATTTGTGGGGGGCTGTCTATCCTTTGGAGATTTTCTCTGAGGCAAGATAGTTTTCCCTTTTCTATCTCTAGGGGTATTTAGTCCTCTGGCTGTGTCGAGATGTCTAGGGAGTGTTAGGTACATTCCACGGCTACTTCTAGTTGCGGTGTTAAGTTCGGGGTCTGCGGTCAGTACAGGTACCACCTTCTCCAGAGTACGTCTCATGCTGCTCCTAGGCCACCAGATCATAACAGCGCACTGCGCATGCGCGCGCCATTTTGGAAGATGGCGGCGCCCATGGAGAAGACGGACGGACACCGGGACTCGGTAGGGACTGGGGGGTGAGATCGGACCGCGGGGGAGCGGAGGGGAGAAGAGGGCAGCAGAGGACAGGACGGAGGGGAGGAAAGACTGGCGGCGGCGGTGGCAGATCGCCATCATCAGTCATTGGCGGGGCCAGATCGGGGTCTCCAGCCATGGCCGATGATATTGCAGCATTGGCCACGGCTGAGTTGTAATATTTCACCAAGTTTAATTGGTGAAATATTACGATTGAAAGTGAAACAGTCACTTTAAACAGCTGATCAGACCGATCATAACCACGGGGGGGGGGGGGGGGGGCAAGGCCACCTCCCAGGGCTCAAGTACAACTCCATCTGTTCCTGCAGGTCGGGTGAAATTTCAGTTAACCTCTGTGTCACAGGTCGGGAAGGGGTTAATCTCATTTTTGGCTTATTTTCTTGAGAAAAACAAGTTGATTAATAATTTTGCACACCTTGGTAAAAAGTGTTGCCTCTCCCTCTCTCATTACACAAATATCACCTGATATGTTTCAAACCAATAAGCATTCAAATTAATAAAGTTTCATGGCTTATTTCCTGTACTCGATCCGGTGATCTCTGGCTGTGGGTCAGTTTCCTCTTGTTTGTTCATCCCCATGTGAGTGTTAGGGCTCAGTTATAACATTATAGCCAGCCCATTTAGTGTGTTCTTGGTCATCAGTATGGATTCGGTTTGCTCCTTGGACGCACAGCTACAGTCCTTGTCCCTGGAGGTCGCAGAGATTAAGGACCAATGCCAGCATTCACATTTGTTCGCTTCTAGTGACCGAGCTCATCTGAATACCATGTTGGAACCTAAGGAAAAAAATACCGTAATTCTACTGTGACAGAAGTAAGTTCTCTATTTTTTCTGCTTCATGTAAATTATACTTCCATTTACGTCTGGTATCCATTGGGTCCGAGAGTCAACAAGTAGGCATTATTTTGTCTTTACTCTATGGCAATCCATAGGCCTGGGCTTTTTCTTTGCCAGAGGATTCTTCGGAGTTGGCCTCTGCCGAGGCATTTCTCTTGGCTCTCGGTCTCATTTATGACAACCTTGACAGGGCCACTGTAGCCGAGTTCATGAACCGTAGATTCTTTCAGGTAGGTCGTAGAGCTGAGGATTAGTGCTTTGAGTTCAATGATTGGGGTTGTGTAGACCTCTTGGAATTACCCTGCTTTCCAGAGTCTGTACTGCCAGGGATTGTCAGATCAGGTTAAGGACAGGATGCCTTAGGCTATGTGCACACATTGCAGATTTTGCTGCGGATCCGCAGTGTTTTCGGATGTGCGGAATTGCATGAAATCCGCAGTGTAGTGCACAAGCAATGTTAGTCAATGTGAAATTGAGAATTGTTGTGCACATGCTGCGGAAAAAAAACACGCAGATTTGCATCGTTTTATTTTCCGCATTATATCAATTCTTTTTTGCGGATCTGCAGCGTTTCTACATCCATTGACTTCGCTTAGGTCAGGCCCATCCGCAGCAAAACTGCAGGTTTAAAAAACATCTGCGGATTTGCTACGGATGTGCCTGGGAGAAACGCTGCAGATCGGGAGGGGGAAGAGTGTGTCATGTCGGACGCTGTTCATACTAGGTCGTTCGACAGACAGCGGTAATTCCGCTTTTGTCCACTATGCGCTCAGTGGCGTCGGCTAGATTTTATCTAGCTGGTCCTGGGTTAATTTAGCTGGTGCTCAGATTGGAAGCTGGGTCACACCCACTGCCTTTAAATAGTTCTTCTGAACATTGGGCGTCACCGATTATAGCTTCTGTCTTGTGCTTGGTTATCTCGTTCTGGAGTGGTGGTCTAGGAGAAGGAGTCTCGTTTCTGGTGTTGTATTTCCCTTCGTCATATTTTCTCCTTCCTTTATTTGTACTTGTTTTGCCCTGTGCACTTATAGTGTATTCCTGTGTGACTGCAGCGTGGTGCATATTTTCCGTTATCCTTGTCTGTGCTAACTGTGGGTATTGGTGTGTGGTCTCTTCACTGGGTGGGTGGTGGTTTCAGCCTAGGGTTGAAACAGGAGACAGGGCGAGGATGGAGGCCCAGACATGCACACCATCAGTGTAAACTCTGGGAGAAGGGTCAGTCAGGGTTTCCCAGAGTTGAGGGAAATCGCAGGGACCTGGGTGATTAGCTCTTGCCTACCTAGGCTTCCCGTGACAGAGTGTGTGGGCGGAGACTGTGTGTGCGGAGAAGATGTGCGTGTCTGTGTGCGGGTGTTTGTATGTGTCTGTGTGGGTGTGCAGGGATCTGCAAGGCTGTGTTTCTGTGTGTGTGTGCAGCTGTGTGTAGGCAGGTATCGTCCGATGGGACTACTAGTCCCATCCGGCTATGCCTGCTACAGTGACAAGTAGCCGGATGATGGGACAGTAGTAATCCCATCATCCGGCTACTGTGTAAAAAAAAAAAAAAAGAACACATATACACATACAGTCCATAAGTATACACATACAGTACATACAACATACAGTATATACTCCCCATACACCTAGTTCTTGAAGCCCTCGATCACCTGTAAAAAAAAATAAAAATAATAAACCAACAGTATACTCCCTGTTCCGATGTAATCCATTTAATAACGAGTGTCCCACGACGATCTCCCGTGTAGAGCTGTCACATCGGCAGATTTGACCTCTCTCCAGGGGCTGCCGTTACAATGACGGCAGGTAATCCTCCACACTGTATCCCTCCGCCGAGTTCAGCAGAGTTCATACTGTCACTTGCGGCACCGCTGCATGGGAAAATTCTCATTCAGCGTGTCACGATGTGACATGACCTGGCAGGTGGTCGGTCACAAAACGGCGAAACACACAAGGGTACACCGGGGACACTTTAACAACGGTGGGCCCTGTCGGTAGGGAACGGGGAATGGGCACCTCCTGCACTCACCTGAGGCTGTGCCCTGATCTTGCTACCGTCCCTATACGGGTTCTTTCAACCCGTCGCCGACCAGGATACCTAGTCCCTCACTTGCCCTGCTCTAATCCCTATGTAGGGAACTGGCAGGTGAGAGCACTGGTCCCACCGCTGCACTAACACTGGAAAAGAAACAACAAAGGGACAAAGAAACAATAACACCACACTTAGCTTTCTCTGCTGCAATGCACCGCACAGCAGAGTAAGGCACCAGGAATGAGTATTCAGCTGTAGAACAACAGCACTCAGCAAGCTCCTATTCCAGCAAGGTTGGTATCCAAAGGACCTGTATAACCAACAGTCAGCTGATGCACCAGGTGACCTTTTAAAGGAAGGTGGGAGTGGTCACCACCCACATCAGCAGAACAAGCTGCAATGCAATTACACCAGCGGCTACCAAGGGATAAACTGCATTAAGCCCCGATGACCTGAAAGGAAAAAAGGTTTTAATCTGAGGGAAACCAGATCTGCCACAGGTCGAAACATGGATCGTGACACAGCGTTGCCGTAAAGTGAGAGCCTGAATTCAGGTAACCTCATCAGTGATGCACTGCAGGAGCCATAGTCTCCTGTCAGTGTGTCACTGGAGGCCTATAGAGCTGTCACATTTCCTGATTTGACTGCTCTATAGGGGAGATCGTCGTGGGACAATCGTTATTAAATGGATTGCTTCGGACCAGGGAGTATTTGTGTTGTTTTTTTTCTTTTTTGCAGGATATCGAGGGCGTCACATGGATTGACAGAACAGTAAAGATAGCAAAACTGTTGCGTTTTATTTAATTAAAATACTGTATTCTGGCTGTGTTTATTTAACCCATTAACAATTATAGGATTAGTAATGAATAGGTATCTTATTGACGTCTCTCCATTACTAAGCCGGCTTGATGTCACCTTACAATTCAAAGACGACATTAACCCCCTATTATCCCATATGCCACCGGTACAGAGCAGTGCGAAGAGAGAGGTTAAGTTCTGTAATTGGCGCATCTTACAGATGTGCCATTTCTGGTGTGGCTGTAAGCTGGTGTTTGTAGCCGGGGGGTCCAATATCCATGGTCCCTTCCTAGGCTATGATACCAGCCCACAGCTGTCTGCATAGCTTTTTCTGGCAATTGCTTATAGGGGGACCCCACATCGTTTTTTTCTGGGGGTCCCCCTATTTTAATAGCCAGTAAAGTCTAAAAGCCTGGGAAGATCCATGGGTATTGACTAATTCCTAAGCTATAAACATCGGCCCCCAGTCGCTGGCTTTCCCTCTCTGGCACAGGAAATTGCGCGGGAGCCTGCGCCATTTTTTTTAATATAAATTAAACAGATATTACGTTTAAGGCCAGGGTCACACTTGTGAGAAACTCGCACGAGTCTCTCGCATCAATACCCGGCAACGAAGCGCGCAGCTGCATGTATTTCTATGCAGCTGAACGCTCCAGTCTCGAGTGCCGGCGGCATTGCCGGGTATTGATGTGCGAGACTCATGCGAGTTTTTCCCAAGTGTGACCCCGGCCTAATGCAGATTTTGTGTGTATGTGTGTGTGGCTTTATTTAACTCTTTATGTACCATTTTATTATGTTTATTATTAAACATCGGGCTTGGTATTATCTATCGATCTATAGATATATCTGTCTATAGATAGATAGATCTATAAATGGAAAAAAATCAGGCAGCACTCCAGTTCAAGGAAATATTGTGGGCTTTACTTCAGCACCAAGTGGTTCAACGTTTCGACCTCACATCATGGTCTTTGTCAATTGTGATGCTTTACCAAGACCATGATGTGAGGTCGAAACGTTGCACCACTTGGTGCTGAATTAAAGCCCACAATTTTTCTTTGAACTGAAGTGCTGCCTGATATTTTTCCATTTATATTTTGCGTTGGACAACTGCATTATTTAGGAAGCATTGCACCCAAAATCTGCTCAACATTGTGCTGCTATCTGTCTTTTTTATTTAGATATATCTATAGATAGATGGATAGCTAGATAGATACTGTATATCTATAGATAGATGGATAGATGTATCTATAGATGGATAGCTAGCTATATCTATAGATAGATCTATAGATAGATAACACAGGTCAACAAAAAAAATATTTTTTTCTGGTGTCCAAAATATTTTAATGAATTTGGGGTATTTTTGGGGTGCTGATTCTGAATATGCTATCAGTTTTGCCAGATTGGCTCAAGTTTTTGACATTTTTGGTATCTTATTTATAGCACTTGTTGGTAAATGCGACGCATCATCTCATTAATTTCTTTGGATTAGTACTTGAACTGAGCAGTTCTCAATATAGTTTTGTGTTAATTAGTGTTCTAAAAGTTTGTTCATAGCTTGATTTTTGCACTAACTTTATGTTGTTGTCTGTTTTCCAGTGAAAAGCATGAACTCATCAAGAAGAAGTTGTCTTAACGATCCAGACTCATTCTGTAACATTTGTGGTGAATACACACTGCCAAAACATAGAAGAAACATAACAGACTTCGTAAAAAAAGTGTATTTTGCCTATTTTGGGGTTATGCTTGGGGACCAAGACAAGTTTTGGGCACCACACATAGTGTGCAAAGCATGTATCGAATTATTACGAAAATGGAGCAAAGGACAAAGAAAAAGCTTCAAATTTGGTGTTCCAATGGTGTGGAGAGAGCCAAAAAATCATCATGATGACTGTTATTTCTGTGCAGTGCAAGTGCAAGGATTCAATAAGCATAAGAAACGAAAATGGGAGTAACATGGAATCTGCAAGAAGGCCTGTCCCTCATTGTGAAGATGTGCCTGTACCTGTGTTTACCATAAATAACAGTCATCATGATGATTTTTTGGCTCTCTCCACACCATTGGAACACCAAATTTGAAGCTTTTTCTTTGTCCTTTGCTCCATTTTCGTAATAATTCGATACATGCTTTGCACACTATGTGTGGTGCCCAAAACTTGTCTTGGTCCCCAAGCATAACCCCAAAATAGGCAAAATACACTTTTTTTTACAAAGTCTGTTATGTTTCTTCTATGTTTTGGCAGTGTGTATTCACCACAAATGTAACAGAATGAGTCTGGATCGTTAAGACAACTTCTTCTTGATGAGTTCATGCTTTTCACTGGAAAACAGACAACAACGTAAAGTTAGTGCAAAAATCAAGCTATGAACAAACTTTTAGAACACTAATTAACACAAAACTATATTGAGAACTGCTCAGTTCAAGTACTAATCCAAAGAAATTAATGAGATGATGCGTCGCATTTACCAACAAGTGCTATAAATAAGATACCAAAAATCTCAAAAAATTGAGCCAATCTGGCAAAACTGATGACATATTCAGAATCAGCACCCCAAAAATACCCTAAATTCGATGAAATATCTTTGGCACCAAAAATGCTGTTGACCAGTGTAATAGATAGATCTATAGATAGATATCATGTATCTATAGATCTATCTATAGATAGATCTATCTTTCTGTATGTGTAAACATTATTCTTCAATGGAGTATGTAAATGAAGAGGTTCAACAAGAAATTACATCACAATTTTTTTTTGTTCAACAGATCTTTATTTAGCTTTCAAAAACGCATACAAATCTGCATTAAAAATGCATCAAATCCGCTTGTATTTTTACCTGCATTTTCTGCCAAGAGATGCAGAATCTGCGCAGAAAATTCCACAGGCAAATCTGCTACGTGTGCACATACAGTGCCTTGCGAAAATATTCGGCCCCCTAGAACTTTTCAACCTTTTCCCACATATCATGCTTCAAACATAAAGATACCAAATGTAAATTTTTGGTGAAGAATCCACAAGTGGAAAACAATTGGGAAGTTGAATGAAATGTATTCGTTATTTTACATTTTTGTGGAAATTCAAAAGCTGAAAAGTGGGGCGTGCAATATTATTCGGCCCCTTTATTTTCAGTGCAGCAAACTCACTCCAGAAGTTCATTGTGGATCTCTGAATGATCCAATGTTGTCCTAAATGCCTAATGATGATAACTATAATCCACCTGTGTGTGATCAAGTCTCCGTATAAATGCACCTGCTCTGTGATAATCTAAGGGTTCTGGTTGAAGCACGGAGAGCATCATGAAGACCAAGGAACACAACAGGCAGGTCCGTCATACTGTTGTGGAGAAGTTTAAAGCCGGATTTGGATACAAAATGATTTCCAAAACTTTAAACATCTCGAGCACTGTGCAAGTGATCATATTGAAATGGAAGGAGTATCATAGCACTGCAAATCTACCAAGACCCGGCCGTCCCTCTAAACTTTCATCTTAAGCAAGGAGAAGACTGATAAGACATGCAGCCAAGAGGCCCATGATCACTCTGGATGAACTGCATAGATCTACAGCTGAGGTCGGACAGTCTGTCCATAGGACAACGATCAGTCGTACACTGCACAAATCTGACCTTTATGGAAGAGTGGCAAAAAGAAAGCCATTTCTCAAAGATATCCATAAAAAGTGTTGTTTAAAGTTTGCAACAAGCCACCTGTTTAAAAACAGGGTGGCAAATGTTAAGGAGCTGAAACTCCTAAACCCTTCATCTAATTTTAACAAAGATACCCTCAAATGAAAGCTGTTTTTTGCCTGTTTTTAAAGGGTATCTGGGACAAAAGAGTATGTGGATTAGGCACCGGAGTTTCCAGAACAGTAGCTGCATTAACTGCCCGTAGATCTTGTACCAGCCGGTACACAGGGGGTTGGCCTGGTGGGGTCTTTTTCTTAACGGGAAACAAGGGCGTGTTACATGGGGAAACACAGGGTACTAGGGCACCATTATCGAGCAACGTTTGTATTTGCCCCTTGAGGCACTGCTCCTGATCATGTTTCAAAGGGTATTGGTAGACTTTGGGAAAAGGGGCACCAGGTTTGAGAAACACTTTTACTGGTTCTACAGGCATTATTGGGGGTGGATCTGGGCCTATCAGGGCCATCATAACCGTGGGAAGGGCATGTAGGATACAGATCTCATTGTGTTCATCTGCATAGGGGTTATATAACGTAAGGACCATCTGACCATCATCTTGGAATTGCATTCTGGAGCGGAACTGTGATAATAAATCTGCCCCCAGTAAATTTACCGGACATGTGGGAGAGATTACGAACTGAGCCATGACTTCAGGGAAGGAACCCAATGGGATGGGTTTTGAAAGAGTATATTTATTGGGTCTGCCATCTACACCAATTAAAACAAGCTCTTGGTCTGAGAATTGACATGGCGGGGCTGGGGACGGAGATTCCCAGACATAGGGTTAAAAAAGATATTGGATTTGTGTAAGGTGGGGAGGGCAGGAGCTGAAGTCTGTTATGTGGGCCACTGATAAGGAACCAGCTGCGTCCTTGTAGCTGGGGGGGGGGCTGAGATTGGAGCAGAAATCACTGCGGCCACTGATTTAACCTTTAATTTCCCTGCTGATGCAGAGCGGGGTAAGTTCTTAAAACCTTTTTACTATTTTTCAATGCATCATCTGGAGTGGAAGTCTCGATATCAGGTCTAACTGACATTATTGCCTCTTTCAATTCAGATTTAAGGCCGAACATTAAAGCTGCCACAAAAATGTGTGAATGGGCTTTATTTTACAATGAAAATACCAGATCTTTAAATACTACCATAAGATGCCCATAGAACTTCTCGGCAGTCCAGGATATATTGGTGCCTTGGGGTTAAGGGGCATAGGGCTTACAGTCAGGAGTAGAGGCTTAATTTCCTGGGGAGGGACCATATTATCTAGCAGGGAGACCCCCTGTCCCAAATTTTTGATTGTTTGCTTTCCCGACACATTAATCTCAGTCAATTTCTCAGTTTCTTCTAGCACTACAAAACATCCAGTTTTTTGTCATAGTAATAGACAACTTTCCTTTTTCAACGTAATTCACTTCCTCTGTTGATCCTCAATTTGCTATAAATTAACCACTCAACTTGAAGCAGGTAAATCTTTTACCAATCTTTCAATCACACTGATAACCAAACAATCACTTACAAGTTTCCTTCTAAAACTAGGTACCATATTTCACTTTCAACTTCCAACTTACAATATTTCTTTCTACTTCAATACAATATTGTACTATTGTTTAAACACAAATCTCCCAGCGCGACAGGAAATATAGAGAAACTTAGAACGCAGCTACGTGCCCCCTCCATACGAGAGACACAGCAGAGATAAGAAAATCACAGCATTCCTCAACACAGAGAAAGCAATAACGCAGCTGTTTGACCCCTCCCATCAGGTATCTTAGAGATAACGCACAGAAACGGAATACAGCAGTTCTCAGACTTAATTTCTACGAAACCTTCATTACACAATTCACATACCAGAACACCTTAGAAAAACCCATGATTGAGAATATTTTTCCTGCATTCCTGACAGATTTATTTCCCCGTCTTTGGGCTAACAATATCAGATTCATCACACAAATTCAAAGTCTTCTTTTCCTTCCACGGAAACTGATTCTCCTTTAGAGCTAAATATCCTTACTTTGTCGTGCACAATACCAAGCGGCCTTACGGTTTTTTTCCACTGGGTCTCTCTTTCCCCCACTGGGACAACCCAAAAACGCAGTACTCAGTGAAAGGAGGAGGGCGTCTTAGACTTTCCCTCCGGACACCTCTGGACATATATAAATATATATAATTCCTGAGTTATGCATCCTACCCAATCTTCGATCACCTCACCGCGCCTGATTCTAACAGTGATCAGGAATTCAGGATATTTTGACTATAAAGAGAATTACATCACTGGTCAATCCGGGGTGTCCGTCCCTTATGAGGTACGGTTCGAGCACTGGGCTTCCAACGGAACTACACCTCTATATGATTCCACCCAAAAATCACCCCACCATCGGGGACAAACCTCGGATCCTCTTTGCAGCAACAAACACTGGAAAACCACACCAAACGGTCAATCTGGACAGTATAACTGCCAACTTACCGTGGTTGTTGTGGGGGATGATCAGTCCCAATTTTCCAGTGCCTGTGTCCGGTCCGAGGATCCTTCGTCTTGTTGTCCTCCGGGGGGCAGAGGCGTTCCTGCTTGGGGCCCCACGTTTTCGGGCGCCAACTGTTGAGGGAGGATCTACATTGATCCTTCACGGTTGACTCAGTGATTTCCAAATTAATCTACAGGGCGTTGCCGGCAACTGAAAATGACCAGACGGAGACATGTGCCTCTGTATGGGGGATCGAGCAGATCTCTGGCCCCCGTTTTATTGTGTATCACTTTTCATAATCATAGAAATTATACTTCAACCAATCAGCATAAGAACACGCTCACAGTTCTTAACCTATAAGAATGCAGGAAAAACTTAACCCATGAAAATACAGAAAAACCGAAAACTACATATATGGTCATATCTTCTTGGCATAGAAAAACACATACTAACAGGTGCCTCAGTCTTGTATAGCAACACACCCCCGAATCTATTATCTGGCTCGAGTCAGAAGACTCAAGGTCTTTTGTTATGATCCGGTGACTTTGGAGCCGCATGAACTTTCTCTGGAGTAGGTGGAAACTGTACTGACCGCAAAACCTGAACTAACACCGCAACTAGATGTAGCCGTGGGGTGTGCCTAACAAACCCTAGACACCTCGACACAGCCGGAGGACTAAATACCCCTATAGATGGAAATAGGAATACTACCTTGCCTCAGAGCAGAACCCCAAAGGATAGGCAGCCCCCCACGAATATTGACTGTGAGTAGGAGAGGAAAGACACACGCAGGCAGAAAACAGGATTCAGCAAAAGAGGCCACTCTAGCTAAATAGGGAAAGATAGGACAGAATACTAAGCGGTCAGTATTAAAACCCTTCCAAAAATATCCACAGCAGATAATACAAAAAGTTCCACAATCTAACTAAAGACATGGAATGTATATCTGCCACTCCAGAGAATCCAACAAGACTGAGAAAATACTGACACAATCTAAGCTGGACAAAAAAAAACACTGAATAGCACAGAATTATTAAGCACATAGCATGTGTACCACAGAAACAAAACCAGACACTTATCTTTGCTGATTTGGCAGAAGGCGGAAGGAACCAAACCAGGACCAAAACCTCCCAACAACCATGGACAACTGGCAAGGACTAATGAATCCTGCACGCCTAAATACCCCAGTCAGAACTGCAATCAGCAGATACACCTGACCAGGGCTGCAACTCAGGGACAACTGCATTACCACCTACAACCACCGGAGGGAGCCCAAAAGCAGAATTCACAACATTACCCCCCCCCCTTGAGGAGGGGTCACCGAACCCTCACCAGAGCCCCCAGGCCGATCTGGATGAGCCAGATGAAAAGCATGAACCAAATCAGCAGCATGGACATCAGAGGCAAAAACCCAAGAATTATCCTCCTGGCCATAACCCTTCCATTTGACAAGATACTGAAGCCTCCGCCTCGAAAAACGAGAATCCAAAATCTCAACCACATACTCGAACTCCCCATCAACCAACACAGGGGCCGGAGGATCAACAGAGGGAACAACGGGTACCACATATTTCCGCAATAAAGATCTATGGAAAAAATTATGGATAGCAAAAGAGGCAGGAAGCGCCAATCGAAAAGACACCGGATTAATAATCCCAGAAATCCTATAAGGACCAATAAACCGAGGCTTAAACTTAGGAGAAGAAACCTTCATAGGAACATGACGGGAAGACAACCAGACCAGATCCCCAACCTGAAGCCGGGAACCAACACACCGACGACGGTTAGCAAAACGTTGAGCCTCCTCCTGAGACAACACCAAATTGTCCACCACATGAGCCCAAATCTGCTGTAACCTGTCAACCACCGAATCCACACCAGGACAGTCAGAAGGCTCAACCTGCCCAGAAGAAAAACGAGGATGAAAACCAAAAATAAAAAAAAAAGGCGAAACCTGTGATAGAAATATATATATCATGTAGATCTCACTTGCATGTATACTCCTCTATAATGAAATATATACTTATATGCTCACAGCTAATATATACATTATAATAAATGGTTTAAAATGGTTGACACGAACTAATATAACCCAGACAGATCATATGGGGTTTTCCATCTCTCAAAAGCAGAAGAATGTCAGGTGTTTGGTGACTGCTGATCAGATGTCTCCACTTTGTCCTAGACACAGAACTCAAGTTTAGTTGCTTAATCCTCTGTCATATGAGCATTAATCACCATGTTCCATATATGTTTAGATAACCAATGACAGAGGAGCTAGACAATATGGTAATTAACTAACCACCCCTGACAACCCCTAACCACTCCTTTCTATGTAAAATATAAAACTATGTATGTACAATAAAGTATCAGTATTGATGGAATGTTGTTCTGTCACAGTTGTGTACAGTCCATTCTTGATGAGCGCTCAAAACACTCAGTCTAATTGGGAGCGGCCGCAGCACACACAGAGGGATAAGTTTATCCAACCCTAATATTTCCATAACATAATGGCGCCCAACAGCGGGGCATGGATGAAACGCACACGTGGACCCACTACTGACCGGAAAGAAGGAGGTTGTGGCCGTGGCCTTGGCACAGGGGCAGGAGACTGCGCAGCTCCATAAGTAAGGTAAGAAAATGTTATCATCTTACCTGAAAGTCCCCTGTGCCCAGTCCTTGTCTATGCCTCTTGCCGGTCAGGTGTGTGGTCACCAATTCCCAGGTAGTGTAAAAAATCCGTAGCCACGAATCCACCCTGGGAGGTGTCTGCTGTGAGCCGTGTATATGTTCTATGTTTGTGTAAGATCCGGGAGAAGGAAGGAAAAGTGACTTTTGCTTTTGGTTGCTGGGTAACAGACCGCAGGAGGTCAAATCGCTCGATAAGTTATTGCAGGATTCCCGTGCATAGGAGGAACAGGTAGAGTTCCGGGGCAGGTAGTCCCATGTTCCAGGCACGGGTAGTGATAACTTAGAGGGCTACTGCAGATTCCCGTAGTGCCGGCGATCCAGTTAGGACGTCCGGACCGGGGTGGTAGATTTCCCGCTTGTTGTGCTTCTCACTCAGGCACTCAGGCGGCCCGGGCGCAGGTGCGTCCAGTGCGATTGGCAGTAGTCTGTTCCCAGCGCAACCTGCATGTGTCACAGAATTTAAAAGGGCATCTCTCGGATTGTCTATCTGTATCTGTTTCTGTTTGTGTCATGTACTATTGCCGCTTTAAGGGCATATAACTGTAAAAGAAAGTTTGTTTTTTTCTTCTCTCTCTCTTCTCCGAACTTCCTTTTTCTCCGTGCTGTTTAGCAGAGAGATATGCATTGTAAATCACACTGTCACATCGGGTTTTTTTTACTGACTGTTTTCAGATGCAATGCTGGCTATGTGTAGCTTTTTGTGAAGAAGTTAAGTTAAATTGTATCTATCATTTTTGATGTGACATACATGTTTTCAGATATGTGATTTTAGTGACATTTGATATTATTGCAATAGCATACGGAATAAAAAGAGGAAGTGTGTCTCTGACTGCATTTGAGCGCAGAGATTCTAAAAGAAAAAAGAAGAGAAAAGCCGTTTTAATTTTTAATTTTTTTTACTCTCTTAAAGGGTCTTTTTCTTTTTGCGGCATTTTAAAGTTTTTTAATTAAGTTTTCCTCAATCTTCAATCTCTTTACCTTTTTACTTTTTTGGGGGGAAAAAGTTTTTTTTTTCCTTCCTTTTGTATCATAATTTTTTAGTTTTTGGTTGTGAACTAAGTTTTTGACGGTTTTTCTTATCGTTTTGGGTTTTTCTTAGAGTTTTATATACTCATTTTTAGAAGTTTTTTTATTATTATTTAGCACTGTTTTTTTCATTTTTGTGTGTTTTTCATTTTTTTTGCTTTTGCCATGGGGAATAAAGTGGCCGAGCAACAGGAAAGTCTTTTTACTTCCTGATGAGAAAACAGCTCCTAGATAGTGGCAGAACACGAAGGTGTTAAGTATGTGAAGATTTTTGGAAGGTATAAAGTACGTGAAATTCATTAGAATGGCAGATTTCAAGCTGCGGAGTGGCATGACGTAGAAGGGAAAATAAGGGAAGTTAGCTGATGTTAGATTGCTGAATGCCAATACATGGTATGAAGTGGCAGCAGAGCTTACATCGTTTAGGTGGTACAGAAAGTTATGTGAGCAAACCAGGAAGTGATTTTTGTGGGTATGAGACGGGAGAATCTGCGCAGTAGGTAGTTATTTTTGCACAGTATGTGGCGCGCCCCGTCTCTCCCTACAGGGAGAAGGCATAATTGCTCCTCTCTATTATTCTTGTTGTTCTCATCTATCCTCTTTTTTTTTCTCTGTCAGTCTTTTCTCTCCGCATTCTCTCTCTCCTTTCCTCTCCTCTTCCTCCACATTTTTTTCTCTTCTCTCTCTTCCCCTCTCTATCTCTCTCCTTCATACCCTCCATCTTCTCCTCCCTCCTTCTCCACTCCCCCACCACACCTTTCTCCTCCTTCTTTTCTTTCTCCACACCCATCTCTCCTCCCTCTTTCTCCACACCCCTCTCTCTCTCCTCTTTCTCCACTCCCCCACCACACCTTTCTCCTCCTTCTTTTCCTTCTCCACACCCATCTCTCCTCCCTCTTCTCCTCACCCTCTTTCTCCCCTCCTTCTCTCTCCTCTCTTCTCCTCCCTCTCTCTCCACATTCTCTCTCCCCTCCTACTATTCCTTTGTCTCACTCCTCAACCCCTCCCTCTTCTTCTTCCTCTTTTTTCCTCCTTGTTGCCGGCTGGGCCAACGCCCAATTCAAACAATATGGTGCTTACAGCACAAGGTTTCCCTCTATGCCCCTGGCACAAACCAGTCATTGCCAGCTGTGATATCGGGGAAAGAAAGTGAAAATCCCACTACACACAGTGCAGTAGGCAACCCCCAGACGTATCAGGCAGCAGACAGCTCAGCCCTGGGTGCAGAGGGGGGAGGAATGATATCAGAACGAGCTCACTGACAGATCCTCCATTACCTCATTTCACAGTCAACAATGTTGTAACCCTTAACCCCTTCCCGACATGTGACGGTATAGTACGTCACATGTCGGGACCCCCGCTTTGATGTGCGCTCCGGCGGTGAGCGCACATCAAAGCCGGGACATGTCAGCTGTTTTGAACAGCTGACATGTGCCCGCAATAGGCGCGAGCAGAATCGCGGGCTGCGCGCGCCTATTAACTAGTTAAATGCCGCTGTCAAACGCAGACAGCGGCATTTAACTAACGCATCCGGCCGTGCGGCCGGATATGAGCGCATCGCCGACCCCCGTCACATGATCGGGGGTCGGCGATGCTCCTCCATTGTAACCATAGAGGTCCTTGAGACCTCTATGGTTACTGATTGCCGGTGGCTGTGAGCGCCCCCCTGTGGTCGGCGCTCACAGCACACCTGCAAATCTGCTGTGTAGCAGCGATCTTATGATCACTGCTGCATAGCAGAGCCGATCGGGCTGTGCCTGCTTCTAGCCTCCCATGGAGGCTATAGAAGCATGGCAAAAGTAAAAAAAAAAAGTTTTTAAAAATGTGAAAAAAATAAAAAAAATATAAAAGTTTAAATCACCCCCCTTTCGCCCCAATCAAAATAAATCAATAAAAAAAAAACCCAACCTACACATATTTGGTATCGCCGCGTTCAGAATCGCCTGATCTATCAATAAAAAAAAAGCATTAACCTGATCGCTAAATGGCGTAATGAGAAAAAAATTCGAAACGCCAGATTTACGTTTTTTTGGTCGCCACGACATTGCATTAAAATGCAATAACGGGCGATCAAAAGAACGTATCTACACCAAAATGCTATCATTAAAAACGGCAGCTCGGCACGCAAAAAATAAGCCCTCATCTGACCCCAGATCACGAAAAATGGAGACGCTACGAGTATCGGAAAATGGCGCAATTTTGTTTTGTTTTGTTTTTTGCAAAGTTTGGAATTTTTTTTCACCACTTAGGTGAAAAATAACCTAGTCATGTTAGGTGTCTATGAACTCGTAGTGACCTGGAGAATCATAATGGCAGGTCAGTTTTAGCATTTAGTGAACCTAGCAAAATAGGCAAGCAAAAAACAAGTGTGGGATTGCACTTTTTTTGCAATTTCACTGCACTTGGAATTTTTTTCCTGTTTTCTAGTACACGACATGCTAAAACCAATGATGTCGTTCAAAAGTACAACTCGTCCCGCAAAAAATAAGCCCTCACATGGCCAAATTGACGGAAAAATAAAAAAGTTATTGCTCTGGGAAGGAGGGGAGCGAAAAACGAAAACGGAAAAACGGAAAAAGCTCCGGGGGTGAAGGGGTTAAGGTTTTACATGAACTTTGATATCACCATGTATTGATAATGTAGAACTTCAGCACCGGTCAGAGCTGCCTACATTCACACCAACATAGAACTATAAGCCTAATCCATCACAGCTTCATCAAGGGGGGAGACATCCTCACATAAAAAAGCAACTTCTAAGTCCAATATCAGTCAGTGTACGACCCCAGTACAAGCTATCACAACTATTCCTCTGATGAAGATGAAGAGGGAACATCATACATGCTGTCCAGCACTAGGAAAAGAAACCCACAGGCACCAAGAATGCAAGGGCAGATAGAGGCACCACCATTACACTATGTGCACTGCACTTCAAGTCAGGTGACAATCTTCCAGACCCAGGGATGCATCCCATGCCATTTTACCGAAGAATGTAGCAGAAGCAGCAAACATATGCAGCCAGCTGGAATGATCTCTGGGCCATGAATGAAAATAGAAGCAGGTGATGCACTCTGGCCAATCATGAAGGAACAATTCAAACTTCCAGCAGAATCAGACATACACGCTTGGGAGTCAGGGCCACAGCTAATTGAACAGGTCAGAGAGTGAGCCATGACATGAGCCAAGAAAAGACAGAGTCTGTAAAGAAGTTTCATGGCAGAGTAATGCAAGTATTCCGAGACTTGGGCTTCACCATTCATGACCAGATACACAGGCAAATGTTGGCACAGGCCTTTGTGCATGGACTGAGACAGCCAATCAGGAAACCACTGATAGTGGCTAGGCCTGAGAACAGGTCAATAGCAGTGGACTGACCCAGCAAAATGTTTTATGTGCGCCTAGGAGACTGTTTATTGCTAATTGTTGCCAAAACTGCCGCCATTATAGCACCACAAAGAGCGCAAAGAAGGAAAAGGGTGCCATGCTGCTGAGAACGCCAGAAGGGAAGCCAGAGGTGAAGATGCTACAAAGTGCCGATCGACACACCGGAAGAACCACTGCAGACTCCATAGAGGAGACACCGACCTCAATAAGGTTAGCAAAGGGGAGAAGCTATGTGGGAGCAGGGGGAAGAAGTGATGGCAGATGCAGCCACAGCCCCTGTAATGCCCCAAGACCTTGGGTTGGATGCAGCCGCCGGTCTCATGGCACCCCGGGCCTCGCCACGAATGCACCTGCAGGCCCCGTCTTACCACCGCAGCTTCAATCAGCAGGCCGGACCCCGCTGCCGCTGCAGTACCCATCATGTTGTCCACAGTAGCCAAAGGGATTGAGTCCCAACCAGGGGTGCAGAAGACAGCCCCTCTCATGGTGACCACTGACCTGGAAGCGCAACCACCCTACGAAGACAGAAGAAGTGTCAAGTGTTACATCTGTGGCAAGTTTGGCCATTTCCAGAACCAGTGCAGGGCACCCACGCCCCCGAAGAGACTGGACCCATGCAACCCAAGAGTTGGTCCAGAGAAACAGGTCAAGGAAGAAGTGCAGAAAGCAGTGAAGTACCCCATCCAAAGGACAGGGGCAAGCAAGCCAGGTTCGCAAGACACTACGCTCCTGACATGTAAAACTTCATCTGCAGGACCAATACCTCAAATTACCCTTAAAGTGGATGGCGTTGTCAGATCCAAAGTGGTGCAGCCAGAAGTGTGATGACACCTGTGGAACTCGCTGATCCCACCTGCCTATCAGAATCCTCTGTGTCTCGCATGGGCATTGATGGTCAAGTCAGACATTCTCAGCTTACAAAGCCACTGAGCGTGTGCACTCAGCCAGGACACTCTATCCTGTCCCAGTTTGTGGTGTAAAGGACCTGCCACTCAACCTGCTGCGAGCGAACCTACTGCAGAAGCTGAAGGCAACCACAGTGTTCCAGGAAGATGGGACAGTGACACTTTCTTCATCCCTGACCCGAGAAGAGTCATGCTGGCGGCCCTACAAGAACATTAAACAATCGATGAGGCCTACCCAAGGAGGTACTGGATGTAGTACCAGAAAGTCTATGGTCTAAGGGACCCCAGAACATGAGAAAACCTCAAGTTGCCCCAGTACAGGTGTCACTCAAGCCATGTACCCCGTACCCTCGTAAGGCCCAGGCCAGGCCTAGAGTCAAGCTGCCTCTGACCAACTGAAGGTCTACCTGGAAATAGGAATCATTGTTCCTCGCACATCGCCTTGCAATACCCTGCTCTCCTTTTCCCCGTCAAGAAAAAGACTGTAAAAGGAGAGCCAGCCAAGTTCAGAATGGTATATGACCTGAGAGCTGTGAATGACACCACGGTGTTTGAAACTGCAATTATGCCGAATCCGCACACTCTGCTCTCAAATGTGCCTGCCACAGCAAAAGTGTTCACAGTGACCGACCTGGCTAATGTTTTCTCCAGTGTTCCCCTTCATCTGGAAGACCAGTTCCTGTTTGCCTTAATGCACCAGGGGGGACACCACACATGGACAGTGATGCCACAGTGGGCCCAGAACAGCCCTTCACAGTTCACCAAAGCAATGTCCACAGTTCTCACCGACTGAGTCACAGAACAAGCAGAAGTAACCCTGCTACAATACATGGACAATCTACTCCTTTGTGCAGTTGACTTTGACACGTGTAAAGCCCTTTCCTTGTATCTCCTACTCTACCTGGCGGAGCAGCACTGCAAGATCTCAAAGAACAAAGTCCAGTGGTGTCTGAAGCAAGTTACGTTCCAGAGACACTGTATTGCTCACCAGGCGAAACACCTGACAGATGACCGGAAGACCACAGTGGAGAAGATGGTCCCTCCGACAACTCCAAAGGTGCTACAGGCCTTCCTTGGTCTAGTTTCGTATTGCAGAGCCTGGATCCCTGATGCTTCCATCCTAATGCAGCCTCTGTGTGAATACGTCAGCGTGACCCCGTTCCTCCAGACAGATGTGGCCTTCAGTTCGTTCAAGAAGTTAAAAGGCTCTGTAGTCTCAGCGCCAGCACTAGGCCTATCTGACTACAAGAAGCCATTCCGTCTCTACTTGATGAGAAGAGAAGGCCTTGCTACTGGAGTCCTGACACAGCTTCAGGGGGGAAAGCAGAGACTTTCGGACTACTTTTCAGCTTGCCTGGATCCAGTTGCAAGGGAAGCCTCTTCCTCCCGCATGAGAGCAGCAGTTGCAGCACACGCCCTCCTGGACAGGACTACTGACATCAGTGGAAAAAAAACATTGGAAATCCTGGCTCTGCATGACATCTCAGCAATCCTCAACCAAACCCAGCTAAAACATCTCTCCACCGCCAGGCATCTTCGCCTCCAGTGCTCTCTACTCCTGCCCAACAATGTCACCATCTCCAGATGCACAGTCCTCAACCCGTCCACTCTACTCCCACTCCCAAGGGGGGATACAGATATAGACCCTCAGATAAAAAGTCTGATCAAAATCTGCATGACACCTTCTGCAGGGATCTGAATTTGCTCCGGACGGATGACCATGATTGCTTCAGCATCATGCAACAGGAAACAGCAGGACTACCCCAAGGTGGCAGAAGAGCCACTGACCAACCCAGAGTTGATCCTCTATGTGGATGGCTCCAGATTTGCAGATGATGAAGAAATATTTCACACGGGATGTGCAGTGACCAGCAATCAAGAGATCCTGTGGTCCAGAAGTCTGCCGCCCAGTCTGTCAGCCCAGGAAGCAGAACTGATAGCGCTGATGAAGGCCTACCAGATGGCAGAAGACAAGACTGAGAAAATGTATACCGATTCAAGGTACTTGCATGGCATAGCACACGACTTCGGACCCATCTGGGCTGCAAGGAACTTCATCACAGCAAGCGGAACAACCGTGAAGCATCAATGGAGCCATTAAGGACCTGCTGAACACACTTCAACTTCCAAAAGTGGTGACAATACTAAAAGTCAAAGCGCATGGAAAACTAAACACAGTAGAGGCACGAGGCAACAACATGGCGGATATGGCAGCCAAAGAAACAGTCAAGGGAAGACAATATGGACAAGTGGAAGAGGTCGTAGAGCCGGACGGCTACTACAGGACGGCTGAAGACAGGAAATCTGACAAGATGACGTCCTGTGATCTGCTCAAAAAAGCTGCAAGAGCAAGCCCCAAAGGACAAGAAGGAATGCTGGATGCAGAAGAGAGCAGCACATGAAGAATGAAGGGTATACTCAATGGACTACAAACCCTGTTTACCCCGAAGCATGCACCCTATGGTGGTCCAGTGGGCACATGGGCCCACACACAGATTAAAGGCACAGATGAATGATCCGATTGGTGCTTACTGGTTCGCCCCAGAAATCTCCACTCTAACAGCCAAGTTCATAAGCAGCTGTCTGACCTGTGGCCAATGCAACCCTGGAAGAATGTAGAAAGTTCCCATACATCATCTTGCCAGACCACCGTACCCCTCCCAGAGGATCCAGATAGACCACATCCAAATTCTGCCAAGTGGAGGATTCGAATATGCCCTTGTGGTCGTGGACATGTTCTCAGGATGACAGCCAGAAGCTCTCCCAGTGAAGAATCAGTCAGCAAAGACTACTGTAAAGAAGCTACTCTCAGAGACGAGATATGCAGCTATGGGGTCCCAGAAGTGATAGAGAGTGACCAGGGACCCGCATTCACAGCAAACCTCACACGAGAGATCTAGTCAGCAGTAGGGTCAGACTTAGGCCTACACACTCCCAATCACACTACTCAGCTGTCATTATATGAAATATAATATGAAATTTTGTTTGGGTCTAGTCCCAGGTTAGGGGTATCCTTTCCCTCAGCAGCTGACTATGCAATATGATACTTTGTCTGCTTATGTAATTGAACTCACCAAGAAACTTGCTAACATCCATTCTCGAGTTTTTTTCTTCTTTGCCAGATCCAGATTCGGTGTCCGGTATGCACTCCTAGAAGCCAGGAGACTGGGAGTTGGTGGAAAAAAGTTTGTAAGGAGAACACCACTCGATCCCAGATTTGATGGTCCTGTTCAAGTGCTGCTGATGACACCAAACTCTGCGAAACTGGAGGGAAGACCCGCTTGGATCCACTCATCGCATCGCAAGAAAGCTCCCCTGCCAGAAGATGACACCCAAGCCAGAATTATGTTGCGGCCCGACCGAAAGGATGACCTACCTGATAAAGACTACACATCGCTCACTACACATGCTATTGACTAAGAGACTGATTGCAACGAACCCCCGTTAGGGACAGATCTCCTGACCGCCCATTTACGAAAAGTCTGTACGGAGTGGGGCACAGGCGTTAGGCTTGTGTCAGTTCGCCGACAGCACAAAAGAGTTGCAGCGCTTTGGGACAGGAGGCTAGGATTAGGGCAAGTGATATCTAAGGGGGGCTTGTGATAGAAATATATATATCATGTAGATCTCACTTGCATGTATACTCCTCTATAATCAAATATATACTTATATGCTCACAGCTAATATATACATTATAATAAATGGTTTAAAATGGTTGACACGAACTAATATAACCCAGACAGATCATATGGGGTTTTCCATCTCTCAAAAGCAGAAGAGTGTCAGATGTTTGGTGACTGCTGATCAGATGTCTCCACTTTGTCCTAGACACAGAACTCAAGTTTAGTTGCTTAATCCTCTGTCATATGAGCATTAATCACCATGTTCCATATATGTTTAGATAACCAATGACAGAGGAGCTAGACAATATGGTAATTAACTAACCACCCCTGACAACCCCTAACCACTCCTTTCTATGTGAAAATATAAAACTATGTATGTACAATAAAGTATCAGTATTGATGGAATGTTGTTCTGTCACAGTTGTGTACAGTCCATTCTTGATGAGCGCTCAAAATACTCAGTCTAATTGGGAGCGGCCGCAGCACACACAGAGGGATAAGTTTATCCAACCCTAATATTTCCATAACAAACCAAAGTAGCCGAACTAGCCCGATTATTAAGGGCAAACTCGGCCAATGGCAAAAAGGCCACCCATATCATCCTGATCAGCAGACACAAAGCATCTCAAATAAGTCTCCAAGGTCTGATTGGTTCGCTCGGTTTGGCCATTTGTCTGAGGATGACATGCAGAGGAAAAAGATAAATCAATTCCCAGCCTAACACAAAAGGCCCACCAAAACCTAGAAACAAACTGGGAACTTCTGTCAGACACAATATTCTCCGGAATACCATGCAAACGAACCACATGCTGAAAAAACAACGAAACTAAATCTGAAGAGGAAGGCAATTTAGGCAAAGGCACCAAATGAACCATCTTAGAAAACCGGTCACAAACAACCCAGATAACCGACATCCTCTGGGAAACCGGAAGATCAGAAATAAAATCCATAGAAATATGCGTCCAGAGCCTCTCAGGGACCGGCAATGGCAAAAGCAACCCACTAGCACGGGAACAACAAGGCTTGGCCCGCGCACAAGTCTGTCATGATCTCAATGGCAAGAGAACATAGCATCAGCATATATAGGAACTAGCTCTTGGAAGATGGGAACTGAGCTGACCATGAACTAAACCTAACGCACAACTAGCAGTGGCCGAGTAGCATGCCTACGTTGATTCTAGATGCCCAGCACCAGCCGGAGGACTAAATAAAGCTAGCAGAGGAAAATATTAGTCCTAGCTCACCTCTAGAGAAATACCCTGAAAGGAGACAGAGGCCCCCCACATGTATTGGCGGTGAATTAAGATGAAATAACAAACGTAGTATGAAAATAGGTTTAGCAAATTTGAGGTCCACTTACTACATAGCAGAAGACAGAAAAGACACTTTCATGGTCAGCTGAAAACCCTATCAAAATACCATCCAGAAATTACTTTAAGACTCTGGTATTAACTCATAACACCAGAGTGGCAATTCCTGTTCTCAAGAGCTTTCCAGACACAGTAACGAAACTACAGCTGTGAACTGGAACAAAATGCAAAAACAAACATGGACAAGAGTCCAACTTATCTAGTAGTTGTCTAGGAGCAGGAACAAGCACAGAGAGGCTTCTGATAACATTGTTGACCGGCAAGCAACTAACAGAGAAGCAAGGTTATATAGCGACTCCCACATCTTGATGGGAACAGGTGAACAGAGAAGATGAAGACACCAGTTCAATTCCACCAGTAGCCACCGGGGGAGCCCCGAATCCAAATTCACAACAGTACCCCCCCCTCAAGGAGGGGGCACCGAACCCTCACCAGAACCACCAGGGCGATCAGGATGGGCCCTATGAAAGGCACGAACTAGATCAGAGGCATGAACATCAGATGCACTCACCCAAGAATTATCCTCCTGGCCGTATCCCTTCCACTTGACCAGATACTGGAGTCTCCGTCTGGAAACACGGGAGTCTAAGATTTTCTCCACAACGTACTCCAACTCACCCTCAACCAACACCGGAGCAGGAGGCTCAACGGAAGGCACAACCGGTACCTCATACCTGCGCAATAATGACCGATGAAAAACGTTATGAATAGAAAAGGATGCAGGGAGGTCCAAACGGAAGGAAACAGGGTTAAGAATCTCCAATATCTTATACGGGCCGATGAACCGAGGCTTAAACTTAGGAGAAGAGACCCTCATAGGGACAAAACGAGAAGACAACCACACCAAATCCCCAACACAAAGCCGAGGACCAACACGACGGTGGCGGTTGGCAAAAAGCTGAGTCTTCTCCTGGGACAACCTCAAATTGTCCACCACCTGCCTCCAGATCTGATGCAATCTCTCCACCACAGCATCCACTCCAGGACAATCCGAAGATTCCACCTGACCAGAGGAAAATCGAGGATGAAACCCCGAATTACAGAAAAAAGGAGACATCAAAGTGGCAGAGCTGGCCCGATTATTGAGAGCGAACTCCGCCAATGGCAAAAAAGCAACCCAATCATCCTGGTCAGCAGACACAAAACACCTCAGATATGTCTCCAGGGTCTGATTAGTCCGCTCGGTCTGGCCATTCGTCTGAGGATGGAAAGCGGACGAAAAAGACAAATCTATGCCCATCCTAGCACAGAATGCCCGCCAAAATCTAGACACGAACTGGGTCCCTCTGTCAGAAATGATATTCTCAGGAATACCATGCAAACGAACAACATTTTGAAAAAACAGAGGAACCAACTCGGAAGAAGAAGGCAACTTGGGCAGAGGAACCAAATGGACCATCTTAGAGAAACGGTCACACACTACCCAGATGACAGACATCTTCTGAGAAACAGGCAGATCTGAAATAAAATCCATCGAGATGTGCGTCCAAGGCCTCTTAGGAATAGGCAAGGGCAACAATAATCCACTAGCCCGAGAACAACAAGGCTTGGCCCGAGCACAAACGTCACAAGACTGCACAAAGCCTCGCACATCTCGTGACAGGGAAGGCCACCAGAAGGACCTTGCCACCAAATCCCTAGTACCAAAAATGCCAGGATGACCTGCCAACGCAGAAGAATGAACCTCAGAGATGACTCTACTGGTCCAATCATCAGGAACAAACAGTTTATCAGGTGGGCAACGATCCGGTCTATCCGCCTGAAACTCCTGCAAGGCCCGCCGCAGGTCTGGAGAAACGGCTGACAATACCACTCCATCCTTAAGGATACCTGTGGGCTCAGAGTTACCAGGCGAGTCAGGCTCAAAACTCCTAGAAAGGGCATCCGCCTTAACATTCTTAGAACCAGGTAGGTATGACACCACAAAATTAAACCGAGAGAAAAATAATGACCAGCGCGCCTGTCTAGGATTCAGGCGCCTGGCGGTCTCAAGATAAATCAAATTTTTGTGGACAGTCAATACCACCACCTGATGTCTGGCCCCCTCAAGCCAATGGCGCCACTCCTCAAAAGCCCACTTCATGGCCAAAAGCTCCCGATTCCCAACATCATAATTCCGCTCAGCGGGCGAAAATTTACGGGAAAAGAAGGCACAAGGCCTCATCACGGAGCAGTCAGAACTTTTCTGTGACAACACTGCCCCAGCTCCGATCTCAGAAGCGTCGACCTCAACCTGAAAAGGTAGAGCAACATCAGGCTGACGCAACACAGGGGCAGAGGAAAAACGGCGCTTAAGCTCCCGAAAGGCCTCCACAGCATCAGGGGACCAATCAGCAACATCAGCACCCTTCTTAGTCAAATCGGTCAATGGCTTAGCAATATCCGAAAAACCAGCAATAAATCGACGATAAAAGTTAGCAAAGCCCAAAAATTTCTGAAGACTCTTAAGAGAAGAGGGCTGCGTCCAATCACAAATAGCTTGAACCTTGACAGGATCCATTTCAATGGAAGAGGGAGAAAAAATATATCCCAAAAAGGAAATCCTCTGTACCCCAAAAACACACTTAGAACCCTTCACACACAAAGAATTAGACCGCAAAACCTGAAAAACCCTCCTGACTTGCTGGACATGAGAGTCCCAGTCATCCGAAAAAATCAGAATATCATCCAGATACACAATCATAAATTTATCCAAATAATCGCGAAAAATATCATGCATAAAGGACTGGAAAACTGACGGAGCATTTGAAAGACCAAAAGGCATCACTAAATACTCAAAGTGGCCCTCGGGCGTATTAAATGCGGTTTTCCACTCATCCCCCTGCCTGATTCGCACCAAATTATACGCCCCACGAAGGTCAATCTTCGAGAACCACTTGGCCCCCTTTATGCGAGCAAACAAATCAGTCAGCAACGGCAATGGGTATTGATATTTAACAGTGATCTTATTCAAAAGCCGATAATCGATACATGGTCTCAAAGAACCGTCTTTTTTTGACACAAAGAAAAAACCGGCTCCTAAGGGAGATGACGATGGACGAATATGTCCCTTTTCCAAGGACTCCTTTATATATTCTCGCATAGCAGCATGTTCAGGCACAGACAGATTAAATAAACGACCCTTTGGGTATTTACTACCCGGGATTAAATCTATGGCACAATCGCACTCTCGGTGCGGAGGAAACGAACCAAGCTTGGATTCTTCAAAGACGTCACGATAGTCAGACAGGAACTCAGGAATTTCAGAGGGAATAGATGATGAAATGGAAACCACAGGTACATCCCCATGAGCCCCCTTACATCCCCAGCTCAACACAGACATAGCTCTCCAGTCGAGGACTGGGTTGTGAGATTGCAGCCAAGGCAATCCTAGCACCAAATCATCATGTAGATTATACAGCACCAGAAAGCGAACAATCTCCTGGTGATCCGGATTAATACGCATAGTTACTTGTGTCCAGTATTGTGGTTTATTATTAGCCAATGGGGTGGAGTCAATCCCCTTCAGAGGAATAGGAGTCTCCAAAGGCTCTAAATCATACCCACAGCGTTTGGCAAAGGACCAATCCATAAGACTCAAAGCGGCGCCAGAGTCGACATAGGCGTCCGTGGTAATAGATGACAAAGAGCAAATCAGGGTTACAGATAGAATAAACTTAGACGGTAAGGTGCAAATGGAAACAGATTTATCAAGCTTTTTAGTGCGCTTAGAGCATGCTGATATAACATGAGTAGAATCACCACAATAGAAACACAACCCATTTTTCCGTCTAAAATTCTGCCGCTCGCTTCGGGACAAAATTCTATCACACTGCATACTCTCTGGCGACTTCTCAGTGGACACCGCCAGATGGTGCACTGGTTTGCGCTCCCGCAAACGCCTATCGATCTGTATAGCCATTGTCATGGACTCATTCAGACCCGCAGGCACAGGGAACCCCACCATAACATCCTTAATGGCATCAGAGAGACCCTCTCTGAAAGTCGCCGCCAGGGCGCACTCATTCCACTGAGTAAGCACAGACCATTTACGGAATCTTTGGCAGTAAATTTCAGCTTCATCTTGCCCCTGAGAAAGGGACATCAAAGTTTTTTCTGCCTGAAGCTCTAAATGAGGTTCGTCATAAAGCAACCCCAAGGCCAGAAAAAACGCATCCACATTGAGCAACGCAGGATCCCCTGGTGTCAATGCAAAAGCCCAGTCTTGAGGGTCGCCCCGGAGCAAGGAAATCACAATCCTGACCTGCTGTGCAGGGTCTCCGGCAGAGCGAGATTTCAGGGACAAAAATAATTTGCAATTATTTCGAAAATTCTGAAACCCAGATCTATTCCCCGAGAAAAATTCCGGCAAAGGAATTCTCGGCTCAGATACAGGTGCATGAAAAACAAAATCTTGCAAATTTTGTACCTTCGTGGCGAGATTATTCAAACCTGCAGTTACACTCTGAAGATCCATTACAAACAGGTGGACAAAGAGCCATTCAAAGATTAGAAGGAGAGAAAGGAAAAAAAAAAGGCTGCAGCATAGACAGACTGGCAAGAGGTCCAATTAAGAGCACACTCAAGAGAAGAAAAAAAAAAAAAAAACTCTCAGCAGACTTCTTATTACTCTCCTTTCTCAGCCAAGGATTTTAACCCTTTAGTGGGCCGGTCAAACTGTCATGATCTCAATGGCAAGAGAACATAGCATCAGCATATATAGGAACTAGCTCTTGGAAGATGGGAACTGAGCTGACCATGAACTAAACCTAACGCACAACTAGCAGTGGCCGGGTAGCATGCCTACGTTGATTCTAGATGCCCAGCACCAGCCGGAGGACTAAATAAAGCTAGCAGAGGAAAATATTAGTCCTAGCTCACCTCTAGAGAAATACCCTGAAAGGAGACAGAGGCCCCCCACATGTATTGGCGGTGAATTAAGATGAAATAACAAACGTAGTATGAAAATAGGTTTAGCAAATTTGAGGTCCACTTACTACATAGCAGAAGACAGAAAAGACACTTTCATGGTCAGCTGAAAACCCTATCAAAATACCATCCAGAAATTACTTTAAGACTCTGGTATTAACTCATAACACCAGAGTGGCAATTCCTGTTCTCAAGAGCTTTCCAGACACAGTAACGAAACTACAGCTGTGAACTGGAACAAAATGCAAAAACAAACATGGACAAGAGTCCAACTTATCTAGTAGTTGTCTAGGAGCAGGAACAAGCACAGAGAGGCTTCTGATAACATTGTTGACCGGCAAGCAACTAACAGAGAAGCAAGGTTATATAGCGACTCCCACATCTTGATGGGAACAGGTGAACAGAGAAGATGAAGACACCAGTTCAATTCCACCAGTAGCCACCGGGGGAGCCCCGAATCCAAATTCACAACACAAGTCCCACAGGACTGCACAAAAGAACGCACATCACGTGATAAAGAAGGCCACCAAAAGGACCTACCAACCAAGTCTCTGGTACCAAAAATACCAGGATGACCAGCCAACACAGAACAGTGAACCTCAGAAATCACTCTACTAGTCCATCTGTCAGGAACAAACAGTTTCCCCACTGGACAACGATCAGGTCTGTCAGCCTGAAATTCCTGAAGAACCCGTCGTAAATCAGGGGAAATAGCAGAAAGAACCACCCCTTCTTTCAGAATGCCGACCGGTTCAAGGACCTCAGGAGAATCAGGCAAAAAAACTCCTAGAAAGGGCATCAGCCTTAATATTCTTAGAACCCGGAAGATACGAGACCACAAAATCAAAACGGGAAAAAAACAAGGACCATCGAGCCTGTCTAGGATTCAGCCGCTTGGCAGACTCGAGGTAAATCAAATTCTTATGATCGGTCAAGACCACAATACGGTGCTTAGCTCCCTCCAGCCAATGTCGCCACTCCTCAAATGCCCACTTCATAGCCAACAACTCCCGATTGCCGACATCATAATTGCATTCAGCAGGCGAAAATTTACGGGAAAAGAATGCACACGGTTTCATCAAGGAACCAACATGATCCCTCTGGGACAAAATGGCCCCTGCGCCAATCTCAGAAGCGTCAATCTCAACCTAAAACGGAAGGGAAACATCCGGTCGGCGCAACACCGGAGCAGAAGTAAATCGACGTTTAAGCTCCTGAAAGGCAGAAACAGCTGCAGAGGACCAATTCGCCACATCAGCGCCTTTTTTCGTCAAATCGGTCAAGGGTTTAACCACGCTGGAAAAGTTAGCAATGAAACGGCGATAAAAATTTGCAAAACCCAAAAATTTCTGAAGGCTCTTTACGGACGTGGGTTGAATCCAATCATGAATGGCCTGAACCTTAACCGGATCCATCTCAATAGATGAAGGACAGAAAATAAAACCCAAAAAAGAAACCTTCTGCACCCCAAAGAGACACTTAGACCCCTTCACAAACAAAGCATTGTCACGAAGGATCTGAAATACCATCCTGACCTGTTCCACATGAGACTCCCAATCATCAGAAAAAATAAAAATATCGTCCAAATATACAATCAAGAATTTATCAATAATCAAAGTCCGGAAGATATCATGCATGAAAGATTGAAAAACAGATGGAACATTAGTGAGCCCGAACGGCATCACAAGGTATTCAAAATGGCCCTCGGCGTATTGAACGCAGTTTTCCATTCATCACCCTGCTTAATACGAACAAGATTATACGCCCCCCGAAGGTCAATCTTCGTAAGCCAACTAGCCCCATTAATCCTAGCAAACAAATCGGGAAGCAAAGGTAAAGAGTATTGAAACTTGACCGTGATCTTTTTCAAGAGGCGATAATACAGGGTCTCAAGGAGCCATCCTTCTTAGCAACAAAAAAAAATCCCGCTCCCATCGGTGAAGAAGATGGCCGAATATGCCCTTTCTCCAAAGACTCCTTAACATAACTCCGCATAGCGGTATGTTCAGGCACAGACAGATTGAAGAGTCGGCCCTTAGGAAACTTACAGCCTGGAATCAAGTCAATAGCACAATCACAGTCCCTGTGCGGTGGAAGAGAACTGGACTTGGGCTCATCGAATACATCCTGAAAATCAGACAAAAACTCTGGAATTTCGGAAGAGGAAGAAGAGGAGATGGACATTAAAGGAACATCATTATGAACCCCCTGACAACCCCAACTAGTCACAGACATAGACTTCCAATCCAACACAGGATTATGTACCTGCAACCATGGAAAACCCAACACGATAGCATCATGTAAATTATGCAATACCAGAAATCGACAATCTTCCTGATGGGCTGGCGCCATGCGCATGGTCACCTGTGTCCAAAACTGGGGCTTATTTTTAGCCAAAGGTGTAGCATCAATGCCCCTTAAAGGAATAAGGTTCTGCAAGGGGAAACCACAACGCCTGGCAAACTCAAGGTCCATTAAGTTCAAAGCGGCGCCTGAATCTACAAACGCCAAGACAGAAAATGATGACAATGAGCAGATCAAGGACACCGATAACAGAAATTTAGGTTGTACAGTACTGATGGTAAATGAACTAGCGATCCTCTTTGTCCGTTTAGGGCAGACTGAAATGACATGAGAAGCGTCGCCACAATAATAACACAACTTATTCTGACGTCTGAGTCCTTGTCGTTCTGTCCTAGACAGAATCCTATCACACTGCATTGGCTCAGGACTCTGCTCTGAGGACAACGCCACAGCGCGCACAGTTCTGCGCTCCCGCAAGCGCCGATCAATCTGAATGGCCAAAGACATAGAATCACTCAGACCGACAGGCGTGGGAAACCCCACCATAACATCTTTAACGGATTCAGAAAGACCCTTTCTGAATATTGCAGCCAAAGCATCATCATTCCATTTAGTCAACACAGACCATTTTCTAAATTTCTGACAAAACAATTCTGCCACCTCTTGACCCTGAGATAGGGCCAACAAGGTCTTCTCCGCTTGATCCACAGAATTAGGTTCATCATATAATAGTCCTAAAGCCTGAAAAAAGGAATCTACATTAAGCAAAGTCGGATTCCTAGATTCCAGGGAAAATGCCCAATCCTGTGGATCACCACGCAGCAGGGAAATGATGATTTTAACCTGCTGAATAGAATCCCCAGAGGATTGAGGTCTCAAAGCAAAAAACAATTTACAGTTGTTTTTAAAACTCAAAAATTTGGACCTGTCACCAAAAAACAAATCAGGAGTAGGAATCTTCGGTTCTAAAACAGGAGTCTGAACAATATAATCAGAAATTCCCTGTACCCTAGCAGCAAGCTGGTCTACATGAGAAGCTAATTCCTGAACATCCATGCTAACACAAGACTCCTTAGCCACCCAGAGAAAAAGAGGGAAGAAAATGCAAAGCAAACTGCAGAAAAAAAATGACTCAACACCTTTCTTCCCTTCTTCTGAGATGCATTTAACTCATAGTGGGCCAGTTGTACTGTTATGATCCGGTGACTTTGGAGCTGCATTAACTTTCTCTGGAGTAGGTGGAAACTGTACTGACCGCAAAACCTGAACTAACACCGCAACTAGAAGTAGCCGTGGGGTGTGCCTAACAAACCCTAGACACCTCGACACAGCCGGAGGACTAAATACCCCTATAGATGGAAATAGGAATACTACCTTGCCTCAGAGCAGAACCCCAAAGGATAGGCAGCCCCCCATGAATATTGACTGTGAGTAGGAGAGGAAAGACACACGCAGGCAGAAGACAGGATTCAGCAAAAGAGGCCACTCTAGCTAAATAGGGAAAAATAGGACAGAATACTAAGCGGTCAGTATTAAAACCCTTCCAAAAATATCCACAGCAGATAATACAAAAAGTTCCACAATCTAACTAAAGACATGGAATGTATATCTGCCACTCCAGAGAATCCAACAAGACTGAGAAAATACTGACACAATCTAAGCTGGACAAAAAAAAACACTGAATAGCACAGAATTATTAAGGACACAGCATGTGTACCACAGAAACAAAACCAGACACTTATCTTTGCTGATTTGGCAGAAGGCAGAAGGAACCAAACCAGGACCAAAACCTCCCAACAACCATGGACAACTGGCAAGGACTAATGAATCCTGCACGCCTAAATACCCCAGTCAGAACTGCAATCAGCAGATACACCTGACCAAGACTGCAACTCAGGGACAACTGCATTACCACCTACAACCACTGGAGGGAGCCCAAAAGCAGAATTCACAACAGTCTTTATACCAATTATGAACCATAGCCTAGTTGAATAACAGGCTTGTGAACAACAAGATAAAATTATTTCATGGCAGCTATAACCTTTTACCTAATTTAAATAACAGAATTTATCTTTAAGTAACAAGAAAATGGAGTCGAAAAGTACAAAATGGAGAACCTTTCGTAATTTGTTCCTTCACACATACATGCTACATACATACAACATACATACTGCATACATACTACATACATACTACATACATGCTACATACATACTACATACAATACAGACCAAAATTTTGGACACACCTCATTTAAAGAATTTTCTGTATTTTCATGAGTATGAAAACTGAACATTCACGCTGAAGGCATCACAACTATGAATTAACACATGTGGAATTATATACTTAGCAAAAAAGTGTGAAAAAAATGAAATTATGTCTTATATTCTAGGTTCTTCAAAGGAGCCACCTTTTGCTTTGATGACTGCTTTGCACACTCTTGGCATTCTCTTGATGAGCTTCAAGAGGTAGTCACTTGGGAATGGTCTTCCAACAATCTTGCAGGAGTTCCAAGATATGCTTAGCATTTGATGGCCCTTTTGCTTTCACTCTGCAGTCCAGCTCACCTCAAACCATCTTGATTGGGTTCAGGTCTGGTGACTGCGGAGGCCAGGTCATCTGGCGTAGCACTCCATCACTTTCCTTCTTGGTCAAATAGCCCTTACACAGCCTTGAGGTATGTTTGGGGTCATTGTCCTGTTCAAAAATAAATGATGGTCCAACTAAACGTAAACCGGATGGAATAGCATGCCGCTGCAAGATGCTGTGGTAGCCATGCTGGTTCAGTATGCCTTCAATTTTGAATAAATCCCCAACAGTGTCACCTGCAAAGCACCCCCACACCATCACACCTCCTCCTCCATGCTTCACGGTGGGAACCAGGCATGTAGAGTCCATCCGTTCACCTTTTCTGCGTCGCACAAAGACACGGTGGTTGGAACCAAAGATCTAAAATTTGAACTCAGCAGACCAAAGCACATATTTCCACTGGTCTAATGTCCATTCCTTGTGTTCTTTAGCCCTATCAAGTCTCTTCTGCTTGTTGCCTGTCCTTAGCAGTGGTTTCCTAGCAGCTATTTTACCTTGAAGGCCTGCTGCACAAAGTCTCCTCTTAACAGCTGTTGTAGAGATGTGTCTGCTGCTAGAACTCTGTGTGGCATTGACTTGGTCTCTAATCTGAACTGCTGTTAACCTGCAATTTCTGAGGCTGGTGACTCGGATAAACTTATCCTCAGAAGCAGAGGTGACTCTTGGTCTTCCTTTCCTGGGACGGTCCTCATGTGAGCCAATTTCTTTGTAGCGCTTGATGGTTTTTGCCACTGCACTTGGGGACACTTTCAAAGTTTTCCCAATTTTTCGGACTGACTGCCCTTCATTTCTTAAAGTAATGATGGCCACTCGTTTTTCTTTACTTAGCTGCTTTTTTCTTGCCATAATACAAATTCTAACAGTCTATTCAGTAGGACTATCAGCTGTGTATCCACCAGACTTCTGCACAACACAACTGATGGTTCCAACACCATTTATATGGCAAAAAAAAACACTTATTAAACCTGACAGGGCACACCTGTGAAGTGAAAACCATTCCCGGTGACTACCTCTTCAAGCTCATCAAGAGAATGCCAAGAGTGTGCAAAGCAGTCATCAAAGCAAAAGGTGGCTACTTTGAAGATCCTAGAATATAAGACATAATTTCAGTTGTTTCACACTTTTTTGTTAAGTATATAATTCCACATGTGTTCAATCATAGTTTTGATGCCTTCAGTGTGAATGTACAATTTTCCTAGTCATGGAAATACAGAAAAATCTTTAAATTAGAAGGTGTGTCCAAACGTTTGGTCTGTACTGTACATACAACATACATACTACATACATACTATATACATACTACATACATACATACAACATACATACTACATACATACAACATACTACATACATACTACATACATACTACATACAAAACATTCATACATTAAATACAATACATACATATATCATACAGTACATATAACATAGAGTGCATACTCAACATCACTTGTCACTTTGATCCCCGAAGCCAGTGTCACCTGTAAAAAATATTAAAATAATAAACAAACAATATACTCCCTGATCCACAGAAATCAAATAAAAACGAGTGTCCCACGACGATCTCCCGTGGAGAGCAGCAGCATCAGCTGATGCGACCGCTCTCCAGGGGCTCCAGGAATACAATGACGGAAGGTATCCTCCCGCACTGTATTCCGCCACTGTAAAAAATAGTCCCTAGTCTCACTTGTGGCACTGCTGTGTGAGAAAGTTCCCACGCAGCAATGCCATAAAGTGAGACCCGGAACTGAGGTAACCTCTTCAGTGATGCTCTGCAGAAGCCATTGTCTCCTGTCAGTGTGTTACTGAAGGTCCTATAGAGCAGTGACATCACCTGATGTCACTGTTCTATACAGGAGATCGTCGTGGGACACTTGTTATTAATTGGACTGCGTTGGACAGGGATTTTACGGTTTATTATTTTACGTTTTTTGCAGGCGATCAAGTATGGTAAGTATGGTTAAATTAAGAATAATAAAATACTTTTTTCTGGCTGTGTCTTTATTTTTTTTAACTCTTTCACTAATCCAGGATTAATAATGGATATGTGTCTTATTGACGCCTCTCCATTATTAACCGGGCTTACTGTCACCTTACAATAGCAAGGTGACATTAACCCCTTATTACCCCATATCCCACCGCTACTCGGGAGTGGAAAGAGAGGGGCTAAGTGCCAGAATTGGCGCATCTCACAGATGCACCATTTCTGGGGCAGCTGCGGGCTGGTATTTGTAGCCGGGGGCAATATCCATGACCTCTCTCTAGGCTATGAATATCAGCCCACAGCTGTCTGCGTAGCCTTTCTGGCTATAAAATATAGGGGGACCCCACGTCATTTTTTGGGGGGGTCCCCCTATTTTAATAGCCAGTACAGGCTACGCAGACAGCTGCGGGCTGATAGTCATAGCCTAGAGAGAGGTCATGGATATTGCCCCCGGAAACAAATACCAGCCCGCAGCCGCCCCAGAAATGGCGCATCTGTGAGAGGGGCCATGGGTATTAACCCCTTCCCAGGCTACAAATATTGGCCCCCGGCCGTCGGCTTTCCCCCTCTTGCGCAGAAAATTGCGTGGGAGCCCACGCCATTTTTTTCCGTTTTTTTTTTTTTATTAAACTCTCATTAAGAAACATCGGCCTTTCTATTATATATCTATGGCTATATCGATCTATAGATATATTTATAGATAGATATTTCTATAAATACATAGATGTATCTATCCATATATCTGGCTGCTTTCACATCAGGTTTTTGCCGTCAGGCACAATCCGGCGAGTTTTGAAAAAACGGATCCGTTTGTTTCCGCCGGATCCTTTTTTTCTCACAGAGTTGTATTAGCGCCGGATTGCGCCTGATGGGCACACGTTTCATCTGTTTTTTGCTGGATCCTTCAGAACAGCTGTTTCCGGCGGACGGAGAAAACGTACAGAAGAACGGTTTTTCTGTGCGGCGAAAAAACGAACAGCAACGAGGGAGGCTTTGAAAGAGTTGTGACAAAGTCACTGGCAAGGTACTGGAGGGGTGATATGTGTCACTGAGGTTGTTAGCCACAGTTATATGAACCTAGAAAAATGCTCCAGCATACAAAATGCTGAGAGGGGTTAATCGGCCATGTTATGGGCTAGCTATTGAACAGCTGAAGAGTGGCTGGGAGGCTGTTCACCATATCTCACCCAAGGGTGGAGTCCAGAAGGTAAATACACAGCCTGGGTGTGACTGGAGATGAGAGTTCCAAAGATTTGTTTCATGATAAGAAAAGCTGAAACTTTTTTTATGTTTGTTCCCTGCAGCAACACAGACTTTGCCATATGTTATGTTTTGTTTTCTCGTTAGGCAAGAAAGGCTGTGTTTATTTGGCTAACCCTGCACTGGTTATGGGGTATCTTTAATATACCAGTGGAAGATTTAAAGAGACAGTGTTCCTGTATCTACCTCTATGTGCAACCGAGTGAGCCGATGTACCAGAGTTGTTGCTAGAAGTGTGAACTGCTTCCCCATTGAGCAAATGTGATGACTGTGAATAACCTGCATGTCTCGGGTAAAGGCAATGGTGAGCCAGGAAGCGAAGTTTGACAGCATGGAGGAGCTGATAAAACACTTGGTCTAAGCCCAACAGCAGTAGATAGCACAACAGGAAACGAATAAACTGTTGATACAGCAGCAGCGACAGCAACAGAAGGTGCTTAAGGGGCAGATGGAACTCCTCCCAGAGACCTTTCATGGAAGACCAGAAGCTTCTCCCCCAAGTCCAGGTGATGACTCATACGTCCCAAAGGCGGTAAGATGAGCCATGCAAAAGATGACCCCTGGTAATGATGTTGAGGCATTTTTTACTAGGTTTGAAAGGGTAGCAGACAGTGGCGTAACTTGAAACCCCGATGCGAAAGCTCCAACGAGGCCCTCAAATATTTGAATATCTGGAGTCTCGGGTTAATTTTAGTAGCCTCCCTTTGGCTTCAGTGGGGCTTTTAATAGCCTCGTTGTCGGTTCATGCTTTGTCGGTTATACTTTTGCCCTCGGCAGAGATAGTTGACCTCGTTGTGCCTGTGTTCTGGTGTGTTTGTATGGTTCTGACCCGGTCTGTATTCCGTTGTGATTTGACCTTCTTAATTTGTACTGTATATGCTCTCCCGGCCTTGACTTCTGCCTGTCTGGTATCCCTGACCTTGACGTTCTTCTGACTTCCCACTGTCTTGTGCCCCACTGTGCGCTTACCCCACTTGGGTCCTGGTGTCGCCGCCGCTCTCCTCTGTCCTATGCTTCTGGCCTGCAGGAGGCACCGCCTCCTTCTCCTCTGACCGGCGGTCACGTGCCGCAGGTCCTGTTGCAGCATTCTCCTAACCTGTCATGCTGCTCTGCCTGTGTGCTCTGAGTGACTTTCTTCTCCCAGCCATCTGGTCCTCCAAGCTTCCTGGTGAGTGTCTGCTTGGCGATCTCTGATATTGGCCAAAGGGACTTTTAGGGCCCCCTAGGCTCCAGGGCCCGGGTGCGATTGCAACCCCTGCACCTGTTGTAGTTACACCCCTGGTAGCAGAGTAGGAGAAGCTGCCGCCAGAGCAGTGGGTTGACGTGCTGGCCCCCTATGTAACTGGCGAGCCCCCAAAGGCTTATTATGACCTGGCATTATATGATGCACAGAAGTATTCCAAATTAAAAACTGAGATATTGACACTCTCAGGAGTGACTGTCAGTGCGCAAAGGGTCCACCACTCACTCCCAGCCTATTTTGGGACTTATGGCGAAAGGTGGGGTGCCAAGTTACTCAGACAGGAACTTGTTCACCTAGGGCAGGAAGCTGGTATTGTATAGAAGGGGGAGGAGGGACAGTGGCTGGAGGGGGGGCTTGGGAGCTAACATGCATCTACTGGTCAGGAGATAGCTTGTATATGCGCTCGACTACTCCCTGGAAAAATTAGTGATTTGGCGATTTACTTGCATCTGAATGCATTTTATCCAGATGCGTGTGCAACTCAAGAATACTGTTGTTGAGGAGGTTAAATCCTGCTGTCATTTGCTCCGACAACAGTTTGAGCGAGTTCTGGAAGGATGCATTTAGATGCAAGAACTCCTGACTAGGGTTGAGCGACTTTGACTTTTTTAGGGTCGAGTCATGTTTCGCGAAACCCGACTTTTTGAAAAGTCGAGTCGGGCGAAATCGGCCGATTACTGCGAAAAGTCGAGGATCGGCCGGAACACGAAGCCCTATGCACGTCAATGGTTTTTTGTTTTTTTTTTCTCTCTCTCTCTCTCTCTCTCCCCTCCGTCCCAGCATAGAAAATCTCGTGTTACACATTGCAAATCCCTACTGCGCACAAGCGATAAAATGATGATAGCCATGCACGCCCCTAACCCCTATGTCATCACTCTGCCCACACTCCTTCATTGGCTGAAAAAATGGCGCTAAACGCGTCATACGAAACGCGACTTTGGCGCCAAGATCGCGTACCGCATGGCCGACCCCACACAGGGATCGTGTCGGGTTTCATGAGACGCCGACTTTGCCAAAAGTCGGCGACTTATGAAAATGAACGATCCGTTTCGCTCAACCCTACTCCTGACCCCTCTGGCGCTGCCGCCCAGAACCTACAGGTGTTCTAGAGGTGGCAGCAGTGTCAGGGGTGGGGTATAGGAAAAGCTACATCCTCACCAGCAGCTTCATTTAACAAAGTCTGCCATGATGCTCCAGCGTTGGTGGATGGGACCGAGGGACCAGATGTGAGGGAAGGCTGGGAAGGTGTAGATGGTTCGGGTCTATGGAAGTGGCCCCTTGTGACGGACTCCTGTGGGATCTCTTCACAAGGGTTCTACTCTGCAGGCTCCTGAGTGCTGCAGATGGTGCTGTGGAACAAAGAAAAAAAATGTAGTTAATATATTGTTATTGCTTGGCCCTGGCTGAAACCCCAAAAAAAGGTTATACATGTAAACATTTTTACTTAGCAAATGGGGTGGGGAATATTTACCTTCTGCTAACCATAGTCGACCGGAGGAACAACAGGGCTCTAGCATATTTGTACTTGCTCCTGCGTCCTCCCGATCCACTCGGGGCCTGCATCTCCTTGTTGAACTCCTTTTTGAAGCGATCCCTGAGTGACCGCCACCGCTTGATAACTCTTTCCCCTGTAAAGTGAAAGCACAAATTGGTTAGTATACAACACATTACATCCAGCAACATAACTGAACTGTGAATACTTACGCGCTTGATTCTGGGCCCAAAACTCAAGGTCCTCCCAATGGTCCACTACTTCCTGGCATACTTCCTCCCAGAGCCGATGGGTCATACCAAGATCAGCGTGGCGGTGGTTCCCCATATTCCACAGCGGCTCTCGGATGAGATCGATGAGATGTGTCTTGCTTGCTATATATTAAGTAAACCCAGCACTCAACTTAAGTGATCAAACAGGATATTTAATGTGACTCACTGTAGTAAAACGTTTCGGTCTTGCTTCAGACCTTCATCAGTTACAGTGTAAAGTGATTCAAATTCACTGAAAAAACGTCAGTGGTATTCAGTAAGATCACTAGATCAGAAGCTTTTTTTTTTTTTAAAAAATGGCGGTGTTAGAGCCTGATAATAGGCATGGCGCTGCGTGTGGCAGTGGCGCTGACGAACGTGGTGTCCACCGCTAGTGGTGGACCGATGTGGACTAATCTATTAATATCAGACCACAGCTGTCTGCCTAGCCTTTGCTAGTTAGATTTTATAGGGGGACCCTACTTCAACTTTTTTCTGGGTTCCCTCTGTAAACCAGCCAGTAAAAACTAAGCAAACAGTTGTGAGCTGATACTAATAGCCTGGGAACCTTTATGCCTATTGGCTCCTTCCCAGAATATTAACATCAGTCATCCGCCGTCGGCTTTCAGGCTGCTGATTATGAAAATTATGTGAGAGCCCACGCAATTTTTTCTTTTTTATAATTTTGTAAAAATTAACAGATATCGACGTGCACTCTGATTTCTGCCATTTGTTTTTGGTTACAGGTTCATTCTGTTAACGCTCCTAAATAGGCTGACACAAAGCCCTAATACCATCGCCCTGATGCCACTGCATCATCAGAAGGAAAAAAAGGTGTTGAACCAAGAAATTACTTTTTTTTTAATATCTTTAGTTATCTCAAAAAGCATTAATTGCCGTGCAAAAATGTACATTTTTGCCTCAGCACTTTTGCTGCTAAGAGATGTAGAAACATTGCAGAAATTTCTGCAAACAAATATTCAAAGTGCGCACATAACCTCCCGGGAGAAAATAAGTTTATTTTTCTTGGCGACTGCACTTCCATCAAGCCTGATTAACCCTATATAGTGTATCTTCTTACAATGACGTCCTCTTCTTGAATTCACGCCGCAGCTCCGGCGCAGGCGTACTTTGTCTGCCCTGTTGAGGGCAGAGCAGAGTACTGCAGTGCACAGGCGTCGGGAAAGGTCAGAGAGGCCAGAGCCGCAGCGTGAAGACAAGAAGAGGACGTCATCGTAAGAAGATGGGAGGCCCCGGACCGGACTGCGACACCCATCGGACCAGAACAGAACTGGGACCACCCCTGGGTGAGTATAATCTAACCTCTTTTTCTCATCTTTCAGGATACATCGGGGGCTTATCTACAGCAATACAGAATTCTGTAGATAAGCCCCTGATGCCGGTGGGCTTAGCTCACCTTCGATTTTTGGGGGTTACAAGTTCCCTTTAATGTATGCACACAGTGACTCCATCAGCAGAATGGTGCTTGCAGCTCTGGAGTACAATACAGGATATAACTCAGGATCAGTACAGGATCAGTAATGTAATGTATGTACACAGGAGACTCCACCAGCAGAATAGTGAGTGCAGCTCTGGAGTATAATACAGGATGTAATTCAAGGATCAGTATAGGATAAATAATGTAATGTGTGTACACAGTGACTCCACCAGCAGAATAGTGAGTGCAGCTCTGAAGTATAATACAGGATGTAACTCAGGATCAGTACAGGATCAGTAATGTAATGTATGTACACAGTGACTGCACCAGCAGAATAGTGAGTGCAGCTCTGGAGTATATTACAGGATGTAACTCAGAATCAGTACAGGATCAGTAATGTAATGTATGTACACAGTGACTGCACCAGCAGAATAGTGAGTGCAGCTCAGGAGTATAATACAGGATGTAACTCAGGATCAGTACAGGATAAGTAATGTAATGTATGTACACAGTGACTCCACCAGCAGAATAGTGAGTGCAGCTCTGGAGTATATTACAGGATGTAACTCAAGATCAGTACAGGATAAGTAATGTAATGTATGTACACAGTGACTGCACCAGCAGAATAGTGAGTGCAGCTCTGGGGTATAATACAGGATGTATCGCAGGATCAGTACAGGATAAGTAATGTAATGTATGTGCACAGTAACCACCAGCAGAATAGTGAGTGCAGCTCTGGAGTATATTACAGGATGTAACTCAAGATCAGTACAGGATAAGTAATGTAATGTATGTACACAGTGACTGTACCAGCAGAATAGTGAGTGCAGCTCTGGAGTACATTACAGGATATAACGCAGGATCAGTACAGGATCAGTAATGTAATGTATGTACACAGTGGACTGCACCAGCAGACTAGTGAGTGCAGCTCTGGAGTATAATACAGGATCTAACTCAGGATCAGTACAGGATAAGTAATATAATGTATGTACACAGTGACTGCACCAGCCGAATAGTGAGTGCAGCTCTGGAGTATAATACAGGATGTAACTCAGGATCAGTACAGGATCAGTAATGTAATGTATGTACACAGTGACTGCACCAGCAGAATAGTGAGTGCAGCTCTGGAGTATATTACAGGATGCAACTCAAGATCAGTGCAGGATAAGTAATGTAATGTATGTACACAGTGACTGTACCAGCAGAATAGTGAGTGCAGCTCTGGAGTACAATACAGGATGTAACTTAGAATTTGTACCAGGTAAGTAATGTAATATATACAGTATATACAGAGCTACTATTTTTTTTTATGTATATTAGATTAATATATAAATTAATAAACAGTATCTAATGAACTTTGATTACTTGAAACAGTTAAGGAGGTTGTCCGGTCAAAATTGATAAGTCTACAGTCACTCTGTGCGATTGCAAACTTATGAATCCTCCCACAGCATGCAGTGTGCGCTAAGGGTATTTGCTTGTTTCTGACCCGGGACCCGAGGGTATGTATGAGTTAGGGCAGTCCCACACGTCCAGATAATTCTGGTACCGGAAAAATCGGTACCGGAATTATCCGAGTCCGTGTGCCCGTGCGTTTCTATGGCACATCAGTGTGGCACACGTGCGGCACACGTGTGCCGCCCGTGTGCCGACTGGGTACCACACGCACCGTGCTAGAGATAAGCGCTGTCCCCCCCACGTGGTGCTGAAGCCGCCATTCATATCTTCTCTGCAGCAGCGTTTGCTTTAGAGAAGATATGAATAATCCTTTTTTTTGTTTGTTTCTCGTGTTTAACATAAAGATCTCTGTCCCCACCCCCCTCCCACCCCCTGTACGCCCGCCCGCTGTTATTAAAATACTCACCCGCCTCCCTCGCAGTGTCCTGTCCTGGCCGCACCTTCTACTGTATGAACGGTCACGTGGGGCCGCCGATTACAGTCATGAATATGCGGCTCCACCTCCCATATGACCGCTCATACAGTAGAAGCTGCGGCCAGGACAGGACACTGCGAGGGAGGCGGGTGAGTATTTTTAAAACAGCGGGCGGGCGCACAGGGGGTGGGAGGGGGGTGGGGACAGAGATCTTTATGTTAAACACGAGAAACAACAAAAAAAAGGATTATTCATATCTTCTCTACAGCAAACGCTGCTGCAGAGAGGATATGAATGGCGGCTTCAGCACTATGTGGGGGGGACAGCGCGCACTGTAGCGCTGTCTCCTGCACGGCACACGGACTGCACATGGACAACGTCCGTGTGCGGTACGTGTTTTACACGGACCCATTGACTTTAATGGGTGCGTGTAATACGTGCGCTCCCACGAACACTGACATGTCTCCGTGTTTGGCACACGGAGACACGGTCCGCAAAAAATCAATGACATCTGCACAGATGCATTGATTTCAATGTGTCTACGTGTGTCAGTGGCTCCGGTACGTGAGGAAACTGTCACCTCACGTACCGGAGCCACTGACGTGTGAAACCGGCCTTATATATACTCTCAGCCAGTGGGCGCAGCCTCGCTTCCATACACTTCCTCTAATCGGCCATTCCCACTGCACTGTCGCGTCACTAGATGGGGCGCGGCCTTGCTCAATAAAAATGTATGGAGCGAGGCCACACCCACTAGACTGCTCTGGCCAGGAGTATGTATAACTCATACATACCCTCCGGTCCCTGCTCAAAAGCTGGTGAATCCCCGCATTGCACAATGCATGCTCTGAGAGAATTCATAAATCTGCAGTCATACTGACTACAAACTTATCGATTTTGACCAGATTTAACTAAATCTATGCTGAAGGGTGCATAAGACTTTCAAAATGTTACACTTATTCCAGTGGGGCCTACAGATAATCTAGTTTCTATGAGAATAGTCCATGTATCCCCCATCTTTCAGGAGCGTGAAGTGAGTTGAGACAGGATTGATTTTTGCATTTCAAATCCGATGTTCCTTTTGCAATAAGCAATGCTATAAGTATCTACCAATTGCTTCAACAGGAATAACACACAAATATGCGTGTAAATCGGTAGATGGTAAAGATAGCTGTCATCTAAGTTAATATTTGTCCAGTCATGTCTATGGTAAGCATTATACTTTTTACCTTCTACATAAATTATCCTCATACTGTGGACATCAGCCACAGTGACAACGCATGGCAATTATCCGCCACCACAGATTACATAGGAGGATGGCACAAATAATAGTAGTTTATGAATGTGACAAAAAGTAATTTGAATTGATGTTTTTAATCTTGAATAAACTGTGCTTGTCAGTTTGATGAAAAGAAACAAGACAGAGACACAATGCAGTAAAATCCTCTGCATACCTTCCCTCCAAAGTGCTATAATTATGTTCATGAGCCACCAGTACTGTGAACGTTCAAATCTGTACATTGTATGGTGGTGGTGACTCAAATACATTCAAATCTGCAATGTGAAATGTATAGACCCCAACTGCAATAAAGTACCATTATATAAGTCCATTATCATAAATATTGTATCACAGGATTGCATTGCTTGGAATTTGTTGGCTGGAACCCACTAATCATCAAGTCAAAAGGACCAAGTCTTGCTGGCTCTCTGCCCCTTCAACATTTGGTGTGAAATTTTCTAAATATCCCATCTAGTGTTATTGGCATTGTCAAAATATATAGAAAACCTGTAATTGGCGCTGATACGTTGCTCCGTACGCTTATGTTAAAGGGGCTATCCAGGACAATTTATTTATTTTTTTATCATGGGCTTAGGAACTAGCAAGCAGGTAGTCAGGTGTTAACTGTCTATTCTACCCAGCGCTGATCTCTGCCAACACATTTCAGTCATAGGCCGCTCCTGCTGGCGATTTAGAGTTTTCCACTGGTGTCACGACGACAAAGCAGCAGCTTCTGCATATTTTTTGGGAGACTGACAGCTATTGGCAAGAGCAGCCTATCATAGCCTAGCAACATATTATATCTGGAATAAACTCAGCAACTATTAACCTGTCACAATACCTTTATATAATTTTACAGGAACATGTCACAAACCTCCCAAGTTAGCTCAAAGATTTACCACAACTCTAGAGAACATCAAAGAAGGACTATATCCTAATGACAACAGACGTTTAAGCATTAAATACCGACATCAACCACTCTTCGGATATGAAGTATGTGAATTATTAACTTGAGCATGTCACAAGAATTACAATCAAACAGAATATTCTTGTTTAATTACTTAAAATTTATTCTGATGAAAAACTAGTTTACATTTAATGACACAACCTCAGATGAATGGGTATAATGGTAGCACCGAGATTCACAAATCTTTTTATGAGTAAAATTGAAGAATTACTTGTATTACAGAACCCTAGTTACTAAGACAAGAATATTTAGTATTTATTAGTTGGCAAGATAACTGAGCAATTTTTTAGGAACTGAATGAGAATATTTGGAGCATACAATTTACTCTGCATACCAAGGGAAACCATGTTAAATTCCTACACATTCTAGTAATCTAAACAGATAGCAAAATAATTACTAAAACGTTCTTTAAGTTGGTAGATATCTAATAGCTACTTTAGCCTTTTTTTATTTTAAAGAAATAAACAGAACAAAATCTGATATTTAAGATTTGAGCAAAAATCCAGCAAAGTACACTCCTCAAGCATTTACATTTCAATACCAAGAAGGAAAAGTCTGTAGACATGCACATGATGAAAAAATAGAAACAACATTTTCAAAACATTTTGATTTTATCAGTATTTACTATGAGTGCCACTCGCAGAACTTCTCGCACTTACACACTTTACCATGCTATCAATGAAGTTATAAATACAGTTGTGTGAAAAAATGTTTGCCCCTTCCTGATTTCCTATTTTTTTTCATGTTTGTCACACTCAAATGTTTAAGATCACCAAACTAATTTAAATATTAGAGAAAGATAACAAAAGCAAACACAAAATGCAGTTTTTAATGGAAGGTCTTTATTATTAAGGGAAAAAGAAATCGAAACCTACAGGGACCTGTGTGAAAAAGTGATTGCCCCTAAACCTAATAACTGGTTGGGCTGCCCCTAGCAGCAACAACTGCAATCAAGCATTTGCAATAACTGGTAGTAAGTCTTTTACAACGGTCTGGAGGAATTTTGGCCCACTCATCTTTGCATATTTGTTGTAATTCAGCCACATTGGAGGGTTTCCGAGCATGAACTGCCTTTTTAAGGTCATGCCACAGCATATCAAAGGGATTAAGGTCAGGACTTTGACTATACCACTCCAAAGTCTTAATTTTGTTTTTCTTTAGCTATTCAGAGGTGAAATCTAGAGAGCTAGATCTATAGATAGATAGATAGATAGATAGATAGATAGATAGATAGATAATGCCAAGCCCGATGTTTAGTAATAAACATATTAAAATGGTACATAAAGAGTTAAATAAAGACACACACACACAAAAAAAATCTGCGTGAGGCCGGGGTCACACTTGTGAGAAACTCGCACTCGCATGAGTTGTGAGACTCATGCGAGTTTCTCACAATTGTGACCCCGGCATATCTGTTTAATTTATAAAAAAAATTGGCAAAAAAAGGCGCCAGAGAGGGAAAGCCAGCGACTAGGGGCCGATATTTATAGTCTGGGAAGGGGTTAATACCCATGTATCTTCCCAGGCTATGACTTTCAGTCTGCAGCTGTATTTTTAGCCTTTACTAGCTACTAAAATAAGGGAAATCCCCACAAACAAAAGACGTGGGGTCCCCTTATAATTAATAGCCAGAAAAGGATATGCAGAAAGCTGTGGGCTGATATTCATAGCCTAGGAAGGGTCCATGGATATTGCCCCCCGGCTACAAACACCAGCTCACAGCCACCCCAGAAATGGCTCATCTATAAGATGCACCAATTCCGGCACTTAGCCTCTCTCTTCCCACTGCTCTGTAGTGGTGGCATATGGGGTAATAGGGGTTTAATCTCACCTTTGAATTGTAAGGTGACATCAAGCCAGCTTAGTAATGGAGAGGCGTCAATAAGACACCTATCCATTGCTAATCCTATAGTTGTGAAAGGGTTAAATAAGACACACAGCCAGAAAAAAGTATTTTAATGAAATAAAACAGAAAAAAAAAATAATAAACCAACACAAATACTCCCTGTTCCAATGCAGTCCATTTAATAACAAGTGTCCCACGACGATGTGACAGCTCTATAGGCCTCCAGTGACACACTGATAGGAGACAATGGCTCCTGCAATGCATCACTGAAGAGGCTACCTGAGTTCAGGCTCTCACTTTACGGCACTGCTGCGCGGGAATTTTCCCACGCAGCGGTGCTGCAAGTGACAGTATGAACTATACTGTGCTCACGGCGCAGGGATACAGTGCGGAGGATTACCTGCCGTCATTGTGTCACCGGAGCCCCTGGAGAGCGGTCGCATCTGCCGATGTGACAGCTCTCCACGGGAGATCATCATGGGACACTCGTTATTACATGGATTACATCGGATCAGGGAGTATACTGTTGGTTTATTATTTTTTTTTACAGGTGATCGAGGGCTTCGGGGACTAGGTGATTGGTGAGTATATACTGTATGCTGTATGTACTGTACTGTATGTCTATATGTATGTACTGAATGTGGGTATGTGTTTTTTTTACACTTGAACACAGTAAATGGATGATGGTACTACTACTTTCCCGTCTACCTGTCACTGTAGCAGGCATAGCCCGATGGGACTAGTAGTCCCATCGGACGATGCCTGTCTACACAAGACCCACACACACACATACAGCTCCACATACAAACACATAGAGCCCCGCACACACACAGCCCCGTACACCCATGCACACAAACAGATACACACAAACACCCGCACATCTTCTCCGTACACACACAGTCTCCGCCCACACTCCGCCCACACACTCTTACCCCTGTCGATCTGCAGCGTTTCTCGCAGGCACATCCGCAGCAAATCTGCAGATCTTTTTTAAACCTACGGTTTTGCTGCAGATTGGCCTGACACAATGGAAGTCAATGGGTGCAGAAACGCTGCAGATCCGGAAAAAGAATTTACATGCTGCAGAAAAATAAACGCTGCGATTCAGCTTATTTTTTTCCACAGCATGTGCACACCAAATGTCAATTTCACATTGACTAACATTGCTTGTGCACTAAACTGCGGATTTGATGCAATTCCACTCATCCAAAAACGCTGTGGATTCGCATCAAAATCCGCAACGTGTGCACAGAGCCTTAAGATGCAAAGTCTGTTTCCTGAGGTTCTAAATAAAGCTATAGAATTGACCTAATAGGAGGATATTGGGTATTTTCAATGAAAAAAATGTATGTAGCAAAACAAAAGTCATAAATCAGTTTAAGTTACAGATGTATTTATTTTTGTATTGTACATTGATAAATTATATTAGAAAACAGTATGTAAATAGCAGCTTAATGAAAATAGTATCTACATAATAGATTCCATTATGTAGAACACTTTTTGATCGTGGACACTAGGACTTTTTTTGTGGGATTTTCATGGATGAATTTACTATAGCTTTTTTAGTATATTAACTCCTTTACCCCAGAGGATGGTTTGCACGTTAATGACCCGGCCAATTTTTACAGTTCTGACCACTGTCCCTTTATGAGGTAATAACTCTGGAACGCTTCAACGGATCTTGGCGATTCTGATTGTTTTTTTGTGACATATTGTACTTCATGTTAGTGGTAAAATTTATTTGATGTAACTTGCGTTTATTTGTGTAAAAAACATAAATTTGGTGAAAATTTGGAAAATTTTGCAATTTTCAAACTTTGAATTTTGATTCCCTAAAAACAGAGAAATATATCACACAAAATAGTTAATAAATAACATTTCCCACATGTCTACTTTACATCAGCACAATTTTGGAAATATTTCTTTTTGTTAGGAAGTTATAAGGGTTAAAAGTTGACCAGCAATTTCTAATTTTTACAACAAAATTTACAAAACCATTTTTTAGGGACCACCTCACATTTGAAGTCACTTTGAGGGGTCTATATGGCAGAAAATACCCAAAATTGACACCATTCTAAAATCTGCACCCCTCAAGCTGATCAAAACCACATTCAAGAAGTTTATTAACGTATCAGGTGTTTCACAGGAGCAGAAGCAACGTGGAAGGAAAAAATTAACATTTCACTTTTTAGTCACAAAAATGATCTTTTAGCAACAAGTTTTTTTATTTTTACAAGGTTAAAAGGAGAAAATGGACAGATAAAGTTGTTGTACAATTTCTCCTGAGTACGCCGATACTTCATATGTGGGGGTAAACCACTGTTTGGGTGTATGGCATAGCTTGGAATGGAAGGAGCGCCGTTTGACTTTTTCAAACCAAAATTGTCTGGAATTGAGATCGGATGCTTGTCACTTTTGGAGAGCCCCTGTTGTGCCTAAACATGGGAAACCCCCCACAAGTGACCCCATTTTGGAAACTAGACCCCCTAAGGAACTTATCTAGATGTGTGGTGAGAACTTTGAACCCCCAAGTGTTTCACTAGAGTGTGTGCTCGGTTTGCATTGTGTTTCTCTTGTTCTCTGTGCGTTAGGGTATGTGCACACGTCAGGATTTCTTGCAGAAATTCTCCTGACAAAATCCGGACATTTCTGCCAGAAATGCGCATGCGTTTTTTTTGTGTGTTTTTTACGCGTTTTTTTGTGCGTTTTTTTATTTTTGCGGATTTTATGCGGAATTTTTGCGTTTTTTTCCTGACACTCCAATTTCATGGGAAATCCGCAAAAAATCCGCAAAAATAATGAACATGTTGCTTCTTTTTCCGGAATGCGTTTTTTTTGCGTAAAAAAACACAACATTTGCACAAAAAATGCGGAATGCATTCTAAATTATAGGATGCATAATGTATGCGTTTTTTATGAGGTATTATAGCGTTTTTATTGGTGAAATCCGCAAAAAAAATGCAAAAAATCCGGAAGAAATCCTGACGTGTGCACATACCCTTACTCTGTTTGTTCTTCTGGATTACTGAACTCTGGCTTCACTTTTGACTACCCCCTGTCTCTCCCCTTTGGTACCTCGTGATCTCCTGGCTCCGATCTTTGCTTGTTTGATAACTCTCTAGTATTTATCCCTTCTCTGTACCCCGGCGTCTGGCTCCTCCCCCTGACCGCCTCCTACTCTGTCACTTTTCAGGTCCTGTTGGTTACCAGGCTAGTACCCAGTATTTAGCTCAGCTCCTTTGCTGCTGTGTGCAGCTCTCCCCGCAGCATTAATATCCGGGAGTCGTGACAATCTAGATGTGCCTAAACAGCAGCAATGCCCAACAAGTGCCTCATTTTTGGAAACTAGCCCCCCAAAGAACTTATCTAGATGTGCCCCCTTTTTGGAACTAATCTACTATTTCCTGTTATGTAAATTTAAGTAAATTAGTAGTGCATGGATGTGTGGTACAGTTTGAAACAATCTTTCATACACAGGCAAGGTTTTTCGGGGCAGGTGTCGCATTGATAAATGGTGTCCTTGCGTATTCCCCTTTTATGACACACTCGGCACCTTTTTTGCCCCTTACCTTTGTTTCCAGATTGCGGGAGCACTCTCGGGAAATGCTGACCTGGTACGATACGAGCACCTTCAGTTCCAGAAGTACTGGGGCCCGCTCCTTCCTGAGTGCCAAATACCAGGGCCTTAACCACTACCTCCTGGAACTGAAAGTACGACGTATTGGTGTGGCCTGCATATCGTGACAGCAGGAAAGCGTTGAGCATTGCCATTGGTACGACATGCACGGCCAGCTTTTTGTATCATACCTTGGCCTTTCTCAAAGCACTGTACAGTTGGAGGAGTTGATGAGAGATCAATGCCCCCCATGTTTTTGTTGTACCCCAGTACACAGTCCGGTTTGCAGACCCGTGTAGAGGTACCTCGTACAGTGCTGAGGGCGCTGCCATCACCGTGTATGGTAGTCAAGAGAAGGACATCCCTCTTGTCCTTGTACTTGACCACAAGCAGGTGGTCGCCACATTGGGCTCTGCTGTCACCCTTTCTGAGCATCTGCCCAAGTAGCATTTTTGGTAGGCCTCTCTGATTTTTGTGGACAGTACTGCAGGCTGCGGTACCTCGCACAGAGAGGAATTTGAAGAGTGGGATGCTGGTATAAAACTTATCGGTTAGAGGTGATAACCTTTATCCAGCAGTGGGTGCATCAAATCCCACACAATTTTCGCACTCACTCCCAGGACAGGGGGGCATTCAGGGGGTTCAATCCCGGTGTTCTTTCCTTCGTAAACTCTAAACCTGTGGGTGTACCCTGAGGTACTTTCACACAGCTTGTAGAGTTTGATTCCGTACCTGGCCCTCTTGCTGGGCAGGTACTGACGGAATCTGAGCCTTCTCTTAAAATAAACTAAGGACTCATCCACGCAGAGGTCCTTTTGGGGCACGTACACTAAAGCAAACTTTTTGTTGAAGTGTTCGATGACTGGCTGAACTTTGGGGGACACTGTGCATTATAGGTATAATACAGGAATTTGTGGATGGCCTCAAAACATGTCCGGACTATGACCATTTGGAACACTGGTGTGTTGTATAAAATATCAACACTCCAATATTGTCGAAGTTCTGGCTTCTTCAGGATCCCCATGTGAAGAACCAGGCCCCAAAACTGCATCATTTCATCTGCGTCTACAGGAGAGCAGTTAGAAAATGCTTAATCGGGGTTTTGTTCCAGAAATTGACAAGCATATAAATTAGTTTGGCCCACCATGAGGTTAACAAAATCCTCAGAGAAAAAGACTTTGAAAAAGTCTATTTCTGTAAGACCGGTGGTGTCAAACTTGATTCCTGATTCTGCCACAAAATCAGGAATCAGTGGCTCGTAATTTTCGGGGGGCGAGGTCCATACAGGGTCTGCAGTGGGGGGCGCTGGTTAATCTTCATCTTCTGGAATGGTGGGCGCTGCCTCATCTTCTGTCCTGGGACGTCTGGGTGGCAGTTCTGCAGGACCCGAGGAGGAAGAAGAGGATGAGGATGAAAAATCTGAAAAGTAAAGAAATGTGGGATCCTGTCCCTCGCTATCAGTGTCGGAGGCAAGGAAAGCATATGCCTCCTCCACTGAATAGCGCTGTTGGGACAAACGTGATGGGTGGGACGACTTTTTTTAATAAAATATGGTGTTTGTGTCAAGTACTTTATTTTTCAATGTTTGTGTGTGTGGCAGGGGGATAGTGTTTGGTGTAAACTTTTGTCTGAAAAGAAAAAGCTAAAAGAAATAAAGCACAACCAAGAAGAAAAAAAATGCCTGTGAAAAGAAAAGTGTAACAAAGCAGGCACGAGCTCTATAAGTGAACTGTTTCAATTATCAAAGTTCGGCGGCTGCTGGATGTACGCACGGAGGTGGCGAAAAAGAAAACTCTAAAATAGCAGGCATAAGCTCTGATAAGTGAACTGCGTCACTTATCAAAGTTCGGCGGCTGCTGGATGTGCACACAGGGGTGGCAAAAATAAAAGTAAATAAAAGTGTCTAAAACAGCAGGCAAGAGCTCTGATAAGTGAACTTTTTCACTTATCAAAGTTCAGCGGCTGCTGGATGTGCGCACGGGGGTGGTGCAAGGGGGGTGAGAAAGAAAAATGAAAAACAGCAGGCACGAGCTCTGATAAGTGAACTGCATCACTTATCAAAGTTCAGCGTCTGCTGAATATGCACACGGGGTGGCTCAAGGGGGAGAAGAAAGAAAAATGGAAAACAGCAGGCATGAGCTCTGATAATTGAACTGTGTCACTTATCAAAGTTTGGGGGCTGCTGGATGTGCACACGGAGGTGGCACAAAGGGGCGTGAGAAAGAAAAGTGATCACGAGTGTTGATCGGTGAACTGCATCACCAATCAACGCTCAGCGGCTGCTAAATGTGTGCATGGAGGCGGTGCTAAAGGGGTAGTAGAGGGGGGATTGGGGTGGATGAAGAGAGATTGGGCAGTGATCAAAACACTTATGGTTGTATGTAGTCTCTCTTCTTTCTTCTGTCTTCTTTCTTCTGTCTGCAGCAGGGATTGTGGTGGTACGGGCTTCTGTGGCACCACAAGGCCCAGCACAGCAGGAGACTTAGCAGTTTGTGACCTGTCACCTGTGACCTGCCATTGGTGACATCGATCGCACCAATCAGAGCTTGCCCTGATGACACCGGAGTTGCTAGGCACCGGCCTAGGATCGGAACTCACAGTTCCAATAATAGGCAGGTCACCAGCAGGGAATAGCTTGGTCACACCGCGGCTGTCCCTGTGATTGGTGCAATCGACAATTACATTGATCATACCAATCAGCAGCTGCAGGCCATGCCTGGCCTTTCTTAGGCACTGGCCTAGGATCAGTGCTCTTACAGCACCAATCCTAGGCAGGTTACTAACAGGGCACAGAGATGTCATTGTCGATCGCGCCAATCTGAGCCCTTTTTGCTGATGCCTGGCGTTGCCAGGCACCAGCCTTGGATCGAATGCATCTGTACTCGATCCTAGTCTGGGACCAGGGCCGGACTGGCCATTGGGCAGTTCTGGCAAATGCCAGAAGGGCCAGTGCCAGTAGTGGGCCGCTGCACACTGCGCCGTTGTCAGCGGGACCAGCGCCGACTCGCCCCCCCGCCAGCGACTCTCCCTCTCCCATCATTCCCAGCTCTGCCTCTGACACTGCGGGTGCGCGATGACGTCATCGCGCACTCACTGTGTGCCAGGCAGTGTAGCGGCAGCCGCTGAGACTGGAGCAGGGAGCAGCGCGGGCACGAGGAGGTGTTTTATATGCAGATGCGGCTGAGCACCAAGGCCACATGCCGGACAACGCCTGCAGAGGATCCACCAGCACCGCTCCCTGCATCGCTTTCAGAGCCGCTGCCAAACCCCGCTGCAGACGCCGCCGCCAGTGGAACAGACCGCCACCGAAGACACCGCTGTGGCAGGTAAGGACGCTGACCCTGCCCCGGTGACAGAGGAACTGCTGTTAGGCCCCGTAGCAGTGCCACCTCCCCGCGGTACCCACCGGCTCCAACGTCTTGAGCCTTGGGACCAGTCCACGGGAATGGAGCAATTCATGAAGGCCCCAAATACACCCACCACCCTGCCGGGTGAGCTATATGCAGAGCGGCACAGTGTACCTCTGGGTGAATCCCGGACCAGACTTCATGGGGTTCCCCGGGGCAGAAAAGCAGAAAGGAGAAACCGTGGAAGTCCTAAGTTGGGAGGACTATCAGTCCCAGCTTGCCCGCAAGTGGGAGGAAATGGAGGAAAAACATCAGACCCAACACAGAGCCTTTGACAAACGTGACCTACAGGTCAAAGCCCAGGCCCGCAAGGACCGCACCGCTAACCAGGCCACGCGTAAGCAGGGCACAGTCTTCGCCTTTAGGTTGCAAGGAGGTTGGGGTTTCATCAAAGAGCAGGGACTCTATGCGGAGATCTTTGTTAACCGGAGGGATGTGGAATTTCACCTCTGGGAAGGACATCCAGACAGAGACCTATATCCAGGAGATAATGCCACCTACACTGTTATGGTTTCCAATGGCAAGGAAACATCAGAAGCATAGAATAAACGGACAAGCTCTCGGGTGATGGAAACTAGAGCTGACCGCGATGCTAAACCTACACACCACACTAGAAGTAGCCAGGGGGCATTCCTGCGTTGTCTCTAGATGCCGCGCGCCAGCCGGAGAACTAACTACCCCTGGTAGAAGAAAACACAGTCCTGGCTTGCCTCCCGAGAATGTCCCCACAGGAGATAGCAGCCCCCCACATATAATAACGGTGAGAGCAGATGAAAAGACACACGTAGTATGAAAGCAGATTTAGCACAGAGAGGCCCGCTAACTAAATAGCAGAAAGATACAACAGAGGACTTCGCGGTCAGCTGCAAAACCCTTCAAAACACCATCCTGAAATTACCTTAACTCATGTGACAACTCATGCCACTGGAGTGGTAATTTCAGCCCAACAAGAGCTTCCAGCTGCAGAGATTCACATAAGTGCAAACTGGACAAAACATACAAAAATAGACTTAGGGACTAAAGTGTCCAACTTAGCTGAGCAGAAAACTGGGAGCAGGAACATGCAACAGAATCACTCTGGATACATTGATGGCCAGCATTAGAATGACTGAGGAGCAAGGTTAAATAGGATACTCCCACATCCTGATAGGAACAGGTGAACTGGGAAGGCAAAGCTTGCAGGACACCAGTACCACAAGAGACCACCGGGGGAGCCCACGAACCGAATCACAACAGTACCCCCCCCTTAAGGAGGGGGCACCGAACCCTCACAAGAACCACCAGGGCGATCTGGATGAGCCCTATGAAAGGCACGGACCAAATCAGAAGCATGAACATCAGAAGCTGTAACCCAAGAATTATCCTCTTGACCGTAGCCCTTCCATTTCACCAGATATTGAAGTCTCCGTCTGGAAACACGGGAGTCCAAGATTTTCTCCACCACGTACTCCAATTCACCCTCAACCAGCACAGGAGCAGGAGGCTCAACAGAAGGCACAAGTGGTACCTCATACCTCCGCAATAATGACCGATGGAAGACATTATGGATAGCAAAGGATGCTGGGAGGTCCAAACGAAAAGACACAGGGTTAAGAATTTCCAAAATCTTATAAGGACCGATGAACCGAGGCTTAAACTTAGGAGAAGAGACCCTCATAGGGACAAAACGGGAGGACAACCACACCAAGTCCCCAACACGAAGACGAGGACCAACACGACGATGGCGATTAGCAAAACGTTGAGTCTTCTCCTGGGACAACTCCAAATTGTCCACCACCTGCCCCCAAATACGATGCAACCTATCCACCATGGTATCCACTCCAGGACAATCCGAAGACTCCACCTGACCAGATGAACAACGAGGATGGAACCCTGAATTGCAAAAGAAAGGGGAGACCAAAGTGGCAGAACTGGCCCGATTATTAAGGGCAAACTCAGCCAACGGCAAAAAGGAGACCCAGTCATCCTGATCAGCAGACACGAAACACCTCAAATAAGTCTCCAAGGTCTGATTAGTACGTTCCGTCTGGCCATTTGTCTGGGGATGAAATGCAGACGAAAAAGACAAATCAATGCCCATCCTGGCACAAAACGCCCGCCAAAATCTGGACACAAACTGGGATCCCCTGTCGGAAACGATATTCTCCGGAATACCATGCAGCCGAACCACATTCTGAAAAAACAGGGGCACCAACTCAGATGAGGAAGGCAGCTTGGGCAAGGGCACCAAATGAACCATCTTAGAAAAGCGGTCACACACCACCCAAATGACGGACATCTTCTGAGAAACAGGGAGATCAGAAATAAAATCCATAGAGATGTGTGTCCAAGGCCTCTTAGGAACAGGCAAGGGCAACAACAACCCACTAGCCCGAGAACAACAAGGCTTGGCCCGAGCACAAACATCGCAAGACTGCACAAAAGTACGCACGTCCCGAGACAGGGAAGGCCACCAGAAGGACCTAGCCACCAAATCTCTGGTACCAAAAATTCCCGGATGACCTGCCAACGCAGAAGAATGAACCTCCGAGATGACTCTATTGGTCCACTCATCCGGCACAAACAATCTACCAGGCGGACAACGATCAGGCCGATCCGCCTGAAACTCTTGTAAAGCACGTCGCAGGTCTGGGAAGACAGCAGACAATATCACCCCATCCTTAAGTATACCCGTAGGTTTAGAATCACCAGGGGAATCAGGTTCAAAACTCCTAGAAAGGGCATCCGCCTTCACATTCTTAGTACCCGGCAGATACGAAACCACAAAATTAAACCGGGAGAAAAACAACGACCAGCGCGCCTGTCTAGGATTCAGACGTCTGGCCGACTCAAGATAAATCAAATTTTTGTGATCAGTCAAGACCACCACCTGATGTTTAGCACCCTCAAGCCAATGACGCCACTCCTCGAATGCCCACTTCATCGCCAAAAGCTCCCGATTACCGACGTCATAATTTCGCTCGGCGGGCGAAAATTTTCGAGAAAAGAACGCACAAGGTCTCATCACTGAACAATCTGAACTTTTCTGCGACAAAACCGCCCCCGCTCCGATCTCGGAAGCATCAACTTCCACCTGAAAAGGAAGAGAAACATCAGGCTGGCACAACACCGGAGCAGAAGAAAAACGGCACTTAAGCTCCCGAAAGGCCTCCACAGCAGCAGGAGACCAATCTGCAACATCAGCACCCTTTTTAGTCAAATCAGTCAAAGGCCTGACAACGCTAGAAAAACCAGTTATGAATCGACGATAAAAGTTAGCAAAGCCCAAAAATTTCTGAAGGCCCTTAAGAGAAGTCGGTTGCGTCCAGTCACAAATAGCTCGAACCTTCACAGGATCCATCTCAATAGAAGAGGGGGAAAAAATGTACCCCAAAAAAGAAATCTTCTGAACCCCAAAAACACACTTTGAACCTTTAACAAACAGAGAATTGGTCCGCAAAACCTGAAAAACCCTCCTAACTTGTTGAACATGAGATTCCCAGTCATCCGAAAAAATCAAGATATCGTCCAAATACACAATCATAAATTTATCCAGATATTCACGGAAAATATTGTGCATAAAAGACTGAAAGACCGAAGGGGCATTTGACAGACCAAAAGGCATCACCAAATACTCAAAATGGCCCTCGGGCGTATTAAATGCGGTTTTCCACTCATCCCCCTGCTTAATTCGCACCAAATTATACGCACCGCGAAGATCAATCTTAGAGAACCACTTCGCCCCCTCAATGCGAGCAAATAAATCTGTCAGCAATGGCAAAGGATACTGATACTTGACTGTGATCTTATTCAAGAGTCTATAATCAATACAAGGTCTCAAAGAACCATCGCTTTTAGCTACGAAAAAGAACCCCGCTCCAAGAGGAGACGAAGAAGGACGAATATGTCCCTTTTCCAAGGACTCCCTAATATACTCTCGCATGGCAGCATGTTCAGGTACAGACAGATTGAATAGACGACCCTTAGGAAATTTACTGCCAGGGATCAAATCTATGGCGCAATCGCAATCTCTGTGAGGAGGAAGAGAATTAAGAGTAGATTCCTCAAAAACCTCACGATAATCAGACAAAAACTCAGGAATTTCAGAGGGAATAGATGAAGCAATGGAGACCAAAGATGTGTCCCCATGATTTCCCTGACATCCCCAGCTTAGTACAGACATAGCTTTCCAGTCAAGGACTGGATTATGAGATTGTAACCATGGCTGTTGTGAATTTGGATTCTGGGCTCCCCCGGTGGCCGCTTGTGGAATTGGACTTGTCATCCTCTTTCCTGTTTCACCTGATTCCATCAGTAGTGGGTGTCGCTATTTAAGCTCATTTCTCTGGTGGTTTCTTGCCGGTCAACAATGTTATCTGATGCCTCTCAGTGCTTGTTCCTGCTTCTAGACAACTACTAGATAAGTTGGACTTTTGTCCATGTTTTGTTTTGCCTATTTGTTCCAGTTCACAGCTGAAGTTTTGTTACTGTGTCTGGAAAGCTCTCGTTGATCAGGGATTGCTACTCTGGCGTTATGAGTTAATGCCAGAGTTTAAGGTAATCTCTGGATGGTGTTTTGTTAGTGTTTTTCTGCTGACCATGAAAGTATACTATCTGTCTTCTGCTATCTAGTAAGCGGACCTCAAATTTGCTAAGACTATTTTCCTGCTGCGTTTGTTGTTTCATCTGAACTCACCGTCATTATATGTGGGGGGCTACTGTCTTCTTTGGAATATTTCTCTAGAGGTGAGCCAGGTCTTATATTTCCCTCTGCTAGCTATTTAGGTCTTAGGCCAGAGCTGGGCATCTAGCGATAAATAGGAAATGCTACCTGGCTATTTCTAGTTGCGCGGCAGGCTTAGTTCATGGTCAGTATAGTTCCATCTTCCGAGAGCTTGTCCCTCTATAGGCTTGCTATGATCTCTGCCTGCAGAGATCATGACAGTTTGACCGGCCAATAAAGTGTTAAAGACCCAGGTTGAGAAAGGAGAGTTATAAGAAGTCTGCTGGAATTTTTTTTTTTTTTTTTTTCCTCCAGTCTGCCTTGCTGCAGTCTTTTTTCTCTCTCTCCTCCTAATCTCTGTATGCTCTGTGTGCACCTGACAATAATGGATCTCCAGAGTGTAACTGCGGGTTTGAATAATCTCATCACGAAAGTACAAAATTTACAAGATTTTGTGGTACATGCTCCGGTATCTGAGCCGAGAATTCCTTTGCCGGAGTTCTTCACAGGGAATAGAGCTAGCTTCCAGAATTTCCGAAATAATTGTAAGCTTTATTTGTCCCTGAAGTCTCGTTCAGCTGGAGACCCTGCTCAGCAGGTTAGGATTGTGATTTCCTTGCTCAGGGGTGACCCTCAAGATTGGGCCTTCTCATTGCCAGCAGGGGATCCTGCGTTACGCGATGTGGATGCGTTTTTTCTGGCCTTGGGCTTGCTTTATGAGGAACCTCATTTGGAACTTCAGGCAGAAAAAACTTTGATGGCACTATCTCAGGGGCAAGACGAAGCTGAAGTTTTCTGCCAAAAATTCCGTAAATGGTCTGTGCTTACTCAGTGGAATGAGTGCGCCTTGGCGGCAACTTTCAGAGAAGGTCTCTCTGATGCCGTTAAGGATGTTATGGTGGGGTTCCCTTTGCCTGCAGGTCTGAATGAGTCCATGACAATGGCTATTCAGATTGATAGGCGTCTGCGGGAGCGCAAACCGGTGCACCATCTGGCGGTGTCTATGGAAAAGACGCCAGAAAGTATGCAGTGTGATAGAATTCTGTCCAGGAGCGAGCGACAGAATTTTAGACGGAAGAATGGATTGTGTTTCTATTGTGGGGATTCTACTCATGTTATATCGGCATGCTCTAGGCGTACAAAGAAGCTTGATAAGTCTGTTTCCATTGGCACCATTCAGTCTAAGTTTATTTTGTCTGTAACCCTGATTTGCTCTTTGTCATCCATTGCCACGGACGCCTATGTTGACTCTGGCGCCGCTCTGAGTCTTATGGATTGGTCCTTTGCCAATCGTTGTGGTTTTGATTTAGAGCCTTTGGAGACTCTTATTCCTCTGAAAGGGATTGACTCCACCCCATTGGCTAATAATAAACCACAATACTGGACACAAGTAACCATGCGTATCAATCCGGATCACCAGGAGATTATTCGTTTCCTGGTGCTGTATAATTTACATGACGATTTGGTACTGGGATTGCCATGGTTGCAGTCTCACAACCCAGTCTTGGACTGGAGAGCAATGTCTGTGGTGAGCTGGGGATGTAAGGGTATTCATGGGGACGTACCTTTGGTTTCTATTTCGTCGTCCATTCCCTCTGAAGTCCCTGAGTTCCTCTCTGATTATCAAGACGTCTTTGACGAACCCAAGCTTGGGTCGTTACCTCCGCACCGTGAGTGCGATTGTGCCATAGATTTGATACCGGGTTGTAAATATCCAAAGGGTCGTTTGTTTAATTTGTCTGTGCCGGAACATGCTGCTATGCGGGAATATATAAAGGAGTCTTTGGAAAAGGGACATATTCGTCCATCTTCTTCTCCCTTGGGAGCTGGGTTTTTCTTTGTCTCAAAAAAAGACGGCTCTTTGAGACCATGTATTGATTATCGGCTTCTGAATAAGATCACTGTTAAGTATCAATACCCATTGCCATTGCTTACTGATTTGTTTGCTCGTATAGAGGGTGCTAAGTGGTTCTCTAAAATTGATCTTCGTGGGGCGTATAATTTGGTGCGGATCAGGCAGGGGGATGAGTGGAAGACCGCATTTAATACGCCCGAGGGCCACTTTGAGTATTTGGTCATGCCTTTTGGTCTTTCTAATGCCCCTTCAGTTTTCCAGTCTTTTATGCATGATATTTTCCGCGATTTTCTGGATAAATTTATGATAATATATCTGGATGATATTCTGATTTTTTCTGATGACTGGGACTCTCATGTCCAGCAGGTCAGGAGAGTTTTTCAGGTTCTGCGGTCTAATTCTTTATGTGTGAAGGGGTCTAAGTGCGTTTTTGGGGTCCAGAAAATTTCCTTTTTGGGGTATATTTTTTCTCCCTCTTCCATTGAGATGGATCCCGTCAAGGTGCAAGCTATTTGTGACTGGACTCAGCCCTCCTCTCTTAAGGGTCTTCAGAGATTTTTGGGCTTTGCCAACTTTTACCGCCGATTTATTGCTGGTTTTTCGGATGTCGTTAAACCACTGACTGATTTGACCAGACAAGGCGCTGATGTTGCTAATTGGTCCCCTCATGCTGTAGAGGCCTTTCAGGAGCTTAAGCGCCGTTTTGCCTCTGCCCCTGTGTTGCGTCAGCCTGATGTGAATCTGCCTTTTCAGGTTGAGGTTGACGCTTCGGAGATCGGAGCTGGGGCAGTGTTGTCGCAGAAAGGTTCCGACTGCTCCGTCATTAGGCCTTGTGCCTTCTTTTCTCGCAAATTTTCGCCCGCAGAGCGGAATTATGATGTTGGGAATCGGGAGCTTTTGGCCATGAAGTGGGCGTTTGAGGAGTGGCGCCATTGGCTCGAGGGGGCTAGGCATCAGGTGGTGGTATTGACTGACCACAAAAATTTGATTTATCTTGAGACTGCCAGACGCCTGAATCCTAGACAGGCGCGCTGGTCTTTATTTTTTTCTCGCTTTAATTTTGTGGTGTCATACCTACCGGGTTCTAAGAATGTTAAGGCAGATGCCCTTTCTAGGAGTTTTGACCCGGACTCTCCTGGTAATTCTGAACCCACAGGTATCCTTAGGGAGGGAGTAATTTTGTCGGCCGTTTCTCCTGATCTGCGGCGGTCCTTGCAAGAGTTTCAGGCGGATAGACCGGATCGTTGTCCGCCTGATAGACTGTTTGTTCCGGATGATTGGACCAGCAGAGTCATCTCTGAGGTACATTCTTCTGCATTGGCAGGTCATCCCGGAATTTTTGGTACCAGGGATTTGGTGGCAAGATCCTTCTGGTGGCCTTCTCTGTCACGAGATGTGCGAGTCTTTGTGCAGTCATGTGACGTTTGTGCTCGGGCCAAGTCTTGTAGTTCTCGGGCTAGCGGACTGCTGTTGCCCTTGCCTATTCCTAAGAGGCCTTGGACACACATCTCGATGGATTTTATTTCAGATCTGCCTGTTTCCCAGAAGATGTCTGTCATCTGGGTGGTCTGTGACCGTTTCTCTAAAATGGTCCATTTGGTTCCTCTGCCCAAGTTGCCTTCTTCTTCTGAGTTGGTTCCTCTGTTTTTTCAGAATGTTGTCCGATTGCACGGTATTCCTGAGAATATTGTTTCTGACAGAGGTACCCAATTTGTGTCTAGATTTTGGCGGGCATTCTGTGCTAGGATGGGCATAGATTTGTCTTTTTCATCTGCTTTTCACCCTCAGACTAATGGCCAGACCGAGCGGACTAATCAGACCCTTGAGACATATCTGAGGTGTTTTGTCTCTGCTGACCAGGATGATTGGGTTGCTTTTTTGCCATTGGCAGAGTTCGCCCTCAATAATCGGGCCAGTTCTTCCACCTTGGTGTCCCCGTTTTTCTGTAATTCGGGGTTTCACCCTCGATTTTCCTCCGGTCAGGTGGAATCCTCGGATTGTCCTGGAGTGGATGCGGTGGTGGAGAGATTGCATCACATCTGGGGACAGGTTATGGACAATTTGAAGTTGTCCCAGGAGAAGACTCAGCGTTTTGCCAACCGTCATCGTCGTGTTGGTTCTCGGCTTTGTGTTGGAGATTTAGTGTGGTTGTCTTCTCGTTTTGTCCCTATGAGGGTCTCTTCTCCTAAGTTTAAACCTCGGTTCATCGGCCCTTATAGAATATTGGAGATTCTTAATCCTGTTTCTTTCCGTTTGGACCTCCCTGCGTCCTTTTCCATTCATAACGTTTTTCATCGGTCGTTATTGCGCAGGTATGAGGTACCTGTTGTACCTTCAGTTGAGCCTCCTGCTCCGGTGTTGGTTGAGGGTGAGTTGGAGTACGTTGTGGAGAAAATTTTGGACTCTCGTGTTTCCAGACGGAAACTCCAGTATCTGGTCAACTGGAAGGGTTACGGCCAGGAGGATAATTCTTGGGTCAATGCATCTGATGTTCATGCTTCTGATCTTGTTCGTGCCTTCCATAGGGCTCATCCTGGTCGCCCTGGTGGATCTGGTGAGGGTTCGGTGCCCCCTCCTTGAGGGGGGGGTACTGTTGTGAATTTGGATTCTGGGCTCCCCCGGTGGCCGCTTGTGGAATTGGACTTGTCATCCTCTTTCCTGTTTCACCTGATTCCATCAGTAGTGGGTGTCGCTATTTAAGCTCATTTCTCTGGTGGTTTCTTGCCGGTCAACAATGTTATCTGATGCCTCTCAGTGCTTGTTCCTGCTTCTAGACAACTACTAGATAAGTTGGACTTTTGTCCATGTTTTGTTTTGCCTATTTGTTCCAGTTCACAGCTGAAGTTTTGTTACTGTGTCTGGAAAGCTCTCGTTGATCAGGGATTGCTACTCTGGCGTTATGAGTTAATGCCAGAGTTTAAGGTAATCTCTGGATGGTGTTTTGTTAGTGTTTTTCTGCTGACCATGAAAGTATACTATCTGTCTTCTGCTATCTAGTAAGCGGACCTCAAATTTGCTAAGACTATTTTCCTGCTGCGTTTGTTGTTTCATCTGAACTCACCGTCATTATATGTGGGGGGCTACTGTCTTCTTTGGAATATTTCTCTAGAGGTGAGCCAGGTCTTATATTTCCCTCTGCTAGCTATTTAGGTCTTAGGCCAGAGCTGGGCATCTAGCGATAAATAGGAAATGCTACCTGGCTATTTCTAGTTGCGCGGCAGGCTTAGTTCATGGTCAGTATAGTTCCATCTTCCGAGAGCTTGTCCCTCTATAGGCTTGCTATGATCTCTGCCTGCAGAGATCATGACACATGGCAATCCGAGCACCAAAACATCATGTAGATTGTACAACACAAGGAAGCGAATCACCTCCTGATGGTCTGGAGTCATACGCTGTTATGACCCCAATGGCGAGGGTCTCAGAAGAACGTGGAAGTCTGCAGAATACAAAAATCCAGCTCATAGGGCAGTGGTAACTGGGTTGACCATATATCTACTCCTAACGCCAACACTAGAAGTAGCCGGGGATCATTCCTACGTTGATTCTAGATGACACGCGCCAGCCGGAGAATCTAGCTACCCCTAGTAGAGGAAAACAAAGACCTTTCTTGCCTCCAGAGAAGGGGACCCCAAAGCTGGATAGAAGCCCCCCACAAATAATGACGGTGAGGTAAGAGGAAATGACAAACACAGAAATGAACCAGGTTTAGCACAGAGAGGCCCGCTTACTAATAGCAGAATAAAGAAAGGTAACTTATATGGTCAACAAAAACCCTATCAAAATCCACACTGGAAATTCAAGAACCCCCGAACCGTCTAACGGTCCGGGGGGAGAACACCAGCCCCCCTAGAGCTTCCAGCAAAGGTCAGGAAATAGATTTGGAACAAGCTGGACAAAAATACAAAACCAAAACAAATAGCAAAAAGCAAAAGGCAGACTTAGCTGATATAACTGGAACCAGGATCAGTAGACAAGAGCACAGCAGACTAGCTCTGATAACTACGTTGCCAGGCATTGAACTGAAGGTCCAGGGAGCTTATATAGCAACACCCCTAACTAACGACCCAGGTGCGGATAAAAGGAATGACAGAAAAACCAGAGTCAAAAAACTAGTAACCACTAGAGGGAGCAAAAAGCAAATTCACAACAATACGCATAGTCACTTGTGTCCAGTATTGTGGTTTATTACTAGCCAATGGCGTAGAATCAATACCCTTCAGAGGTATAGGGACTTCCAGAGGCTCTAGATTAAACCCACAGCGCCTGGCAAAGGACCAATCCATAAGACTCAAAGCGGCGCCAGAGTCGACATAGGCGTCCGCAGTAATTGACGATAATGAACAAATCAAGGTCACAGATAGAATAAACTTAGACTGTAAAGTGCCAATTGAAACAGACTTATCAACCTTCTTTGTGCGTCTAGAGCATGCTGATATAACATAAGTTGAATCACCACAATAGAAGCACAACCCATTTTTTCGCCTAAAATTCTGCCGTTCGCTTCTGGACAGAATTCTATCACATTGCATATTCTCTGGCGCCTTCTCAGAAGACACCGCCAAATGGTGCACAGGTTTACGCTCCCGCAAACGCCGATCAATCTGAATAGCCATTGTCATGGACTCATTCAGACCTGTAGGCGCAGGGAACCCCACCATAACATCCTTAATGGCATCAGAGAGACCCTCTCTGAAATTCGCCGCCAAAGCGCACTCATTCCACTGAGTAAGCACAGACCATTTACGAAATTTTTGGCAGTATATTTCAGCTTCATCTTGCCCTTGAGACAGGGCCATCAAGGCTTTTTCAGCCTGAATCTCTAAATTAGGTTCCTCATAAAGCAACCCCAAAGCCAGAAAAAACGCATCCACATTGAGCAACGCAGGATCCCCTGGTGTCAATGCAAATGCCCAATCTTGAGGGTCACCTCGCAGCAAGGAAATTACAATCTTAACCTGCTGTGCGGGATCTCCAGCGGAGCGAGGTCTCAGAGAAAGAAATAATTTACAATTATATTTGAAATTCAGAAAACGAGATCTATCTCCGGAGAAAAACTCTGGTATAGGAATTCTAGGTTCAGATATAGGAGCATGTATAACAAAATCCTGTAAATTTTGAACTTTTGTGGCAAGATTATTCAAACCTGCAGCCAAACTCTGAGGATCCATTTTAAGCAGGTGAGATCAGAGCCATTCAAGGGTTAGAAGGAGAGGGAGACAAAGACTGCAATTAGAGCTGAAATGCAACTGATTCAACTATAGAGCAAGCACCAAGGAAAAAAAAAAAAAAAAAATTTGCAGACTTCTTTTTCTCTCCTTTCTTCTGCCAACTGTTTTAACACTTGGCCGGCCATACTGTCATGGTTCCCAATGGCAGGGGAACGTCAGGACACATAAATAACGGACGAGCTCTTGGGCGATGGAATCTCGAGCTGACCGTGAGCTAAACCTACCACACAACTAATAGTGGCCGGGGGGCGTGCCTAAGTTTTATCCCTAGACGTCTCTCGCCAGCCGGAGGACTAACTAACCCTAGTAGAGGAAAAAAACAGACCTGGCTTACCTCTAGGGAAATTCCCCCGAAAAGGAGACAGAAGCCCCCCACATATATTGACGGTGAGTTCAGAGGAAAAGACATACGCAGTATGAAGGTAGGTTCAGCAAAGCGAGGTCCGCTTACTAGATAGTAGAAAGATACAAAAGGGAACTGCACGGTCAGCTGAAAACCCTTTTAAAATACCATCCTGAAATTACTTTAAGACTCATGTGTCAACTCATGACACCGGAGTGGTAATTTCAGCCCACAAGAGCTTCCAGCTACAGAGAATGATATAACTGTAAACTGGAACAAAAAATGCAAACAAACTTAGGACTAAGAGTCCAACTTAGCTGATCAGTAGTCTAGGAGCAGGAACATGCAACAGAAAGGCTCTGGTTACATTGATGGCCGGCAAGGCAATGACTGAAGAGCAGGAATAAATAGGAACTCCCCACTACTGATGAAAACAGGTGAACTGAGAAAGAAAACACACCCGAGTCACCAGTACCACTAGCCACCACCAGAAGGAGCCCAAAAGCAGATTCACAACAGGCTAGGGTTGGGGCTAGGGTTAGGGCTAGGGTTAGGGCTAGTGTTACGGCTAGTGTTAGGGCTAGTGATAGGGCTAGGGTTATTGCTCGGGTTAGGGCTAGGGTTAGGGCTAGGGTTGGGGCTAGGGTTGGGGCTACAGTTAGGGTTGGGGCTAAAGATAGGGTTAGGGTTTGGATTACATTTACGGTTGGGAATAGGGTTGGGTGTGTCTGGGTTAGAGGAGTGGTTAGGGTTACTGTTGGGATTAGGGTAAGGGGTGTGTTTGGATTAGGGTTTCAGTTATAATTGGGGGGTTTCCACTGTTTAGGCACATCAGGGGCTCTCCAAACGGGACATGGCATCCGATCTGAATTCCAGCCAATTCTGCGTTGAAAAAGGAAAACAGTGCTCCTTCCCTTCAGAGCTCTGCCGTGTGCCCAAACAGGGGTTTACCCCAACATATGGGGTATCAGCGTACTCAGGACAAATTGGACATCATCTTTTGGGGTCCAAGTTCTCCTGCTACCCTTGGGAAAATACAAAACTGGGGGCCAAAAAATAAGTTTTGTGGGAAAAAAAAGATTTTTTATTTTCACGGCTCTGCGTTGTAAACTGTAGTGAAACACTTGGGGGTTCAAAGTTCTCACAATACATCTAGATAAGTTCCTTGGGGGGTCTAGTTTCCTATATGGGGTCACTTGTGGGGGGTTTGTACTGTTTGGGTACATCAGGGGCTCTGCAAATGCAACGTGACGCCTGCAGACCAATCCATTTAAGTCTGCATTCCAAATGGCGCTCCTTCCCTTCCGAGCTCTGTCATGCGCCCAAACAGTGGTTCCCCCCCACATATGGGGTATCAGCGTACTCAGGACAAATTGGACAACAACTTTTGGGGTCCAATTTATCCTGATACCCTTGTGAAAATACAAAACTGGGGGCTAAAAATCATTTTTGTGAAAAAAAAAAAGAATTTTTATTTTCACGGCTCTGCGTTATAAACTGTAGTGAAACACTTGGGGGTTCAAAGTTCTCACAACACATCTAGATAAGTTCCTTGGGGGGTCTAGTTTCCAATATGGGGTCACTTGTGGGGGATTTGTACTGTTTGGGTACATCAGGGGCTCTGCAAATGCAACGTGACGCCTGCAGACCAATCCATTTAAGTCTGCATTCCAAATGGCGCTCCTTCCCTTCCGAGCTCTGTCATGCGCCCAAACAGTGGTTCCCCCCCACATATGGGGTATCAGCGTACTCAGGATAAACTGGACAACAACTTGTGGGGTCCAATTTATCCTGATACCCTTGTGAAAATACAAAACTGGGGGCTAAAAATCATTTTTGTGAAAAAAAAAAAGGAATTTTTATTTTCACGTCTCTGCGTTATAAACTGTAGTGAAACACTTGGGGGTTCAAAGCTCTCAAAACACATCTAGATAAGTTCCTTAGGGGGTCTACTTTCCAAAATGGTGTCACTTGTGGGGGTTTTTAATGTTTAGGCAAATCAGGGGCTCTCCAAACGCAACATGGCATCCCATCTTAATTCCAGTCAATTTTGCATTGAAAAGTAAAATAGCGCTCCTTCCCTTCCGAGCTCTGCTATGCGCCCAAACAGTGATTTACCCCCACATATGGGGTATCGTCGTACTCAGGACAAATTGCACAACAACTTTTGTGGTCTAATTTCTTCTCTTACCCTTGGGGAAATAAAAAAATGGGGGCGAAAAGATCATTTTTGTGAAAAAATATGATTTTTTATTTTTACGGCTCTGCATTATAAACTTCTGTGAAGCACTTGTTGGGTCAAAGTGCTCAACACACATCTAGATAAGTTCCTTAAGGGGTCTACTTTCCAAAATGGTGTCACTTGTACAGGGTTTCAATGTTTAGGCACATCAGGGGCTCTCCAAACGCAACATGGCGTCCCATCTCAATTCCAGTCAATTTTGCATTGAAAAGTCAAATGGCGCTCCTTCCCTTCCGAGCTCTGCCCTGCGCCCAAACAATGGTTTACACCCACATATGGGGTATCAGCGTACTCAGGACAAATTGCACAACAATTTTTCGGGTCCAATTTCTTCTCTTACCCTTGGGAAAATAAAAAATTGGGGGCGAAAAGATCATTTTTGTGAAAAAATATGATTTTTTATTTTTACGGCTCTGCATTATAAACTTCTGTGAAGCACTTGTTGGGTCAAAGTGCTCACCACACATCTAGATAAGATCGTTAGGGGGTCTACTTTCCAAAATGGTGTCACTTGTGGGGGGTTTCAATGTTTAGGCACATCAGGGGCTCTCCAAATGCAACATGGCGTCCCATCTCAATTCCAGTCAATTTTGCATTGAAAAGTCAAATGGCGCTCCTTTCCTTCCGAGCTCTGCCATGCGCCCAAACAGTGGTTTACCCCCACATATGGGGTATCAGCGTACTCAGGACAAGTTGTACAACAAATTTTGGGGTCAATTTTCTCCTGTTACCCTTGGTAAAATAAAACAAATTGGAGCTGAAATAAATTTTGTGTGAAAAAAAGTTAAATGTTTATTTTTATTTAAACATTCCAAAAATTCCTGTGAAACACCTGAAGGGTTAATAAACTTTTTGAAAGTGGTTTTGAGTACCTTGAGGGGTGCAGTTTTTAGAATGGTGTCACCAGGGCAGTTTCTAGCCCAAAAATGACACAGGGCGAGAGTAGGAAATTTCTCCCCCCCCCCCCCCCCCCCCCCGGCACCGAAAATAATAAACATTATTTTTGTGGGCTTGAGTAATAAATAGAGAGCAGGCTTGTATCTTCCCTTTTTTTAATAAATTATAATTTGCCTTTAACTTATATAGAACTTGGGGAAAAGGGACAAGTATGCTAATTATTAACGGTGAGAACAAAGTTGTAGGTAAATAATATCTATTAATTATTTTGGAAACAGATCCTAAAAATTGTAGGTTGCAGATTTATGAGAAACTGACTCTTCTAGATTTAGCCGCTGCAAAAGCATTAATAGCTTCCGAATAATTCAGCTTTTCTGCCAGTTCATTTTCTAATTCCAGGTCACATTTACTAATCTCTTCTAAAAGGAGATTGGCGAGACTTTCCCCAGATGTATCAGTAGCAGGACGATAGCCAATAAAATGTTCCTTTATTGCTACGTGATCATCATCTATATCAACAAATCTTAAGGTGTATGACAACTGTTCAGTGTGACCTGCATCTTGTGTGCAGTCCAACATTATTGAAAAATACTTAGATCTTTTGGCTTTTTCTAGAATACATTTCTTCACCTGAGAGGCCATCAAGCAGATAATTTCATTTTGAATTAAATTTCCACAGTAATGTGTATGGATTTCCTGGGAAGTAATTCGTTTTAAATGATCTCTCATTACTGGTTCAAATTTTCCAAGAAGCTCTATAAGCCCAAGGAAATGTCCATTATTTGGTGTAAACAATGTATTTGACGATCCTCGAAAAGCTAAATTATTGGTTGCCAGGTATACAGTTACTGCCATAACTCTTTCCAACACTTCTCGCCTGGGTGAGGATGCCACCAGACTGCCAAAGATGAGGTAAGTCAGCTGGGCCCCCTCCCGGGTTTCATGCTGTGGGGCATGCCAAATCAGCATGCCCCAAGGGTGGTTGGGGGGGGGGCAGGTGTGGGGGTCCCCATCCAAAAAAAAAGGCTAGCCCAACCCATCCCATCCCTCAGACCCCCTCACCTGTTCAGTGTGTCAGTGCCCTCTGCCCTCTGAGTCTGAGCGCGCTCAGACTGCTAAATGGGGCTGCTGGGAAGGGAAGGACTAATCCATAGGCAGGGGGTGGGCATTTTTGCTATACTGCTACCACTGTCAGACTAGACTGCAGCCTGTCCTGTCCAGCATTGAAATTGGCAACAGCCAGGCAGCCTAGTCTGACAGTGATAGTGTGTGTGCTTAGCTCTTTGATCACTGTCTCAGGGAGCGCCCGTGCTCAGCCGAGAGCGCGGCGCCCCTGCTATCAGTGTGGGAGTGGCCGAGCTGCCTCATCCTGGCTGTTCATTCTCGCTGTTCATCCAGCGCGGAGCGGAGGTGAGTCATACCTCCCAACTTTTGAAGATGGGAAAGAGGGACAAAGTTTGCGGCGCGCTTTGCGCGCCGCGGCAAATTTTAGGCCACGCCTCTGACCACACCCATTCATAATTAGTCACACCCATATCCACATCCCAACCACACCCATTTAGCACTGCCGATCACACTGTTTCATATACAATAATTATAAACAAAAAAATATGGCCACACAGTGCCCCATACTGTATAATGGCCACACATGATGCTCCATACTGTATAATGAACACACATGACGCTCCATACTGTATAATGGCCACACATGATGCTCCATACTGTATAATGACCGCACATGATGCTCCATACTGTATAATGACCCCACATGATGCTCCATACTGTATAATGGCCGCACATGATGCTCCATACTGTATAATGAACACACATGATGCTCCATACTGTATGACCGCAAATGATGCTCCATACTGTATAATGACCGCACATGATGCTCCAGACTGTATAATGACCGCACATGATGCTCCATACTGTATAATGACCCCACATGATGCTCCATACTGTATAATGACCGCACATGATGCTCCATACTGTATAATGACCGCACATGATGCTCCATACTGTATGACCGCAAATGATGCTCCATACTGTATAATGACCGCACATGATGCTCCAGACTGTATAATGACCGCACATGATGCTCCATACTGTATAATGACCCCACATGATGCTCCATACTGTATAATGACCGCACATGATGCTCCATACTGTATAATGACCGCACATGATGCTCCATACTGTATGACCGCAAATGATGCTCCATACTGTATAATGACCGCACATGATGCTCCAGACTGTATAATGACCGCACATGATGCTCCAGACTGTATAATGACCGCACATGATGCTCCAGACTGTATAATGACCGCACATGATGCTCCAGACTGTATAATGACCGCACATGATGCTCCAGACTGTATAATGACCGCACATGATGCTCCAGACTGTATAATGACCGCACATGATGCTCCATACTGTATAATGGCCGCACATGATGCTCCATACTGTATAATGGCCACACATGATGCTCCATACTGTATAATGGCCGCACATGATGCTCCATACTGTATAATGACCGCACATGATGCTCCATATTGTATAATGACCACACATGATGCTCCATACTGTATAATGACATACAGGCACGCAGCTCACACACAGGCACGCAGCTCACACGCACGCAGCTCACAAACACATGCAGCTTTGACACAAATGCATCACACACGCAGCCATCACACACACACGCAGCCATCACACACACACACACGCAGCCATCACACACACACACACGCAGCCATCACACACACACACGCAGCCATCACACACACACACACACGCAGCCATCACACACACATGCAGCCATCACACACACACGCAGACATCACACACGCAGCCATCACACACACACACACACGCAGCCATCACACACACACGCAGCCATCACACACACGCAGCCATCACACACACACAGCCATCACACACACACAGCCATCACACACACACAGCCATCACACACACACAGCCATCACACACACACAGCCATCACACACACGCAGCCATCACACACACACAGCCATCACACACACACGCAGCCATCACACACACGCAGCCATCACACACACGCAGCCATCACACACACGCAGCCATCACACACACGCAGCCATCACACACACACACGCAGCCATCACACACACACGCAGCCATCACACACACAGCCATCACACACACACACGCAGCCATCACACACACACACACACGCGCAGCCATCACACATGCAGCCATCACACACACACGCAGCCATCACACACACACACGCAGCCATCACACACACACACGCAGCCATCACACACACACGCAGCCATCACACACACACACGCAGCCATCACACACACACACACGCAGCCATCACACACACACACACGCAGCCATCACACACACACAGCCATCACACACACACACGCAGCCATCACACACACGCAGCCATCACACACACACACACGCAGCCATCACACACACACAGCCATCACACACACACACCCAGCCATCACACACACACACACGCAGCCATCACACACATCAATTCACACACACACAATCTCCTCTGTGATGCAGGGGCGGCTGATGTCCATGTGCAGCTCTCTGCTGAAGTCTTCAGTCTCCTGCTCACAGCTCTGCACTATCCCGGCACCTCCCCCGTCTCTCCTTCTCTGCCGGGATAGCAGCTAAGAGCAGAAGCCGGAGCTCCGTGCACACACAGCCAGAGGTAGTGAATCGCTGACCTTTCTTCTTGATTGCTGCAGGCTCTCTCCTTCAGCGTGGCAGCGCCGCACAGGGGGCGGGAGGGGGGGGGGGTGTTGCGCGGGCGGTCAGGAGGCAGCTTTTATATAAAAAAAAAAAAAAACAGGCTCTCTCTACGTCCCGGAAGTGGGCGGGGCTTCACCGGCGGCCGCAAATTCGGGATTTTAAATGCCCGAAGCGGGACAGCGGGACCCCGGTGCCAAAGCGGGACTGTCCCGCTGAAATCGGGACGGTTGGGAGGTATGGGTGAGTGGCGGCGCCGAGGTGGCCGCAACCATTATGTGCGGTGCGGGGGGGGGGGCGCGGCGACGCGAGGCGATGATCTGACCGCTCAGCTGTCAGATTTGCAGCTGAGTTCGGGCAGGGCGCGCCCGCGCTCAGCACTGAGCGCGGCATCCGCGCCCCTGACAGCCCTTAAACAGCAGCAGCAGCGGGCAGGGGACCACCGGGGCCCGAGGCCTCTCCTGCGCCCCCCGGCCCCACGGCGCCCCGTGTGGCCGCCCTGCCCGCCCTGTTGAAGAAACGGCCCTGGGTGTCACACTTGGGTATTTTCTAAAAAAATGGTGTTGTAAAAATGAGAAATTGCTGGTCAACTTTTAACCCTTATAACTCCGTCACAAAAAAAAATTTTGGTTCCAAAATTGTGCTGATGTAAAGTAGACATGTGGGAAATGTTACTTATTAAGTATTTTGCGTGACATATGTCTGTGATTTAAGGGCATAAAAATTCAAAGTTGGAAAATTGCGAAATTTTCAAAATTTTCGCCAAATATTCGTTTTTTTCACAAATAAACGCAAGTTATATCGAAGAAATTTTACCACTATCATGAAGTACAATATGTCACGAGAAAACAGTGTTTGAATCGCCAAGATCCGTTGAAGCGTTCCAGAGTTATAACCTCATAAAGGGACAGTGGTCAGAATTGTAAAAATTGGCCCGGTCATTAACGTGCAAACCACCCTTGGGGGTGAAGGGGTTAATGAACATGCTGCGCATTTTTCCGAATGCGTTTCCGCTCAGGAAAAAAGCGCAGCATGTGCATACAAAATGCGGATTGCATTCTTTTAAATAGGATGCTTAATGTGAGCGTTTTTTTCGAGGTTTTATCGTGTTTTTATAGCGAAAAAAGGTGAAAAATCCGGAACGTGTGCACACAGCCTTTATAGTCACAGCCTTTCGGGACCTTGCCAGTGGACCAATCAGAGCTGCTTGAGGACCTGGGCATGTGACCTCTGACCACCAATGAGTGGTCGTCTCCCGGGCATGCCCAGTAGGCGAAAAGCAGGACTTAGTCCCAGGAGCATCTGCTCCCCGCTGACTAATGCTGTTTACAATAGCTGGACCTGGGAGGGCAGCAGTAACCAGTTGCACAACTTCAGCCTGAGCAAGATGCTGGGACTAATGTCTCTGCTGAGCAGGCTCCTCTGTGGCTGAGGAAGAATAGGAGACCGCAGAGGACATGGTTTGAGATTCCCCCTGTGTAGCGGTGGGAACTTGACATGTGATCTGCTGGAGAGCCAGTATCAACAGTACCTGTGATGAATACAGGTGTTATTAGTTTCCTGGGGAGAAACATAAGTATTCAGAAGGGGTTGTTTGTGTATTGGACAACAGCTTTGACATTTTGATCAGACTGTATAAAGGCTAATGCCACGTGTGCTTTAACATTTATGGCTGGCATAGTTTGAATTTTCTGGGGTATGGACAGCCCAAACGATGTGCAAAAATCTATTAGGGTATATGCAAACGTTGTAGATTTGCCTGTGGAATTTTCTGTGCAGATTTTTTCCTCTCGTCAGAAAACGCAGGATTTGATGCATTTTTATGTGTTTTTTAATGCGAATTTGTATGCGTTTTTGAAAGCTAAATAAAGATCTATTATTGAACATTAAAAAAAAGAATTGTGATGTCATTTCTTGTCTAACCTCTTCATTTACATACTCCATTGAAGAATAATATTTACACAGACAGACAGATTGATAAATAGATCTAGAGATAAATCTATCTATCTATCTATCTATCTATCTATCTATCTATCTATCTATCTATAGATATATATCTATCTATAGATCTACCTATAGATATATCTATCCATCTATCTATAGATCTATCTATCATAGATATAAGAAATAGAAAAATAGAGCAGCACATTCAGCATGGAAAGAGTCTCCTTATTCACAGACAGTGGTGTGTTGCTTCCTTTTTTGGACTACTATAAATAGATATATCTATAGATAAATAGATGGATAGATAGATATATATAGTTAGATAAATATATCTATAGATAGATAGATTAAACCAAGCCCGATGTTTAGTAATAAACATAAAATGGTACATAAAGTGTTAAATAAAGACACACACACACACACACACACACACACACACACACACAAAATCTGCGTTGGCTGGGGTCACACTTGCGAGAAACTCGCACGAGTCTCACACCTCAATACCCGGCACTGCTGCCGGCACTGGGACCGGAGCATTCAGCTACATAGAAATACAGCTGCACATTCCGGTCCCAAGTGCCGGCAGCAGTATCGGGTATTGAGGTGCGAGACTCGTGTGAGTTTCTCGCAAGTGCGACCCCGAACTTAAATGTAAATTCTGTTTAATTTTAAAAAATGGAAAAAAAATTTGTGCGGGCTCCTGTGCAATTTTCAAGTCCAGAGTGGGAAAGCCGGCGACTGGGGGCCGATGTTTGTAGCCTGGGAAGGGGTTAATACCCATGCAGCTTCTCAGGCTATGAATATCAGCCCACAGCTGTATATTTAGCCTTTACTGGCTATTAAAATAGAGGGACCCCCCCTGAAAAAATGACGTGGGGCCCCCCTATAATTTATAGCCAGAAAGGTTATGCAGACAGCTGGGGGCTGATATTCATAGTCTAGAGAGGGGCCATGGACAATGCCCCCCTAGCTACAATCTGTAAGATGCGCCAAATCCGGCACTTAGCCTCTCCCCACTGCCCTGTAGTGGTGGCATATGGGGTAATAAGGGGTTAATGTCACCTTTGATTGTAAGGTGGTATTAAACCTGGTTAGTAATGGAGAGGCGTCAATAAGATACCTAGCCATTACTAATCCTATAGTAGTGATAGAGTTAAAAGACACAGCCAGAAAAAAGTATCTTAATTTCACCATACTTACAACCACCATCGATCACCTGCAAAAAATAAAAAATAATAAACCAACCGTATACTCCCTGTCCGACGCAGTCCAATTAATAACAAGTGTCCCACGATGATCTCCCTTATAGAACAGTGACATCGGGTGATGTCACTGCTCTATAGGCCTCCTGTGATGCACTGACAGGAGATAATGGCTCCTGCAGTGCATCACTGAAGAGGTTACTTTAGTTAATTCTCTCGCTTTACGGCAATGTTGTGTGGGAATTTTCTCACTCAGCATTGCTGGCCAGAGAATGAACTTAAGTGACCTCTCTCCCGGCAGCAGCAGAGGGATTCACCCCGTTGTCAGTTCATTGTGGGGCCCCTGTAGAGCGCTGACATCGGCCAGAGTGAGTGTTCTACATGGGAGATCGTCGTGGGACACTCGTTATTAACTGGACTACGGCGGAAAGTTAAGTATAGGTTGGTTTATTATGTTATTTTTATTACAGGAGAATTGAGGGCTTCTTCTTTTTTTTTACTACTGAACACAGCCATTGTCTGATGTGTCATGATCTCAATGGCAAGAGAACATAGCATAAGCATATATAGGAACTAGCTCTTGGAAGATGGGAACTGAGCTGACCATGAACTAAACCTAACGCACAACTAGCAGTGGCCGGGTAGCATGCCTACGTTGATTCTAGATGCCCAGCACCAGCCGGAGGACTAAATAAAACTAGCAGAGGAAAATATTAGTCCTAGCTCACCTCTAGAGAAATACCCCGAAAGGAGACAGAGGCCCCCCACATGTATTGGCGGTGAGTTGAGATGAAATAACAAACGTAGTATGAAAATAGGTTTAGCAAATTTGAGGTCCACTTACTACATAGCAGAAGACAGAAAGGACACTTTCATGGTCAGCTGAAAACCCTATCAAAAACACCATCCAGAAATTACTTTAAAACTCTGGCATTAACTCATAACACCAGAGTGGCAATTCCTGTTCACAAGAGCTTTCCAGACACAGTAACGAAACTACAGCTGTGAACTGGAACAAAAATGCAAAAACAAACATGGACAAGAGTCCAACTTATCTAGTAGTTGTCTAGGAGCAGGAACAAGCACAGAGAGGCTTCTGATAACATTGTTGACCGGCAAGCAACTAACAGAGCAGCAAGGTTATATAGCGACTCCCACATCTTGATGGGAACAGGTGAACAGAGAAGATGAAGACACCAGTTCAATTCCACCAGTAGCCACCGGGGGAGCCCAGAATCCAAATTCACAACAGTACCCCCCCCTCAAGGAGGGGGCACCGAACCCTCACCAGAACCACCAGGGCGATCAGGATGGGCCCTATGAAAGGCACGAACCAGATCGGAGGCATGAACATCAGATGCATTCACCCAAGAATTATCCTCCTGGCCGTATCCCTTCCACTTGACCAGATACTGGAGTCTCCGTCTGGAAACACGAGAGTCTAAGATTTTCTCCACAACGTACTCCAACTCACCCTCAACCAACACCGGAGCAGGAGGCTCAACGGAAGGCACAACCGGTACCTCATACCTGCGCAATAATGACCGATGAAAAACGTTATGAATAGAAAAGGATGCAGGGAGGTCCAAACGGAAGGAAACAGGGTTAAGAATCTCCAATATCTTATACGGGCCGATAAACCGAGGCTTAAACTTAGGAGAAGAGACCCTCATAGGGACAAAACGAGAAGACAACCACACCAAATCCCCAACAGAAAGCCGAGGACCAACACGACGGTGGCGGTTGGCAAAAAGCTGAGTCTTCTCCTGGGACAACCTCAAATTGTCCACCACCTGCCCCCAGATCTGATGCAATCTCTCCACCACAGCATCCACTCCAGGACAATCCGAAGATTCCACCTGACCAGAGGAAAATCGAGGATGAAACCCCGAATTACAGAAAAACGGGGACACCAAAGTGGCAGAGCTGGCCCGATTATTGAGAGCGAACTCCGCCAATGGCAAAAAAGCAACCCAATCATCCTGGTCAGCAGACACAAAACACCTCAGATATGTCTCCAGGGTCTGATTAATCCGCTCGGTCTGGCCATTCGTCTGAGGATGGAAAGCGGACGAAAAAGATAAATCTATGCCCATCCTAGCACAGAATGCCCGCCAAAATCTAGACACGAATTGGGTCCCTCTGTCAGAAACGATATTCTCAGGAATACCATGCAAACGAACAACATTTTGAAAAAACAGAGGAACCAACTCGGAAGAAGAAGGCAACTTGGGCAGAGGAACCAAATGGACCATCTTAGAAAAACGGTCACACACCACCCAGATGACAGACATCTTCTGAGAAACAGGCAGATCTGAAATAAAATCCATCGAGATGTGCGTCCAAGGCCTCTTAGGAATAGGCAAGGGCAACAATAATCCACTAGCCCGAGAACAACAAGGCTTGGCCCGAGCACAAACGTCACAAGACTGCACAAAGCCTCGCACATCTCGTGACAAGGAAGGCCACCAGAAGGACCTTGCCACCAAATCCCTGGTACCAAAAATGCCAGGATGACCTGCCAACGCAGAAGAATGAACCTCAGAGATGACTCTACTGGTCCAATCATCAGGAACAAACAGTTTATCAGGTGGGCAACGATCAGGTCTATCCGCCTGAAACTCCTGCAAGGCCTGCCGCAGGTCTGGAGAAACGGCTGACAATACCACTCCATCCTTAAGGATACCTGTGGGCTCAGAGTTACCAGGCGAGTCAGGCTCAAAACTCCTAGAAAGGGCATCCGCCTTAACATTCTTAGAACCCGGTAGGTATGACACCACAAAATTAAACCGAGAGAAAAATAATGACCAGCGCGCCTGTCTAGGATTCAGGCGCCTGGCGGTCTCAAGATAAATCAAATTTTTGTGGTCAGTCAATACCACCACCTGATGTCTGGCCCCCTCAAGCCAATGGCGCCACTCCTCAAAAGCCCACTTCATGGCCAAAAGCTCCCGATTCCCAACATCATAATTCCGCTCAGCGGGCGAAAATTTACGGGAAAAGAAGGCACAAGGCCTCATCACGGAGCAGTCAGAACTTTTCTGCGACAACACTGCCCCAGCTCCGATCTCAGAAGCGTCGACCTCAACCTGAAAAGGTAGAGCAACATCAGGCTGACGCAACACAGGGGCAGAGGAAAAACGGCGCTTAAGCTCCCGAAAGGCCTCCACAGCATCAGGGGACCAATCAGCAACATCAGCACCCTTCTTAGTCAAATCGGTCAATGGTTTAGCAATATCCGAAAAACCAGCAATAAATCGACGATAAAAGTTAGCAAAGCCCAAAAATTTCTGAAGACTCTTAAGAGAAGAGGGCTGCGTCCAATCACAAATAGCTTGAACCTTGACAGGATCCATTTCAATGGAAGAGGGGGAAAAAATATATCCCAAAAAGGAAATCCTCTGTACCCCAAAAACACACTTAGAACCCTTCACACACAAAGAATTAGACCGCAAAACCTGAAAAACCCTCCTGACTTGCTGGACATGAGAGTCCCAGTCATCCGAAAAAATCAGAATATCATCCAGATACACAATCATAAATTTATCCAAATAATCGCGAAAAATATCATGCATAAAGGACTGGAAAACTGACGGAGCATTAGAAAGACCAAAAGGCATCACTAAATACTCAAAGTGGCCCTCGGGCGTATTAAATGCGGTTTTCCACTCATCCCCCTGCCTGATTCGCACCAAATTATACGCCCCACGAAGGTCAATCTTAGAGAACCACTTGGCCCCCTTTATGCGAGCAAACAAATCAGTCAGCAACGGCAATGGGTATTGATATTTAACAGTGATTTTATTCAAAAGCCGATAATCAATACATGGTCTCAAAGAGCCGTCTTTTTTTGACACAAAGAAAAAACCGGCTCCTAAGGGAGATGACGATGGACGAATATGTCCCTTTTCCAAGGACTCCTTTATATATTCTCGCATAGCAGCATGTTCAGGCACAGACAGATTAAATAAACGACCCTTTGGGTATTTACTACCCGGGATTAAATCTATGGCACAATCGCACTCTCGGTGCGGAGGTAACGAACCAAGCTTGGATTCTTCAAAGACGTCACGATAGTCAGACAGGAACTCAGGAATTTCAGAGGGAATGGATGATGAAATGGAAACCACAGGTACATCCCCATGAGCCCCCTTACATCCCCAGCTCAACACAGACATAGCTCTCCAGTCGAGGACTGGGTTGTGAGATTGCAGCCAAGGCAATCCTAGTACCAAATCATCATGTAGATTATACAGCACCAGAAAGCGAATAATCTCCTGGTGATCCGGATTAATACGCATAGTTACTTGTGTCCAGTATTGTGGTTTATTATTAGCCAATGGGGTGGAGTCAATCCCCTTCAGAGGAATAGGAGTCTCCAAAGGCTCTAAATCATACCCACAGCGTTTGGCAAAGGACCAATCCATAAGACTCAAAGCGGCGCCAGAGTCGACATAGGCGTCCGTGGTAATAAATGACAAAGAGCAAATCAGGGTCACAGATAGAATAAATTTAGACGGTAAGGTGCAAATGGAAACAGATTTACCAAGCTTTTTAGTGCGCTTAGAGCATGCTGATATAACATGAGTAGAATCACCACAATAGAAACACAACCCATTTTTCCGTCTAAAATTCTGCCGCTCGCTTCGGGACAGAATTCTATCACACTGCATACTCTCTGGCGACTTCTCAGTGGACACCGCCAGATGGTGCACTGGTTTGCGCTCCCGCAAACGCCTATCGATCTGAATAGCCATTGTCATGGACTCATTCAGACCCGCAGGCACAGGGAACCCCAAGGCCAGAAAAAACGCATCCACATTGAGCAACGCAGGATCCCCTGGTGTCAATGAAAAAGCCCAGTCTTGAGGGTCGCCCCGGAGCAAGGAAATCACAATCCTGACCTGCTGTGCAGGGTCTCCGGCAGAGCGAGATTTCAGGGACAAAAATAATTTGCAATTATTTCGAAAATTCTGAAACCCGGATCTATTCCCCGAGAAAAATTCCGGCAAAGGAATTCTCGGCTCAGATACAGGTGCATGACAAACAAAATCTTGCAAATTTTGTACCTTCGTGGCGAGATTATTCAAACCTGCAGTTACACTCTGAAGATCCATTACAAACAGGTGGACACAGAGCCATTCAAGGGTTAAGAGGAGGTAAGAAGCAGCTAGACAGCAATTAAGGGCTAGGCAGCAAAACTCTGAGGGGGGGAAAAAAAAAAAAAAATTTCCCTTCAACACTTCTTTTTCTCCTGCTTCAGCCCAAACAATTAACACTTTGAGGGCCGGTCAAACTGTCATGATCTCAATGGCAAGAGAACATAGCATAAGCATATGTAGGAACTAGCTCTTGGAAGATGGGAACTGAGCTGACCATGAACTAAACCTAACGCACAACTAGCAGTGGCCGGGTAGCATGCCTACGTTGATTCTAGATGCCCAGCACCAGCCGGAGGACTAAATAAAACTAGCAGAGGAAAATATTAGTCCTAGCTCACCTCTAGAGAAATACCCCGAAAGGAGACAGAGGCCCCCCACATGTATTGGCGGTGAGTTGAGATGAAATAACAAACGTAGTATGAAAATAGGTTTAGCAAATTTGAGGTCCACTTACTACATAGCAGAAGACAGAAAGGACACTTTCATGGTCAGCTGAAAACCCTATCAAAAACACCATCCAGAAATTACTTTAAAACTCTGGCATTAACTCATAACACCAGAGTGGCAATTCCTGTTCACAAGAGCTTTCCAGACACAGTAACGAAACTACAGCTGTGAACTGGAACAAAAATGCAAAAACAAACATGGACAAGAGTCCAACTTATCTAGTAGTTGTCTAGGAGCAGGAACAAGCACAGAGAGGCTTCTGATAACATTGTTGACCGGCAAGCAACTAACAGAGCAGCAAGGTTATATAGCGACTCCCACATCTTGATGGGAACAGGTGAACAGAGAAGATGAAGACACCAGTTCAATTCCACCAGTAGCCACCGGGGGAGCCCAGAATCCAAATTCACAACACTGATAGGACTATGTTCCCATCATCGGCAATGCTGTCACTGTGAGCATTCATTGCCAGATGGGAGCAGTAGTCCTATCAGACAATAGATGCATACACAGACGCGCACAGACACAAAGACCCGCGCACATACACATAGCTCCGCCCACACTCTTCCTCCTCCCTCTCTGTAGCGATTCATCCGCAGCAAAACCGCAGATCTTTTTTACATCTGCGGATGTGCCTGACACAATGAAGTCAATGGGTGCAGAAACGCTGCAGATCCTCAAAAAGAATTGACATGGTCCTTTTTTTTAATCTGCTGCATTTTCTGTGCGGATTTCTCCACACAGCATTTTTATTTTCCCATTGATTTACATTGTACTGTAAATCACTTGCGGATCTGCAGCATTTCTGCGTGGAAAAAAATGCTGCAGATCTGCAGGAAATCTGCAACATGTGCACATACCCTTAGGAATCGTGAGCCACCTAATAAATTTGGTTCATCTTACTTTAACAGTCTATACAGTAGGTTCAAGGCTAGTTCATGAAACGCCAGTTTGGATGCATTTTCCCTCTATATAACTGTGTTTTAGGCCGGTTTCACACGTCAGTGATTCCAGTACGTGAGGTGACAGTTTCCTCACGTACCGGAGCCACTGACACACGTAGACACATTGAAATCAATGCATCTGTGCAGATGTCATTGATTTTTTGTGGACCGTGTCTCCGTGTGCCAAACACGGAGACATGTCAGTGTTCGTGGGAGCGCACGGATTACACGGACCCATTAAAGTCAATGGGTCCGTGTAAAACACGTGCTGCACACGGACGTTGTCCGTGTGCAGTCCGTGTGCCGTGCAGGAGACAGAGCTACAGTAAGTGCTGTCCCCCCCACATGGTGCTGAAGCCGCCATGGGAGCCGGGTAAGTATTTTAATAACAGCGGGCAGCCGCACAGGGGGTGGGAGGGGGTGGGGACATGGATCTTTATGTTAAACACGAGAAACAAAAAAAAAAAGGATTATTCATATCTTCTCTACAGCAAACGCTGCTGCAGAGAAGATATGAATGGCGGCTTCAGCACCACGTGGGGGGGACAGCGCTTATCTCTAGCGCTGTCTCCTGCACGGTGCGTGTGGTACCCAGTCGGCACACGGGCGGCACACGTGTGCCGCACGTGTGCCACACTGATGTGCCGCAGAAACGCATGGGCACACGGACACGGATAATTCTGGTACCGATTTTTCCGGTACCGGAATTATCTGGACGTGTGGGACTGCCCTTATGTCGTGTAGCAGTATTATACGGGCCCTGTATACAGTATTATTGAAAACTGTCACTACTTTACTTGTGGTGTAGCAGTATTATGTGGATATTGTGTGACTTTGATGTTTGTGGTGTTAAAGTATTATATAGATACTGTGTAATCACATTAATTGTGGTCTAGTAGTGTTTAGCAGATACTGTGTGAATATTTGTGGTTTAGCAGTATTTTACATGGGCACTAACTGTGCTATTTGTTTTTGAAGCAAAGCAACATTGTGCGCACACTGTGTTACTTTTTTATCAGCGGTGTAGCAGTATTAGGGTGTGTGTCCACGGTCCAGATTGTCTGCGCTTTGGACGGAGCGCAAAACCCACTCCGCCCAAAGCGCCTCTCCCTTCTGTACGCGCGGTGATTCCGGATGTGTTCATTGCACACATCCGGAATCGCAGCACCCTAAACAAAGGACCCTGTTATTTAAACAGGTAAACAGACATGCAACGTTCTAAAAAGACACATCACATGTCCGGAAACGCAGGGCCGCCGGGTTAATATTCGCACGCATAGTGGAGACGGGATTTCATAAAATCCCCTCCACAATGCTGTAACATCTGGACGCTGTGGGTTGAACGCGGCGGTTGTACGCAGCGTTCAATCCGCAGCTAAGGCTAGGTTCACACTGCGTTATTGGCGTCTGTTAGACGGACTAAGTTACACCGCGGCATAACGCGGTGTAACGCAGTCCGTTAACGTCGTCATTAATTCCTATGACAGACGCATTGCTAGCGCACGCCCACAATGGGCGTGCGCTGTGTGCCGTCATTGAGTGACGGACCCTGGGACGCGGGCTGCAGCATTTCCGGGTCCGTCACTGCTAGCGCAGATAGAGCTAGCAGATGCTCTATCTGCGCTAGCGCGATGACAAATTGGCACTTGCGTTAACAGCAGCCCGTTAACGTATGTGTTGAACGGGCTGCTGTTAACGCAATGTGAACCTAGCCTAATCCGGATGTAATCCGGCCCATGGACACATACCCTTACGTGGGACTTGTATGGCAGCATTATTAGTGGTGTACTAGCATATGTGGATGCTGTGTATCTGCATTATTTGAACTTCATATGAAAATATCATATGGAGAATGTCTGGGACTGGGTATAATGGAACATTACACGAGGGTCGCTACATTAGGGAGGTTATGATGAAGACGTGTAAATACTGTAACTAGAAATTAAAAATGGAAATTGGGATAATGCTTGAATTGCTAAAATGTGCCAAATCCTGCTACTTTCTTTTAATCTGTGTATTTACTATGAAGAGGTGGTGTCACAATGTCATTCCTATTCTCTTGTATATAAAACAGAGCCAAATCCTAGTTAATAGGTCATTAATAATCAGGTCTTCTTAGAACTTTCAACAATTTTATGCCATTATCAAGAGGCAACAGAAGATTTCTGTCATAGCAGCAGAGGAAAAAACTGTCCCCTAAGGGAGGAAATATGTCTGAAGATTTCTGTGAATACCTCATCTAATTGTTGTTATCATCCCACTTAAGCAGTAGCTGCCCCCATTTGTTCTGATAGGGTCCCTTGGAGCCGCATCCCGGCCATGTAGCCTGAATGCTATTTCTTTTATGCAGAAAGTCTGCTGTGCTTTATATTCCTAGCAAAGTGGATGTGAGATCATTAAATTCATTCCACGACATATATTCACTCCACGACACAAACAGTGCCACTGCTTTCTGCAATGCCACTCTCACATCAGCTATAGACAACTGTGGCGCCCCAGGGTCCTGGTCGTCACAGTAATGTCGCTTTCCTCACGGGGAGAGTGATGCTACATTTGGAGGCAAGAAAGGATAACTGTAACCAGGTACCACAAACATGCAACACATTCACACTCCAGGCCACCAGCTTTTGATCCTATTTACTAGGTGACTGCCCATATATATAACTGGTAGTCTGTAGGGAAAGTTAGTGAGTACCAGACAGCAGTCTGAGGAGGACAGAGGGTTTATGGAGCTGTGTAGGCCACAGTGCTACAGCTCCTGGAAAGAAACATTTAGAAAGTAAAATTGATTGCAGTGAGCATGCAGAAGAGGAAGCACAGGAGAGGATACCAGAGGGAGACCAGCCCCGAGCAGGCTGCCTCCTTCTGAGGCGCAGAAATCCGGTAGCCGGAACACCGAGGTTGTAAGGACCTCCACGCCTTACATCAGAGACCGTCAGGACAGCTGAACCTCATGTTCCCTGTCTGACCCAACACCCAGGAGGCACAGTGACACCCTTCAGAGCCGGGTCATCTAAGAGATCCTATAAACAGGCTCAAGTCACCAGTCATACCGGTTATGTCCTATCCTACCCAGGGGACAGAGAGAGAGATAACATCTGTGAGGACCTTATGTCAAGCTTCTAGCAGTAAGAGACTACACCACTATAGCGCAAAGGAAGGCTTCTATTTTCCACCTGAATAAGGGGACTCTGGACTTGCCTTCAAACCGGCCGGACCCTACTTGCCCTATGATCCAGTTCCCTGGACTGTGGCTGCTGAAATCTTCAGTAAACGAGGTAAAGAGACTACAAACCTGTGTCCTCGTTCCTTACTGCACCCCTCACCATTCTACCATCTTCACACTGGGAAGCCCTGGGGATCTATTTCACCTGTGGGAAGGTATACCATCTAGCTGCCATAACATCACCCCAGGGGGCCCCTTAAAGCAGCGTCGGTCCCCACTGACCGAATACCACAGGTGGCATCACGAACATAAACTTTATTCCCTTTAAAGACCTTTTCCTTTTACATGGTCGCTCAGGGCCACGGACCGGGTCGCAGCCACCGTGACATTCCCATGTGAACACCGGACCCAGTACCGAGTACCCCACGGCCCTGGAGGGCGACTCACAACCCTAGCACAAAAACCTCACTAAAAGCTTCAGCAAGTATCCAGGGTTTGCGGAGTGGCGTTGGAAGAACACACACTTGCAAGATGACTTCCCAGCATTCAAACAAGCAACACTCGCATTCAAATCAGCTCTCACCTCTGCTAAACAGGCCTACTTAACAACCCTCATATCGTCCTTATTCTACAACTACAAACATTTTTTCAACACTTTTTAACTCTTCTTCCGTCCACCACTGCTCTCTCCCACCTCCCTCATCTCTGCTGAGGATTTTGACACACACTTCAAAAATAAAATCAACCAAAGCAAGTCTTTTTTGTTTGACTACCACAACCCTTTTGTATAACAGACCAATGCCCTTCCTCATAACTTCCCTCTCCAACATCACTGAAAGAAAGCTTACACATCTCCTCTCTAAATCACACTTGTGCACTTGACCACATCCCACCTCCTCCCCAACCTCACCACCACACTTATCCCATTCCTAACCCATCTCTTCAACCTATCACTAACTTCTGGTACCTTCCCTTCTGCTTTCAAACATGCCAAAATCACGCCTACCTTCAGAAAACCATCCCTTGACTGAACCGATATGTCCAGCTATCGCCCCATATCTCTGTTCCCATTCACTTCCAAACTCCTTAAGCAGCATGTTCATGCTGAATTTTCCTTCCACCTCTCATCTAACTCACTCTTCAATAACCTGCAATCTAGCTTCTGTCCCCACCATTCCACTGAAACTGCCCTGACCAAAATTACTAACGACTTGAGTACATCCAAAGCTAATACACAATTCAATACTCCTCCTTCTAGACCTGTCCTTCTGCCTTCAACACAGTTGACCACTGTCTCCTATTACAGGTCCTCTCTTCCTCAGGGGTCAAAGACCTTGCCCTATCCTGGATCTCCTCATACCTTTCCAACTGCACATTTAGTATCTCCCTCTCTCACACTACCTCCTCATCCCACCCATTCTCTATTGGAGTCTCTCAAGGCTCTGTCCTAGGACCTCTACTCTTCTCCCTTGGCCTGAGACAACTCATGAAGTCTCATGGCTTCCAGTATCAGTAGACACTCAGTAGTGAAAATGAAACCTTGCACTCAACTTTGAGATTGTGATGATTTATTGTAGTACGCTTAACAAACGTTTCGGTCACGTTTGACCTTCATCAGTAACGTACTAATATATTTGATGATATCCATAAGGATAGTTCCTGGTAAGTCTGTGATTTTAGTGATTGAGAGAGTAGATAATCTTATACTTGTGTTGTGCGGGCATGCGTTCCTCACCGCGCCTGAGACACGCAAGCCCGCGCAACACAAGTATAAGATTATCTACTCTCTCAATCCACTAAAAATACAGACTTACCAGGAACTATCCTTACGTATATCCTCAAATATATTAGTACGTCACTGATGAAGGTCAAATGTGACCGAAATGTTTGTTAAGCGTACTACAATAAATCATCACAATCTGAAAGTTGAGTGCAAGGTTTCATTTTCACTACCGTACAGTTTGGGTACCTACCTTAGCACCACCCATAGTAGTGCTCACAGTGTTTTTCTATTCAGTAGACACTCAGACTTACCTCTTTGACTCAGATGTCACCTCTCTGCTGTCCAGAATCCTGGAGTGTCTATCAGCCATATCCTCCTTCTTCTCCTTTCGCCTCCTCAAGCTCAATGGGAACAAATCTGAACTCATTATCTTTCCTCCATCTCATGTATCTTCCCTACCTGATCTATCTATCACAAAATAAATGACATCACTCTTTCCCCTGTACCGGAAATCAGCTATCTCAGAGTAACACTTGACTCTACCCTATTCTTCAAACAGCATATCCAAGCTCTCGCCACTTCCTGTCGCCTCCAGCGCAAAAATATTAAAAATATTTCCAGAATCTTTCCTTTTCCTCAACCCTCAGTCCCGGAGGGCAATGGAATAGATCTTAGCCCCTCACAAAAAAATATGTTGCAGCTTACCTCAATGACATTGTGATATTCTACCTGTATTCGGGAAGTCATCTGCAGAAAGTCCAGGCTGTGATGGATGCGCTGTAGAAGGGGTTGTTTACCATAAACCCAAAGAAGTGTGCTGTGTGAAACAAGAAGGGAAAATACTTGGGCTACATCGTTAGAAGAGGCAAAGTAAAGCCACAATTGAATAAGGTGGAAGTAATCCAAAATTGGCCGAAACTGGTCTTGAAGAAACAGGTTTGGGCATTTCTAGGAGTGGATTTGGAGGTGCAAGCTCAGGAGATTTGCTTTTGTGTTAAGGAAAGTTGGACGTGTGGAGATTGCCATTCTCCTGGATTGAATGTCCTTTGCTAAAGGATATGGAAACTGGAATCTAAAGGTGCTGGCACACTCAGCGACGCTGCAGCGATATAGACAACGAGCCGATCGCTGGAGCGTCGCTGTTTAGGTCGCTGTAGAGACATCAAACACAGCAGCTCCAGAACGATGCAGGAGCGATCCAGTGACGTAATGGCGAATCACTTCTCGTTCTCGCTGGTTGTTAGCTCCATGTAAAACATTGATGACATCGTTGCTTTTGATGTCAAACATGACGATACACGCCAACCTGACGACGAAATAAAGTTCTGGACTTCTAGCTCCGACCAGCGATATCACAGCGGGATCCAGATCGCTGCTGCGTGTCAAACACAACGAGATCGCTATCCAGGACGCTGCAACGTCACGGATCGTTGTCATTCTCGTTGCAAAGTTGCTGCTGAGTGTGGCGGTACCTTAAGCCAAGTGGGCTAACCAGCACTATTGTTTGGACTTGTTACTTTATGTTTTACCTTCTGCTGAACAAAGGCTGTATTTAAGTTTTCTGGTGACGTGGTTTATAAGGATTGCAATAACCAGGCGAACTTTAAATAAAATTTCCTGTGTCTACCTCTTTAAGAAGCCGATTGAGTCGATCTACCACAAAGGATACAGCCAGTTAAGAGAACAGGACAGATAGCTTGCAGGGAGATGAATGCTATATGATCACCTGGATGCAGGTAAATGAAGAAAACAAGACAAGTAGTTGGGAAATTAATGGCATATGATCACATGGGTACAGGAACATTATGGAAACAGGTAGGGTGAAATGGAGGATGAAGGATCGCCTTGATCCTAGATACAGGTAAATAAAAAAATATGGCATAAAATCAATTATTTGAATGAATTACACCTTTATAATATAGAGTTGTAGAATTTTTTGGCTTTGTAGACAAGAATACTCAAGAAACATTTCCGTACTCTCCAATGAAATTCCCTAAGCACCTTATTGTAGATGCAGCTATTTCTTACATAGCTCCTGCTTGTTTTGGTCCAGACCTAATCTAAGGGGAACCTTATTTGTGTGCAAAGGACGGTGCTTGTATCCCATTTGTACAAACACATCAGGCTATGCTCAACACGCTTTTAGCATCACTGTATTTAATTAAACTCTTCACAATTATCTTAGAACGTTGGGATCGGTACTGTGAATTATTCCTAGCTGGTTGCTAGGTGACACATGTTAAACTGTCAGCAGCGTTGTTACTACAGGGACTGAATATCGGAGCTCCTGAAAGAGCCTAACCTGTCAAATCCCCCCTTCCATTTCCCCATAAAGTAGCATCACCCTTGTCACTGTGTACTGTAACAGTCTGAGGTATGAGAGATATAGAATATTTATAGAATATGTCAATGATTAAATGGATGACCATTTTAAGATAGAGACAAGTCTGAAAAATCCCTCTCATTGTCTTTTTTTTCAACTCTGTTCTTCCAGAGTACACAAGAATCCCTATTGCTCCCTGTATGATCTTCAATAATTGTATCTATTACCTGAACAAACATCTATTGTATCTGCTCCCTCGTTGGGTCACTGATAGAGCTTCACTGACCATTAGTTGGAAAGAGTTTAATTTACTATCAAGTAAAATAATCCATATGGAACAATGGAAATATTTTTGATGAGGTGACAAAACAATATTCATATTCACCCCCACGAGTGTTCTGATGCATTACAATTTCGAATACTTGTCGTATTTTGGGCATCTACCGACCAACAGCCAGCCTTGTGTGCTATCATGTTATAAATATGGGCTGACTGTTGAGATTTTTCTTGAAGGAATTTTTTCTAATAGTTTTCTCAGCACTATCCAAATTATTAGACAACGTAAGTCCGTATTGTTTCATGTATTCTGTCTGTATTCACATGAAAGTAAACCACGATCATGGAGAGAACGTCATTATCAAGAATAGACAGGCTATTCTGCTCAGATAAGAATGGTTAATTTCTCATTACATTTTTTTTTTAAACAATCCCAGATGTGGCTATAGGCCAGAAATCTGTATATAACTTACCAACTCAGGTTGACTGTCTGAACGTGGATGTGATTAGAAATATGTCAAACCAATCAGCTCATGCAACCATCCAGATTCTGACATTAGGCTTTGATCACATGTCCATTTGTCTATTCCTTTTGACTTTTCAGTTGAAAATTGAATTAGCAACCTGTGCATTTCTGTTTCAAATGGAAACAAAAGGGTCCCCATTGATTTATTTGGAGTCCGTCTAGTTTCCGTTTTTCGTTCAATACTAGAAAGAAAAAAAAAGTCTCAAAAAAGTTTCTTCCCTTCTAAAAATAAACAACAAGCGGAAACCAGACGAACGCCGCATGAATCCAAGGAGCCCCTCTGCTTCCATTTGTAATAGGAATGTACAGGAGGCTAATTATATTCTAATCTATTGGTTCCTTTTTTGTAAAGAGAACAGACAAATGGAAAGGATAATGGAAACCGGTGTGTGACTGATCAATTCCAGGCTGATCATCCAAATGTAGATATTGCATGGAATCCTGTATGTAAGTGTGCCGTGAAAGCCAAAAATTCAGATGCTAATATTGACTTGAAATTAGTGATCAGCGAGTGTACAAGTAAGGCCATGTGCACACGTTCAGGATTTTTCACGTTTTTTTCGCTATAAAAACGTGATTAAAACGCGAAAAAAATGCTTACATATGCCTCCTATTATTTACAGGGTATTCCGCATTTTTAATGAACATGTTGCATTTTTTTCCGCGAAAAAATCGCATCGCGGAAAAAAAAGCAACATGTTATAAAAATGCGGAATTGCGGGGATTCCGCACACCTAGGAGTGCATTGATCTACTTACTTCCCGCACGGGGCTATGCCCACCATGCGGGAAGTAAGCAGATTATATGCGGTTGGTACCCAGGGTGGAGGAGAGGAGACTCTCCTCCACGGACTGGGCACCATATAATTGGTAAAAAAAAAAGAATTAAAATAAAAAATAGTGATATACTCACCCTCTGATGGCCCTGGAGTGTTCCCGCCTCTCCGGTGCATGCTCTCTCTTCCGTTCCTATAGATGGTGTGGTTCAGGACCTGTGATGACGTCGCTGTCTTGTGATTGGTCGCATGACCGCTCATGTGACTCACGCGACCAATCACAAGCCGCGACGTCATCGAAGGTCCTGAACCACACCGGCATCTATAGGAACGGACGCCGCTGAGGAGATTGGCTGTCTGCAGAGGGTGAGTATAACCATTTTTTAATTTTTTTTAAACACTCTATCTTTTACTATAGATGCTGCATAAGCAGTGGCCAGATCGCTGTTGGATGCTTGGGACCATGCAAGGCCAAAAGTCAGAAAGGATTTTCGTAAGTATTGCAATGTGGTTTTTTACGTGTTGGTTTTGCTGTAAATGTTGGTGTCTTTTTACAATAATTTTTGTTTTCTTCCCCCTTCACAGTGAAGAGAGTAAAAGTTTGTTGGCATTCAATGAAGGATCGCTTCAATAAGGATATGAGAGAAGAGATTCGGGTTCGAAGTGATGCTTCTCAAAAAGTCAGAAAATATAAGTACCATCAGCGCCTTTTTTTTCTGAGGCCTGTGCTTGCTCAGCGAACATGAGTATCTTTTGTGTTGTCTTACTATTATTTAAACTTTTAATTTTTTTACTAATGTTTTTCATTTATTTTCCTGACAGAACCTGGTGCAGCACCAGCCAACGAACAGGCCCGAGTGCAGCAGCCCAGCCTTCCCCTTCAACCACGCAGCTGAGTGCAGCAGCCCAGACTTCCACTCCCACCACGCAGCAACAGGAAACAAAAGGCCAAGGAAGCAGCAAAACAAAGGCCAGGAAGCGAAAAGGAAAGAGACATTACCAACCCCCTCCACCCTCACCTCCGAATGTGTTTTTTTTTTTTCAAGTCTGTCCACACCTTCCCTTGGTTCTTTCCCATCCAATGTGTCAATTCCTTCCAACTTGTTTTCCACTTCTAATGTGTCCTCTTCCCCCAATGTGTCCTCTGCCAATGTTTCTGATCCAATTCTCCAATTGTCTGCCACTTCCACTTCCCCAACCACTCCAAGCCTACCATCACAGTCCGACACCCCCCAGGTCCACCGTGTCACTCCCTCCCACAGAACCCGAAAGTAATCACATTTTCATTTTTTTTTTTCATTTTTTTTAATTTAAAATAGTTTTTATTTTTGATAATAAGAATTCTTTTGATTCACAATAACTGTCTCACTGTGTTTTCTTTATCTCTTTATTTAAACATGTGTGTATTGCTGAGTGTATTGTTGAGTGAAGTATTAATGGATGTTACAGTTAAGGTGTTTATTATTAAAGTTACATTCAAGGTGTCAATATTACAGTCAGAAAAAAGTACAGGTACATAACATTACAGGTACATTTTAAACCATTTCATCTTGCCATGATATCCAAGAAGTATAATTTCTCCTTGTGGAGATTGACATGCTAAGCATGCCGAGATAAGGAATGCTCCTCTGGGAAATATGCTAATAATGCAAATTGTCTGTTCAGAGAGGAAGAGAACTAGAACTCTACTGTAGTGCCACCTATTGGAAAGTAGCAATCCTACAAGTCAATGTCGACCCTTTAACTAACCTTGTCACGTGACTTAGGATAATAGCCAAACCAGAATCTCAATTTGCAGACACTTTTCGGGGTACTGCCCCTCGTCAATGCAAAGCGGAGATCTGGTTGGCTGTGTGAGAGGCATCCGACCGATATCCAAGAAATATCGTTTCTCCTTGCGGAGATCTTGCCATGACACACGTCCAATATCAGAGACAAAATAGGCAGCCAATGTATCCCTCATTTGGGCAACTTCCACTGTAGTCCTCAGAGGGTGATTATGATAAACCGGCAATGTGGTATTAACAGATTCCTCAAGTTCGAAGTGCAGTTGCTCTTTTGCCAGGATATAATTATGCAGAACAACACACTCTTTCACAACCTCATCAATTGTCTCTATTTTAAAATTGATTGGTGATCCCAAAATGCACCATTAAACTGCCAGCAAACCTAAGGCACACTCCACAGTTCTTCGTGCCTTTGTCAGTCTGTAGTTGAAAATCCTTTTGGTGTGTTCCTGACTTCAGTATGCTCTTATGAGGTTGGCACACATTTGAAACGCCTCATCACCCAACAAGCAAATGGCATTGGTGGTCCTTCAGTGTTTGGAAGAGGTTGTGGCGGTGGAAAATTAAAATTATTAGCATACAAATGTTATCCCATGTCAGAGTTTTTGAAAGTCTGTGAGTCATTTCCTCATCCAAATGAGCCAGCGTCAGCGGCGACAAATCATCATTCAGCATCTGCAATCGCCATGAGAACAATGGAAAAGTATTTTTTATTATTGAAGTACTCGGATCCACTTCCAGCAGGTTTTAGAATCTGAATGTGTTTGCCGTCCACAGCCCCCGCACAGTTTGGAAAATTACAAATTTCCTTGCATTTTTTTCAGCCAGAGTTCAGTTGTGGGTTGGAGGAGGAATTCTGTACGCAGAACGTCACACAATGCACGGCCGGTGTTTCCAACAGTCCCAGAAAGGGTGGACAATCCAATCCGAAACTGAAAATGTAAAGATCTTAAGGTCTCTCTGGAGGCCAGGAATCTGTGGAAAAGAAAATGGGGAAAAAATCATTACATGGCTTTTATAACAAGAATATTAATGACAGGGGTTTCTTTTTCTAAATTACGTACCTTATGGTCACCAACAGACGTTCCTCAGCAGGAATTGCTCTACGTAGTTGCGTATCCTGTCTGGTGATGGATTCTCACACACGATGCAGCAATTCACCGAAGTTCTGTTCAGTCATCCTCGTGTATTCAAAAAACTTTTGCGGGTTTTCACAAAGCTCGGTGTACAATGAGTGGTAGGCTTCACGGCTCTCTCGGACTTCAACAATGGGGTGTTGCCAATAGCGACGACGACATCTTCTCCGTCTTTCTCTTCTCCTTTCTTCCTCACAAGCCACAACTAAAGCAAAAGCAAATTTCAATTATAAATCCAGATTCAGATTGAAGCTCTCCACGCTAAGATCCATCTTGCAGCAGGATACAGCATCAAAAGATGAGGATTTCATCTGTGCAGGGTCTATAAATATAGAAATTCCATATGCCACGCCCATTGGGAAAGAACGTACGCATGCGCATAAACAACGCAAACGCATGCAAAAACGCATACAAACGCATTCACACGCAGCATTTTTTGGCCGTCATGCGTAAGATCATGCAGATGAAAAAAGCAGAGTAGACATGCGTTTGCATGCGTTTTGCATGAATTTGCGCATGCAGATGATACGCTGCACACATAAACGCTAATGTGAACCTAGTCTAAGTGACATTAACGGTCCAGATGCTGAATCGTCTATCTAGAAGTCTGCAATTGTAACGGCCATAAACATTAGATGACTGTCGACCAAACGACAATCCATCTCGGCCGACACTCCCATACACAGGAGCACTCGCTTGGCAGTACAAAATAGGATATGTGCAATTGATATGTCTCCTGATCATCAGTTGGCAGGTGCCCCCATACACATTGGATCATGTGCTGAAGAATATGTTGACGATTATTATCATTGGCAGAACATGGCGATATCAGTGGGTTCATGTGACATTATACTAACGTGAATGGTGGCCCTAACAACCAACTCAGTCCAGCCATTCAGATACTGATATTGACCAAACATCTGTGCAATTGCAAACTCAGGTCCATCTTCCAGATGCGGATAATTGGACTGGAATCATCATGTGTTAGCGACTATCTTAACTCCCCCCCCCCTCCCATATTAACTAAACTTATACCAAATGGATGATTTCTTCCACATCTATTGTTCGTCGTACAGCTCTTTAGATGCAATTGACTTTTAGGCGATGAACGTTCATAGTCGTTCGATAGGGCACATCTGATATTTTCATACAACTATGGCATAATATGATTGTTTGAAAATATCTGTTATTTCCCTTAAAGGGGTTGTTAACAACTCAGAAAAATACCATCTCAATCCCTATGTCTCCCTCTTATAAAATAACACTTTTATGCTCAACTCCTGTGTTGTTCCTAAGGTACACGCGATTCCTGCGACAATCAGCGCTGGCTTCACTCTGCTACGGGCGAATCACATACATCTGGAGGAAATGAGAGGGCAGCCGCAGCTCTGACTTCCCACCTGTGTACTGTATTTGATTCGTCTGAATGAGGGGAGAGTGAAGGAAGCCTTTTTGGCTGCAGGAATCGCATGACAAAACAATGTCATGCAATCCCCAGAAAAGCCAGTGCCAAGACTGCTGGAACAGCGCCGCCACTAGAAAGGAGTATAAGGCCGGGGTCACACTTGCGAGTTCAATGCGAGAAACTCGCACGAGTCGCTCGCATCAAGTCCCTGCACTGCCGCCGGCACTCATGAACAGAACGTGTGGCTGCTTAGAAATACAAGCAGCCGCAAACTCCGGTCCAGAGTGCCTGCGGCAGTGCCGGGTATTGATGCCAGGGCCGGACTGGCCATCGGGCACTTCTGGCAAATGCCAGAGGGGTCGGTGCCAGGAGTGGGCCGCTGCCGCTATCAGCAGTGCCAGGGCCTACTCCTCTCGCCAGCGCCGACTCACCTCCCCCGCCCCACCCCACATTCAACTATACCGGCGTCTATGACCAGTACCACCTGTATGCGGACGACACTCAGATCTACCTCTCTGGCCCAGATGTCACCTCTCTGCTGTCCAGAATCCCGAAGTGTCTGTCAGCCATATCCTCCTTCACCTCTCGCTTCCCAAAACTCAATGTAGACAAAACCGAACTCATCATCTTTCCCCCATCTCACGTATCCCCCCTACCTGACCTATCTATTATGGTAAACGGCATCACACTCTCTCCCGCACCTGAAATCCGCTGCCTCGGGGTAACTCTCGACTCTGCCCTGTCCTTCAAACCACACGTCCAAACTCTTGCCACCTCCTGTCGCCTCCAACTCAAAAATATTGCCAGAATCCGTCCCTTCCTCAGCCCACAATCTACCAAAACTCTTGTGCATGCCCTCATCATCTCCCGCCTCGACTACTGCAACACCCTCCTCTGTGGCCTCCCAGCTAACTCTCTTGCACCACTCCAGTCTGTCCTCAATTCTGCTGCCCGGCTAATCCACCTCTCTCCTCGCTACTCCCCTGCTTCTCCCCTCTGCAAATTTCTCCACTGGCTCCCAATTCCCCAACGAATCCAGTTCAAACTACTAACACTAATGTACAAAGCCATCCACAACCTGTCCCCTCCCTATATCTCTGAAATAATCTCCCAATACCTTCCCTCACGTAATCTCCGATCCTCCCAAGACCTCCTACTCTCCTCCACACTTATTCGTTCCTCACACAACCGCCTCCAAGATTTCTCCCGAATATCCCCCATCCTCTGGAATTCCATGCATTAACACGTCCGACTATCCACCACCCTCGGATCCTTCAGACGGAACCTGAAAACCCATCTCTTCAAGAAAGCCTACAGCCTGCAATAACCATTCTGCAGCCTCGCCATCGCCAGAGCAGCCGCCTCACCACCGCCAGAGCTGCAGCACCTCTGACCTTCTGTCTCTTCCCCACTATCCCATAGAATGTAAGTCCGCAAGGACAGGGTCCTCTCTCCCCTCTGTACCAGTCTGTCCCTGTAAACGTGTTTACTGTAAATGATATCTGTAACTCTGTTTGTAACCCCTTTCTCATGTACAGCACCATGGAATTAATGGTGCTATATAAATAAATAATAATAATAATATGAGGGGGCTACCATATATAGGCAGGGGCTGCATTATACTATATGAGGGGGATGCATTATATTCTCTGGGGGGTTACATTATACTCAGGGGGCTACAATATATTCTGTGGGGTGGCTGCATTATACTCTGGAGTGGCATCATTATACTATATGTGGGCTGCATTATACTGTATCGAGGACTATGGGGAATACATTATACTATATGAAGAACTATGGGGTGCATTATACTATGGGAAGTGAATTGGACTACATGGATGACAATGGTGGTGCATTATACTATATGGAGCACTATGAGAACTGTATTATACTATTTGGAGGACTGTGGCAGTACATTATACTATATGGAGGACTGAAGAGTGTATTATACTATATGGAGGACTGAGCAGTGTATTTTAATATATGGAGGACTATGAGGAGTGTATTATACTATATAGAGGACTGAGGAGTGTATTATACTATATGGAGGACTGAGGAGTGTATTATACTATATGGAAAACTGAGGAGTGTATTATACTATATGGAGGACTGAGGAGTGTATTATACTATATGGAGGACTGAGGTGCACATTATAATATATGGAGGACTATGGGGTGTATTATACTAAACAAGCAAAATGCTGCCTATTCATAGAGTGATTGGATTGTTTAGGTGGGAACAGAAATCCTTGTTCTCAGCAGCACATCGCCGATGTAAACTGTAGATGTGCTGCTGATAACATGATACTGTATGGGGACAGATTGATCTAATTGTGATTGTTCTGTCCCCATCATTCTTTCTCAGTTGGTTTAAAGAGGCCGGGAAACAAGCGAACGACTTCAGTATTGTCGATCACACTCGTTTAGCGGCCTGAGATCAGCTCATGTAAATACAGCAGTAATGCTTCGCAGGGAGATGAGGCAAGGATGATGACAGTTGTAGTTGCCACCCGATGCCTGGGAATAGCGCTGAGGGTATGTGCACACGTCTGGATTTCTTGCAGAAATTTCCTGAAGAAAACCGGAAATTTTCTGCAAGAAATCCGCATTTTTTTTTTTGCGTTTTTTTTCCCGGTTTTTTTGCATTCTGCAAGCGTAATTAGCTTGCAGAATGCTAAAGTTTTCCAAGCGATCTGTAGCATCGCTTGGAAAACTGACTGACAAGTTGGTCACACTTGTCAAACATACTGTTTGACAAGTGTGACCAACTTGTTACTATAGATGCTGCTTATGCAGCATCTATAGTAAAAGATAGAATGTTTAAAAATAATTAAAAAAATAAAAAATGGTTATACTCACCCAGACGATCTCCTCAGCGGCGTCCGTTCCTATAGATGCCGGTGTGGTTCAGGACCTGTGATGACGTCGCGGCTTGTGATTGGTCGCGTGAGTCACATGAGTGGTCACGCGACCAATCACAAGACAGTGACGTCATCACAGGTCCTGAACCACACCATCTATAGGAACCGAAGAGAGAGCATGCACCGGAGAGGCGGGAACACTTCGGCGGCCATCAGGGGGTGAGTATAGGACTATTTTTTATTTTAATTCTTTTTTTTGACCAATTATATGGTGCCCAGTCCGTGGAGGAGAGTCTCCTCTCCTCCACCCTGGGTACCAACCGCACATAATCTGCTTACTTCCCGCATGGTGGGCATAGCCCCGTGCGGGAAGTAAGCAGATCAATGCACTCCTAGGTGTGCGGAATCCCCGCAATCTGCATTTTTTAATGAACATGTTGCTTTTTTTTCCGCTATGCGATTTTTTCGCTGAAAAAATCGCAACATTTGCACAAAAAATGCGGAATACCCTCTAAATAATAGGAGGCATATGTAAGCGTTTTTTTCGCGTTTTTATCACGTTTTTATAGTGAAAAAACGCGAAAAAAACGCGAAAAATCCTGAACGTGTGCACATGGCCTGACTCTACTGCTTTTCCCAGCTGCCAGATCATTTAATTCTGGTATGTGTAATGATTTTTAGGGTTGATGTCAGCTGCCTAATGTCAGCTTCTATCAATCCATGTTGTAAGTAATGGGGAGGTGTCTATCAGACACCCCCACTTCTAGCCCAGACCTGGCGAGATCCAGCGACTCTGAAGAGCGACGGCAGTAACAGTACCGCTCTTCACAGTCGCCGAGCTCAGCGCAAGACCCGGAATATCTGAAGAGCGATGACGTTACTGATGTCACCGCTCTTCAGAGTCACCGGGTCTCGTGCTGCGCAGCGGAACCAAAAGTGGCTGTAGGCAAAGTTTATGGAGCAAATAACAGCCAGTGGTAAATCCAAAAAATATATAGGGTATTTAACGTATTGGATAAAATATAACCTTTATTACATATACCAAAAACTCCTCAGAGTACCAGAGTATCTCAAACTAAACAAAGTGCAAAGGACAAACGACACTAAACACGTATGTAAGGTGCACCTGACTCAATAGAGTATCGTAGCAAAGGGTTACTCTAAAAGAATACACCGCTATTAAACTACGTACCACACAGCAAACAACCTTCTGTTAGAATGGTAAAGGGTATGTGTAGCGGTTTACTGCCAATCACAGCAAATGTTTGGACAATCCCAATATATTGATTTTATACAGTCAGTGCATCCTAAAATATTCAAAAACACCCACTACAGATATAATCAAGACAGTATATCTACAACATCATGCCGTCATAGTGGATGCGACCATATCCCAAGACCTTATTGAAAACCAATAGGTCAAGATAATTACCACACAGAACTCATTCTTGAAACCATGTACCCACAGAGATTAATATGTGACAGGTTTTCAGGTTTGACCCCGGACCTAGTGTTATTATTTTACAAGGAGGAAACATAAGAATTGTGAAGAGGTTGTTGGAGTGGTTAACAACCTCTTTTAGCCATCCCACTGATTATTGAACATTTTTGTTTGCAATACATCTTCATCTGAAAGATATTTGGGCACTGTGATCGAACAAGTGTATGGGGCGGTCGGAAAAACGAAACACCATTTCATGGTTGGATTGTCATCTCAGGTGTATAGAGGCATTTAGCCAACAGTCCAGATGATGAACGTGATTGGGAATCTCTGTGGAAATGACCAGATTGCACCATTTATCTAGGTGCTTATATTGTCTGGAAATGTGTGTGTAATTGATCATCTCAAGGCCCCCCATCCAGATGCTGATAGTCATCAGTGATCTGTGTGTGGTGGAGACAGACCCCATACTGGGAGGGGGAGGGGATGCTCTTATCTCTGCAGCTTGCTAAACAGATGTCTACAACATGCGCCGGACTCCTGCTGTGTTACTTGTGAATGGGCAGCAGGGGGCAGAACATTTCCAGCAGTTATTTACAGCTATACTCTGTTATCTAGAAATCTGCTACATGGTATCACCAAACTTTTTTTTTCGGGTTCATGATCAGGGATCATACAAGAGGGGTAAAAGATGAGTGAAGGATCAGGGGAGAGAATGAGGCTCCTGCCCAACAATAGATCGATGTGATCGTACGATGAGCTTTCGTCATTCTGTGTGTCTTTTTATCATGTGCACCTAAAAACTAGGGCAGGCTTGGTCTGAGAAAGCATGGAGCCCGGGGAGCATGTGTGCTAACACTGGGGTGCACTATAAATGAGAGCGGTGATCGCATAGTGTGCAACAGCTCTGGGACCGGGGAGCCTGGCTCCATCAGCGGGGCACAGCACCACTGGGCTCAGCTCTGTGCCCCTGCCCCGGGGACCCGTCCCGACATTGTGCCATAGGAAACGCAGAGCTACAACGTAGCGACAATAGGCTGAGAGCCTGTTCGGAGCGCACCTCCACCCTCCCCCATCCTGTATTGTGCGCTGTGCCTGAGCACAGAGAAGACGGAGACTCCCAGTGCTGGCGGCGGCAGCAGAGGAGAGCGGTCGTGGCAGCAGCCACACCGGACAGCCTGACCGCACAGGGCATTACGGGGGGCGCTCCGTCCGCTGCGCACCATTTGGACATCGCTGTAAACTTTCCCCCAAGCTTTACACTGGACGCCCCCGACCCCTCACTGAGCAGAGGACGATGCTTTCCCCAGTCCTCCTCCCCGTGCAGGAGAGCGCACTGAGCCGTACATCGCAGCTGGGGCGGCACTGAGCGCAGCCGCATCCCGAGCCCGGGTCACTGTGGGACATGGAAGCCGAGGAGCAGGCGAGCAGCGCGGAGACCGGCAGCAACAAGGACTCCGAGCGGCAGCTCCGACTCCGGCTGTGCGTCCTCAACGAGATCCTGAGCACCGAGAGGGACTATGTGGGAACCCTGCGCTTCCTGCAGTCGGTGAGTAGCTGCACAATGCACATGGTCTTTGTGCTGTTTGGAGCATGATTTGTGGGTGCTCCACCCTGCAACCTGAACTGTGCCCGACTGCTACCAGAGCCGGGCTGTGAGCTCCATCCTGCAACCTGTTCTCTGTCCTGCAACGAGAGCCCGTTTGCGAGCGCCTTCCTGCAACTAGAGCCCGTTTGCGAGCGCCTTCCTGCAACTAGAGCCCGTTTGCGAGCGCCTTCCTGCAACTAGAGCCCGTTTGCGGGCGCCTTCCTGCAACTAGAGCCCGTTTGCGGGTGCCTTCCTGCAACGAGAGTCCGTTTGCGGGTGCCTTCCTGCAACGAGAGCCCGTTTGCGGGCGCCTTCCTGCAACGAGAGCCCGTTTGCGGGTGCCTTCCTGCAACGAGAGCCCGTTTGCGAGCGCCTTCCTGCAACGAGAGCCCGTTTGCGGGTGCCTTCCTGCAACGAGAGCCCGTTTGCGGGCGCCTTCCTGCAACGAGAGCCCGTTTGCGAGCGCCTTCCTGCAACGAGAGCCCGTTTGCGAGCGCCTTCCTGCAACTAGAGCCCGTTTGCGAGTGCCTGCCTGCAACTAGAGCCCGTTTGCGAGCGCCTGCCTGCAACTAGAGCCCGTTTGCGAGCGCCTTCCTGCAACGAGAGCCCGTTTGCGAGCGCCTTCCTGCAAACGAGAGCCCGTTTGCGAGCGCCTTCCTGCAAACGCAAAATGTAGCAAAATGCTACAAAGGAAACTAAAATTTCCGGTTTTGAATGAATCTGACTTAAAAAAAGCAAACAAACAAAAAAAAAACAATGATCTATAACAGCTGATCTGCGGCGTGCCCACTGTTGCACCCCCACCGATCAGCTATTGATAGCCTATTATAAGGATAGGTCATCATTACAAAAAGCAGTGACCAACTTCTTTAAAAGGAGTCTTGTCTGCACAAAATGACTGTTCAAACCAAGCACCGGCTCTCGATGCACACTTTGTGTGGCTAAAAATTTAAGTGCACCTTCCCACCTAACTTGTTTTCCATCTCTGCCCTTCTCTGGCTTCACAGAGCCAGAGTTGTCAATCAAAGAAGGAGCGGAGATAGAGGGATAAGTAGGTGGGAAGGTGCAGTGAACTGATGGCCACACCAAGGGTACTCTGAGCGCCTGTACTTAGTTTGAACAGTTTTTCTGTGCTGACAGTCCCTGTAAAACTGTGTGTGCTCCACCTTGCAACCTAAATCTTTTATCTATGCCACACTGCAACTTGAGCCTTGTGCTTATTCTCCATCTCCTCTGTGTGTGCTTTCAGAAGGGTGCAGGCAGTTGGAATGTACAGGCGGTATACAGTGCCTTGCAAAAGTATTCGGCCCCCTGGAACTTTTCAACCTTTTTCCACATATCATGCTTCAGACATAAAGATGCCAAATGTTAATTTTTGGTGAAGAATCAACAATAAGTGGAACACAATTGTGAAGTTGAACGAAATTTATTGGTTATTATAAATTTTTGTGGAAATTCAAAAACTGAAAAGTGGGGCGTGCAATATTATTCTGCCCCTTTACTTTCAGTGCAGCAAACTCACTCCAGAAGTTCATTGTGGATCTCTGAATGATCCAATGTTGTCCTAAATGCCTAATGATGATAAATATAATCCACCTGTGTGTAATCAAGTCTCCGTATAAATGCACCTGCTCTGTGATAGTCTCAGGGTTCTGTTTGAAGCACAGAGAGCATCATGAAGACCAAGGAACACAACAGGCAGGTCCGTGATACTGTTGTGGAGAAGTTTAAAGCCAGATTTGGATACAAAATGATTTCTAAAACTTTAAACATCCCAAGGAGCACTGTGCAAGCGATCATATTGAATTGGAAGGAGTATCATACCACTGCAAATCTACCAAGACCCGGCCGTCCCTGTAAACCAGTGTTTCCCAAACTCCAGTCCTCACGGACCCCACAGGTCATGTTCTCAGGATTTCCTTAGTATTGCACAGGTGGTGGAAGTTTCATCAAGCCCTCAGAAATTCTGTCACCTGTGCAACACTATGGACATCCTGAAAACATGACCTGTGGGGTCCGTGAGGACTGGAGTTTGGGAAACACTGCTCTAAACTTTCATCTCAAATAAGGAGAAGACTGATCAGAGATGCAGCCAAGAGGCCCATGATCACTCTGGATGAACTGCAGAGATCTACAGGTGAGGTGGGACAGTCTGTCCATAGGACAACAATCAGTCGTACACTGCACAAATCTGGCCTTTATGGAAGAGTGGCAAGAAGAAAGCCATTTAGAGATAACCATAAAAAGTGTTGTTTAAAGTTTGCAACAAGCCACCTGGTAGACATACCACACATGTGGAAGAAGGTGCTCCGGTCAGATGAGACCAAAATCAAACTTTTTGGCAACAATGCCAAATGATATGTTGGCGTAAAGGCACCACAGCTCATCACCCTGAACACACCATCCCCACTGTCAAACATGGTGGTGGCAGCATCATGGTTTGGGCCTACTTTTCTTCAGCAGGGACAGGGAAGATGGTTAAAATTGATGGGAAGATGGATGGAGCCAAATACAGGACCATTCTTGAAGAAAACCTGTTGGAGTCTGCAAAAGACCTTAGATTGGGACTGAGATTTGTCTTCCAACAAGATAATGATCCCAAACGTAAAGCAAAATCTGCAATGGAATGGTTCACAAATAAATGTATCCAGGTGTTAGAATGGCCAAGTCAAAGTCTAGACCTCAATCCAAACGAGAATCTGTGGAAAGAGCTGAAAACTGCTGTTCACAAACGATCTCCATCAAACCTCACTGAGCTCGAGCTGTTTACCAAGGAAGAATGGGCAAGAATTTCAGTCTCTCGATGTACAAAACTGATAGAGACATACCCCAAGCGACTTGCAGCTATAATCACAGGAAAATGGCGCAACAAAGTATTAAGTTAAAGGGGTCAAATAATATTGCACGCCCCACTTTTCAGTTTTTGAATTTCCACAAAAACTTAAAATAACCAATAAATTTGGTTCAACTTCACAATTGTGTTCCACTTGTTAATTCTTCACCAAAAATTTACATTTGGTTTCTTTATGTTTGAAGCATGATATGTGGGAAAAGGTTGAAAAGTTCCAGTGAGCCGAATACTTTCGCAAGGCACTGTAGATCTGCTATGTGGTGTGCTGGGTATATGTATGTACTAGTAAATCCTTCTCCTTTTGGTGTTTCCCAGGAGGTGGTCTTATTGCGGCACAGGAGGGGAAATTGCACCCCCGGACCCTGCTAAGTGTCGGGTCTTGTGTCTGTGTCTTGCTGTTCGTGAATTGTTTTAAAAGGTTTTCCTTCTGGGTCCATAACTAGATTAAAGAGTCAGAGCAGCAGCTCTTGTGAAATCTGGGAGATTACATACTGTGTCCTCCATTTGTCAACCATGAGGTCAAAAGGGATTCAAAGTAATCTGTCACTTTCTGCAGCCACAGTTTGGGTGCTGCTTTATTAACCTCAGCAGTGCTAGATTAGTGAGGATCTTCACTTATTTAAAAGGAGTAGTTTCATTGTTGGATGCTATAGCCGAGGAGACATCTGTTCACACCATGTTTAGTTTTAATATACTCAGCAGAGAAGTTTTATATCCTTAAGCCCCCATTTATCTTTTGGAAACATAAAACAAGGGTTCAGGATTTGCTACATCTGCTTGTAGCCTGCAGTGCACTATATGAGGAGCAAGGAAAATGCAAGAATAGAAATACTATATTATGTCAGAGTGTTATGGTCACCTCATCAGTATGTCAATGTGCTATGATCCCACCTTGTCACTTCTTTTAGAATGTTACAAGCAAAGAAAAAATGGGGGCACCACAGTCAATGGGACTCAAACCAAGACCTGAAAAAACGCCAATAATATGTGAAGAGAAACAGATAGGTCTTATAGATGGGAGTCACCACCAATACTAATACAAAACATAGCTTTATTAAACATGGAAAAAAGAGACAGAACACTTTAAAAGCATTTAAAACCAAAGAGGGATACAAGATACCCCCATAATTGCAGACAAGCCCAGAATAAGGCAAAAAAGCCGCACCTCCCCAATTAGAGTATAATACACATGCCCAAAAATTGTGACTACAATAAAAAATGAATATATGAATGCCCTGAATGCCGCAATAATACACAAGTGGCAATAAATACACACAGTACAAAACCAGTCAAACAGTTGGTGAGGATAATGCACATCCGGCTGATAAGAAAATGCACAATCGGCTGATAAAGAGGTAAGTATACTAACCAATATTAATATCCACCATGTATACAACCGACCACCTGGACGCATATGAGCCCCAAATGAGGTCTCAAGACTGGCAAATCCTATGGGTGCCACTGTGAGGCAGAATCAGGCAGAGTCAGCTAGCATAAATAGGGCATGAGTACCCCAAAGGGAATGGAGGTGCGGACAGCAGGCACCCAACGCGTGTCGCCACACACTGGTGGCTTCGTCAGGGGTGATGCCTGCATGTCCTGCCTCCCTTAAGTACCAAGTGATCGGTCACTTACCGAAAAACAGCTGTGAGGCTGCTGGGAGCGCCGCATGGAGTGAGTGATGGCGTCTGCACTTGCCGGGCCCGGCGTGTGAGCACTGCGCATGCGCCGGCTGTACAGAGCGGAAAAGTGTGATCCGCTCTCCGTTGCCAAGGCAACATGCGCACTGCGATATGTGCGCTTGCGCTGGTTACAGCATGAAAAACAAAAGTGCAGAGTGCACAATATATGGCGGTATAACACAATAGCACAGCCTAAAGACCCCGTGGTGCACAGTGATAAATACAAATTAAATAATGAATGATAACATAAAAATGGAAAGAAAATAAACCCAACAAGAACCCATAAAAAATGAAAAAAATGAATCAAACGAAAAATGAAAGATAAATGAACAGAGAATAAGACAAGTATAATGAAAATAAATAACAAAATAATAAAAAATAAACGATAACAAAAATAATGATGAACTAAATAATGAAAACAACTAAGAGCATGTACAGAATGTGTTAACAAACACACACATGCAATGCTGGCATAGTTACTAGATGGTAGCAAAACCCGCTAAAGTACCTGTTATAAGAAGAAAAACAGAAAAACGGGGGAACACTCACAATGGGGTGCACTGTACAGAGAGTTAAACAAAAGACATATACACTGATTTCTTCAGCCAGAAAAGGCCGTGAGACAATAAGAAAAGTCATTGTTTGTAAAAACCAGTGAATAATAAGTCTTCATTGATGCCCCCAGGGATGACACAGTCCAAGTTGAAGATCCACTTAGATTCCCGCTTTAGAAGTTCCAGTGTAACATCTCCCCCTCTAATGTTCATATGCACTGCCTCCAGTCCAAGCACCTTGGTGCCAGCCCAAAGTGAATTGTGCTCGGCCAAGAAGTGCGCAGCCACAGAGGTGAGGGTTTTTCCTTTAGACTTGTCCTTTGTTGCCGTTGTTATAGTAGAGAAATGTTGCTGTATCCGTTTTCTAAGTTCTTGAGTCGTTTGGCCCACGTAAACTTTTGGGCACGGGCAAACCAGCGCATAGACCAAGTTCCGAGACCTGCAATTGAAATAGGCCTTGATGGGAGTCTGTGAAAACAAAGAGGGCACCATAATTCTTTCATTACCACTGGTGTAGGGACAAATGCTGCAATTACCGCAGGGAAAAGTACCCTTTAACCTGCCCCCTCTACGGATTTTTGTAACAGGGCGCTGGAAGTGGCTATGACTTAGGCAATCCCTAAAACTTCTTGCCCTTCTGGCTATTAAGTTAGGTTGGGGGGCAATATGGGGGAGTAATTTGGATTCACTTTGTAAAATGCCCCAGTATTTAGATAGAATCCCCCTTAAGTCTTGCCATTGGTTATTAAACCCTGTGATGATACCCAATGGTTTCTCCGTAGTTTTAGCCTTACTTTGTAAGAGGTCCCCCCTGTTACTATGATTAGCCGCAGAATAGGCACGTGAAATAACCCGTTTCGGGTATCCTCTTTCTCGGAAGCGTGCAGTAAGATCTTGAGAGTGTGTCTTGAAGTCCTGATGGTCACTACAAACTCTCCTGACTCTGTAAAATTGACCCTTCGGAATACCTGTTTTAAAGTGCATAGGATGGAAACTGGCAAAGTGCAGCAGACTATTCGTGGCAGTAGGTTTCCGATACAGAGTCGTTGAAATTTTAGGCCCCTTCACTTGTAATCTCAGGTCCAAGAATTCGATATCCGTCTGGGAGTATTGTGAAGTGAGGCGTATGTTCCAAGGATTGTCATTCAAGATGCCCACAAATTCTTCACATTGATCAAGGGTGCCTGTCCAGATAAACACAATGTCATCAATATAACGGAACCACTTTATGACATGTTTAAAAAAGTGTTCCAGACAGAACACCCTTGTGACCTCCCACCACCCCAAAAAGAGGTTGGCATATGAGGGGGCACAGCGTGCCCCCATAGCTGTGCCCCTTACCTGCCTGTAGTAGACCCGGTCAAAGATGAAATAATTTTGGTCCAGAACAAACAACAGTAGGTCAAGAATGAACGAGTCAAGTCCCCTGTCACCGGTTGTGTTAGAGTCCAGAAAAAAAGACACAGCATGTATACCTAGTTCGTGTCCAATACACGTGTATAATGACTCCACATCGAGGGTAACAAGCCACGCCCCTGGTGGAATCACCAGATCCTGGAGTTGTAGAATAAGAGCTGCAGAGTCCTTGACATAAGACTTGAGAGACACAACTAAGGGCTGAAGAAAAAAATCAATAAAAACACACGGCCGCTCAAGTAACCCACCAATCCCAGAAACTATCGGCCTACCAGGAGGGGCCTGTACAGACTTGTGTACCTTTGGAAGCATGTAAAAGGTGGGAATTCTGGGATGGTGGGTGATAAGAAAATCTCGTTCGCGTTTGTTGATAATGTTCCGTGTGTGAGCCGCCTCCAATAGACGATTCAATTTGCCCTGGAATACACATGTGGGATCTGAGGGTAACACCTGATAACAATCCACATCTCCCAATTGACGCAAGGCTTCTTGTGTGTAGAGGTCAACCGGCCAGATCACCAAGTTGCCCCCCTTGTCCGCCTCGCGGATAACAAACTCCCTGTTGGAACCTAGTTTCGCCAATGTGGCCTGATCTTTTTGGCTAATATTTCTCCCTTTAATGGGGTCAAGCTTTAGATCATGTACCTCTCTGCATACAGCATTGAAGAAGCTCTGTACTGCCGGGCATAACGTGAAAGAAGGTGTAGCCTGTGAGGGAAGTCTTCCAGTGAATTTTCTTCTGGGCTGGCACTCGTCTCCCTCTTCCAATAGGTCCAGGAGGTCCCTCAGGACCAATCTGTCGGCCAAGGGCAGCTCATCTAAGGTAGAAGGGCGGTGATAAAGCAATTTAAACGTTAACTGCCTGCAGAACAGATAAACATCCTTGATAAATGTAAATTTATCAAGGCCACTGGTAGGGCAGAAAGACAAACCTTTCTCCAATAATTTGATTTCACATTGCGTTTTCTTTTAGAATGTTATGGTCGCTGGGTCAGGGTGGTAGTCAGCTTGTAACTGCCTCAGAAAGATGCTATCATCTTGTCTCTGCATCATGGTACTGTGCTATCTGCATCCGGGTGTTATGGTCCCCCAGTCTCTGTGTCACCATGCTGTGGTCAGTTCATCACTGTAGCATTTTGTGAAGTTAGTCTTCTGCCCCCACTTTTCATGTCATTTTGGACAGTCAGTTCTGAAAATATGTCAAACAGGACTGGAGCAGCTGCTTTTCTTGCATGTATAAGTCCTTAAATGTTTTATAAATTTATTTAAATTGTCAATGTCTTCATGAGTGAAACAACCTCCACTGTGGTGAAATAACCTTTCTTGCATAAGAAGATCTTCTCAGGACTTCCTGTGTATGACATGAGGACACTGAGAATAGACTTCCTCCTAATGCTGCATTGTATCAGATGAGAGGAAAGATAGCAAGCTCACATTATTACCTCTGCAAAATCCCTTCCTAACATATACTTTGAATTTCTCCGACTGGGTCAGTCACGAGGTACCATTTTCAACGAAACTGGTAGATCCATTCACACACTGTCCATATGGTCAGCAGGAGCCAGCACAAAGGAAGGGAACTGTCGCTTTATAACTTAGTGCCACATATGTCTTCTCCACATAGTCTGTAAATACAGGCCTGACTCCTCCGTCCTCGTAGACTGTGGGCACAGGCCTGACTTGTCTGTCCGCGCAGACAGTGGGCACAGTCCTGACTTGTATGCCTGTGTAGACTGTGGGCTCAGGCCTGACTCGGCTGGCCACATGGAATGTGGGCACAGTCCTGACTCGTCTGCCCTCGTAGACTGTGGGCACAGGCCTGACTTTTCCTGTAGAATTTGTGTGCAGGTTCTACTGAGACTGCGGGTCCTATGTCTCTTCATAGTTTTTATGTGCTGGTCCTACTTTTCACATACTGTCGAGCACAAGATATACTTTATAGACTGTGGGAGCATATTTTTATCTTTCTTCTTAGGCAATGGGTATAGGTCGTTTCCACACAGATTGCGGTTTCATTCTTTTCTTCATAATCCACGAGGAAAAGTCCTATTTCTCATAGACTGTGAATGCATTTCCAATTTTTTCTTATAGGTCTACACCATGTAGACCACGGGTACAGGTCTTCCTTTTACAAGCAACAGCCAAATTTAAATGAAAATATAGTGCCTACCGCCATCTGTATTGGCCAATTATTACTTGTGCCTTGAATATTCATGGACATTATTACTACTATTTTTGCAGTACTCTGTGATTGTCCTCTGGAGACTTCCTGACACATTGTAATGGGGGAAGGTAGAATTGAGTGAACATCTGTGATGTTCACTCTTTTTGGTTCAAAACACAAGTGATACATGTAATGATGCGCTTGTACCTTTAAGATGGTTCTCAGCATGGTAGTTTACAGGCCTGGACCTGGCTCGGGGCTCGTTTTGTGCTGCCTGTTTATCTCGTCTCTAAAGCTGCCTCGCCCAAGTGGCACAGGGCCCTGTAGACCAGAGCGAGTTGTGGTTTCTGCTTTTTCTTTTTCTTTTTTTGTTTCACCTACTTCTAACTCTGAAGTCTAAAAACAGACGAAAAAGTAATTTTTTTTCTGCTGTGGGTGGGACCCCTGCTGTGATTCAGAAAATAAAGTCTGGTTCTGACGATGGGTGCCTCATACCACGTAATGTCACTGGTTTTATACATGCAGATTATGATTATTTGCCCTTTTACATTTCTTTCCTATTCCCTCTGACCTACAGATTTCCTGGTTTATCATGTGTAGAACTATATCGTTTTACAGAACAGAATAGGCTGCTGTCTCACATGTAGGAAAGAGGGTAATTAGTTGGAACAGTGTTGCATTGGCATCATCCCCAGGAGCTGCTTATTACTTATAATAATCTTTTTATTTATATAGTGCCAACTTTTTCCGCAGCTCTTTACAATTTGCACACATTATCATTTCTGTCCCCAATGGGGCACACAATCTAAATTCCCTATCGGTATGTCTTTGGAATGTGGGAGGAAACCGGAGAACCCGGAGGAAACCCACAAAAACACGGGGAGAACATACAGACTCCTTGCAGATGCATGACCTAAGCGTTTTCTAGCCTGACCGTGCTTCCTTAGTAATTGACGGTCATGAATGCCGGAGCTGCTTGGATTAGAGGACTGTCCCCTCCATGAGGCCTCGGCTGTCGCAAGCGTGCCGCTCTCTTAATGACTTTTGCAGATACGAAAATCTGCGTAACGCTGGACACTTCACAGTTTTCACGTCTGTTTTTTTCCAGTCAGGTGGATGGAAGCAGAATAACATTCTTCCTCCAGGTTTTACTGTCTGGTTCTGCTTTATCCCATTGCATCATTCACAGAAGTCTGGAGATCAGGCCTGGAAGAGTCCCAGAGGGCGTTGATGCTTGAGAGAGGATGCAAGGGCAGTGAAAACCTCACAGTGGCCAATGCTGTGTGTAAATATGTTGTTTTTCTCAGCAATAATACTGGAAATAATTGTGAAGTAGTCTGCTTTATAATCCGCACCATCCACCTTTAGCACTTAGCTAATGTGCGCCGTCCACCAGTAGTATCTAACATAATAATGGCCATCCACTTGTAGAATTTTGTATAATGAGAGCCAACCATCTGTGGCATTTTGCATAATGTGAGCCATCCACCTGTAGTATCTTACATAATATGAGGCATCCACCTGTAGCATCTTACATAATGTGTACCATCTACCTGTAGCATCTTACATAATTTGAGGCATCCACTTGTAGCATCTTACATAATGTGAGGCATCCGCCTGTAGCATCTTACATAATGTGTACCATCTACCTGTAGCATCTTGCATAATTTGAGGCATCCACTTGTAGCATCTTACATAATGTGAGGCATCCGCCTGTAGCATCTTACATAATGTGTACCATCTACCTGTAGCATCTTGCATAATTTGAGGCATCCGCCTGTAGCATCTTACATAATGTGAGCCATCCACTTGTAACATCTTGAATAATGTGGGCCATTCTCCTATATGATCTTACATAATGCATAACATCCACCTGTAGTATCTTGCATAAGGAGGGCCATCCACCCAGGCCTGTGGAATCAGTAAGCCAAACTTCTGACTCCTCAAACTTCCTTGACTCCAGACTCTTGACTCCACAGCTCTGGTCACTACTGAGCATGTACATAAAGTGCAGCGCAGACTCATCTCACCTAAAAAGCCGAGATCCTTAGATCAGGAATAGAACAGGCATTTATAGGACATTTCATAAGTTTCCCAAATACTTATGAAAAATGTACAGCACACACTGCATTAAACTACGGTACCCAATTTATTATATATTTTAGGAGTCAGAGTTGATCCATTTTATACCGACTCCACTAAAATGGACACAGACTCCAACTCCACATCCCTGCATCCACCTGTAACATCTTATATAATGCATGCCATCCACCTGTAGCATCTTATATAATGAGGGCCATCCACCTGTAGCATCTTGCATAATGCGTGGCATCCACCTGTAGCATCTTACATAATGTGTGCCATCCACTTATAACATATAATGTGAGGCATCCGCCTGTAGCATCTTACATACTGTGCGCCATAAAATTCTAACATCTTATATAATGAGGGCCTTCCACCTGTAACACCTTACATAACGAGGGCTATCCACCTGTAGCATCTTATATAATGAGGGCCTTCCACCTGTAGCATCTTATAAAATGAGGGCCATCCACCTGTAGCATCTTTCATAATGTGTGCCATCCACTTGTAGCATCTTACATACTGTGCGCCATAAAACTCTAACATCTTTTATAATAAGGGCCATCCACCTGTAATACCTTACAAAACGAGGGCCATCCACCTGTAGCATCTTATATAATGAGGGCCATCCACCTGTAGCATCTTATATAATGAGGGCCATCCACCTGTAGCATCTTATATAATGAGGGCCATCCACCTGTAGCATCTTATATAATGAGGGCCATCCACCTGTAGCATCTTATATAATGAGGGCCATCCACCTGTAGCATCTTATATAATGAGGGCCATCCACCTGTAGCATCTTACATAATGAGGGCCATCCACCTGTAGCATCTTACATAATGAGGGCCATTCACCTGTAGCATCTTACATAATGAGGGCCATCCACCTGTAGCATCTTACATAATGAGGGCCATCCACCTGTAGCATCTTACATAATGAGGGCCATCCACCTGTAGCATCTTACATAATGAGGGCCATCCACCTGTAGCATCTTATATAATGAGGGCCATCAACCTGTAGCATCTTATATAATGAGGGCCATCCACCTGTAGCATCTTATATAATGAGTGCCATCCACCTGTAGCATCTTATATAATGCACGCCTTCCACCTGTAACATCTTACATAATGAGGGCCATCTACCTGTAGCATCTGACATAATGCACACCATCTACAGCCCCCAACACAGTGTGTGCCAGCTGTCTGTAGAATCCTATATAATGTGTGATATGTTATTAATCTGTAGGGTCCATACTTGTTGTTACTGATAGTAGAGTAGGGTAGTAGAGATGTTTGGTGGAGTAGGGATGTTTGGGTCCCCTGTTTAGCTGAGTTGCTTTTACTTTGGATTCTTCCGATGGTTGACAGTTTACATGTTCTTGGCAGTGGAAGGGTCACTCTGAGCCAAGTTATATTTCTACAAAGCTTATGAAGAAATGTGGGATTTATTATCTATTACCCAACCAGAGTCTTCAATATGGAGTGCAAATTTAAATGTATAAAAGCTTATAAAAAGTAGATGTGCTCTGGCTGAGGAACTTACACTCTTATTGCTGGGGACACAAGTCTGGATAGCAGGGACAGGCAGGTAGGGCAGCCCATTAGATCTCTGCTAGACATCTATGCCCCACCTGGACCCAGGCCAGAACCTGATAAACGTTAAAGATGGACGTTCACATCAGCAAGGGCACTGGATCGTGTTACAGACTCCACAGAAAGGAAACCCGAATCTTCCTTCTGTTCTCCTCTTCCTTTAACCTCTTAGCAAACTGCTGCCGGATAGTGGTAATCCGATTTGGACCAGAATCTGAGAGTATGCGCTTGCCTTGGGGTAAAATCATCAATCGCCCCAACTCCCCCGTGGGCTGACTTTGTAAATTACTGAATGTGATCTAACTGGTTGGCCTGACCCCATCATCATTCCATATAAAGAACCTGCTCACACACAAGAGCAAATAGACTAAAAATGTTACCGATAGTGTCTAACATAAACAATCCTTATCTAATTAAAAAAGAAAATACACTTTATAACTATTAAGAAGGAAAATTCATGCACAATTCCTGATTCTAACAATAGATACAAATAGTGGCACTCATATTATGAGAGTCATTTATTAAGCCACATATAAAGCCAAGACTAAATGAGTCAGGGAGGTGGAGGAAACAGAAAGCAAACCTCAATGCTTTCACTAATATTTTTGACCCTGCTATTCACCCTACCTGATCAGAGATTGGCACCCTAGGTAAAGCACGCAAGTTACGGTGCCCCCGTTCAGTCATCTCACACTATTAAACCCTAGGGAGTCCTGCAAACTACAACTCCTCACAGAGAAAGGATGGAGACAATAAGTAATTCCTATGACAATCTGCAACCAATATACAGTAATAAAGTGACAAAGTTGAGGGTTAATAAATTAATGACATCCACCTCCTCAGACCACTCCATGTCCTCTAAAGGTTAATAGTCTGGACTAACATGATGTTGCCATGACTTCTGCAATCCGCTTCTTTCATGCACATGTCATAAATGATTTATTGCGAATCGACCACTTTATTGCATCCATTACAGAGGCAGAACATGAAGTTCCTGGGCCCCAATGCAGAATCCATAACAGGTTGCTCCCCCATATGTGATATGTCATTATTGCTGAACTCCTGTGGTGTTTAGGCACCTTTTGCATCTCAGTTAAATCCCTGATTCATAATTTAATGCTCCATTTGCTATCAAGATTATAGTTGACATGTGCATATTTTAGATCAGGGGTTTCTGCTCTGGTCTTATATGGGGGAACCTGCTGATTACTGACAGAATTACACTGTTTCTATTACTTCTGACATTTGTTTTGGATTTTGGAGATCTGTATGATTCTGCTGTGTCCTCATGTCATCTTTTTCCTCTTCCTTCTGCTTCTTTGCCTCATTCGCTTCCACATCTTTTGTCTTCCTGTTGTCTTTTCCTGAGTTTGCATGTTGTGTTCTCCCACATCTTTCCCAACTTCCGCTTGCATGCATCCCCTCTTCTTCCTCCTGCGGCTTTTCCTCAACTTCCTCCTGCGGCTTTTCCTCAACTTCCTCCTGCGGCTTTTCCTCAACTTCCTCCTGCGGCTTTTCCTCAACTTCCTCCTGCGGCTTTTCCTCAACTTCCTCCTGCGGCTTTTCCTCAACTTCCTCCTGCGGCTTTTCCTCAACTTCCTCCTGCGGCTTTTCTCCATCTTCCTCCTGCGCCTTTTCCCCCAATCTTCCTCTTGCACTATTTCCCCCAATCTTCCTCTTGCGCCTTTTCACCCCATCTTCCTTTTGCGCCATTTCCCCCACGTCTTGCACCTGCGCCATTTCCCCCACATCTTGCACCTGCGCCTTTTCCCCCATGTCTTGCACCTGTGCCTTTTACCCCACTCATCTTTATCATGTGCCTTTTCCCTGTCTTCTCATGACCTTCTGTATTCTTCCATGTTACTTGGAAATCTTTGTACCTAAATGACTACATGTAAAGTAAGTGTATTATATCTGGGAGAGACATCTTTGATTTCCTGTTTTGCTGAAAGGAAGGGACTATAAAGCAGATGACCCCACTGGTACCACTGGATATCATGAATTAACATCAATCTATCAGGCTTCCTGATGAGCCGCACAGTGTCACACGTTGAGGCAATTGCAGGAAGACTTATCTAGATAAGTACTACCTTTTACCTTACATTTAATATGTTATCAATTACATTTATGTTGCAGCTAGGGGAACATATGGCCCTGCTGATCTAAAGCTGTCTGAGATAGTGGTGTTGGTTCGAGGACAGTATAGGGCATCCCAGAGATAGCTGCCGAGGAGCGAGTGGACCACTGTTGTCTATCTAGGGTCCCAACCTCTGCAGTTAGGTAGGGTTGAGCTTGTTACGGTAAGGGAGTATTTTTCTGTCATCAGTATTTTTTATCAAGATATTTTCTCTGGATTGTTAATGGGTACATATCGCACCCTTAGGTTGCTGTAAGATAATGTTGTATGTAGACAGCTATTTGTAGATCCCGTTTACACTTTTAATATCTGTTTTTAATCTGATGTAAATACATTGGTGTTAGTTAATTAGGGCATACCAGGGCATTGTAGGGACGGCCACCGTTGAGCAGGGGTGCCACTTCGCTTCCATGGGATGCCATTCTCCGCTGTTAGGTAGACGCTAATTATAGGCGAATTATATCGAATTAGGGTGAGTTATTTACATTCTGGTGTTTATATCTGTTTATATCCATTTATATTTGTTAGTGTTTGATATTTTTGTGTTGGGAGTCTGACCTTTTAATGTTTGATAATATAGTATTCAATTTTAATTAGAATGGTCCGTATATGATAGCCCAGCCCCACTGGTGAACAAGATCTCTGGAATCTTAAACAGATGGAGAAAAGTACATTAGTTTCCTGGTTTACTGCTAGTGTTTCCCTAGACTCTGGTTCCAACACTGGTTCACTAGCCTCCAGAGTACCATGTAGCATCAGTGTTTTGGTGTTGTTTCCAGTGATGATGGTGAAGTTAAATAAAAATGGACACTTCCTGGGCATTCCCCTAATCTCCCTCTCTGGCATCATGAAAGTGTATCCTTTGTTTCTTCTTTTCAAAGAATCGACTGTCGGTTGTGAGCAGTACGATCAAAAATAAATGCTTCAGTGTTTATACGGATGAAGTGTTCTGGTGGGGCACAAAGGGGGTGTTGGTGGCCTGTGGGGGGTCTAGTGTCCAGCGAATAGGATTCCAACTAGGAATAAGAAAGGGATAATTGAGCAGCTCCCGTGGATGGATAATTGATATATCCTATCAATCCATGTATAAAATCAAATCTGGCACATTTGTAATTTACACAGTTGGTTACCACCTATTATACTAGGATCAGGATTATGTTTTGTATTACTTTATGATTCCTATCAGAAATTTACAGAGGCATGTAAATGTTTGGGCACCTCTGGTCAAAATTACTGTTATTGTAAACAGTAAAGCAAGTTAAAGATGAAGTGATCCTAAAGTTAAACATGACAAATTTCCTTTGTGTTCGAGACAAAAAAAATATTATTTTTTACATTTTAAAAATTATAAAAAGGAAATTGGTCCTGTGCAAAAGTTTGGGCACCCTTTGAGATTTGTGTGCTCAGATAACTTTGACCAAGGTTTCAGACCTTACTTAAGGTACCTTCACACTAAACAACTTTACAACGAGAACGACAACGATCCGTGATGTTGCAGCGTCCTGGATAGCGATCTCGTTGTGTTTGACACGCAGCAGCGATCTAGATCCCGCTGTGATATCGCCGGTCGGAGCTAGAAGTCCAGAACTTTATTTGATCGTCAGATAGGTGTGTATCGTCGTGTTTGACAGCAAACGCAACGATGCCAGCAATGTTTTACATGGAGCTAACGACCTGTGAGAACGATAAGTGAGTCACCGTTACGTCACAGGATCGCTCCTGCATCGTTCTGGAGCTGCTGTGTTTGACGTCTCTACAGCGACCTAAACAGCGACGCTGCAGCGATCGGCTCGTTGTCTATATCGCTGCAGCGTCGCTGAGTGTGACGGTACCTTAAGCCTGTTAGGGTTATTATCTTGTTCACTATCATCGTTATGAAAGGCCAGGTGATGCAATTTTCCCAGCTTTATAATAACCCAGTCTCCTCTAAACTTGTGCCATAAACAGCAGCCATGGGTCCTACTAAGCAGCTGCCTAGCACTCTGAAAACAGTGGCGGCCCACAAAGCAGGAGAAGGCTGTAAGAAGATGGCAAAGCGTTTTCAAGTTGTCCTTTCCCTGGGTTGAAATGTAATTAAGAAATGGCAGTTAACAGGAACAGTGGAGGTCAAGATAATGTCTTGAAGACCAAGCTAAATTTCAGTGAGAGCTGCTGGTAGGATTGCTAGAGAGACAAATCAGAACCCCCGCCTGACTGCAAAAGACTTTCAGAAAGATTTAGCACTCTGAGGTTGTGGTACATTTTTCTACTGTTTCAGAGACACTTGCACAAATATGGTCTTCATGGAAGAGTCATGAGAAGAAAACATTTCCTGCATCCTCACCATAAAATTCAGCATCAGTAGTATGCAAAAGAACATCTAAACAAGCCTGATGTATTTTGGAAACCAGTCTTGTGGACTGATGAGGTTAAAATAGAACTCTTTGGCCACAATGATCAAGTACAAGTATGTGTGGAGAAAAAAGGGCACATCATTTCAGGAAAAGAACATCTCGCCAACCATTAAAGGGAATCTGTCACTTTGTTTTGCCGCTATAAGATGCGGCCACTGCCTTTTAGGGCTTATATACAGCGTTCTGTAATGCTGTAGATAAGCCCCCGGTCCGACCTGAAAGAGAAGAAAAACAAGTTTTATTATACTTACCCGTGGGACGGTCTGGTCCGATGGGTGTCCGGGTCCGGCGCCTCCTATCTTCACGCGATGTTGTCATCCTTCTCGCTTCATGCTGCGCTCCTGCGCAGGCTTACTGATCTGCCCTGTGCAGGGCAGAGCAAAGTACTGCAGTGTGAAGGCATCGGGGGAAAGGTCAGAGAGGCCCAGCGCCTGCGCACTGCAGTACTTTGCTCTGCTCTCAACAGGGCAGATCAGTACGCCTGCACTGAGCGCGGCACAAAGCAAGTAGGATTACGACATCGCATGAAGAGGGGTGGCGGGGAATCCGGGAACTGCGACACCCATTGGACCAGTCCGCCCCCGGGTGAGTATAATAAACCTTGTTTTTCTTCTCTTTCAGGTTGGTCCAGGGGCTTATCTACAGCATTATAGAATGCTGTAGATAAGCCCCGAAAGGCAGTGGCCGTATCTTATAGCGGCAAAATGAGGTGACATGTTCCTTTTAAGCCTGGGGGTGGATCAATCATGCTTTGTGGTTGTGTTGCAGAAAATGGCATGGGGAACATTTCACTGGTAGAAGGAAAAATAGATTCAATTACATTTCAACAAATTCTTGATTCCAATTTTGAAAAAAGTGTTTTTAACTCCAACAATATGTGAGGTTTATTAAGCAGGAAGGTGGTAGATGTCAGATGAACTTGGCCCTGGTGATTTGTGCTGGATTCCTAGAATCCATTGATCCACAATAATGTAGAGTTCAGGCTAATGGGCAAGGAGACAATAGACTGGTTTGCAGAGACTCTGGTGGTGGTTAGGTGGCAGCTGTAGGCTAGGAATAGATGAGTTTTCAGGTTCCGTTTGAAGGATCCAAATATGGGAGACAATCAGACGTGTTGAGGTACTTGGTTCCAGAGGATGGGTGAACCCCGGGAGAAGCCTTGGAGGCGATTGGATGAGGAACGCATGAGAGCAGAGTACACAAGGAGGTCTTGTGAGGACCGGAGATTACGTATATTGGGAAGTTAGTTTACTTATTATGCTTGCTTGTATAGCACCATCGTATTTCACAGCAATTTACAGATATTATCATCGATGTCTCCAATAGGGCTCACAATCTAAATTCCCTATCAGTATGTCTGTGTAGTGTGGGAGAAAACACACGCAAACACAGGGAGAACAGACAAACTCTTTGAAGGTGTTATCCTTGGTAGGATTTGACCCCAGGACACCAGTGCTGCAAACAGTGCTAACCAATAAGTCACCATGCCGCCTAGTTTGAAGATGTATGGGGGAGCAAAGGTGGTCCTCTGATTTCCAAAGGAGACCTTCATGGTCAGAAAGGTCACATAGTGGATAACCCATGGAGAAGTGTCTTTGCTTGGAAGTGGTGGCACTCATTTGACATATTTTACTACGTTGCATTCTGTGGGTTGGGATCTCCACCTCCCCCTACCCCAAACAAAGGACAGTTAGAGAACAGTCAACCCCTGGCACGTCTCTCTCTCAGATACAGTTCACATTTTGACTGGTCACACACCACCAGCACACTTGACTCTGCTCCATAATGCAGACATTCACACCTTTTGAACACAGGTCCTGATTCTGGTAAGCCTGTCCTACCTCGATCTGCTAAAGCACTAGCTGTCATATGATATCACAGTAATGGGAAAGTCTGTATTTACTGAAGACAGATTTTACCTCTGAATTGAGAATGAATGATCAGTCAACAAGGCGAAAGAAGCAGATTTCTCTCATAAGTCTGCATGCCCGCGATCACTAATACTGGCTTTCTGGATGCTGCGTATTTTTGCTGTGTCCAAAACGCTGCGTTGTACAGTACCAGCACAATGGAAGAGATTAATAGAAATCCCATGCCCGCATCCTTTTACACTGCATGAAATGTCTTTTGCGGGAACGCTAATTCTTCTGTCTTATGCCCCTGTGAATAGCCGTAAAGTGACCGCTATCATTGGGCGCTGGGTAGTAACTATGACGCTCATCGGAGCCGCCGAATCTTGCTGTCCTCAATGATGAGCGTTAACGTCACTACCTGGCACCTGTGAATGGTGGTCACTTTACTGCTTTTCACAGGCGCCGGAGACAGAATCGGGGAACTTGGACTACATCGGACCTACGTGGCAACATTTTGGGTAATAAATTGGTGAACGAGGGAATGTTTGAGGCAGTCTTTATTCAAATAAAGTGTTTTTTTTATTGTTTATGTTTGTTTTTATTTTTAATTACCCGGTTAGTAATGGGGGTGTCTGATGGATAACTCTCCATTATTAACCCCAGGGCTTGATGCCAGTTTTGCATTTTGAAAAATCACAGCTGTCATCAAACCGAACTACCATTACAGCGATTGCCACCACACCAGGGCAATCGGGAAGAACTGTGCAAAACATCAGAACTGGCACATCTAATGTGATGAGCCAATTTTGGGACTGCTGTTGGCTTGTATTTTTAGGCTGGGAAGGGCCAAATAACCATGGACCTTCCCAGCCTGATAATATAATCCTGCAGCTGTCTGCTTTATCTTGACTAGTTATCATAAATCGGGGGGACCCCGTGTAATTTTTTTCTTTTTTTAAATAAATTTAACTTTTATTAAGAGAATGCCAAGAGTGTGCAAACAGTCATCAAAGCAAAAGGTGGCTACTTTGAAGAACCTAGAATATAAGACATATTTTCAGTTGTTTCACACTTTTTTGTTAAGTATATAATTCCACATGTGTTAATTCATAGTTGTGATGCCTTTAGTGTTTATTTACAATTTTCATAGTCATGAAAATACAGAAAAATCTTTAAAGAGAAGGTGTGTCCAAACTTTTGGTCTGTACTGTATTACAAAGTCTTTTTATTTTCTCCTCTATTATTGAGTTATGAAATAAAAATTAAAACAATGGTGGCTTTTTAAATGTTTTTGTTCTATTTGTGCCTTGGAATGAAACTATTTTTGTAATGCTTTTGGTAGTATTGTATAGAGTTTTATCACACTTTTGCTTTTTCTTTTGTTTGGTTTTGCAGTTTATCTTGGTGTGTGTCACTTTATCTTGAGTAGAAGCATTCCCAGCTACTCTGTTCAGTTCTGTAGTGCCTGACTGGTTCCACCATTGTTCACCTGTTAAATTCAAGACATTCATTACTCATTTGTGATAAAAATTCCCTTAATATGTAAAGTGCTGATAAGAGTAAAGTCTCCAGTTGTCAGTGCTGTGGGGGCAGGACAGGTACACAGCTTCCTTTTGGCTGACAGCTAATTTCTTCACGAAAAGGATGCGGCACATCAGAGGGCGAAAAGGATGCAGCAAAACCAAAATAAATAAAACTTTTACCAAATATAGAATATAATCACCGAGAACCCAATTTGTGGGTACAATCTGTGCATAGGTTTAGCTACACCAGGTCAACAGACATCATCTTACATGAGTGACTTAAGTTGCATTCAGATTGTGGCCGTCAGACGAGCAAATTAGCTACATAAGTGATAGGCAGTTATTTAATATCCTATTTAGATATGCAGACCGTACTTTTATGTAATTATGATAGTTTTGTACACATAGAATATTATTGTTCTAGGCAGCACATGACCTGTTTACACAGGACAATGTTCTGAGAATGATGACTTTCAAGTAAGCTTAAAAATAATTTCAATCAAAGATACACTTTTTTCATCATTTTTGGGTGATTGCATGCCTGTTTAGAGATGCCAATGATCGGGAAATAAGCTTTCCTAAGATCACCAGTTCCTGATAATCGTCCATCGTAATTAGGCCCTTTGATTGCCAGCTCAGCAAACAGTATCACATGTGATTGGCTTAGATAAATCCGTTTACCAGACTGTATCACATATATGATTAGATACAGTGGCTTAGCAGGCAGTATCACAAATGATCGGCTGTGATACCCCAGCTCAGCAGATAGTATCATTCATGATGGCATTGGATAAAAAAACAATTAAGCAGACCGTATCACACTTGATAAGCTAATGGCCTATTTAAGATTTTGCCTGTCTTCATACAAGTCTTTAGGCATTTGTTTACTGGCTTGTATACAAGGTTGGTCCAATAAATACCGTCAAATGATCGTTATCTCTATTGATCTGTCCCCATACTACTTCATGTTGTCGGCAGCACATCGATCAGAGTAAATGGAGGATGTGCAACAGAGAACATGAAGTTGTATGGGGACAGATCGATTGTGATAATGATCATTTAGTGTTGATTTTTTTAAACTCCATTTGTTGGATGATCCCTAGCAGGTTTATTAAGAACGCTCGATTACCGTACATTGGTTTGTGTAAATAGACCATTAGATACATCTGCTGTAATCCTGGAAACTTGTCACCATAAGAGCCGTGGGTTTTTGGGAAATAAATCTTTTGACTAGTGGAAGTTAATTTTTAGTACTAAGCTTTGTTGGGTTTTGCTGAAATGTGAAGTTGTGGTTCCTCTTTTCATCAGAACAGACAAGTCGTCACTTACTCATCAGGAACTTCTTCATTTTGTCGGATGTTGTATGTAGTTACTGCAGCTTTTTTTTTTTTTGGCTTATGGCAATCTTTCATCTTCTGTAGCTTGAGGCCAAGATCATTAATAGAGATGAGTATGTGGGTCCTCGTGGAGGTCCAGGGCCAGTGATGTCATTCATTCATGGGATGTTCTGCTGGTGTCCCTCATATGTTTACACTGTGTTGGCTGTCTGGGGGGAGCGCTTTTCAGTATCTCGAGAGGCAAAGTATTTGACCCTTTCATACAGATTCAGTTTCTATTGATTTAAGCTGAGATTTATCTCCTAATGGTTCCAAGTGTGAGCACGTAATGTAGCAGGATTAGTAATTCTTCGAGCTGTAAAATCTCGATCACACAGTGCTGGATAGGAGGGTGCTGAGAACTAGGCTCCATCATATAAATTTATGGACCCCGCTGATTGTCATCTTCGTCATACTTAACATCATTCTTATTACCATCACCATCATCCTTCAGTCTTCCAGATCAGATGAGAGCTGATTGTATCGATCTGCATACAAAATTCTTTAATATCAATCTGTATGGGGATGAACTGTCATTAATAAGATCACTTAGATGCCATATAGTTGGCAAATTGTGGGCAGCACATTCCTGTTTACACAATCAATGTGCTGCTGACAACAAATATTTTTAGACCACATGAAAGATTTAATTAGCCAATGAATGAACATTTACTCATTCTTCAGCTGATAACAGAAATGTTTACACAAGCAAATTTTTGGGAATGGTCCGTCCTTCTGAGTTTTTGGTCTGAGTAAAAGGATCTTTAAGGCCCTCTACCCATACGATAAAAGTTTATGGAACCTGCCAATTTTGGCAGGTAATGATGACAATCTAGTGTGTTTGGACACCTCTCAACATAAAGACGGTGCCCCTTTAGTGAGAGCGGATCCATTCAAAACGAAACAAAAGCCTATGCAATCCGATACAGATCGGACACCAAAGTGTCATTTTCTTTTATTAAATCCGTTACAAAGTAATTAAAAAATGGACATGTGAATGGAGCCTAATCACACTGCAGAATTATTGTGAATGAGCGTTCCCAGTAATTTTCATTCGTGGTAACTTTGCACTTTGAGGCTGTGTGCCCACTTTGCGTATTTCTGTGCTGATTTTTCCTCTCCGTTTTTGAAAAATCTGCAGGTAAAACGCAGTGCGTTTTACCTACGGATTTACCACGGATTTCCAGCGTTTTTTGTGCAGATTTCACCTGCATTTTAACACCTTCAGATTCCTATTGATGAGCAGGTGTAAAAAGCTGAGGAATCTGCACAAAGAACTGACAAGCTGCGGAAAATAAACAGCAGCATTTCTGCACGTTTTTTACGCAGCATGTGCACTGCGGATTTTGTTTTCCATAGGTTTACATGGTACTGTAAACTGGATGGAAAACTGCTGCGAATCCGCAGCGTCCAATCTGCTGCGGATCCGCAGGCAAATCCGGAACGTGTGCACATAGCCTTAAACAGGCTACAGATATCTCGCCGAACAAGCAAAACAATCATTCATCGCGTGATATTATATTTTGGAATGCACTAAAGATCATCATTCTCTGTGTAAACAGGACTCCCTCGCATTATTACAGATCTTTCAGTCTGTATCGTTAAGCACGATCTACCTGTGTAAAGCTGGCTATTCAACGACTGTTGGTTAAATATTTACCAATTGGTGGTAGTTAATGCTGGGTGGTGTAAAAGCAGCTTATCCTTTTTCCCTTCTGAAAACATATGTATGAGGAAAGCGGAGCAATAGCAGTCTGTCGAACAAACCTACAGCTCTCTGCTGGGATGATCCCTCACGAGGTGCATTTAGGCGACCCCTCTCTTGTGCCATCAGATGACCCATATCTCGTGTCAAAAGACAACCCCTATCTCGGGTGTTCAGAGGACCACTATCACGTGTGTATACAGAGCTGAAGGAAAACGGTGATGATAAGGATATCTAAGATAAGAAAAATGAGCAGGATGAAAAATGATAAAGAGAATAAAAATGATAAAGCTGTTGAGGAAGAGTAAAGCTGCTGCTAGACACCTCTGGCTGTAGCTGATCTCCTGAAAACCAAAGGGCAGAGCAATGTAATTCCAACTGCTCAATCTATCTCATTACTTCATTTGTCAGGGGAGAATCCAAAGGCTTCCATACACATTAGATAGTTGACCAGTCCCATAGAATTCGGCATGCTCATCTGACTTACATCTGATGGAGACGGCGGGCTTTTAAGGTGCCTGCTCGATTATCGTGAATAAGTGCTCCTAGAAAAATGTGTTTTGTGATAATTGCGCAGTCCAAACAGGCCACCGAATGAATGAATAGAATGCTCACTCGTTCATTAGGTGAATTGCATTTCTCGGCAGCGCATCGTCCTCTGTAAACAGGAGCTGTGCGGCCGAATACAATGGCAGGCTATGCGCACAACACGACCTATAATTAATCATTTAATATGTTAATCATTTAATATGCATCTGAAGTAAGGTCTGTCAGTGCTATTAAACGACTGCCTGACAGGAACCAAGTAGCTGATCAGTGGACATTTAGTGCCGCCGATTGGCCAATGTGCACCGACCTTTACTTATTCATCATCCTCACTCTTCTAAAATCTTTTTTTTTTTTTTTTTGCCTCTTATATCAAATAAATATATTAGAAGACGTTTGCTTAGTCAGGAAAACCACAAATTGGGTTGTGCCGAGCAGCCCTCGTCTGCTGCCACCTGCTTATTTCCTATTTACCAGCCAGCGCTTCCTCTGTTGTATGTATATGTGTGTATATATAGAGATTTACCCCCACATCGCTGGTGACTGCGGTATGGGTATACTATATATTGTATGATTAATAAAATGATATACCCTCACACTGTTGGTGTCTGCTCAGCTGTGATTTGGTAAGTGCGGCCTGTGCAGTATGGAGGGTTCAATCTTTGGAGTATGTTTTGTATAGGGCATAAATCTTTCCACACTACCCGCGGAGTAGGGTGGGGCTCGTTGTCAGTTCCAGAATATAAACAGGAATGTTTTTATTCACTGACAGCAAGCACAGAGCTTGAGAAATTGAAGCACAAATGCAATTAGTGAGAGCTTTTTTGTGTCTTACACAGAAGTGCACAATCCCGATATGATATGCAGGGTATGATGTGTGAGGAAACTCTCATCTTTGATTCTATCATGAGGGAATTTTTTACAGGCCTTGTCCCCTGCTGGGGGCTGTGTCACCCCAGATGTTTCAGCTGCTTCTCTTCCCTTTTAGAGGATTGATGACCGTGGGTGTAGTCATTGATGGTGAGGCCTGGGGTCATCTCTAGGCGGTCCTATCCTTTCCCCAGTGCAGGGGTCCACAGACACGTGAGACTGCAGTGTCTTTTTGGATATTATCATGTGAGGCCGCTCCCAGACACCTCAGCCGCATTTGCTCTTTTTTTATGTTTTTTTTCCTGAGTTTCACACATTCTTCTTATATAATGACGACACAGCTTATGTAAAGGAGATCCTGTATATTCTGGCTATCACAGAGGGCCACTCCACTTCTATCTCTGACGTATTGGCTGAATGAAAAGTAGCACTGGTCATGTTCTCAACAATTCCAGAAACAGATAGAACTAGGAAAACAAGTGAATCAAACGTTACGTATTTTCTAGAGGACTATTCATTTATGGGAATCTACTACGGTGATCTACTCGCTCTGCCATACATGCCTCAATGTCTTCTATTTTTGTTCTCGTACATCGCGACATCCTTGCAATCTTTTTAGTGTTCTTGTCCAGAGAGGTGGTTTAGTGAAGCACTCCTGCGCCTATGGAAAACTTCTTTTTTTTTATCAATATCCATGCAATCTTTCAGGCCACTCTCCACTCATTGATTCCCGCTCCATGAATGTGTGTTTGGGTGCTAGGGCTCTTTCTCATGATGGAGTGTTACAGGGGTTTCTCAAAAGAAGGATTTTGGAAGCACTGTTTTCTCTGAGGCCTTGGTGTGTACTGAGAATGGACAACTCTTCCTGGAGTCTTGGGACATCTCCCCTTCTTCTGGAAGCCTTCTAGATAGATCAGTAGAGTTGTCAAGTATGACTTGTGATGTGTACAGTGCTGCCTCTGACATGTCTGCCCTGTTACCCCAGAGATTTCCTGTTATCCACCTGGCTGCTTCCGACATCAGTCATATTTGGTACGGTTGACTTTTGACTCCGAGCACCTGCCGCCTGGGCAGACATGTTACGCTGGGCGCACAGGATCTTATATAAGAGCAGTAAACTCAAGCCTTCCAGAAAGTTCTTTCATTTCTTATCTCAAGTAGGTCAGAGCTGTGCACAATGGGTCTTTGGACTGCAATCAGAAAACATCTCGTCTTCCCTGGGAACCGCTGCCTGTTTTGTGCTGTGAACATTGGACGCTTTATGAGCATCTAGAGTCGTCTGGGAAACCTGACAGAACGCGGTAGAGATGGGAAGAGAAACGAGGGCTCTATAGGATTTCTAGGGGGTCAGGGACTGGACATGCTTACTGTACCCCTCCATGTATCTGGCCAGTGATAAGTTAATGCTTGTCATGCATGGAAACTTTGGTCTGGGTTCCTGTAGATTTTGTCTGTGTGAGATCACAAGATACCAGCAACATAAATCAGAGCTAACTGTCTGTGCCGTCACTGATTTGTATGGTTATACACAGTTACATCCGTCTCCCTATACATATTTCTGAGGTTCGTGAATTAGACAGCTCAGGATGAGCGGTTATTGGCCTCTACCAGAAAGCCAGGAAAGTCAGCAGGAACAGTGTGATAAAAATCAAATAAATAAGAACTAAATAATGTAATGCAATTGCTGTCTTTATGGAAGTCTTAAAGCCAAAAAACAGCTGTCACCCAGCTGTAGTTTGTTTTTAAAAAAAGTAAACCGTGTTTTAGTCACTGTGCCCGGGTCCAGAGCTGGTTTTCTGAAACAGAAAAACCCCTTTAAGAGAGTAGTTTGGAATTTGTTGAGGGAACTTTAAAAAGGTCCTCTCCTGTCTGTATTAGTAAAGTCTTTCATTTCCTGTTAAATAGTAGTTCTGGAGTGTTTTTTTCCTTACAACCCTGGATTGTGCTGTTCCTTTTGTTACTCCTCTTAGAAATCATTGAAAGTAGTGACTACTGAGCGATGCACAGTCCAATCATGTCATCACTGATTGGAAACTGATATTTTGCAACTGCATACCCCCAAATTGTCAGTTACTCATAACATTTTAGAAATAATAACAGGAACAACACAAAACAGAATTTTAAGAAAAGATGTTCCAGAATTGAAGAGTGGGCATAATGACTCCTAGCACTAACTGAGATAATGTGTCAAGAGTGATCGGTCCTTTTGAAAAGGATTTTCGGTATTTCATTATTTATGGCTTGTGCTTAGCGTAGGTCATCACGATCAGTCCAGCAGTGGTCGCATTCTTAACCTCCATTTCTGAAACGACCATGGCCTCTTTGTTATCTACATTTCTCCATCTGCCTGCACATTATAAACTAAAGGTTGGTTTACATCGGTATTAAATGGACACCGATTGGTAAATATTTGCTAATAGACGTCCGTTCAACAGCCTGTTTACACACAGGCCACACTTAAACGAACACTCCTAATAAAAATGGGAACCAATCTGCAGGCGCCATGTTATAAAGCAGGTGGGGCTGAGTAGATTCATATATAGTTCTGTGAGAAAAGTTTTCTGTGTTTTCATCATTTAATCCTCTACTCTTTCTGGGATTTTCAGTCCAGTGGGTGGTCCTCCACTGCTTTTTCTGGGATTTTCAGTCCAGTGGGTGGTCCTCCGCTGCTCTTTCTGGGATTTTCAGTCCAGTGGGTGGTCCTCCGCTGCTCTCTCTGGGATTTTCAGTCCAGTGGGTGGTCCTCCACTGCTCTCTCTGGGATTTTCAGTCCAGTGGGTGGTCCTCCGCTGCTCTTTCTGGGATTTTCAGTCCAGTGGACGGTCCTTTCAGTACCTAGCAGTTTTTTTTTTATAAATGAGCTTACAGAGATAGCTGTCAATCACTGAGAAGACCGCCCACTTGACCAAAAATCCTTAAAAGAGCAGAGGATTAAACGATTGAAATTCAGGTTATATTGAATCTTATTCTCACAAAACTATATATCCATGTACTCCTCTCCCCCTGGCTCTGTAACATGATGTTTGCAGAGTGGACTGTGTGTTCTTGGTGACAGGCTCCTTTTGACGATGCACACTGTCACTGAACCACTTGTTGTAGATTCCTAAGTGTGAATAGATTGCCATTGTTTCTTGACAGCACAATTACAATGTGCTGCCATGAATAATGGTCTTTAGTTAAATCGAAAAGTTCATTTCACCGTGTGAAAGAGTGTTTTGGATGTTACTGGTGGGCCTTTGCCACCTCAGTCTGACACTGTCTCCGTCCTCTACAGTTAATAAGATGCCTAAATGCCTTATCAGCAAATGTAGTAAAGGGGCACATTATGTTGTAAATTAACGACCACATGGAAGCACGAGAAGCAATGGAATTAAACTGGAAGGGAGAAGATACAAATTAGATATTAGAAAAAAGTTTGACAGTGAAGCTGATCAATGAGTGGAACAGGCTTCTAGGTGAGGTGGTGAGTTCTTCAAAGGAAGTCTTCAAACGGAGGTTGGACAGAGGTGTCAGAGATGGTTTAGTGAATCCTGCATTGAGCAGGGGGTTGGACACGATGACCCTTGAGATCCCTTCCAACTCTAACATTCTATGAGGACCAAAGCCCCTTACTCTGGCACCCATATCATTCTACATGATCAAAAAGGGGCTTCCTTTAATAGCTGAAATGCCATTCATGTGGGGGGTGCAGGATATGTGAAAAAGGCGCAGTCGGTTCCTGTGAAGCTGGTGCTTCATCTTTGTTACATGAGTGGCACTGGAACCTGTCAGTACATGTCACAAAAATTCTCACCTCCAAGGCTAGACAACATTCCTTGGCCTGGCACACCCAAGGAATCGACCTCAGGAGTACCCAGATCTGGCGAACCCCGAAACAAGAGAAGAACATTGAGAATTTGACATTTTCACACATTGGTCGTTTTATCCTTTGTTGCTCCAGAAGTAATTCTCATCTTGGAAGGCTTCGAAGTAATCAGTAAGCAAGAGTCCAGCTACAACTTCTTAATAAATGGCTCAAATTTACTGTAATGAAATGGTAACATCAGGCTTTTCATCAGCATCATGTATAAGTGATTTTTAAATGGTCACTGACGTTTTAAACAGAATTTGCTTAAATCAATAATACCAATGAAAAAAATGTTTGGTTTTTGTTAGATCACATCGCATCAGGGGTATATACTTTTTGCACCACTTCTGAGCCATTTCATCCCCCCTCTCCCGCTTCACTAAAAACTGCTAAAATCTGCTCAAGACAAGATGTGATTCCAGCTCACTGTGTGATTAGATTCCACCTACCATAATTATATTGAAGTCCGCGTGGAGCAAGAGTGAGACACAGAGTGCAACAGTTTTCTCGTGAGTAGATTTTTTTTCTCTCCCCAGTGCTGGATTCACAGTCACACAGCTCAGTACGGCTCTATAGCATTCTCCATGCTGCTTCTGTTTCTTAACGTACTGGTAAGGCTGCTTTCACACATCAGTCTTTTGCCGTCAGTCTCAAAAAATGGATACGGCGTGTGTTGACGCCGGATCAGTTTTTTTTCTCATAGACTTGTATTAGCGACGGATGGCCTCACGTTTCATCCGTTGTTCGCAGGATCCATCAAAAATTGTTTATCCAGCGGCCGGAGAAAACAGACATAGTAACGTTTTTTGTGTCTGTCGAAAAATTGGACAGCGATGGATCCGTCGCCGTCCGTTGTTTACTAGATTGGAAGCCTATGGCGCCGGATCCGTCAAATGATGGAATCCGGTGACGGATTCCATTTTTTTTAACTGAGCATGCTCCGATTTTTTTAGGATCCAATTAGCTGGATCAGCTAGTCAGGTCTGGTGGGGAAAAAAGGATCTGTCGCATCAGTTTTTCATAATCTGCGATGGATCCATTTTTTTTCGACATTCGACGGATTGTGACTGATGGCAAAAAACTGATGTGTGAAAGCAGCCTCAGACAGGAGAGCTGGAATCGCTCATACCTGTGTGTATTGTGTATGGAAGACCTCAAAGCAGCCTGTTTCCAACCACTAGCTGAGAGACAACTGAAAATCAGAGTGTATGCAAGGGAAAAACTGGTGAAAAATGTTACAGAATGGTCAGAAATAGTGCTGTTTCTCATATATACACATGACCACTTATTCTAAAAAGTCATTAGAAACGACAGCCAGTCTCTTTTTTTTATTTTCTAGTCACGTTTCACCAATTCGGACTCCACAGCCCTAGTTTTGTTTGGCTTGAGGTCGGTGCTCATCACATTGCACCCACCATTGTGTCAGGGATACATTACAAAATTAACATGATCAGATCTCATGCCTGCATCCATCAGTGTCACTGCATATAAGAGATGCAGTGCATACATATCTGCCATATGAAAGGAGAGGATGGACATGTGGTAGACAGTGACCTGTCACAGGGATCTGCTGAGCTGGGAGAACTATGAGCTATGGCGAGCTATGGCTACCGTCCCAGCCATTTCTTGCCTGTCACTGAGGAGGAAGCTTTGTCCCTCTCGGCAGGACCCCATTACATAAGAAGTAGCTGAGTCCTCTAGATTAATGAGAGAAGTTTTCTTGTCTTTGCTGAACCACAGACAATAGAATCTGCTCTGAGAGAAGAGATTGTTTGTTTCAGTGAGAAATCCCTCAACTGGAATTTTCTCCAGGTCGTGTGGTTCCATGTCTCCAATTCTAAGAAAAGAGAATCGGACGACAATGACCTTCGGGAAGACTCTGCTTTACTGCAGCCACATTATTCCCTGGACAAGGCATCAATCCCGGGGTGCAGTACTTCATCCTCCTCCATTTGTGAGTGGCTTGAATTGCCCAGCCATGCAGATCCAGTGCACTTGCATAATTTACAACTAGTTTTATGCAATAAAGTACCCAGAAATCAGAAGCGCATAAAATGTGATATATTGGAATTGTGACTTGAGTAGAAAAAAAATGTATCAGAATGGAAAGAGATTAGGCAACGCTTGTTGATTTTGATATTTTTGCTGTCAGCCATATTACGACTGGTCGCACTCATCCTACTGGTTTTTGTATCATCAACTATGGATTATGTGCGTCAGGAATGGCCACTCTTTGACGTAGAAGATCTGTGGCTTTTCCTTTTTAGCCTCATGACATATCATAAATTGGGGCATAATCGTTCCTGCATTCAGGTGGTCAGTCACCAATTATGCTGGTGGTCAATGGCTGACCAGGAGGGTGGTCTCGGATCTTGGAGTCTGCCTCCTTGTGCATGTGCTCATTCTTCTATGACCATGTCTCTGTAGCTGTTAATTGTAGCGTGGTCGCACCTCGGCGTCTGTCAGTCAGGTGTCATCACAGTCGTCTCTAGGAATTTCACACACCTTGTGTTGTAAATGAACGAATAATTATCAGATCCCAAACCTAATTTGATTTTAGCGTTCCCATACCAGCAGGGTGAACAAATTTCACAGAAACTCCATTCACATATGTTTACTGTGGAGGCAAGTGGTGACTGTGAGGAGTAACGTCCTTGTGTGGGCTTTAGGCATTTTATTCTGAATATGTGCCAAATTCTTTACCATATTGCTGAATGTGACGCAAATGATAAAGACAAAAATGACTTACTATTCAATTGGTGGCTAAAAATCATCAGTTTTTCTCCTTTGGACTAGTGCGTTTGGTTAGTACAGCACCTCATGGGCTAGTAACCACCCATTTTTCCAAGAGTTGTGGTATGATGCAGCCCAGTCTATGGGGTTTATGATGGCGATTCTGGAAGACGTGTGATCTTATGTGTCATGATTCCGTTATCTAGCTGTATACGAGGAGAGATTCTTCTAAATGTGTCAGAAAGTGTTGATTAATGAGGTGAATGTGGTGCGGATGCATCCATTTTACAGCCATTGATCACCATCGTCAACTTGCCTGAAGATTCTTTTCTTTTAAGGTTCTGCTCTCTGGGGTAAAGTGTGATAATTGACATCCAGGCTACAGCTCATATGATGTAATGGTAAAAATAGACGCGTGGCTCGGGTTACTGAGTGAGCTCCTGCAAGGAGTCGGCTCCGGACGCCACGTCCATCCAGAACCGCTCTCTGGATCTGTGTCACTGCTTCTACTGTTATGTCTGTAGATAAAAGTTTCTGCTCCTGCAGTGTCAGGGAAATCCTGGGATAATTACCACAAGGGGCGACTGATTATAATAAGCTGTCAACGCACAGATTCTCTGCAGAGTCTAAAAATGTGCTGAAAAAGGGTTGCACTCTGCGTCTGTTAAAGGGATAGTCCTATGTAACTAAAACTCCATCATCGTAGAATCAGAAGTTTTGCAACCTCATTTTTTCATGATGTGTGCTTGTTGTCTGTGAATATACTGGACATTACGGTGCGTTTAGGATTTTGCAGCCTTAGCAATCCCCTCCACGCTTTTACCAGGCTGCAGCTGTTGTAACCTGCATCTCTCAGCAGCCCTATACTTTATAGACCCTGGTCCTCTGTATACTGTATAGATCCAGGACAGGTCGTCTTCTATATACAGTACATTTATATAGTCTTCCCTCAGATGCAGTATATTGGAATAAACTCTCATCAGGCTGTCTTCTGTATATTATATAGATCCGGGTCATGCCATCTTGTACCTTTTACACAATGGTCTGTCTGGCCTCTGTGCCCATGTATCCACACAGGCTCTCATTCGGCAACCATCTATATACCGTTTATGTGTATAGCGTCTGCTTTACTATGAACCATGACCTCAATTTCTCCTTTGTGATTTATTGAGGTCACTTTTTTGTCTTGTGGTATTCACTAATGTTTTTTTGCATCAAAATAATTCAGAATGGTGCACGCGGTTCAGGAATGTGGCGCAAATTTTTTTTAAAAAAAAGCTTATTTTTGTCTTTAATCGTTTTTGTGACTTTTGTGCAAAAAATTGCAAATTCTTTAAATAGTCTCATGTTTGGGATAAAAGACGCAAAATTGAAAACTCAGACGGAAACTTTAGGAAGGGACTGGAGTTAGATACTCCCCTCCTCCTTTTTCACCCCAAAAATATGCGAAAATTGGTAAAAGTAACTTTTGCATAGGCACAGCTGTCAACGGGGGGAAACACGCATCTTTAAAAATGGCGCAAAACAAGAATTAGGCACAGACAAGAATAAAAGAATTACTAAATACGGTTCCATCAATTAAAGATTCTAAAGGCCGAGTGTCAGCTCACCCCGAAATGATCTACAAGGAATTTCATGAATACTATCAAAAGCTTTACTCTTCCCCGCAATACCCTCCCCCCCATCTTTTGCAATCCTTTCTACAAAACTTAACACTTCCAAAAATTAATGAATCCACATCTCAACAACTTCAAGCTAATATAACAGATGAGGAAATAAAATTCACAATAAAAAATTTGAAAACGGGTAAGGCACCCGGCCCCGATGGCCTCACAACCCTCTACTACAAAAAGTTCCAGGATGCGCTTACGCCACACATAAAAAATTTCTGTAACGCTCTTCTGTCTGGATCCCAGATGCCCCCTGAATTCTATTTTGCGCAAGTGGCTGTGATCCCCAAACCGAAAAAGGACCATCTATTAACTAAAAACTACCGGCCCATTTCACTACTAAATGTGGACCTCAAAATATTCACGTCAATTATTGCTGACAGATTCAACAAAATACTTCCCTCACTAATACATGGAGACCAGGTGGGTTTTATACCCCTGAGGCAAGGTCCTGACAACATAAGAAGAAACCTAAATATTATCCACTCTGCTCATAACTCGCAAAAATCGACCTTACTATTATCATTAGATATTGAAAAGGCCTTTGATTCCCTATCCTGGACTTACCTCTTCACGATCCTTCCCAAATTTGGTATCCCCCAGACTCTACTTTCTAGTCTTCATCTGTTGTATGATAATCCGACTGCATATCTCAAATTACCCTCAATACAGCCTCTTTCGATTAATATTGGGAGAGGATCTAGACAAGGTTGCCCCCTATCACCAGCATTATTTGCTTTAGCGATGGAACCTTTAGCTGAAGCCATTAGAAGTAACCCTAACATATTAGGCCCTTCAGGCCTTGGTAACCAATATAAGGTTAGTCTCTTCGCTGACGACCTCTTACTGACCATTACTAACCCTTACACTACCCTCCCCAATCTGTTTTCGACACTCCGTGAGTTTGAGTTGGTCTCGGGCCTTAAAATTAATATCGAAAAGTCTGAAGCTTTATTCATAAATACCCCTGTAGAGATACAGTCAAGTCTAATCACCCAATTTGGATTTACCAAAAGAGAACATTTCCTGACTTATCTGGGAATAAACCTTACCACTAGTGTTGAGCGATACCGTCCGATACTTGAAAGTATCGGTATCGGAAAGTATCGGCCGATACCGGCAAAGTATCGGATCCGATACCGATACCGATACCCGATACCAATACAAGTCAATGGGACTCAAGTATCGGACGGTATCCCTGATGGTTCCCAGGGTCTGAAGGAGAGGAAACTCTCCTTCAGGCCCTGGGATCCATATTAATGTGTAAAAGAAAGAATTAAAATAAAAAATATTGCTATACTCACCTCTCCGACGCAGCCTGGACCTCACCGAGGGAACCGGCAGCGTCGTTTGCTTAAAATTCGTGCGTTTACTTCCTTACGTGAAGTCCCGGCTTGTGATTGGTCGCGTGCCGCCCATGTGGCCGCGACGCGACCAATCACAGCAAGCCGTGACGTAATTTCAGGTCCTTCAGGATTTTAAAATTACGTTCTGGCTTGTGATTGGTCGCGTCGCGGTCACATGGGCGACGCGACCAATCACAAGCCAGAACGTAATTTTAAAATCCTGAAGGACCTGAAATTACGTCACTGCTTGCTGTGATTGGTCGCGTCGCGGCCACATGGGCGACGCGACCAATCACAAGCCGGGACATCACGGGAGGCAGGACACGCGCGCATTTTAAAATGCGCGCGTGTCCAGCCTCCCGTGACGTCACGGCTTGTGATTGGTCGCGTCGCCCATGTGACCGCGACGCGACCAATCACAAGCCAGAACGTAATTTTAAAATCCTGAAGGACCTGAAATTACGTCACGGCTTGCTGTGATTGGTCGCGTCGCGGCCACATGGGCGGCACGCGACCAATCACAAGCCGGGACTTCACGTAAGGAAGTAAACGCGCGAATTTTAAGCAAACAACGCTGCCGGTTCCCTCGCTGAGGTCCAGGCTGCGTCGGAGAGGTGAGTATAGCAATATTTTTTATTTTAATTCTCTCTTTTACACATTATTACATTAATGTTGTTTCGATACCGATACCCGATACCACAAAAGTATCGGATCTCGGTATCGGAATTCCGATACCCGCAAGTATCGGCCGATACCCGATACTTGCGGTATCGGAATGCTCAACACTACTTACCACCAATAAGTCAACGCATTGTAAATGGAACTATGTTCCACTAATTCAGAACCTCCGGAGGGATGTGGCCAGATGGTCTACATTGACATTGTCTTGGCTTGGAAGATTAAATGCCATTAAAATGGTGTCTCTCCCCCGGTTTTTATATTTATTTCGCTCCCTTCCCATTTCAGTACCCTTAGGGATGTTCCAGGAAATACACTCTATTATTTCAAAATTCATTTGGCAGGGGAAAAAACCTAGAATTAAGCAAAAGATGATGTATGTGCACAGAAAGAGAGGTGGTTTGTCCTTACCTAATTTTATGGCCTATTTTAAAGCTGCTCAAATTGCTCAATTAACCAGTGTCTGCTCAACCAATAACAAACCAAGATGGGTCCATTTAGAATCTTACCTGTTAAAACCCTATTCTCTATCAGGTTTACTATGGACCACAGAGAAACTGCCACATGACATCTCTATCAAAACACCTTTTGCTGCTCAATCACTAATCCTTTGGCGTAAAGAGAGATTCAAACTTGGGCTCCAATCTAAATCTACACCACTACAATACTTATTTAGCAATCCAATGTTCAGACCGGGTTTGGACCTCCGCCCTTACTCTTGGTGGATACTAAATGGTATAACTACGTTGAGACATTTGTGTACCCCATTCAATACATTGTTAACTATACAAGAATTCATTCAGAAACATAATCCCCCAGTTCGAGAAGCCTTCGTTTGAACCAAATTTTTAATTTTGCCAAACAAAATTTAGCGAATAAAGCTACCCCCCCCTTTATCTGGCTTCGAACAAAAGTGTCTCTCTGACCCCTTGGGTAGGGGGACAATTTCTTTACTATATTCTACAATTAATGCTACACATGACAATGAGAAATTAAAGTATATGAAACAATGGGAAAAAGACCTGGGATTTACTATGACCTTGGAAGATTGGCACAGATGTTGTGACAACATCTCCAGGGGTAGCCACCAGGTTTCGTTGGTGGAATCTTCCATCAAAGTCCTTCATAGGACATATTTAGTACCTACTAGACTCAAGGTCATTTATCCTCATTTATCTGATATGTGTTTTAGAGGTTGTAATGTCCCAGGTGATATGAAACATATCTGGTGGAACTGTCCCCTAGTCTTGACGCTTTGGCAAGAAGTAAAAGCCATAGCAGAGAAAATGTTTAATAGAATTGTCCATCTTGACCCGATTGTTTTCTTATTGGGTTCTAAACATCCTGGTTTCTCGAAGTATTCACATAAACTGCTTAATCTACTATGCATGGCAACTAAGATACATATAGCATCCAAGTGGAAGACTTCATCGCTTTCTATATCTTTGGTCAAAGACAGAATGAATGCAATAATGCTATACGAACGTATTCAAGCGACTAGAACAGACAGTTAGAATACATTCTTTCGAACATGGTCGCCTTGGCTGGACCTGGACTCCAACGCTTGCTTGACTCAGGCTCTCGTACTCTCTCCATAATGTCTCTTTTTTTTGTGGAACTTGGAAGATCTTCCTTTGATCTATTTGAAACTCGCCGTTTTATCTAACCCCCTCTTCCACCCAAGATCCATCAAGATTTTAACGTACACGTTCAATTTTACTTAAATTTCCTTACAGTGATACATACTAATGTGTTCAAGTGGTCAATGTCTGCTGAAATTTTTCATAATGCCATAAAGTGGTTTGGCAACACCCCCATCCCTATTGTGTCTTCCACCCTATTTTTGTCCTGTCTTTATATGTAAAAAATTGGTTTATTTCAGGATCTCATAGTTGATTGTTTTACAAATATGTAATCATCCCCTGCGTGGGTAAACTATTCCTGATCTGTTTATTGTTAAAAACATAATAAAACTCATTGAAACAAAAAAAGAATTAGGCACAGATGAAAAGGTGGATATTAAATGACAATGATGAGTTGGGGACCATGTGTTGATATTAGAGGATTTAGGGGAAATGACGTTCCTCTATTGGGTTCATGCCTTTCTCATCATCTCTGTAATGTTATTTTTTTGTCTCCACTTCTCTTCTGTCTAAGCCTCAGTGCTTAGTGCTTTAATTTTCACACAGTGGTCTCTGTCATTGTCTCTTATGTCACAGAGGAGACCACCAATTGGAGACAAAATGAAAAGACTGCAGGACAATATAATTTCCTTGTCCTGCCGGGGGCGCTGTTTCCTCTGCAGCGCCGATCTGCTGCTGTGTATGGTCGTACAGTGCTATATGCATTTGAAGCCGATCTTCTATTTACTCTTTGAATTCTAATTTATTTAGTATATTTCCTGTCTCATTTTCGTCTTGAAACAGATTATTTTGTTTAAAACCGGATCACGGCTGATGAAGGCTTAATTAATGAGTAATTTTTTGCATGTCGAAGGACCATTGTTAGAACCCCATTTTATATTTGAGTGTGTGGATGTCATCTCACCGTGTGACATAAACCCTTTGAAGTAAGTTGCAGCGATTAGGGACGAGCACTCTGAGTGTGGGGCACTGGTTTGTTTGCGAACAGGAATGGTCTCTCTTCCAATGGGGTTACCACTGTCCTTACAGAATCTGTGGGGAAGAGGGGGTTGGTGTCGATAGTTGCAGACAAGTGTGTCCTTCATTTCTTGGCCCTTTTCTTTCTCTTCACATGTCCTTAATGCAGCCATTATCGGAGGCTAACCAGCTGTTCCCCACAGATAAATCTTCCCACAGCTGTAGGGCTGCACATCTGTTGCAACCCGTGCTCTCATACAAAGCAGCAGCCTGTGCCGTTTTGGATGTTGCTCCATGATTAGTGGTCCTACCTTCAAGGTTACCCCCTTCCCCACACCGCCTTTATTTTCTGATAGTACATCACCCAAATTTTGTCTTTGTGATGGCTCCTCTCCAAAGCAGTAGGAAAACCTGAGGATTATGCTATACCAAATGAACACAGCACAGTGACATTCTTCAGTGTTCCCCAACGTTTTACTGGCTGAAAACACATTTGGGATAAATTACTAATTATATTTTCATTATCTAAGTTTATTGAAATTAATATCGATTTTAATTGGCATCAATTTAATAAGTCCAAAGCTGTCGGCCTCGTGCCACTGCTGTTGTCCTCAATCCAGGTGCCTCGTGTTTGTCCGCTGGTCGTCACGTTCACAGGTGCCTCGTGATGTGGGGTGCGTTGAAGACAGGTCCACTTTACGGCCACTTCTGTATGTGATAACCCAGGTTTAGAGACACGTGCGGCTGTCTTGTGCTGTGAGGTGATTAACTGCAGTGGGCGAGATGTGTGGGATTGAAGAATAGGTGGGAGATGTAATTGTTGAATGTGCGTCATATCTATATGACTGGCTGGTGACGTGCTGGGCTTCTCCGTGCAGGACGCAGGTTGTTTCATGAAATGTGCTCACAGGTTATTACAGTTATTGGCTTTTATGCTGCATCCTGTAAATGTCATACACCATGCATATTCCCAGGTCGTTGTTCTCAGATCATTAGCCGTTTCTATGTCTAATGTGACAGGTAATGCAGACGTAGAGACTTCCTACCTATCAGAGGAGAGATCATTTATTTATCCACCACCAGTGTCCTCGTTATAAATAACACTGCACGTCGTGTTTAGGGGACAGGGAACATCAGACTCCAGTTCCAGCTGAGGATCATAACAATAGAGCAATGGCTCGTCTGACCTGCTACTTATACCGAATGTCTCAGCCAAGGCTTACACCCATACATTAGTCCCAATCACATTCGCACAGTACAAGTAAATAGGAAAAGGTTGGATGCATCATAGGTTCTCGTACCTTGAACATCTTAAGCTCTGCTTCTCTTTGGCGTCCAGATCCTAAAAAGAGGAAAACAATGTATTTCGTTCTTCTCTGTATGGTCTTGGGACTAAAAAAATCTGCTGGGTTTCTCATGGATCTGCTTCACACTGTCGAGGGACTTAGCAGATCTGCAGATTCTCCTGTATATCTGCCCCGTGTGGTTCAAAGGGGTTTTTGTTAATGTGCTTGGTGTAGTATACGGCTCAGGAGATTTGTAGGCTCTCTTGTGTATCTGAGCCAAGTAGTACAGGAGCTTATCAGGTCTGCAGATTCTCTCGTAGATCTAGAAAGTGTGGTCCAGAGGCCCAGCAGATCTTCAGATTCTCTTGTTGATCTGTAAAGTGCCCAAGCGAGGTAGTTGTGGGAGAGTTGCTGCTCCCACTCGCTCTGGCACTCTGACAACACGTGTCCCTGTCCCAGTGTGCTGCTGTGTGTGGGATGCATCACACTTGCTTCTGGCCTGCAGGCCACCGTTGGCCCCAGGTTTTCCTCTTTTTGGCAGCAATCAGTCCAGGGGACACAAGTTTTGTAAACAAACAAACAAACAAACAAACTTTTACTGGACAGGTGGCAGTATTTACAACCAAGTTAAAAGGAAAAAAAAAGGGTTTGGTACTGTGTTAGCCAGTTGAGAAAAGAATGCGCTCAGTGGGAAAAATTAGATAGTTAAGAAAACAAGATAATTTTGTAATTTTTGTTAGCCATTAAAAGGTATCATAACTACAAAATGATCTTTTTTTCCCACTGAGAGCATTCTCTTTACAAAAAGCATATAAGGATCAGGCCCAACGGGTTGTCCTCTTTGCCACAGGTACAGGACACAACTTCAGCCCTGGGTCTCGGTATAAGTAGTATATGTAGAGTGTCCCTTTTGCTATCTTCACTAGCACTAGGAAGTCTTCTTCACCACTACCAGTGCACCCAGATTGCAACATCTCCCATTTCATAGAGTCCGAGTCCATCTTTCCCTGTAACTCCACAGGCTGAGAGAGCCCAAGGCCCCTGATGTCCATCTCGAGGTTGCACCAGGCTGGTAGACTGAATCACTCAGAAGGGTATTTTAGGCACTCCACTGCCCCTAGTATTGGGCTCACATTGTCCCTAGCAGCCTATTGCATGAGACTGCTTCTACTGTTTTGCACTGAACTGTCACTTCCTGAACTTGGCACTAATTCTCAGTTCCTCCTCACCAATCTGGGCCACCATTGCAGTTAACCCTGCCTAGGCTAGACTGCCGGCCCAGTGGTTGTTACTCCTGGCGACATGCATGAATATAAAATACATTTATCCCCTTAGAGTGTCAGGGAGCAGACCATCAGCTCCACTACTCCTACAGATTCACCTTGTGTGGTCTGGTGGTTCAGCAAAGCTGTGAGTTCTTCCATTATTTTGACATGTTTGGTCCTTGAGTTTAGGCAGATCTACTGACTTTGTCATGGATGTGTCTGTGTGGTCTGGGAGCTCAACAGATTTGCAGGGTCTCCCCTAAATCTATCCTGGGGCTTAGCAGATCTGGAGGCTATTTCAAGGTTCTGCCATTATGGTCTGAATGGTTTACATGTCATCTGTACCTCAGTAGGTCCACAAAACCTCTAGTGGATGAGATTTTCTCCTCTAACTGATCTGATGCGTGTATATGAATGACAGGATTGTTTACAACGAGACAGACATGTATTGGGGCCAACCTAAAATCACCCAGATCTGGCTTTAAAATATGTAAATCAATCAACTCCAACTTACAGATGGACTCTGGCACGGATTAATGTAATGAATATTTATTCTTCTTTCTAGGCATTTCTGCATCGCATCCGACAGAATATCAGCGAGAAAACTGAAAGCTGCATCTCCGAGGAAAATGTTAAGGTAAGATATTGAGAGTAACACCCTTTTACCTCTATGGTTATGGTTAAAAATAGCATGTGATTGACCAGTGGGTACAGACATTATTCTTCCATGGGTCAGTGAAGAGACACCGTCATAGGTATAAGATTGTCAAGCGACTTGAAGTAAATATAGACCAAAACCATTATATAAAGTCAGTGTAAACCTCCCTTCAACCCCAGGACCAATTAGCCAAATAACACAGGGTCACGAGACCACCCATGGCTGAATACATTTGTCACCCTGGGAAGAGTGGGGATCTTGGGGACCACATCCAGGAATGCAGAGCTGACGGAGCAGAGCCATAGCACAGAAGCAGGAAATCCAAGAGGAGACGAAAGGAGCCAAAACCCTTCCCCCTACCTCCCGGGAAATGTCCGAGGAAGGAAAAGACCGGCAGCCACATAGATGTGAATGGAGGAAAAGTGGAAGGAATTCTCTGCTGCTCCAGATAAGGGGACCACTCTTCAGACTGGTAACCTTTTACTGTACAAAACACACTCCACAATCATTAGGGACAGGGTGGAAAGAATGGCTCCAGGATTGGACAGATCTAACGCTATGCAGAACAAACCCATGAGTGAGTACCATGGAATGGTGCAAATTTACATATGACAACCTGCGATGTCGCCAGGTTGACATTGACCCCATCATACTGAATTATTATTCCTAAACTGGTATTCGCATAATGGCGGATGTGATAATCTAGTTCTAGTGCCGGTGATCAGAGTGTGACCACAACCGTGCCGGCGTCAGGTGGCCCTAAATACCAGGGATCCAAGGGGGAGTTAAAATGCGCTGTACAACTTCTCCCCATTCCCTGTGTGCAGGGAACACGTATAATATCATCTCTATGCCGACGACACACAGATCTACATCTCTGGACCAGATATCACCATCCTACTAACCAGAATCCCACAATGTCTGTCTGCTATTTCATCCTTCTTCTCCGCTGTATTTCTAAAACTTAATATGGACGAAACAGAATTCATCATCTTTCCCCCATCTCACTCGACTCCCCCAGCAGACCTTTCCATTAACGTAAATGGCTGCTCACTCTCCCCAGGCCCACAAGCTCGCTGCCTCGGGGTAATCCTTGACACTCATCTCTCCTTCAAACTACATATCCAAGCCCTTTCCACTTCCTGCCGACTTCAAGTCAAAAATATTTCCTGGATCCGTACATTCTTAAACCATGAATCTGCCAAAACCCTAGTCCTTGCCCTCATCATCTCCCGCCTTGACTACTGCAACCTCCTGCTCTCTAACACTCTCGCACCCCTCCATTCTATTCTAAACTTTGCTGTCCGACTAATCCATCTGTCCCCCCGCTATTCCCCAGCCTCTCCCTTCTGTCAATACCTGCACTGGCTCCCCATTAACCAAAGACTCCAGTTCAAAACCCTAACCATGACATACAAAGCCTTCCTCAACCTGTGTCCTCCTTACATCTCCGACCTCGTCTCCCGGTACTTGCCTACATGCAACCTCCGAGCCTCACAAGATCTCCTTCTCGACTCCCCTCTTCTCTTCCCACAATCGCATACAAGATTTCTCCCATGCATCCCCCATACTCTGGAACTCTCTACCCCAACATATCAGACTCTCACCTAACGTGGAAACTTTCAAAAAGAACCTGAAGACCTACCTCTTCCGACAAGCCTACAACCTGCAATAACCACCGATCAACCAAACCGCTGCACGACCAGCTCTACCCTCACCTACTGTACTACTGTATCCCCACCCATCCCTTGTAGATTGCGAGCCCTCGCGGGCAGGGTCCTCTCTCCTCCTGTACCAGTTGTGACTTGTATTGTTCAAGATTATTGTACTTATTTTTTAGTACGTATACCCCTCCTCACATGAAAGTGCCATGGAATAAATGGCGCTATAATAATAAATACCGTATATACTCGAGTATAAGCCGAGATTTTCAGCCCAAATTTTTGGGCTGAAAGTGCCCCTCTCGGCTTATACTCGAGTCATGATCGGTGGTGGGGTCGGCGGGTGAGCACTGTCATATACTTACCTAGTCCCAGTGATCCTGGCGCTCCCCCTGCCTGTCACACTGTCTTCGGTGCCGCAGCCTCTTCCCCTGAGCGGTCACGTGGGACCGCTCATTAGAGAAATGAATAGGCTGCTCCACCTCCCATAGGGGCGGAGCCGCCTATTCGTTTCTCTAATGAAGCGGTGCCGGTGACCGCTGATAGAGGAAGAGGCTGCGGCACCGAAGACCAGCTGTCCGGGGGAAGGAGCGGGACGCCGGGAGCAGGTAAGTATGACATATTCACCTGTCCTCGTTCCACACGCCGGGCGTCGCGCCATCTTCCCGGCGTCTCTCCATCTTCCCGGCGTCTCTCCGCTCTGTGTTCAGGCAGAGGGCGCGATGACGCATATAGTGTGCGCGCCGCCATCTGCCTGATCAGTCAGTGCGGAGAGACGCCGGGAAGATGGCGCCGAGGAGCTGCAAGCAAGAGAGGTGAGTATGTTTTTTTTTTTTTTTTTATTGCAGCAGCAGCAACAGCTATGGGGCAATAATGGACGGTGCAGAGCACGATATGGCACAGCTATGGGGCAATGGTGCAGAGCACTATATGGCACAGCTATGGGGCAACGGTGCAGAGCACTATATGGCACAGCTATCTATGGGGCAACGGTGCAGAGCACTATATGGCAGAGCTATGGGGCAACGGTGCAGAGCACTATATGGCAGAGCTATGGGGCAACGGTGCAGAGCACTATATGGCAGAGCTATGGGGCAACGGTGCAGAGCACTATATGGCACAGCTATGGGGCAACGGTGCAGAGCACTATATGGCACAGCTATCTATGGGGCAACGGTGCAGAGCACTATATGGCAGAGCTATGGGGCAACGGTGCAGAGCACTATATGGCACAGCTATGGGGCAACGGTGCAGAGCACTATATGGCACAGCTATGGGACAACGGTGCAGAGCACTATATGGCACAGCTATGGGGCAATAATGGAGGGTGCAGAGCACTATATGGCACAGCTATGGGGCAATGGTGCAGAGCACTATATGGCACAGCTATGGGGCAATGGTGCAGAGCACTATATGGCACAGCTATGGGGCAATGGTGCAGAGCACTATATGGCACAGCTATGGGGCAATGGTGCAGAGCACTATATGGCACAGCTATGGGGCAATAATGGTGCAGAGCACTATATGGCACAGCTATGGGGCAATGGTGCAGAGCACTATATGGCACAGCTATGGGGCAATAATGGACGGTGCAGAGCACTATATGGCACAGCTATGGGGCAATAATGGTGCAGAGCACTATATGGCACAGCTATGGGGCAATAATGGTGCAGAGCACTGTATGGCACAGCTATGGGGCAATGGTGCAGAGCACTATATGGCACAGCTATGGGGCAATGGTGCAGAGCACTATATGGCACAGCTATGGGGCAATAATGGACGGTGCAGAGCACTATATGGCACAGCTATGGGGCAATGGTGCAGAGCACTATATGGCACAGCTATGGGGCAATGGTGCAGAGCACTATATGGCACAGCTATGGGGCAACGGTGCAGAGCATTATATATATGGCACAGCTATGGGGCAACGGTGCAGAGCATTATATATATGGCACAGCTATGGGGCAACGGTGCAGAGCATTATATATATGGCACAGCTATGGGGCAACGGTGCAGAGCATTGTATATATGGCACAGCTTTATGTGGAGCATCTATGGGGCCATAATGAACGGTGCAGAGCATTATATGTGGCACAGCTTTATGTGGAGCATCTATGGGGCCATAATGAACGGTATGGAGTATCTATTTTTAATTTTGAAATTCACCGGTACCTGCTGCATTTTCCACCCTAGGCTTATACTCGAGTCAATAAGTTTTCCTAGTTTTTTGTGGCAAAATTAGGGGGGTCGGCTTATACTCGGGTCTGCTTATACTCGAGTATATACGGTAATAATAATATTCGCTCACGTATGGGACATCTCCTTGTGCCCACAGCAGCCGTTACCTGAACTGCAAAAATGAAACATGACAACTCTGCTGGAAAAACTGTAATCAACATCTGCTTTCCCTTCGGTCTCCACATCAACATCCTTGTCATCGTGTGTGTGTTTTTTTAAAGACTAACAGTTGTTTTAATTTATGTTGATAACTCAGTAGTGCACGTGATAATAATACTATTTGTGATATATCCTCTCAGAGAAATTTGCTTCTTTCTCCTCCTGGACTGATTCTTTATTCTCCAAAATTCTTAAATCACGGCTAATATCTGTCTTCAGTAAATACAGGTATTACTGAGAGAGGAGATGACCGTTGGTGTGCATAAAGTTCTGTGGAGAACTGTAATTGTGGCCGCGTGAGAACTTGCAGCAGAATGTCTGTCTCTAGCTGCTCCCTCAAAAGAATTTTAAAAGCACCAACTGCAGTTTCCTATCTCAGTAATCTCAGAATCTTCTTCACTAAATGCAGATTTGACAGATTATAGCAATAAGTTGAGAATGAAAAGTCATTCCAGGAGGATGAAGTAGCATATTTCTCTGATAAGATATATCACAAACGTTCTCAAATTCATTGATTTGTGAAATTAAAAGTAACACTGCGGTCACTCTTTAATCCCCTCTACGGTTTCAGATATGTGGGTCTTTTTAGTGGTAATTGTTATAGTTTTTATTAGAGATGAGCGAACATCGTCGGCTCCCTCCTTATTCGGCAAGCTATGGCGCTTACTGAAGAAACTCGGATACCTGGAGAGCTCTCAATGATGAGGTGTTTGGCGCCGCAGCTGCATGTGTCGCGGCGGTGTGAGAATCACAACACCCAGGCTCTCCATGCATGTGGTATGACTGTCACACAGCTGTGACACATGCAGCTACGGCGCCGAACAGCTGATCATCGGGAGCGCTCCAGGTATCCGGGTTCCTGAGGCAGCTTCTTTGGTAAGCGCTATAACTTGCTGAATAAGGAGGGAGCCGACGATGGTCGCTTATCTCTAGTGAGGCATTGAAAATAAATGAGCTCTGATCAGCTTCCAAAATCAACAACTAGCGCTACTAGAGGACATTTTTCAGCTTATGTAAAATTCCATTTAGTCTCCTCATCCTATGCCTTCATCTTCTTCCTCCTCATCATGAATTTATCCTGCAGGTTTATACAATCATGTATGACTGTTCCTCTCACTTCCAAGACTAATCTGCTTCTCCTTCAATTTCCAACCACAGAACATCCCTCGCACCAAATACTTCCACCAGAAATGGTCACCTGTCATAGCCATCACTTCCTTTCCATCTCCGCTCTCTAACTCTCTCATCCCTCATATCCCTCCTCAGTGTGAGTAAGCTGCTTTGGTCAGGGCATGGAGGTGACTGCACCATATAACTAATAGTAATGCAGCCGATGCCAAGGAAGTTCTTGATTTCCAGCCTCATTTCTTTTCTCTGGTGGTCACTCTTCTCTGCAGCACATTTCACCTGCTTTCCATGAACAGATGACCATGTGTCCTGTACTGTGAATGGAGGAAGCACAGCCTCGCACCATGTAGCCTTTATGAGCAGCAGCTGAGCATTGTGTCCTCATAGAAGTCTCCCAGCTGTCTCTATCTTACTGAAGCCCCATTCAGGGCGGAGCTTTTATGGGGAATGTGACTAGAAGCCACATGAGAGGCATCAAAGGCCCCACTGTCAGCGGCTCCTTCCTCTGCCCCAGCTCTGAGGTTAGGAGTCTGGAGCATGTGCTGATACAGCCTGATCCTAATTAGTCCCCGTGTGACCCTGGTTGGATGCCAGGAAGAAGTGGAAATGCTGAGAGGGTCAGATATTGGTGGCCATCATTGTCTTCAGAAAGCTTGGTTACCTGTCAGGTTTAGACTGTAGGCTCTTGGGGTCATTTGTCACATCGGCAGCCTAGAATCCTCCTGGAATCCAATATTGTGAGAGTTCCCTGTATCTGATGGCATGAAACAAACATTCATCATTATCATCATCTTATATATATTTTTTTAACAAATATATAAAGATTATGGAAAGACTCAATATTTGGAGTGTTGTCCCTTATTTTCCAAGACTTCTACCCTTTGCCCTGGCAGCTGGAGATCAGCTTCTGGGCCAGATCCTGACTGATAGCCGACATTTTTGTCTCATCAGTGCTTGGAGTTCATCACAAATTTATGTGTTTTTGTTTGTACACCCACTTTTTGGGGATTGGCTGCAGGTTCTCAATGGGATTAGATCTTGTAAAATAAGGGACAACACGGTAAATGTTGAGAATTTGAAATAAACTTGATGAATTTGTCAATAAAAATGTTAAAACGTATGAAACACTGATGTAGTTTAGTAACCAGAGAAACATCCAACCAAAAGATCTAAAAACTCTGAAGAAGCAAACTGTGTGAAAACCAAAATTTATGTCAGTCTCAAAACTTTAGGCCTCAACTGTATATATAAGACGTGTGAACCAGCTCACCTTGGATAAGGCTGCAACTATCCTTGGCACAGAAAAAACACCCCTGTCCGATGTGGTGAAACAATGATCCATGATAGGGACTGCATTTCAGTCTTGACACATTTAGGAAAATCTGCATATTTTTGGATGTACAGAGAATGTAATTTTTAATTTTGTTGGAATAAAGTTTGTGCATATTTTTGTAATCTGGAACAGGGCTGGAAAGCTTCTAACTTCACAACAACTTTATATACAGGGTGATTTATAAAAGATTCATCTGGTTTTACATTCATATTACTGCAAAGACATAAATTTGTAATAACTTATCGAAAGGTCAAATCTCAGAGTTTGTAACTCGCACTTGCAGACTCGCTTGTGAGTCGCCAGGAGGCAGGGCAGTATCAGATCCCAAAATGGCGACTATGCAAGAAAAAGTGTTTCGTGTTTTAGAGTATGAGAAATGTAAATCAGTTGTTACCATATGGCGAGTGTTCCGAAGACAGTTTGAAAGTGACCCACCTGTGTTCGCTTGTATTTTGCGGTGGTATTGACAATTTAAGGACACAGGATGCTTATGTAAACGTAAAAGCCGTGGAAGACCGAGTTTTACAGGCGGATAGGGTTCGTGAGACCTTTTCACGTAGCCCACAGAGATCAACTTGATGGGAACTTGCCATTCCTCAGCCGACTTGAAGATTCTGCGACAGCGACTGCACCAGAAACCATATTGCATACAGTTATTGCAACATTTATGGCCAGCCGACCATAGCATCTGATATGAATTCTGTGCACTTTTTGAGGCAACATTGGAAGATGAAGAATTTGGTTTTCGGTTCGTGGGCAGCACGGTGGCTCAGTGGATTGCACTGCAGCCTTGCAGCGCTGGAGTCCTGGGTTCTAATCCCACCTTGGACAACATCTGCAAGGAGTTTGTATGTTCTCCCCGTGTTTGCGTGGGTTTCCTCCAGGTACTCCGGTTTCCTCCCACATTCCAAAGACATACTGATAGGGAATTTAGATTGTGAGCCCCATTGGGGACAGTGATGATAATGTGTGCAAAACTGTATGTTAGCGCTATATAAAAATAAAGATTATTATTATTATTGTTCAGTGACGAAGCAACCTTCCACTTAAACGGAAAGGTGAAATGTCACAATTTCCAAATATAGGAAATGGAAAATCCCAATGGCACTGTGGAAATCGAAAGAGAGTCTCCGAATGTAAATTTTTTCTGTGCAATCTTGAAAACAAAGGTGTATGGGTCCTTTTTATTTTCGCCAAAAACACTGATTGGTACATTGTACCTCGTACCGCGATATGTAATGGGTGTTTTTGCAACTGAAAATTGATTTCTGAAACTTCATTTTCCAACAAGGCTGAGCGCGCCACTCCATTATCATTTAGAGATGCTTTGCTATATCAACAAGGAACTCCCAAACTGGTGCATTGGATGCTGTTTCGATGTTGAAGTGGCACTCTTCAGATGGCCCCCAAAGGTCTCCCGATCTGACATTGCGTGACTTCTTCCTTTAAGGGGAACATCAAAGACATTGTTTACATGTTGCCTTTACTAGCAACACTGGATGAGCTCTGGAACCACCTTACAGCTGCTCTAATGACCACCAACGAAGACATGCTACAACTTGTTTGGGTCTAAATGGATTAACACATAGATTTGTGTCTTGAGAAAAGGAGGACAAAGAAAACATTTGTAAACACTATGTGCTAAACTTGGAGAGTTTGTGTCACGGGTTTATCGCGACTGAGAGGAGGCAGAAGAGACCACAGTGTCTGATTTCTACTCCAGCATTGATTAGAAGCACTTCACCTTCTTCACCAAGTTTTTTTTGGCAGTGCAGGGGTTAATCTACTCTGTTGAGAGCTCCTGGAGCATTTAGGCTCTCAGCTGTGCACTGTTAGCCACTCCCATCTCCTATATAAACTAGGTCCTGGCTAGCACTCATTGTCAGAGGATAGCTTATGCTGCATGGCTGGAGGTTGTTGGTTATTATAAGAGAAGGCGTTTGGTGGGTTTATCTGTGACTGTTGCTAGGTTTTGAGTGTGTGATAATTCCCTTTCTTCTCCTACTTTGGTTTAACCCCATCCTACAATCCCCAATGCGTTCCTCTGTTATATGTGTGAGTATATTTGTATGTTTGGTATTTTTCGTTACACCTGTTCTTATTACCTTGTTAGTCTGGTTGGTGTACTACGGTTTACTACTACTCCCCTAACCCCTTGATGGGGGAAGGGTACAGACTAAGGGTGGATTTAGGACCTAAAGCTAGGTACATGGCACTGTCATCTTCACATCGGATGTGTTCCGGGAAAGAGGGTGCGCTAGGGCGCCCTAGCATTAGGAACAGGGAAGGAGCCCCTGGTCCTTGGACACCTGGCAACATTATGTTGTGAGATTATGTTCTTTATCATGTGCAATTCACTATTGTGCATGTAATACATTTATTAAATATACCTCTTTGAAACCCGATGGATCTTTTATAATCACTGTGTGTATATACCCGTTCCTGATTTCCCAATCTTTTGCATGTTTGTCACACGTAGATGTTTCAGATCACCAAACAAATTTAAATATTAGACAAAAATAATACAAGTAAACACAAATTGCAGTTTTTAATAAAGGTCTTTATTATTAAGAAAAATAAATCCAAACCTACATGGCCCTGTGTAAAAAAGAGATTGCCCCCCTTAACCCCTTCACGACATGCCCCGTACTAGTACAGCGCATGTCATGTCTGCCCCTTTGATGTGCGCTCCGGCGCTGAGCCCACATCTTTTCCGGCACATGTCAGCTGTTTTGAACAGCCGACATGTATCTGGAACAGCCGCTGGAGGAATCACAATCCACCCGCGGCTTTTAACCCATTAAACTCCGACAACGGCATCTAACATGCGCTTCCGGCAGAAATCCGCCCATTGGTGACCCCCGTCTCGTGATCACGGGTCACTGATGGGTTGGCATGACAACCAGAGGTCTCCTGCAGACCTTTAGGGTATGTGCACAAGCTGCGGATTTTGCTGCTGATCCGCAGCGGTTTTGATGCTGCGGATTCGCAGCTGTTTTCCACGAGTTTACAGTACCATGTAAACCTATGGAAAACAAAATCCGCAGCGCATGGAGCGCCCCCACTGTCGCAGGGCCGAGGGGTACCCGGTACCGGGCCTCTCTGTCTCGGTTCTGGGATTGTCACGGTGGCTAGACCCGGTCCGTGACCCTGCTAAGGGGCGTCCAGTAAAAGTTGAGAGTGATGATGTGTGGTGCAGGGTACGATGAATAACGAGGACACAGAGTTGCAGTCTCTTTACCTCTTTACTGAAGGCTTCAGGATCCTCAATCCAGAGTACGGCTAACAGGGCTGGCTGAGACCGGCCGGTCCGATGGCAGCTCCAGAGCTCCCTTTGCAGGTGGAAATCTGTGCCTTCCTTCTAGCGCTTGTGTGTTGTAGTCCTTGCCTGCTGAGCACCACGGGATAGTCCTCACAACTGTTGTGTCTGTTTCTGATGTTCCCTCACAACTGATTCTGATGTTCTTCTCCGTCCCCCAGATGATATGGCTAGGACGCACCCATATGACAGGTAGGCCTGGAGTTCTTCCGGGACCCTAGAGTCACCCCTCTCCCATTGTTGCCCCCTATGTCTGCTTAGGTGATTTAGGTGAGACAGCCCGCCTATAACTGACTGTCCTGCCGTTGGTTTGAAGTAAGGCCTGGAGCTCAATACTTCCTCGGCGTTCCGGCCACCGGCTATGCGCCTCAGTAGGATGTTGCCTCGATCTTACAGCACGACTCCTACTGGTGTTTTCTCCTTGTTGCGTTGATCTCGTTTCTCACTCTTCACAATAAACCTCGCTTCTTGTCCTTTCTTGGGGTACCACCGCAATGAAGTGCAGGCGCGGTCCTGTAACGTTCTTTCTGTTCGCTAGGCCTCTGTCAGGATCCCACCCCTGACAGGGACCCCCCTGAATCTTCCCCTGCAACACCCTCTGCCACAGGATGTTGCCTGGTTCCAACCCAGTCAGCTTTCTGTCTAACTTCCTATCTAACCCCCAGTTTTACCAGATTGTGAGGTGTGGCCTAATACATAGCGCCCTTAGCTCCCCCTGGAGGCCAGACTATGAAGTGTATTGGTGTCTGTGATACCTGGTCAGGTGAACTCCTTCAGTGCCATCAGACGTACCATAGCCCCCCTTAGTGGCGGAGCAACAGTACTGCAACGACCAGGACTCTGGGGCGCTGCACGCACATGCTGCCGAAAAAAATGCGCGGAAACGTAGTGTTGTTTATTCCGCAGCATGTCAATTCTTTGTGTGGATTCCACAGCGGTTTACACCTGCTCCATAATGGGAATCCGCAGGTGTAAAGCCGCAGGTGGAATCCGCATAAAAACCACGGTAATTCCGCAGGTAATCCGCATCCATCCAACCATATAAAAAGGGAATTAACCCGATCGCTAAACGGCGTGATGAGAAAAAAGTCAAAACGCCAGAAGTTGTTTTTTTTTTTTGGGTTACAACAACATTGCATTAAAATGCAATAACGGACGATCAAAAGATTGTATCTGCACCAAAATGGCATCATTAAAAATGTCAGCTCGGCATGGAAAAAATAAGCCCTCACCCAACCCGAGATAATGAAAAATGTATTCGCTACGGGTCTCGGAAAATGACGCAAGTATTTTTTTTTTTTTTTTTTTTTTAACAAACTTTGGATTTTTTTTCACCACTTAAATAAAAAAGAACCTTGACCTGTTCGGTGTCTATGAACTCGAAATGACCTGGAATATCATAATGGCAGGTCAGTTTTAGCATTTGGTGAACATGGTTAAAAAAAATAAAATATTGTGGAATTGCACTTTTTTTTACAATTGTACCGCATTTGGAATTTTTTTCCTGTTTTTGTACACTATATGGTAAAACCAGTGGTGTCATTCAAAAGAACAACTTGACCTGCAAAAAATAAGCCCTCACATGGCCATATTGACGAAAAAATAAAAAAGTTATGGCTCGAAAATGGGCTGCGGCGCATAAATATGTTATTAATAGTTTATTTTTTGGATTAACGATGTATTTGTTAATGTGACATCCTTTTTATGTGCCGTGTGGGCTGCCTGTGTAATAATATTACATTAGAAAACGGCTAAGGAGATTATTCATCAAAACTGGCGGTGTTGGTGAAGGAGGTTGCTGGAGTCAGACACTCCTGATTCCTGAATGCGCCTCTTCACGAATCAGAACCATCGAACGAGTGGTGTACACCTTTGTGCACCTTGCCACAAATCCTCCTCGCGCTGCCGCTTGTCATGAGTTTGTCGTCAGGCCTCTGTCGTGCCCCAACTCTGCCCATATTATCGGAGCTAGTACAAGAGGTTGACGTGATTACACCAAATATTTGAGTTGCTTCAACATTTTGAGTCTTTTCAAAGCTTTTACACCAAAATTCTAGCTTGAAAGTTTGAATCAGGGGCTAAGGGTGAGCCGAAATGTTACATTCATGTTGTGGGAGTCAAACCATATATCAACTCGTATTTTAACTTAATTGAATGCTACCCTTCTTTTACTATTTATCCCCTATAGTGTATGACCTCCTATAGACTGTACTGTATCTGATATAATTACACAACCTCCTATGGACAAACCTCTATTATGTAACTACATAGTCTCTTACGGACTGTCCCCTATATGATGTAATGTTTTATATGGAATTTTTGTGTCTCCTGCTCTCTTCATATCATGTTTCTTTCTTTCTTCAGATTTTATTCTCCAACATGGAGGACATCCTGCAGGTTCACTGTGAGTTTCTGGCAGCACTGGAGAGTCGTCTCCAGCCGGAGCCTCATCCGCAGCACGAGCTGGGAAACATCTTCCAGCAGTTTGTGAGTATGAAACTTCTTGCAGCCTATCTGATTTATGATGTTAATTCGGCACTAGAAATCTTAAGAGTTGAGAAACTTTGCACTAACCACAGCAACTCTCGTCACATATAACTTCTGCAACCTCCTCCACCATACACGGGGGTTACATGGGACTGCAGGAGATCAGATTAGAATTGCCGGTTGAAGAGAGCACTGGTATGCACTTGTTTCTCTGTGCAGCCGCTCTGTTGGTGGGGTCAGAGGTGGCATCCTGGCAGCTGTGCAGGAACATGTGTTCACCCTGCTGGATCTGTAACCATTCAGATTGTTTCTCACTTCCTGACTCCAAAAGTTGCCAAAACTCTGCAGGATTATTGATGTCAGGTGAGACGTGAATTTCCCATCATCATCTCTGATCTTCTACAAAACATAAACACCTCGATGGCGGTCAGAATCCTCACTGCATCTCCTCATCCTCCTGACAATGATCCTAATGTCGTTCCCGATGTAAGAGAAATCACACAATGTCCCATCTACTTCATCAGTAATCTGCATGGCGCACACTGGTCACATCATTTCACTTCTGATTCAAGTCTTCAGCTCAGAGCAAATTCACCAGTAATGGAATCCAACAAGTTCCAGATTATAGATTGCAAAATATGAAGGAAACGTGAGGAATAATAACTCCTTAATGAGATCACAAAGTGGAAATAACACATACATACCTCTGAAAACATACATTTACAATACACAAACAGTACCCATCAAAATTTTGCCCACATCTGTTCATGCAATGATTTTCCTTGTTCTTAAAGGAATGTGCACATTGTAGATTCAGATTGAAGGTAGCAAAAGCACAAATTTTCAGAGGAGCTGAGCACTTGTCTGCTCTTCTTTCACTCTGTATCCAACTCATCCCAAACCATCTCAGTTGGGTTGAGGTCGGCTGGTAGTGGAATGTCATGTCATCTGACACAGCCTCTATCCCTCTCCTTGGTCATTTAGCCCTTACATTGTTTGCTCGTGTTTTGGGTCATTGTCTTATTACAACATAAATGATGGTCAAACTAGGTGCAAACATGGTATGTTGCTGCAGAATGCTGTGGTAGCCATGTATTCCTTAGATTTGGCATAAATAAATAACATTGTCAACAGAAAAGCACCTCTGACACCATCTCACCCACCTACCTACATGTCTCACAGTGGGCACCACACATGTAGAAACCATCCGCTAACCTTTTCTGCGTCTCACAAAGACACAGAGATTGGGACAAGCTATACAGTGGGTACGTAAAGTATTCAGACCCCTTTAAATTTTTCACTCTTTGACCATGTGATATTTCAGTTTTTCTTTTTTAATATATTTGCGAAAATGTCTACATTTGTTTTTTTTCAGTCAAGCTGGGGTGCAGAGTGTACATTAATGAGGAAAAAAATGAACTTTTTTGAACTAACCAAATGGCTGCAATGAAACAAAGAATGAAAAATGTAAAGGGGTCTGAATACTTTCCATACCCACTGTATCTCAAATTTTGACTCGTCGGACCAGAATATAAATTTCCACTGATCTGATCTAAATCCAGTCCTTGTGTAGCTTGGCCCAAATATGTCTCCTCTTGTTTGTGGTCCTCAGTAGTGGCTTCTTCGCAGTTGTTTGACCGTAAAGGCCTGCTTCTCAAAGGTTGCTCTTGAAGTTGATGTTGAGATGTGTCTACTACTTCATCTGTAGAGTTCACTGAAAATATATATATCAAATGTCTCTCAATTTGACAACTCACAAGTTTTATCCTTTTGTTACTACTTAATGTCTGTCATTTATGAGGGCTGTTATCACAGCTGCTGTGAGATTATGGTTTCTCAGGCTGGTAACGCTGATGAACTGATCATCTGCAGTAGAGGTAATTCTTGGTCTTCCTTTCCTGGGGTAGTAATCATGAGAGCCAGTTTCATCATAGCGATTGATAGTTTTCATGACTGCACTTGACAGTACCTTCAAGATTCTAGCAATTTTCCGGATTGACTTACCTTTTTTTCTTAAAAGTAATGAGGGACTGTTGTCTCTCTTTACTAAGTTGAGTGGTAATTGCCATATTCTGGCTTAGAACAGTTGTGGAATAAGACTCAGCACTGTGTGGAGCTACCAATATTGCCTCTGCAGAGAACACCTGATGATCGCAAACACTTTCTGAAGGGGAAAAATTCCATAAATGAGCCCTTGACAAGACATACCTGTTCTTTGTAACCCACTATAGGTCATACCTAATAAAGCTGCATGAGAGAATGCCAAGGGGGTGTAGAGCTATCATCAGAGTAAAAGAGGGGGACTGTGAGGAATCTTCGGTTTTATACATTCTGGTTTGTTTTACACGCGTTTCCTTATCTTTTGTTTCCTTATGTATCACTCATTGTTTTTTTCTGCCTTTAGTATGAATCTACAATGTGCACATTACAATAAGAAATGGAAAAACATTGTATGAACAGTGCTATATACTACACAGGTACACCCTACACAAATATACTATACACTGTACTTACATATTCTGCACATATATATATACACCGTACACTACACACATACATGCACTCCTGGGTACACCGATCTATTTCCTGTCAGATTTCCTTCTCTTGTCTTTTTCCTGTGGAAACAATGACGACAATGCTGATATGAAGAGGCCGCTCAGGCAGATTTTGCCTGAGACGGAGACAGAGAGGAAAACCAGTGAGTGAGGAGGTGATGTCACCTGGATGTGTCTGTCCACACATTGTCCTGCCTATGCACAGTCATCATGATGTGCGTGCTGTCACCCCTAGGTCAAAGTATGTGGGTGCACACTGATACTAGGTGATTTCACTCAGGAATAAGGATTTTATATGGTCCTGAAGCTTGAGATGACCGCTGAAATGAAGCGCTGCAAAGGAGCAGAAAGTCCCACATGAAACATGGCACAAATCTGAGATCATATTGTGGAAATTCGGCTGGGTGCAGTAGGGCCTTTATTTGAGGGTGTAATGTCCACTGAGCTCACATAGCCGCACCCGCCTCTACGGAAATTACCCCTTGACCACAAAGCAGCAACGGTCAAGGAGGAGGGACGGTGACCAGCACATAGAGCACTGCAACCTAATTTCCTGGGATTGTAAAGGCGGCGTTCCCTTTCATCATGGTGTTTTCCCCCTCCCAGAGCCAGAGCAGGATTGGTCTGTGTTGTCACCTCCATTTTTAGAACCTGATCCTCGATTATTGATTGCGGGACAGGCGAATTTACTGGATCTATTGTCTGAATAGATTTTACTGTCTTAATTCCCCCCCACCCTCCCCCCCCCCAAAAAAAAAAAACAAAACATCATCTCTGACCTCTTGGCATAAAAAGAAAAATCCCTCCCCATTCAAATAAGCTCTGAATAATCTTCGTCTGTCAGACTCTGACAACTTCTGTTCACCCTTTTGGTCACCCCTTCCTCAGTGGCTGTCACTTAGGACTCCTGATGTAAAGGGGGTAAGGAGTACGAAAGTGTGGCATGGGGGATGGAGTCCCCATTATTTGTACCGCTCGCATATTAAACTATTTGATTTGTATTTTTTTTTCCTTGCAGAAGGATCGTTTCTGTGTCTACGAGGAATACTGCAGCAACCACGAGAAAGCCCTAAGGCTGCTGATGGAGCTGAACAAAGTCCCTAGTGTCCGAGCCTTCCTGCTGGTGAGTCTCACATGTCCGCACTACATCCGGTGGTCTTTCCACAATTGCTGCAACTTGTGGTCCTTCATGACATTAGTCAGCCATTTTCAATTGATGAATCTTGGACACAGAAGCTACAGGGACTAGGGCTATTATCGGCGAAGCACAAAACAGCCTTGCAGGGGCTTCTGTTCCTTAAAAATTGCTGTTTCCTGTCAGTGCCCAAGTTTCTGCTCTTAGTTTATCAGATTTGGGTAATTGGTGACCTTGCTGCAGCCTGCAGCACTGATCCCGATATCATGTTATATCGCTTCATGGGTCACATAGATATACCGCCACCAAAATAGATGCAATTTTCTTGTTTTTATAAATCCTTAGTTTTTGCTCCATATTCTGCCATGGTTGCATCTACAACACAATAATAAGCATCACCGAAGCCAACATAATCCGCATCACCCAACCAACCAGATTCGAGCTTTTGTGGGCAGAAACAATCTGATGGGACAACATTGATATTTTACACTGATTTTTAAACATGACGCCACTATATATTATCCTTCGCTCTGGGTGAAACCAATATTAAACATAGAGACCTGTTTTCGAAGCCTATGTAACATATCCCATTAAATGATTAGAAATATCGTGCAATCATTACTTCTGATAATTTTGTCTCTATAAGAGCTGCATGTTACTCGGTGGCCGCAAGACGACAGACATCCCCCTGGAAGGCTACCTGCTAACCCCCATACAGAGGATCTGCAAGTATCCACTGCTCCTCAAGGTACATAGGACTCCAAGCTACTTTTGTGAGCAGTCATGTGGAGGTTGGGGTGCATATAGCCCCCTTATGATGCTTTGATACATGCCCTAGTGTCTAGAAAAGACTAAGCTTTCATGGGGTCAACCCTCCACAAAGACAGATGCAACACAAAGCTTTATGTAGGGGCATAACTGCCACATGGAATATGCCTTGAGTGAGCTGCTGTCAGATGGTGGGTGGGAGTCACAATGATGTGCCCGCCCCCGAGGAGCCTATTTATTATAGCAGACAGACTATCACCATATGACAGACCATAAAAATTCTTTAGTAGTACTGTAGGTGGGGATGTCATGGCCAGGGCACAATTTTTGGGGTAAATTTACTGCTGAGCACTTAGCGGCCAGGAATTTACCGTAAGTCTCCAGTAAAGTACTGTAGCGAACTTTATAGAATTCGGCTGGTTATACTTGTGGAATAAGAGAATTCCCAGGTATCTTCCTGTGCTCCTCTGAAAATTGTGACTCTTCATAGTGTCAGTGACTTGGTGACATTGTGTAATCCTCCGGCACAGGATTAGGGATGTTCTGGCTTTTATAAATAAACCACAGGAAATTAGGTTGGTTTCGGATCCCATCACAAAAACTTTTTGCTTTTCTAGTTCCTGTTTCTACTGCAGCTCTGCTGCCGCACAGCTGTGTTTATCAGCGCTGATACTTCAATCTGTTACATTCAGGAAATATTCAGCGCGTTCTGCGCCAAATATTAATTTAAGGCAAACAAACACAGGTGGTGAGGAGTAGTTGGGAATCCTGGTAGTCAGTACTCCAGTCACATCTAGAGCTGCAGTCACACTTATTCCGCTTACCCCTGCCTTTTAAGTCCTTTCAGTTCACGGCACTTTGATATCGTGACTGCTGCTCCTCCATGTTGTCCTGGTGTCTAAGTTCTGGGGGAAGAATATTCTGCCTTTGTGGATAGAAATGAGGGTAAACATATAATGAGCTCTGCATCGCCTCCTGTCACTAGCTTATTCTCAACAATGGCAAATTATACAATGAACTTTGAAGGAGGAGGAAATTATTTACAGTGTATTAATTTAATAAAGGAACTGGCAAAAAGGACCCCAGCAAAACACCCGGACCACCAGCCAGTACATAGTGCCCTGCAAGCAATGAAGACTGTGTGTACCAACATCAACGAAACCAAGAGGCAGATGGAGAAACTTGAGGCCCTGGAGCAATTACAGTCCCACATAGAAGGATGGGAGGTCTGTAATATATACATAAGGTGGGAAAAGTGGTACTGTGCACTGTACGGAGTGAGGGGGAAAATGAGAGGTGTAAGGGAGAAAATGAGAGATGTGAGGGGGAAAATGAGGCGTGATGGGAAAATAAGAGAAGTAAGGTGCTATAACTAACCACAGATATTTACTATGCCCAGGCAACGCCGGGCTCTTCAGCTAGTATATACATAAGGTGGGAAAAGTGGTACTGTGTACCGTACACAAATACAGAGCAAAAGAACTGGTACTGTGCAGTGATACTTAAAAGGAACTGATTCCAAGAATTACACCCATCATATAGGATGAGAAGTGGTAATGTGCAGTGTTGATATATACAAGATACCAGATATTGAGAATTACACCCAGTATACAGGACAGGAGAAGTCATACCGTGCAGGGTGTGTCTGGAGAATAAGGGCAGATACTGACAATTATATCCAGCATAGAGTACAGGAGAAGTGGTACTGTGCAGTGTATATATACAGGATAATACAGATACTGAGAATTACACCCAGTATACAGGACAGGAGAAGTGGTACTGTGCAGTGTATATATACAGGATAATACAGATACTGAGAATGACACCCAGTATACAGGACAGGAGAAGTGGTACTGTGCAGTGTATATATACAGGATAATACAGATACTGAGAATTACACCCAGTATACAAGACAGAAGAAGTGGTACTGTGCAGTGTATATATACAGGATAATACAGATACTGAGAATTACACTCAGTATACAGGACAGGAGAAGTGGTACTGTGCAGTGTATATATACAGGATAATACAGATACTGAGAATGACACCCAGTATACAGGACAGGAGAAGTGGTACTGTGCAGTGTATATATACAGGATAATACAGATACTGAGAATTACCCCCAGTATATAGGACAGGAGAAGTGGTACTGTGCAGTGTATATATACAGAATAATACAGATACTGAGAATTACACCCAGTATACAGGACAGGAGAAGTGGTACTGTGCAGTGTGTATATACAGAATAATACAGATACTGAGAATTACACCCAGTATACAGGACAGGAGAAGTGGTACTGTGCAGTGTATATATACAGGATAATACAGATACTGAGAATTACACCCAGTATACAGGACAGGAGAAGTGGTACTGTGCAGTGTATACATACAGGATAATATAGATACTGAGAATTACACCCAGTATACAGGACAGGAGAAGTGGTACTGTGCAGTGTATATATACAGGACAATACAGGTACTGAGAATGACACCCAGTATACAGGACAGGAGAAATGGTACTGTGCAGTGTGTATATACAGAATAATACAGATACTGAGAATTACACCCAGTATACAGGACAGGAGAAGTGGTACTGTGCAGTGTGTATATACAGAATAATACAGATACTGAGAATTACACCCAGTATACAGGACAGGAGAAGTGGTACTGTGCAGTGTATATATACAGGATAATACAGGTACTGAGAATTACACCCAGTATACAGGACAGGAGAAGTGGTAACGTGCAGTGTATATATACAGGATAATACAGATACTGAGAACTACCCCCAGTATACAGGACAGGAGAAGTGGTACTGTGCAGTGTATATATACAGGATAATACAGATACTGAGAACTACCCCCAGTATACAGGACAGGAGAAGTGGTACTGTGCAGTGTATATATACAGGATAATACAGATACTGAGAATTACACCCAGTATACAGGACAGGAGAAGTGGTACTGTGCAGTGTATATATACAGGATAATACAGGTACTGAGAATTACACCCAGTATACAGGACAGGAGAAGTGGTACTGTGCAGTGTATATATACAGGATAATACAGATACTGAGAATTACACCCAGTATACAGGACAGGAGAAGTGGTACTGTGCAGTGTATATATACAGGATAATACAGATACTGAGAATTACCCCCAGTATACAGGACAGGAGAAGTGGTACTGTGCAGTGTATATATACAGGATAATACAGATACTGAGAATTACCCCCAGTATACAGGACAGGAGAAGTGGTACTGTGCAGTGTATACACTATGTTCCAAATTATTATGCAACTGACATTTTTATCGGATTTTCCTAAATGGTTGGTGCAAATGACAGTCAGTCTAATAAAAGTAATCACCTGTTAGAGTATACCTCGAATTTTATTGAAGAAACCTCCCAATGATAACACTATAATCTCCAAAATGAATAAAAACTTAAAATGCACTGTTCCAAATTATTATGCACAGTAGAATTTCTAAACATTTGATATGTTTTAAAGAACTGAAAATGCTCATTTGTGGAATTTGCAGCATTAGGAGGTCACATTCACTGAACAAAAAAGCTATTTAACTCCAAAACATCCTAGCGGGCCAAGTTACATGTTAACATAGGAGCCCTTCTTTGATATCACCTTCAGAATTCTTGCATCCATTGAACTTGTGAGTTTTTGGAGAGTTTCTGCTTGTATTTCTTCCCTCCCTGAGCTGCTGTTTTGATGTGAACTGCCTCCCACCCTCATAGATCTTTTGCTTGATGATACTCCAAAGGTTCTCTATAGGGTTGAGGTCAGGGGAAGATGGTGGCCACAGCATGAGTTTATCTCCTTTTATGCCCATAGCAGCCAATGAGGTATTCTTTGCAGCATGAGATGGTGCATTGTCAGCATGAAGATGATTTTGCTCCTGAAGGCACATTTCTGCTTTTTATACCATGGAGGAAAGTTGTCAGTCAGAAACTCTATACAGTATACTTTGCAGAGGTCATTTTCACACCTTCAGGAACCTTAAAGGGCCCTACCAGTTGTTTCTCCATGATTCCGGCCCAAAACATGACTCCTCCACCTCGCTGATGTTGCAGCCTTGTTGGGACATGGTGGCCATCCACCAACCATCCACTACTCCATCCATCTGGACCATCCAGGGTTGCTCAACGCTTATCAGTAAACAAGACTGTTTGGAAATTAGACTTCATGTATGTGAGGGCCCAATGCAACCATTTCTGCTTGTGAACACTGTTTAAGGGTGGCCGAATAGTAGGTTTACGCACCACAGCAAGCCTTTGAAGGAGCCTACACCTTGAGGTTTGAGGGACTCCAGAGGCACCAGCAGCTTCAAATATCTGTTTGCTGCTTTGTAATGGCTTTTTAGCAGCTGCTCTCTTAATCCGATGAACTTGCCTGGCAGAAATCTTCCTCATTATGCCTTTATCAGCATAAACACATCTGTGCTCAGATACAGCCACAAATCTCTTAACACTATGATGATCACGCTTAAGTTTTCGGGAAATTTTTAATGTTTTCATCCCTTCACCAAGGCATTGCACTATTTGATGCTTTTCGGCAGCAGAGAGATCCTTTTTCTTTCCCATGTTACTTGAAAACTGTGACCTGCTTAATAATGTGGAACATCATTTTTAAGTAGTTTTCCTTTAATTAGAATTACCTGGAAAACTAATTATCACATGTGTTTAAGATTGATTTCAGTGATACATTGAGCCCTGAGACAATACCATCCACGAGTTTATTTGAAAAACAAAACAATTAAATCTTTATGACACTTAAATCCAATTTGCATAATAATTTGGAACACAGTGTATATACAGAATAATACAGATACTGAGAATTACACCCAGTATACAGGACAGGAGAAGTGGTACTGTGCAGTGTATATATACAGGACAGGAGAAGTGGTACTGTGCAGTGTATATATACAGGACAGGAGAAGTGGTACTGTGCAGTGTATATATACAGAATAATATAGATGCTGAGAATTACACCCAATATACAGGACAGGAGAAGTGGTACTGTGCAGTGTATATATACAGAATAATATAGGTACTGAGAATTACACCCAGTATACAGGACAGGAGAAGTGGTACTGTGCAGTGTATATATACAGGATAATACAGATACTGAGAATTACACCCAGTATACAGGACAGGAGAAGTGGTACTGTGCAGTGTATATATACAGGATAATACAGATACTGAGAATTACACCCAATATACAGGACAGGAGAAGTGGTACTGTGCAGTGTATATATACAGAATAATATAGGTACTGAGAATTACACCCAGTATACAGGACAGGAGAAGTGGTACTGTGCAGTGTATATATACAGGATAATACAGATACTGAGAATTACACCCAGTATACAAGACAGGAGAAGTGGTACTGTGCAGTGTATATATACAGGATGATACAGATACTGAGAATTACACCCAGTATACAGGACAGGAGAAGTGGTACTGTACAGTGTATATACAGGATAATACAGATACTGAGAATGACACCCAGTATACAGGACAGGAGAAGTGGTACTGTGCAGTGTATATATACAGGATAATACAGATACTGAGAATTACACCCAGTATACAGGACAGGAGAAGTGGTACTGTGCAGTGTATATATACAGGATAATACAGATACTGAGAATTACACCCAGTATACAGGACAGGAGAAGTGGTACCGTGCAGTGTGTATATACAGGATAATACAGATACTGAGAATTACCCCCAGTATACAGGACAGGAGAAGTGGTACTGTGCAGTGTATATATACAGGACAATACAGATACTGAGAATTACACTCAGTATACAGGACAGGAGAAGTGGTACTGTGCAGTGTATATATACAGGATAATACAGATTCTGAGAATGACATCCAGTATACGGGACAGGAGAAGTGGTACTGTGGTGTGTATACATACATTAGTTTATTCTCTTTCTTTTCCACCATTTATTTGACATTGCAGTATCATTAGTAGATAACGATTGAACATGTTTATAATTAATGAAATATAGACATATTTTTCTGGGTGTAGGGCTCAAACCTTACAGACATCTGTACTCAGCTGCTCCTCCAGGGGACACTGCTCAAGATATCAGCTGGAAATATCCAGGAACGTATGTTCTTCCTGTTCGACAACCTGTTGGTTTATTGCAAGAGAAAATCCAGGTGAGAAATGGTTAAAGTTGATAATCTCTAGCGCTCCCCTTATACAGAAATCTCTTCCCCATCTCCCCAAAAGAACTCATGACCCGTTTATGTAAGGCATGTACCTTGACGGCAGCCCCTGATCTACTAGGAGCAGATAATCGGATCCCCTCTCCCTTACAAAACTCATAGGGTTCAGTCAACTTTGATTAATTTGATTAATATATATGGCCAGTTTGACAGTCACCATTGTAACAGATCCTCAGCTGTGCGCTGTGCTGACCCCGTGGTTTTCTTGTCACTTTGTCCAGAAATTTCCCCTTTTAAATGGTATGTGGGGTGTCTGCACATTTTTGACTTCACTTAATTTTATGCTATCTTTCACTTGTGCACTATTTCCTTCCAGGGTTGCGGGAAAGAAATCCACAAAGAGAACCAAGTCCATCAACGGCTCATTGTACATTTTCCGAGGGAGGATCAATACAGAGGTCATGGAGGTGGAAAATGTAGAGGATGGGACAGGTAGGGGCAATTTACAGGATCCGCTTATAAAATGTCTTGTGCCCCTGGTGTTTGGTCCCAGAATCCCATGTGTCCAGTCACTATACCCGAGGGCAAAAGGTCTGTCTTTTCAATGGCTTTGGGGCTAATAGCATTGACTCTTGGTCTCCAGGATTACCGTGGGATCATAGGTGGCTCAGTATTCTAGGAGATGGACAAGGGCGGCTTGCAATTGGGGTCCCCTCTGCTTAACCGGATTCTGTTTGTGATTTAACTCTTTACATTGGCATTTCACACTCCATTCTTAAAGCCCATTACCTTGTAGTAAAGTGAGCCAAAGTTTCATAAGGGCACACTCCTCCTAATAAAGTTGGTGTGTTTTTGGATGTTTGTACACAAGAATGTAACCCTGCATTGATCAGATTTAGATTTGTGCTGAAATTGATGCCAATTTCTGACAAATTATAGTAGATTTGACTTCACTTTAGCTAAAATCTCTCCTTTTCCCTTTAAAAAAAATGGCAAGAGGGGTGAAACGTTGCAAATTTAGCACAAAATTGTTGTGCTCCAGTATATGCAACTTTTGTACGTTAAAATACTGCCTCAATGACCTTGATAAAATTCCACCTTTTTAAAATGATTTAATCAAGTGTTAATGTGGAGATGGTGTAATTTGTACAGGTTTGTCATCATCATAATTGTCGTGATCGTCATCCTTCCCTGTCTTTTATGAGCACAAGTCACCTCCTTTTAGACCAATGACAGTCCTGGAGAAGATAAAACCTATGCGGTGTCTCAGCTCTGCTGGGGTGGGTGACTTTTTGGCAGAGGTTAAGGTGGAAGCCATGCAGGTGATATACAAGTTGTTAAAGTTGTGTTAATGGCTAAGGTGCTTCCAGTTGTCTGTTTCTTAGCAGTGATAATAGTGCAAGTTGATATTTAGCAAAGGTTGAGGAACCATCTGTTGGTCATGTTTTGGCATAGACTGAGATGCCATCTGCAGGTCATTTTTGGCAGGGGTTGAGGTGCCTTATGTTGGTCATGTTTTGGGTATCTGCTCTTATATTCGGTATGTATCTAGGAACTTGCCTACAGATTCAGCTGTCTAGTGCATCCTCATGTATCTTCATAGATGTATAGTCTGTAGAGTAGCATCTACTTGTGTGGAAACTCCCAGAAAGATCAAATTTTGTCTTTTGCATATATAACCCCATATATTGACTTCATATTGCAGGTCCTGACTCTCATTCACATGACAATTGTTTGGTAGCTTACACACCTCAAACTCTGGATTGTTACCAGAGAAAATTTGGTTTCTTTACAATAGTGGCTCTTTGGAGGTGGGGCATGGTAAATACACACTATTTTTCTTAGCTCCACCCCTGAAGATCCAGTTTCTGGTATTTTCTATAAGGTGTAGAGCGACTCCGTCATCCAGTATAATTCTGAATTTTCTTGGCTTGAATATACTAAAATTGATTACACAATAGAAACTGTTGGAAAAGGATGATGATAGTATTAGTTGATAGTAATATTGAGGTTATGTTTTTCCTGATGTTGGTAAAAATGGTCAAAGTCATTATTTCCCCAGGCCAAAGTCTTGCTGACCCCATATCTTATATCTGCAGGTCTGTAAGCACAGCACCTCCAGGTGGTTAGTGGGGAGGATGCAGCAGAGGCCTTTTTGGGCACCATATTGCATTGGTTTTGATGTTCTTATCTTCCTGGCAGCTGATTATCACAGTAATGGTTACACCGTCACCAACGGCTGGAAGATCCATAACACGGCCAAAAACAAGTGGTTTGTCTGCATGGCAAAGACCCCTGAGGACAAGCAGAAATGGATGGATGCTGTCCTGAAAGAGCGGGAGCAGCGGGAAAGTGAGTATATAGTGTAGATGAGTGCATAAGATCAGGTCACCTCAGAGGAGATCAATGTGGTGCCTACAGCCATCATAGAATCATATGATTGGTGCCTGCAACCATAATAGACTATTTCTCCGTACAGTGTAATTACCATAGATTGGCGATTATCACCGCTTAGTTATGAGGAGATGCATTTGAGGTTATTGCGTTACAATTATGTATGTGGCCCCTGGTTCATTCATTACCAGGGGCCCATGGTAGTTGTGATTCAGTGCTGGCAACTCATTAAAATCCTATAGATAGTGGAGCACAGCTGTATATAGCGGGGAGGGTGGCTCTGGCATATCTCCCTCTGGAAAGTTCCAAGTGGTATATTCCTGCGGAGTCAGCGTTCTGTACAGAAGCTCCCGATCCATCGCTTTAACCATAATCCCTAATGTTTATTGATTGATGTTGATACATAATTAATGTCGTGATAGAAAGAGAAATGAACAAGCATTGTGCACCGATTCACGGTATCGTCAGCAGCTTGTTACCTTGTCTCCTGTGGAACAAGCTGAAGAAGGTTACATAATCCATTAACAGATATGTCAATTCACCTGCTGTGGAGACGGAGCTTGTGGAGTGTTCAGGGCGAAGAAGAATCATGTGGCATGTGTAGCGTGGTGACGCAGCACTTGGATTGTGTGCAGGGCAGTGACTGAACATGTACGGAGTGAGGATAAACCATGGGAGTGTGTGTAGAGTGTGAGCGGAGCATGTGTGGTGTGTACACAGCTAGGACGGATCATAGAGGACACAGCAGGGACTAAACATGTGGATGTGTACAGAGTCTGGGCGGAGCATGTGGGGGTTGTGCAGATCAGTGATAGAGGATGCAAAATGTGTACAGCGCTTTAATGGAGAATCTAGCGCATATAGGACGAGGAAGGAGCGTGTGGAGCGTTTAGAACGAGGATGGAGCATGTAGAACGTGGATGGATCATGTGGAGCGTATAGAGCGTGGATGGTTCATGTGGAGTGTATAGAGCGTGGATGGATCATGTGGAGCGTATAGAGCGTGGATGGATCATGTGGAGCGTATAGAGCGTGGATGGATCATGTGTAGCGTATAGAGCGTGGATGGATTATGTGGAGCGTATAGAGCGTGGATGGATCATGTGGAGTGTGGATGGATCATGTGGAGCATATAGAGCGTGGATGGTTCATGTGGGGCGTATAGAGCGTGGATGGATCATGTGGAGCGTATAGAGCGTGGATGGATGATGTGGAGTGTATAGAGCGTGGATGGATCATATGGGGCGTATAGAGCGTGGATGGATCATGTGGAGCGTATAGAGCGTGGATGGATGATGTGGAGTGTATAGAGCGTGGATGGATCATGTGGGGCGTATAGAGCGTGGATGGATGATGTGGAGTGTATAGAGCGTGGATGGATCATGTGGGGCGTATAGAGCGTGGATGGATGATGTGGAGTGTATAGAGCGTGGATGGATCATGTGGAGCGTATAGAGCAAGGACGGAGCATTTATAGTGAGGATAGAGCAGATGGAGCAGTGTATAGACTCGAGTGAGGACGGAGCATGCAAAGCGAAAAGAGTGAATGTGGAGCGTAGACCTCGTGGATGGAGCATGCGGATCGTATAGAGCGAGGGTGAGAATGTGGCGTGTGTGCTAAGTAGGTGTGTGCATAGCAGAGTTAGGGGAGCGTTTAAAAGTTGATCTATTGGGAGTCTTATTGGGAATGGACATTTACATCCTTTAAATAAGTAGCAGTGGTGGAAGTGTCCGTTCTTCTCCTTGGCATCAGAGCTGACGATTCACTGGCACACAATCATGCAATTCAGGTCCACTGATAACATAACTGAGATACCATCGCTGACCCCAGGAGTTCGCACTCTGTAGTGCATGTACACGGCATGCAGCTTGTATGCAGAGGTAACGCTGTTGTTGCTTTGCAGGTTTGAAGCTCGGGATGGAGAGAGATGCTTACGTCATGATCGCAGAGAAAGGGGAGAAGCTCTACCACATGGTCAGCAAGAAGTCCAGTCTCATCAAAGACCGGAGGAGAAAGTTCAGCACTATCCCCAAATGCTTTCATGGAAAGTAAGTAGTGCTGCTGAAAAGCTCCATTCATGGCCGTGACCTGAAAAGCTCTGCAGGGTGGTGGAGCCGCTGCGCATACGTAATGAGGCCCCTCTGACAGGCCACCCCATTCATCGCTGTGAGGGACAAGTCCAGAGAGTGCCCCTGACTTAGTCATCTCACCCCCATGTTCTCATCCTGCAAGAATAAAACCACAACAAATGAATTTAGGGGTGGTACAACATGGTGGAGCGCTCGGGACACGTAAACCACTTTTACCGTACCCACAGTCTGCACACACGCCAGTGGGGGGGGGGGGCATAATTTAGATTACAGTATAAGACCAAAATCTTTTCATTGTACAGGTCCCGGGGTCTGGACACACAGGGAGAAGTGACTCCACACCTCTATTAAAGAAGCTGGTGCAGTAGATAAAATATAAGTTCCTCATTCATTTCTCACTTTTTTCTTGCTTCCACTTAATGAAAGTGTAAATGGACTGGCCCTTTAAATGATGAGTGCTCCACCCTCCTGGGCTGAAAAGTCTACATACTGGATCCTGGAATGAACCATTATCAGTAATGGGGGGTGGGTGGTGATATCTGGATGTGAGGACATAGGGCCCAGATGCTTATTTGGGGGTATACAGTATAAACGATCTGTTGCCTGTGCCAGGACTCCGCACAGCTCCCTTCTCCCTTTCCCCGGGGTGCAATGGTGGAGCTCTGTATCCGCAGGATAAACACGTCGAGATGTCGATCTGTTTCTCATTCTCTCAGCGGAGAATCAGCAAAATGTTAATAAGGTTAAGGTTCGTCCTATTATACTTCTGACTGACGGGGAGTCTGTGATCGAACGGCTGAGAGACAGCAGAGCAGCCCCATTCTCTGCAGAGAATGTCTCTTCACCTCGCCTCCGCTGGCCGCACAGTTAACCCTTGCATGGCTGTGTGCCCCACAAGATCAGGGGCCGATAATGAAATGTGCAGTGTGACACTAGGGCAAGTGACGCCATATCCAGGAGTGATGGGTGTCAGATTCACGGTGATTGCCGTCTCATCTTTTGCCCTAAAAGAGAAAATGCTGTTTGCTGAAGTGAAATGTGTGTTTTTTCCACGGTCTGTGTCTCCTCCTCAGGTGCGCGAGTGCTTACAAGTAATGGATTCCTTAGCACCGCTCGCTGCAACAACATATATTGTGCTGGATTCCGGTACAACATGACAATTAGTGTTATCTATACCCGGGATCAATACAATGTGTTTATCAATCTGTATAGCTATACACATGAGTATCACTATCCCCCCCCCAAGGCAGGAGAGCACCATCATCCATTCTTGTGGGGAGGTTCCCATCATATTTTCTTGTAACCTTCTGTAGAGAAGGAGACTTTTCCTCTTCTCCTGTGGTGGGCGGCCCATCGTCTTGTTGAGGTGGCCGCATATTCTTCTATTGTGAAGGAAGCCCAGTCATCTACTCATCAAATTCTCTAGTAATGGGGCCCCATCCATTGTCCCTAGTGCTGGTAGCCCCTTCATTTTCCCACACGGTGGGCATCCCACTGGCGTTGTCCACATATTCTTTTTGTGTGCTAGTAGCCCCATCATCTTCCCATGTAACGGGAGCTCCATCATATTCTCTCGTAAGGGCCCCATCATCTTTTCCTTGTGCTGGTACCATCATCTTTTTCTTCCCACTTACTGGGAAACCCCATCATATTCTATTGTAATGGAGGGCCTTTCACCTTCCTTTGAGGTTAGCCCCAACATCTTTCCACATGGTAAGAGCCCTATGAAGTTCTCATGGAGTCCTCTTTCCCTTCTCGTGTTGAAGGCCTTGTTATACAGTATTCTCTATTGGAAGGGGCCCCGTGATCTTCTCTCATGGTGGGGTCCCCTTTTACTCTTGTTGTGGTGGCCCCATTACCTTCTCTTGTAATGCACATTCCATCACTTTACACTATTAGGCTATGTGCACACTTTCAGGATTTTTCGCTATAAAAACGCATACGTATGCATCCCATCATTTATAATGCATTCTACAATTTTTGTGCATATGTTGCGGTAAAAAACGCAGCATATTCGTTAATTTTGCAGATTTTTTTGCGGATTTCCCACTATATTATTGCATTGGGAAGCTCCGGAAAAAAAGGAAAACAAATCGGCAAAAAAATGCGATAAAAACGCATGCGGATTTCTTGCAGAAAATGTCTGGTTTTGTTCAGGAAATTTCTGCAAGAAATCCCGACGTGTGCACATAGCCTTAATCTTCTCTGGAGGTGTAGGCTTTGTCCTCTCCTCTTGTGGGGGTGGCACTGCATTGTTCTTTTGTGTTGGGTATCTTCATAGTGGGGCCCCATCATCTTCTCTTATTGCCATTTCCATTCAGTTTGCAGCTTTACATTTATTCAATGCTTACAGTTCACGTATGGATATATATTATACATCATGGTCTGGAAAGACCCTGAACCAGCAGAGGGGGCCATGGTTCGTGTATGAAGATCATGTGAGAACTGCTGTCCATCCCGCCGCTCACTCCTGTCTTTTTTTTATTGCTGCAGTGAACTTGTCTCCTGGCTTATGGAGAATGGAGAGATCGGTAAACCTGAAGAAGGCGTTAACCTGGGCCAGGCCTTACTGGAGAATGGGATCATCCATCACGGTAAGATGGCTGCCTGGGCCGAGAGTAGTGCATGGGGCACATTTGTGATGTGGAATCTCACTTGTTCAAGCTCTTTTCAAATCCGTGGCGGAAATATCTGTGTCTGCCTGAATGGCAGCGTGGATTCCCCATTTAGAACAATTGGACACAGTTTTCATATGAGTTTCAGTGCAGATTAAGCTATGAAAACCATGTGAGAAAAAAATCTCTGTGGAAGCGTACACTTAGGGTGAGTTCAGAAAACCTCTGACTCAGAATTTTGCGGGGTTTTGCATCAGACGTAATCCTTTGCATTATAGATGGTGAAATCAGCTGTAATTTGCAACATAATAGGCAAGAGACTTGGAAATCAGCATTGTGCTCTAAATGCCATGCTGTTTTTTTCTGCTCCACGTTCATGGGGTTTTAAAAACCCATATACATGTATTACACAGGAACTTGTAGTGGATTTTTCAGTGCCCAATCAGCCACATCTGAAGTGCTCTGAGGGTAAATTCACACAATACAGTCATGTCATTATACAAACCTATGATACATACATTTAACCCAAATATTTACATACTATATACACAGATTATACATCATACGTATACTACACACATTATAAACATATCATATACTCTTTCATACCTATATTATACACATCAACTATAAATACTATCATGCATATACGACACATTATACACATACACTATACACACCATTTTACATATACTGTACACATATACTGTACATTATACATACATGACACACGTTATACACATACCTTCATACATATACAACACACACTGTTTTACTACACACATTATACACTATGCACACAATTATACATATAATATGTATATGCGTATAGACATTATACATACATATATGTACTGCACACATTATGCTCACATTCTGTTAAAACATGGTATACTCCTGTATCACACACAGCATGTGAACACTATCAATGACACACACTATACACATCCACTATACGCACTGTCATACATATACTACACATGTTATACACTATACACACTATTATACATTTACTATATATATGTTTAGACCCTATACATACATACATACATATACGGCACATGCACACATTATACACATAGATTATATTAAAACATGTTATACTCCTGTATTACATAGACATAGCATGTGGATGTTCTGTATACTGTCATGGCCAAAAATTAGCCAGACAAAATTGATGACGCCTCTTTCAGATTCACATGTGGCAAGTAACAGGTGTGGCCAATATGAAAATCACACCTGAAACCCCATAAAAAGCGAAGAAGTTGGCTCAATCTTTGTATTGTGTGTGCCACACTAAGCATGGAGAACAGAAAGAGAAGAAGAGAACTGTCTGAGGACTTAAGAACCAAAATTGTTGAAAAATATCAACAGTCTCAAGGTTATAAGCCCATCTCCAGAGATCGTGATGTTCCTTTGTCCACGGTGCGCAACATACGGCAATCAAGAAGTTTACAACCCATGGCACTGTCGCTAATCTCCTGGTATGTGGACGGCAGAGAAAAATTGATGAAAGGTAGCAACATCGGATAGTCCGGATGGTGGATAAGTAGCCCCAATCAAGTTCCAAAGAAATACAAGTTGTCCTGCAGGCTCAGGGTGCATCCGTGTCAGTGCAAACTGTCCGTCGACATTTGTATGAAATAAAACGCTATGGCTGGAGACCTACGAGGACCCCACTGCTGACACAGAGACATGAAAGGAAAACTGAAGATTACTAAAGGATTTTGGATCGCAATGTAGTGCCCTGTGTCAGAAAGCTGGGTTTGCATCCTATCTCATTGGTCTTCCAGCCGGACAATGACCTGAAACATACTTCAAGAAGCGCCCAGAAATGGATGGAAACAAAGCCAAAATTCCAGTTGAGAGGTGTAAGAAGCTTGTTGATGGTTATAGGAAGCGATTGATTGTAGTTATTTATTCCAAAGGGTGGGCAACCAAGTATTTAGTTGAAGGTGGCAGCAATTTTGCCCATTTTGGGGGTTTTGTGTGAAATTATGTCCAATTTTCCTTTTTTCTCATTTGTTTGTGTTGTTCCAATACACACAAAGGAAATAAACATGCCTATTACAAAACATGTGTAATTGCAATAGTTTTTTGAAAAAAATACTTCATTTTCTGGAACAATTTTATAAGTGGCAACACTTTTGGCCATGTCTGTATATATACACACATTATACTATATACACACACACCATACACACATAATATATGCATATCATACATTTATATTACATTTAAATTACACATGCCTATCTTAGACCTTGTGCACAGTGTGTTATGGTGCATACGGCAGGAGAAATTTCTCACAATGTACCTCTGAAGCCATGAACTCCTCTGTTAAAGAATAAATATATAACTCTGTTAGCATTTTATTTTCTGCATGCTGACGTATGAAAATAGGTATTCCATTATTCTTTGTCCTATACAGCCAGACAAGGACACTCTTTTGGCTGCTGTCAGGTTAACAAAGCCCTATAGATTTAGCTAGCATGTGTGTCGCAAGCTTTTCCCTTTTTACTATATACACATTATACATGTACATCACACACTATATACATTATACACACAATCATACACAAGTATTATACACACAAATCATATACATATCTTAAATACACACTTGTGCATATATCATAAACCTATTATACACAGAGATCATAGACATATTGTACACAATTTACACATATTACACATGTACACGTTATACACACACATTGTACACATACAGCTCTGGCAAAAATTAAGAGACCACCGCATCAAAACCCTGTCATGGGCAGTCCAATCTCCAGACCTGAACCCCATTGAAAACCTCTGGAATGTAATCAAGAGGATGATGGATAGTCACAAGCCATCAAACAAAGAAGAACTGCTTACATTTTGGCGCCTGAAGCTGTGTGAAAGACTGGTGGAAAGCATGCCAAGATGCATGAAAGCTGTGATTAAAAATCATGGTTATTCCACAAAGTATTGATTTCTGAACTCTTGTTTCTAAATGATTATGAACTTGTTTTCTTTGCATTATTTGAGGTCTGAAAGCACTGTTGTTGTTTTTTTTTTTAATTTTGACCATTTATCTTTGTCAGAAAAAAAATACAAAATTTATTGCTTGGAAATTTGGAGACATGTTGTCAAAAGTTTATAGAATAAAACAACATTTTACTCAAAGATATGCCTATAAAGAGAAAAATCAGACAATCTGAACATTTTGCAGAGGTCTCTTATTTTTTTCCAGAGCTGTATATTATACCCACCTATATATACATTATACACACGTCATACACATACCATACACACCTCTATCTGTCCCTTTTTTAATAAAGATTTTTCTTCTCACTGTTTTTTCCCCTCCTGCTTCTAGTATCAGACAAGCACCAATTTAAGAATGAGCAGGTTCTCTATCGATTCCGCTATGACGATGGGACCTATAAGGCAAGGAGTGAACTTGAAGACATCATGTCCAAGGTATATACTAATCTTGCCATTAAGTGAATGGTTTATGGTGCTGTTTGCTGGCCCCGCTCATGCCATGTGTCAGACATTAAGATTTTCAGTCATTGTGAGTTCAGGGCAATTAGTCAGATTAGTGAAAGTGATGTGATTCATGTAATGGCCCCCATCACTGCTGCTCCCCAGGGAAGCCAAGGAGGCGACATCATTAGTTAGCCCCATCAAGAAAATTAGTAATTGAGTTCATAAAGGATAAGTAAAACCGCTGAACCCATTGCTTCCGAAACAGCGGTCACACGTCATTGGACTTTATACAAGATTAAAGGGGTGTTCCAACATCCACAAAAACATTTTCAAAAGGACAGGACTATTTTGAAATATAAAAAGAAGGTACACTCACCAACTCTAACCCCCGTCGCTCCAGCATAGGCCTTCCAGAGATCATCAGAGCGGCCTGTGCTGGAGCATCAGGTAAGTAAATGTTCCTTTTATTATTTCTCAGTATTTACTACCTTTGTACATTTTGTGGAAGTCAGACAACACGTTTTTGACTCTTCTCACGTGTCATTGTAGCATTATAAGTGCTCATACAGAGTTGTCTATCCATAAGCTTCCTGACTCTTACCATTAACACCAAGTAGAATAGTGAGCGCAGCTCTGGAGTATTATACAGAATGTAACTCCAGACAAGTACAGGATAAGTAATGCATTTATACAGTGACTCCACCAGCAGAATAGTGAGTGCAGCTCTGGGGTATAATACAGGATATAACTCAGGATCAGTACAGGATAAGTAATGTGATGTATGTACACAGTGACTGCACCAGCAGAATAGTGAGTGCAGCTCTGGGGTATAATACAGGATGTAACTCCGGATCAGTACAGGATAAGTAATGTAATGTATGTACACAGTGACTGCACCAGCAGATAGTGAGTGCAGCTCTGGAGTATAATACAGGATGTAACTCAGGATCAGTACAGGATAAGCAATGTAATGTATGTACACAGTGACTCCACCAGCAGAATAGTGAGTGCAGCTCTGGAGTATAATACAGGATGTAACTCAGGATCAGTAATGTAATGTATGTACACAGTGACTCCACCAGCAGAATAGTGAGTGCCGCTCTGGAGTATAATACAGGAGGTAACTCAGGATCAGTACAGGATAAGTAATGTAATGTATGCACACAGTGACTCCACCAGCAGAATAGTGAGTGCAGCTCTGGAGTATAATACAGGAAAGGTAATGTGTGTACACTGTAACCTCACTGTATTTGGAAATGAATGCTATGTGTATAATAGGGCCAGAGGTGGATCTAGGCAGTAAGCTTTACGAGAATGTGGTGCTGGCGGTGACTCTGCTTTTTTCTTTTGTAGGGTGTCAGACTTTACTGTCGTCTTCATAGCCTCTTTAGCCCTGTCATCAAGTAAGTGTGATCTCCCCTCTGGCGATGCCTCTTGACGCTGGTGTCTCCTTATCTTTCTGGGTGTCACTGTCGGTGCTGATGTTGTCGGGGAGGCGTTGTATGTAGTCAGTGAATTACCCCCTTTATTCTCATCATAATGCACTGTATACTTTGTGTCACTTATGTGATATTTGTTGTGTGTTTTGGAGGTTACTATAGCTCATCCACCAATCCTCCCAACCAATGGGTTTTTAGCAGTACAAAGGTGAATGCAGCTCTGGAAGTGACTGGAGAATAACAAGAGTGACCTTGGCGTGGTGGTCGGCTCAGTATTTCACAGTGTAAGGGTCACCCAAGTGTGAGGTCCTTTCTATCCCACTATCTTATGGTATACAGGGGGCACTGAGAAGGGTGAATGAGGAATTTACTTCCGAGGAGAGCGTACATGTCAGTGAAGTCCCTCAGGAGAGCCCCCTTTATAATGTTAATGATTTGTCACTCATCATACTGATTGGCTAGCGGGAATAAGGCACCGGACGTCAGCGGTCCTCACACATGGCGTACAGGACAAGGGGTCACTATATGGCTCGAGACGCCCTCTTGTGTGCAGCCTTTGGATCTTGTATTTGCACTGATTTGTGGTTTGGCATTGGATTACTTTTGCTTTGGAGGCAGATTTTTCTGCAGTTGGCGGCGATGGCATCTGATGAGCTGGCACCTTCGCACCACAGATCATGCAGCTGCTTCTCCCACTTCCTGTTTAGGTGAAATGAGTAAAGTCCAGGGATTTTTAGATACCCGGTACCTACATAATGCAGCTATGTGACCGGGTGACGGAGAGGGGTGAGATGTGGCTTCATCAGTGTTGCTGCCTGGGGAAATGCAGACTACAGACGCCATCATGTAGCAGCACGTTATATGGGCAGGCATCTCGAACTGTGTGTTTGTGCATGTATATGTATATATATATATATATATATATATATATATATATATATATATATATATATATATATATATATATATATATGTGTATATGTGTGTGTGTATGTGTATATATATATATATGTGTTTTTGTGTATATGTGTATATATATATATATATATATATATATATATAATGTGTGTGTATATATGTGTATATATATATATAATGTGTGTGTATATATGTGTGTATATATATATATATATATATATATATATATATATATATACATATACACACACATACGCACACAGTCTCTACTTATATGTCCCTCTTGGTGCTAATGTAGTGTGTGGATCACACCGCCACATGTGCTATCCGTTTTCGTTCTGTACTTAATACAGAGACGTTATTGCAGCAGCTCAGTGTAATGGAGGGAGTTGCATTGGGTCACCCTGATCTGACGAGAGGTTTGCTTGGATGCAGAGAGTGGTCATGTTGTCTTGGTATCATATATCATGTACTGGACGTTTGCCATGTTTACTGCCATGTTACTATATATACCCCATGTCCCTGGCACAGAGACTCCTCATTACATATACTTACTGGTGACCAGTGACACATCGGACTGGAAGGAACTTGCTGTGTACTGGGTCATGTCATTGTTGTATTGTTATATCTCCGCAATATCCTTACACTGATAATGACTCTCTGTTCTATCCCACAGAGACCGAGATCACCACCTGAAAACCTACAAGTCCGTCATCCCAGCCAGCAAGCTGGTGGATTGGCTAATATCACAGGTATCAGCCACTGCCTCTGATAATTAACACAGGAACAGCAGAGGCACGATTGTGGGCAACAGAAGTGAGAAGTAGCCATATACTAGTCCTAGGAGCACATTATCATTATTGTTTACTTGTCACAAATGACTGATCTCTGTATTGTATACTAGCCCAGGTAACTGATATCTCTATTACATACATACTATCCCAGGTGACTGGTCTCTCTATTATATACTATCCCAGGTGACTGGTCTCTGTGTTATATACTATCCCAGGTGACTGGTCGCTGTATTGTATACTATCCCAGGTGACTGGTCTCTATTATATACTATTCCAGGTGACTGGTCTCTGTATTATATACTAGCCCAGGTGACTGGTCTCTGTATTATATACTATCCCAGGTGACTGGTCTCTGTATTATATACTATCCCAGGTGACTGGTCTCTGTATTGTATACTATCCCAGGTGACTGGTCTCTGTATTATATACTAGCCCAGGTGACTGGTCTCTGTATTATATACTATCCCAGGTGACTGATCTCTATTATATACTAGCCCAGGTGACTGGTCTCTGTATTATATACTATCCCAGGTGACTGGTCTCTGTATTGTATACTATCCCAGGTGACTGGTCTCTGTATTATATACTATCCCAGGTGACTGGTCTCTGTATTATATACTATCCCAGGTGACTGGTCTCTGTATTATATACTAGCCCAGGTGACTGGTCTCTGTATTATATACTATCCCAGTTGACTGGTCTCTGTATTATATACTATCCCAGGTGACTGGTCTCTGTATTATATACTAGCCCAGGTGACTGGTCTCTGTATTATATACTAGCCCAGGTGACTGGTCTCTGTATTATATACTAGCCCAGGTGACTGGTCTCTGTATTATATACTAGCCCAGGTGACTGGTCTCTGTATTATATACTATCCCAGGTGACTGGTCTCTGTTATATACTAGCCCAGGTGACTGGTCTCTGTATTATATACTAGCCCAGGTGACTGGTCTCTGTATTATATACTAGCCCAGGTGACTGGTCTCTGTACTGTATACTAGCCCAGGTGACTGGTCTCTGTATTGTATACTAGCCCAGGTGACTGGTCTCTGTATTATACTAGCCCAGGTGACTGGTCTCTGTATTATATACTAGCCCAGGTGACTGGTCTCTGTATTATATACTATCCCAGGTGACTGGTCTCTGTGTTATATACTAGCCCAGGTGACTGGTCTCTGTATTATATACTAGCCCAGGTGACTGGTCTCTGTATTATATACTATCCCAGGTGACTGGTCTCTGTACTGTATACTAGCCCAGGTGACTGGTCTCTGTATTGTATACTAGCCCAGGTGACTGGTCTCTGTATTATATACTAGCCCAGGTGACTGGTCTCTGTATTATATACTATCCCAGGTGACTGGTCTCTGTGTTATATACAGGTCCTTCTCAAAAAATTAGCATATAGTGTTAAATTTCATTATTTACCATAATGTAATGATTACAATTAAACTTTCATATATTATAGATTCATTATCCACCAACTGAAATTTGTCAGGTCTTTTATTGTTTTAATACTGATGATTTTGGCATACAACTCATGATAACCCAAAAAACCTGTCTCAATAAATTAGCATATCAAGAAAAGGTTCTCTAAACGACCTATTACCCTAATCTTCTGAATCAACTAATTAACTCTAAACACATGCAAAAGATACCTGAGGCTTTTAAAAACTCCCTGCCTGGTTCATTACTCAAAACCCCCATCATGGGTAAGACTAGCGACCTGACAGATGTCAAGAAGGCCATCATTGACACCCTCAAGCAAGAGGGTAAGACCCAGAAAGAAATTTCTCAACAAATAGGCTGTTCCCAGAGTGCTGTATCAAGGCACCTCAATGGTAAGTCTGTTGGAAGGAAACAATGTGGCAGAAAACGCTGTACAACGAGAAGAGGTGACTGGACCCTGAGGAAGATTGTGGAGAAGGACCGATTCCAGACCTTGGGGAACCTGAGGAAGCAGTGGACTGAGTCTGGTGTGGAAACATCCAGAGCCACCGTGCACAGGCGTGTGCAGGAAATGGGCTACAGGTGCCGCATTCCCCAGGTAAAGCCACTTTTGAACCATAAACAGCGGCAGAAGCGCCTGACCTGGGCTACAGAGAAGCAGCACTGGACTGTTGCTAAGTGGTCCCAAGTACTTTTTTCTGATGAAAGCAAATTTTGCATGTCATTCGGAAATCAAGGTGCCAGAGTCTGGAGGAAGACTGGGGAGAAGGAAATGCCAAAATGCCTGAAGTCCAGTGTCAAGTACCCACAGTCAGTGATGGTGTGGGGTGCCATGTCAGCTGCTGGTGTTGGTCCACTGTGTTTCATCAAGGGCAGGGTCAATGCAGCTAGCTATCAGGAGATTTTGGAGCACTTCATGCTTCCATCGGCTGAAATGCTTTATGGAGATGAAGATTTCATTTTTCAGCACGACCTGGCACCTGCTCACAGTGCCAAAACCACTGGTAAATGGTTTACTGACCATGGTATTACTGTGCTCAATTGGCCTGCCAACTCTCCTGACCTGAACCCCATAGAGAATCTGTGGGATATTGTGAAGAGAAAGTTGAGAGACGCAAGACCCAACACTCTGGATGAGCTTAAGGCCACTATTGAAGCATCCTGGGCCTCCATAACATCTCAGCAGTGTCACAGGCTGATTGCCTCCATGCCACGCCGCATTGAAGCAGTCATTTCTGCCAAAGGATTCCCGACCAAGTATTGAGTGCATAACTGAACATTATTATTTGATGGTTTTTTTGTTTGTTATTAAAAAACACTTTTATTTGATTGGACGGGTGAAATATGCTAATTTATTGAGACAGGTTTTTTGGGTTATCATGAGTTGTATGCCAAAATCATCAGTATTAAAACAATAAAAGACCTGACAAATTTCAGTTGGTGGATAATGAATCTATACTATATGAAAGTTTAATTGTAATCATTACATTATGGTAAATAATGAAATTTAACACTATATGCTAATTTTTTGAGAAGGACCTGTACTAGCCCAGGTGACTGGTCTCTGTATTATATACTAGCCCAGGTGACTGGTCTCTGTATTGTATACTAGCCCAGGTGACTGGTCTCTGTATTGTATACTATCCCAGGTGACTGGTCTCTGTATTATATACTATCCCAGGTGACTGGTCTCTGTATTATATACTATCCCAGGTGACTGGTCTCTGTATTATATACTATCCCAGGTGACTGGTCTCTGTTTTATATACTATCCCAGGTGACTGGTCTCTGTATTATATACTATCCCAGGTGACTGGTCTCTGTATTATATACTAGCCCAGGTGACTGGTCTCTGTATTATATACTAGCCCAGGTGACTGGTCTCTGTATTATATACTAGCCCAGGTGACTGGTCTCTGTATTATATACTATCCCAGGTGACTGGTCTCTGTATTGTATACTATCCCAGGTGACTGGTCTCTGTATTATATACTATCCCAGGTGACTGGTCTCTGTATTGTATACTATCCCAGGTGACTGGTCTCTGTATTATATACTAGCCCAGGTGACTGGTCTCTGTATTATATACTATCCCAGGTGACTGGTCTCTGTATTATATACTATCCCAGGTGACTGATCTCTATTATATACTAGCCCAGGTGACTGGTCTCTGTATTGTATACTATCCCAGGTGACTGGTCTCTGTATTGTATACTATCCCAGGTGACTGGTCTCTGTATTATATACTAGCCCAGGTGACTGGTCTCTGTATTATATACTAGCCCAGGTGACTGGTCTCTGTATTATATACTATCCCAGGTGACTGGTCTCTGTATTATATACTATCCCAGGTGACTGATCTCTATTATATACTAGCCCAGGTGACTGGTCTCTGTATTATATACTATCCCAGGTGACTGGTCTCTGTATTGTATACTATCCCAGGTGACTGGTCTCTGTATTGTATACTATCCCAGGTGACTGGTCTCTGTATTATATACTATCCCAGGTGACTGGTCTCTGTATTATATACTAGCCCAGGTGACTGGTCTCTGTATTATATACTAGCCCAGGTGACTGGTCTCTGTATTATATACTATCCCAGGTGACTGGTCTCTGTGTTATATACTATCCCAGGTGACTGGTCTCTGTATTATATACTAGCCCAGGTGACTGGTCTCTGTATTATATACTATCCCAGGTGACTGGTCTCTGTATTATATACTATCCCAGGTGACTGGTCTCTGTATTGTATACTATCCCAGGTGACTGGTCTCTGTATTATATACTATCCCAGGTGACTGGTCTCTGTATTGTATACTATCCCAGGTGACTGGTCTCTGTATTATATACTATCCCAGGTGACTGGTCTCTGTATTATATACTAGCCCAGGTGACTGGTCTCTGTATTGTATACTAGCCCAGGTGACTGGTCTCTGTATTATATACTATCCCAGGTGACTGGTCTCTGTATTGTATACTATCCCAGGTGACTGGTCTCTGTATTGTATACTATCCCAGGTGACTGGTCTCTGTATTATATACTATCCCAGGTGACTGGTCTCTGTATTATATACTATCCCAGGTGACTGGTCTCTGTATTGTATACTATCCCAGGTGACTGGTCTCTGTATTGTATACTATCCCAGGTGACTGGTCTCTGTATTATATACTATCCCAGGTGACTGGTCTCTGTATTATATACTATCCCAGGTGACTGGTCTCTGTATTATATACTATCCCAGGTGACTGGTCTCTGTATTATATACTATCCCAGGTGACTGGTCTCTGTATTATATACTATCCCAGGTGACTGGTCTCTGTATTATATACTAGTTTCAGGTAACTGATGTTTGCTTGCTTTCTTGTCTGCTCTGTCTCTGCTGATTTCGTCTCCTTTGCCACTATCTTGTGATTTTTTTTTTTTTCCATCTTTCTTCCTGAACTTTTATAAACAGTGAATTTGATTTGAACTTTAACTTTTGCCAGTTTTCCAAATATCACAATTTTGGCCTCAGAGCTATAGACGTGAGTGGTGATGGCTGACTCCTCTGTGAGGCCAGAGACTCGCTCCTGGCGAGAACATGCTCAGGATAATCATGTCAGACTCGGCTTCCATCTTTTCTTCAGTTCTTTCATCCACCACATCCAGTAGCAGCTTCTCCACTCATATTTTGTGTATTTGGCTGCTGCACCCGAGCCGCTCAACCCAACAATGGCCATAATTGCCTTCATCACAAAGTCTATGAATAGTCATCTGTCGGGCACAGCCATGCTTCCAGCAAGATGGAGAAAGGCACAGAAATAGGAGTGACGGATTTGTAATCATTGCTGGCTTGCTTTGAGCATGTGGGCTGTTATGTGGACGTTATGCGCTCCATGTTGGTCCTTCTCTAATAATAAGACACTTTTTTTCTTCCAGGGAGATTTTCAGACGAGAGAAGAAGCAGTCGCTCTTGGCGTTGGGCTCTGCAACAATGGATTCATGCATCATGGTAATTATGCTGACTTTTAGTTGGAATTTGGATTGCACCAGTGTACTAATATACCGTACTGCAATATTTCCTATCAGCCTGCGTCTATGCTCTGGATTGATTGGTCATGTCTGCTCTGCACGGACAGACATAATAATCGATCCTGCACATGTTCTAGCATCCCCCTTGAAGTCCTCAGCGTTCTCGGGCTGAATCAGTCGTCCCTGATCATACTGTACAGGTTTTATGTAACCAGCAGATACATTCTTGCTCATCGTTATTGTTACCCATGAAGTTTAAGTACATAATGTGGAATATCTCCTGAAATAATGAATCAAGTAAACCAGTTTTTTGTATAGAGCAGTCGTGTTAAATACAGAAGAGCAAATGATAAACAATAATTTAAAACAAAAAACAATGGAAGGTGTAGTGCAGTGGGGTTGGTGCAGTGTGACAGACAGGCAAGGACCACAGGAAAGTTCACAGCAAACGTGTTTAATTGTCCAAACTCACTCAGTGTACAGCACATGGTATCCTCAGGTTCGCAGCCGGGAAACAAGACAGTATCACGCTGCGGGGTGCCAGGAGGTCCTTCTGCTGGTTCTGTGCTACCTCATACAGATGGAGCTTCTGCAGAGCCGACTGCTCCACAGATTGCTAACTCCAAACTGAAACACCCAAACCCTTCCTGCTCGCATTTTCTACTCTGGAATCTGTGGCTAAATAACACCAATTGCCTCATATACCCCCCCCGTTCAAACTTGTGTGGCAGAACATTTGTCAATTTTCCTGTGACTTCCCCGCCCGATGTCCCAGTGTAAAATTAAAATTTTGCAAAGACAGGAACCATCGGGTGACCCGCACATTTCTCTCTTTGGCGTTCCTCATCCAGACCAAGGGTGAATGATCTGTTACTAGTGATGAGCGAATATACTCGTTACTCAAGATTTCCCGTGCCTGCTCGGGTGTCCTCCGAGTATTTTTTAGTGAAAAGTCGGAAATTTAGTTTTTCTCACCTCAGCTGAATAATTTACATCTGTTAGCTAGCTTAAGTACATGTGGGGGTTGCCTGGTTGCTAGGGAATCCCCACATGTACTTATGCTGGCTAACAGATGTAAATCATTCAGCTGCGGCGCTGAAAACTAAATCTCCGAGTACTTACAAATACTCGGAGGACACCCGAGCATGCTCGGGAAATCTCGAGTAACGAGTAAATTCGCTCATCACTATCTTATTACCAGACCAAACAATCGACCAAGAAAATAATAATGTAGGGACTCCAAGGCCCACTTAATGCCCAGGAACTCTCTACGCTATAGATTTTCTCAGCCGGGGTGAGTTTCCTACTTAGGTGACCGGATGCTCCTCTCCCTGCACCTACTACAACAGGACTGCTCCTAGGCCCACGTTAGAGGCATCTGTCTGTACAATGAAAGGTTTCTGAAAGTTGGGGCTAATGAGGATGGGCTGTCCGCACAGCGCCACCTTCATGGATTGGTATGCTTCCTCCACCTTGGGGTCCACTGAACTATGACCAACTTCTTTCCCTTTGAGGAGATCATTCAGGGGTGTTCTCCTGGAAAAATTGGGTATAAACCTCCGGTAATACCCAATGATCCCAGGGAACGCTCTCACTTGTTTGGTGGTCACAGGTCTGGGCCAGTTCTGAATGGCCTCGATTTTATTTATTTGGGTTTTAATCACCTCATGGCTGATCACAGAACCCAAGTATTGGGCTTCCTCAAGCCCTATTGCACATTTCTTGGGATTCGCTATCAAGCCTGCGGGTCTAAGCGAATCCACCACCGTTTGTACGTGGGACAAGTGGGTATGCCACTCAGAACTTAAGATGATGATGTCATCTAAGTATGCGGACGCATAATTCCGATGGAGATCCAGCACTATATTCATTAGCCTCTGGAACGTGGCAGGGGCCCCATGTAGTTCATAACATAGTGGTAAAGACCCTCTGGTGTTATGAAGGTGTTTTTTTCCTTGGCCGACTCCGTAAGAGGCACCTTCCAATAACCCTTGGTCAGATTGTCCACCCGAAACATTGGGTACAGGTCGAACTTCGACACCTCATTTAGTTTACGGAAGTCATTACAAAATCGTAACGATCCATCTGGCTTTGGGATTAGTACAATTGGGCTAGCCCAGTCACTCCGGGATTACTCAATTACTCCCAGTTGGAGAATTTGTTTTACCTCACTCGCAATGGTTTGTCTCCGGGCCTCGGGCACACTGTATGGTTTCATTCGTACCCTTACATGAGGCTCAGTGACAATGTCATGCTAGATTACAGAGTTGCGACCGGGTAATACCAAGAATACGTCCGTATTCTCATGTACCAATTTCCATACCTCTCGCCACTGTTGTTTTGAGAGGGTGTCTCCTATTTTTACCTCGGCCTCTGTCCAGACCGACATCGGAGGGTCCCCAGATGACATGTCGGGAGTCACTTCCGTAAGCATACACTCCCGGTCCTTCCACGCTTTCAACAAATTTACGTGATATAACTGTTCGGGTTTCCTTTTCCCAGGCTGGTAAACTCAGTAGTTTACTTCCTCCACTTTTTCCCGAACTTCATATGGTCCTTGCCATTTGGCCATAAGCTTCCTCTCAGTGGTGAGCACCAAAACCAACATCCGATCTCCTGCTTTAAAGGAGCGGGCTGTGGCCTTTTTGTTATATACGCGGCCTTACGCTGCCTGAGCACCCATAAAATACTCTTTTACAATAGGCCTGACCGCTGCAATTCGATCCTGCATATTGGTCACTTGCTCAACGACACTCTTATGCGGCGTAGGTTCCTGCTCCCACGTATCTTTTGCTACGTCCAGCAGACCGCTAGGATGTCTGCCATACAGTAGCTCAAAGGGTGAGAATCCCATGGAAGCCTGCGGTATCTCACGAATGGCAAACATTAAGTAGGGCAACAACATATCCCAATCCCTTCTATACTTGGAGACTACCTTCTTCAACATGGATTTGAGGGTTTTATTGATGCATTTGACTAACCAGTCGGTCTGAGGGTGGTACACCAACATGCGCAACTGCTTTATCTTGAGGAGCTTGTACAGTTCCCTCCTCACCTTGGACATAAAAGGAGTCCCCTGATCAGTGAGGATCTCCTTTGGTAGCCTAAGGTGACAGAACATGGCAAACAACTCCTGGGCGATAAGCTTAGCCGAGGTGTGCAGAAAAGGGATGGCCTCCGGGTACCGGGTGGCGTTGTCTGCGACAACTAATGTGTTGGTGGCTCCAGGCGGATTTTACTATTGGCCCTACAAGATGCATCGCAATCCACTCAAAAGGTACCTCTATAATGGGCAGACGCACCAATGGACTCCGGTAGTTTGCGGTGGGTGAGGTTAGTTGGCATTCCGGACATGTATCACAGTACCTCTGGACCTCAGCGTAGACACCCAGCCCAAAAAACACTGCAGAATGCACTCCTGCGTCTTTTTGGCCCCCAAATGCCCTCCCAGCATGTGAGTGTGAGCCATGTCGAGCACCGCCCGACTGTAGGATTGGGCCACTACCAGTTGTTCTACCACCTCAACCCGGATTTTATGAACCCTGAGTCCAAGAGAGCGTCCGTCTGGTACCCATTAACGAGTACCTTACACAGCTGAGGTTCGGTACCGGCAGTTCCTGTAATGGCGGTGCAGACAGGCTGGGCAAACATAGACACCCGGCGAGTATACCCTCCGTCCATGGGCTCAGGGGGCAGTTGGCAACCACATGTTCAGGCCCTTGGCACCACTAACACTTAATAGCTGCGGCATGAGGGAACCTTGGGGCCAATTTAGGGGACACGGGCTTGTTGACACTCTCCTTCCGGGATACTCCCTCAGTATGGGCATGGACCGGATTGGCCCCAGTGGAGGGTCATGGACCTTTCCCCGGCTCCTGAGCTGGAGGGGCTTTACGTGACAGCAATAGTGGAGCAGTGTCCCGTATAAAGTCCTGAGTGGCTGTATAGCGCTCAATCAATCCAACCAACTTTTCCTTTGTCACAATGGTGAAGACAAATGAGCTGTCTAAGGACACCAGAACTGCTATTTTTTCCTTCGCCTCATTGGGGGACACAGACTGTGGGTGTATGCTGCTGCCACTAGGAGGCTGACACTAAGTGATACAAAGAAAGTTAGCTCCTCCCCTGCAGTATTCACCCTCCTGCTGGCTCTCAGCTGATCAGTTCTTGCTTAGCGTCCGTAGGAGGTGCACGGACGGGTCTGCTATTCAGACCCAAAGCTCTTTATTATTTTATTTTTACCTTTTACAGTTTTGATTTTTGATTTTATTTTTTCCACGGACGAATGGGGTGACGGATCCTTTCAAGGTTCCGATCTCCCCGAACCATCAACAGGCGAGCACGGAGAGTGTCACCTCTCTGTATCCTCTCCTGCGACGTGGGATGCCATGCCTGAGCTGATTCTTAGGGGCGACGGGCCCCTTCAAGGGCACCGATCTCCCCGCACCCTGAACGGACGAGCACATGGAGTGTCGCCTCCACGTACCCTCTTCCCCAGCCAGGCCTATTGCCGGACAACTGGCCCTGTCCACCCGGGGGCTTGAACTCCGTGGATGTACAGAGGCCCCTCTCTATGGCGTCCGTGCAGCCCCCACTGTCCCACCACTGTGAAAGCGGATGGCACAAGGAGGCGGACGGTTCCTCTCCACCTCCCTAACAAAGGGACGGTGGATTGTGGTTTACCCCTCTATCCCTGCACCGTCCACGCTGCAATACCTGAACTGCAGCAGAACAGCGCTGAAACCTAGTCATCGCGGCGGCTCCATGCTAGGACACGCACGGATGGTGAGTGGATCCAATCAGCGGTGGGCCTCTGCAGCAGGATATTCACATGCTGACAGTTAGCCTCAGCCAAGCCACTTCCCTGTGGCCCACCTTCCTGAGGTAACGCTCCGGCCGACTGCAAAAATGTAGCCCCCGGCTTCGGCCGCATCCTGGAAGCCGCACCCGCATTATGGCGTGCTAAGGCGGCTCCGCCCGCTTTTCTGGCGCTTCTCGCCCGGCACGGGAATGCTCAATTTTCTCGGCCACTACAAGCCCCCTCACTTCTACCGCTGGTATCGCTCCCGCCGGCTGCAGAAATGTAGGCCCCGGCTTGGGCCTATTCATGGAAGTCTCAAGGCTCCGCCCACATAGTGTCTGTGGCTCCGCCCCCCAAATTGGCGCTTCTCGCTTTCTGCGAGATTTTATCACCTCTGCAACTCCCGGTGGCCATCTTGGTCCACCCGGCCAGCTCACACAGGGGCAACGGATTTTGCATTAAAGGGACACGACTCTACATCAGTACCTGGGTAAGGAAGTACCTGACCAGTATTACCTAGTCTTAAAGGCACACGACCAGTATTCCCTGGTCTTAAAGGCACATGACCAGTATTCCCTGGTCTTAAAGGCACACAACCAGAATTCCCTGGTCTTAAAGGCACACAACCAGTATTCCCTGGTCTTAAAGGCGCATGACCAGTATTCCCTGGTCTTAAAGGTGCATGCCAGTATTCCCTGGTCTTAAGGGCACATGATCAATCTGAAGCCGGTCACCCTAAATGAGCTCAGGAGCCCACCGCCGCTGATCCCAGTTCATCCCAGAGTACCTAGTTCCCCTCAGTGGACTTGGTCAGAGAAACCATGGATTGTGCTCAGTGACTAAGAGATTGATTCCCTCCGTGTACCCTTTGTGGCTCGGAGTGCTCGCAGGCCCGATATACATGGTCCCTCTCCTACATGGGACCTGTCGGCTAGCAGGGGCCGCAAGTATTCTAGAAACGTACAGGCATCTAGAAAAGTACAGGCATCTAGAAAACGGAAGTTTTCATTTTCTGATCTCTAACCAATGATTTGCTGAGAACAAGGCTCTGAATATGGATCTGATATTGCCTTGGATCTGGACTTGCCAGAGCTTCAGAAAAGGATGGACTTGCCTATGTATATCAACCAATATCTGTCCATTGACGAGGACTCCGGTTCTGCTCTAGACTACGCAGTGTCCCTCATAAGGAGACTAAACTCCCTCGTAGAGCATTTGCCATTCAGTTCGGATACGCGATTCACTGGACAGAAGCCTCTACGTGGAATGCCATGCCTGGTCTGATTTTTAAGGGCGAGGGGTTCTTTTAAAGGGCACCGATCTCCCCACGCCATCAGCAGACGAGCACATGGAGTGTCGCCTCCATGTATCCTCTTCTGCATCCAGGCCTAACGCCAGACAACCTGCCCTGTCCACCCGGGGACCTGAACTCTGGATGTACAGAGGCACCCTTTATGGCGTCCGAGCACCCCCCCTTTGCATCATCACTATTTAGCAGATGATGCAAGAAGGCGGACGATCCCTCTCCACTTCCCTGTTAAGAGGATGGTGGATCGAGGGTTCCTAATTTTCTACTCTGCACCGTCAAAAGAGAGCGGCGATGGCAAGAGACGGCTTTTTCCTGACCTGCTGGATGCAGCCGCGCATTCTGCCGCTTGGCAGATTAACCGGGTAGAATCTCTTGTGGTATACCTACCAGTATCCCTGCCCGATGTATCATCAATTAAAAATACCACGGACTGTCAGATAGCAAATCTGGTTCGTTGCGGCTTCGGGTTCAGCACTCTACCCTTCCTTAGCCGCTGCATGGGTTGCTTGAGCAATGGTCTCCTGGTCGGAGACCTTAACTACTTTGATTCACACCAGTAACCTTTTCCAGAAGACAGTACAGCTGGCCAATCAAATCTTCTGAGCGGGAGACTAACATGGGATCGTATGTTTCCTACAGACCCAACCAGCAGTGGAAGGGTTGTCCAGGACCGTCTAGATCTAAGGGATCTTGGTTCCAAAAAGGGGGAATGAAAAGTAAGACCGATCCTGGACCTCAAACTTCTAACAACCTTTGACAAGGTCCTCCTTCTTCGGATGGAGTTCCTCCGCTCAGCCATTACTTCAACAGAAAAAGGTGGAGTTTCTGTCATCCATCGACATTCGGGATGCTTACCCTCACATTCCTATTTTTCCTCTCTTCAAAAATTCCTTCGCTTTTTCACTCGCGAACAGCATTTTCAACTCACGACCTTGCCCTTCGGTCTTGCTACCGCACCCTGAATGTTCACAAGGGTCATGGCGGTTGTCATGTTCCTCTTGCACCCTAGAAGCGTGGTCGTCCTGCCCTATTTGGTCTACTTTCTAGCCTGCTCTTCCAGGACTACGCTGAGTCGTCTATATCACTTGCGATACCCTCTCATCTGGGCTGGCAGGTAAACATAGACAAGTTTTCCTCATTTCCAGCCCAGCAGATCCTTTTTGAGAATGATCCTGCACACTTCTAGAAGGATGGTAATTCTCCCTCGAGACAAGGTCGTGGCCCTTCAACAGGGAGCTCGCGCACTTGATCACTCATCCCCTCATCTCATTCGATTTGCTAAGAGGGTTCTGAGGAAAAGTGGTGACGACAATGGAAGCAGTTTCCTTCGCTCCGCTCGTTTTCAGCAAGTAAATCAGGCTTTCAGAGGGTAGTCTCTGAGCTCCTTCCTCATCCAGTGCCTTTCTCCCGGTTCAATGGTTATTAGTGACTACCAGTGCCAGTCTTCTTTTCCCCATCATTGCTCTGGGGATCCGAACAGTACAGCTAATCCTACAGCAGGTCCACGGCCTTCTGGCAGGTCACCCCATCCGAATTCAGTTGGATAATTCCACGGCTGTGCCAAACGTCAATCATCTAGCAGGTACCTACGGTCAGGCGCCATGGCCGAGGTACCTCACATTCTCTGATGGGCCGACATCTATCATTCGGTGATCTCTGCAGTACATATCCCTGGAGTAGAACTCTGGGCGGCAGACATATTCAGCCGTCAGGGTTTTTCCTCAAGTGAGTGGGAACTTAACCCGGAAGTCTTCCATCAGATCTGCCTTCACTGGAGCTCTCCAGTTGTAGATAGGATGGCGTCCAGACTGAACGCCAATGTACTCGAGTTCATGATTCGGCCTCGAGATCCAAGAGCCATCGCAGTGCATGCTCTGGTTCTTCCATGGTACCAGTTTCCATAACCCCTCTTCCACTACTCCCGAAACCCTTTCGGAAGCAGAAAGGGCCCCAGTAATCCTTGGAGATCCGCACTGACCATGTCAGTTTTTTGTTTGCGGAGCTAGTATCTTTCCATCTTATTGCAACAAAACTGCAAGTGGGGACTTTCTCGCAGGGAGTTTCCACATGTAGTTCTTCCCTATCGCATACCGTTACATCTTTGGGACCTTAATGGTCCTGGGAGTCTTACAGTAGACTCCTTTTGATCCGGACAGATTTTTCTATCAGGGAAGGCCGCCCTTTTTTCTCTGTGATCTTGTCATCCTGATGAGTCTTCACAGCTTGCCGCTCTGTTCTTTCAGACTTTTTTCCTTATTACCATCAGGGTAAGGCTATCCTTAGGCCATCCCCTTCCCTTGTTACCAAGGTGGTATTGTATTCCCACTGTTACTGGGGCATCGTCCTTCCCTCATCTCTTTCAGTTCCAGTCCACAAAACGGAATGGGTTCCCCATAATCTGGACAAAGTGAGTGCTCCGAGTAGGTACGTATCAAGGACGGCGTCCTTCCGAAGGTTGGACACTTTATTTGGGCTTCTGACGGTAAGAAGGAGGCTTCCTGACGGTTACAGGAAGGGTTTAGCTGTTTCATCGGTCATGTTAGCCTAATGGATTCATTTCACCATCCAGGAGTCCTTCTGTGTTAGATGACAGCCTATCTCCCTGTCTATCGAGGGATCTAGGCACCAGACGTCGGCAAGCTCACCTGCAAGCTTGCGGATTCGTCCAGTCCGCATGCATTCTTGAAGCACTATAATTTCCACACTTCCACAGATGTGAGTCTAGGCAGGCGGACTCTGCAGGCCGCGGTGGCGCACTTGTAAGTAGCGGTTACACAGGGCCTGATCTGATGTTGTCCCCACCCAGGGACTGCTTTGGGATGTCCCACGGTCTGTGTCCCCCAATGAGGTGAAGGAGAAATAGGGATTTTTGTGTACTCACCGTAAAATCCATTTCACCGAGCCATTCATTTTATTAGCTTGTGCTTGTTTTACAATTTGACATGCTATACTCTCATATATAATATGACATGCTATACGCTCATATGTTGTGTTTGATCTCCCACTGCATTTGCACCGAACTGGTTAGCTGAGAGCCAGCAGGAAGGTGTATACTGCAGGGGAGGAGCTAACTTTCTTTGTAACACTTAGTGTCAGCCTCCTAGTGGCATCAACATACACCCACAGTCTGTGTCCCCCAATGAATGGCTCGGAGAAAAGGATTATATGGTGAGTACACAAAAAATCCCTATATTAGCAAACACAAGATTTCCAAAGTGTATAAGGCCATCTCCAAAGACCTTGGTATTCCAGTTTCAACAGTGTGCAGTGTTATTAAAGAGAACCTGTCACCACGTTTTTGGAAGATGGGATAAAAATAGCGTTAAATAGGGGCAGAGGTGGGCGTTACATTAGTGTGTTTGTTATGCGTTTATTACCCACCTAAGTTGCCGAAATACCTTTGCAAAGTCTCCGTTTTCGCCTGTCAATCAGGCTGGTCTGGTCAAAAGGGCGTTGTCTTCCCCCAGATTTTGCGTAGTTTTCCGTTGGTGGCGTAGTGGTGTGCGCATGCCCAAAGTCCTGAATCCTCTGCCAGGGGATTTAAAAGAGCGCGCTGTTCGTTTTCATTGGTGATCGGTGGGCGCGGCCATCTTCCTTTGGCCGCGCGTGCGCAGAAGCGCCCTCTGCTGGCCGCGGCTTCAGGAAAATGGCCGCGGGATGCCGCGCGTGCGCAGATGGATATCGCGGCGGCCATTTTCCTGAAGCCGCGGCCAGCAGAGCGCCGCTTCTGCGCACGCGCGGCCAAAGGAAGATGGCCGCGCCCACCGATCACCAATGAAAACGAACAGCGCGCTCTTTTAAATCCCCTGGCAGAGGATTCGGGACCTTGGGCATGCGCACACCACTACGCCACCAACGGAAAACTACGCAAAATCTGGGGGAAGACAACGCCCTTTTGACCAGACCAGCCTGATTGACAGGCGAAAACGGAGACTTTGCAAAGGTATTTCGGCAACTTAGGTGGGTAATAAACGCATAACAAACACACTAATGTAATGCCCACCTCTGCCCCTATTTAACGCTATTTTTATCCCATCTTCCAAAAACGTGGTGACAGGTTCCCTTTAAGAAGTTTGCCAAACATGTAACTGTCAAGAACCCCTCTGGATGTGGAGGAAAGAGGAAAATTGATGAGGTTTTCGAAAGTTGATGTGAATGGTGGAAAAAACATCACGTCAAACATCCAAATACCTGAAGGCCAACCTGGAACAGTCTGGGGACATGGTTTCAACAAGTACCATACTCCGCATAGTAAACCAAGCACCGCTTTATGGATGAATGCCAAGGAAGAAACCATTGCTGAAGAAAAGACATAAAAAGGAACATCTGATCTTTGCCAAAGAGTACTTTGACAAACCACAATCCTTATAGGAAAATGTTCTGTGGACAGATGAACAAAAATAGAGCTTTTGGGCAATGCAAAGCAACAGTTTACAGATGGCACAATGAAGCTTATAAGAAAAAGAACATCCTACCAACTGTTAAGCATGGTGGAGGATCCATAATGCTGTGGGGTTGCTTCGCTGCGTCTGGTACTGGAAACCTTAACCATATCACAGAAATCATGAAATCAGAGAATTATCAAGAGATTTTAAAGCGAAACGTCCAAACCCAGTGTAAGAAAACTTGATTTAAGTCGAAGATCATAGGTCTTCAGGCAAGACAATGACCAAAAGCGCACATTCAAAAGTCATCTCAATCCCATTGAAATCTTTGGGGGAGCTGAAATCTGCCATTGGGAAAATTCAGTTGAAAAACAATGTTTTAAATGTTTTATTGTTGTATTACTTTGGACCATTAATTATAAAATTCTGAGGATATAACTTTGGTACATGTTCCATTTATTTCCGAAGATATTGTAGAGTCTATAAAAAATATTAAGGGGTGCCAATAAGTGAATAAGAGAGTAGCACTGTAGATTTTACCTGTATAATGATGTTGGAGTAACAGGGCAGACACAGACAGGAGAGAGCCCCTGTGCAAGAATCATATAGGGGCTCTTTGTCGACCTTTAGCTTATCATAACACGCCCATAAATATGTCTGTGATAGAAGCTGCTTGCTGATTTGGAGTTGGAGGTGGCCCCCTTGCCTTCTGGGCTTTTAGTTCGCTCCTAGGGGTAGGAGCAGAGGGCATGTGAAGAGGTAATTGGGATGAGGCTGCAATGCGTTACGTACTGGTCACTGTCTGTGCTTCTCGGCTATGGCTGTCGGGTCTCCCCTCTTATTATGGCCGTTGTGTGATTGGGAGACACTGAGTGCTGTCAGCTGCCCACCACATACCCTGTAATTTCCTTTATGATGAGTAGTGCGGCTGTGTGAGCTCAGGAGACATTACACCCTTTCCCAGAATACTATAAAGTCCCTTCCATGAATTCCCGCCATACAATGAGGACTTTGTGATTTATTTATTTTTTTGTCTCCATGTATAACTTGTTGCTCATCTGTTTCCCTTTGCCTCTCTTTTTTGCTATTTCTCACCTTCCCTCTCGTTTTATTTCTCCGTTTTAGTGTTAGAGAAGAGCGAGTTCAAAGATGAGTCGCAGTTCTTCCGGTTTCACGCTGATGAGGAGATCGAAGGAACCAACTCCAAGAACAAGAAGAACGACTTTAAACTCCTGGAGAACATCATGGCCAAGACTCTGCTGGTGAGAACGTGGTGGTCAGCAGCACAAGGGCAGGCATGATTTACAGATCTCCATGCATCTGACACACGGCGTTCAGAAGATACCGATGTATAAGGGATGGAGAGAATCTTGACCTAATGCATAAGTGGCGCTGTGTGACCTTGGCTGTGTGTGTGCAGTCTCAGTCGTGTGTGAGATGTGTGTGAACTGTGACCTTGGCCATGTGTGAAATGCAGAGCATTCCCTGATGATGGCGGCCCCAAATAAGGAACAGGATGTGATAAATGGCTTTGTATTTGCCATAAGTGGGTCCCAGGGCCCCGCGTCCTCTACATGTTGTACACCTCATAGTCTCCTATGTGAACATAAATACATCTGCTGCGCTCACACATTCCTCACCGCTCTGAGACCGCCAGCACAGGAATAGAAACAACCCTCCCCCGATCTCTGAAATGAAAACAGTAATCACACACTGCCCAGAGTTATGAGAGGTCAACCAGGGAGATTATCACATGGACAGGTTAGAGAGAACAGATTGTTGGCTCTAGCGGACAGGGATGATGGGTGTGATAAAAGGAGATTAGAATTCGAGCTCCTGGGGACAAAGATGATAGGAGTGATACATAACGTGATGTAAAGATTAAATTGTGAGCTCCTGGGGACAGAGATTGTGTGATAATCCACACAAACACCCTGCTTGGCCGAGCTTTCCTGTGTTCTCTATGAGAAAGTCGCGTCTGACGTGTCAGCCGTGTCCCATAGAAAATGAGATTGACAAGTCTGAAATCGGACATTCACAATCAATATCTCTCCCGCCCATCACTCAGCCGGTGCCCACATACACGTTAGAGTGTCAGCTGGAGGACCTTTCAATGTCTGTGAGTTCTGCAGACAATAGTCCAATGTGTAGTGGGCCCTTTAGACTGTTGGCCGAAGTCGTCGATATCGGCAGGTATGGCCAACGTTAAAGTCTGCGTATGTGTGGTGAGGGGATTAGAGTGCCTTCTCCCGGAGACAGGGATGACTCGAGTAATATATTGTGTGTGCTATGGAGATTAGATTGATATTTGTAACACATACAAGTTGTTGGTGCGATATGTGAGGGGTTACTGGGGCTTTATAGTTCTTCACAGTTGGATTGTCCTGTTTCTGGGGGCTGGCATGTGGCTGTGTTCGGCCACTTTTCCAGTTGTTCAGTCACTGTCCAGTGAGGGGTAGCACTAAGTCTCTGCTCTGTTCATCCACAGATTCTACCACATGAAGAGGATTACGGCTTTGATCTGGAAGAGAAGAACAAAGCGATCGTGGTGAAGTCTGTCCGGAAGGGATCACATGCTGAGGTGAGACCCATCAGGCAGGGATATAAGACCAATGTGGTCACCCACAAAGCAGCACTGACTACAGCAGAGCCTGGCACCAGAACAATGACATTAAAGGAGTTTTCCCACCAGAGACACTTGTGACATTTCAGGGACTTTCAGCGAGTCAGAAAAGTAAATTCAAGACTATTGGCAACTATGACCTAGGGTCTATTTACACTGCAAGATTATCTTGAATGTGCATTCCTAGGAACACTCATTGCATGATAATCTTTCAGTCTAAAGGCCCCGTCACACACAGCGACGCTGCAGCGATACAGACAACGATGCTGATCGCTGCAGCGTCGCTGTTTTGTCGCTGTGAGGTCGCTGGGGAGCTGTCACACAGACAGCTCTCTCCAGCGACCAACGATCAGGGGAACGACTTCGGCATCGTTGAAACTGTCTTCAACAATGCCGAAGTCCCCCTGCAGCACCCGGGTAACCAGGGTAAACATCGGGTTACTAAGCGCAGGGCCGCGCTTAGTAACCCGATGTTTACCCTGGTTACAAAAAAAAAACAAACAGTACATACTCACCATCTGATGTCCGTCAGGTCCCTTGCCGTCTGCTTCCTGCTCTGACTGAGTGCCGCCGTACAGTGAGAGCAGAGCGCAGCGGTGACGTCACTGCTGCGCTCTGCTCTCACTGTACGGCCGGATCTCAGTCAGAGCAGGAAGCAGACGGCAAGGGACCTGACGGACATCAGATGGTGAGTATGTACTGTTTGGTTTTTTTTGTAACCAGGGTAAACATCGGGTTACTAAGCGCGGCCCTGCGCTTAGTAACCCGATGTTTACCCTGGTTACCAGTGAAGACATCGCTGGATCGGTGTCACACACACCGATTCAGCGATGTCAGCGGGACCTCAACGATCAAAAAACGGCCCAGGCCATTCCGACACGACCAGCGATCTCGCAGCAGGGGCCGGGTCGCTGGTACGTGTCACACATAGCGAGATCGCTACTGAGGTCGCTGTTGGGTCACAAAACTTGTGACTCAGCAGCGATCTCGCTAGCGATCTCGCTATGTGTGACGGGGCCTTTAGGCTGTGTTCACATGTAGTAATCAGTTAGAACGGATCCAGCCACAATCTGTGGGCAAAAAAGTTGTGCAGAAACTTTTTAGTGTTTTTAACTGATCTCTGCTGGATCCGTTCTTTTGAACATTGAAGTCTCTTGAAAATGAATCCATTACGGTAATTATCCCTTCATTTTTGTTTCTTTGGTAACAGATCCGTATATTAGCCATCTGTTTTTATTTACTTCGTAAGGGATCTATCTTTTTCTTACAGATCAGTTGCAAAGGAAAGAAAAACTAATTGATACTTAATGGATCTGTTTTCTATAGTCTTCTTTTTAAATAACTGGATCCTTTTTTTTTTTCTTTTTTTTTTAATATTGGACTAAAAAATTTGTGTCTGCTCAACTTTTCAGCCAATGGGTTGTTGCTGGATCCATTCTAACTGATAACTACTGGGCATGTGAACATGGCCTAAATGGTTTGCTTATCCCCCTATGAAAGAGCAAAATTATCTTTTGTGCTGCAGAAAAGATCATGCTTCTCGACAGCACGTTGTCCTGTGTAAGCAGTACTTTGGGCTTCCGAAGACTCTGGCCTATGTGCACTTAATAATAATCTATTACAGATCTCTGTGCCCATCATTGAACACTATCCAAAAAGTATAGTTTCTCCTTGCGGAGATCGACGTGCTAAGCGTGCCGAGATGAGGAGACTTAAAGCCGCAATGCTCCTCTGGGTAATATGCTAATTATGCAAATTGTCTCTTCAGAGCGGAAGAGAGCTAGAACTCTAGTGCCACCTATTGGAAGGTAGCAATCCTACAAGTCAATGTTGACCCTTTAACGAGCCTTGTCACATGACTTGTAGGATTGATACCTACCTTCCAATAGGTGGCACTAGAGTTCTAGCTCTCTTCCTCATTGAAGAGACAATTTGCATAGTTGGCATATTACCCAGAGGAGCATTGCAGCTTTAAGTCTCCTCATCTCGGCACACTTAGCATGTCGATCTCCGCAAGGAAAAACAGTACTTTTTGGATAACGGTCTGATGCCTCTCACACAGCCAAACCAGATCTCTGCTTTGCACTGACGAGGGGCAGTACCCTGAAACACAGTGTCTGCAAATTGAGATTCTGGTTTGGCTATTATCCTAAGTCATGTGACAAGGCTCGTTAAAGGGTCAACATTGACTTGTAGGATTGCTACCTTCCAATAGGTGGCACTAGAGTTCTAGCTCTCTTCCTCTCTGAAGAGACAATTTGCATAATTAGCATCGTTGAACACTGTATCTGTGTAAACATGATACCTGATTACTGCCAATTAGTAACGCGGTCATGTTGTGTAAACAAACTTTTACCTGTATGTCATCATGGGCTATAGAGGTGGCAGTTATCAGGGACCATTGCACCCCCGATCAGCGATCATTAGCATTGGGTATGTTGATTTGGGAACAACTTTCAAATTCATTGTGATATCCAATCGATCCATTTTTCAGCACTAGTGCAGCCACAGTATGACTGGAGGATTTCATTTTCTTTCCATCGAGCTTTGTTTTGGTCAGTTCACAAGTCGCCTGGGTAATGGACATTGATAGCAGAGTGCAACATTTTTTGCATCATTCTTGTTGTGTGGTAATTAGAAAAAAATGCCCCTTCATCTTCCTGCAGATGGCCGGACTTCAGGTTGGACGGAAGATCTACACCATTAATGAGGACCTCGTCTTCCTCAGACCCTTCTCAGAAGTAGAGATTCTTCTAAACCAGTCGTTCTGCGCTCGAAGGCCAATCCGAGTCCTGGTGGCTACCAAATCCAAAGAGTAAGTATCTTCAGCTCACCATACACTTTAGTTGGCTGAACAATGCTTCGGCCCATCATTCAGCCAACAGCCATCTTGGCTGGCTCTCCTCATACACAAGAGCGCTCTTTCAGCCAAGCTCTTCTGTGTCCTCTGAGAAAAATGCCAAAAGACATCTGTGACAGTGACTTTTCTTCAGGTAAACAAAACGATTGGCAGTCCTAAATCCAGACATGCCCGATTGACATCTTGCCCGAGGCCGGCGCCTCTGTAAAGACAAGAGTGTCGTCTGGACCCATCAATATAAGCGAATGTGTATTGGGGGGGCTAAACAATGTCTGTAGTGTGGGAGCTGCAGCAGATGTGATCTGTTAGGGATTATCTAGTATCCCTACAACCAGCCCTAGACGGCGTTTGATGTGTCCCCCTCACATTATGGTCTGTGCCTTGATGTGCGGTGCAGAACATTGCATTATGTGATATCTGCACTGGACACTGATGACTATGATGGGTGAGAATTGATTGTGGTGGGGGAGGGGTATTACCCACTGCCCGACAATATCCTCTCTGTACGCATGTAATCATCTTGTCGTTATAGGATTGTGAAGATCCCGGATTGTTCGGAGTCCCTGTGTTTCCAGATCAGGGGATCGGCTCCTCCTTACGTCCATGCAGTGGGGAGAGGTGAGACCTGCTGGTGCAGTGAAGGGTTTACTGTTCATGAAGTGATCTGCATAGCATACATACTGTTATATGTGATTGTGGGGTGTGGAGAGGCACGGTGTAGACATTGAATGCAGACCTGGCATTGTGCCCCCCTGTACGGTGTCATCCCCTCATATATTACTGCTGTGCTGTTTACATGTCGGGGTCACGGCTCTGCGTCCATCCCAGCAATACAGTCCTCTTGCTGTTACTCTCAGTTGATTCCTCTTGTATGAGAAGCTCAGACTTCATGGCGAACGCCTCATAACAAGTGCTGTGTCTAATGTCAATCACAGCCGGCGAGCATCAAAAATATCCACCACATCCTAAGTACCTACAGATGTGAGGCCGACATCTGGTGCGCATGGGTGGCAGGCAGCAGACTGCTTTATGACCCCTCAAGGCACTGATTTACTATTTTACATCAGACCTAGGAGTTTTAGGGCTAAAACCAAGCTATGCAAAGTGTAAATGTGTCTGTAGATGATAGGTGTGTGCTGTATGTGCTTGTGTGTGAGCGCTTTGTGTTCACTGTCGAGCTTCCTGCTGCCTATTGCATTGCCTGTGAGGGACTCCGCTAATGACTTTCAGAGCTCGTATTTGCTGGTGGAGGGTTTATTGGTTAAAGAGATGTGAAGAGGTTGCTTTATTTTCCATGCACAGAGGCCCTCTGCTGTCTGTGTCCGCCCCTGGTACTATATATGTGAATAGGTGTGCACACTGTATGATGTGTGTGCATTGTATGTGTTTACTGTATCTTTGTATGTAGGTATAAGTGTCCTGTATGTACATACATGTACACTGTAAGATATGTGGGTAAACTAGGTGGTGTGTGACATGTGTGTACATTATGGTATGTGTATGGACTCTATATGCATGTATGTGTTTGTATATGTGTGTGTACTGAGAGTACATATGCGTGTATGTTTAAGTATGTGTATATAGGTGTACAGTTTGGTATTTGTGTGTACATTATGGTATGTGAATATAGTATATGTGTCCACTGTATGGTATGTGTACATGTGGGTGCAGTGGATGGTATGTACGTGTTCACAGTATGTTTTTTGTATGTACTGTGTATGTGTGTATTATGTTGTGTATACTATGTCTGCACTGTCTGATATATGAATGTGTGGGTGCACTAGATGGTATGTACATGTGCATCATATGGTCTGTGTGCGCGTGTAAGTTGTATATGTAAAACAGTATTCTGTTTAGTTGTCCAATGTGTTCTGTATATATATATATATATATATATATATATATATATATATATATATATATATATATATATATTTATATATATATTGTATGTGTTTGTATATGCTGTGTACTGTATATAAAAGTTTAAAATGTATATGTGCACCCTCTGCATGGTACAGCATGTTGTATGTATGTGTACAGTATGGTGTGCGTACAGATTGTGTGTATGTGTACAGAATAGTATGTGAATGTAAGTGTGAACAGCATAGTGAATGTTCAATATGTTTTATGTGTGTACAGTATGTGTGTATAACTGAGTGTATGTGTGTACAGCTGTGTACCGTATGGTGTTTGTGTGTGTGTACAGTATGTGTGTATAACTGAGTGTATGTGTACAGTATTTTTGTATACCTGTGAGTGTGTGTGTACAGCTGTATACCGTATGGTGTTTGTGTGTGTACAGTATGTGTGTATACCTGTGAGTGTATGTGTGTACAGCTGTGTACGTATGGTGTATGTGTGTGTGTGTGTACAGTATGTGTGTATACCTGTAAGTGTATGTGTACAGCTGTGTACCTTATAGTGTGTGTGTGTACAGTATGTGTGTATACCTGTGAGTGTATGTGTACAGCTGTGTACGTATGGTGTTTGTGTACAGTATGTGTGTATACCTGCAAGTGTGTGTGTGTACAGCTGTATACCGTATGGTGTTTGTGTGTCTACAGTATGTGTGTATACCTGTAAGTGTATGTGTACAGCTGTGTACCTTATAGTGTGTGTGTGTACAGTATGTGTGTATACCTGTGAGTGTATGTGTGTACAGCTGTGTACGTATGGTGTTTGTGTACAGTATGTGTGTATACCTGTGAGTGTGTGTGTACAGCTGTATACCGTATGGTGTTTGTGTGTGTACAGTATGTGTGTATACCTGTGAGTGTATGTGTGTACAGCTGTGTACGTATGGTGTATGTGTGTGTGTGTGTACAGTATGTGTGTATACCTGTAAGTGTATGTGTACAGCTGTGTACCTTATAGTGTGTGTGTGTACAGTATGTGTGTATACCTGTGAGTGTATGTGTACAGCTGTGTACGTATGGTGTTTGTGTACAGTATGTGTGTATACCTGCAAGTGTGTGTGTACAGCTGTATACCGTATGGTGTTTGTGTGTGTGTACAGTATGTGTGTATACCTGTAAGTGTATGTGTACAGCTGTGTACCTTATGGTGTTTGTGTGTACAGTATGTGTGTATACCTGTGAGTGTATGTGTGTACAGCTGTGTACCGTATGGTGTGTGTGTGTGTGTGTACCGTATAATGTTTGTGTGTGTACCGTATAGTGTTTGTGTGTGAACAGTATGGTATGTGTGCAGTCCGGATAATCTGTTCCAGCTGTGATCTGGGAATATATGGACACTATTCTGTGTGTCCTTCGACAGTATAAGCCAGTTGACCGGTCACAATACTGTAATGATGTAGTATGGATGTACAGTTTTGTGTATGGCTTCTGTCCTCTGCCAGAGCCTGGCGGTGCCTTATACCACAGCTTATACTGTTCTTTACCTGCATGTGTTGCCCATAGGAATTTAGAATGGGTTATAATGGGGCCAATGATTGGTTTTGTCTGTGCTCAGCCACTGGAGCAGAACTTTACCACATCTCTTTTCCAGACATGTAGAGCCCCCTCCAGGGGCCACAGGGGTCCTGTAGTGTGAGAACCTGGAGCTTATAAATCACCCCCAGTAATAGCATTCCAGCCGCATGTGTTCTGCAGGTGACATTCACCCATCAGAGGGTCTCCAGACTGCTGAAGGGGTAGCGTTGCCTTATAGATTACCTAAGAAATGTTCAAGTGCACAGTGTGATAAATTATTTTTCTGTATTTACTTATATTGGAGAGTATCAGAATGTGCGGGGGTCCTATATGGAGAAAGAAGGGTCTTCGGCAGCTTCGCTCTATAGATGGGGTGTAGTCATCTGTCTGACATGGTGAATCATATCGCCCCGTGTTTAGGGTCACAGGCAGCTGCTGTTGGTCTCCATCCTGGACAATGTATCCTCAAGGTAAACGGAACAAACGTCATACACGACAGTCACTCCGAGGTCCTGGAGCACTTCAGTGCATACCGAAAAAACCCACAAACCCCCCTGGTGAGAACTACCACTCTCAGCATCCTCCACTCCATATACAAACTGTTAAAATATGTGATGAGTGCAGCACCTTGCGATTGTAAGTGCAGTGGGTAAAATATTCTTCTTATGATTTCAGGGGCTGTTCCAGTGGATCTATCGGACTCATGAGGATGCAGAGGAGGACAGGGCGCAGAGATGTAAATCTGATGAGTGTCTGAACGGCGGCTTGTCTGATGACCACAGCGCCGGCCTCCTGCTGGACACAAGCGTGCCCAGCAGACAAGCAGGTAGCGCATGACAGGCACATCTCTTGTAGATAATGATATCCTGACCCCCGTTATTGGCTAATATTTAGGAGGCAGAGACGTTGTAACCCATTAAAGGGACAAATACATCTTGTACATTTATGGTTTATTCATAGGGTAGGTCATAAATGTATAGGACCCCCATCTATCCTGAGAATAGGACCCTGTTGCTCATTTTCATAGGAGTGGTTGTCAGAATTCAGATCATCTCTGCACTGGCAGCTGTGCACATCAGGACTCGATAGGTACAGGTGCCATTGATGTTCTCTTACGAATTCTACTTTAGAATTCCCCATTAGAGTTTCTGCAATTTCTTTTTACAGACTAAGGCCCCGATTCATCATCTATGTTATTTTGAACTCACTTTCCTTTTTTGTCATGTAGTGTTAGTTGCCATTTTTTATGCCAAATTCATCAATATGGCAAGACGTGCTGAAATATACACCAGGGGGCGACTGCAGTGTAGTTAGGCCAAATTTTGCAACTTCTTAAAAGTCGCAAATGATCAATAAATAAAACATCTGTAATTACTAAACTCCGACCACAAAGCGGAAAAAAATACTAACGAGCACATAGAAAATAGACTTCAAAAACCGACATCTGGTGCATCGCTGAAATCCCCAGCACTTCCGCATCAGTCGAATAGGAAAGGGGTAACGTGATGCAACTAATCAGGCAAGAAATCCTGATGTTTATGGCTTCTGACTCTGTCCGTTTGCAGATGTTCCCTACCCCTCCACTCCCATCATTGAGGACGGTCCATTCATCAACCTGACGGTGGAGAACGTCCACCTTGAGCATGGTGTGATGTATGAGTATGTCAGCACCGGCGGGATAAAGTGCTATGTCCTGGAGAAGATGGTTGAACCTCGCGGCTCCTTTGGAATCACTGCTAAGGTAAAGTGGATTGTGCCTGACCCCACATGGAGGGTTCACATTACTCTAGGGGGGACTGGGCTCTTTAACCTGTCTTTCACTTGTCTTCTCAGATCCTGCAGGCATTTATTGCTGATGATGTTGAATTTGTGAAGAATTGTATGAGACTTATCGCAATGAGCAAATCAGTGATGACCATGCCGCAGTACGAATTCCGCCACATCTGTGACACCAAACTGGAGAACATCAGTCAGAGGATCAGCAACTACGAGGGGGTAACAAATTGGGATCCTATCTCCTAAGAACCTAACTCCTAAGAACCGGTCAGCCTTTTCTTCCCTTCCAGTATATTATAGGCCTCTATCTTCCAATCCCCCTCCTCCATAATCTACCCTTCACCTTTAACCTTCTTGCATGGATGAGCCGCTGCTCCTAAATGCTGTACACTGCAGCTTCCATATTTCTCATCCTTTTTCTTGTTTCATCTCCTTATTTCCTGTGCTATTGACTTTTTCACCCTGTGACTAGGAACTGTGTGATTAAAGTTTGTGTCATCAGTTTGCAGATGAGCTGAGGATGAGGGTCAGTCCGTCCTTTAAGCAGTCCATGAGTGAGCAGCACCCACTGCAGAGTATGGACTTCTGCCCGACCAATTGTCACATCAACGTCATGGAGGTGTCATACCCCAAAACCACCACGTCAATAGGGAGGTCATTCAGCATTCGCTTTGGCCGAAAAAACTCCTTCTTTGGCCTTGATCCAGACCAAGGTGAGATCATGTGACCAATGGAATGTATGTACAGGATGTAACTCTGGATCAGTAATGTAATGTATGTACACAGTGACTGCACCAGCAGAATAGTGAGTGCAGCTCTGGAGTATAATACAAGATGTAACTCAGGATCAGTACAGGACAAGTAATATAATGTATGTACACAGTGACTGCACCAGCAGAATAGTGAGTGCAGCTCTGGAGTATAATACCGGATGTAACTCAGGATCAGTACAGGATAAGTAATGTAATGCATGTACACAGTGACTCCAGCAGCAGAATAGTGAGTGCAGCTCTGGAGTATAATACAGGATGTACCTCAGGATCAGTACAGGATCAGTAATGTATGTACACAGTGACTGCACCAGCAGAATAGTGAGTGCAGCTCTGGAAGTGTAATACAGGATGTAACTCAGGATCAGTAATGTAATGTATGTACATAATGACTGCACCAGCAGAATAGTTAGTGCAGCTCTGGAGTAAGTGAAGAATAAATGATTTCACGTGCATCATAATGATGTTGCAATTGATCTTTTAGTAGCATGAAATAGCTGGGACCAGCACTGTATTTTGCCCTGTATACTGGTGCAGTGCTCCCTTCTGATTTGCACTTAGGTCCTCTCCATCTGTTGTCTCCACAGTTGGCAGCTTGAATCCTATGACGTACTCCCAGCATTGTATGTCCAGTATGGCTGCTCCTGCCTGGAGGTGTAATAACGTAAAGGATGATGATGGGGTGAATGGAGGATGCCTGGACAGCAGTTTCTCTCAGATGAATGGAGGGATGAAGAGTGAGGAGCGAGGGCTGAGCCATCTGCTGAAGCAGGAGGACACCGAGATTCAGGATGCCTATCTGCAGCTCTTCAACAAGCTGGATGTGGCTGTGAAGGAGATGAAGCAATATGTCACCCAGATCAACAAGTGAGGTTCCTGCTTGAGTCATGTGACCAAGAAGACCCTAAAGATCAGAACAAAAGCTGAGATCCTTAGTGCAATGAACAACCTGAATTCCAAATATACATTTAACCTGTACTGATACATTGTAGCAATCTATCAACACAGGGGACACATTGATACATTGTAACAATCCACAAGCTGGGACTGTTCATATTAGTGGACACATTGTAACAATCCATGAGCTGTGAATGTTTATATTAGTAGACTGCAAGCTGAATTATAGAAATATAACTATAATGAATGGAACACATGATCTATTACAAAAACTGCAGACCATTTATTAAACACAATTAGCTTCACTTACATAGGACTTCACCAGGCTTTCAGCCTAAGTTACATTGGACTGTAAAGGCCCTTGGGGATGTCTTTTTTGGGATGTATGTTACATAGTTTTGTAAAATCAGAGGACAAGAAGGCAAATAATAGAGGTGCACTTACTGTGGAGCCCGGAGTCAGTCCACAGCGTACCCGAGACATATATAAAACCCTACAACTTGGTGTCCACGATTCTGATATTTTCTTCTGAGTCATCTCTAGTGAGTATAATTCCCTGCTCGTCTCATTCTGCAGGCTGCTGTCCACCATTACTGAACCCTTGGAGCCTGAGCCGTCATATGAGGCCCCGTCTGCCGGCGGCACTCCCCCATCCTCCCTGGTTGCAGATGATGGAGAAGGTGACAGAGGTGAACCCGGGGGCATAAAGAAAGTTTGTTTCAAGGTGTCAGAGGAAGATCAGGAGGACTCGGGGCATGACACTGTCAGCTACAGAGATTCCTACAGGTCAGTGCTTGTTCCATGGTTTTCCTAAGGGAGCCCTATGGTTGTCCGCATCTTGATCTGCAAAGATTAGGTAAATGATCCCTGTGGAACTGTGATGTTCTCCGTCATGTCACAGGGCTACAATTTTCAGCAGCCTCAGTGGGTTGAGTCACTTGGGTGGGTGTATTGAGACCTCATTTTTCTTTCACTGCTTCCTCCAACAAACCACAAAGGGCGATAAAATCACTGAGTGACAGGATGTGGCGTCTTCACTGCACACAACTAGGACACCCCAGTCCCTGGTGATAACGCCTCAGTGCCTTAGTATGCGCAATTTCTCCTGGGTGGTGTCCTGCTCTTCTCTGGGTAACTGTCCTGTTTTCATGTGTCCCACAGTGAATGTAACAGCAACCGAGACTCTGTCCTGTCCTACACGAGCGTCCGCAGCAACAGCTCCTACCTGGGCAGCGATGAGATGGGATCAGGTGATGAGATCTAGTGTATCCTGCGTACCCCGTCATCCACCTTTATACCTGCATATAGACAAGTATATTCCCCTATACTGGCCAATATATATCTTCCGAATAATTACCACTGTATATCCCCTCAATAACTGCAGAAACACAGAACTGTGAAAATGTTTTAGGCAGGTGTGGAACAAAAAATTATACAAACTAAGAATTCTTTTAAAAATAGAAGTGTTAATACTTTATTTTTAGGAATTAATAAAATACAAAGTGAATGAACAAAATAGAAATCTTAATCACGTCAATATTTGCTGGGACCACCCTTTACCTTCAAAACAGCATCACTTCTAGGTACACTTGTACTTGCACACAGGATTTGAAGGAACTTGGCAGGGAGCTTGTGCTAAACGTCTTGGAGAAGTAGCCACACATCTTCTGTGGATGTCGCTTCTGCAAATCCTTCTGTCTCCTCATATAATCCCAGACAGACTAGATGATGGTGACCTCTATAAGGTCCATGACATCACTACCAAGACTCCTAGTTTTTTACAATAAAGATGGTTCTTAATGATATTGTTTTGTATGTTTGGGGTGGTTGTTCTGCTGCAGAGTAAATTTGTAGCTATTCAGTCGCCTCCCTGATGGTATTGTATAATGGGCAAGTGTCTGCCTGTAGATTTCTTTTTTGTTAATTCCCTTCCATTTTTTTAATTGATAAAAATAAACTATTAACACTTCTATCTTTGAAAGCATTCTTACCTTGTTGCATTTTTTTCAAATTTTACTAAAACTGCATATATATAAAAATCTTCCATATACTGTACCTTTGTATGCCCCATCAATACCTGAACCTTTAGTGGTATATAATATACCAGCACATTATTATTATGCTTATATAGCGCTATCAAATCCCACAGCGCTTTACATACGTTATCATCACTGTCCCACTTGCAGATGGTGTCCTTGGTGGGATTTGAACCAGGACCCCAGCGCTGCACAGTAACAGTGCTAACCCCTGAGCCACCGTGCCCAATAAATATCTATCTCTATCTGCACACCTATATCTCCTGATACACCTCCGTATATCCCTGTTCATTTACCTTTTTGTCTAATGATGCCTGTTCCTGTGCCCCCAGGGGATGAGCTGCCCTGTGATATGCGGATCCCCTCAGATAAACAAGACAAGCTGCACGGCTGCCTGGAACATCTGTTTAATCAAGTGAGTGATCGTCCCAAAGTCATGACCACCATACTTCCCAAGAATAGCTTTATCTATTTCTATTTATCTGTCTATCTACATGTGAGGTAGAGCGCCCACTGGTGGAAGAAGTCACTACCTACACCAGCTTATATGACTATATCATTATTACTATTATACATTTTTATAGTGCCATTTATTCCATGGCGCTTTACATGTGGGCAAATATAGACAAGTACAATAAACAGGAGTAAAACAAGGCACACAGGTACAGGAGGAGAGAGCACCCTGCCCGCGAGGGCTCACAGTCTACAGGGGAATCTCACAGCAGAAGTAATATATATTCTAGCAGTGACTCATTTCTGTCCTGTAATGTGAGTTCTGTTCTCACCAGTTTCCTCCCCGTTTTTCTCCTTGCAGGTAGACGCCATTATAACACTTCTCAAAGGAAAATTTATGTCTAAGGCTTTCGAGGAGACTAAGCACTTTCCCATGGAACACAGCCTACAAGGTAAGTGACAGCAGCGAGGTCACATGATGACGGAATTCAACGGAACCAGAATCCTGGCAACCAATCACAATGCAGCAGTATGATAAAGTCCTGCTCTGTTTGGAAGCAAAGCTTATATATAAATAAAATAAGTGGTGTACATTGTGCTCAGGCTGCTGTTCGGTGCATTTTCTGGATAGGGTGGCATTTTACGCCCCATGCTTTGTCCCCTCTTTTTCCATACTGTCTGTCTAATGCCAGTGCTGGATCAGATCACTGACCCTGAATGGCACTGTACATCTGCCAGTTTGTGGCTTCTAGAGACGGTCAGAATCTTTCTAGATTATCGTCTATGCTCTCTATTAATGTTGGTTTCTTCCTCCAGAGTTTCAGAAGAAGGAAGAGTGGACAATTAAGTGCCGCAGTATGATCCAAATCAGCGTTCGAGAAGATCCATGGAATTTACCGAACTCCATCAAGATCCTGGTGGAAAGTATCCAGAAATATGTGGAAGATGGGAAGAATCAGCTCCTGCTGGCTCTGCTGAAATGTACAGGTAAGCTCCATATAACACCCACCACCCCCAGGTGACGTGGTGCCGGCTATAACCTTCTTCTCTCCTCATAGATACGGAGCTACAGGTCAGGAGGGATGTGATCTTCTGTCAGACGCTGGTTGCCGCCATCTGCACGTTCACAGAGCAGCTCATGGGCGCCCTCAACTACCGATACAACAACAACGGCGAGTACGAGGAGAGCAGCCGGGACGCCAGCAGGAAGTGGCTGGAGCAGATCGCCGTGACCGGTGTCCTCCTCAGCTACCAGTCTCTGCTATCACCCAGCCTAGTAAGTGTCCATCTCCATACACTCACTGTTCTTCATTATGCTCCCTTTCCAAGTATGATGGGTATATCTATAAGCACTGCCCACTGTGGAAAGGTCAAGCCCCCCACACAGCTTTGCTCATGGCCGCCCTGCATTGTCAGTAAATCCAACTATCCAGGAACATTTGTGTAATGTGGATAACATTGGCGCAGCAGCCAAGAGCTAAATTTGTGATCCATCAGCGACCTCCTGTGGCCACAGGTGGAACTGCAATTAAACACTGAATGTGGTTATGAAGGGAGTGGTCATTGCCTCCCTGAGAGTAGATACTGCGAATATTGGGAGTGAATAACATTCATGGCTCTGTCACACAGAAGGAAGAGCAGGTGATGCTGGAAGACATTAAGGCGACGCTGCAGGACCTGGACAAAGTGGTGTTTTACTTCAAACAGATGGACGAAACGCTGGTAGCCAGTAAGAGACTCTGACCCATAATCATCACCCTGACCCATAATCATCACCCTGACCCATAATCATCACCCTGACCCATAATCCTCACGCTGACTGCATTCATATCAATTATAAGGGCTTGTTCACATGTTGCATTTTTTTTTTTAAGGAAAAAGTTTTACAGTACTAACAAAGTGAATGAGATTTCTGAAATCTCATGCACACTCTGCTTATTTTTTTTCTTTCTGAAAAGAAGCAGTGTCAAACCTGCAGTATTCTTTTAGCATTTTTGCAGTATTTTTTACCCATTCAGATGAATAGGCAAAAGTGCATCAAAAAAGTGCACATTTTACCCAGCATTATTACTGCCAAATGACGCATTTGTGGTGTAGAGATTTCTGCTGCAAATATCAACGTGTGCACATACCCTAATGCACAGTATGAAGACATGAGGGTCCCAGTGCACGTTGGTCAGTAAGGCGACATTCACACATGCGGTTTTTGAGACCCATGAGTAGAATTGGCTTCAGAAAACACTTCTTTTGTTTGGAAGGGGTGCATGGGGTGGGTGAAGAGTTTTCCGTTTCTTGTAGCAGTTTGAAGAGGTTTCGAAAGATTTTTATTTTTTCCTGACTAGTTCTTTGCATGTACAGCGAAGTGGATTTCCCATAGAAATAAATTGGAAGAGTTTTTCCAAAGTTTTACAACCAGTTATTTGAGGAAGATTTTGGAGAGTATTAGATTAAAAAACCCCAACTCCTTAATAAAACTCCATGGGCACATATCCTATGGGCGTGTTCACACTGCATCTTTTTCTGGCGGTCAGAATTGTCAGTTTTTCAAGCACAAGACACTTTAGGAAATGTGCCTTTTTCAGGAGTTTTGTAAGCTTGAAGCTTTTTTTTTTTTTTTTCATCCAACTTCTTTTTCAACTTTTATCATTTTTTTTTTTCTTACTGACATTTATCTGGCTTTTTTTTTTTTATATAAAGATGAAGAGTAGCGCTTAGCGTTCAACTTCTGCAGAAAAAGATGCAGTGTGAATATACTCCAAGAGTCCTGCACCACAACCTCAATGTCCCTGGCTGCTCATCTTGTTGATCAGTGCAGCTGACCTCTCGGCTCCTTCTTTGCGATCCCGTTATGGACTGGATCTGACAGATGAGACTCCTTTATACCCCTTCTCGTACCCCCAGCAGGCAGATGTAATGCATTGGTGTTTCCTCCAGACACGGCCGTCTTCCACCACATAGAAGGATGCCGCCAGTCCCTCAAGGTCATCTTCTACCTGGACAGTTTCCATTTTTCGAAACTGCCAACTAAGTTTGAGCACGGTGGCTGCTTGAAGCTTCAGTCCGTCCTATTCACACAAGGTGAGTTAAGCCTGTATGGTGATGTCCCTCCAAGTGCTGTACATTTATCTGGGCAGCACGGGACCTCTAGAGTGTTTATTGTCTTGCTAATGACAGAGGATACATGATTTTGGGCTAATAGCTGACGTCTCATTAAACCAGTCTTGGTTGGGTATCTGTGGGTTGTTACTCATGGACTCACGCACTTTGTTGTTGCAGCTCTGGACAGTGCAGAGGGGCAGCCGGGCAGTAATGTATCCCCGGAGGAGATTCGGCAGCAGATTAACCAGAGTTCCCTGGAAAAGGTGCAGAATTACTACCGGAAAATCAGGTAACGTCGTGAACGGGAGTTTTCATTGTAACGAGACAGTTCTTGTTAAAGCCAATTCCAAAAACTAGTTCCTGGAGTCCACGGAACATAAGAGAAACAAAAATCCCAGGACGGAGAATGTGTAGTGTCCTACCTCAAAGGATACCTTTAACCCTTTAACAATGCAGCCTAGTTTGGCAGTTAAAGATTCTGTGATTATTGTTTTATTCTAATATTGTGGTACAGATGTAATTCTATCCTAAAACACCCTATAATGTGTCTATAGTGACCTGCTATAGGGGTCTGTGTCGCCCCATTCTGGGCTGTATTATGGTTCATGTTGCCCTAGGCCTAGACACTCCCTGACAACAAAGAAAATAAGATTGTACTGTAATTGCCCATTTAGATGAGCCAATAATGAGCATTCATTGGAATATTTGTTCGGTATTGCTGGTCCTGATGAATGAGCAAAATGCTCATCTGTTGGGTACCATCATTATCAGTAGGGTATCACCTTGTGTAAAGGGGGAATGTGCTGCCAATAGAATGATACTGTCTTTTCCCATATTCACTTTGTTGGCAAAAAGAACTGTACAACAGGAGCTGGCTGTAATATACAGCTGTGTACTGGACCCAAATATAGCTCTGATCCCAGCAGTTTGACCTCCTCACCTGTCGTTGTCAATAGTGACAGCGGCATGTGCCTCCCACTGTCAGCCGATTGGCACCCCCAAGGCGCGTTCATGGAGTGCCGATTGGTTGCTATCGCAACCGAAGGCCTAACAATGGTCTCCATAATTGCCATATCCACCAGCCTTTCACATCTCGCCGGTGGCAGAATCTAATAGGCCATCTGTCAGTCAAACTCAGACCGGCTAGGTAGTGCTCAATACTACATAAGTTGTACATTATTAATGCAGTCAAAGCATCAAGTCCTCTTAATGGGACTAGTAAAATAAAAGTAAACGTATGAAACCCCAAATCTCAGTTTTAATAATACTAGTAATAATAATAATAATAAAAAGGTTTCTTTGGGACCAAAAAAAACCCTGAAAAATAACACATATTTGGTATTCACAAACACCCATTCTATAAATTGATATTTTCTTTAGTGATTGCGTTAAAAAAAAAAAAATAATGATGAAAAACTACTCCAAAATTGCTGTTTTTGTTAATATCTCCTCTAAACAAAATGTAAATAAGTCAACAAAAAGTTGTACGTATCCAAAAATGGTACCAATAAAATTTTTTAAACCACTGTGCAAAAAAACCAAACACAAATTCGTCATAGTTTTGTAAACCCAAAAAAATAAGTGTTTTGTCTCTCACAATGTGACGAACAAAAAAAAAAAAATTTTTTTTTAAGTGATTTTTGTTTTTGGGCAAAAGAAGTAAAACATAAAAAGGTATAAATTGGGTATCATTACAATCATATCGACCTGTAGAATAAAGTGAACGTGTTAGTTATACTACATGGTGAACTCTGAGAGGTATCAAATTTAGAAACAGTTACAGATGTAATGGTTTTGGGATCATGCGTACTACCAAAAAATAAAAAGTACAGAGTGAACAAAAAGTTTAATGTACCAAAACGATACAAATAAAAGGTGCAGATTGTCCCATAAAAAAACAAGCCCAAGTATCAGAATACGTTGTCCAAAAAATGTTTTGTGTTTTATATATATATATATATATATATATATATATATATATATATATATATATATATATATATATATATATATATATATATATATATATATTTATATATTTGGACAGAGACAACATTTTTCTAATTTTGGTTATAGACATTACCACAATGAATTTTAAACAAAACAATTCAGATGCAGTTGAAGTTCAGACTTTCAGCTTTCATTTGAGGGTATCCACATTAAAATTGGATGAAGGGTTTAGGAGTTTCAGCTCCTTAACATGTGCCACCCTGTTTTTAAAGGGACCAAAAGTAATTGGACAGATTAAAAAAATGTAAATAAAATGTTCTTTTCTAGTACTTGGTTGAAAACCCTTTGTTGGCAATGATTGCCTGAAGTCTTGAACTCATGGACATCACCAGACGCTGTGCTTCCTCCTTTTTGATGCTCTGCCAGGCCTTCACTGCGGTGGTTTTCAGTTGCTGTTTGTTTGTGGGCCTTTCTGTCTGAAGTTTAGTCTTTAACAAGTGAAATACATGCTCAATTGGGTTGAGGTCAGGTGACTGACTTGGCCATTCAAGAATATTCCACTTCTTTGCTTTAATATTTAATAAACTCCTGGGTTGCTTTGGATTTATGTTTTGGGTCATTGTCCATCTGTAGTATGAAACGACGACCAATCAGTTTGGCTGCATTTGGCTGGATCTGAGCACACAGTATGTCTCGGAATACCTCAGAATTCATTCGGCTGCTTCTGTCCTGTGTCACATCATCAATAAACACTAGTGACCCAGTGCCACTGGCATCCATGCATGCCCAAGCCATCACACTGCCTCCGCCGTGTTTTACAGATGATGTGGTATGCTTTGGATCATGAGCTGTACCACGCCTTCGCCATACTTTTCTCTTTCCATCATTCTGGTAGAGGTTGATCTTGGTTTCATCTGTCCAAAGAAGGTTCTTCCAGAACAGTGCTGGCTTTTTTAGATTTTTTTTAGCAAAGTCCAGTCTAGCCTTTTTATTCTTGATGCTTATGAGTGGCTTGCACCGTGAAGTGAACCCTCTGTATTTACTTTCATGCAGTCTTCTCTTTATGGTAGATTTGGATATTGATACCCCTGCCTCCTGGAGAGTGTTGTTCACTTGGTTGGCTGTTGTGAAGGGGTTTCTCTTCACCATGGAGATTATTCTGCGATCATCCACCACTGTTGTCCTCCGTGGGCGCCCAGGTCTTTTTGCATTGATGAGTTCACCAGTGCTTTCTTTCTTTCTCAGGCTGTACCAAACTGTAGATTTTGCCACTCGAAATATTGTAGCAATTTCTCGGATTGTTTTTTTCTGTTTTCGCAGCTTAAAGGGAACCTGTCACCCCGTTTTTTCAATATGAGGTAAAAATAGTGTTCAATAGGGCCTGAGCTGTGCTGTGCAATAGTGCCTTTATTATCACCTGATTCCCCACCTTTGCTGCCAAAATACCTTATTAAAGTCGCCGTTTTCGGCTGTCAATCACGCAGGTCTGGTCAAATGGGCGTGGTGAAATCGCTGTTTCTCCCCCACCTCTTGCTTTTCTTCCCGGCGTTGGCGTAGTGGTTTGCGCATGCGCAACAGCCGTATGCACTGCGCAGCGGCAGAAAAAGAGGGCGATCTGCGCTATTCAAAGGTTTAATCGGTGGCAGCGGCCATCTTCCTGAGGCCGCACGTGCGCAGATGGAGTGCTCTGCTTCCCGGGCTTCAGAAAAATGGCGAGAAGCGAACTCTGTTTCAGGAAAATGGCCGCCTCGATCTCCATCTGCGCACGCGCGGCATCCCGCGGCCATTTTCCTGAAGCGAACTTTACTAAGGTATTTTGGCAGCAAAGGTGGGGAATCAGGTGATAATAAAAGCACTGTTGTACAGCACAGCTCAGGCCCTATTGAACACTATTTTTACCTCATATTGAAAAAACGGGGTGACAGGTTCCCTTTAAGGATGGCTTGTTTCACCTGCATGGAGAGCTCCTTTGACCGCATGTTTACTTCACAGCAAAACCTTCCAAATGCAAGCACCACACCTCAAATCAACTCCAGGCCTTTTATCTGCAAAATTGAGAATGACATAACGAAGGGATTGCCCACACCTGTCCATGAAATAGCCTTGGAGTCAATTGTCCAATTACTTTTGATCCCTTTAAAAACAGGGTGGCACATGTTAGGCCGGTTTCACACGTCAGTGGCTCCGGTACGTGAGGTGTCAGTTTTCTCACGTACCGGAGACACTGACACACGTAGACACATTAAAATCAATGTGTCTCTGCACATGTCATTGATTTTTTGCGGACCTTGTGTCCGTGTGCAAAACACGGAGACATGTCAGTGTTCGTGGGAGCGCACGGATCACACGGACCCATTAAATTCAATGGGTCCGTGTAAAACACGTACCGCACACGGATGCTGTCCGTGTGCCGTGCAGGAGACAGCGCTACAGTAAGCGCTGTCCCCCCAGCGTGGTGCTGAAGCCGCCATTCATTTCTTCTCTCCAGCAGCGTTCGCTGGAGAGAAGATATGAAAAATCTTTTTTTTTTTGTGTGTGTGTTTAAACTAAAGATCCCTGTCACCACCCCCCTCCCTTTTGTGAATTCTGTTCTCGGGCTCCCTCCTGTGGTTGTGAGTGGTACTTCGGCGAGTTCTGTTCATGGACTCCCTCTGGTGGCTGTGAGTGGAGCTGCTGGTTCTGAGATTCCTTCTCCAGCTGATCTCGTTCAGGTCTTGGCTGGCTGCTCTATTTAACTCCACTCAGACCGTTACTTGATGCCAGCTGTCAATGTTCTAGTACTGGTTCAGTTCTTTTGGATCTTTCAGATGACCTGTCTACTTCAGCAAAAGCTAAGTCCCTGCTAGCTCATTTGTTACCACTGTGTTTTTGTCCAGCTTGCTATTATGATTTTATCTTGTTAGCTGGAAGCTCTGAGATGCAGAGTGGCACCACCGCGTCGTGAGTCGGTGCGGTGGTTTCTTTTGCACACTCTGCGTGGTTTTTTGTTAGTTTTTATGCTGACCGCAAAGATACCTTTTCTATCCTCAGTCTGTTTAGTTCAGTCTGGCCTCCTATGCTGAAACCTATTTCATTCCTGTGTTTGTGACTTCCATCTTAACTCACAGTCAATATATGTGGGGGCTGCCTATTTCTTTGGGGTATTTCTCTGAGGCAAGGTAGGCTGTATTTTCTATCTTTAGGGGTAGTTAGCTCTTAGGCTGTGAAGAGGCGTCTAGGCCGAGTCAGGAACGCTCCACAGCTATTTCTAGTTGTTGTGATAGGATTAGGGCTTGCGGTCAGCAGAGCTCCCACTTCCCAGAGCTCGTCCTGTATTGCTAGTTTGCTCATCTGGTCATTTCTAGTGCTCCTAACCACCAGCTCAACATAACAGTACAGCTGGCCAGCAAAGTGTTAATGCATCTCAATAGAGGGATAAGAGAAGTTCTGAGACCATTTTTTTTTTCTCTGCAGTGTGTTTTGTATTTCTTTTCCCCTTAACCTCTGGGTGGTTCAGGACACAGGTGTAGATATGGACATTCAAGGTCTGTCCTCTTGTGTGGATCAACTCACTGCAAGGGTACAAAGCATTCAAGATTATGTAGCTCAGAACCCGATGTTAGAACCCAGAATTCCAATTCCTGATTTGTTTTCTGGGGATAGATCTAAGTTCCTGAATTTCAAAAATAATTGTAGACTGTTTTTTGCTTTGAAACCCCGCTCCTCTGGTGACCCCATTCAGCAAGTAAAAATCATTATTTCTTTGCTGCGTGGCGACCCTCAAGACTGGGCATTTTCCCTTGCGCCAGGAGATCCTGCATTGCGTAATGTAGATGCGTTTTTTCTGGCGCTTGGATTGCTTTATGATGAACCAGATTCAGTGGATCAGGCAGAGAAAATTTTGCTGGCTTTGTGTCAGGGTCAAGATGAAGCGGAGGTATATTGTCAGAAGTTCAGAAAGTGGTCTGTGCTTACTCAGTGGAATGAGTGTGCCCTGGCGGCAATTTTCAGAAAGGGTCTTTCTGAAGCCCTTAAGGATGTTATGGTGGGATTCCCCATGCCTGCTGGTCTGAATGAGTCTATGTCCTTGGCCATTCAGATCGATCGACGCTTACGTGAGCGCAAAAATGTGCACCATTTGGCGGTGTTTTCTGAGCAGAAGCCTGAGCCTATGCAATGTGATAGGACCTTGACCAGAGCTGAACGGCAAGAATACAGACGTCAGAATGGGCTGTGTTTTTACTGTGGTGACTCCACTCATGCTATCTCTGATTGTCCTAAGCGCACTAAACGGTTCGCCAGGTCTGCCACCATTGGTACGGTACAGCCAAAATTTCTTTTGTCCGTTACTCTGATTTGCTCTTTGTCATCCTATTCTGTTATGGCATTTGTGGATTCAGGCGCTGCCCTGAATTTGATGGACTTGGAGTTTGCCAGGCGCTGTGGTTTTTTCTTGGAGCCCTTGCAGTATCCTATTCCATTGAGAGGAATTGATGCTACACCTTTGGCCAAGAATAAGCCTCAGTACTGGAATCAATTGTCCATGTGCATGGCTCCTGCACATCAGGAGGATATTCGCTTTTTGGTGTTGCATAATCTGCATGATGTGGTCGTTTTTGGTTTGCCATGGCTACAGGTCCATAATCCTGTATTGGATTGGAAATCAATGTCTGTATCCAGTTGGGGTTGTCAAGGGGTACATGGGGATGTCCCATTGTTGTCTATTTCGTCTTCCCATCCTTCTGAAGTCCCTGAGTTCTTGTCAGATTACCGGGATGTATTTGATGAGCCCAAATCCAGTGCCCTACCTCCTCATAGGGATTGTGATTGTGCTATTAATTTGATTCCTGGTAGTAAGTTTCCGAAGGGCCGACTGTTCAATTTATCTGTGCCAGAACACGCTGCAATGTGGAGTTATATAAAGGAGTCCTTGGAGAAAGGGCATATTCGCCTGTTGTCATCACTGTTGGGAGCAGGGTTCTTTTTTGTGGCCAAGAAGGATGGTTCTCTGAGACCTTGTATAGATTACCGCCTTCTTAATAAAATCACCGTCAAATTTCAGTACTCTTTGCCGCTACTGTCTGATTTGTTTGCTCGGATTAAGGGAGCTAGCTGGTTCACCAAGATAGATCTTCGAGGGGCGTATAATCTTGTGCGTATTAAACGGGGCGACGAATGGAAAACAGCATTTAATACGCCCAAGGGCCATTTTGAGTACTTGGTGATGCCATTCGGGCTTTCTAATGCTCCATCTGTGTTTCAGTCCTTTATGCATGACATCTTCCGAAAGTACCTGGATAGATTCATGATTGTATATTTGGATGATATTTTGGTCTTTTCGGACGATTGGGAGTCTCATGTGAAGCAGGTCAGAATGGTGTTCCAGGTCCTTCGTGCTCATTCCTTGTTTGTGAAGGGGTCTAAATGTCTCTTTGGAGTTCAGAAGGTTTCATTTTTGGGCTTCATTTTTTCCCCTTCTACTATCGAGATGGATCCTGTTAAAGTTCAGGCCATTTATGCTTGGACTCAGCCTACTTCTGTGAAGAGCCTTTAAAAATTTCTGGGCTTTGCTAATTTTTACCGTCGCTTCATCGCTAATTTTTCTAGTGTTGTTAAACCATTGACTGATTTGACCAAGAAAGGTGCTGATGTGGTCAATTGGTCCTCTGCGGCCGTTGAGGCTTTTCAGGAGCTGAAGCGTCGTTTTTCTTCTGCCCCTGTGTTGTGTCAGCCAGATGTTTCGCTCCCGTTTCAGGTCGAGGTGGATGCTTCTGAGATTGGAGCAGGGGCTGTTTTGTCTCAGAGAGGTTCTGATGGCTCTGTGATGAAACCGTGTGCTTTCTTTTCTAGAAAGTTTTCGCCTGCTGAGCGCAATTATGATGTGGGTAATCGAGAGTTGTTGGCTATGAAGTGGGCGTTTGAGGAGTGGCAACATTAGCTTGAGGGAGCCAAACATCGCGTGGTGGTCTTGACGGATCACAAGAATCTGACTTATCTCGAGTCTGCCAAGCGGTTGAATCCTAGACAGGCTCGATGGTCGCTGTTTTTCTCCCGCTTCAATTTTGTGGTTTCGTACCTTCCGGGTTCTAAGAATGTGAAGGCTGATGCCCTTTCAAGGAGTTTTGTGCCTTATTCTCCGGGAGTTCCTGAGCCGGCTGGTATTCTCAAGGAGGGGGTGATTTTGTCTGCCATCTCCCCTGATTTGCGGCGGGTGCTGCAGGAGTTTCAGGCTGATAGACCTGACCGTTGCCCAGCGGAGAAGCTGTTTGTCCCTGATAGATGGACTAGTAGAGTTATCTCTGAGGTTCATTGTTCGGTGTTGGCTGGTCATCCTGGAATCTTTGGTACCAGAGATTTGGTGGCTAGATCCTTTTGGTGGCCTTCCTTGTCACGAGATGTGCGTTCTTTTGTGCAGTCCTGTGGGACTTGTGCTTGGGCTAAGCCCTGCTGTTCTCGTGCCAGTGGGTTGCTTTTGCCCTTGTCGGTCCCGAAAAGGCCCTGGACGCATATTTCCATGGATTTTATTTCAGATCTCCCTGTCTCTCAGAGGATGTCAGTTATCTGGGTACCTTTGCCTAAATTGCCTTCCTCCTCTGATTTGGTTCCATTGTTTTTCCAGCATGTGGTTCGTTTACATGGCATTCCGGAGAACATCGTGTCGGACAGAGGTTCCCAGTTTGTTTCAAGATTTTGGCGGTCCTTTTGTGCTAAGATGGGCATTGATTTGTCTTTTTCTTCAGCTTTCCATCCTCAGACAAATGGCCAAACCGAACGAACCAATCAGACTTTGGAAACATATCTGAGATGTTTTGTTTCTGCTGATCAGGATGATTGGGTGTCCTTCTTGCCTTCGGCTGAGTTCGCCCTTAACCCCTTCCCGACCCATGACGCCACATAGGCGTCATGAAAACCCGTGCCAATCCGACCCATGACGCCTATGTGGCGTCATGGAATGATCGCGTCCCTGCAGATCGGGTGAAAGGGTTAACTCCTATTTTACCCGATCTGCAGGGAGAGGGGGAGTGGTGCTTCAGCCCAGGGGGGGTGGCTTCACCCCCCCGTGGCTACGATCGCTCTGATTGGCTGTTGAAAGTGAAACTGCCAATCAGAGCGATTTGTAATATTTCACCTAAAAAACAGGTGAAATATTACAATCCAGCCATGGCCGATGCTGCAATATCATCGGCCATGGCTGGAAAACCTGAAGTGACCACCCCCCACCCCACCGATCGCCCCCCCCACCGCTCCGTTATGGGGTCCGGTCCCCTCCGTCCTGTGCTCCGCTGCCCCGTGCTCCTGCCCGCTCCCCCGTCCTGCTGTCCGCTCCCCCCGTCCTCCGATCACCCCCCCTGTGCTCAGATCCACCCCCCCACCACCCCTTCATACTTACCGATCCTCCCGGTGTCCGGCCGTCTCCTCGCTGGGCGCCGCCATCTTCCAAAATGGCGGGCGCATGCTCAGTACGCCCGCCGGCCGGCAGATTCCTTACAGGTACATTTTGATCGCTGTGGTAGGTTCTACCACAGCGATCAAAATAAAAAAAATAATAAATAAACCCCCCCCTTTATCACCCCCATAGATAGGGACAATAATAAAATAAAGAAAATATATTTATTTTTTTTTCCCACTGTGGTTAGGGTTAGAACTAGGGTTAGGGTTAGAACTAGGGTTAGGGTTACGGGTAGGGTTAGGGTTATGGCATGTGCGGATTTGGCAGCGGATCCGCAGCGGATCGGCCGCGGATCCGCAGCGGATCGGCCGCGGATCCGCAGCGGATCGGCCGCGGATCCGCGGCGGATTGGCCGCTGCGAATTCGTAGCAGTTTTCCATCAGGTTTACAGTACCGTGTACACCTATGGAAAACCAAATCCGCTGTGCCCATGGTGCGGAAAATTCCGTGCAGAAACGCTGCGTTGTATTTTCCACAGCATGTCAATTCTTTGTGCGGATTCCGCAGCGTTTTACACCTGTTCCTCAATAGGAATCCGCAGGTGAAATCCGCACAAAAAAACACTGGAAATCTGCTGTAAATCCGCAGGTAAAACGCAGTGCCTTTTACTTGCAGATTTTTCAAAAGTCGTGCGGAAAAATCTCACACGAATCCGCTACGTGGGCACATACCCTTAGGGTTAGGGTTGGAATTAGGGCTAGGGTTGGAATTAGGGTTACGGGTGTGTTGGGGTTAGGGTTGTGGTTAGGGGTGTGTTGGGGTTAGGGTTGGGATTAGGGTTATGGCTACAGTTGGGATTAGGATTAGGGGTGTGTTGGGGTTAGTGTTGAAGTTAGAAATGAGGGGTTTCCACTGTTAGGGCACATCAGGGGTCTCCAAACGCAACATGGCGCCACCATTGATTCCAGCCAATCTTGCATTCAAAAAGTCAAATGGTGCTCCCTCCCTTCCAAGCCCCGACGTGTGCCCAAACAGTGGTTTACCCCCACATTTGGGGTACCAGCGTACTCAGGACAAACTGGGCAACAACTGTTGGGGTCCAATTTCTCCTGTTACCCTTGCAAAAATAAAAAATTACTTGCTAAGACATAATTTTTGAGGAAAGAAGAATTATTTTTTATTTTCACGGCTCTGCGTTGTAAACTTCTGTGAAGCACTTGGAGGTTGAACGTGCTCATCACACATCTAGATAAGTTCCTTGGGGGGTCTAGTTTCCAAAATGGGGTCACTTGTGGGGTGTTTCTACTGTTTAGGCACATCAGGGGCTCTGCAAATGCAACGTGACGCCCGCAGACCATTCCATCAAAGTCTGCATTTCAAATGTCACTACTTCCCTTCCGAGCCCTGACGTGCGCCCAAACAGTGGTTTACCCCCACATATGGGGTATCACTGTACTCACAACAAACTGGGCAACAAACATTGGGGCCCAATTTCTCCTGTTACCCTTGTGAAAATAAAAAATTGCTTGCTAAAACATCTTTTTTGAGGAAAGAAAAAAGATTTTTTATTTTCACGGCTCTGCGTTGTAAACTTCTGTGAAGCACTTGGGGGTTGAATGTGCTCATCACACATCTAGATAAGTTCCTTGGGGGGTCTAGTTTCCAAAATGGGGTCACTTGTGGGGTGTTTCTACTGTTTAGGCACATCAGGGGCTCTGCAAATGCAACGTGACGCCCGCAGACCATTCCATCAAAGTCTGCATTTCAAATGTCACTACTTCCCTTCCGAGCCCTGACGTGCGCCCAAACAGTGGTTTACCCCCACATATGGGGTATCACTGTACTCACAACAAACTGGGCAACAAACATTGGGGCCCAATTTCTCCTGTTACCCTTGTGAAAATAAAAAATTGCTTGCTAAAACATCTTTTTTGAGGAAAGAAAAAAGATTTTTTATTTTCACGGCTCTGCGTTGTAAACTTCTGTGAAGCACTTGGGGGTTGAATGTGCTCATCACACATCTAGATAAGTTCCTTGGGGGGTCTAGTTTCCAAAATGGGGTCACTTGTGGGGTGTTTCTACTGTTTAGGCACATCAGGGGCTCTGCAAATGCAACGTGACGCCCGCAGACCATTCCATCAAAGTCTGCATTTCAAATGTCACTACTTCCCTTCCGAGCCCTGACGTGCGCCCAAACAGTGGTTTACCCCCACATATGGGGTATCACTGTACTCACAACAAACTGGGCAACAAACATTGGGGCCCAATTTCTCCTGTTACCCTTGTGAAAATAAAAAATTGCTTGCTAAAACATCTTTTTTGAGGAAAGAAAAATGATTTTTTATTTTCACGGCTCTGCGTTGTAAACTTCTGTGAAGCACTTGGGGGTTGAATGTGCTCATCACACATCTAGATAAGTTCCTTGGGGGGTCTAGTTTCCAAAATGGGGTCACTTGTGGGGTGTTTCTACTGTTTAGGCACATCAGGGGCTCTGCAAATGCAACGTGACGCCCGCAGACCATTCCATCAAAGTCTGCATTTCAAATGTCACTACTTCCCTTCCGAGCCCTGACGTGCGCCCAAACAGTGGTTTACCCCCACATATGGGGTATCACTGTACTCACAACAAACTGGGCAACAAACATTGGGGCCCAATTTCTCCTGTTACCCTTGTGAAAATAAAAAATTGCTTGCTAAAACATCTTTTTTGAGGAAAGAAAAATGATTTTTTATTTTCACGGCTCTGCGTTGTAAACTTCTGTGAAGCACTTGGGGGTTGAATGTGCTCATCACACATCTAGATAAGTTCCTTGGGGGGTCTAGTTTCCAAAATGGGGTCACTTGTGGGGTGTTTCTACTGTTTAGGCACATCAGGGGCTCTGCAAATGCAACGTGACGCCCGCAGACCATTCCATCAAAGTCTGCATTCCAAAACGTCACTACTTCCCTTCCGAGCCCCGGCATGTGCCCAAACAGTGGTTTACCCCCACATATGGGGTATCAGCGTACTCAGGAGAAACTGGACAACAACTTTTGGGGTCCAATTTCTCCTGTTACCCTTGCAAAAATAAAAAATTCTGGGCTAAAAAAATATTTTTGAGGAAAGGAAACACATTTATTATTTTCACGGCTCTGCGTTATAAACTTCTGTGAAGCACTTGGGGGTTCAAAGTGCTCACCACACATCTAGATAAGTTCCTTGGGGGGTCTAGTTTCCAAAATGGAGTCACTTGTGGGGAGTTCCTACTGTTTAGGCACATCAGGGGCTCTGCAAATGCAACGTGACGTCCGCAGAGCATTCCATCAAAGTCTGCATTCCAAAACGTCACTACTTCCCTTCCGAGCCCCGGCATGTGCCCAAACAGTGGTTTAGCCCCACATATGGGGTATCACCGTACTCAGGAGAAACTGGACAACAACTTTTGGGGTCCAATTTCTCCTGTTACCCTTGCAAAAATAAAAAATTCTGGGCTAAAAAAATATTTTTGAGGAAAGGAAACACATTTATTATTTTCACGGCTCTGCGTTATAAACTTCTGCGAAGCACTTGGGGGTTCAAAGTGCTCACCACACATCTAGATTAGTTCCTTGGGAGGTCTAGTTTCCAAAATGGGGTCACTTGTTAGGGAGCTCCAATGTTTAGGCACACAGGGGCTCTCCAAACGTGACATGGTGTCCGCTAATGATTGGAGCTAATTTTCCATTCAAAAAGCCAAATGGCGTGCCTTCCCTTCCGAGCCCTGCCGTGTGCCCAAACAGTGGTTTACCCCCACATATGGGGTATCATCGTACTCAGGACAAACTGGACAACAACATTTGGGGTCCAATTTATCCTATTACCCTTGGAAAATTAAAAAATCCTGGGCTAAAACTCATTTTTGAGGAAAGAAAAATTATTTTTTTATTTTCACGGCTCTGCGTTATAAACTTCTGTGAAGCACCTGGGGGTTATAAGTGCTCACTATGCATCTAGATAAGTTCCTTGGGGGGTCTAGTTTCCAAAATGGGGTCACGTGTAGGGGAGCTCCAATGTTTAGGCACACAGGGGCTCTCCAAACGCGACATGGTGTTCGCTAACGATTGGAGCTAATTTTCCATTCAAAAAGTCAAATGGCACGCCTCCCCTTCCGAGCCTTGCCGTGCACCCAAACAGTGGTTTACCCCCACATATGAGGTATCAACATACTCAGCAGAAATTGCCCAACAAATTTTAGGATCCATTTTATCCTGTTGCCCATGTGAAAATGAAAAAATTGAGGCTAAAAGAAATTTTGTGTGAAAAAAAAGTACTTTTTAATTTTTACGGATCAATTTGTGAAGCACCTGAGAGTTTAAAGTGCTCACTATGCGTCTAGATAAGTTCCTTGGGGGGTCTACTTTCCAAAATGGGGTCACTTGTGGGAGCGCTCCAATGTTTAGGCACACGGGGGCTCTCCAAACGTGACATGGTCTCTGCTAGCGATGGAGATCATTTTTCATTCAAAAAGTCAAATGGCGCTCCTTCCCTTCCGAGCCTTACCATGTGCCCAAACAGTGGTTTACCCCCACATGTGAGGTATCAGTGTACTCAGGAGAAATTGTCCAACAAATTTTAGGATCCATTTTATCCTGTTGCCCATGTGAAAATGAAAAAATTGAGGCTAAAATAATTTTTTTGTGAAAAAAAAGTACTGTTTAATTTTTACGGATCAATTTGTGAAGCACCTGGGGGTTTAAAGTGCTCACTATGCTTCTAGATAAGTTCCTTGGGGGGTCTAGTTTCCAAAATGGGGTCACTTGTGGGGGAGCTCCAATGTTTAGGCACACGGGGGCTCTCCAAACGCGACATGGTGTCCGCTAAAGATTGGAGCCAATTTTTCATTCAAAAAGTCAAATGGCGCTCCTTTCCTTCCAAGCCCTGCCGTATGCCCAAACAGTGGTTTACCCCCACATATGAGGTATCAGCGTACTCAGGACAAATTGGACAACATCGTTCGTGGTCCAGTTTTTCCTTTTACCCTTGGGAAAATAAAAAAATTGTTGCTAAAAGATCATTTTTGTGACTAAAAAGTTAAATGTTCATTTTTTCCTTCCATGTTGCTTCTGCTGCTGTGAAACACCTGAAGGGTTAATAAACTTCTTGAATGTGGTTTTGAGCACCTTGAGGGGTGCAGTTTTTAGAATGGTGTCACTTTGGGGTATTTTCAGCCATATAGAACCCTCAAACTGACTTCAAATGTGAGGTGGTCCCTAAAAAAAATGGTTTTGTAAATTTTGTTGTAAAAATGAGAAATCACTGGTCAAATTTTAACCCTTATAACTTCCTAGCAAAAAAAAAATTTGTTTCCAAAATTGTGCTGATGTAAAGTAGACATGTGGGAAATGTTATTTATTAACTATTTTGTGTCACATAACTCTCTGGTTTAACAGAATAAAAATTCAAAATGTGAAAATTGCGAAATTTTCAAAATTTTCGCCAAATTTTCGTTTTTTTCACAAATAAACTCAGAAATTATCGACCTAAATTTACCACTAACATGAAGCCCAATATGTCACGAAAAAACAATCTCAGAATCGCTAGGATCCGTTGAAGCGTTCCTGAGTTATTACCTCATAAAGGGACACTGGTCAGAATTGCAAAAAACGGCAAGGTCATTAAGGCCAAAATAGGCTGGGTCATGAAGGGGTTAATAATCGGGCCAGCTCGGCCACTTTGGTTTCGCCGTTTTTCTGTAATTCTGGTTTCCACCCTCGTTTTTCTTCAGGGCAGGTTGAGCCTTCGGACTGTCCTGGTGTGGATTCTGTGGTGGACAGGTTGCAGCAAATTTGGACTCACGTAGTGGACAATTTGACATTGTCCCAGGAGAAGGCTCAACGTTTCGCTAACCGCCGTCGCTGTGTTGGTCCCCGACTTCGTGTTGGGGATTTGGTTGGTTGTCGTCTCGTTTTGTTCCTATGAAGGTTTCGTCTCCTAAGTTTAAGCCTCGTTTCATTGGTCCTTATAAGATTTCTGAAATTATTAATCCTGTGTCATTTCGTTTGGACCTTCCAGCTTCTTTCGCCATCCATAATGTGTTCCATAGGTCGTTGTTGCGGAGATATGTGGCTCCTATGGTTCCCTCCGTTGATCCTCCTGCCCCGGTGTTGGTTGAGGGGGAGTTGGAGTATGTGGTGGAGAAGATTTTGGATTCTCGTATTTCGAGACGGAAACTTCAGTACCTAGTCAAGTGGAAAGGTTACGGTCAGGAGGATAATTCCTGGGTGGTTGCCTCTGATGTTCATGCTGCCGATCTTGTTCGTGCCTTTCATTTGGCTCGTCCGGAGCGGCCTGGAGGCTCTGGTGAGGGTTTGGTGACCCCTCCTCAAGGGGGGGGGGTACTGTTGTGAATTCTGTTCTCGGGCTCCCTCCTGTGGTTGTGAGTGGTACTTCGGCGAGTTCTGTTCATGGACTCCCTCTGGTGGCTGTGAGTGGAGCTGCTGGTTCTGAGATTCCTTCTCCAGCTGATCTCGTTCAGGTCTTGGCTGGCTGCTCTATTTAACTCCACTCAGACCGTTACCTGATGCCAGCTGTCAATGTTCTAGTACTGGTTCAGTTCTTTTGGATCTTTCAGATGACCTGTCTACTTCAGCAAAAGCTAAGTCCCTGCTAGCTCATTTGTTACCACTGTGTTTTTGTCCAGCTTGCTATTATGATTTTATCTTGTTAGCTGGAAGCTCTGGGATGCAGAGTGGCACCACCGCGTCGTGAGTCGGTGCGGTGGTTTCTTTTGCACACTCTGCGTGGTTTTTTGTTAGTTTTTATGCTGACCGCAAAGATACCTTTTCTATCCTCAGTCTGTTTAGTTCAGTCTGGCCTCCTATGCTGAAACCTATTTCATTCCTGTGTTTGTGACTTCCATCTTAACTCACAGTCAATATATGTGGGGGCTGCCTATTTCTTTGGGGAATTTCTCTGAGGCAAGGTAGGCTGTATTTTCTATCTTTAGGGGTAGTTAGCTCTTAGGCTGTGAAGAGGCGTCTAGGCCGAGTCAGGAACGCTCCACGGCTATTTCTAGTTGTTGTGATAGGATTAGGGCTTGCGGTCAGCAGAGCTCCCACTTCCCAGAGCTCGTCCTGTATTGCTAGTTTGCTCATCTGGTCATTTCTAGTGCTCCTAACCACCAGCTCAACATAACACCTCCCACCCCCTGTGCGCCCGCCCGCTGGAAATAGAATACTCACCCGGCTCCCTCGATGCGTCCTCTCAGCGCCGCAGCTTCTCCTGTATGAGCGGTCACGTGGTGCCGCTTATTACAGTGATGAATATGCGGCTCCACCTCCCATAGGGGTGGAGCCGCATATTCATCACTGTAATGAGCGGTACCACGTGACCGCTCATACAGGAACAAGCTGCGGCGCTGAGAGGATGCATCGAGGGAGGCAGGTGAGTATTTTTTTTCCAGCGGGCGGGCGCACAGGGGGTGGGAGGGGGGTGGTGACAGGGATCTTTAGTTTAAACACAAAAAAAAAAAAGATTTTTCATATCTTCTCTCCAGCGAACGCTGCTGGAGAGAAGAAATGAATGGCGGCTTCAGCACCAGATGCAGGGGACAGCGCTTATCTCTAGCACTATCTCCTGCACGGTCCGTGTGGTACCCAGTCGGCACACGGCTGCCGCACGTGTGCCACACTGATGTGCCACGTGAGCACACGGACATGGATAACTTCGGTACCGATTTTTCCGGTGCCGGAATTAACTGGACGTGTGAGTCTGGCCTTAAGGAGCTGAACCTCCTAAACCCTTCATCCAATTTTAATGTGGATACCCTCAAATGAAAGCTGAAAGTCTGAACTTCAACTGCATCTGAATTGTTTTGTTTAAAATCCATTGTGGTAATGTCTATAACCAAAATTTGAAAAATGTTGTCTCTGTCCAAATATATATGGACCTAACTGTATATACATATATACAGCTCTGGCAAAAATTAAGAGACCACTGCAAAATGTTCAGTTTGTCTGATTTTTCTCTTTATAGGTATATTTTTGAGTAAAATGTAAATTTATTTAAGTTTATTTTATAAACTTCTGACAACATGTCTCCGAATTTCCATGCAATAAATTTGTTTTGTTTTTTCTGAAAAGGAGAAATGGTCAAAATTACAAAGAAAAACCCAGACCTCAAATAATGCAAAGAAAACAAGTTCATAATCATTTAGAAACAACAATACTATTGTTTTACTCAGGAAGAGTTCAGAAATCAATATTTTGTGGAATAACCATGATTTTTAATCGCAGCTTTCATGCGCCTTGGCATGCTTTCCACCAGTCTTTCACACTGCTTCTGGCGCAAAAATTTAAGCAGTTCTTGGTTTGATGGCTTGTGACTATCCATCTTCCTCTTGATTACATTCCAGAGGTTTTCAATGGGGTTCAGGTCTGGAGATTGGGCTGCCCATGACAGGGTTTTGATGTGGTGGTCTCTTAACTTTTGCAAGAGCTGTATTACAAAATAAATAATTTAAAAAAACAAACATATATATTTGGTATTGTCCTGACTGCATCGACATGCAGAAGAAGTTTAACGTGACATTTGTACTGAACGGTGAATGATATTTGGACGAAAACAAAATATAGAATTACTGTTTATTTGTTCTTTTTGCCTCCCAAAGAAGGTGATAAAGTCAAATGTACCACAAAATGGCAGCAGTTTTTTTTTTTTTTTTTCAATCAGCATCTGCCACAACTATGCACAGTATATATGTAAGCCGTTGTGTAGGGGCCATTCTTAGCAGCACGTTCTGCTTGTCACTGCTCACCTAGTTATTACCGCAGTGTCACCCCCAATATCACCGCTGTATCTTCTCTTCTATATCTCCTCATTATCCATTCTATATCACCATTGTCCCCCATTTGTGCTGCATTGTGCCTCAGTGTGAGATCTATATTTTTATTTTAGGGCATTCTACCTGGAGAAATCAACAGACTCCAATACCACAGCCATAAAGATTGACCAGGTAAAGAGGAACCATTATCTTTGGGGGTCTTGTGACGCTGTTTGGTTAAGGGGTAACGTCTATTCATGGATAGCTAAAGTCATGCTGGTTCTGTGCCCTCAGCTGATTCGCCCCATAAATGCACTGGATGAGCTTTGTCGGCTCATGAAGTCTTTCATCACCCCAAAACAGTCACCATCAGAATTCTGCAGGAACAGTTTGTCAGGGGCTGCACTTCTGCCAATCTCCTCAGAGCTCTGCTACCGCCTGGGGGCCTGCCAGATCGTCATGTGCGGCACAGGAATGCAGAGGTAAGTGATGCTGTACTGTCCTGTATGTACGTGTACTATCCTCTGCACATATGTACTGTCTGCCCTTCCTCCATATGTGTACATATGTTCTATATCTCACATCCTCCATACCCTTACATACATGGACTATTTACCCATCCTCCACATATACTATACCGCCCAGTTTCCATATCTGGATAGACAAGTATGTACTATAGCTCCCAACTTACATACATGTACTAACCCCCCTCCATACCGGCACATAAATGTTCTAACCCCCCTTCTCCTTCCCTATACATGGATGAACTATCCTCACATCCTACATACATGTCCATCCCCTAATCCTTCATACCCTTACGTCCAATGCCACCCATACTCTTTCCTCCCTTCTTCTATATATATTCTAACTATGCCCATGCCATGCCTATTCAGGCACGTACTACTCCTCCCATCCTCCATAATCATGTATACATGTACATATGTGTACTATAACCCCATTCTCCATGGGTGTGTGACATTATTATTCCCTCTGCACAGGAGTACGCTGAGTGTGTCCCTAGAACAGGCTGCCATCCTGGCCCGGAGTCACGGACTGCTCCCCAAGTGCATTATGCAGGCTATGGACATAATGAGGAAACAGGTGAGAACTGGACATCGAGTGTTGAAGGATTAGTGACCTCCAGATGGCTGGACGTGGTGCTCTCCAACCCTCCCCTAATCTTCTGGTTTTGTTTTTTAGGGTCCTCGTGTAGAAATCTCCGCAAAGAATCTAAAAGTTAGGGATCAAACATTGCAGTCTGCACCACGGTGAGTGCATCCCTTCTTCCACCCTCCACCACACTACCAGTGCTCAGTGCCACTTTTTCCCTCACTACCAGATGCTACCCCTGCTTAGTGCCACACATTCACCCTATCAGATACCACCCCTGCTCAGTGCCACACACTCACCCTACCAGATACTACCCCTGCTCAGTGCTACACTATCTGATACTACCACTGCTCAGTGCCACTTTTTTCCCTCACTACCAGATACTACCCCTTCTGAGTGCCACACACTCGCCCTACCAGATAACACCCCTGCTCAGTGCCACACACTCGCCCTACCAGTTATTACCCCTGCTGAGTGCCACACACTCACCCTATCAGATAATACCGCTGCTGGGTGCCACACACTCGCCCTACCAGATACTACCCCTGCTGTGTGCCACACACTTGCCCTACCAGATACTACCCCTGCTGCCTGCCACACACTCACCCTACCAGATACTACCCCTGCTGCGTGCCACACTCGCCCTACCAGATGCTATTCCTGCTGCGTGCCACACACTTGCCCTACCAGATACTACCCCTGCTGAGTGCCACACACTCACCCTATCAGATAATACCGCTGCTGGGTGCCACACACTCGCCCTACCAGATGTTACCCCCCCTGCTGCGTGCCACACACTTGCCCTACCAACCATAGAAAAATTCAACATTCTGCATTATCAGGCTTCTTGGGCCATTATATTCATTTGTCTCTCATTGTTGAGACTGGCTTGCATTTATCCCTGGCTAATCTGAGACTTTGCGCAAGCGCATTCCCCGCAGTGTGCGTGCTGCCTTGGCAACTCAGAGCGGACTGCCCACTTCCGCTCTGTGAAGCCGGCGCATGCGCAGTGCCTACACGCCGGGCCCGGCACTTTCAGACGCCATGGTTGAATCCCCATGTGGCGCTCCCAGCAGCCTCACAGCTGTTTTCGGTAAGTGTACCGTTCATTTGATATTTAAGCAGGAGGTAGGACAGTGGGGCACTACCCCTGACGAAGCCACAGCTTAGTGGCGACACGCGTTGGGTGCCTCTGTCCGCACCTCTTTTTCTCCACAGGGCACACATGTCCTATTGACCTGGCCTGACCCTGCTTTATACTGGTACCTTAGGGACATTACGGTCATTGGTTGATCTCTATTTCAGGCGGTTGGTTTCATGCAAGGTGGACATGGGTTGGTATATTTATCTTTGTATTAGTCTTTACTAACCAGCATTTCTGCCCTTCATGGTCTACATGGGCATTTACCTGTCCTGCATGTTATCACGTCCTGTGTGACATTTAGGCTACGTTCACACGATCCGTTTTTTGCTGCGGATCCGTAGCTGAATTGCAGCTACGGATCCGCAGCCGTTTTCCATGCAGGGTACAGTACAATGTTACCCTATGGAAAACAAAACCCGCTGTGCCGACGATCCTTTTTTTCGCTGGAAAATCCGCGCGGATTTGCCAACGGAAAAAAGAAGTACCATGTCAATTCTTTCAGCGGATTCCGCTGCGGGTTTCCAACAGCACCAATAGGAAACTGCAGTTGGAAACCCGCAGTGGAATCCGCAGAAGAAAAAGGACACAAATCCGCCGAGAGAAGCACCGCCGTTTTCCACTGCGGATTTCCCCGAAAAAGGACCGGAAAAATCCGCAGTGAAAAACGGATCGTGTGAACGTAGCCTTAGGGTATTTTTCCTTACGGTGCTTAATAATATTACCTTAGGGTACTGGCCAGGTTGCTATTATATACTTTTTGCGCCATTTAGGTGTTATCGTACTTTATACATGTGAATTATACCCTGTTGTGGGAGGTGCGGTCTTTTGCCTTATTATAGGCTCTGTGTAAATATTGGGATATTGTATATCCCTTTGTTGTTTTAAATGCTTTTAGTGTGTTTTGTTTCCTGCATATTTGTTTAATAAAGCTGTGTTATTTATTCATATAAGTGGTGACTCCCGTTTATAAGGCCTACCTTTTTCTTGTAGTATACATGTGACACTTGCCCTACCAGATACTACCCCTGCTGAGTGCCACACACTCGCCCTATCAGATAATACCGCTGCTGGGTGCCACACACTCGCCCTACCAGATGCTACCCCCCCTGCTGCGTGCCACACACTTGCCCTACCAGATACTACCCCTGCTGAGTGCCACACACTCGCCCTATCAGATAATACCGCTGCTGCGTGCCACACACTCGCCCTACCAGATTCTACCCCTGCTGAGTGCCACACTCTCGCCCTATCAGATAATACCGCTGCTGGGTGCCACACACTCGCCCTACCAGATACTACCCCTGCTGAGTGCCACACACTCGCCCTATCAGATAATACCGCTGCTGGGTGCCACACACTCGCCCTACCAGATGCTACCCCCCCTGCTGCGTGCCACACACTTGCCCTACCAGATACTACCCCTGCTGAGTGCCACACACTCGCCCTACCAGATAACACCCCTGCTCAGTGCCACACAGTCGCCCTACCAGTTACTACCCCTGCTGAGTGCCACACACTCACCCTATCAGATAATACCGCTGCTGGGTGCCACACACTCGCCCTACCAGATGCTACCCCCCCCTGCTGCGTGCCACACACTTGCCCTACCAGATACTACCCCTGCTGAGTGCCACACACTCGCCCTATCAGATAATACCGCTGCTGCGTGCCACACACTCGCCCTACCAGATACTACCCCTGCTGCCTGCCACACACTTGCCTTACCAGATACTACCCCTGCTGCCTGCCACACACTCGCCCTACCAGATACTACCTCTGCTGCGTGCCACACTCGCCCTACCAGATACTATTCCTGCTGAGTGCCATACACTCACCCTACCAGATACTACCCTTGCCCAGTGCCACATTCCCAGACTACCATATACTACCCTTGCTTAGTGCCACCCATCCCCTTTGATCAGTGCCACCCATTCCTGTATTACCATATACTATCCTTTCCCATCCCTCACTCTTTGCTTTTACTCTTGCTACATGTCACCCTCCCCTACCAGGCACCAGCTTGTGAGATTCTCCAGAACATCAGATGCCATGTTGTCCTCTCCTGCCGAACTGAACTTTTGTCCTGGTTCTAACCAGACAATTTTTCTTCATGTTTCCCATCTTTTGTCTCCCGCAGGATCTACAGACTGTGTGTTCCACCACTAGATGGAGACTTGTAACTTTCTGCCTTTTAAAAACGTCTTACGCCACTGGGCACCGGTGACATGAAGGGACCCGTTGGCGACAGAGAGGCCAGTGCCCATTGTGACTTCCCTGGGAAAGGGTAAAACCAATAAATTGGGCTCCTCCCAGGATTCCTGGCACACACTAGACTTTTTGGACACTGGAAGTGTGCAAGGGTATATCAGTGTTATCACGTGGCTACACTGGAGGGTGAGAACTAAACTGCAAAACGTGACTACCTGACCGCTCTAACCAGGAGTGAAGCTCCTCTGTCTGCCCAACAAGCAACGCCACTGCCGCCAGTATTAGGAACCGAGCTGCACTTTCTGACCATTGATGGCACAAAACTATTTATTATGACTTGTAGATGGCTCCCCACAACCCTCTCCCTAATTTTACCCCAGTTTTATCTCAGCTTTTATTTTAGACTTTTATGTTCGGATGTTTTATATGTGGAGATTTTACTTTTATAATTAAAGAAGTGTTTAAGGAAACATCCTAACAAAAGAAGAAACCCATCCCGCTGGCTGCACCAAAATGGAACCTTACCCAGAATACTTCACAATGCTCTTGAGGCCTAATGATGTCATCACACGGGACCAATCTCCTCCATCTCTCTTAGGTCTGTTCTACACAAGGATGATGCCACAGTCCCTCTAAAACTGTGACCTCTATCATTCAAACAATATGGCGGCTCCTATAACATCATAGCCATGAGCGGCCCTCTTTCTGCAGGGTCGACCGTCCACCTATAGAATGTATTGTAGATTGTGCCCCCTTCCACATGAGTGTCTGTGAATGAAGTGATGGCTGCTGGACCCTCTGTAAAGCGACCTGTGGTGATAATACAGTATTTGACCTTGGGTGTCCACGTCATTAAGAGCCACCTTAGAACCACCTGGGAAGCTTGTCCTCGAAGCCATACCATGTCTGTTGTTGTCCTACGCCTGGACATGACGTTTGTTTGTCATAGCTGCCTCATACTAAATTGTGGGATAATGGTTGTAGGTTGTCAGGGTATTCATACATTTCACAGCAGGTATTGCTTACAGTTAGAGTGGCCTTATACAAGGAGGATGTTTACAAGGTTAGGGCCAAGCGTCTTAAAGGGGTTTTCTGGTTTCAGGAAAACCCCTCATTTGGCTGCAGTTTGTTTAAAAAAATAAAATAAAACTGAATTGTACTTTACTCACCATTCCTGGGTCCCGCACTGAATCTACATGGCTCTGCCCAAGTTGATGACATAAACCGTTAAGAGCCACTGAGCTCATTGATTGGATACAGCGCTGTTGACGTCCTTTACAGTATCAGACACTGTGTGCAGCGGCATATTCAGTGTTGGACCTGGGGAGGGCAAGTATGAAGGAGTTGGTTTTTAAAGCAAACTGTAGTCAGGGAGATGGGGAGGGATTTCTGAAACTGGAAAACACCTTAAAAACACTGTACATAATTGTGGAGTTCTCCTCTGATGGTGCAGTATCAACACGACTTCAGTCAAGTATTACTCCATCTCTACCTTTACTCCAAATTCCTAGAGGCAGAGCACAATCTTGTCATGGTTCATCTGGAAGAAGCAATAACGTCCCAAGAAGTGACCTTACGACATTAGTGGCCACACTTTCCAGATCTCCAGACTCATTCATGATGCCATCTCTTCTGCTGCAGCCTCCCGTCCAGTCATCTGTGGACACTTGCCAGGTCGCAGAGTATGGAGGTTCAGACCTGTATGTGGTCACTACCCCGCTTCCACCATTATCACACATTCCTCTTACTTGAATACATTACAATTTAGGGGTTTTGTTGGCATCCATCTTCTTTGTATCCTCCTGAGCCTAAAATGAGAAGTTGATGTCTGCTGCATGATGACTGAAATGGAAAAACCACCACCTCCCTGCAGATTAGATGCTGTTTCTCGTAATACTTGCATCCTATATAAATCCATCTATCAGGGCATTCTCTGTAGGATCTCATTACTTTCTCTTCTTTCCACTTTCTCTTTTTTTTTTTGGAGGCGCCACTTTTATTTGTACAGATGACCCTGTCATTTTAAATGTGTCTTAAATAAACAATTTACATATAAAGCGTGTGTGGTGATCTGCTGTAGAGCCTTCTCACCCCCTAGTCTCGTCCGCGTCCGTAATGCACTGCTACACCTGACATATCAGAAGGGGATATGTTGTCATTGGAAACACTCTGTGAGGCAGCTTCAGGGCGTGGGCCAGTAAAAGAAAGGGTTAAAAATCTGTTTAATTTTTTATTTGAACCATAACCAGCTATTTTGTGTTTTTCGGAAGCTTTGCTTGTGGCATCAATGATGCTTATCCTTCCATAAATCCACATCTCTACACCGTGTCAGACTGGGCTGCTAAGGGCCCACCAGTAACCAACTCCAGGGCGCCACTTTTCAGCTAAATGCAAATGTGACATTATCCTCAATCACAAATGTATAGAACAATGAACTGTGTAGATTGGTAAATTAATAAGATGCCGCCTTTGTCTGTACTTAGTGATTCAAGTATAGTATATTGTGCCAAGTACTGCTCATATAAGAGGGTGGTAGCCCAGTCTTACACAGGGGTCCACCGGAGAATTCTCCTGTGGGCCAGTCCAAGCCCGTCTCTACATGATCTGCAATAGTCTTAAGGGTATGTGCACACGTTGCAGATTTGGGTGCAGAATTTTTGCACAAAATCTGCATCTCTTGTCAGAAAAAGCAGGTGCAGATTTGATGCGTTTTTCTTGCGGATTTTGTGCGTTTTTCCTTCGGATTTCATGCTTTTTTTACCCCTGTGGATTTCTTTAATGGAAGGGTGCAGAAACGCTGCAGATCCGCACAAAAGAAGTGACATGCTCCTTTCAATCCGCCGCGTTTTCTGTGCGGAATTTTCCGCACCATTAGCGCAGCACTTTTTTTCCTATTGATTTACCTTGTACTGTAAATCACTTTGCGGATCTGCGCGGAAAAAAACGCTGCAGATCCGCAGTAAATCCGCAACGTGTGCACATAGCCTTACAGCTATTTAGAAAAATTCAGATTGGCAGCCATCTTGAAGAAAAAAAAAAAATCAACAGCATCAACCCAAAAAATACAGGCGTTTTAGTTGGGTACCATTAGAAGAAAAAGTACACCACATATCGGCCTTTCTCATTTTACAGAGCTTGGTATTTATATTTCTCCTTCGCCTCATTGGCTGGGTTGCCAGCTTAAATTTTTTATTTATTCTGGACCGCTTATACAAAAATAACAGATAACCAACAGCTTGTATGGACATATTTGAAAACCATTATAAGTAATTAAGATTTTAAGTGATAAATGGCTGCAGCCATAAATCAGAAACATAGACCTCAGCTGCAGTCAACTGTCAACTGTGATCATTGATCATTACAGTCAAAATAACTTGTACAAATTTCTCCAACCTCAAAAAAAAAAACACACATCAAATATTATTTTTTAGGGATGGGGGGAAAAGCAGCCCTATTTTTACCGAATTTTCCAGAAATTTCTGAAAAATATATAATAACATTTGAGAGTCCTCATTGGTTGTTACCTTTTTAATGGCTAATAGTGATGAGCGAATATACTCGTTACTCGAGATTTCTCGAGCACGCTCGGGGGTCCTCGGAGTTTTAGTTTTTAGCGCTGCAGCTGAATGATTTACATCTGTTAGCCAGCATAAGTACATTTTGGGATTCCCAAGCAACCAGGCAACCCCCACATGTACTTATGCTGGCTAACAGATGTACAGGTCCTTCTCAAAAAATTAGCATATAGTGTTAAATTTCATTATTTACCATAATGTAATGATTACAATTAAACTTTCATATATTATAGATTCATTATCCACCAACTGAAATTTGTCAGGTCTTTTATTGTTTTAATACTGATGATTTTGGCCTACAACTCCTGATAACCCAAAAAACCTGTCTCAATAAATTAGCATATTTCACCCGTCCAATCAAATAAGTGTTTTTTAATAACAAACAAAAAAACCATCAAATAATAATGTTCAGTTATGCACTCAATACTTTGTCGGGAATCCTTTGGCAGAAATGACTGCTTCAATGCGGCGTGGCATGGAGGCAATCAGCCTGTGACACTGCTGAGATGTTATGGAGGCCCAGGATGCTTCAATAGCGGCCTTAAGCTCATCCAGAGTGTTGGGTCTTGCGTCTCTCAACTTTCTCTTCACAATATCCCACAGATTATGGGGTTCAGGTCAGGAGAGTTGGCTGGCCAATTGAGCACAGTAATACCATGGTCAGTAAACCATTTACCAGTGGTTTTGGCACTGTGAGCAGGTGCCAGGTCGTGCTGAAAAATGACATCTTCATCTCCATAAAGCATTTCAGCCGATGGAAGCATGAAGTGCTCCAAAATCTCCTGATAGCTAGCTGCATTGACCCTGCCCTTGATGAAACACAGTGGACCAACACCAGCAGCTGACATGGCACCCCACACCATCACTGACTGTGGGTACTTGACACTGGACTTCAGGCATTTTGGCATTTCCTTCTCCCCAGTCTTCCTCCAGACTCTGGCACCTTGATTTCCGAATGACATGCAAAATTTGCTTTCATCAGAAAAAAGTACTTGGGACCACTTAGCAACAGTCCAGTGCTGCTTCTCTGTAGCCCAGGTCAGGCGCTTCTGCCGCTGTTTATGGTTCAAAAGTGGCTTTACCTGGGGAATGCGGCACCTGTAGCCCATTTCCTGCACACGCCTTTCCACACCAGACTCAGTCCACTGCTTCCTCAGGTTCCCCAAGGTCTGGAATCGGTCCTTCTCCACAATCTTCCTCAGGGTCCGGTCACCTCTTCTCGTTGTACAGCGTTTTCTGCCACATTGTTTCCTTCCAACAGACTTACCATTGAGGTGCCTTGATACAGCACTCTGGGAACAGCCTATTTGTTGAGAAATTTCTTTCTGGGTCTTACCCTCTTGCTTGAGGGTGTCAATGATGGCCTTCTTGACATCTGTCAGGTCGCTAGTCTTACCCATGATGGGGGTTTTGAGTAATGAACCAGGCAGGGAGTTTTTAAAAGCCTCAGGTATCTTTTGCATGTGTTTAGAGTTAATTAGTTGATTCAGAAGATTAGGGTAATAGGTCATTTAGAGAACCTTTTCTTGATATGCTAATTTATTGAGACAGGTTTTTTGGGTTATCAGGAGTTGTATGCCAAAATCATCAGTATTAAAACAATAAAAGACCTGACAAATTTCAGTTGGTGGATAATGAATCTATAATATATGAAAGTTTAATTGTAATCATTACATTATGGTAAATAATGAAATTTAACACTATATGCTAATTTTTTGAGAAGGACCTGTAAATAATTCAGCTGCGGCAAGAAAAACTAAATCTCCGAGCACTAAAAAATACTCGGAGGTCACCCGAGCATGCTCGGGAAATCTCGAGTAACGAGTAAATTCGCTCATCACTATCTTATTACCAGACCAAACAATCGACCAAGAAAATAATAATGTAGGGACTCCAAGGCCCACTTAATGCCCAGGAACTCTCTACGCTATAGATTTTCTCAGCCGGGGTGAGTTTCCTACTTTGGTGACCGGATGCTCCTCTCCCTGCACCTACTACAACAGGACTGCTCCTAGGCCCACGTTAGAGGCATCTGTCTGTACAATGAAAGGTTTCTGAAAGTTGGGGCTAATGAGGATGGGCTGTCCGCACAGCGCCACCTTCATGGATTGGTACGCTTCCTCCACCTTGGGGTCCACTGAACTATGACCAACTTCTTTCCCTTTGAGGAGATCATTCAGGGGTGTTGTTCTCCTGGAAAAATTGGGTATAAACCTCCGGTAATACCCAATGATCCCAGGGAACGCTCTCACCTGTTTGGTGGTCACAGGTCACAGAAATCTCGAGTAACGAGTATATTAGCTCATCACTAATGGCTAACTAAAAAGATGGTATCAAATTGCAAGCTTTCAAGACTACTCCGGTCTCTTCATTTATATTTCTTTTCATCTATAATTGTGAAGCGCCCGCTAGGACCGTGGGGTACTCGGAACCGAGCCGGTTCTTAAAGGGGAAGTCACAGTGGCAGCGGTAACCCGGTCAGTGGCACTGGGCGTCCAATTAAAGGGGAAATAAAGTGTATTGGGAAATAAAGTCTAAAGTTCGTGACGCCACCTGTGGTACTTGGCCAGGGATGCCAGACGCAGCTTAAAGGGGTCCACTGGGGATGATGGTATTGCAGCAGAGTTGGTATACCTCCCACAGGTAGAGCAGTTGGTAAAGGATGATAGATGTTGAAGTTTAGGAAAGAATTGGAGGACACAGGGTTGCAGTCTCTACCTTTTACTGATGAAGTTCAGGTACACAGATTACAGGAATCCGGGCAGCCTGGAAGTGATTCGGAATCCACCTAGCCAGGTGGGGTTGGAAGCCTTCCTTTCTGCGCTGAATTCTCTGTCCCTTGCTACCTGACGCTTCACACATTGTCCTCTCTCAATTTGTCCTTTTAGGTAGACACTACCCGCATGGCAGGCACTTCGAGCCTTTTTACAGGTGTCCCTCTCTCGTGGTGACTCCGGGCTCTAATCTGCTGCTGTGCCTTCAGGTGTAATTGTGGCCAGGACACTTGGAATCTCCTGCCCGCCGGTTTCTGCTGTGTGGCATACAGTTCCCACACAACTCCCGGCGTCTGGTTTCTTGTGCTTAAACCTGGAGGGAGCTCAGTCGCAGCTCCACTCCAGGTTCTTTCTCCTCCTTTTGCTCCTTCTCCCCTCACTGTCTCTTACAATCTCCCTAACTCCTCCTCCAGCCAGAATATATAGGGAAGCTACACTGAAAGCGGGTCTAGAGCTCCCCCTTCTGGTCTGGAGTCAGAATAGTGTTGTATGTAGGTGTTACCTACTAAGGGGATCCTTCTCACTTCCAGGTATGTCATCACCCTCCCCGTGAGGAAGGCAATGCCACTGTGACAACCGGATTCCTGGGGTGTCACATTTACAGATCCCCAAGTTCTGTATTTTAGGCAGCCCCGAAATCTAAGAAGCATCATTGTCAGAATCTCCCCTGTCCTCGCCAACAGCTAAAGGAACCTTTCACTGCAACCAGAAAAAAATGCAAAACCTGTCCATTTATAACGAACACGGACAAGATAAAGATCCCCATCTCACATCAGGAACTATAAGATCCCAGGTACTTTCAGCTGCATCACATCTAATGTGGTGTACTTAATTATATGTTCTGTCATGATCCAGAACGGGGTTTGCTTCTTTCCCGTCCTAGTCAGGTCAGGGTTAATTTTATCCACCTCTCTTTGATTCAGGGGCAGCTATTTAGTGCTGTCTCTGCCTAGGTCCGGTGTCTGTTATGGTTCCGGTCCCTCGGCTAGAGCAGCTGACCTAGGTTACTCCGTGTTTCTCTGTCTTCCTATTTAGTGTTTTTCCCCTTTTCCCTGTGACCCTGTCCTACTCCTCTGTGTTTGCTTGACTCCTGCATGTATGACTCTGCTTGTTTCCTGACCTGTCTCTTCGTTCTCTGATTTGGTACCACTCAGTCCTCTCTGGCTTCTAACCCCTTTGCTTGTTCGTGACTTGGCTTCCGTCTCCTCCTTCTGGCATTACGCCCCCGGCTGGTTCCCGACCCCTTGGCTTGCCACTCCCCACGCTCTTGTCTCGTCCTTTCTATTGCTGCTCACCTCCGCAGACCTCCGCTGCCTTCACTTGCGCCCAACACCGCTCTCGTCCACGCTCCTGGTCCCGGGTTACCCGCGGTCTCCTTAGTGGCTTTACCGCGATGCATTTTTGCAGCATCGGCTGCGTTTTCCGACGAGTCCTTCTTCCTAGGGCTTCATCTCCTGCACCGCAGCGCCACCGTGCGGTAACTGCAACATCATGTCCTGAACGGCCAAATGAACCAAATGTCCAGTTGGGGTCTGTATGTGGGGGAGACAGGGCAAAAACTTAGAAACAGGATGAATTCTCATCGCCACACAATAAAAGAATAGATCTCCCTGTGGCAAACACTTTTGTATCCCTGATCATAGCATCATGGACATGAAATTACTTCTATTAAAAGGTAACTTCAAATCTCACAGACATAATTTTTGGGGGCAATACAAACTTATGTCTACCTATGTCTTTCTATATCAACTGAGGAATGTGCTCCTCATGCCTTTTAGGGGCATCACACCCATGGACCAGACCTCAATCACAGGACAATAAAAATTTCACACTCCTTAGTCTGGTTTCACACTAGCGTACGGGAGGGCTGCGGATGGCAGCGTACGGGAGGGCTGCGGATGGCAGCGTACTTCCTCCCTCCCTTCTTCCTCCATGAAACTTTGCCTACGCTCCGCCTACTACTCCTTGCGTGCTGCGTTGCCCTGCGTACCTATCTTTAACATTGGGTACGCAGGCCATGCGAATGTATGCGGATGCCACCGCATGCGCCGTTTTGACGCTGCGCCGAACGCAACATATTGCATTTTGTTGCGGACGACGCAGTGTCAAAACGTTGCATATGGAGGCATCCGCATACATTCGCATGGCCTGCATACCCAATGTTAAAGATAGGTACGCAGGGCAAAGCAGCACGTAAGGAGTAGTAGGCAGAGCATAGGTGGGTTTCATGGAGGAAGAAGGGAGGAAGTACGCTGCCATCCGCAGCCCTCCCGTACGCTAGTGTAAAACCAGCCTTACCTATGAACTGCTCCAATCTTTACGGCCACAACTGTTTATCCCTCTTCCATAATGATAGTTCTGCTTCAGCTTCATGTCACTTGTATTATTTCCTGTGCCCTGTTATGCATAAATATGCGACGCTTCATCAGGCACAGAACAACACAAAATCTGAAAAGACCAGAGTAGTCTCAAAAGCTTGTAATTTGTTGCCATCTATTCAGTTAGCCATTTAAAGATGTTAATCAAATTTTAATATTTTTCTATCTTCTGGCTAACACTATACAAAGATATGTATTTTTCCTGTATCAAAATTTTTTTTGACGGTTAACCCTGGAAAGCAACAGGGAACAGACCAGGATTTCCGGCACCACTGTGCAGTCTCTAGATACCCACTAAGCCAACTCCAGTTCTATATGAGCAGCCATACATATACATGACATCCAAGGAGAACAAACACCCAGTATAATCAGTACATGTAATCCTCATTATCAAGTGGATGCTGAAAATTATTACTGAACCCAGCAAAACACTACAATTAGTAGAAAATTAGTACATTTTGATATAACCAGATATAAAAGTAGCAGGCCATATTTTTTTTAATTTATCCTGTATATATAATTCTGCCAGTATTCACTTTTTTTAGTTGTTCCTTTCTATCTGAAAATTCATAGAATACTTATATTCAGTTAAGCCATGTAATCTCATGGTGACTCCCTGTACATGAACTTATGTTCTCTGAAAGTGATCACCATCTCAGCCACCAGACATTCCTGTATAATGAAATTGTATGGACTGAAAAACATAAGCTCTCTACATGGGATCATAGGGGGAAGAGGGCAGAAACAGCTATCACATTTACTGATGATGATATGCAGTGTCTCACAATCATAATATAGGACAAGGTTTCTCTATCTTTTTTCTATTCTTGGGTCCTGTGAATCGATTTGTTAATTTCTAGTGGTCGTGCACGGGTGTCTCTCCTCATCTAATTGGGATTGCCAAGCAATTAGGTGGATCCCTCTGGCCCTCTCCATTTCTGGCAGTGCCCAATGGGACTTTGATCTCAATATAGATGGGTGTTCTAGCGGTAGGACCTGCATCTATCGAGCATTGATATAATTTCGTATTGTTATGCCATTAATATCCCAAAAGGGAATTACCATCTACCATTAAATACTGACCATAGGAAGTTATTGCTGGGCCAAAATACAGTGAAATTACAACTTGAGCAGAAAATGCAGAATGTGTCACCTGTCATTGTGGTTCACACCCGCCATGATCGTAGCAGGAGGTTGTTAAAAAAAGGTGTAATTTTATATTATGGAAGTCCAATGTATTATCAATGACACTATTCACCAGTTTTCTCACTTGTGTCCAGCAGGAGGCTCTTCTAGTCTATGAAACAATAAAAATAAGTGTCAGTGAGCGTTCAGAATTAGTTACGACTGATACGGCTGATTTATTGTGCAATGCTGGACTTTTTTTTATTTTGGCTATGATCAGTAAATTGACCCAGGATCAGTGGCAACTTATATCAATGACTTGTGTGTACCTTATACTGTGATGTATGTGGTGACTTCATGATGTTGGGCAACAATAATGCAGAACCATCTCCCATAATGGCAAACTCTTTTCTATAAAGATAATCTGGCATAACTTTTGCCCCTAAACCTCCCAAAATGTTAACTCTACCCACAGTCCCGCCGTTATCACCAAATGCTGATTAAAGAGCAAGCAGGATGTGGTTTTCTTCACTAAGGGTATGTGTCCACGGTTGCCGGATTACATCCGGATTAGCTGCGGATTGAACGCAGCGTTTAACCCACAGCGTCCAGATGTTACAGCATAGTGGAGGGGATTTTATGAAATCCTGTCTCCACTATACAGGTGAACATGCATCCGGCGGCCCTGCGTTTACAGACATGCGGCGCGTCTTTTTAAAACACAGCATGTCTGTTTACCTTGATATACTGTATATATAATAACAGGGTCCTATGTATGGGGTGCGGCGATTCCTGATGTGTGCAATGAACACATCCGGAATCACCGTTCATACAGAAGGGGGCGGCGCTTTGGGCGGAGCGGTTTTTTTCGCTCCGTCCAAAGCGCCGACAATCCGGACCGTGGACACACGCCCTAAAGGTATCTATTGAATCTGTATCACAGCGCCATTTTGGCCATACCTTTACTTTACGGTGATTCCGCATATGTACATTGAACCATGTGGACTCACCACATCCAATACATAGGACGATGATATTTATCTTGAGGAGACTGAGCGTCTCCACAAGATAAATTGACATGCTGCGGTCTAGAAAGACACGCCACATGTCCGGTTACGCAGAGAAGCCGGAGACATCCCTGCACGCATAGTGGAGATGGGATTTCATAAAATCCCATCCATTATGCTGTAACATCTGGCTGCTGCAGATTGGACGCTGCGGCTGTGTGAGGGGTAGCAGGGCCGTAGTCGTGGCTGACATATATTGCTCAATCGTGCCCTGGTTACCCATCACATGAATACAATGTCCCTTTTCAGTATACCTTCTGCTTCATCTTCTGCACCGTCGGGGTCCCATCGGGGCTGCTGAAGTTCTGCTGCTGGCGTTGTTAAGCATAAAGAGACAGAGTCCAAGTTCAACTTAAAACAGACAACTTTACTGGTTTCTTTTCTCAGCACGTCCAGATCCATTACAGCATCGACATAGGGTTCTAAACAGCTTATAGCCTTCTCTTTCCCTGTGCTCTCCCTCATATCTTTCAACATGTAACCGGGTCGTGTCTTGTCTGGGACTGCAGCGTCCTCCCTGTCCAGCTTCACTACTCTTAGGAGTTCCCTGGTCCGTTTTGCGACTGATATAAGGGCATCTGCCAACGTAGCAAGTGGCCACATAATGGAGCCATTGGACGCGACATATTGTGAATGTTGCGGGGTCACTGTGCTGTCCCGAACTCTAAGCCCTACAGGACTGTCTGGACTCCCTGGCCCTACTGACTATGCAGCGCCCCAGAGTCCTGGTTGCTGCAGTGATGTCGCTCTTCCACCAGGGGGAGTGATATTACGTCTGATGGTATTAAAGGAGTTCACCTTGCCAGGTATCACAAGTCGCACACGACACTTCACACTCCAGTCCACCGGGGGGAGCCTTGCTTCTATCTATTAGGGCACTCCTCACATACGGGTAAAACTGGTGGGTTGGATAGAAAGTGAGTTAGACGCTGCCTGGGTTTTGACCCAGAGGGTTCCTGTCAGGCAGACAGGGGGAGAAGGAGGAACATCTGAGCTGCAGACAGAGGATCCCTGTCAGGGGTGGGATCCTGACAGAGGACTAGCACGAGATAGAAAGCTACGGAGCTGCGCCTGACCCACGTGCGGCAGTATCCTCAGAAAGGACACGAAGAGAAGTGTATTGTGGAGAGTGAGAAACGAAGTCACAGCACAAGGAGATAATACCGGGAGGAGTTCTGCCCCAAGATTGGCAGCGTCCTTCTGAGGCGCGTAGCCGGTGGCCGGAACACCAAGGGAGTAATTTACATCAGAGACCGGCAGGACAGTCAATTTCAAGTTGGCTGCCCGACCTTAATACCTAAGAAGACACGGTGGCAAATTGTGGGGGTCGGGGCGTCTCTAGGGTCCCTACAAACAAGCCCCAGGCTATCCCAGTCATACAGGTTGTCCTATCCATACCATCTGGGGGGACAGAGAGAGAGAGAACATCAGAAACATCTACGAAAGTTGTGAGGACTATCCCGTGGTGCTCAGCAGGGAGGTACTACAACACACAGGCGCTAGTAGGAAGGCTACTGATTTCCACATGGTTAAGAGAACTCTGGATATGCCTTCGGACCAGCCAGACTCTGCCTGCCCTGTGAACGGTACTCTGGGGATATACTTCACCTGTGGGAAGGTATACCATCTAGCTGCCATTCCATCACCCCAGCGGACCCCTAAGCAGCGTCGGTCACCCTGACCGAGTACCACAGGTGGCGTCACGAACACCGTACAGACTTCACCTTTAATTGGGCGCCCCTCAAAGGGCCACGGACCGGGTCGGGCCACCGTGACATCCCCAGAATCGAGAGGGACCCGGTACCGAGTACCCCATTGCCCTTAACGTGGGGGCGCTCCAAATTTTGGCGTCACGAACAGGATCTACTTAAGCCTGAAAAATCAGGTCATGTGTGCCTAAGAACTGTGTCAGAACTGTATTGGAACTGTGATTTGCCTAAAGACTGTGTATTGCCATTTGCCACAAAAGAAAAATGCCCGCCAGAACTGCCGCCATTATAGCGCCACGAGGAGCGCAGGAGAAGAAGGGCGTGGAATTGTGGGCGTGAATGAACTGAGAAGTGCAAAAAATAATGGCCGCCCAGTCTAAATATTTCTGTATCTTGAAGACGTGTCCGTCAGCAACCGAGGTCCGCCTCCTGATTCTCCATGGCGGGCGGAGACAGCAAAAACAAAACCGATCCCGATAGGAGGAAGACATGGAGCTGGAGATCAGAGGGGACCCTCGCAAAAGAATGGCCCCGCACAGACCCCCATCACCGGAGGATTACTCCGGCATGCCACTGTTGGAGAGAATGGATCCCTGGGAGCTGTCCACAGGACCTCCGCTGCCCGCACCAGCTCTGGCGCCAACCCCAGAGGAATAGAGTGGTGTCGGAAGAGTCACCTCACGAGCGGATACTCGGTGCCCTGATATGCCGGGATTTTGCATCCCTCCCGCCTGTACCCCGATTGTCGCCGCGGCTGCTGGAGCCCCGGAGCCTCCGTCACCAGGCCCGGAATTACGCGAGCATGACCTTGGACCCTTTCCGTGGGGAGAATACCGGCGGCATCTGATCGCAGAGTACAAGAGGGAAGTTGAGCGGGAGGCTCAAGGCGACTTGTTGGACGACTCACCTCCGAAGTGGGGCATTGTGATGGTATACCAACCTCAAAAAGAAAAGGGATTCATCTAGGAGATCGGATCATCGGTGAGAGTCCATGTTACCCGGGATGAGGTGGAGTTCTGCCTGCGCGGAGACAACGCAGACTCCGTTCTGAAACCTGGAGTTGCTGTGACGTATCGAAGGTACCAAAAAGAAAACAGCTGGTGGGCCCGGGATGTGCAGAAATGCACAGCCCTCCTGGCAGTATCCAGGACCCTGGAGGAGGAACTTACCGCTGTGGCGGCTGCAGCAACCCCCCGCTGTAACGTGCATCATCCACCAGACCACCCAGACTTTTATCGCTGCGCACGACCTGACCGTGCATGAGAAACAAACTCACGGAGTGTACCTGGCACCGGGAGTGAGATTGGGCTCGAGCCATCCTAAACCACAGAGGGCTACATGTCAGGTGAAGCCCTGGTGGAAACCACCAGAATAAACATCGGAGAACCGAAAAATGAATATAGTTCTTTTAAAACTGTTCCTGACTTTGCTGCTTAAACACGTCTAGGTTAACTCCTCAGGGATCCCTTTGTTTACCCGGGATCCCTATTGTTTTAAGTTTTTCTATTTTTCTTCTAAAGAACTGCAGAATCATGAACTGCGCATGATCAAAAACTACTTGTACATAGTTTGCACCTTCTTAAAGGTGCTTCCTACTGGTTTTACATAGGAGGCTTTTACAGAGACTGCCTCTTAACAGAAACTGCTGTTAATTATGCTGTAAAAATAACTGCTTTGCTTCACAGACCTGAAGAAAAACCCATTGGTGTGGCAGAATTCCGGGTCAGGATTACACGTCTTGTAGCCCACCCAAGACCAACGTTTGGGGGTTCGTAACGGGTCCCTTAGATCACGTCATACTGCCTTAAACCAACTTGAAAATTAATGATGTGATTATTTGCACTACCTCTGAAAAGACTTGGATCCCCTCTTAAAGGGAATGTTCACTTGTTGCACTTAGTCAAAACATGATAGTGTTGCCTTAAGAAGTTAGATAGTAATAATGTTTATACATAGTAATAGTATGTAGTTAGAAAACTAGTGATAAGAAATGTTTGAAAATGTTGAGAGTAAAATGTTTAATAATGTACTGTAAATAAAATTGAGGACAAGAGAAAGTTAGAAGAAAGATACAGTCTAGCCTGTAGTGGAGGTGAAACTTGTTCTGAATTTCAATAAAGTGAACCCGTAGAGGATAGTGAGTCCTCTAGAGAGCCATAGATAGATGGTTGATAGACTTTGCACTTAGAGAAAGAAAATGTTAATTTATTGTTGAGAGACAGCACTTAGTATTTAATAGATAGAATACCTGTATGGGTAATTGGTTCTATAGATAGATAATAACTGTTTCCAATCTGCCTTTTGCACAATGTAAATATGTTCTTGTTTGTAACGTTCATGTGTCCTCACCTCCCATAAAGGGAAGCACTGTTAAATTAATTTGTTTACAGCATTTGAAAAATTTTGTATGTCTTTTGCTAACATGTATTGTTGTTCTTCTTTTCCCAGTCCCGGAGTACTGGATTTAACGGGGGCGGAGTGCAGCGCCCCAGAGTCCTGGTTGCTGCAGTGATGTCGCTCTTCCATCAGGGGGAGTGATATTATGTCTGATGGTATTAAAGGAGTTCACCTTGCCAGGTATCACAAGTCACACACGACACTTCACACTCCAGTCCACCGGGGGGGAGCCTTGCTTCTATCTATTAGGGCACTCCTCACATATGGGTAAAACTGGTGGGTTGGATAGAAAGTGAGTTAGACACTGCCTGGGTTTTGACCCAGAGGGTTCCTGTCAGGCAGACAGGGGGAGAAGGAGGAACATCTGAGCTGCAGACATAGGATCCCTGTCAGGGGTGGGATCCTGACAGAGGTCTAGCACGAGATAGAAAGCTACGGAACTGCGCCTGCCCCACGTGCGGCAGTATCCTCAGAAAGGACACGAAGAGAAGTGTATTGTGGAGAGTGAGAAACTAAGTCACAGCACAAGGAGATAATACCGGGAGGAGTTCTGCCCCGAGATCGGCAGCGTCCTTCTGAGGTGCGTAGCCGGTGGCTGGAACACCGAAGGAGTAATTGACTCTACGCATTACTTCAGAGACCGGCAGGACAGTCAATTCCAAGTTGGCTGCCCGACCTTAATACCTAAGAAGACACGGTGGCAAATTGTGGGGGTCGGGGCGTCTCTGGGTCGCTACAAACAAGCCCCAGGCTATCCCAGTCATACGGGTTGTCCTATCCATACCATCTGGGGGACAGAGAGAGAGAACATCAGAAACATCTATGAAAGTTGTGAGGACTATCCCGTGGTGCTCAGCAGGGAGGTACTACAACACACAGGCGCTAGTAGGAAGGCTACTGATTTCTACCTGGTTAAGAGAACTCTGGATATGCCTTCGCACCAGCTGGACTTTGCCTGCCCTGTGAACGATACTCTGGACTGTGGACGCTGAAGTCTTCAGTAAAAGGTAAAGAGACTGCAACCTTTGTGTCCTCGTTATTCATTGCGCCTTACATCGTCCACCATCACCACCTACACTTCTGGGAAGCCCTGGGGACATACTTCACCTGTGGGAAGGTATACCATCTAGCTGCCATTCCATCACCCCAGCGGACCCCTAAGCAGCGTCGGTCACCCTGACCGAGTACCACAGGTGGCGTCACGAACACCATACAGACTTCACCTTTAATTGGGTGCCCCTCAAAGGGCCACGGACCGGGTCGGGCCACCGTGACATTCCCAGAATCGAGAGGAACCCGGTACCGAGTACCCCATTGCCCTTAACGTGGGGGCGCTCCAAATCTTGGCGTCACGAATAGGATCTACTTAAGCCTGAAAAATCAGGCTCCTGTCTTACCCACAGCTGGCTCCTCCTATGTTAACTATTACTTTTGCTATTGAAGCTACTGTACTAAGGTATCTCCATCTAGTGTCCTTATCAACATACTGCACTTTCCCTATTCACAATATACACATCACAGCAATTAGGTAGATAGTACAATATACACAGCAGCATTCGGAAGTAAAACATACACAGTTAAAATATTTAACTGAGAGAAGGGTGGGGGTCTTTTCAGTCTTCGTAACCCCTTACAGCTGTACGCAGCGTCCATCCGCAGTGAATACTGACTGTGGAAACATACCCTAAGAACGTCCTTTATGGGCCATACAATTATCTCTAAGTCTGAAATATCAAATTATAAATCTGGCCTGTGTCATGCAAATTAGCCAGGACTAGTCCAGCGTGGTGTTGAGTCTCCCAAACTAGTCCTGTCACTGTGCATGCCCAGGCAGGCATAAGTGACGCTGATTCCGCTTTTCAGCCAGATGCAATGAAGAGGGGTCAGTGTCACTAATAGTTTGATTGCGAATATCTCCGTAACCGAGAGGTAAAATTTATCTGAAAAAAAAAACCATTTTATTCTAGTCCAGAACCATCATTACATCGTGTGTCATGTTGAACAAGAAAAATTTAGTGAAACGTCTTCTCTAAAGATAAGCAGCTAGGAAATATCATCACTATTCAATCAGTAGGAGGCTGATCATAAATTCATTCATGTTTGCCGGTTTTTATATATATATATATATATATATATATATACGGCCTAGGTCTCCCCGCTAGACCATTTTCTATTGATTTCAAATCAGATCATGTTGAGTGTTTCTTGCCTCGCTCCTCCTCCGCCGCCTGCAGCTCTGTGCCTGGAATCGGTGATAGACACTTATATACAGACTCCCACTGAGGTTCTATATGCAGGAGGCCGGATGTGGAGCCCAGAGAAATGTCACTATCGATGGCTTATCGAGGAACACAGTGAGGATGAAAGGGCAACACCAATAGCAGAACCAAGTGCAGGAGTCTCCCAAGATTCGGCTGCAACTAATACATCCGCTCAGTCACCACCATGATGTGCACGTCAGCTCCCACTGACTCCTACCATCCCAATCTAGTCTATTTTACAAATGCTTGATGAATCCCATCATTCCTGCTCTGAGAAACCTAAAAGATGTCCTGGGAGAGGTTAAGATATTTATAGTGCTACCAGTAGAATAGAACGTCCAAAAATTCCTTGATGGTCCGTTAAAAAAAAAAAAAATTGTGAGAAAAACAATTTTTTTTAAAGCTGGAGAAACTTATACAAATTATTAAGAAGAATTCTCCTAATTTTACAGTTCACAGTGAATGCTGCTAATGTCTTCATACAAGAATTATACACTCTATACATATATCACTTATAATATTGTTATGGCTTTATGACGTCTGTGAATTTTTGATAAGCTGTCCAGAATAAAAACAAAAAACAAGGTGGCAACTTTGGGTGCAACATGGTAGTATGTACAGCTTCCAACCACAAAAGGTGGCAGGTGGCCTATAGGGAATGGTTGACCGCTTCAGCTTAGGGTAGAGATGACCAATTTCAGAAAGATGATATTTTATGGGCAGGGCATCTGTTTTTTCCTAATGCAAATTTTTAGTTTGGGTAATTTTCTTAAAAGCACTTCCAGAACACACATTGATCCGGCAACATTACAATAGCCGTTATGTGATGCCGAAGTGACCAGTGAGCATGTGATTACATTCAATACACTAACTTATGCAATTCCTTTCTAAAGGGTTTGGAAAAATAAGGCTGGAGTGGTGCTTTGATTATGTTGCAAGGCTCGTTAAAAGGTCAAATGTTGGAGGCAATATTGAGATTTTTGCTTTGGAAGAAACGCAACGCTTTTGGAAAATCAGAACAAAATTCTGCATTTTTGCTGTGACTGCAACATAAAGGCTGGATGCAACCGCAACGTATGAACAGCCATAAGGTGTTACCTCCAATAAGTGGCAGAAGAGAGACTATTTCCTTATTCGGAGATGAGCTAATTTGACTACTTTTTTTCCCATGAAGCATGTAAGGGATCTTTCACACATCAATATTTTAGTATGTGTGCTCCTAAGAGAGTCAATAGTGACTTTTAGGATTGCTGCTTCCTGTACAGGGCACTAGAGTTCTAGTCCTCTTTCTCTCTGAAGAGATAATTTGCATATTTCCCAGAGGAGCATTGCTGCTTAAAAGTCTCCTCACCTCGGAATGTCAGGCTTGACATGTCACTCTCCGCAAGAAGAAATCTTACCCCTTGGATTCCGATCAGATGCCTCTCACCCAGCCAATCCAGATCTCACACTTTGCACTGATGAGGGGAAGTACCCCGAAATACATGCAAATTAAGATTTTGATTTTTGTCTTATATCCTAAGTTACTTTTAGGATTGTTACGTCCAATAGGTGGCACTAGAGTTATTGTCCTCTTCCTCTCTGAAGAGATAATTTTCTATATTTTTATCACGGAGCCACTACAATCAATGTGCCCAGGGCCAGGGGTCCCAAATGTAAACATATTGCACCATCACACAGAAATATTTAGGTTGCATTTATCCGTGCTGTGTTCAGGCTGTTAAATGAGTGCGATCGACAATACTGAAGTGGTTTGGTGCTTGTTTACCAGCTTCTTTACACAGGCTGATGAAGAATGATTGTCACAGAGCAATCAGTAATAGGTCAATCTCTCTTCAAACAGTATCATGTTATCAGCAGCACATCTTCAGGTTACATCGGGTGATGTGCTGCTGAGAACTATGTTTTTTTATTCCGGCATAAACAATCCAATCACCCGATGAATGAGCTACATTTTGCTCTCTCATTGGGCGAATGCTGACATGTTTTCACCTATTAGCTCTCATCTGAACTGCCGGGATTTATAAATATGGATGCTACACAGTGTGTGACACAATACACAGAGTACATACACACATAGATGTATGTATATACAAAACACATCCACACATATATGTGTACACAGAGCACATACACTCACCGGCCACTTTATTAGGTACACCATGCTAGTAACGGGTTGGACCCCTTTTGCCTTCAGAACTGCCTCAATTCTTCGTGGCATAGATTCAACAAGGTGCTGGAAGCATTCCTCAGAGATTTTGGTCCATATTGACATGATGGCATCACACAGTTGCCGCAGATTTGTCGGCTGCACATCCCAAAGATGCTCCATACAAGGCAGGATGGATCCATGCTTTCATGTTGTTTAAGCCAAATTCTGACCCTACCATCCGAATGTCGCAGCAGAAATCGAGACTCATCTGTTGTGAATTTGCTTTTTGCTCCCTCTAGTGGTTACTAGTTTTTTGACTCTGGTTTTTCTGTCATTCCTTTTATCCGCACCTGGGTCGTTAGTTAGGGGTGTTGCTATATAAGCTCCCTGGACCTTCAGTTCAATGCCTGGCAACGTAGTTATCAGAGCTAGTCTGCTGTGCTCTTGTCTACTGATCCTGGTTCCAGTTATATCAGCTAAGTCTGCCTTTTGCTTTTTGCTATTTGTTTTGGTTTTGTATTTTTGTCCAGCTTGTTCCAAATCTATATCCTGACCTTTGCTGGAAGCTCTAGGGGGCTGGTGTTCTCCCCCCGGACCGTTAGACGGTTCGGGGGTTCTTGAATTTCCAGTGTGGATTTTGATAGGGTTTTTGTTGACCATATAAGTTACCTTTCTTTATTCTGCTATCAGTAAGCGGGCCTCTCTGTGCTAAATCTGGTTCATTTCTGTGTTTGTCATTTTCCTCTTACCTCACCGTCATTATTTGTGGGGGGCTTCTATCCAGCTTTGGGGTCCCCTTCTCTGGAGGCAAGAAAGGTCTTTGTTTTCCTCTACTAGGGGTAGCTAGATTCTCCGGCTGGCGCGTGTCATCTAGAATCAACGTAGGAATGATCCCCGGCTACTTCTAGGGTTGGCGTTAGGAGTAGATATATGGTCAACCCAGTTACCACTGCCCTATGAGCTGGATTTTTGTATTCTGCAGACTTCCACGTTCCTCTGAGACCCTCGCCATTGGGGTCATAACAGTTTGCCAGGCCAGTATTAAATGTTTAATGCATTGCAGAAGAGGGATTATAAGAAAGAAGATTCTGAGTTTTTTTTTTCTCCTTCCCCTTTACCTCAGAGTGGCTATGCTTGCTGCAGACATGAATGTCCAGACCTTGATTACAAGTGTGGACCAGCTGGCTATTCGTGTGCAGGGCATACAAGACTATGTTATCAGAAATCCTAGGTCAGAACCTAAAATACCGATTCCTGAACTGTTTTCCGGAGACAGGTTTAAGTTTAGGAATTTCGTGAATAATTGTAAATTGTTTTTGTCCCTGAGACCCTGTTCATCAGGAGATTCTGCTCAGCAAGTAAAAATTGTTATTTCGTTCTTACGGGGCGACCCTCAGGATTGGGCTTTTTCGCTGGCGCCAGGAGATCCGGCATTGGCTGATCTTGATGCGTTTTTTCTGGCGCTCGGTTTACTTTATGAGGAACCCAATCTTGAGATTCAGGCAGAAAAGGCCTTGCTGTCTATGTCTCAGGGGCAGGACGAGGCTGAAGTGTATTGCCAAAAATTTCGGAAATGGTCCGTGCTGACACATTGGAACGAGTGTGCACTGGCCGCTAATTTTAGAAATGGCCTTTCTGAAGCCATTAAGAATGTTATGGTGGGTTTTCCCATTCCCACAGGTCTGAATGATACTATGGCACTGGCTATTCAAATTGACCGGCGGTTGCGGGAGCGCAAAACCGCAAATTCCCTCATGGTGTTGTCTGAACAGACACCTAATTCGGTGCAATGTGATAGAAAAACCGCAAATTCCCTCATGGTGTTGTCTGAACAGACACCTGATTTAATGCAATGTGATAGAATCCTGACTAGAAATGAGCGGAAAATTCATAGACGCCGGAATGGCTTGTGCTACTACTGTGGTGATTCTACACATGTTATCTCAGCATGCTCTAAACGTATAGCTAAGGTTGTTAGTCCTGTCACCGTTGGTAATTTGCAACCTAAATTTATTCTGTCTGTAACTTTGATTTGCTCACTGTCATCTTATCCTGTCATGGCGTTTGTAGATTCAGGTGCTGCCCTGAGTCTCATGGATCTCTCATTTGCTAAGCGCTGTGGATTTACTCTTGAACCATTAGAAAATCCTATTCCTCTTAGGGGTATTGATGCTACACCATTGGCAGCAAATAAACCACAGTATTGGACTCAGGTTACCATGTGCATGACTCCTGAACACCGCGAGGTGATACGTTTCCTGGTTTTACATAAAATGCATGATTTGGTCGTTTTAGGGCTGCCATGGTTACAGACCCATAATCCAGTCCTGGACTGGAAGGCTATGTCAGTCTCAAGTTGGGGCTGTCGTGGTATTCATGAGGATTCCCTGCCTGTGTCTATTGCTTCTTCTACGCCTTCGGAAGTTCCGGAGTATTTGTCTGATTATCAGGATGTCTTCAGTGAGTCTGAGTCCAGTGCACTGCCTCCTCATAGGGACTGTGACTGTGCTATAGATTTGATCCCAGGCAGTAAATTTCCTAAGGGAAGACTGTTTAATCTGTCGGTACCTGAACATACCGCTATGCGTTCATATATCAAGGAGTCTCTGGAAAAAGGACATATTCGTCCGTCTTCTTCCCCTCTTGGTGCGGGATTCTTTTTTGTGGCAAAAAAGGACGGATCTTTGAGACCTTGTCTTGATTATCGGCTTTTAAATAAGATCACTGTCAAATTTCAGTATCCTTTACCGCTGTTGTCTGACTTGTTTGCCCGGATTAAGGGTGCCAAGTGGTTCACCAAGATAGACCTTCGTGGTGCGTACAACCTTGTGCGCATTAAGCAAGGTGATGAATGGAAAACCGCATTCAATACGCCCGAAGGTCATTTTGAGTACTTGGTGATGCCTTTTGGGCTCTCCAATGCGCCTTCAGTTTTTCAGTCCTTTATGCATGACATTTTCCGGAAGTATCTGGATAAATTTTTGATTGTTTATCTGGATGATATTTTGGTTTTTTCTGATAATTGGGATTCGCATGTGGAGCAGGTCAGGTTGGTCTTTAAAATTTTGCGTGAAAATTCTTTGTTTGTCAAGGGCTCAAAGTGTCTCTTTGGTGTACAGAAGGTTCCCTTTTTGGGGTTCATTTTTTCCCCTTCTGCTGTGGAGATGGACCCAGTCAAGGTCCGAGCTATTCTTGATTGGACTCAGCCCTCGTCAGTTAAGAGTCTTCAGAAGTTCTTGGGCTTCGCTAACTTCTACCGTCGTTTTATCGCTAATTTTTCTAGCATTGTGAAACCTTTGACGGATATGACCAAGAAGGGCTCCGATGTAGCTAACTGGGCTCCTGCTGCCGTGGAGGCTTTCCAGGAGTTGAAACGCCGGTTTACTTCGGCGCCTGTTTTGTGCCAGCCTGACGTCTCACTTCCCTTTCAGGTTGAGGTGGATGCTTCGGAGATTGGGGCAGGGGCCGTTTTGTCGCAGAGAGGCCCTGGTTGCTCTGTTATGAAGCCTTGTGCCTTTTTCTCTAGGAAATTTTCGCCTGCCGAGCGAAATTATGATGTGGGCAATCGGGAGTTGTTGGCCATGAAATGGGCATTTGAGGAGTGGCGTCATTGGCTCGAGGGTGCTAAGCATCGTGTGGTGGTCTTGACTGATCACAAAAATCTGATGTATCTCGAGTCTGCTAAACGCCTTAATCCGAGACAGGCCCGCTGGTCATTGTTTTTCTCCCGCTTTGATTTTGTTGTCTCGTATTTACCAGGTTCAAAGAATGTGAAGGCCGATGCTCTTTCTAGGAGCTTTGTGCCTGATGCTCCTGGAGTCGCTGATCCTGTTGGTATTCTTAAAGATGGAGTTATCTTGTCAGCTATTTCTCCGGATCTGCGACGTGTGTTGCAGAGATTTCGGGCTGATAGGCCTGAGTCTTGTCCACCTGACAGACTGTTTGTCCCGGATAGGTGGACCAGCAGAGTCATTTCCGAGGTTCATTCCTCGGTGTTGGCAGGTCACCCGGGAATTTTTGGCACCAGAGATCTGGTGGCCAGGTCCTTTTGGTGGCCTTCCTTGTCAAGGGATGTGCGGTCATTTGTGCAGTCCTGTGGGACTTGTGCTCGAGCTAAGCCTTGCTGTTCTCGTGCCAGCGGTTTGCTCTTGCCCTTGCCTGTCCCGAAGAGACCTTGGACACATATCTCCATGGATTTAATTTCTGATCTTCCGCTATCTCAGGGCATGTCCGTTATCTGGGTGATATGTGATCGCTTCTCCAAGATGGTCCATTTGGTTCCTTTGCCTAAGCTGCCTTCCTCTTCCGATCTGGTTCCTGTGTTTTTCCAGAACGTGGTTCGTTTGCACGGCATCCCTGAGAATATTGTGTCAGACAGAGGATCCCAGTTCGTTTCCAGGTTCTGGCGATCCTTTTGTAGTAGGATGGGCATTGATTTGTCGTTTTCGTCTGCTTTCCATCCTCAGACTAATGGACAGACGGAGCGAACCAATCAGACTTTGGAGGCTTATTTGAGGTGTTTTGTCTCTGCTGATCAGGACGATTGGGTGACATTCTTGCCGTTGGCTGAGTTTGCCCTTAATAATCGGGCTAGTTCCGCCACCTTGGTTTCGCCTTTTTTCTGCAACTCTGGTTTCCATCCTCGCTTTTCTTCGGGTCATGTGGAGCCTTCTGACTGTCCTGGGGTGGATTCTGTGGTGGATAGGTTGCAGCAGATCTGGAATCATGTGGTGGACAACTTGAAGTTGTCACAGGAGAAGGCTCAGCGCTTTGCCAACCGCCGCCGCGGTGTGGGTCCCCGACTACGCGTTGGGGATTTGGTGTGGCTTTCTTCCCGCTTTGTTCCTATGAAGGTCTCCTCTCCCAAATTTAAACCTCGTTTTATTGGGCCTTACAAGATATTGGAAATCCTTAATCCTGTATCTTTTCGTCTGGATCTTCCTGTGTCGTTTGCTATTCACAATGTATTTCATAGGTCCTTGTTGCGGCGGTACATTGTGCCTGTAGTTCCTTCTGCTGAGCCTCCTGCTCCGGTGTTGGTTGAGGGCGAGTTGGAGTACGTGGTGGAGAAGATCTTGGATTCTCGCCTCTCCAGGCGGAGGCTTCAGTACCTGGTCAAGTGGAAGGGCTATGGTCAGGAGGATAATTCCTGGGTGGTCGCCTCTGATGTTCATGCGGCCGATTTAGTTCGTGCCTTTCATGCCGCTCATCCTGATCGCCCTGGTGGTCGTGGTGAGGGTTCGGTGACCCCTCACTAAGGGGGGGGTACTGTTGTGAATTTGCTTTTTGCTCCCTCTAGTGGTTACTAGTTTTTTGACTCTGGTTTTTCTGTCATTCCTTTTATCCGCACCTGGGTCGTTAGTTAGGGGTGTTGCTATATAAGCTCCCTGGACCTTCAGTTCAATGCCTGGCAACGTAGTTATCAGAGCTAGTCTGCTGTGCTCTTGTCTACTGATCCTGGTTCCAGTTATATCAGCTAAGTCTGCCTTTTGCTTTTTGCTATTTGTTTTGGTTTTGTATTTTTGTCCAGCTTGTTCCAAATCTATATCCTGACCTTTGCTGGAAGCTCTAGGGGGCTGGTGTTCTCCCCCCGGACCGTTAGACGGTTCGGGGGTTCTTGAATTTCCAGTGTGGATTTTGATAGGGTTTTTGTTGACCATATAAGTTACCTTTCTTTATTCTGCTATCAGTAAGCGGGCCTCTCTGTGCTAAACCTGGTTCATTTCTGTGTTTGTCATTTTCCTCTTACCTCACCGTCATTATTTGTGGGGGGCTTCTATCCAGCTTTGGGGTCCCCTTCTCTGGAGGCAAGAAAGGTCTTTGTTTTCCTCTACTAGGGGTAGCTAGATTCTCCGGCTGGCGCGTGTCATCTAGAATCAACGTAGGAATGATCCCCGGCTACTTCTAGGGTTGGCGTTAGGAGTAGATATATGGTCAACCCAGTTACCACTGCCCTATGAGCTGGATTTTTGTATTCTGCAGACTTCCACGTTCCTCTGAGACCCTCGCCATTGGGGTCATAACACTCATCAGACCAAGCAACGTTTTTCCAATCTTCTACTGTCCAATTTCGATGAGCTTGTACAAATTGTAGCCTCAGTTTCCTGTTCTTAGCTGAAAGGAGTGGTACCCGGTGTGGTCTTCTGCTGCTGTAGCCCATCTGCCTCAAAGTTCGACGCACTGTGCGTTCAGAGAAGCTCTTAGGCCTACCTTGGTTGTAACGGGTGGCGATTTGAGTCACTGTTGCCTTTCTATCAGCTCGAACCAGTCTGCCCATTCTCCTCTGACCTCTGGCATCAACAAGGCATTTCCGCCCAAAGAACTGCCGCTCACTGGATTTTTTTTCTTTTTCGGACCATTCTCTGTAAACCCTAGAGATGGTTGTGCGTGAAAATCCCAGTAGATCAGCAGTTTCTGAAATACTCAGACCAGCCCTTCTGGCACCAACAACCATGCCACGTTCAAAGGCACTCAAATCACCTTTCTTCCCCATACTGATGCTCGGTTTGAACTGCAGGAGATTGTCTTGACCATGTCTACATGCCTAAATGCACTGAGTTGCCGCCATGTGATTGGCTGATTAGAAATTAAGTGTTAACAAGAAGTTGGACAGGTGTACCTAATAAAGTGGCCAGTGAGTGTACATACACACAATAGATGAGCGAATAAATTCCAGTGGAATTGAATTCTATTCGAATATTACAAAAATTTTCATTCGCCAAAATGGTGACTTTTTGCAATTCACTTTCATGCAGATTCAGCAAAATCTGTAAACCCGATTCAGCAGAAGCCACAAATTGAACCTTAAAAGGCCATCCAAATGTAAAAAAAAGCAATAAAAAATCCTAATACTCAGTTCACGGCTAACCACTCTAGCCCCTCTGCTCCTCCCATCACCCATCCTGCCCTTGCCACATCCTCATGTCATCATCGTTCATGCTGAAATCCCTGTGCCTCTCACGCTGGGCACAGATTTCCAGGTTTGACTAGACCATTGAGGGTTCTGCACATTTTCTTGTTAAGATCATAATGCCATGATATGAAAGGTCATGGCATCATGACGTGCACTGTGACCTTTGCGGGCGCATGCACAAACCCTTCATGGACAAATCAAACATGGAAGTCTGTGCCAAAAGAGAGGGGCGGCGATCTGAAGATGCAACAAGGACTAGACGACTGACAGTGAAAAGTGGTGAGGCCACTGAGGTAAGTATAGGGATTTTTTTATTTCTTACATGTAATGTTTATTATGCTATGTGGTCTGAAAAGCTGAGAAGCTCATCAAGAGGATGCCAAGAGTGTGCAAAGCAGTCATCAAAGCAAAAGGTGGCTACTTTGAAGAACCTAGAATATAAGACATATTTTCAGTTGTTTCACACTTAATTCATAGTTTTGATGCCTTCAGTGTGAATTTACAATTTTCATAGTCATGAAAATACAGAAAAATCTAGGTGTGTCCAAACTTTTGCTCTGCACTGTATACATACACAGGAGTCCTTCTTCCTCCCAACCCACAGACCATGTGCCAAACAACAGCCTCCATTACATAAGCTGTTATCACACCCAGAGGTGAGGTATGTGGCTAGCTACACCCACCCATCTCCCATAGCTACCTGCAAAAAGACCCAGGTGCACCAAACGATATCTTAGTGTTTACGTGCACTGAAGAAAATACTCCAGGTTTCATCACAGAGAGCAGCCATCTCTTGTGACACATACCTCCCATTGATTACGCGGCCATTAGCCTCCTTACATACCTCCCGCTCTGCTTAAAGCCGTGGGGCTTGGCACCTTATATTACCCGACCAGAGACCCTTCTTGGTCGCATTTCAAAGCAAACCCGTCTGTCAAAACTGGGCCCTATCTCTGAACCCTTTTGAAACCATATATCATCCGACTCCGTCACCTCCTCTGATAGAGTTGCCCCTTTTTCAGACCACCCCCATCCCCAGCGGTCAGTACGGTATTGCGATCACCCTTGCCCCATACCTACTGTCTGGTCTGACTCTTTGTCACCAGGTCCGCTGCAGGGTCTCCTGCCTAGGCAACTCAGCACTGAGTTACCAGTGGAGTCCCTACTTCTAACTCTTCCGTGTCCTCATCCATTAGGCCACCTTCGGTTGTCTCTCTGTTGCTCTGTGGCAATTTCTTCTATTGTCTTTATTAACCAGAGACCAGTCTTTCCATTTATCTTTACTTCCCCTCTTAGCTTCAGATAAAGTGCTTCTAGTCTTTAGAGAATCCCTTCGTCTCTATACACCTCGGGTTGAAAGTGGTCGCCATCTTCTTTCCACTTCCTTTAGCTGTTTATTCATTTGCAGTCTGTCAAGTCTTAGCTGTTTTACCTCTCTTAAGTATACCACCTGATATTCAAGAAGCATTTTGGATATTTCTAAGGCTACATTCACATGTTCAGTATTTGGTCAGTATTTTCCATCAGTATATGTAAGCCAAAACCAGGAGTGGGTGATAAATACAGAAGTGGTGACGTGTTTCCATTATACTTTTCCTCTGATTGTTCCACTCCTGGTTTTGGCTTATAAATACGGATGTAAAATACTGACCAAATACTAAATGTGTGAACATGGCTTAAGGCTTTCCATTGATGCGATAATGATGAATGGAACATCCCATCTTCACCAGCTACCTCGGCTTCGTCATCAGCCGGAATCCTCACTCTTGCCACACTGGACTTATTCACACTTTCCTGTATTACTTTTCCAAGTCTCCCAATAACTTTCCTCACCATATTCCTGAGCACTTGTATGATGTCTTCCACCAACCCCAACCGACTTTGAGCTTTCCTTGTACACTCCAGATGTCGAGCGGCTTCCTCCCTTCTCAACAAGATCATCCGTTTCGAGCGGAGACAGTGTAGTTGCATGTCACTCATGATAGCCACCCGCTTTACTGTGACTTCCCTAGTTGACAGTACAACCAACTGCTTAGTCTCTGGTGCCCAGTTCACACTACACGCTTCCATCACCTTCCTAAAAACTTCATGCACAGAGTCACTGGCACATGCTTCTCTCAAGTTCTCGGGTACCCCTACTATGCTCTTGAAGAGCGAAGTCTCATCCTCTTCAGGGACCAATGGTTCCTGCTTTGCCCTGGAAGTTTCCATCAAGTCATCTGCCACCACTGGGTGATTGTCTTGTTCAGCCTCTAGCACAAACTCTCCCTGAGCTTCACACTCTTCAAGACACCTCGCCAAGATGGGCATTTGCAGCTCAGCCCCTTTACCACTCTGGAACTTCCACTGTAAGTCTGCGACCACCACCTCCTTCTTGTGTAGAAGTCCCCTTAATGCTTCTTTGAGCACCTCCATATCTTCCAATATGGCCTTGTTCACTGATTGACACTTTGACAGTTGATCCCTGAGCTCAGAGACTTTTTTCACCAGCTCATCCACTCTGTGTTCAGTCGCTTGTCTCAAGACTTTTTCTTGCTCAACATGGTTTTTTACTGCCTCCAGGATCTCTGCTGGGTTCTCTGAAGCGTACATGCTTTCGTTCCCACACACCATCCACCAGCCGCGGGTTCTCTGGAGTCCTCACTCTCCACTGTCACATGGTCACACGCCTCATCACAGTTCCCTTCTTCCCCCAGGGTGCTGTTCTGATCTCCAGCCTCCCTATAGGTGGATCCACCCTTGGTCTGCTCCTCCTGAGCATCAAGGACTCCTGCTCCACTTTCTTCGGCAAGCGTCACTTGGAGCACTTCTGGGTGGCCCTGGCTCCTTTGGCTATGGGAGGATGTGCCATCCTTATTGAGCCCACCCTTACTTGGTTCATACAGTCCCAGTCACCCCAGGCATCTGTGCACAGTAAGGTGACCCCTCAATGTGCTGTCTAAATTGTTGTCAACTCCCACATCACTCCCAGTCACACTGTGGTTTACTTTGGGTGATGTCAGGTTAGTACATTTGGCGGACGCATACCTTCCACCGGTCACCCCTACATCTGTACCGTCAGATTTGGGAGGTGTTACTGTTGGAAGGTACCAACCCACTTCAACATAGGGCCCTTCCTCCTCCTGCTGTAGAGGAGCTCCCTTCTCCCATAAGTCCGAGAACAGCCCGAGTCCAAGCCTACTACCTCTGGATAGGCTAAGTTAGGGACCATGGAGATATCATGACTTGAGATGTCACTGGCCATTTCGAGGATCATCCTGGACACCGGGTAGTCTTTAGTGCCCCCATGGATGCAGGTGACCACGATCTACCTTTTCAGTATCTCAAAGACCTCAGGCGCAGCTTTTACCAGGGTACCTGAACTCTCAGAGTCAACCAGTCGGCACACGACCTCTGTGTTCATTTGCAGGGCACACTCAAGTAGCCCCTGGCCAGGTGGGTAGTTCATCTGGCAGACTAAACACAAATAGTGCAATTGTCCCTGGCAACAGTCCATCTGCACCACCCCTTTTACTTCGGGAAGCTCTGCCTCCTTTTGGGCACCTCCCACTTTCTGGGACTCCACCCCTTCTGAGTCAATATCCCCTTTAGGGATACCACCCTCTTTTGGGACTCTGCCTCTTTTGGGACTCCACCCCCTTTTGGGTATCTATCCCCTTTTAGGAAACTTTACGTGGACACCCCATCAGCTCCTGGGAACTTCCAGACGGCTCTGCAGACCTGCCAACGGCTCTGCAGACCTGCCAACGGCTCTGCATGGCTTCACACAGCGAGGCTCTGCACCACTCTGCTTCGCACTTCTCTGCATGGCTCTACACGGCTCTGCCAGCCTCCGATCTCTATATTTCATGGACCTGCCAATCCACAGCAAGCCGCCTGGAGTTCGTGGACCCACCGATCCACAGCAATCACCTGTTCTAATCCTCGGAGGTACCTCCTGGACCGATGCCCGCAGTCTAGCACCAACTGTAGGAGCTGTACTCACTCATGTGCGACGGGAGGAAAACAGGAGGCATGTTCCTTTAAAAGTTCATGTGGGTTTATTTGCTTCATAAACCCAGAAGCACCAACAAAAGGTAAACAGCTTTTAGAGCAGGCAAAAACAAAGCATAAATGTCCCTAGCAGGGATCTGTTCCGCCAGGCCGGTGGGTACACAGGCTGGTGGTAATGTCCAGCACACATGCTCGGTCTGGAGCCACACACATACAGAAGTCCTTCTTCCTCCCAACCAACAGACCATGTGCCAAACAAAAGCCTCCATTACATAAGCTGTAACCACACCCAGAGGTGGGGTATGTGGGTAGCCAGACCCGCCCATCTCTCATAGCTACCCACAACCCGGACCCAGGTGCACCAAACGACATCTTAGTGCTTATGTGTGTAACACCCCAGGTAACCGGTTGTTACAGTGATGTTGCCTTCCTCTCGAGGAGGGTGATGTCATGCCTGGAGGCAAGGAAGATTCCCTTTAGTGGGTAGAACATCTACATGCAACACTTTCTGAATCCAGGCCAGAAGGGGGAGCTCTGAACCCAGTTTCAGGGGAGCTTCCCTAGATATATATATATTTGGGTCTGGAGGAGGAGTTGGTGAGTTGGTCCAGGGAGACCAGGAGAGAAGGAAGTCTGTAGCAGACAGTGAATGAGCAGAGTTGGGGCTGTGCAGCCACGTGTGTGCTGCAGCTCCAGGACAGAAGAGAACGAGATGGGTTGCATTGATAGCAATTGTCAGAGGGGAGAAGCAAAGTAGTTCAGAGGGGAACTGTGATTGGGCACCCTCTGAGATGAAACGCAGGAACCGGGCACCGGGAGCCCGAGGCTGTGTAGAACTTCACGTTCCACAGCAGAACCGGAGGGCAGAAGACTTTATGTAGTCTGTCCACACCCACACCTAAAGGTGCAGCAGTACACAGAGCCCGGGTCGTGATAGAGACCCTGTAAAAAGGCCCACATTGCCCACCAAGCGGGTACTGTCCCAGGACAGGAGAGAGAGGACCTTGTAAGGGAGCCACAGGCAGCAATGACCTCGCATAAGAGCGTGAGAAGGAAGGCATACAAACCTCACCTGGAAAAGGGATCCATCATTGCCTCCAGGCCGGCCGGACCACACCAACACCTGTTGCTAGTACCCTGGACTGAAGCTGACTATCATCAGTAAACCAGGTAAAGAGACTGCAACCCTGTGTCCTCTGTTTATTCTGGCACCACACTATCCTTGCCAAACACACTGAGAGCCCTGGGGACCCAGCTTTACCTGTGGGAAGCTATACCATCCCAGCTGCCTTAACATTACCCCAGAGGACCCCTTTAAGCAGCGTCAGTCATCCCTGACCGAGTAACACAGTTGGCATCACACACTTTTATTATTTCACAAACCCTTTCTTTTAACAAGTGTGCCCAGGGTAATGGACCCTGTCGCCGCCACCGTGACACATCCCTTTAAGTACCGAACCCGATACTGAGTACCCCATGGCCCTGGCGGGCATTCCACGTGCACTAAAGAAAATACTCCGGGTTACATCACAGAGAGCAGCCATTGATTGTGACACATACCTCGCATTGATTACGTGGCCATTAGCCTCCTTACTATATATATATAGACTTTTTTTTTTCACACACACACGCACACATAATATACACACATACATTCACCAACTATAGAGAACTTACCAGTCTGTATCCTCTTCCTTAGTTCTTCTAGTTTCATCACAGGTCCTGATGCACTCTGAACATCGAAAGCTACACTAATAATGCAGAATGATATTGTCAATGTAGTTTCTGCTGTAAATGTTGGGGCCCCTAAGGAGGTGGAGGCCTTAAACAATTGAAGCGTTGGCCGGGGGACCACCACGGTGCAGGAAGACTACTGTACACAAGATGAGGTGCAAACAACAAAGGGTAGATTTATTGGGAGGCAAGGAATGAAGTGGGTGAGGAAGATGCAAACAGGGGTATGTGCAGCGCCCCAGAGTCCTGGTCGTTGCAGTAATGTCGCTCTGCCACTAAGGGGAGCGATGTTACGTCTGATTGCACTAAAGGAGTTCACCTGACCAGGTATCACAGTCACAGATTACACTTTACACTCCGGCCACCAGGGGGAGCAAAGGGTTCTATGTATTAGGCCACTCCTCACACTCTGGTAAAACTGGGGGTTGGATAGGAAGTTAGGGAGAAGCTGACTGGGTTTTGCCCAGGTAACATCTAGTGAGAGGAGAGCGTTACTTGGGAAGATTCAGGGGGGTCCCTGTCAGGGGTGGGATCCTGACAGTGGCCTAGCGAAAGGACAGATTGTTACGGAGCCGTGGATGCACCTCATTGCGGCGGCATCTTAAGAAAGGACACGAAGCAAAGGATATTGTGGAGAAGTGAGAAACGAGATCACAGCACAAAGGCGATAGAACCAGTAGGAGTCGTGCCCCGAGATCGGCAACATCCTACTGAGGCGCGTAGCCGGTGGCCGGAACGCCGAGGAAGTAATAGACTCTACGCATTACTTTGAACCAACGGCAGGACAGTTAACTTTAGGTTGGCTGTCTCACCTTTTACACCTAATGAAGACAACAGAGGCAATTGTGGGAGAGGGGCGTCTCTAGGGTCCCTATAAAATAACTCCAGGCCTACCCGTCATACGGGTGCGTCCTATCCATATCATCTGGGGGACGGAGAGTGTCATGGTTCCCAATGGCAAGGGAACGTAAGAAACATATAAATAACGAACGAGCTCTCGGGTGATGGAAACTCGAGTTGACCGTGAGCTAAATCTACCACACAACTAATAGTAGCCAGGGAGCATACCTACGGCTTCCTAAATGCCATGCGCCAGCCGGAGGACTAACTACGCCTGGTAGAGGAAGAAACAGACCTGGCTTACCTCTAGGGAAATACCCCAAAAGATGATAGCAGCCCCCCACATGTAATAACGGTGAATTAAGAGGAAAAGACATACACAGTATGAAAGTAGATTTAGCAAAGAGAGGTCCACTTACTAGATAGCAGAAGGATACAAAAGAGGACTTCACGGTCAACTGAAAACCCTTTCAAAAACCATCCTGAAATTACTTTAAGACTCCTGTGTCAACTCATGACACAGGAGTGGCAATTTCAGCCCGCAAGAGCTTCCAGCTACAGAGAATTACAAAAACTGCAAACTGGACAAAAGATACAAAACAAAAGGACAAAGTCCACTTAGCTGATCAGCAGACTAGTAGCAGGAACATGCAACCGAAGGCTCTGGTTACAATGATGACCGGCAAGGAAATGACTGGAGAGCAAGGCTAAATAGGAAACTCCCAAACGCTGATGGAAGCAGGTGAACAGAAGCAGCAAAGTGCAAACAAGTCACCAATACCACCAGCAACCACCAGGGGAGCCCAAAAAGCGGATACACAACAGTACCCTCCCCTTAAGGAGGGGGCACCGAACCCTCACAAGAACCGCCAGGGCGATCTGGATGAGCCCTATGAAAGGCACGAACCAAATCCGAGGCATGAACATCAGAGGCAGTTACCCAAGAATTATCTTCCTGACCATAGCCCTTCCATTTAACCAGATATTGAAGTCTCCGTCTGGAAACACGGGAGTCCAAGATCTTTTCTACCACGTATTCCAATTCACCCTCCACCAGCACAGGAGCAGGAGGTTCAGTAGAAGGAACCACCGGCACCTCATATCTCCGCAACAGTGACCGATGGAACACATTATGGATAGCGAAAGATGCCGGGAGGTCCAAACGAAAGGAGACAGGGTTAAGAATCTCCAAAATCCTATAAGGACCGATGAACCGAGGCTTAAATTTAGGAGAAGAAACCCTCATAGGGACAAAACGGGAAGACAACCACACCAAGTCCCCAACACGAAGGTGGGGGCCAACACGACGACGGCGGTTAGCAAACTGCTGAGTCCTCTCCTGGGACAATTCCAAATTATCCACCACTTGTCCACAAATCTGATGCAACCGATCCACTACCGCATCCACTCCAGGACAATCCGAAGATTCAACCTGACCAGATGAAAAACGCGGATGAAACCCTGAATTGCAAAAGAAAGGAGAAACCAAAGTGGCAGAACTAGCCCGATTATTAAGAGCAAACTCCGCCAACGGCAGAAAGGCAACCCAATCATCCTGATCCGCAGACACAAAACAACTCAAATAAGTCTCCAAAGTTTGATTAGTTCGTTCCGTCTGGCCATTGGTCTGAGGATGGAATGCAGACGAAAAAGACAAATCAATGCCCAACCTGGCACAGACTGCCCGCCAAAATCTAGACACGAACTGGGTACCCCTGTCAGAAACGATGTTTTCCGGAATACCATGCAAGCGAACCACATTTTGAAAAAACAGAGGGACCAACTCAGATGAGGAAGGCAACTTAGGCAATGGCACCAAATGAACCATTTTAGAAAAACGGTCACACACCACCCAGATGACAGACATCTTCTGAGAAACAGGGAGGTCCGAGATAAAGTCCATAGAGATGTGCGTCCAAGGCCTCTTCGGAATAGGCAAGGGCAACAACAACCCACTAGCCCTAGAACAACAAGGCTTGGCCCGAGCACACACATCACAAGACTGCACAAAAACACGCACATCTCGAGACAGGGAAGGCCACCAGAAGGATCTAGCCACCAAATCTCTGGTGCCAAAAATTCCCGGATGACCTGCCAGAGTAGAAGAATGAACTTCCGAGATGACTCTAGTGGTCCACTCGTCAGGAACAAACAGTCTACCAGACGGACAACGATCAGGTCTATCCGCCTGAAATTCTTGCAAAGCACGTCGCAAATCTGGAGAGACAGCAGACAAAACCACTCCATCCTTAAGGACACCAGCAGGTTCAGAATTCCCAGGAGAGTCAGGCTCAAAACTCCTAGAAAGAGCATCTGCCTTCACATTCCTAGAACCCGGTAAGTACGAGACCACAAAATTAAACCGAGAAAAGAACAACGACCAACGTGCCTGTCTAGGATTCAGGCGCCTGGCAGACTCCAAATAAATTAAATTCTTGTGATCAGTCAAAACTACCACCTGATGTTTGGCACCCTCAAGCCAATGACGCCACTCCTCAAATGCCCACTTCATGGCCAAAAGCTCCCGATTACCAACATCATAGTTTCGCTCGGCGGCCGAAAATTTTCGCGAAAAGAACGCACAAGGTCTCATCACTGAGCAGTCGGAACTTTTCTGCGACAAAACCGCCCCCGCTCCGATCTCGGAAGCACCGACCTCAACCTGAAAGGGAAGAGAAACATCAGGCTGGCGCAACACAGGGGCAGACAAAAAGCGGCACTTAAGCTCCCAAAAGGCCTCCACGGCAGCAGGGGACCAATTGGCAACATCAGCACCCTTTTTAGTCAAATCCGTCAGAGGTTTAGCAACGCCAGAAAAACCAGCTATAAATCGACGATAAAAATTAGCAAAGCCCAAGAATTTCTGGAGACTCTTCAGAGAAGTAGGCTGCGTCCAGTCGTAAATAGCCCGAACCTTGACAGGGTCCATCTCAATAGAAGAAGGGGAAAAAATGTACCCCAAAAAGGAAATTTTTTGAACCCCAAAAACACACTTTGAACCCTTTACACACAAAGAACTAGTCCGCAAAACCTGAAAAACCCTCCTGACCTGCTGAACATGAGACTCCCAGTCATCAGAAAAAATCAAAATATCATCCAAGTACACTATCATAAATTTATCCAAATATTCACGGAAAATATCATGCATTAAGGACTGAAAGACAGAAGGTGCATTAGAAAGGCCGAAAGGCATTACCAAATACTCAAAATGGCCCTCAGGCGTATTAAATGCGGTTTTCCACTCATCCCCCTGCTTAATTCGCACCAAATTATACGCCCCACGAAGATCAATCTTAGAGAACCACTTAGCCCCCCTTATGCGAGCAAACAAATCAGTCAGCAAAGGCAACGGATACTGATATTTGACTGTAATTTTATTCAGGAGTCGATAATCAATACAAGGCCTCAGAGAGCCATCCTTTTTAGAGACAAAGAAAAAACCGGCTCCTAAAGGTGATGAAGAAGGACGAATATGTCCCTTTTCCAGGGACTCCTTAATATACTCGCGCATAGCAGCATGTTCAGGTACAGATAGGTTAAACAAACGACCCTTTGGAAATTTACTGCCAGGAATCAGATCTATGGCGCAATCACAATCCCTGTGAGGAGGGAGTAAACCAATTTTAGGCTCTTCAAAAATATCACGATAATCAGACAAAAATGCCGGAATCTCAGATGGAATAGATGACGAAATGGACACCAAAGGAGTGTCCCCATGAGCCCCCCGACATCCCCAGCTTAACACAGACATAGCTTTCCAGTCAAGGACTGGGTTATGAGACTGTAACCATGGTAATCCAAGCACCAAGACATCATGTAAATTGTACAACACAAGGAAGCGAATCACCTCCTGATGGTCTGGAGTCATACGCATAGTCACTTGCGTCCAGAACTGTGGTTTATTACAAGCCAAAGGTGTAGAATCAATACCCTTCAGAGGTATAGGGACTTCCAGAGGCTCTAAATCAAACCCACAGCGCCTGGCAAAGGACCAGTCCATAAGACTCAGAGCGGCGCCAGAGTCCACATAGGCATCCACGGTAATAACTGATAATGAACAAATCAAGGTTACAGACAAAACAAATTTGGACTGTAAAGTGCCAATTGAAATAGACTTGTCAACCTTCCTAGTACGTTTAGAGCATCCACATTGAGCAACGCAGGATCCCCTGGTGCCAATGAAAATGCCCAATTTTGAGGGTCACCTCGCAGCAAAGAAATTACAATCTTAACCTGCTGGACAGGATCTCCTGAGGAGTGAGGTCTGAGAGAAAGGAACAATTTACAATTATATTTGAAATTCAGAAACCGAGATCTATCTCCGGAAAACACCTCTGGTGTAGGGATTTTAGGTTCAGAAATAGGAGTATGCATAACAAAATCTTGTAAATTTTGAACCTTCGTAGCAAGATTATTTAAACCTGCAGCCAAACTCTGAGGATCCATCATTAAACAGGTGAGCTCAGAGCCATTCAAGGATTATAAGGAGAGAAAGGCAAAGGCAGTAATTAGAGCTGAAATACAACTGATCCAACTATGGAGCAAGCATAGGGAAAAAGAAAAAAAAAAAAAATTTACAGACTTCTTTTTTCTCTCCTTTCTTCTGCCAATAAGTTTAACACTGGCCGGTCATACTGTCATGGTTCCCAATGGCAAGGGAACGTAAGAAACATATAAATAACGAACGAGCTCTCGGGTGATGGAAACTCGAGTTGACCGTGAGCTAAATCTACCACACAACTAATAGTAGCCAGGGAGCATACCTACGGCTTCCTAAATGCCACGCGCCAGCCGGAGGACTAACTACGCCTGGTAGAGGAAGAAACAGATCTGGCTTACCTCTAGGGAAATACCCCAAAAGATGATAGCAGCCCCCCACATGTAATAACGGTGAATTAAGAGGAAAAGACATACACAGTATGAAAGTAGATTTAGCAAAGAGAGGTCCACTTACTAGATAGCAGAAGGATACAAAAGAGGACTTCACGGTCAACTGAAAACCCTTTCAAAAACCATCCTGAAATTACTTTAAGACTCCTGTGTCAACTCATGACACAGGAGTGGCAATTTCAGCCCGCAAGAGCTTCCAGCTACAGAGAATTACAAAAACTGCAAACTGGACAAAAGATACAAAACAAAAGGACAAAGTCCACTTAGCTGATCAGCAGACTAGTAGCAGGAACATGCAACCGAAGGCTCTGGTTACAATGATGACCGGCAAGGAAATGACTGGAGAGCAAGGCTAAATAGGAAACTCCCAAACGCTGATGGAAGCAGGTGAACAGAAGCAGCAAAGTGCAAACAAGTCACCAATACCACCAGCAACCACCAGGGGACCCCAAAAAGCGGATACACAACAGGAGAGAGAAAGAACAGAAACATACACGACAGTTGTGAGGACTATCCCGTGGTGCTCAGCAGGGAAGTACTACAACACCCAGGTGCTAGTAGGTAGGCTACTGATTTCCACCTGCAAAGGGAACTCTGGATGTGCCTTTTGACCGGCCGGTCTCAGCCAGCCCTGTTAACAGTGCTCTGGATTGCGGATGCCGAAGCCTTCAGTAAAGAGGTAAAGAGACTGCAACCCTGTGTCCTTATTTACTGCGACCTACACCGTTATCTACATCTTTAATTGGGCGCCCCTTAGCAGGGCCACGGACCGGGTCAGGCCACCGTGACAACCCCAGAACCGAGAGAGAGAGACCCGGTACCGAGTATCCTGCTGCCCTGCGTTTGGGGGCCGCTCCAAATGCAATGGCAAGAGACACTTTACAAGAGTTATAAACTTTATCTTGTCCGTAAAATAGCACGGTGCTCCAACTATTACAGACTCAGAATATGTCTCACAAGCAACTTTAAACAATACACAAATAATGATGCTACTCTACGTATAACCTCCCTGGCCCTTACTAAGCAGGCCACACGGCTCCCGTGTACTGACTACTGAAGCCTACACTAGGCCCTAACAGGTGCACCAAACAGGAACAGACTAACGGTGATGTTGGGGACTCAGGTCCAATCCCAGGGGGCCCCCAGAAGTCTAATATGGTGGTGCACATGGCTTTCTGTCAGCTCTGTGAAGCGTGGTCTTCTCCTTGCTTTTGGATCCCAGGGATGCTCCTGGAAACTAAGTCCCTTTCTCAGTATCTTCGTGGCTTCACGAGCTAGCACAGAACAGCCACCTTTGCTGTACCAGGAAAAGTCTTGCAAATTTCACACGTACACTCCGTCCCAGGCTGTGGAACCTTCCTTGTAGCAAACAGCACAACGTTCTCTCTAGCAGCTTCAGCTCACACACAGTTCAGGCTCAACTCCTCCCCTAATTCTAGGGCGGCAGTTCATCTTCACAGCCTATAGCAGGGGGAAGCAGGACATTCCATCACACCAGACAAGGGGGTGCTGTCTCTTAAAGTGGCAGCGTGTTACTGTCCATAACAGCACCACCCTCTTACACAATTGCCAAGCTTACCCCCTCCCACTAACACCAGCCTTGAATGTGCCATTTTGTATATACTTTCTTTTTATGTGGACTGATTGTCTTAATTAAGCAATGAAAATCTGCCCTACTTTGATCTGTGTTTCAGATCAAACTCAACAATGCAAGTCAATGGCAATTTGAAGAAAAAGCAATAGCACCTGGGTGTCATCTGTGTACAGTCTGTATATGCTATTTAGGCCACGTTCACACGTTCAGTATTTGGTCAGTATGTCATTTCAGTGCTTGTAAGCCAAAACCAGGAGTTGGTGATAAATACAGAAGTGGTGACGTGTTTCTATTATATTTTTCCTCTGATTGTTCCTCTCCTGGTTTTGGCTTACAAATACTGATGTGAAATACTGACCAAATACTGAACGTGTGAAAAAACCTTAAGGCCTGACTCACACGTCAGTATTTGTACATTATTTAGCATCAGAGTTTGTATGCCAGAATTAGGAGTGGAACATACAGGGAAAAACTATAAGTCAAAAGATTGACACCTGTTTTGTTTTGAAGACACTCCTGGTTTGAGCATACAATTACTGAATAAAACTGATCACAAATACTGATGTGTGAATAAAGCCTAATGGGTAGGATAAATCATTATATTTTTTTCTTTACATGAGAAAACGGATGCAGCAAAGATTGTAAAAACTGATACACAGGCCAAAATAGAGGCAGCGTACGGAAAAAAAAACAAAACACACAGATGTTAAAGATGTACGAGAAAAAAAACGTGATGTGTGAAACTGGCCTAAGGATATGTGGAGCGCCCCGGTAGGGCAGTGGGGTACTCGGTACCGGGTCCTTCGGTTCTCAAAGGGGGATATCACGGTGGCTGACCCGGTCCGTGGCCCTCGGGAGGTCCGTAAATAAAAGGGAAAGGTCTTTAAAGGGGAAATGTTCGTGACGCCACCTGTGGTATTCGGTCAGAGTGACCGACGCTGCTTAGGGGTCCGCTGGGGTGATGTTATGGCAGCTAGATGGTATACCTTCCCACAGGTGAAGTGTGTCCCCAGGGCTTCCCAGAGTGTAAGATGGTGGATGGTGTGAGGCGCAGTAAAGAATGAGGACACAAGGTGACCTTTAAGGTAAAGCATCCACAGTCCAAAACACCAGATCACAGGGCAGGCAGAGTACAGCCAGTTTGGAGGCAAATTCAGAGTCCCCTTATCCAGGTGGAGATCAGTAGCCTTCCTCTAGCTCCTGGGTGTTGTAGTACCTTCCTGCTGAGCTTCTCCTAAGGTCCTCACAACTGTTGTTGGTGTTCTAGATGTTATGTCTCTCTGTCCCCCAGATGGATAGGAACAAACCCGTATGACTGATGGCCTGAGGCTTTTTACAGGGACTCTAGCATGCCCCGGCCCCCACAAGTTGCCACCGTGTCTCCTGGGTATAAGGGCTGTCCCACACGTCCAGATAATTCCGGTACCGGAATAAATCGGTACCGGAGTTATCCGTGTCCGTGTGCCTGGGAACTCACGGAGGCCATACGTGCGGCAAATGTAAATGATCGGCCCCACGTGACCGCATACAGTAGGAGGCGCGGCCAGACCAGGAAGCAGCGAGGGAGCGGGTAAGTATTTTCTGACCAGCGGGGGGGCGCACAGGGGGTGGGGGGGCGGCGGACACATGGATCTTTATTTTTAACACTATTCTTCATATTTTCTCTATAGCAAACGCTGCTACAGGGAAGATATGAATACCGGCTTCAGCACCATGTGGGGGGGACAGCGCTTACTGTAGCGCTGTCTCCTGCACGCACACGGACCCCAGACGGAGAATGTCCGTGTGAGGTCCGTGTTTTACGCGGACCCATTGACTCTATTGGGTCCGTGTAAAACGTGCGCTCCCACGAACACTGACATGTCTCCGTGTTTGGCACACGGAGACACGGTCCGCAAAAAATCAATGACATCTGCACAGATGCATTGATTTTTATGGGTCTACGTGTGTCAGTGTCTCCGGTACGTGAGGAAACTGTCACCTCACGTACCGGAATCACTGACGTGTGAAACCGGCCTAAGGCGGACCAGTAACTTGGAATTAGCTGTCCTGCCGGTCTCTGGAGCAAGGCATAAAGGACTGTTGCTACCGGATCCTGCACCTCAGAAGGAGGCAGCCTGTACAGGGCAGAACTCCTTCTGGTTTCCTCTCCTTTTGCTATGACTTCGTTTCTCACCCTCTACAATACAATTCACGGTTCGTGTCTCTTTCTTAGGATGCTGCCGCACGTGGGCAGGCGCAGCTCCGTGGCCTTCTGTCTAGGCCTCTGACAGGATCCCACCCCTGTCAGGGACCCACTACCTGAGCGGAGCTCAGATAACAGCTAACTGGGTGAAGCCCAGCCAGCTTCTGCCTATCTTCCTATCCAGACCACCAGTTTTACCTAATGTGAAGAGTGCCCTAATAAATAGGAGCATAGCTCCCCCTGGTGGACTGGAGTGTGAAGTGTGTTGTGTGTTTGTGATACCTGGTAAAGAGATCTCCTTTATTGCCTCCAAACGTAACATCACTCCCCCCTAGAGGAGAATTATATTACTGCAAGGACCAGGACCCTGGGGCGCTGCATATGTGCACGTGACGTCTTTTAGACTTCGGCATATCCATTGATTTTTTTTCCCTGAAGTGTCTTCCTTGGCAGGTTCTTGGTAGTTTTTGCAAAGGCTTTGTCACTGGTGACTTTTTTTTTAGCGGTTTATATAAACTAGTGAGCAGTTTCCAAGCAGAAGCTGCCTGAACAATGGTGAGGTCACTTCTTTTAGCTGCTTCACGATTTTCCTTTCAAAGTCTGGAGCAGGTAAAAGAAGATCAAGAGAATGAACATATGCACCGCAATGCTGTTTGTTAATTCTTTTTTTTAGCATTCCAGGTGGAATCTATCTGAAAGAGACATTGAGTGCACATACTCTTAAACTGTATACTTAAATCGATGAGGAATGTTTTGCCACACTGAATGCACTTTGGCAAATCATCAAGATCAGCTGCTGGCAGCACCGCTGAAATTGCTGGCAAAATCCCGTTGGATATTTATACCATCCTTCGAGGGCCGTGCAAACTCCGCCCACAAAGTGCATCCTGGCTCTGGCACTGGTGTCAGGACGTAATCTTTCATTGCATGCCCTTCAGTGTTCAGTAGTGAACACTGTGTATGTGTGCTAACAGAGCAAGAAGAAATTGATGAGCTGGTTGTAATCAAAATACACCTCCCTGCCCAAGAATGCGGTCCCTGAGAATCTGCTCGGGGGGCCTGATAAAAGGTAATCGAGGGCCGTAAATGGCCTGTGTCTGGCTTATAGTTTTCAACAGCTCATTTACATATATGTAATGTGTGGATTTCTCTGGAATAAGACATCTGATGGAAGATATTAAGGTATCATTTTATTCAGCTTCTTATGACTTACATGCCCATACAGATGTCATCTTAGGAGAGTTGATCATACTGACAGATACCCTTTAATAGCCTCATTGATAGCAGCCAAGACTTGTAAGTCCAGAGATTTCTACAAGTGGGGCTCATACTTCCTGCTTAATAAATCAATATATTTTTAAAAAGCTGTTTCCATTTTTTCATTATTTGCATAATTAACATATCTAACCATCCCGTAATTTACATATTTCTAGGACTTTACCTTCTTGTTGTTGTAATTTCAGTGTTGAAGAGAGCAGAATCACTGCCTAGACCTGTGACACTCCATGCTTCCCACTGAATGTTATGCTTTTGCGAACGCCCATGAGGCTGGAGCAATTCCCATAGAAATATCTGCGGCATTGTCATTATTCTGCACACTTTAGGGCCCTTCCTCAGCATCTCATGCTGTAGAAATTGTTTTCTTACACAAATCAGTAAATAATGGCACATTCATAACCACATGTTAATGAGGTTTCCCAGTGTGCAGTAGGCAGTGGCCCAGGAGTAATTATAGGTTGTGTAGGACTCAGGAGTGGTGTGGGAGGATTCGCTGGATACATGAAGACTCCCTTTGTCTTCAACTACAAAAAAAATAAACATTTAAATAGTATTGGTAGCAGAGAAAATCAATAGGTAGCAGATTTAGGGACATGTCACCCAGACATAAGAAAATGGTGGCCAATCCATTATTGGTGCCAGAAGAAGACCACAAAGATATGGACACCAATTCAGGCAGAAGAGAACAGAAATCCAGGGAGTGTAATTAGAACAGGGATCCCCAACCTGTGACTCGCGCCTGTCTGACAGCTTGGCGTTTAGCACCAGATCTAGCAACCAGCTATGGAGAAAAGGTCTCCAGATGAAAAGGTCTCCAGATGATGACTTTTGTGAGCAGCCCCTCACAGAAGAGAAGATCTGGATGAAAATAGTTTGGCATTAGTGATGGGGGAGAGAAATGAATATTATAAGCTGTAGATAATACTCAGTCACAGGGGGTGCTTGAAGCTGGACGCAATAGTGTTGTGAGAGTGGTTGAATTGGGAATACAGAATGGGAGTTAAGTGGGAACCCTTGGATGAAATTATACTGTCTATAAGGGAAGGGGGCACAAGGTTTGTTACTGTGGGGTTTGGAGGAGGGCACAAGAAGTGGCTTGCGACCATCAAAGTTGAATGTGGCTCTCAAGGTAAAAAAAAAGGCTGGGAAATGCTGAAGTAGAAGTTCTGTTCTTGATGATACGTCACAGCATTTCAGTCCATACACTACGCCATAGAACAGGGATGTCAAACTCAAATACACAGAGGGCCACAATTAAAAGCTTGGACAAAGTCGCAGGCCAGCCTTGATATTTATTAACTGAGGAACTTTTTCCTTATCAATAAATATGACTATGAACATTTTCATATGGAAACAAACTTAAATGTCTTGTCCCACAAACAAAGTACGTTTTTATGAATAGATCTTAGAAGAAAATATTAGAATAATAACATAAGGCCCAATGGCCTAATTTATATATGTAATAACACAGGATACATTTTTTTTTCATAATACAGATAATAAATAGTGATAAGCGAGTATACTTGTTACTCGGTTTTCCCCGAGCATGCTCAGGTGTCCTCCGAGTGTTTTGGCGTGCTCAGAGATGTAGTTTTCGTCGCCTCAGCTGCATGATTTGTAACTGCTAGACAGCCTGAATACATGAGGGAATTGCCTAACAAACAGACAACCCCCACATGTATTCAGCCTGTCTAGCAGCTGCAAATCATGCAGCTGAGGCCACGAAAATAAAATCTCCTAGCACGCCAAAATACTCGGTATACTAAAGTATGATGCCAACAAAAGTGCCCCCAAACAATTCCTCCACAGTATCCTCCGTACTCACTGTATGATTGTCCTTCTGTACCCCCACCCCTGAATCACCCCCGACAAAGAATGGTGACCCCCATCACAGTATGATTCTCCAACTGTAATCCCCACACAGCCCTCCTTGCAGTATGATGGCCACAAATTGGGATCCATACAGTACAATAAGCTTGAATAGTCCTCCATACAGTATAACACGGCCCTGCATTGCCTTCTATACAGTACAATGGCCCAACATAGTGCTCCATTTAGTATAATGGCCACAAAAAAGTGCTCCATACAGTATAATGGCCCTACATAGTGCGCCATAAAGTATAATGGCCCCACATAGTGCTCCATACAGTATAATGGCCCCACATAGTGCTCTATAGAGTATAATGGCCCCACATAGTGCTCCATACAGAATAATAACTGTACATAGTGCTCCATACAATATAATGGCCCCATATAGTGCTCCATACAGTATAATGGCCCCACATAGTGCTCCATACAATATAATGGCCCCACATACTGCTCCATACAGTATAATGGCCCCACATAGTGCTACATGTAGTATACTGGCCTTCCATAGTGCTCCATACAGTATAATATCCCCGCAGTGATTCATACAGTATAATGGTCCCACATAGTGCTCTATACAGTATAATGACCCCACATAGTGCTCCATACAGAATAATAACTGTACATAGTGCTCAATACAATATAATGGCCCCATATAGTGCTCCATACAGTATAATGGCCCCACATAGTGCTCCATGCAGTATAATAACCCCACATAGTGCTCTATACAGTATAATGGCCCCACATAGTGTTCCATACAGTATAATGGCCCCACATAGTGCTCTATAGAATATAATGGCCCCACATAGTGCTCCATACAGAATAATAACTGTACATAGTGCTCCATACAATATAATGGCCCCATATAGTGCTCCATACAGTATAATGGCCCCACATAGTGCTACATGCAGTATAATAACCCCACATAGTGCTCTATACAGTATAATGGCCCCACATAGTGTTCCATACAGTATAATGGCCCCACATAGTGCTCTATACAGTATAATGACCCCACATAGTGCTCCATACAGAATGATAACTGTACATAGTGCTCCATACAATATAATGGCCCCACATAGTGCTCTTTACAATAAAATGGCCTGGCCCCCACATAGTGCTTCATACAGAATAATGGCCTTCCATAGTGCTCCATACAGTATAATGGGCCCCACATAAAAAAAACACCTCTGTCCATTCCCCCGCTGCTCTGGTCTCTTTCTGGTGTCTTTAAATCCCCTACACATCTCGGCACAGGTGGAGCATTGTAATGACATCATTGCACCCGCTGCACTGAGACGTCAGATGTAGAGGGGGAATGCTTTCAACTGTATTATCATTCAGGATGCCAATATAGTTGAAAGTGCAATGCCGAGTGAGGAACCCTCTGGCCCGCATGCCAAAGTTTGACTTTTGTGCCCAAGAGGAACCATAAGACATTACTCTGGTCGAGATGGCAGCAGAATTGGGGGTAGTGCAGACAAAGTGCACCACACTGACATCATTTATCTCAAACAAAAGGAGAAGTCTCAGGCTCCCAAAGAAGACAACAGCGGAACAGAAGGGTGCGAGTATCAATCACCCTGACAAGAGAAGACTGTGAAAATGCTATGATCCGAGGAGACAAACAAGAGAAAAAGAATGTGACAAGTGTGGCCCTCAGAGTATAAATCAAAGTTTTGGACACACCAGTTCATGAAATGGTTTTCCATGTTCTTATTGGAATGTGCATATTGTAGAATTTAGACTGTAGGCAGAAAAACTACAAAACAGCATATAAGGAAACAAGGGGTAAAAAAACATGTGAAACAAATCAGAATACGTTTTAACCTGATATTCCTCTAAGTACCCCCTTTTACTCTAATGGCACTCTCTTGGCATTCTTTCAATCAGTTTCATCAGGTCAGCACCTGGAATGGCTTTCAGTGAACAGGAATGCTTGGTCAAGAGTTCATTTGTGTAACCACTGGTCTTCAGAAAGTGCAAGCATCAGGTGTTTTGCAGAGACAGTATTGGCACACAGCTTCGTACAGTGCTGAACCTAAGGCTGGAATGACACCAGCGTATGGCATCCGATGTAAAAGCATTGGATGCGATATGCTAATGATCCTCGGCTCCAGCTCTGCTGCGAGCGTGAGCTGAATGTCAGTGATTTTTTATCGGATTGCACTCATCCGATTTGATCGCAACAGTGAGCGAGCCCTTATTCCACTACTGATCTAAGCCAAAATATAGCAAGAACCACTCAAAACAACATTCCAATTTCTAGAACCCTGAAGGTATCCTCAAGTGCAGTCATGAAAACGGTCAATTACTTTGATCAAATTGGCTCTCATGAGGATCGCCCCAGGAAAGGAAGACCAAGAATGACTTCTGCAGCCCAAGATGGATTCATCGGAATTATGAGATTCAGAAACCACAAATTGACAGCACCTCAGAAAATAGCCCTCATAAATGATGGACATACATAAAATAGTGGACATACCTCAACATCAAATGTTTAGAGAAGACTGCGAGAAGCAGGGCTTTATAGTTGAATATCTACAAAGAATCCACTACTGAAGACCACAAAAAAAAGACTTTTCCAGGACTTAGCAACACAAGGACTGGATATTAGATCAGTTGAAGTCTGCACTGTGGTCTGGTGACGAGTCAAAATGTGATATTTTTGGTGCCAACTGGTATGTCTTTCTGAGACACAGAAGATATGAGCAGATGGTTTTTACATGTGTGTTGACAACCGTAAAGCATGGAGGGGAAGGTGTGATGCTTTTGGGATGCTCTTCTCTTGACACTGTTTGTGACTTATTCCAAATTTGAGGCACAGCATGGTTACCACAACAATCTGCAGCAACATGCCACCTTATCTAGTTTGTACTTTGTGGGATCATCATTTATATTGCAACGTGACATTGACTTAAAACACCTCCAGGCGATGTAAGGGCCAAGTGACCAAGAAGGGGAGGGATGTGGGATGCATCAGATGGCATGGTGTCTCCAATCACCTGACATCAACCCAACGGAGATGATTTATGATGAGTTGAACATAGAGTGAAGACAAATCAGCTAACAAGTGCTCAACTCCTCTGGGAACTCCTTCATGACTGAAGGAAGCCATTACAGGTGATGACCCCATGAAGCTGTTGGAGAGAATACTAAGGGAGTGTAAAGCTATCATGAGAATACAGTGAGGAATATAAGCAATAACACATTCTATTTTGTTTCATACATTATTTTACTCCTCTGAACAAGGAGAAACCGAGTCAATTTATGCCATTAAAAATACAATGCAAAAATTTTATTAACGTAACGTGAGCATTACAAACAATTTTTCAGAAGTTTATGAAAAAATACAATGGATACATGTAGGTCTCAATAGTGATGACCCAAGGTTCAAACAAGGGGGGCCAAAGGCAAAGCATGACAAAAAGTCATATGTCCAAATGTTATGTAGGTGGACTTGTGACCTGAGTATACATTATCATGATGGGGTGGCCATTAGTTGTCATATAGCACTATGTTATCCCGAACTGAAAAAAATCTATCGTGCAAACAGGCAAACAAAGTGCAAGTGCATTAGGTAAATCAGTCACAGTTCCTGATTGCTCAAAGTATAAGTGAAAGGTAGGCATTAGTGGCGGTGTTTAACCATACTGTGCGCCCTGCCTTTGCGTTGGTCCTGTTTCTGAACATATGTTTCACGTATGTCGGTTTTTCAGGGGGCATGGCCTATGTGTGCATAATGTGCTATATTTATATACGGCTGTTCTGGTCACATGACCGGACCAAGGCCTATTGTGGGTTACGCAGGCGCACGTGCGCGGCGTGCCAAAACCACAGACCAACCCATCTTTGTCATCGTCATGTGAGGCGGTCGCCGCCAGGTCGCTCAACACGCAGGCGCTGACAGGACGACAGGGAGAGTGGATCGGACTGGAGAGCAGGAGGCTGCACATGCACGGAGGAGGTTAGATATGTAAAAGAAATAATGTGGTGATGCAGCAAATAATTTTGATTTGTTCACAGCTACGAAGGACCTATACCTCTTTACCAGAAAACTGATCTTAAAAAAAGCTATATGATAAAGGGACAGTTTGTATATCCTTGGATAGCGAGGTGAAGAAAGAGGCACTTCAGGCACTTGAGGATCTCCTGGGGGAGCAGAACCTTACCACTACAGGTATGTTTCCTCAATGTAGTTTACCACAAGATTTCCCTCCTTGTCACTGTGTCCATCGGGGGACATTTTTACGAGACTAGCACTAAAAGATTTTCACAAAATTACAACTAAACGCAGATTTGATAATTAAGCATCCAAACAAAGAAAAGCATTACAGGATTTACAAACATATGATGACATCGTGATAAAACCAGTTGACAAGGAGGGAAATATTGTTTGTGGCCAAAAAACATGTATGAGAGAGAGGCCCAAAGGCATCTTAAAGATAGGGATACCTATCTCAAATTACATCTGAACCCATTTGGGCCCTTTATCACTGAATTAGAAGAAATTCTGGTACAGGCTTTTGAAAAAGGAATAATCCCAAAACAAATCCTTGATGGCCTCTTGACAAAATCACCAAAAATCCATATCTTGTACTTTATAAAGTGCATAAAAATCCCACTGTCCCTACCCACCATCCCATTGTGTCCGGCACAGGCGGGTTATGCGACCCCATATGTAAATTCATAGACCATTATTTGAGACCTATTGTAGAGTCGCTCCCCTCACATAATAATAATAATCTTTATTTTTTATATAGCGCTAACATATTACGCAGCGCTTTACAGTTTGCACACATTATCATCGCTGTCCCAGATGGGGCTCACAATCTAAATTCCCTATCAGTATGTCTTTAGAATGTGGGAGGAAACCGGAGTGCCCGGAGGAAACCCACGCAAACATGGGGAGAACATACAAACTCTTTGCAGATGTTGTCCAAGGTGGGATTAGAACCCAGGACCTCAGTGCTGCAAGGCTGCTGTGCTAACCACTGCGCCGCCGTGCTGCCCACATGCCAAAGACACAACAGAACAACAGTCCTAACAAGGGTCAGTGGGTTTCAATTGGAAGAAGATATGTTGTTAGTTACGGCAGACATCGAAGCCTTGTACACCTGCATCCACCATGAGGACAGGTTGGAGGTGGCCCGTTTCTTCCTGGGGGTGAGCAACTAGGATGGCCAAATGTGTGAATTTATCATGCAACTTCTAACCTACATACTCACGCGGATTTTTTTGTACTTAAGGATGTCTTCTATCTTCAGTGCCGCGGCACTGCCATGGGTACGGCCATCCTTTGCCAATCTCTTCCTAGGATATTGGGAGAGGGAGATTTTGGTGGGGATGGCTCCCGGGCCATGGACCATGTGCAGTGCTGGCTGCTCTACATAGATGACGTTTTTTATCATCTGGCAGGGCTCTGAATGCCAATTTCAGCACAATTCATGAGACAATTGAATCATAATAGATTCAATATTAAACTAATGTATACATCTAACAAAACTGAGGTGGACTTCCTGGACATCAAGATCACTAGTGACCAACTTTTGCATCTACAGACAGATGACTTTCGGAAGTCCACCTCAGTGAACTCCCTGTTGCATGTGAATTCAAGCCATCCTTATAGTACCATCAAAGCCATCCCTGTTGGTTAGTACCTCAGGATGAGGTGGATCTGTTCCTCTAACTCCAAATTCAAGGCACAATCAAAAGATCTATGCAAAAGGTTTCCAGCTAGGGGATTGTTGTGAATTCCGTTCTCGGACTCCCTCCTGTGGTCATGAATGGTACTTTGGTTAGTTCTGCTCTTGGACTCCCTCTGGTGGCTTTGAGCGGAACTGCTGGTCTCTGAGGTTTGCTTTCTCAGCTGACCTCGTTTACTGTTAGGCTGGCTTCCCTATTTAACTCTACTCAGATCGTTACTTCATGCCAGCTGTCAATGCATCAGTATTGGTTCAGATCTCTCTTGGACTTCTCTGAGGACCTGTCTACTCCAGCAGAAGCTAAGTCTTTGCTAGTTCATTTGTTGTTACTGCTTCCTGAATATATTTCTTAGTACTGCTAATTTCTAGTCCAGCTTGCTATCATGATATTCCCTTGCTAGCTGGAAGCTCTGGGGTGCAGAGTGGCACCTCCACACCGTGAGTCGGTGTGGGGAGTCTTTTTGCTTACTCTGCGTGGTTTTTTGTAGTCTTTTGTGCTGACCGCATAGTTCCCTTTTCTATCCTCTGTCTATTTAGTGAAGTCTGGCCTCCTTTGCTAAAACCTGTTTCATTCCTGTGTTTGTGACTTTCCTCTTAACTCACAGTCAATATATGTGGGGGGCTGCCTTTACCTTTGGGGAATTTCTCTGAGGCAAGGTTAGGCTCTATTTCTATCTTTGGGGTAGTTAGCTCTTAGGCTGTGAAGACGCGTCTAGAGAGAGTTAGGTACGCTCCACGGCTATTTCTAGTGTGTGTGATAGGAGTGGAGTTTGCGGTCAGCAGAGTTCCCACCTTCCCAGAGCTTGTTCCGATTACCAGTTTACTCATCAGGTCATTCCAGGTGCTCCTAACCACCAGGTCCGTAACAGTACAGCTGGCCAACAAAGTGTTAATGCATCTCAAAAGAGGGATAAGAGAAGTTCTGAACCCATTTTTTTTTTTTTGCAGTGTGTTTTGTCTCTCTTTTCCCCTTAATCTCTGGGTGGTTCAGGACTCAGGTGTAGATATGGATATTCAAGGTCTGTCCTCTTGTGTGGATCATCTCACTGCAAGAGTACAAAGCATTCAAGATTATGTAGTTCAGAATCCGATGTTAGAGCCTAGAATTCCAATTCCTGATTTGTTTTCTGGGGATAGATCTAAGTTTCTGAATTTCAAAAATAATTGTAAACTGTTTCTTGCTTTGAAACCCGCGCTCCTCTGGTGACCCCATTCAGCAAGTAAAAATTATTATTTCTTTGTTGCGTGGCGACCCTCAAGACTGGGCATTCTCCCTTGCGCCAGGAGATCCTGCATTGCTTAATGTAGATGCGTTTTTTCTGGCGCTTGGATTGCTTTATGACGAACCGAATTCAGTGGATCAGGCAGAGAAAATCTTGCTAGCTTTGTGTCAGGGTCAGGATGAAGCAGAGATATATTGTCAGAAGTTTAGAAAATGGTCTGTGCTTACTCAATGGAATGAGGGTGCCCTGGCAGCAATTTTTAGAAAGGGTCTTTCTGAAGCCCTTAAGGATGTTATGGTGGGATTCCCCACGCCTGCTGGTCTGAATGAATCAATGTCCTTGGCCATCCAAATTGATCGGCGTTTGTGTGAGCGCAAAATTGTGCACCATTTGGCGGTGTCCTCTGAGCAGAGGCCTGAGCTTATGCAATGTGATAGAACTTTGACCAGAACTGAACGGCAAGAACACAGACGTCAGAATAGGCTGTGTTTTTACTGTGGTGACCCCACTCATGCTATTATTGTCCTAAGCGCACTAAGCGGTTCGCTAGGTCTGTCACCATTGGTACTGTACAGCCTAAATTTCTTTTGTCTGTTACTCTGATTTGCTCTTTGTCATCCTACTCGGTTATGGCATTTGTGGATTCAGGCGCTGCCCTGAATTTGATGGACTTCGAGTTTGCCAGGCGCTGTGGTTTTTTCTTGGAGCCTTTGCAGTATCCTATTCCATTAAGGGGAATTGATGCCATGCCGTTGGCCAAGAATAAACCTCAGTCAGTACTGGACTCAGTTGACCATGTGCATGGCTCCTGTGTTGTGAATTAGACTTTTTGGCTCCCTCTTGTGGTTACTAGTGATATGACTCTGGGATTGTCTTTCCTCAGTTTGGCACCCACCTGGGTCGTTAGTCCAGGGGTGTTGCTATATAAACTTCCTGGATCCTTAGTCCAGTGCCTGGCATCGTTGTAATCAGATCCTTTCTGTTTACTCCTGTCTGCTGTTCCTGGTTCGTGCAAAATTAAGCTAAGTCCTGCTTCTTTGTTTTTTGGTTATTTGCTTTGCTCTTATTTTTGTCCAGCTTGTACTAAATGTGATTCCTGACTTTGCTGGAAGCTCTAGGGGGCTGGTGTTCTCCCCCCAGGCCGTTAGACGGTTCGGGGGTTCTTGAATATCCAGCGTGGATATTTTGATAGGGTTTTTGCTGACCATATAAGTCATCTTACTATATTCTGCTATTAGCTAGTGAAGTGGGCCTCTCTTTGCTAAATACCTAGCTCATTCTTACGTTTGTCTTTTCCTCTTACCTCACCGTTATTATTTGTTGGGGGCTTGTATCCAACTTTTGGGGTCTTTTCTCTGGAGGCAAGAAAGGTCTTTCTTTTCCCTTCTAGGGTTAGTTAGTTCTCCGGCTGGCGCGAGACGTCTAGAACCAACGTAGGCACGTTCCCCGGCTGCTGCTATTTGTGGTGCTAGGATTAGATATATGGTTAGCTCAGTTACCACTGCCCTATGAGCTGGTTTTTTGTGTTTGCAGACTTAGTAATTATTTCTGAGACCCTCTGCCATTGGGGTCATAACAGTATGCCAGGCCAACATTGAATGTTTAATGCATTGCAGAAGTGGGATAATAAGAAAGGAAATTATGAGTTTTTTTTTTTTTTTTTCCTCTCTTCCTCCCCTTTACCTCTGAGTGGCTTGTGCTTGCTGCAGACATGAATGTCCAGACCTTGATTACAAGTGTAGACCAGCTTGCTGCTCGTGTGCAGGGCATACAAGATTTTGTTACCAGTAGTCCAATGTCTGAACCTAAAATACCTATTCCTGAACTGTTTTCTGGAGACCGATTTAAGTTTAGGAATTTCAGGAATAATTGTAAATTGTTTCTATCTCTGAGACCCCGTTCATCTGGAGATTCAGCTCAGCAAGTTAAAATTGTTATCTCTTTTACGGGGCGACCCTCAGGATTGGGCTTTCTCACTAGCGCCAGGAGATCCGGCATTGGCAAATATTGATGCGTTTTTTCTGGCGCTCGGATTGCTTTACGAGGAACCCAATCTTGAAGTTCAGGCAGAAAAAGCCTTGCTGGCTATTTCTCAGGGCCAGGATGAAGCTGAAGTGTATTGCCAAAAATTTCGGAAATGGTCCATGCTTACTCAGTGGAATGAGTGTGCTCTGGCCGCAAATTTCAGAAATGGCCTTTCTGAAGCCATTAAGAATGTGATGGTGGGTTTCCCCATTCCTACAAGTCTGAATGATTCCATGGCGCTGGCTATTCAAATTGACCGGCGTTTGCGGGAGCGCAAAACCGCTAATCCTCTGGTGGTGTTGTCTGAACAAACACCTGATTTAATGCAATGTGATAGAATTCAGACTAGAAATGAGCGGAAAAATCATAGACGTCAGAATGGGTTGTGTTTTTACTGTGGTGATTCTACACATGTTATATCAGCATGCTCTAAACGCCTAACAAGGGTTGTTAGTCCTGTCGCCATTGGTAATTTGCAACCTAAATTTATTTTGTCTGTGACTTTAATTTGCTCATTGTCTTCTTACCCTGTTATGGCGTTTGTGGATTCAGGTGCTGCCCTGAGTCTTATGGATCTGTCATTTGCCAAGCGCTGTGGTTTTGTTCTTGAACCGTTGGTAAATCCTATTCCTCTTAGAGGTATTGATGCTACGCCATTGGCGGAAAATAAAACGCAGTTTTGGACGCAGGTAACCATGTGCATGACTCCTGAACATCGGGAGGTGATTCGTTTTCTTGTTCTGCATAAAATGCATGATTTGGTCGTTTTGGGTCTGCCATGGTTACAGACCCACAATCCAGTCTTGGATTGGAAGGCAATGTCTGTGTCAAGTTGGGGCTGTCAGGGAATTCATGCTGATTCCCCGCCGGTGTCTATTGCTTCCTCTACTCATTCGGAAGTTCCTGAGTATTTGTCTGATTATCAGGATGTATTCAGCGAGTCCAGGTCCAGTGCTCTGCCTCCTCATAGGGACTGTGACTGCGCCATAGATTTGATTCCAGGTAGTAAATTTCCTAAGGGAAGACTATTTAATCTGTCTGTACCTGAGCATGCCGCAATGCGTTCGTATATCAAGGAGTCTCTGGAGAAGGGGCATATCCGTCCATCCTCTTCCCCTCTTGGTGCGGGATTCTTTTTTGTGGCCAAGAAGGACGGATCTTTGAGACCTTGTATTGACTATCGGCTTCTGAATAAAATCACTGTTAAATTTCAGTATCCTTTGCCTCTGTTGTCGGACTTGTTTGCCCGGATTAAAGGTGCCAAGTGGTTCACCAAGATAGATCTTTGTGGTGCGTACAACCTTGTGCGCATTAAGCAAGGAGATGAATGGAAGACAGCATTTAATACGCCCGAAGGTCATTTTGAGTACTTGGTGATGCCTTTTGGGCTCTCTAATGCTCCCTCAGTGTTTCAGTCCTTTATGCATGATATTTTCCGGAAGTATCTGGATAAATTTATGATTGTTTATCTGGATGATATTCTGGTTTTCTCTGAAGATTGGGACTCACATGTGGAGCAGGTCAGGATGGTGTTTCAGGTTTTGCGTGAGAATGCTTTGTTTGTTAAGGGCTCAAAGTGTCTCTTTGGAGTACAGAAGGTTCCCTTTTTGGGGTTTATTTTTTCCCCTTCTGCTGTGGAGATGGACCCAGTCAAGGTCCGAGCTATTCATGATTGGACTCAACCCACGTCAGTTAAGAGTCTTCAGAAGTTCTTGGGTTTTGCTAACTTCTACCATCGTTTTGTCGCTAATTTTTCTAGCGTTGTTAAACCTTTGACGGATATGACCAAGAAAGGTTCTGATGTTACTAACTGGGCTCCTGCAGCCGTGGAGGCGTTCCAAGAGTTGAAGCGCCGGTTTACTTCGGCGCCTGTTTTGTGCCAGCCTGATGTCTCACTTCCCTTTCAGGTCGAAGTGGATGCTTCTGAGATTGGGGCAGGGGCCGTTTTGTCGCAGAGAGGCCCTGGTTGCTCGGTAATGAGACCATGTGCTTTCTTCTCTAGGAAGTTTTCGCCTGCTGAGCGGAATTATGATGTTGGCAATCGGGAGTTGCTGGCCATGAAGTGGGCATTTGAGGAGTGGCGTCATTGGCTCGAGGGTGCTAAGCATCGTGTGGTGGTCTTGACTGATCACAAAAATTTGATGTATCTCGAGTCTGCTAAACGCCTGAATCCTAGACAGGCCCGCTGGTCATTGTTTTTCTCCCGTTTTGACTTTGTGGTCTCGTATTTACCAGGTTCAAAGAATGTGAAGGCTGATGCTCTTTCAAGGAGCTTTGTGCCTGACTCTCCTGGAGTCGCAGAACCAGTTGGTATTCTTAAAGAGGGAGTTATCTTGTCGGCCATTTCTCCTGATTTGCGACGTGTGTTGCAGAGATTTCAGGCTGGTAGACCTGACTCTTGTCCACCTGACAGACTGTTTGTTCCTGATAAGTGGACCAGCAGAGTCATTTCCAAGGTTCATTCCTCGGTGTTGGCAGGGCATCCGGGAATTTTTGGCACCAGAGATCTGGTGGCTAGGTCCTTTTGGTGGCCTTCCTTGTCACGGGATGTGCGGTCATTTGTGCAGTCCTGTGGGACTTGTGCTCGAGCTAAGCCTTGCTGTTCTCGTGCCAGCGGGTTGCTCTTGCCCTTGCCTGTCCCGAAGAGGCCTTGGACACACATTTCCATGGATTTCATTTCAGATCTCCCGGTGTCTCAGGGCATGTCTGTCATCTGGGTGGTATGTGATCGCTTTTCTAAAATGGTCCATTTGGTGCCTTTGCCTAAGCTGCCTTCCTCTTCCGATCTGGTTCCTGTGTTCTTTCAGAATGTGGTTCGTTTACACGGCATTCCTGAGAATATTGTGTCTGACAGAGGATCCCAGTTTGTTTCCAGGTTCTGGCGATCCTTTTGTGCTAGGATGGGCATTGATTTGTCGTTTTCGTCTGCCTTTCATCCTCAGACTAATGGACAAACGGAGCGAACTAATCAGACTCTGGAGGCTTATTTGAGGTGTTTTGTTTCGGCAGATCAGGATGATTGGGTGACCTTCTTGCCGTTGGCTGAGTTTGCCCTTAATAATCGGGCTAGTTCCGCTACTTTGGTTTCGCCATTTTTCTGCAACTCTGGTTTCCATCCTCGTTTTTCCTCGGGACATGTGGAGCCTTCTGACTGTCCTGGGGTAGATTCTGTGGTGGATAGGTTGCAGCAGATCTGGAATCATGTGGTGGACAACTTAAAGTTGTCACAGGAGAAGGCTCAGCGTTTTGCCAACCGCCGCCGCGGTGTGGGTCCCCGACTTCGTGTTGGGGATTTGGTATGGCTGTCTTCTCGATTTGTTCCTATGAAGGTCTCCTCTCCTAAATTTAAGCCTCGCTTCATCGGTCCTTACAAGATATTGGAAATCCTTAATCCTGTGTCCTTTCGCTTGGATCTTCCGGTGTCGTTTGCCATTCACAACGTGTTCCATAGGTCTTTGTTGCGGCGGTACGTTGTACCTGTGGTTCCTTCTGTTGAGCCTCCTGCTCCGGTGTTGGTTGAGGGCGAGTTGGAGTACGTGGTGGAGAAGATCTTGGATTCTCGTCTCTCCAGACGGAGGCTTCAGTATCTGGTCAAGTGGAAGGGCTATGGTCAGGAGGATAATTCCTGGGTGGTTGCTTCTGATGTGCATGCGGCCGATTTAGTTCGTGCCTTTCACGCTGCTCATCCTGATCGCCCTGGTGGTCTTGGTGAGGGTTCGGTGACCCCTCCTTAAGGGGGGGGTACTGTTGTGAATTAGACTTTTTGGCTCCCTCTTGTGGTTACTAGTGATATGACTCTGGGATTGTGGGATTGTCTTTCCTCAGTTTGGCACCCACCTGGGTCGTTAGTCCAGGGGTGTTGCTATATAAACTTCCTGGATCCTTAGTCCAGTGCCTGGCATCGTTGTAATCAGATCCTTTCTGTTTACTCCTGTCTGCTGTTCCTGGTTCGTGCAAAACTAAGCTAAGTCCTGCTTCTTTGTTTTTTGGTTATTTGCTTTGCTCTTATTTTTGTCCAGCTTGTACTAAATGTGATTCCTGACTTTGCTGGAAGCTCTAGGGGGCTGGTGTTCTCCCCCCGGGCCGTTAGACGGTTCGGGGGTTCTTGAATATCCAGCGTGGATATTTTGATAGGGTTTTTGCTGACCATATAAGTCATCTTACTATATTCTGCTATTAGCTAGTGGGCCTCTCTTTGCTAAATACCTAGCTCATTCTTACATTTGTCTTTTCCTCTTACCTCACCGTTATTATTTGTTGGGGGCTTGTATCCAACTTTTGGGGTCTTTTCTCTGGAGGCAAGAAAGGTCTTTCTTTTCCCTTCTAGGGTTAGTTAGTTCTCCGGCTGGCGCGAGACGTCTAGAACCAACGTAGGCACGTTCCCCGGCTGCTGCTATTTGTGGTGCTAGGATTAGATATATGGTCAGCTCAGTTACCACTGCCCTATGAGCTGGTTTTTTGTGTTTGCAGACTTAGTAATTATTTCTGAGACCCTCTGCCATTGGGGTCATAACACTCCTGCACATGAGGAAGATATTCGCTTTTTGGTGTTGCATAATTTGCATGATGTGGTCGTGTTGGGTTTGCCTTGGCTACAGGTTCATAATCCAGTATTGGATTGGAAATCAATGTCTGTGTCTAGTTGGGGTTGTCAAGGGGTACATGGCGATGTTCCGTTGGTGTCAATTTCTGCTTCCACTCCTTCTGAAGTCCCTGAGTTTCTGTCGGATTACCAGGATGTATTTGATGAGCCCAAATCCAGTGTCCTACCCCCTCATAGGGATTGTGATTGTGCTATAAATTTGATTCCTGGTAGTAAGTTTCCTAAGGGCCGACTTTTCAATTTATCTGTGCCAGAGCACGCCGCTATGCGGAGTTATATAAAGGAGTCCTTGGAGAAAGGGCATATTCGCCCGTCTTCATCACCGTTGGGAGCAGGGTTCTTTTTTGTGGCCAAGAAGGATGGTTCTCTGAGACCCTGTATAGATTACCGCCTTTTCAATAAGATCACGGTCAAATTTCAGTACCCTTTGCCTCTGCTGTCTGATTTGTTTGCTCGGATTAAGGGGGCTAGTTGGTTCACCAAGATAGATCTTCGAGGGGCGTATAACCTTGTGCGTATTAAACAGGGTGATGAATGGAAAACAGCATTTAATACGCCCGAGGGCCATTTTGAGTACCTGGTAATGCCATTCGGGCTTTCAAATGCTCCATCTGTGTTTCAGTCCTTTATGCATGACATCTTCCGAAAGTATCTGGATAGATTCATGATTGTATATTTGGATGATATTTTGGTCTTTTCGGATGATTGGGAGTCTCATGTGAAACAGGTCAGAATGGTATTCCAGGTCCTTTGTGCTAATTCCTTGTTTGTGAAGGGGTCTAAATGTCTCTTCGGAGTTCAGAAGGTTTCCTTTTTGGGCTTCATTTTTTCCCCTTCTACTATCGAGATGGACCCTGTTAAAGTTCAGGCCATTTATGATTGGACTCAACCTACATCTGTGAAGAGCCTCCAGAAATTCCTGGGCTTTGCTAATTTTTACCGTCGCTTCATCGCTAATTTTTCTAGTGTGGTTAAACCTTTGACTGATTTGACAAAGAAAGGTGCTGATGTGGTGAATTGGTCCTCTGCGGCCGTTGAGGCTTTTCAGGAGCTGAAACGTCGTTTTTCTTCGGCCCCTGTGTTGCGTCAGCCAGATGTTTCGCTCCCTTTTCAGGTCGAGGTTGATGCTTCTGAGATTGGAGCAGGGGCTGTTTTGTCTCAAAGAAGTTCTGATGGCTCTGTGATGAAGCCATGTGCCTTCTTTTCTAGAAAGTTTTTGCCTGCTGAGCGTAATTATGATGTTGGCAATCGGGAGCTGCTAGCTATGAAGTGGGCATTCGAGGAGTGGCGACATTGGCTTGAGGGAGCCAAGCACCGCGTGGTGATCTTGACGGATCACAAAAATCTGACTTATCTCGAGTCTGCCAAGCGGTTGAATCCTAGACAGGCTCGATGGTCGCTGTTTTTCTCCCGTTTTGATTTTGTGGTCTCATACCTTCCAGGTTCTAAGAATGTGAAGGCGGATGCCCTTTCTAGGAGTTTTGTGCCTGATTCTCCGGGAGTCCCTGAGCCGGCTGGTATTCTCAAAGAGGGGGTAATTCTGTCTGCCATCTCCCCTGATTTGCGGCGGGTGCTGCAGGAGTTTCAGGCTGATAGACCTGACCGTTGTCCAGCGGAGAAACTATTTGTCCCTGATAGATGGACTAGCAGAGTTATATCTGAGGTTCATTGCTCAGTGTTGGCTGGTCATCCTGGGATTTTTGGGACCAGAGATTTGGTGGCTAGGTCCTTTTGGTGGCCTTCCTTGTCTCGGGATGTGCGTTCTTTTGTGCAGTCCTGTGGGACTTGTGCTCGGGCTAAGCCCTGCTGTTCTCGTGCCAGTGGGTTGCTTTTGCCCTTGCCAGTCCCGAAAAGGCCTTGGACGCATGTTTCCATGGATTTTATTTCAGATCTTCCTGTCTCTCAAAGGATGTCTGTCATCTGGGTGGTTTGTGATCGCTTTTCTAAGATGGTCCATTTGGTACCCTTGCCTAAATTACCTTCCTCCTCTGATTTGGTGTCATTATTTTTTCAACATGTGGTTCGTTTGCATGGCATTCCGGAGAACATTGTGTCGGACAGAGGTTCCCAGTTTGTCTCTAGGTTTTGGCGGTCCTTTTGTGCTAAGATGGGCATTGATTTGTCTTTTTCTTCGGCTTTCCATCCTCAAACAAATGGCCAAACTGAACGAACCAAACAGACTTTGGAAACCTATCTGAGATGCTTTGTTTCTGCTGATCAGGATGATTGGGTGACCTTCTTGCCATTGGCTGAGTTCGCCCTTAATAATCGGGCTAGTTCGGCTACTTTGGTTTCGTCTTTTTTTTGCAATTCTGGTTTTCATCCTCATTTTTCTTCGGGGCAGGTTGAGCCTTCTGACAGTCCTGGTGTGGATTCTGTGGTGGACAGGTTGCAGCAAATTTGGGCTCACGTAGTGGACAATCTGACATTGTCCCAGGAGAAGGCTCAACGTTTCGCTAACCGCCGTCGTTGTGTTGGTCCCCGACTTCGTGTTGGGGATTTGGTTTGGTTGTCTTCTCGTTATGTTCCTATGAAGGTTTCTTCTCCTAAGTTTAAGCCTCGTTTCATTGGTCCTTATAAGATTTCTGAAATTCTCAACCCTGTCTCATTTCGTTTGGTCCTTCCGGCTTCTTTTGCCATCCATAATGTGTTCCATAGGTCATTGTTGCGGAGGTACGTGGCGCCAATGGTTCCCTCCGTTGATCCTCCTGCCCCGGTGTTGGTTGAGGGGGAGTTGGAGTATGTGGTGGAAAAAATTTTGGATTCTCGTATTTCGAGACGGAAGCTTCAGTACCTGGTTAAGTGGAAGGGCTATGGTCAGGAGGATAATTCCTGGGTTGTTGCCTCCGATGTCCACGCTGCCGATTTAGTTCGTGCTTTTCATTTGGCTCGTCCTGATTGGCCTGGGGGCCCTGGTGAGGGTTCGGTGACCCCTCCTCAAGGGGGGGTACTGTTGTGAATTCCTTTCTCGGACTCCCTCCTGTGGTCATTAATGGTACTTTGGTTACTTCTGCTCTTGGACTCCCTCTGGTGGCTTTGAGCGGAACTGCTGGTCTCTGAGGTTTGCTTTCTCAGCTGACCTCGTTTACTGTTAGGCTGGCTTCCCTATTTAACTCTACTCAGATCGTTACTTCATGCCAGCTGTCAATGTATCAGTATTGGTTCAGATCTCTCTTGGACTTCTCTGAGGACCTGTCTACTCCAGCAGAAGCTAAGTCTTTGCTAGTTAATTTGTTGTTACTGCTTCCTGAATATATTTCTTAGTACTGCTAATTTCTAGTCCAGCTTGCTATCATGATATTCCCTTGCTAGCTGGAAGCTCTGGGGTGCAGAGTGGCACCTCCACACCGTGAGTCGGTGTGGGGAGTCTTTTTGCTTACTCTGCGTGGTTTTTTGTAGTCTTTTGTGCTGACCGCATAGTTCCCTTTTCTATCCTCTGACTATTTAGTGAAATCTGGCCTCCTTTGCTAAAACCTGTTTCATTCCTGTGTTTGTGACTTTCCTCTTAACTCACAGTCAATATATGTGGGGGGCTGTCTTTACCTTTGGGGAATTTCTCTGAGGCAAGGTTAGGCTCTATTTCTATCTTTAGGGGTAGTTAGCTCTTAGGCTGTGAAGAGGCGTCTAGGGAGAGTTAGGTACACTCCACGGCTATTTCTAGTGTGTGTGTGATAGGAGTGGAGTTTGCGGTCAGCAGAGTTCCCACCTTCCCAGAGCTTGTTCTGATTACTAGTTTACTCATCAGGTCATTCCGGGTGCTCCTAACCACCAGGTCCATAACAGGGGATACAGCAACACATGCATCAAAGCAGGATATGTGAGGGCCAAGCACCATACCCAAGATGCACTATTACATCCTCATAATAAAGAGAACAAAAAGGAAGATAAAATTAATTTTATCTCCACATATGGTGGTGAATGGGCCACAATGAGGAGGTGTCTACTGGAAAACTGAACCCATTCTTTCCAGACATTTGTTGGACTTTCCCCTCATGACCTCAAGGAGGAGTAGAAACCTTGGAGACATGTTTGGGAATAGCCATTATGTCTCCACCACTAAAAAGAACCCCTTTGGATCAAGAGGCCCAAATCCAGGTTGCCTCCCCTGTGGGAAATGTATTGCATGCAAAAATATGTTGTTCTTCTAACTTTGAATCTGTAGATGGTAAGAGAATTTTTACCATCAAACAGCATATTAAGTGCAATACTACTCAGGTTATCTATTATGCTAGATGTAGTTGTCCAAAAATCTACATTGGATTAACCTTGAGACGTCTGAGAATGTGCACACGGGAGCAAATGTGCGATATTATGCAGAAACTGACCTTACCCAATTAAAGACAATCCCTCACCACTTCAAAACTGTTCACAAGTGTAACCCAAGGTCCTTTTTGGTTAGAGGAATAGAACATATTCAGTGTAGAATAATAATTTTGCTAAAAAAAATGTAAATGGATAACCACTTTGGGCACAATGTCCCTTCATGGTTTAAATGAGTCACTGGGCTTTTCCTCTTTTCTCTGAATATTTTGACTAGTTTAAAATACATACATTTATATAATTTGTATATATCCCTGGCCATTGCCCCATTGGGATGCGTTTTAAACAATAGTTTACAGTTGTGCTCAAAAGTTTACATACCCTGGCAGAATTTTTGCTATCTTGGTTTTTTTTTCAGAGAATATGAATGATAACACCAAAACTTTTTCTCCACTCATGTCTAGTGGCTGGGTGAAGCCATTTATTGTCAAACTACTGTCTTTTCTCTTTTTAAATCATAATGACAACCCAAAACATCCAAATGACCCTGATCAAAAATGTACATTCCCTGATGATTTTGGCCTGTTAACATGCACAGAAGTTGGCACAAATGGGTCTGTATGGCTACTAAAGGTAACATCCTCACCTGTGACCTGTTTGCTTGTAGTCAGTGTGTGTGCATAAAAGCTGAGTGAGTTTCTGGGATCCAGACAGACTCTTGCATCCTTCATTCAGCCACTGACGTTTCTGGATTGTGAGTCATGGAGAAAGCAAAATAATTGTCAATGGATCTATGGGAAAAGGTAGTTGAACTGTATAAAAAAGGAAAGGGATACAAAAAAAATATCCAAGGAATTGATAATGCCAGTCAGCAGCGTTCAAACTGTGATTAACAAATGAAAAATCAGGGGCTCTGTAAAAACAAAACCATGGTCAGGTAGACCAACAAAAACTTAATTTACAACTGGCAGGAAAATTGTTCGGATGCAAAGAAAAACTCACAAATAATGTAACACCCCAGGTAACCGGTTGTTACAGTGGTATTGCCTTCCTTACAGGGAGGGTGATGCCATGCTTGGAAGCAAGGAAGGATCCCTTTAACAGGTAACCAACACATGCAACACTGTTCTGACTCCGGGCCAGAAGGGGGAGCTCTGAACCCAGTTTCAGGGGAACTTCCCTAGATATATATCCTGGCTGGAGGAGGAGTTAGAGGGTAGTCTGTGAGACTCAATAACATCAGCTGAAATACAGGACTCTCTGAAAATTAGCGAAACATACATTGAGAAACGGGACCAATGCCAAGGCAGGATGCTTGGTCTGGGTAAATACCGCCACTAATGCCTACCTTTCATGTCTATTCTTTGAGCAATCAGGAACTGTGACGGATTTACCTAATGCACTTGCACTTTGTTTGCCTGTTTGCATGATAGATTATTTTCCCTTCGGGATAACATAGTGCTATATGACAACTAATGGCAACTCAATCATGATAATGTACAGGTGCTTCTTACAAAATTAGAATATCATCAACATGTTAATTTATTTCAATTCTTCAATAAAAAAAAGTGAAACTCATATATTATATAGAGTCATTACAAACAAAGTGATCTATTTCAAGTGTTTATTTCTGTTAATGTTGATGATTATGGCTTACAGCCAATGAAAACCCAAAAGTCATTATCTCAGTAAATTAGAATAATTAACAAAAAAACACCTGCAAAGGCTTCCTAAGTGTTTAAAAAGGTCCCTTAGTCTGTTTCAGAAGGCTACACAATCATGGGGAAGACTGCTGACTTGACAGATGTCCAGAAGGCAGTCATTACCACACTCTACAAGGAGGGTAATCCACAAAAGGTCATTGCTAAAGAAGATGACTGTTCAAAGAGTGCTGTATCCAAGCATATTAATGGAAAGTTGAGCGAAAGGAAAAACTGTGGTAGAAAAAGGTGCACAAGCAACCGGGATAACCACAGCCTTGAAAGAATTGTTAAGAAAAGGCTATTAAAAAATTGGGGGGAGATTCACAAGGAGTGATTGCTTCAAGAGCCACCACATACAGACATATCCAGCACATGGGCTACAAGTGTCGCATTTCTTGCGTCAAGCCACTCATGACCAATAGACAATGCCAGAAGCGTCTTACCTGGGCCAAGGAGAAAAAGAACTAGACTGCTGCTCAGTGGTCCAGGGTATTGTCTTCAGATGAAAGTAAATTTTGCATTTCATTTGGAAATCAAGGTCCCAGAGTCTGGAGGAAGAGAGGAGAGGCACAAAATCCAAGCTGCTTGAGGTCTAGTGTGAAGTTTCCACAATCAGTGATGGTTTGGGGAGCTATGTCATCTGCTGGTGTTGGTCCACTGTGTTTTATCAAGACCAAAGTCAGCGCAGCCGTCTATCAGGAAATTTGACAGCACTTCATGCTTCCCTCTGCCGACAAGCTTTTTGGAGAAGGAAATGTCATTCTCCAGCAGGACTTGGCACCAGTCCACACTGCCAAAAGTACCAATACCTGGTTTAAAAACAACAGTATCACTGTGCTTGATTGGCCAGCAAACTCACCTGACTTTAACCCCGTAGAGAATCTATGGGGTGTTCTCAAGAGGAAGATGAGAGACACCAGACCCAACAATGCAAACGAGCTGAAGGCTGCTATCAAAGCAACCTGGGCTTCCATAACACAGCAGCAGTGCCACAGGCCACGCCACATTGATGCAGTAATTGATGCAAAAGGAGCCCTGACCAAGTATTGCGTTCATTTACTGAACATACATTTCAGTAGGCAAACATTTTGGATTTTAAAATAATTTTTCAAGCTGGTGTTATAAACTATTCTAATTTACTGAGATAATGACTTTTGGGTTTTCATTGGCTGTAATCCATAATCATCAACATTAACAGAAATAAACACTTGAAATAGATCACTCTGTTTGTTATGACTATATATGAGTTTCACTTTTTGTATTGAAGAACTGAAATAAATTAACTTTTTGATGATATTTTAATATTGGGAGAAGGACCTGTATACCTAGGTCGCAAGTCTGACTACATTAGATTTGGACATATGAATTTTTGTCCTGCTTTGCCTTTGGCCCCCCTTGTTTGAACCTTAGGTCATCACTATTGAGACCTACATGTATCCACTGTATTTTTTCATAAACTTCTGAAAATTGTTTGTAATGCTGATGTTAATAAAATTCTTGTATTGTATTTTTAACTAGATGGTGGGCCGATTCTAACGCATCGGGTATTCTAGAATATGCATGTCCACGTAGTATATTACCCAGTCACGTAGTATATTGGCCAGCCACGTAGTATATTGCCCAGCCATGTAGTATATTGCCTAGTCACGTAGTATATTGGCCAGCCACGTAGTATATTGCCCAGCCACGTAGTATATTGCCCAGCCACGTAGTATATTGCCCAGCCACGTAGTATATTGCCTAGTCACGTAGTATATTGCCCAGCCACGTAGTATATTGCCCAGTCACGTAGTATATTGCCCAGCCACGTAGTATATTGCCCAGTCACGTAGTATATTGCCTAGTCACGTAGTATATTGCCCAGCCACGTAGTATATTGCCCAGCCACGTAGTATATTGCCCAGCCACGTAGTATATTGCCCAGCCACGTAGTATACTGCACAGCGACGGAGTATACAGCACAGAGCCACGTAGTATACAGACTTAAAATAAAAAATAAACATATACACACCTTCCGAAGGCCCGTTGAAGTCCTGGCCCTGTGTGCGGTGCACGCGGCAGCTTCCGGTCCCAGGGTTGGTATGAGCACAGGACCTGTGATGACGTCGCGGTCACATGACCGTGACGTCATGGCAGGTCCTTCTCGCAGGACCTGTGATGACGTCGCGGTCACATGACCGTGACGTCATGGCAGGTCCTTCTCGCATACCATCCTTGCCACCGGAACCTGCCGCTTGCATGGAGCGGTCACCGGAGCATCGCGAGGAGCGGGAAAGGCGGCGGATGGTAAGTATAGCAGGTTTTTTTTTTTATTATTATTTTTAACATGACATATTTTTACTATTGATGCTGCATAGGCAGCATCAATAGTAAATAGTTGGGGACACACAGGGTTAATAGCAGCGGTAACGGAGTGCGTTACACCGCGGCCCGTTACCGCTGCCATTAACCCTGTGTGAGTGGTGACTGGAGGGGATTATGGAGCGGGTGCCGAGCACTGACTGCAGGGGAGTAGGGGAGGGACTAATCGGACTGTGCCCGTCGCTGATTGGTCGCGGCAGTCATGACAGGCAGCTACCGAGACCAATCAGCGACGCGGGATTTCCGTTACGGAAGTTGAGGACAGAAAGACGGAAGTACCCCTTAGACAATTATATATAGTATATATAGATGACATAAATGGAGTCTCCTTGTTCAAACGATTGCTATGAGTCGCCAATATATGGGTACATTTAAGACGCGGAACTGGCATCTTTGCATTATTTTACGCCTCGTTTCCTTATGTGTTCTTACTCGAGTTTTACTGCCTTCAGTCTGAATCTACAATGTGACATTCTAATAAGAACAAGAAAAAACATTGCTTGAACAGTTGTGTCCAAAACCTTTGACTGGTACATACTGTACATCCCTTCCATTATCAGTCACTTTTCCTGTTGTTGCCAGTGACAGTGAACGGTGCTGGAGCTGATGACACTGCTGATGGAGCTGATAATGACTAATAATGTTTTTTGTCAGAAGTGATGATGACTGGTGTCAGAACAGGTTACAACTGGTGATGGAGGGGATAATGACTGGTGATAGAGTTGATGATACAGTCAAGGATTTATGGTATATTTAGGCAGAGAAGTAGTGTGAGCGGATTCAGGGTCAATTACATAAGACCTATCTGCTGCATCCTGCACTCATCATTCACATACAGAATGATCTGCCTTGACATCAGAGGACAGTACCATGACGCGAAGGTTCATATTAATCATACTGTATGTCTGCAGTCACCTTCCTTTGTGAATCTCATCCTCCACTTCTCCATCATCCGGTGATAACTGCTGAATAAACATATCTCTATCACCACTTGAAAGTCTGCGAGGTGAACAATGACGAAGACGAAATTAAAGGATCTTCTGTTATAATTCATTGTGCCATCCTGGAAATAATCCTTCCCTAATATGACTCATGGACATAGGGTTGAAATACAATTTCAAGATGTCTGCATAACATGACTGAATGAAAATATTCATGCTTATCTTTTTAACTGGGACCTACCGTCCCTCAGGGATAAACTGTGCTATGATATAGATGGATGTGATAAGATACTTAACTTTCTAGTGGGTCACAACTTTGCATACTGCCTCATGACCCCAAACCACTATGACTTAATTTGCTCTAATTTGTTCTAAGTCATAGTGCCATACTTTAGCCCACATAAATTTAGATTTCAGGAGCTCTCGACACATGAACCTGTGTGGGAGAAACTGTCTCATCACAGCAGCCGTTACCTGCTTTACTGAAATATGGTGTCCCTAAAGGCCCCTCTGTATTCTATATACCAGACCACATTGCAGTTTTCCTAATCTGATATTATTATTCTCTGCATGGATTTATATCAGATTAGTCGCACAGTAAATCTCATTATCTGGAATCCACCAGCGTCATTAAAACCTCTTATGTCTGATTATCCAGATTATCTAGCCGGATGCTATGTCCTAACAGATTGATCTCATTGTGAGGGGATGATCTATGGCGCCTGTGAAATGTCACTGCATCAGTAGAAGAGGACCTGGAATATGCCAGATCTGAGAGATAATCCAACAATTGCACACAGATCTGAGAGATAATCCAACAATTGCACACAGATCTGAGAGATAATCCAACAATGGCACTCAGATCTGAGAGAGCAAGAGCACACAAATCTGAGAAGATACTTCGTAATGGTACACATAGTAGAGAGGCATTCCAACAACAGTGAACAGATCTGAGCGATAGTCCAACAACGATGCACAGATCTGAGAGATACTCCTGAGTCGCCCGCCAGGGCAATGGGGATACTCGGTACCGGGTCCGGTCACTCTTAAAGGGGATGTCACGGTGGCTGCGACCTGGTCCGTGGCCATGGGCGCTCACTTAAAAGGGGAAAGGTCTTTAACGGGAATTTGGTAATAAAGTCTATTCGTGACGCCATCTGTGGTTCTCGCTCAGAGGGGACCGATGCTGCTTAAAGGGGTCCTCTGGGGTGATGTTGCAGCAAGATGGTAATGCTTCCCACAGGTGAAGCGGGGTCTCCAGGGCTCCCAGGGTATTTGGCAAGGATGGTGGGTTGCCGGTAAATAATGGATGACACAGAGTTGTAAAGTCTTTGCCTGGTTTACTGGTGGTAGCAGTCTACAGTCAAGGGTACCAGGCAGAGGTAGTGATGTGGTCCGGCTGGCCTGGAGGCAATAGTGGATCCCTCTCCCAGGTGAGGTCCATAAGCCTTCCTAATCACGCTAGTATGAAAGGTCCCTGCTGCCTGTAGCTTGCTGGCAAAGTCCTCCCCCTCCTGTCCTGAGACAGGTACCCGTACGACGGGCAGCTTGAGCCATTTTATAGGGTCTCTATCATGACCCGGGCTCTCCAGGTGCTGCTTCGCCTCCAGGCGTGGTGTGAGAAAATAACATACAGTCCTATGCCCTCCGGTTAAGTTATGTGTCCTAGAGTACAACACAGCCTCAGGCTCCCGGTGCCCGGTTCCTGCGCTTTGGCTCTGAGGGTGCCCGGTCACAGTTCCCCTCTAATACCTTTTACTTTCTCCACTGTGCTCCTTTCAATAGCTCCACTACATCCAACCCCTCGGGTTCAGGTCCTTCCCTGGAGCTGCATCTCAGTCCTGGCTGCACGGCTCCATTGTCTGCACTCTGTTCCAGACTTCCTTCTCTCTCCTCTCCCTCCAACACACTATCTAACTCCTCCTCCAGACCAGGATGTATCTATCTGAGGGAAGCTCCCCTGAATTCGGTTCCTGAGCTCCCCCTTCTGGCCTGGATTCAGAATGTGTGGTGTGTAGGTGCGTTACCTGGTAAAGGGAATCCTCCTTGCCTCCAAGCATGATATCACCCTCCCCGAAAGGAAGGCAACATCACTGTAACAACCAGATACCTGGGATGTTACACTCCAACAATGGCTCAGAGATCTGAGAGATACTCCAACAATGGAGCACAGATTTGCGAGATGCTCCAATAATGTAGCACAGATTTGAGAGATACTCCAACAATGGAGCACAGATTTGAGAGATGCTCCAACAATGTAGCACAGATTTGACAGATACAATGACGCAGAGATCTGAGGGACACTGGAGCTATGGTGCACAGATCTGAGGGATACTCCAACAATGGTGCACAGATCTGAGAGATGCTCCAACAATGGCACACATACCTGAGAAATACTCCAACAATGGCACTAACATCAGAGAGATATTCCAACAATGATGCAAAGATCAGAGAGATACTCCAACAATGGTGCACATATCTGAGAGATGCTCCAACAATGACGCACAGATCTGAGAGATACTCCAACAATGGCATGAACATCTGAGAGATATTCCAACAATAACGCACAAATCTGAAAGATACTCTAACAATGATGTACAGGTCTGAGGGATACTGGAGCAATGGTGCACAGATCTGAGAGATATTCCAATTAGGGTATGTGCACACGTCCGGATTTCTTGCAGAAATTTCCTGAAGAAAACCGGAAATTTTCTGCAAGAAATCCGCATTTTTTTTTGCATTTTTTTCCGTTTTTTTCGCGTTTTTTTAGCATTCTGCAAGCGTAATTAGCTTGCAGAATGCTAAAGTTTTCCAAGCGATCTGTAGCATCGCTTGGAAAACTGACTGACAAGTTGGTCACACTTGTCAAACATACTGTTTGACAAGTGTGACCAACTTGTTACTATAGATGCTGCTTATGTAGCATCTATAGTAAAAGATAGAATGTTTAAAAATAATTAAAAAAATAAAAAATGGTTATACTCACCCAGACGATCTCCTCAGCGGCGTCCGTTCCTATAGATGCCGGTGTGGTTCAGGACCTGTGATGACGTCACGGCTTGTGATTGGTCGCGTGAGTCACATGAGCGGTCAACGACCAATCACAAGACAGTGACGTCATCACAGGTCCTGAACCACACCATCTATAGGAACCGAAGAGAGAGCATGCATCGGAGAGGCGGGAACACTTAGGGGGGCCATCAGAGGGTGAGTATAGGACTATTTTTTATTTTAATTCTTTTTTTTTGACCAATTATATGGTGCCCAGTCCGTGGAGGAGAGTCTCCTCTCCTCCACCCTGGGTACCAACCGCACATAATCTGCTTACTTCCCGCATGGTGTGCACAGCCCCGTGCCGGAAGTAAGCAGATCAATGCACTCCTAGGTGTGCGGAATCCCCGCAATTCCGCATTTTTAATGAACATGTTGCTTTTTTTCGCGATGCGATTTTTTCGCGGAAAAAATCGCAACATTTGCACAAAAAATGCGGAATACCCTGTAAATAATAGGAGGCATATGTAAGCGTTTTTTTTCACGTTTTTATCACGTTTTTATAGCGAAAAAACGTGAATAAAACGCGAAAAATCCTGAACGTGTGCACATGGCCTTAGAGTTGAGCGACTTTTACTTTTTTCGGATCGAGTCGGGTTTGGCGAAACCCGACTTTGTGAAAAGTCGGGTCGGGTGAAATCGGCCGATTATTGCGAAAAGTCGGGGGCCGACCGAAACACGAAACCCAATGCAAGTCAATGGGGAATCAAAGTCGGCGGTGAGTGGAGGACAGGAAAACACCTACAGTGCCCATTTTAATGCCAAAAACATCAATTCTTGTTACTTAAGCTTGTCAATCTTAATTTACCTTATAATAATAGTTAGGCATTGAAAATTGGGGGTCATTTGGCTAAAGTTGTGGGGGGGGTAGGGCTGGCTCAAGTTTTTCGTTGGCCCAGGAAACGTGGACTACGTCACGGTGGTGGAGCAGGGAGAGGTAAGTATTTAAACTTTGCAAGTGCTCTGATCCTGAGCAAGCAGGGGGGGCCCACTCGTTTGCATTGGCACTGGCACAGGGTCCCTCAAAGTATCACGGTGTGTTTGTGTTAAATATTAATTAATGGACTTATCCTTGGTCTCGATGCAGTACAGTGCACATCGCTTCTTGCTGACAGTACAAAGAGCTATTTTTGTGTATGTATAAGTCAACACCATATACAGGGAACACGTGATCCGTAGAGAAGACATATAAGCGTCTCTTAGGAGGGTGTGGGGGCCTTTTGTCACGTGGGACTGTCACCTCCCATCTTCACCCTCTTTCTCCATGGATGTCCGAGAAGGAAAGTACAACAGCTGTTAGCTTCCATCATGACCTTCAAACTTCACACAGAGAGACGGCTTCCATTCCGAACTTGGGAAAGATGAGTAACCAATGCTGATCTCTACACATGGACAATCTGTTCGTAACTATTTTCATCTGTTTTATGTTTTTGCTGCAAAGTAATTTTTCTATGGACAATCAATAAACCACTATACTTTTTATGTGAATATGACGACATTTTTCTTTTAAGAATAACGCACCTGTTTAAGTCCTGATTTAAATAAATGTGCAAAATAAGCATATTTAACAGTTTGACGGTGGGGGCGCCTCCCACCGGCAGAGACACTTTTGCCCTGTGCCAGTAACATCGCCAACGAGTATGCCCCCCCCACCTGATGAAGGAACCTGCACTTTCATTTGCACATTCCTCTTTGTCCCCGTGTAAGGAGGTATAGTATGTGGGAAGGGGAACCTGTCACGGGGAGACTAGGTGAGCGAGAGCTAAAAATCCGGGCCCCTGCAGTTTCCCTCAGACTAGGGAAATCCTGACTGACCCTCTACCTGGAGTTTACACTGATGGTGTGCATGTCCTGGCCTCGAACCTCACCCTGACTCCTGTTTTAACCCTAGGCTGATACCTCCGCTCTCCACCCAGTGAAGAGGTAAAACACCAATACCCACAGTTAGCACAGACAAGGATAAAGTAAAATATACACCACGCCCCAGTCACTCAGGAATACACTATAAATGTGCAGGGCAAACTAAATACAAATATAGGAAGGAGTAAATAAGACAGAGGAAAATACACCACCAGCAACGAATCTCCAACAACCAGCTCTCCACTCCGGACCGAGATAACAATGCACAAGACAGAAGCTATAATCGGCGACACCCAAAGAACAGGAGAACTATTTAAAGGCCATGGGAATGGCCCAGCTTCCAATCCGAGGATTAGGTAAATTAACCCCGGAACAGCTAGATAAAATCTAGCAGACGCCAATGAGCAAATAGTGGTCAAAAGCGGAATTACCGCTGTCTGTCGGACGACCTGGTCTGAACAGCGTCCGACATGACAGAACCTGACTTTCAGCAAGGTCAGATTCTGGCTGTGTAGAGTGCAAGGGGAATGTAGTGGTCTGGGTCAATGTACCAGCAGACTCATCTAGCAATGGCTGGGCAATGGGCAGGATGAGGAGGAAACACAGATATAGGCCAAAATAATAAAGTGGGCTAAATGCAGTTCAAAATTGGTAACAGGACTAAACAGGCAGCATTGCTTTGTTCAGTGGAAGACAATTGTAATGAGCGGCAGACACAGTTAGTAGGCCCAAATAATTAAGTAGGCTAAATGCAGTTCAAAATTGGTAACAGGACTAATCAGGCAGCACTGCTTTGTTCAGTGGAGGAGAACAACAAGCAGCGGCAGACACCGTTAGTAGGCCCAACCAAACAAGTAGGCCAAATGCAGTTTAATATTCGAAACAGGATGAAAATTGCGGCTCAGCTTTGTTCAGTGGAGGAGAAAAGCAAGGAGCGGCAGACACCGTTAGTAGGCCCAACCAAACAAGTAGGCCAAATGCAGTTTAATATTCGAAACAGGATGAAAATTGCGGCTCAGCTTTGTTCAGTGGAGGAGAAAAGCAAGGAGCGGCAGACACCGTTAGTAGGCCCAACCAAACAACTAGGCCAAATGCAGTTTAATATTCGAAACAGGATGAAAATTGCGTCTCAGCTTTGTTCAGTGGAGGAGAACAACAAGCAGTGGCAGACACCGTTAGTAGGCCCAACCAAACAAGTAGGCCAAATGCAGTTTAATATTCGAAACAGGATGAAAATTGTGGCTCAGCTTTGTTCAGTGGAGGAGAAAAGCAAGGAGCGGCTGACACCGTTAGTAGGCCCAACCAAACAAGTAGGCCAAATGCAGTTTAATATTCGAAACAGGATGAAAATTGCGGCTCAGCTTTGTTCAGTGGAGGAGAAAAGCAAGCAGCGGCAGACACCGTTAGTAGGCCCAACCAAACAGGAAGACCAAATGCAGTTTAATATTCGAAACAAGATGAAAATTGCGGCTCAGCTTTGTTCAGTGGAGGAGAAAAGCAAGGAGCGGCAGACACCGTTAGTAGGCCCAACCAAACAAGTAGGCCAAATGCAGTTTAATATTCGAAACAGGATGAAAATTGCGGATCAGCTTTGTTCAGTGGAGGAGAACAACAAGCAGTGGCAGACACCGTTAGTAGGCCCAACCAAACAAGTAGGCCAAATACAGTTTAATATTCGAAACAGGATGAAAATTGTGGCTCAGCTTTGTTCAGTGGAGGAGAAAAGCAAGGAGCGGCTGACACCGTTAGTAGGCCCAACCAAACAAGTAGGCCAAATGCAGTTTAATATTCGAAACAGGATGAAAATTGCGGCTCAGCTTTGTTCAGTGGAGGAGAAAAGCAAGGAGCGGCAGACACCGTTAGTAGGCCCAACCAAACAAGTAGGCCAAATTCAGTTTAATATTCGAAACAGGATGAAAATTGCGGCTCAGCTTTGTTCAGTGGAGGAGAACAACAAGCAGCGGCAGACACCGTTAGTAGGCCCAACCAAACAGGAAGACCAAATGCAGTTTAATATTCGAAACAAGATGAAAATTGCGGCTCAGCTTTGTTCAGTGGAGGAGAAAAGCAAGGAGCGGCAGACACCGTTAGTAGGCCCAACCAAACAAGTAGGCCAAATGCAGTTTAATATTCGAAACAGGATGAAAATTGCGGATCAGCTTTGTTCAGTGGAGGAGAAAAGCAAGGAGCGTCAGACACTGTTAGTAGGCCCAACCAAACAAGTAGGCCAAATGCAGTTTAATATTCGAAACAGGATGAAAATTGCGGCTCAGCTTTGTTCAGTGGAGGAGAAAAGCAGGGAGCGGCAGACACCGTGTTGGGGGTCGAGTTCCCGCCTCTGCACAGGGGGAATCTCGGGCCATCTCCGCTGCAATCTCCCATTCTTCTCCTGCCGCAGTGGAGCCTGCTCAGCGGAGACGTCAGTCCCAGCGTCTCGCTCAGTCTGACTCTGTACAAAGGGTTACTGCTGCTTTTCCAGCTTCTGACATTGAAGTCAGTGCTTGGCAGCGGCGAGCAGATGCTTCTGGGACTAAGTCCTGCTTTTCTCGTTCTGAGCATGCCCAGAGTAAGATCTCTCAGTGGAGATCGAGGGTCACATGTTCAGATACTGCAGCTAAATCCATTGGTCCTCCAGGAAGGTCCTGAAGGTGCTCAGGCTCTGTAGCAGCCTCTCATTGGTCCTTCTAGGAAGGTCCTGTACTTGCTGCAGCTATTTAAGTCTCTCATGACCGCACGGCCATGCGCTAGTATTGAATCTATTACGTGCATGCGCCAGTGTGGTCATTCATGTGTGTTCAGGGACTCGGCTGAAATAAGCCCCTAGAATGCCGGCACCTCCGGCGAGGAGATTGTGTGCATGGATTTAGGGCCCCGGCTGAAATAAGCCCCTAGAATACCGGCTCCTCCGGTGAGGAGATTGTATGTTTGTGCAGCGCCCCCACTGCCGCAGGGCCGAGGGGTACCCGGTACCGGGCCTCTGAGTCTCTGCTCTGGGGTTGTCACGGTGGCTAGGCCCGGTCCGTGACCCTGCTGAGGGGCGCACAATCAAAGGAGATGGTATGGTGCTGATGTTATGGTGCGGTGTAGTGCCGGTCGCAGTCAATAACGAGGACACCAGGTTGCAGTCTCTTTACCTCTTTACTGAAGGCTTCTGAGTCCTCAATCCGGAATACGGTTAACCGGGCTGCGCAAGTCCGGCCGGTCCGATGGCACCTCCAGAGTTCCCTTTGCAGGTGGAAATCTGTGCCTACCTTCCTGCGCTTGTGTGTTGTGGTCCTCCCCTGCTGTGCTTACGGGATAGTCCCCACAACTGTTGTGTCTGTTTCTCGTGTTCCCTCACAACTCGATTCTGATGTACTCCCTCTACGTCCCCCTGATCTTACGGTTAGGACGCACCCGTATGACAGGGAGGCTCGGAGCTCTTCCGGGACTCCAGCGTCGCCCCACTCCTGTTGTTACCCCCCCTGTGTCTTCCTGGGTCTGGGTGAGACAGCCCACCTGTAACTGACTGTCCTGCCGTAGGTTTGAAGTTTGTCTTGGAGCTCTATACTTCCTCGGCGTTCCGGCCACCGGTTATGCGCCTCAATAGGATGTTGCCTCGTCTTACAGCACGACTCCTACTGGTATTCTCCTTGTTGCGTTGATCTCGTTTCTCACTCAGCACAATAAACCTCGCTTCTTGTCCTTTCTTGGGGTACCGCCGCTATATCGTGCAGGCACGGTCCCGTAACGTTCTCTCTGTTTGCTAGGCCTCTGTCAGGATCCCACCCCTGACAGGGACCCCTCCGAATCTTCCCCTACAACACCCTCTGCCACAAGGTGTTGCCTGGTTCCAACCCAGTCAGCTTTCTCTCTAACTTCCTGCCTAACCCCCAGTTTTACCAGATTGTGAGGAGTGGCCTAATAAATAGAACCCTTAGCTCCCCCTGGAGGCCAGACTGTGAAATGTATTGGTGTCTGTGATACCTGGTCAGATGAACTCCTTCAGTGCCATCAGACGTACCATAGCCCCCCTTAGCGGCGGAGCAACAGTACTGCAACGACCAGGACTCTGGGGCGCTGCACTCCCCCCCCCGGTTAAATCCAGTACTCCTGGACTGGGAAGAAAACAACAATACATGTCAGCAAAAAGACATACAATTTTGAAAATGCAAGTACTAGTAAACTTTTTAACAGAGCTTCCCTTTATGGGAGGTGAGGACACTTGAACGTTACAAACATGGTTAAATACTGTCAATAATAGACTATAAATAACTTCTCTTACCCAACCGGGTATTCTACTAAGTGCAAAATCTTTGAACAATAATTTAACATTGCCTTTAAGAATGTACTCGCTAAATCCACTAAAGACCTTCTTATAAGTCATTATAAGGCTACTTAACGTTTTTGCATTCTCCTACTTTACGTCTGCAGGACCGCCTGTCCTAACTGCTCCAGACCTACTGCCTCTCCTTTCTGTACAGGACCGCCCCTTTCTGCCCGGGCCTACTGTCCTTCCACTACTATACACAGTATAGAACATATCATTTTTCTTTCAGTTCAAGATCACTGAGCCATCTCTGTATGGCTCCTAGGAGGACTCACTAACTAACCCCGTACGGGTTCACTTCCTGTCCTCGTTCTTCTATCAACATCATTAAACATTTCTTACAATCAACTAGTTAGTTACATTCAACTTTCACATATCAGCATTAGTACTTTCTCTTTTAGAGCATCATCATTCTCTAAGTACTATCAATGAACATCCCCTTTAAGAGGGGACCAAGTCTCTATGAGGTAGTGCAACTTCTCAAGCTGCAAGTCTGTTCGCAATAAGGACTCCAGTAATGTTTTCAAAAGCAGTATCTTCGCAAAGTGTCCTTTCTTTATGTAAAACCAGTAGAGAGCACCTTTAAGAAGGTGCAAACTATTTACAAAATTAGTTTTTGAATCATTCACCGTCCATGATTCGGCAGTCTCTTGATAACTGAAGCAACAAGTAGAAAACAAACAAAAACAATAGGGATCCCGGGTGTTATGACCCCAATGGCAGAGGGTCTCAAAAGTACATACCAAGTCTGCAAACACAAAAAACCAGCTCATAGGGCAGTGGTAACTGGGCTGACCATATATCTAATCCTAGCACCACAAATAGCAGCAGCCGGGGAACGTGCCTACGTTGGTTCTAGACGTCTCGCGCCAGCCGGAGAACTAACTACCCCTAGAAGGGAAAAGATAGACCTTTCTTGCCTCCAGAGAAGAGACCCCAAAAGTTGGATACAAGCCCCCAACAAATAATAACGGTGAGGTAAGGAGAAAAGACAAACGTAAGAATGAACTAGATATTTAGCAAAGAGAGGCCCACTGACTGATAGCAGAATATAGTAAGATGACTTATATGGTCAGCAAAAACCCTATCAAAATTTCCACGCTGGATATTCAAGAACCCCCGAACCGTCTAACGGCCCGGGGGGAGAACACCAGCCCCCTAGAGCTTCCAGCAAAATCAGGAATCACATTTAGTACAAGCTGGACAAAAAATAAGAGCAATGTAAATAACCAAAAAACAAGGAAGCAGGACTTAGCTTAATTTTGCAAGATCCAAGACCAGCAGACAGGAGCAAACAGAAAGGAACTGATTACAACGATGCCAGGCACAGGACTGAGAATCCAGGAAGTTTATATAGCAACACCCCTGGACTAACGACCCAGGTGGGTGCCAAACTGAGGAAAGACAATCCCAGTCATATCACTAGTGACCACAAGAGGGAGCCAAAAAAGTCTAATTCACAACACCCGGGTCAACAAAGGGATCCCTTTAAGAATAACCCTAGACGGGTTTTAGCAGCAAAACAGTGAAAACAATTAACTATGTACATTCAATAAAGCATTCTTGCTTACTCTGATTGTGGCTGTGCAGGATAGTGACTTGAACCACTCAGGAGGCAGCACCGGCGGAGGCAACCCCCTAGGGTATTGCGCACCGCCTGGTACTGCATAAGGGGAGGTGTTGTCCCATCTGGGGTTCTGCGTACCCACTGTCTTCAGTTCTGGAGCAGCACGAGCACCATCCACCGGAAGAGGTGCCTCCTTGGCCACGAGGGTGGTTGAGGTGACAATGCTGCATGTCGTGGTCTTGACCATATTGCACGTCGGGGTGACCTCGGTGGTCCTGGTAACGATCATGGGCTGACCACAAGGGGGCACCTTCGCTACAGGGGTCAGCTTCACTGGCAGCTTAATCGGGGGTGTCACAGGGTTCTGCCTCTTGTGGACATTCAGGGCAAACCACCCCTTCTCCCCAAAGTGCCTGGTGTAACTGACTTCGTCCCCCGGGTAGAGATCCCGGTCCGGGTGGCCCTCTCTGAGATGAGACTCCACATCCCTTCGATTGACAAACACCTCCGCATACAGACCCGGCTCTTTAATGAAGCCCCAGCCTCCGCGGAGCTTGAAGGTGGTGATGGTGCCCTGCCTGCGCGGGGCCTGGTGAGCGGCGGAGTCCTTGCGGGCCCGGTCCTTGACCGCCAGGTCTTTTTGATGGTGGGCCTCCAGCCCGGCCTGGTACTCCTTTTCCTTTTCCTCCCACTGCTGTTCCAGCTGGGTCTGGTATTCCTCCCAGCTCAGGGCCTGCACCATCTCCCCTTCCCATGTCTTCACCCCGGGGAACCCCATGAGGTTGGATCCTGGGTTCACCCAACGGCATACTGTGCGCTCTGCATGGGCTTCACACAGCAGGGTAGTTGGCAGAATCGGGGCCTTCAGGAGGTGCTCCATACCCGTTGTCTCCTCCCATGGTAACAGGCGCTGGAGTCTATGGGTCCCAGGGAGAGGGGGTGCTGCAACGGGGCCTACTAACAAGCCCTCTGCCAGCGGGACGGGGTCGGCGGACTCACCGGTCAATGCAGGCTCTTCCTCTGCGGCAGACTCCGCTGGCGGTGTCGGCGAGGGCCTCAGCAGCAACTCCGTTAGTGGTGCAAGATCCGATGCCAGAGAACTTCCTTACGGCGCTACCTGGTGCGGAGCCTGGGTCTTCACATTCAGCTGAAGGAGCTGGTGGATCAGGTCTCCCATCTCCGCCTGCAAGAGATCAGCGCTGTCCGTGGAGAATTGGCTGCGGTGCTCGTCCGGGTAGTTGGGGGAGTCTTCGACTTCCACCCCACGTTCGGGTTCCGAGCTGCTGGCCATGGTGTCCTCCACGTGGATTGCTTCCTGATCCTTTTCCCGCTCTCTCCTTCGCGGGCGGTTTCGTTTTCGTTGTCTCCGCCCTCCATTGAGGATTAGGAGGCGGATCTCGGCTGCTGACGGACACGTCCTCACGGTGCAGAAATATTTAGACTGGGCGGCCATTGTCTTTCGCGCTCTCCAGCTCGTCTACGCCCACTCCATGCCCCTCTTCTTCTCCTGCGCTCTCCTCAGCGCTGTAATGGCGGCGGATTTTGGCGGGAAGTGGCACAGCACAGTCCTTGCAATAAGTCTCAGTCCAAGTATAATAAATCACAGTTCCAAGGCACACATGACCCGATTCTTCAGGCTTAAGTAGATCCTGTTCGTGACGCCAAAATTGCAGCGCCCCCACTGCCGCAGGGCCGAGGGGTACCCGGTACCGGGCCTCTGAGTCTCTGCTCTGGGGTTGTCACGGTGGCTAGGCCCGGTCCGTGACCCTGCTGAGGGATCGCACAATCAAAGGAGATGGTATGGTGCTGATGTTATGGTGCGGTGTAGTGCCGGTCGCGGTCAATAACGAGGACACCAGGTTGCAGTCTCTTTACCTCTTTACTGAAGGCTTCTGAGTCCTCAATCCGGAATACGGTTAACCGGGCTGCGCAAGTCCGGCCGGTCCGATGGCACCTCCAGAGTTCCCTTTGCAGGTGGAAATCTGTGCCTACCTTCCTGCGCTTGTGTGTTGTGGTCCTCCCCTGCTGTGCTTACGGGATAGTCCCCACAACTGTTGTGTCTGTTTCTCGTGTTCCCTCACAACTCGATTCTGATGTTCTCCCTCTACGTCCCCCTGATCTTACGGTTAGGACGCACCCGTATGACGGGGAGGCTCGGAGCTCTTCCGGGACTCCAGCATCGCCCCACTCCTGTTGTTACCCCCCCTGTGTCTTCCTGGGTCTGGGTGAGACAGCCCGCCTGTAACTGACTGTCCTGCCGTAGGTTTGAAGTTTGGCTTGGAGCTCTATACTTCCTCGGCGTTCCGGCCACCGGTTATGCGCCTCAATAGGATGTTGCCTCGTCTTACAGCACGACTCCTACTGGTATTCTCCTTGTTGCATTGATCTCGTTTTTCACTCAGCACAATAAACCTCGCTTCTTGTCCTTTCTTGGGGTACCGCCGCTATATCGTGCAGGCACGGTCCCGTAACGTTCTCTCTGTTTGCTAGGCCTCTGTCAGGATCCCACCCCTGACAGGGACCCCTCCGAATCTTCCCCTACAACACCCTCTGCCACAAGGTGTTGCCTGGTTCCAACCCAGTCAGCTTTCTCTCTAACTTCCTGCCTAACCCCCAGTTTTACCAGATTGTGAGGAGTGGCCTAATAAATAGAACCCTTAGCTCCCCCTGGAGGCCAGACTGTGAAATGTATTGGTGTCTGTGATACCTGGTCAGATGAACTCCTTCAGTGCCATCAGACGTACCATAGCCCCCCTTAGCGGCGGAGCAACAGTACTGCAACGACCAGGACTCTGGGGCGCTGCACTTGCATGACCACTGACGGCTCTCTGATGGGAAGTTAACCTGTGCTCCTGTGAAGTCTAAAGCAGAGCTTTCCTTTGTTGGCTACTCTGTGAGGTAACAGAGCTAGTCTATACCGCCAAATAGTGCCACCATTTACTAGCAGCAGGTTCCCCTGCACGGTGGACCCCGGGCTGCGAACGCATCAATAATAATAAACATCTATATTTACTCGGTGCGTTCCGCTAGCCCTAACAGAATACTAGCGCCAGGGTCTGGCTAGTAAATGGCGGACATACAGCAGCCTTGTGGTACATGCAGCAGCTGGAGGGTAGGTTGGCGGCTCTTGAGAGCACAACCTCAGCTGTGGATGTTACCGCAGTTGCTGTACAGGCTGCTAGTGTGGCTGCAGCAACCTTGTCCATTGCCACCCTTGTTCCGACATTATCTCGCCTCCCGCTGCCAGAAAAATTTTCTGGAGATAGTAAAACTTGTAGGGGTTTCGTGAGTCAGTGCTCTATATACCTCGAGCTCCTGGCTGCACGTTTTCCCACAGAGCGGGCAAAGGTGGGATTTATTGTGTCTCACTTGTCGGACAGGGCGCTGGAATGGGCTACGCCGCTGTGGGAGCGTGGCGATCATGTGGTGCAGAGTGCTCTGCTGTTCCTGAGCACTCTGAAACAGGTCTTTTTAGGACCTCGAGTCACCCATGACACGGCGCTTCAACTGCTGGCATTGACTCAGGGTTCGTCCTTGGTCAGCCATTTTGCCATCCACTTCCGTACCCTAGCATCTGAGCTGGAGTGGTCGGATAAAGCCCTTATCCCCATATTTTGGAGGGGGCTGGCTGACCACGTGAAGGACGCTCTGGCCACTAGGGAGATTCCCGCCACACTGGAGGAGTTAATAGCTGTCTCCACTCGTATTGACCTCCGTTTTCACGAGTGGAGGTTAGAGCGAGCCCAGTGTAGGCAGAGGTTTCGGCTGGTTCCCACCTTCGCCAAACCTCTGGAATCTCCGGCTCTGGTCCCTGAGTCACATGAGGCCATGGAAGTGTCACGAGCGGGATCTAAGTTCCGGACCGCTTGTGCACACAAGGTCTGTCATGTTTGCCAGCAGTCAGGACATCTTGCCACCAAATGTTCCCAGCGGTCGAGGAAACGTCAGCGTCTAGTGGTAGTAGGTGGAGGTACACTAGACACGGCGACGTTTGCCTCCAAATTGTCCTTTAAGGGGACAATTACTATAGGCTCATCCACCCATTCGGTGGAGCTCTGCGTGGATTCTGGGGCGGAGGGCAATTTTATGTCTTCTGCCTTCACCCAATGTCACGCAATACCCCTGGTGATGCTAGCTCAGCCAGTAACGGTACGAGTGGTGAATGGGTCGACACTGCCCTCACAGATAACACACCAGATCATCCCTTTTACTCTGTCCATGTCGCCATCCCATCAGGAGATTATATCTCTGCTCGTCATTCCTGAGGGAATTGATGAGGTCCTGTTGGGGATACCTTGGCTACGGTACCACTCTCCTCATATCGAGTGGTCCTCAGGCAGAATTCTGGGATGGGGTGAATCTTGTGGGGGTAGGTGTCAGAGGGAATGCGTTCAGGTTGCTACTTCTGAGGTATCCGCAGATCTATCCTCTCTCCCCAAGCAATATTGGCCCTATGGGGACGTGTTCTCCAAAAAGGCGGCGGAGACCCTTCCGCCCCACCGCCCCTATGACTGTCCTATTGATCTCTTGCCTGGTGCTGAGCCTCTCCAGGGTCAAGTTGTTATGGAAATATTTGGGTTGGATAAATATATCCCTGTGTGTGCTGTGGCCGCTCCCAATTAGACTGAGTATTTTGAGCGCTCAAAGGAATGAGACTGCAACACCATTGTGTCAGGACAACATTCCATCAATACTGGTACTTTATTGTACATACATAGTTTTATATTTTCACATAGAAAGGAGTGGTTAGGGGTTGTCAGGGGTGGTTAGTTAATTACCATATTGTCTAGCTCTTCTGTCATTGGTTATCTAAACATATATGGAATATTGTGATTAATGCTCATATGACAGCGGATTAAGCAACTAAACTTGAGTTCTGAATCTAGGACAAAGTGGAGACATTTGATCAGCAGTCACCAAACATCTGACACTATTCCGCTTTTTGGGATGGAAAACCCCATATGATCTGTCTGGGTTATATCAGTTCGTGTCAGTCATTTTAAACCATTGATTATAATGTATATATTAGCTGTGAGCATATAAGTATATATATGATTATAGAGGAGTATACATGCAAGTGAGATCTACATGATATATATATTTCTATCACAAGCCCCCCTTAGATATCACTTGCCCTAATCCTAGCCTCCTGTCCCAAAGCGCTGCAACTCTTTTGTGCTGTCAGCGAACTGACACAAGCCTAACGCCTGTGCCCCACTCCGTACAGACTTTTCGCAAATGGGCGGTCAGGAGATCTGTCCCTAACGGGGGTTCGTTGCAATCAGTCTCTTAGTCAATAGCATGTGTAGTGAGCGATGTGTAGTCTTTATCAGGTAGGTCATCTTTTCGGTCAGGCCGCAACATCATTCTGGCTTGGATGTCATCTTCTGGTAGGGGAGCTTTCTTGCAATGCGATGAGTGGATCCAAGTGGGTCTTCCTTCCAGCTTCACAGAGTTTGGTGTCATCAGCAGCACTTGAGCAGAACCATCAGATCTGGGATCGAGTGGTGTTCTCCTTACAAGCTTTTTCACCAACACCCAGTCTCCTGGCTTCTAGGAGTGCATACCGGACACTGTATCTGGATCTGGCAATGAAGAAAAAAACTCGAGAATGGATGTTAGCAAGTTTCTTGATGATTTCAATTACATAAGCAGACAAAGTATCATATTACATAGTCAGCTGCCGAGGGAAAGGATACCCCTAACCTGGGACTGGGCACAAACAAAATTTCATACGGTGACTGCTTTGCTGGGCCTCTGGGAGTGTGTCTAACACTGAGTAGTGTGATTGGGAGTGGGTAGGCTAAGTCTGACCCTACTGCTGACTAGATCTCTCATGTGAGGTTTGCTGTGAATGCGGGTCCCTGGTCACTCTATCACTTCTGGGACCCCATAGCTGCATATCTCGTCTCTCAGAGTAGCTTCTTTGCAGTAGTCTTTGCTGACTGGTTCCTCACTGGGAAAGCTTCTGGCCATCCTGTGAACATGTCCACGACCACAAGGGCATATTTGAAACCCCCACTTGGCGGCATCTGGATGTGGTCTATCTGGATCCTCTGGAAGGGGTACAGTGGTCTGGCAAGACGATGTGTGGGAACTTTCTCCATTCTTCCAGGGTTGCATTTGCCGCAGGTCAGACAGCTGCTAGTGAACTTGGCTGTTAGGGTGGGGATCCCTGGAGCGAACCAGTAATCAGATCATTCATCTGTGTCTTTAATCTGTGTGTGGGCCCATGTGCCCACTGGACCACGATAGGGTACATACTTCGGGGTAAACAGAGTTTGTAGTTCATTGAGTATACCCTTCCTTCTTCATGTGTTGCTCACTTCTGCATCCAGCATTCCTTCTTGTCCTTTGGGGCTTGCTCTTGCAGCTATTTTGAGCAGATCCCAGGATGTCATCTTGTCAGGTTTTTTGTCTTCAGTCGTTATGTAGTAGCCGTCCGGCTCTACGACCTCTTCCACTTTTCCATATTGTCTTCCCTTGACTGCTTCTTTGGCTGTCATATCCACCATATTGTTGCCTCGTGCCTCTACTGTGTTTAGTTTTCCATGCGCTTTGACTTTTAGTACTGCCACCACTTTTGGAAGTTGAAGTGCGTTCAGCAGGCCCTTAATGGCTCCATGATGCTCCACAGTTGTTCCGCTTGCTGTGATGAAGTCCCTTGCAGCCCAGATGGGTCCGAAGTCGTGTGCCATGCCATGCGAGTACCTTGAATCAGTATACATTTTCTCAGTCTTGTCTCCCGCCATCTGGTAGGCCTTCATCAGCGCTATCAGTTCTGCTTCCTGGGCTGACAGACTGGGCGGCAGACTTCTGGACCACAGGATCTCTTGATTGCTGGTCACTGCACATCCCGTGTGGAATCTTCCTTCATCATCTGCAAATCTGGAGCCATCCACATAGAGGATCAACTCTGGGTTGGTCAGTGGCTCTTCTGCCACCTTGGGTAGTCCTGCTGTTTCCTGTTGCATGATGCTGAAGCAATCATGGTCATCCGTCCGGAGTAAATTCAGATCCGTGCAGAAGGTATCATGCAGATTTTGATCAGACTTTTTATCTGAGGGTCCATATCTGTATCCCCCCTTGGGAGTGGGAGTAGAGTGGACGGGTTGAGGACTGTGCATCTGGAGATGGTGACATTGTCGGGCAGGAGTAGAAAGCACTGGAGGCGAAGATGCCTGGCGGTGGAGAGATGTTTTAGCTGGGTTTGGTTGAGGATTGCTGAGATGTCATGCAGAGCCAGGATTTCCAATGGTTTTTCCACTGATGTCAGTAGTCCTGTCCAGGAGGGCGTGTGCTGCAACTGCTGCTCTCATGCGGGAGGAAGAGGCTCCCCTTGCAACTGGATCCAGGCAAGCTGAAAAGTAGTCCGAAAGTCTCCGCTTTCCCCCCTGAAGCTGCGTCAGGACTCCAGTAGCAAGGCCTTCTTTTCTCATCAAGTAGAGACGGAATGGCTTCTCGTAGTCGGATAGGCCTAGTGCTGGCAGAGACTACAGAGCCTTTTAACTTCTTGAACGAACTGAAGGCCACATCTGTCTGGAGGAACGGGGTCACGCTGACGTATTCTCACAGAGGCTGCATTAGGACGGAAGCATCAGGGATCCAGGCTCTGCAATTACGAAACTAGACCAAGGAAGGCCTGTAGCACCTTTTGAGTTGTTGGAGGAACCATCTTCTCTACTGTGGTCTTCCGGTCATCTGTCAGGTATTTCACCTGGTGAGCAATACAGTGTCTCTGGAACGTAACTCGCTTCAGACACCACTGGACTGTTCTTTGAGATCTTGCAGTGCTGCTCCGCCAGGTAGAGTAGGAGATACACGGAAATGGGCTTTATACGTGTCAAAGTCAATTGCACAAAGGAGTAGATCGTCCACGTATTGTAGCAGGGTTACTTCTGCATGTTCTGCGACCCAGTTGGTGAGGACTGTGGACATGGCTTTGGTGAACTGTGGAGGGCTGTTCTGGGCCCACTGTGGCATCACTGTCCATGTGTGGTGTCCCCCCTGGTGCATTAAGGCAAACAGGAACTGGTCTTCCGGATGAAGGGGAACGCTGGAGAAAACATTAGCCAGGTTGTTCACTGTGAACACTTTTGCTGTGGCAGGCACATTTGAGAGCAGAGTGTGCGGATTCGGCATAATTTCAGTTTCAAACACCGTGGCGTCATTCACAGCTCTCAGGTCATATACCATTCTGAACTTGGCTGGCTCTCCTTTTACAGTCTTTTTCTTGACGGGGAAAGCAGAGGATTGCAAGGCGATGTCCAAGGAACAATGATTCCTATTTCCAGGTAGACCTTCAGTTGGTCAGAGGCAGCTTGACTCTAGACCTGGCCTGGGCCTTACGAGGGTACGGGGTATCTGGCTTGAGTGACACCCGTACTGGGGCAACTTGAGGTTTTCTCACGTCCTGGGGTCCCTCATACCATAGACTTTCTGGTACTACGTCCAGTACCTCCTTGAGTAGGCCTCATCGGTTGCTTAAGGTTCTTGTAGGACCGCCAGCATGACTCTTCTTGGGTCAGGGATGAAGTTTTTTTCTATAGGGATGAAGAAAGTGTCACTGCCCCATCTTCCTGGAACACTGTGGTTGCCTTCAGCTTCTACAGTAAGTTCGCTCCCAGCAGGTTGAGTGGAAGTTCCTTGACATCACAAACTGGGACAGGATAGAGTGTGCTGGCTGAGTGCACACGCTCAGTGGCTTTGTAAGCTGAGAATGTCTGACTTGACCATCAATGCCCATGCGAGACACAGAGGATTCTGATAGGCAGGTGGGATCAGCAAGTTCCACAGGTGTCATCACACTTCTGGCTGCACCACTTTGGATCTGACAACGCCATCCACTTTAAGAGTAATTTAAGGTATTGGTCTTGCAGATGAAGTTTTACATGTCAGGAGCGTAGTGTCTTGCGGACCTGGCTTGCTTGCCTCTGTCCTATGGACGGGGTACTTCACTGCTTTCTGCACTTCTTCCTTGACCTGTTTCTCTGGACCAACTCTTGGGTTGCATGGGTCCAGTCTCTTCGGGGGCGTGGGTGCTTTGCACTGGTTCTGGTAATGGACAAACTTGCCACAGATGTAACACTTGACACTTCTTCTGTCTTTGTAGGGTGGTTGCGCTTCCAGGTTAGTAGTCACCATGAGAGGGGCCGTCCTCTGCAATCCTGGTTGGAACTCGGTCCCTTTGGCTACTGTGGACAATGGCATGATGGGCACTGTAGCGGCAGCGGGGTCCGGCCTGCCGATTGAAGCTGCGGTGGTAAGATGGGGCCTGCAGGTGCATTCGTGGCGAGGCCCGGGGGTGCCATGAGACCGGAGGCTGCATCCAACCCAAGGTCTTGGGGCATTACAGGGGCTGTGGCTGCATCTGCCATCACTTCTTCCCCCTGCTCCAACATAGCTTCTCCCCTTTGCTAACCTTATTGAGGTCGGTGTCTCCTCTCTGGAGTCTGCAGCGGTTCTTCCGGTGTGTTGATCGGCACTTTGCAGCATCTTCACCTCTGGCTTCCCTTCTGGCGTTCTCAGCAGCACGGCACCCTTTTCCTTCTTTGCGCTCTTTGTGGTGCTATAATGGCGGCAGTTTTGGTGACAATCGGCAATAAACAGTCTCCTAGGCGCACATAAAACATTTTTTCTGGGTCAGTCCACTGCTATTGACCTGTTCCTAGGCCTAGCCACTATCAGTGGTTTCCTGATTGGCTGTCTCAGTCCATGCACAAAGACCTGTGCCAACATTTGCCTGTGTATCTGGTCTTGAATGGTGAAGCTCAAGTCTTGGAATACTTGCATTACTCTACCATGAAACTTCTTTACAGACTCTGTCTTATCTTGGCTCTTGGTTTTGGCTTGTCCTGCCAATCTGCCTTTGGCCCACTCTCTGAGCTGTTATATTAGCTGTGGCCCTGACTCCCAAGACTGTACATCTAATTCTGCTGGAAGTTTGAATTGTTCCTTCATGATTGGCCAGAGTGCATCACCTGCTTCTATTTCCATTCATGGCCCAGAGATCATTCCAGGTGGCTGCATATGTTTGCTGCTTCTGCTACTTTCTTCGGTAAAATGGCATGGGATGCATCCCTGGGTCTGGAAGATTGTCATCTGACTTGAAGTGCAGTGCACATACTGTAATGGTGGTGCCTCTATCTGCCCTTGCATTCTTGGTGCCTGTGGGTTTCTTTTCTAGTACTGGACAGCATGTATGATGTTCCCTCTTCATCTTCATCAGAGGAATAGTTGTGATAGCTTGTACTGGGGTCGTACACTGACTGATTTTGGACTTAGAAGTTGCTGTGAGGATGTCTCCCCCCTTGCTGAAGCTGTGATGGATTAGGCTTATAGTTCTATGTTGGTGTGAATGTAGGCAGCTCTGACCGGTGCTGAAGTTGTACATTATCAATACATGGTGATATCAAAGTTCATGTAAAACCTTAAGGGTTACAATATTGTTGACTGTGAAATGAGGTAACGGAGGATCTGTCAGTGAGCTCGTTCTGATATCATTCCTCCCCCCTCTGCACCCAGGGCTGAGCTGTCTGCTGCCTGATACGTCTGGGGGCTGCCCACTGCATTGTGTGTAGGGGGATTTTCACTTTCTTTCCCCGATATCATAAATGGCAATGGCTGGTTTGTGCCAGGGGCATAGAAAGGACAACCTTGTGCTGTAAGCACCATATTGTTTGAATTGGGCGTTGGCCCAGCCGGCAAAGAAGAGGAAAAAAGAGGAAGAAGAAGTAGGAGGGGTTGATGAGTGAGACAAAGGAATAGTAGGAGGGGAGAGAGAATGTGGACAAGAGGGAGGAGAAGATGGGAGGTGTGGAAGGGAGAGAGAGGGAGGGGAGGAGAAGAGAGGAGTGGAGAAGGAGGGGAGAGAGAGGGTGAGGAGAGATGGGTGTGGAGAAGGAAAAGAAGGAGGAGAAAGGTGTAGTGGGGGAGTGGAGAAGGAGGGAGGAGAAGATGGAGGGTATGGAGGAGAGAGATAGAGAGGGGGAGAGAGAGAAGAGAAAAGTGTGGAGGAAGAGGAGAGGAAAGGACAAGAGGGAGGAGAAGATGGGAGGTGTGGAAGGGAGAGAGAGGGAGGAGAAGAGAGGAGTGGAGAATGAGGGGAGAGAGAGGGTGAGGAGAGATGGGTGTGGAGAAGGAAAGAAGGAGGAGAAAGGTGTAGTGGGGGAGTGGAGAAGGAGGGAGGAGAAGATGGAGGGTATGGAGGAGAGAGATAGAGAGGGGGAGAGAGAGAAGAGAAAAGTGTGGAGGAAGAGGAGAGGAAAGGAGAGAGAGAGAGAAGAATGCGGAGAGAAAAGACTGACAGAGAAAAAGGAGGATAGAGGAGAACAACAAGAATAATAGAGAGGAGCAATTATGCCTTCTCCCTGTAGGGAGAGACGGGGCGCGCCACATACTGTACAAAAATAACTACCTATACCATGGATTCTGCTAAAAGCAGACTGCGCAGATTCTCCCGTCTCATACCCACAAAAATCACTTCCTGGTTTGCTCACATAACTTTCTGTACCACCTAAACGATGTAAGCTCTGCTGCCACTTCATACCATGTATTAGCATTCAGCAATCTAACATCAGCTAACTTCCCTTATTTTCCCTTCTACGTCATGCCACTCCGCAGCTTGAAGTCTGCCATTCTAATGAATTTGACGTACTTTATACCTTCCAAAATTCTTCACATACTTAACACCTTCGTGTTCTGCCACTATCTAGGGGCTGTTTTCTCATCAGGAAGTAAAAGACCCTCCTGTTGCTCGGCCAAAAATTGAAAAACACACAAAAATGAAAAAAAGAAAACAGTACCAAAAAAAAAAATTTCTAAAAATGAGTATATAAAACTCTAAGAAAAACCCAAAACGATAAGAAAAATCGTCAAAAACTTAGTTCATAACCAAAAACTGAAAATTTTGATACAAAGGAAAAATAACTTTTTCCCCCCAAAAAAGTAAAAAGGTAAAGAGATTGAAGATTGAGGAAAACTTAATTAAAAAACTTTAAAATGCCGCAAAAAGAAAAAGACCCTTTAAGAGAGTAAAAAAAAAATTAAAAATTAAAACGGCTTTTCTCTTCTCCTTTTTTCTTTTAGAATCTCTGCGCCCAAATACAGTCAGAGACACACTTCCTCTTTTTATTCCGTATGCTATTGCAATAATATCAAATGTAACTAAAATCACGTATCTGAAAACACGTATGTCGCACCAAAAATGATAGATACAATCACTTCTTCACAAATAGCTACACATAGCTAGCATTGCAGCTGAAAACAGCCAGAAAAAAACCCCAGATGTGACAGTGTGATTTACAATGCATATCTCTCCTTCAGCAGCCGAAAAAGAGGAAGTTCAAGAGAGAAGAGAAAAAAAACCAAAACTTTCTCTTACTATTTCATGCTTCTTAAAGAAGCAACACTTGACAGACAGAAACAGATAGACAATCCGAGAGATGCCCTTTTAAATTCTGTGACACGTGCAGGTTGCGCTGGGAACAGACTACTGCCAATCGCACTGGACGCACCTGCGCCCGGGCCGCCTGAGTGAGAAGCACAACAAGCGAGAAATCTACCACCCCGGTCCGGACGTCCTAACTGGATCGCCGGCACTACGGGAATCTGCAGTAGCCCTCTAAGTTATCACTACCCGTGCCTGGAACATGGGACTACCTGCCCCGGAACTCTACCTGTTCCTCCTATGCACGGGAATCCTGCAATAACTTATCGAGTGATTTGACCTCCTGCGGTCTGTTACCCAGAAACCAAAAGCAAAAGTCACTTTTCCTTCCTTCTCCCGGATCTTACACAAACACAGAACATATACACGGCACACAGCAGACACCTCCCAGGGCTTGGATTCGTGGCTACGGATTTTTTGCACTACCTGGGAATTGGTGACCACACACCTGACCGGCAAGAGGCATAGACAAGGACCGGGCACAGGGGACTTTCAGGTAAGATGATAACATTTTCTTACCTTACTTATGGAGCTGCGCAGTCTCCTGCCCCTGTGCCAAGGCCACGGCCACAACCTCCTTCTTTCCGGTCAGTAGTGGGTCCACGTGTGCGTTTCATCCATGCCTCGCTGTTGGGGGCCATTATGTTATGGAAATATTTGGGTTGGATAAATATATCCCTGTGTGTGCTGTGGCCGCTCCCAATTAGACTGAGTATTTTGAGCGCTCAAAGGAATGAGACTGCAACACCATTGTGTCAGGACAACATTCCATCAATACTGGTACTTTATTGTACATACATAGTTTTATATTTTCACATAGAAAGGAGTGGTTAGGGGTTGTCAGGGGTGGTTAGTTAATTACCATATTGTCTAGCTCTTCTGTCATTGGTTATCTAAACATATATGGAATATTGTGATTAATGCTCATATGACAGCGGATTAAGCAACTAAACTTGAGTTCTGAATCTAGGACAAAGTGGAGACATTTGATCAGCAGTCACCAAACATCTGACACTATTCCGCTTTTTGGGATGGAAAACCCCATATGATCTGTCTGGGTTATATCAGTTCGTGTCAGTCATTTTAAACCATTGATTATAATGTATATATTAGCTGTGAGCATATAAGTATATATATATGATTATAGAGGAGTATACATGCAAGTGAGATCTACATGATATATATATTTCTATCACAAAGTCTATCCGTTATCTCTCCTGGAGACGGTGGCAATGTCTCAGTACATTCAAGAGAATCTGTAGAATCTGGCAAGAGGGTTCATCAGGAAGTCAGTGTCACCTGCAGGGGCTGGGTTCTTCTTCGTACAGAAGAAGAACGGGGAACTACGTCCATGCATAGATTACAGGGGTCATAACGCCATCACCGTTAAGAATAAGTATCCTCTGCCCCTGATATCGGAGCTCTTTGATAGGCTTCGGGGAGCAAGGGTATTCACAAAATTAGATCTGCGGGGTGCTTACAACCTGATTCGCATCCGTGAGGGGGACGAATGGAAGACGGCTTTTAACACCGTCAGAGACACTTCATTGTACTATGAGGGACCCTGTGCCAGTGCCGTTGCCCAAGAGTGGGCACACCCACCTGTCCAGGCAAACGGCACTCGCATGGGTGCTTGCGCCAGGTGGTGACCACGGCCCTGTGGGGGGAGTCAGCCCATTTAGGGAGGTAAAAAAATGGCCTATGGTGGACATTCAGCAGCTGCAAATGGAGGAATTGGAGCAGTCAGTAAGAGGAGGCCAAAAGCAAGACATTTTTCAGGCAAGCTACGTGTCAGCAGGGGAAGGTGGGGCCAAATAATTTGAAATCCATGATTGGTTCATTTTAATGAAGGTTAGATCATCAACATTTTGGGTAGCCAGACGAGTCCTTTTTTCGGTCAGTATTGAACCAAGACTCTTTCTGATAGCACACTAGTAGCAGGGCAAGCGAGCTCCTGTAATGCATATTCTGCCAATTCAGGCCAGGTGTCTATTTTAGATGCCCAGTAATCAAAGGGGAATGACCTGTGAGGGAGAACATCGATAAGGGAGGAAAAATAGTTCGTAACCATACTGGACAAATGCAGTCTCCTGTCACTTTGAATCGATGCAGCAGTACCTGTTGTGTCTGCAGTCATTGCGAAATCACTCCACAACCTGGTCATAAAACCCCTCTGTCCAACGCCACTTCTGATTTGTGCACCTCTAACACCTCTGCCATGTTGCCCCCTACAGCTCGTGTGAGAACCATCAGCGCCGCTGTGTACTGGGAATGCCTGAACCAAACGGTCTACAAGAGTTGCTTGTTTGGTAGCCAATATTTGCTCAAGGTTCTCATGTGGTATGATATTTTGTAATTTTCCTTTATATCGTGGATCCAGGAGGCAGGCCTACCAATAATCGTCATCGGTCATCATTTTGATAATGCGGGGGTCCCTTTTTAGGATACGCAAGGCATACTCAGCCATGTGGGCCAATGTTCCAGGTGTCAATTCACTGCTTGTGCTGGGTTGAGGAGCATTGTCTTGCAAATCAACATCACTTGTCTCCCGCAAAAATCCTGTACCTGACCTTGCAATGCCACCAGATTCTATTGCCCCCTGAGAAGCATCCTCCTCCCATAAATATCCATCCCCATCATTCTCCTCCTCCTCCTCTTTGTCCACCACATCGTCCAGGCGAGTTCCCTGAGCAGACAATGGCTGACTGTCATCAAGGCTTCCCTCCTCCTCGGCTGCAGACGCCTGCTCCTTAATGTGCGTCAAACTTTGCATCAGCAGACGCATTAGTGGGATGCTCATGCTTATGATGGCGTTGTCTGCACTTACCAGCCGTGTGCATTCCTCAGAACACTGAAGGACTTGACAGAGGTCTTGTAGCTTCGACCACTGCACACCTGACAACTCCATGTCTGCCATCCAACTGCCTGTCCGTGTACGGGTATCCTCCCACAAATACATTACAGCACGCCTCTGTTCGCACAGTCTCTGAAGCATGTGCAGTGTGGAGTTCCACCTTGTTGCAACGTCGATTATTAGGCGGTGCTGGGGAAGATTCAGCGATCGCTGATGGTTCAGCATATGGCTGGAGTGTACGGGTGACCGGCGGATGTGCGAGCAAAGTCTTCGCACCTTCAGGAGCAGGGCTGGCAACCCCGGATAATTTTTCAGGAAGCACTGCACCACCAGGTTCAAGGTGTGAGCCAGGCAAGGTATGTGTTTCAGTTCTGAAAGGGCTATGGCAGCCATAAAAGTCCTTCCGTTATCACTGACTACCTTGCCTGCCTCAAGATGTACACTGCCCAGCCATGACTGAGTTTCTTGTTGCAAGTACTAGGCCAGAACTTCCGCGGTGTGTCTGTTTTCGCCCAAACACTTCATTTCCAACACAGCCTGCTGACGCTTACCAGTAGCTGTTCCATAATGGGACATCTCGTGTGCAACACTGGCAGCTGCGGAGGAGCTTCTGGAGGAGGAGGAGGAGGAGGGGTGAACGCCTACAGCCAACTGTTTCCTAGACCATGGGCTAGGCAGAACTGTCCCACTATGGCTGTTCCCTGTGGACCCTGCATCCACCACATAAACCCAGTGTGCCGTGATGGACACGTAACGTCCCTGGCCATGCCTACTGGTCCATGCATCTGTTGTGAGGTGCACCTTTCTACTGACTGATTGCCTCAGTGCATGGACAATGCGGTCTTTGACATGCTGGTGGAGGGCTGGGATGACTTTTCTCGCAAAGAAGTGTCGACTGGGTAGGTCATAGCATGGTACTGCGTAGGCCATCAGGGCTTTGAAAGCTTCGCTTTCAACCAACCGGTAGGGCATCATCTCTAACGAGATTAGTCTAGCAATGTGGGCATTCAAACCCTGTGTACGCGGATGAGAGGATGAGTAGTTTCTTCTCCTAACGAGAGTCTCTTGTAGGGTGAGCTGGACTGGAGAGGTGCATATGGTGGAACTAGCGGTGGTGGTGGTGGTGGACATGGCGGATTGAGAGAGGGTTGGTGATGCTATTCTTGATGTTGAACTACATACAGTGTTTCCTACCAAAAACCTTGTGATTCCCTGACTGCTTTGGCCTTGCGACGATACCTCCACATTTGCTGCTGGTGGTGTCCTAACTGGTGGGCTTACAGTGAGGGAAGCAATGTAGTGTTGCTGACTACCTTCATTCTGAGCAGGTGCACCAACGGTACTGGACGTTTGGTAGTTAGCTTGCAAGTGCATGCTGGTTAAATGTCTACGCATGCACGTTGTATTTAAATTTAGGGGATTCTTCCCTCTGCTAAAGGTCTTTGAGCATTTCTTACAGATAACTTTGCACTGATCATTCGGATCTTGGTTAAAAAATTGCCACACTCCACTCTTCCTACTATGCAATACCTTTTCAGGCACTGCACGCTGTGCTACTTTCACCGGATGGCCACGCTGTCCTAAAACTGTTTTTTTGGTTGACAAACGTTTTTGGCTTGAGACGGGCATGCCAGATGAAAGCTGTTGTGATGTTGATGGCTGCTGCGGATCTTCCTCCTCCGCTTCTGAGATACTGTCAGCGGCACCCTCTTCCCCTAATGGCTGCCAATCTGGGTCAACAACTGGTTCATCCATCACCTCCTCTTCAATGTCATGTGCACCTTTCTCTGTGTCACCGTGTAAGGTGCTATAGCGTTCGGGACGGGGCACCATAGTCTCATCAGGGACAGTTTCTGGCTCAGTACACTGTGAGGGCAATGTAGTGATCTGAGTCAATGGAACAGCATAATAATCTAGCTGTGGCTGTGCATCAGTGCACTCCATGTCCGAATCATCTTCTAGTGGGCTGTTAACTATTTCCCTTTCTAACCCAGGCACGGTATGTGTAAAGAGCTCCATTGAGTAACCTGTAGTGTCGCCTGACGCATCCTTCTCTTTTGGTTTGGGTGAAGGACACAAGGAAGCGACTTGTTCCTGACCGGGAGTATCCACTGACGACTCGCTGCTTTTATATTTGGAACTTTTTGGGGTTAATCTTCCCTCCCTAACTATATCCCTGCTTCTGACGAAGCTGCAGCAACCTCTCCCTATGCTGAGATCAGCAGAAGTAAGATGGCGGTCGGTGTGCACGCCACTTTATAGCCCCTGTGACGCCGCAGAAAGCAAGCCAATCACTGTCATGCCCTTCTCTAAGATGGTGGGGACCGAGACATATGTCATCACGCTGCCCACACTCTGCGTCCTCCTTCATTGGCTGAAAAATGGCGGTGAAAGCGTCATACGAAACGCGACTTTGGCGCAAAGATCGCCGACCACATGGCCGATCCCACACTGGGATCGGGTCAGGTTTCATGAAACTCGACTTTGCCGAAAGTCGGCGATTTTTGAATTTGTCTGATCCGTTTCGCTCAACCCTAATTCCAATCACTCAGTTTACAAGATAAAACCTGCACTCTGAATGAATCAAGGTATATCCTGTGTTTAGTATACATTTCTCCTAGTGTTTGTGTCTTTCGTCTGCATCATCTTGGGCTTTCCATATTTTCTCCTTTTCTTTTGATCAGAAGCATAAGGTTTCCTGTAGCTAGAGTATGCAATTCCCTTCTATTCCATATAACATACAGTTGTGCTCAAAAGTTTACATACCCCAGCAGAGTTTTTGCTTTCTTGGGCTTTTTTCAGAGAATATGAATGATAACACCAAAACTTTTTCTCCACTCATGGTTAGTGGTTGGGTGAAAACATTTATTGTCAAGCTACTGTGTTTTCTCTTCTTAAATCATAATGACAACCCAAAATATCCAAATGAACCTGATCAAAAGTTCACATACCCTGGTGATTTTGGCCTGATAGCATGCACAAAAGTTGACACAAATGGGTTTGAATGGCTACTAAAAGTAACATCCTCACCTGTGACCTGTTTGCTTGTAATCAGTGTCTGTGCATAAAATCTGAGTGAGTTTCTGGGATCCAGACAGACTCTTGCATCGTTCATCCAGTCACTGATGTTTCTGAATTGTGAGTCATGGGGAAAGCAAAGGAATTGTCAATGGATCTATGGGAAAAGGTACTTGAACTGTATAAAACAGGAAAGGGATACACAAAGATATCCAAGGAATTGATAATGCCAGTCAGCAGCTTTCAAACTGTGATTAACAAATGGAAAATCAGGGGCTCTGTAAAAACAAAACTAAGGTCAGGTAGACCAACAAAAATGTCATCCACAACTGCCAGAAAAATTGTTCGGGATGCAAAGAAAAACCCACAAATAACATCAGCTGAAATACAGAACTTTCTGAAAACTAGTGGTGTGGCTGTTTCAAGATGCACAATAAGAATGAGGAGGTACTTGAAGAAAAATGGGCTGCATAGTCGAGTCGCCAGAAGAAAACCATTACTACACAAATGCCACAAAGTATCTCACCTAGAATACATAAAACAGCACACAGACAAGCTTCAAAACTTCGGGAACAAGGTAATTTGGAGTGATGAGTAGTGTTGAGCATTCCGATACCGCAAGTATCGGGTATCGGCCGATACTTGCGGGTATCGGAATTCCGATACCGAGATCCGATACTTTTGTGGTATCGGGTATCGGTATCGAAACAACATTATGGTGTAAAATAAAGAATTAAAATAAAAAATATTGCTATACTCACCTCTCCGACGCAGCCTGGACCTCACCGAGGGAGCCGGCAGCGTTCTTTGCTTAAAATGCGCGCGTTTCCTGCCTCCCGTGACGTCACGGCTTGTGATTGGTTGCGTGCCGCCCATGTGGCCGCGACGCGACCAATCACAGCAAGCCGTGACGTAATTTTCAGGTCCTGAATGCCTAATTCTAGGCATTCAGGATTTTAAAATTACGTTACGGCTTGTGATTGGTCGCGTCGCGGTCACATGGGCGACGCGACCAATCACAAGCCGTGACGTCACGGGAGGCAGGAAACGCGCGCATTTTAAAATTACGTCACGGCTTGTGATTGGTTGCGTGCCGCCCATGTGACCGCGACGCGACCAGTCACAGCAAGCCGTGACGTAATTTCAGGTCCTGAATGCCTAATTCTGCATTCAGGACCTGAAATTACGTCACGGCTTGCTGTGATTGGTCGCGTCGCGGTCACATGGGCGGCACGCAACCAATCACAAGCCGTGACGTAATTTTAAAATGCGCGCGTTTCCTGCCTCCCGTGACGTCACGGCTTGTGATTGGTCGCGTCGCCCATGTGACCGCGACGCGACCAATCACAAGCCGTAACGTAATTTTAAAATCCTGAATGCCTAGAATTAGGCATTCAGGACCTGAAAATTACGTCACGACTTGCTGTGATTGGTTGCGTCGCGGCCACATGGGCGGCACGCGACCAATCACAAGCCGTGACGTCACGGGAGGCAGGAAACGCGCGCATTTTAAGCAAAGAACGCTGCCGGTTCCCTCGGTGAGGTCCAGGCTGCGTCGGAGAGGTGAGTATAGCAATATTTTTTATTTTAATTCTTTATTTTACACATTAATATGGATCCCAGGGCCTGAAGGAGAGTTTCCTCTCCTTCAGACCCTGGGAACCATCAGGGATACCGTCCGATACTTGAGTCCCATTGACTTGTATTGGTATCGGGTATCGGTATCGGATTAGATCCGATACTTTGCCGGTATTGGCCGATACTTTCCGATACCGATACTTTCAAGTATCGGACGGTATCGCTCAACACTAGTGATGAGACAAAAATTGAACTTTTTGGCCACAACCATAACCGTTACATTTGGAGAGAGGTCAGCAAGTCCTATGATGAAAAGAACACCACTCCTACTGTAAGGCACGGAGGTGGACGCTGATGTTTTGGGGATGTGTGAGCTACAAAGGCACAGGAAACTTGGTCAAAGTTGAAGGAAAGATGAATGCAGCACGTTATTATCAAATACTGGAGACAATCTTGCACTCATCAGCCCGGAAGCTGCTTATGGGACGTTCTTGGACGTTTCAACATGACAACGATCCAAAGCACAAAGCCAGGTCGACCTGTCATTTGCTACAGCAGAACAAAGTGTAGGTTCTGGAGTGGCCATCTCAGTCTCCTGATCTCAATATCATTGAGCCACTCTGGGGAGATCTCAAGCGCGTAGTTCATGCTAGAAAGCCCAGGAATTTACAGGAACTGGATGCTTTTTGCAAAGAAGAGTGGGCAGCTTTACCATCTGAGAAAATAAAGAACCTCATCCACAACTACCACAAAAGACTTCAAGCTGTCATTGATGTTCGAGGGGGCAATACATGGTATTAAGAAATGGGTATGTGAACTTTTGAACAGGGTCATTTGAATGTTTTGGGTTGTCATTACAAATTAAAAAGAGAAAACTCGGTAGTTTGACAATAAATGGCTTCACCTAACCACTAACCATGAGTGAGGAAAAAGTTTTGGTGTTATCGTTCATATTCTCTGAAAAAGGGCCAATAAAACAAAAATTCTGCTGTGGTGTGTTAACTTTTGAGCACAACTGTATCTTCAGTCCTCTCTAGGTTTAATCTTTAGTCCAAGGACGCAACTATGAGAAAACACATTGGATCTATTTACCCTAAACTAGGACTGATCAGTCATACAATTCTTCACATAATTTTGATAGAGATATAGTTACACAATGATTATATTAAGCAGTGAGAGAAGCGGTAACAGAATGATCCCAAGAGAGAAATGCTGATGGAACGATGTTATGATCCCCTATGACTATGGTTCGGGGGGGCACTGAAGAGCCTATATAATAGTTGGCAATGAATCCACTGAAAAGAGACTCAAACAATTTATGGATCTTACTGTTACTCCTGATCTGTTATATCCCTGAATTACCGTTGACCCTCCTGCAGTGGAAATACCACAATGTTATCCTTATATTGTCGCACTGCAAATGTCCTATTATAAAAATCTAAAAAGATTAACTGGAATATAAGATTGTATGCATGCAATGTGTAGGTGCATGTTCACACTGGTTACTAAGCAGACAAAACCTAAGGTAAAAACAAAATCTAAATGGAAAAGTCAGCTTACCAGCATGTGTGTGGTTTCTCTCCTGTGCCGACCAACCAAAAAGGAAGGATCCAGTGACTGGCGGAGGTAGCTAAAAAATAACTTTTAGTGAAAAGTTGTAAAAATAACAATGACAAACACATTTTGTCGGGCACTGACACACAGTTAGGAGAGATCTACACGTTTCGTCCCAAGTCTTATTCATGATCTGACCTAATAGGAGAAAAGCACAATTATATAGTGTGTTTAAGATAGGTGATTTTTAACACAACTAAAATAATTAACATATGCTAATTACAAACAAAAATGAAAAAGTGTGCTATATAATTGAATTAAATAAGGAAAACAAGTATGACAGAATTTAATAGATACTTACTGTATATATAAAATTATAGATTACGCGGAGATCTTGGAGTTAACATGGGAAAAAATAAGATATGAGCTTTCAATACTGTTTAATTAAATCCTGTCTAGCATTAAGGCCATATGGGGTACGCGTATCCAACATGAAGATCCAGTTGGACACGCATACCCCATATAGCCCTCTGGTTAGACGAGACTTAAGTAGAACTTTTTAGGCAAAACACCGGAGTGGGGCATTAACCAGGTAACGTTGACTACAAGTACGGTGGAGCAGCCTAATTGTGGCTTCACGAGAACATCATCCAATGACCATGGTATTACTGGAAATAAATCTCTATACAAAGACCAACAGTAATATTACCGCCATATGGTGTTCAAATATAATGGTAGATTCCATTGCTGCAGTACATATAAGAGATTACAGTACAGTTATAGATAGTGACTTAAAGCTGACGTTCTTTCTGATGGAGTCATTCACTTTATACTTTATACACAGTATGATGGGCCTACAGTTCTCATATACACATTATGATGAGCCCACAGCTCGTCTATACACAGTATCATGCTCCCACATCTCCGCAGTAAAATAAACAAAGTTTGTAGATAAAGCTCACCCCCATCCAACATATGTATGTTGTTCAGTCTGGTTTCCTGCGCAAACTACTATCTATCCATGGATAAAGCTTGTGAGATATCACGCAGCTGTGTTTAAAATGGTGAAAAATAGGTTTTTCAATCCAGCTAGATTGAAAAACCTTTGCTCCCCTATACACAGTATGATGTCCTATATACTCCCCCAAAACACAGTACAATGATCTCCACAGTAGTCCCCACACTGTATAATGGCCCCTATAGTAGGCTCCCACACTGTAAGATGACCCCCAAATAGTATTATAGACCCCTCAATTGTCCCCACACTGTATAATGGCCCTCACATTAGCTTCCACACTAGATAATGGCCCCCAAACTGTATGCTGGCCCCCACATTTGCACTCACGCTGTCTAACAGCCCTCACATTTGCACCCACACTGTATAATGGCCCCCATGCTGGTGTTAGTGAATGAGCAGGAAAGTGTCTCACAGTGTAAAGAGCAATGCTGTTGTCCTGGCAGTTTGACTGCTCCGCTCCTTAATAATCTTGATTCTAATTTTTAGATTTTGCTCTATGCAGATTTTACAGAGTTCCTGTAAACACTTCTTGCTGCCAACAAGGTGGATAAATTCTACATTTCTGATCTTCTCCTTGCGCTAAATGTTATTTTTCACAGGTCGAGGTGAAACTTATTTTCTCAGATGAGATGTTCGACCCTGAAAGATGAAGTCCTTATCTTCACACTATTGTGACGTTTCTGCCCTCCCCGGTCATCTCCACAACAGACAGGACTGTAATTTTCCCCTCAGAACGAGCTAGTCTACGGAGATTTTGCATTTCAACAACTGAAAGGTTAAAGAAGAACCAGCCCCAAGGTCAAATCGCTCTTCATGGTTATGGGAAAGAGATTGACAAGAACCACTAGATGTAGACAGGAACTGCAAGCAGTGTCATACCGAGCGATGCCTTATAATCAGCTTTTTGAATGGCACAGTGAGCAGATTATCAACATGAGGGAGCAGGTAGCACCAGATGAAGTATAGGTTAAGAGCCCTTTACATAGTACTGTGCAGTATGAAGTCTTGGGCCTAAATGGGAAAACAGACTTCAAAGGGATGTAGCCCTTGGTTCAAATGCAGACTTCAGACTATGTATTGAGTCTCAGGATAACACTAGACGACTGTGGGGTCACATCACATCCATGAGGGACCTAGTTCATAGAGTCACAAATGAGGACAGCCATTGTGGAGTCATCAAGGTTAGACTTTGTGGTCTCGGCTGCTTAGGTCATGGGATCATCACTAGTTTTCACTATCTTAGTCGTACAAACACAGATGATGGTGAGAGGTTAACTGACAGGACTGCACCACACAAGAGCTGCATTGAAGCAATTCAGTATTTGTCACATTCACCATCTATCTACTATATAATTGTCTAAGGGTCACTTCCTTCTTTCTGTCTGTCTGTCTTGTCTGTCTGTCCGTCCCGGAAATCCCGCGTCGCTGATTGGTCGCGACGGGCACAGTCCGGTGGCAAAATGGCCGCTCCTTACTCCCCGCAGTCAGTGCCCGCTCCATACTCCCCTCCAGTCAGCGCTCACACAGGGTTAATGACAGCGTTAACGGACCGCGTTATGCTGCGGTGTAACGCACTCCGTTAACGCTGCTATTAACCCTGTGTGACCAGCTTTTTACTATTGATGCTGCCTATGCGGCATCAATAGTTAAAAGATCTCATGTTAAAAATAATTTAAAAAAAAAAATAGTTATATACTCACCGTCCGTCGGCCCCTCGGATCCAGAACAGGCCTTTCCCGCTCCTCGCGACGCTCCGGTGACCGCTCCATGCATTGCGATCTCGCGAGATGATGACGTAACAGTCTCGCGAGACCGCTACGTCATCATCTCGCGAGAACGCAATGCACTCTTGGGACCGGAGCGCGCGAGGAGCATCGGTAAATGCTTCGCCTTGATCCGGGGGCCAACGGAAGGTGAGCATATAACTTTTTTATTTTAATTATTTTTTTAAACAGGGATATGATGCCCATATTGCTATATACTACGTGGGCTGTGCAATATACTACGTGGGCTTTGCAATATATTACGTGGGCTGTGCAATATACTACGTGGGCTGTGCAATGTACTATGTGGGCTGTGCTAAATACTACGTGGGCTGTGCTATATACTACATGGGCTGTGCAATATACTACGTGGGCTGTGCAATGTGCTACATGGGCTGTGCAATGTGCTACGTGGGCTGTGCAATATGCTACGTGGGCTGTGCAATATACTACGTGGGCTGTGCAATATACTACGTGGGCTGTGCAATGTACTACGTGGGCTGTGCTATATACTACGTGGCTGTGCTATGTACTACGTGGCTGTGCTATATACTACGTGGCTGTGCCATGTACTACATGGGCTGTGCAATGTACTACGTGGGCTGTGCAATGTACTACGTGGGCTGTGCAATATACTACGTGGGCTGTGCAATATACTATGTGGGCTTTGCAATGTACTACGTGGGCTGTGCTATATACTACGTGGGCTGTGCTATATACTACTTGGGCTGTGCAATATACTACGCGGGCTGTGCAATGTGCTACGTGGGCTGTGCAATGTGCTACGTGGGCTGTGCAATATACTACATGGGCTGTGCAATATACTACGTGGGCTGTGCAATATACTACGTGGGCTGTGCAATATACTACGTGGCTGTGCTATATACCACGTGGCTGTGCTATATACCACGTGGCTGTGCTATATACCACGTGGCTGTGCTATATACCACGTGGCTGTGCTATGTACTACGTGGCTGTGCTATTTACTACATGGGCTGTTATATACTACGTGGCTGTGCTATATACTACGTAGCCGGCCGCGAACAATCAGCGACAGGCACAGTCCAAATCCTGTGTATAAATTGCATTATTCTATAATCTTCATAAATAAACTACATACATATTCTAGAATTCCCGATGCGTTAGAATCAGGCTACCATCTAGTATATATATAATTGTCTATGGGGTACTTCCACCTGTTTGTAACTTCCGTCTGTCTGTCGCAGAAATCCCGGGTCGCTGATTGGTCGTGGCCAGCTGGCTGCGACCAATCAGCAACAAGCACAGTCTGGCAGTGAATTGGCCCCTCCCTACTCCCCTCCAGTCAGTGCCCCCTCCATACTCCCCTCCAGTCAGCGGCCACATAGGGTTTCAGCAGTCAGTTAAATGGACTGCGTTACACCACGGCATAATGCGGTGTAACGCAGTCCGTTAACGCTGCCATTAACCCTGTGTGACCAACTTTTTACTATTGACGGTGCCTATGCTGCAGCAATAGTAAAAACATATAATGTTAAAAATAATAATAATAAAAAAACATTATATTCTCACCTTCCTGCATCCGTGGCAGCCTGTCCTGCTCCTCATGATGCTCCGGTCCCAAGAATGCATTGCAGCAATGACCGGAGATGACGTACGGTCTCGTGAGACCGCTACATCATCACGTGTTATTGCCGCAAAGCATCACTGGGAACGGAGCTTTGCCAGGAGCATCGCTAAATGCCTGGGCTGGATCCAGGGGCCGACGGAAGGTGAGTATATCACTATTTTTTAATTTTTTTTTTTAACAGGGATATGGTAGCCACAATGCTATATACTACATGGACTGTGTTATATACTGCGTGGGCTGTGTCATATACTATGTAGCTGTGCTATATAGTACGTGGCTGTGCAATATACTACGTGGCTGTTCTATATACTACGAGGCTGTGTTATATACTACATGGGCTGTGCTATATACTACGTGAGCTGTGCTATATACTACGTGGGCTGTGCTATATACTACATGGGCTGTGTTATATACTGCGTGGGCTGTCTTACATGCTGTGTGGGCTGTGTTATATACTGTGTGGGCTGTGCTATATACTACGTGGGCTGTGCTATATACTACGCGGGCTGTGCTGTATACTACGTGGGCTGTGCTATATACTATGTGGCTGTGCAATATACTACGTGGCTGTGCAATATACTATGTGGCTGTGCTATATACTACGTGGCTGTGTTATATACTACGTGGGCTGTGTTATATACTACGTGCCTGTTCTATATACTACGTGGGCTGTGTTATATACTGCGTGGGGTATGCTATATACTATGTGGGCTGTGCTATATATTATGTGGGCTGTGCTATATACTACATGGGCTGTGCTATATACTACGTGGCTGCGCAATATACTACGTGGCTGTACAATATACTACGTGGCTGTGCAATATACTATGTGGCTGTGCTATATAATACGTGGCTGTGCAATATACTACGTGACTGTGCTATATACTACATGGGCTCTGCTATATACTATGTGGGCTGTGCTATATACTATGTGGCTGTGCAATATACTACGTGGCTGTGCAATATACTACATGGAAATCTTCATAAATAAACTACATACATATTCAAGAATACCCGATGCGTTCGAATCTCGTAAATTGTTATAATCAGCCATAGCGCTCCCAACCTAAAATATGTAGACATTCCCCAGTTACCAATATTAGTCTTCCCTACTGTTCTATCATTTTATGCAGAGCTACATGTCTGTTTATAGAGGACCATAGATGGCGAGACCAATATAGTATCACTGCAAACTGTGTGTTAACTATTTTTACTCACTTACCGTATATAGCACAATTAATTCCACAGCATTTCATTGGTGGGATTTGATCCCTGGATCCCTGAGCTGCAAGGTCACTGTGCTGCCCACTATGTTGCAGTGTGTCGGTCCTCACCGCAGATCTCACACTCTCATATGCATTAACTAAGAACTATATTTCTCTTGTCCTCAGGTATCCTTGTCTCTAACAATGACTAGTACACGCCAAGGCTGCATTCATACACCCATGAGTCAAAATCCAAGTTCAACTGCCTTATAGGCATTAATGAAACGCTGGTCCGTGCATCATGAACTATACTTGAACTGTGACACATAGATGTGTGAATCTGGCCTTATATTGTACTGTATACATGCACCTGGTGGCTAATGATTTCTCTCCAAGGCAGTAGATTATGGTAGATATGTAGTGTAGGGGGTATGGTATATTGCGTTTGTGCCTTCGCCTTTCCCTCTCGTCCCGGTACCGTATATTATCAGTGCTTGTATATTTGTTATCGTATGTTGGTACTGCTACACGATTTGGTGTATTACCACTCTCATGCAATGGTACTGCTACACTGTTAGGTGACTTGTTATATATATCTATATATAAATTAGAAAAATGGAACAGCACAATGCTCACCGGTGGGTGCCTGGCCTCCTGGGTAGAATGGTCCACTCATTTACCCAAAATACATACCAAATAGAGAAAAAAGAAGGCAGCACTCCAAATACTTTTCAAGTGCCAAAACGTCACACAGAGATGTGGGTTTGAATAAACCATGCACTTTTTCACTTGAAAAGTATTTGGAGTGCTGCCTTCTTTTTTCTCTATTTTTCTCTATTATATATATATATATATATATATATATATATATATATGTGTGTGTGTGTGTGTTATACTGTTGTGTTGTTGCTATGTATAGAATAGGGAGAGTGTAGTGCCCAATTCTCGCCAGTAGATGGGGGGTACTATAGTATTCATAGTGTAATTATAGATGGTTAACTGTTGGAGGAGCTGCTGTGTGCTAAGCTGGGAACGTTTCCCTTAGGGAGTCAGAAGGGCCTAAGCTCCAGAAGTGTCCACATGCGCTCTAGGCCTAGGACACCGCAGCAGCCACGTAACGTTTCAAGTGGAGAACACAGCCATTCAGAGTCCTATTGGGACAGAAGGACAGTGTACAGCAGCAGAGCTAATTGGAGTGGAAGAAGGGAAGCGTTCCGGGAAAGTACAAGGTGCAGATGGTTCAAGATATGGCAGATCATTGCATGGGCAGATACTTTCAAATCCGGTGCGAAACAGATGAGGGAAACCCCAAAAATAGTGAGTCTGGACAAGGAGAACGCTGCGGTACCAACTAATGATTTATTACTCCGTAATGTACCGAAGGACGTGGGATTGAGTGCAGGGAAGATGCAGGATGTGTACTGTATGGAGCCTGATTTTTATGCCGATTCTGACAAGAATGTGCCGCAAAGTGTATCAAGTAAAGTTCTTCATTTTGCATTTGAACCGCACTGTGTCTCAATTCTTGCGAAGTCGATCACAGAAAGTCCCCAGCACCGCAGAGGAGTCCCTGATAGTATAGTGAGCGAAGACACAGGTATGCTGGTGAAAGAATGTTATTTTTCTGTGAGGGGAGGCCAGGACACAAAGGCCCCGGTGAACATTACAGTAGCAAATTTGGTGTTGCAGTAACAGGTCTGTTTCCATCACACTCTGTAGATGGGCACAGTCACGGACGTGTGAGCAGGGGTATAACCGGTGGAGAAAATGGTGGGGCATATGCCCCCAGGTCTGGGTGACAGGGTATTAAGAACAGTGCCAAAATCTTTGCTTCACACACTATAGCAGTGTCCTGTGTGACAGATGGGTCGTACTACAACGGGACTGAATGGTAAGAGGCATGTAGTGAAATTATCATCTCAGAGAAAGCTCCTGGATGATTGTGCTAGGAAACTTGTATATGGTTTTGTTGCGGCTTTTTCCTCGGATTCTTTGTGGCTTTTATCGGGGTCATTGTGTGAGACAAAAGAAGTGTCGTCTTTCTAATACTAATCAGCACAACATCTGCGGCTGCATCACCGTCTCCTCGCCCTGTCAGCTTTACAAAGCTCTGCCATTCAGTAGCATGCAAGGGAAAAGAGGATAAAGGCTGCCCATCTAAATGGACTCCGCTGGCCATCCATTGCCTGGAGACTTACCAAAGACATCTGCGACCTAGAGGACAGGGACACAATCTATAATCACAACTTCATCATCTCCACAACCACAGCAGCAGCGGCGCATGGGGGTGATACCTTCCAAACCTCTGCATTATAACAGAGAAATAATTCTCGGTATCAACATCTAAAGGATTAAATGCCTCCAAATAAAGGTGAACTCCATCTCACAGAATCTGTGAATAATAAATACCGTATATACTTGAGTATAAGCCGAGAATTTCAGCCCATTTTTTTATGCTGAAATTGCTCATCTTGGCTTATACTCGAGTCATACCCAGGGGTCGGCAGGGAAGCGGGAGCGGCAGCTGGCTAATAATACTCACCTGCTCCTGGCGCGGTCCCTGGTTCTCCGGGTGCTGACAGCTTCTTCCTGTAGTGAGCGGTCACATGGTACCGCTCATTACAGTAATGAACATGGACTCCACTCCCATAGGGGTGGAGCCGCATATTCATTACTGTAATCAGTGGTACCATGTGACCGATCACCACAGGAAGAAGCTGCCGGCGCCAGGGAACAGACGTGCAGGGACCGCGCCAGGAGCAGGTGAGTGTAACGCAGTGAGCGATATTCACCAGTTCCCCGTTCCACCGTCGGCGCCGCTGTGTCTTCTGCATCCTCTGCACAGACGCTCATGTCAGAGGGCGTGATGACGCAATTAGTGCGCGCCGCCCTCTGCCTGAACAGTCAGTGCAGAGGATGGGGAAGACACAGCGGCGGCCGTCGGTGGAACGGGAAAGATGAGTATAGCAAGTGCCGGGGGCCTGAGAGGCGAGTATGTGATTTTTTTATTTTTTTAATCGCAGATTCGCAGCAACAGCATATGGGGCAAATATCTATATAGAGCATCTTATGGGGCCATGTGCAGCATTATATGGGGAAAATATCTATATGGGGCCATGTGCAGCTTTATGTGGGGCAATGTGCAGCATTATATGGGGCAAATATCTGTATGGAGCATCTTATGGGGCCATGTGCAGCATTATATGGGGCAAATATCTGTACGGGGCCATGTGCAGCAATATATGGGGCAAATATCTGTATGGAGCATCTTATGGGGTCATGTGCAGCATTATATGGGGCAAATATCTGTATGGGGCCATGTGCAGCATTATATGGGGCAAATATCTCTATGGAACATCTTATGAGGCTATAATCCGCATTTGTGGAGCATTATACAGGGCAAATGTGTCTATGGAGCATCTTATGGGCCCATAATCTACTTTTGCGCAGCATTATATGGGGCATATTTTAATATGGAGCATATTATGGGGCCCATCATACACTGTATGGAGCATTATATGGGGCATATTTTGTATGGAGCATTATATGGGGCCCATCATGAACTGTATGGAGCATTATATGGGGCTCCTGATTCAATATGGATATTCAAAAACACTTAAACTACTGATGTCTCAATTAATTTTACTTTTATTGGTTTCTATTTTTATTTTTGAAATTTACCAGTAGCTGCTGCATTTTCCACCCTAGGCTTATACTCGAGTCATTAAGTTTTCCCAGTTTTTTGTGGCAAAATTAGGGGGGTCGGCTTATACTGGGGTCGGCTTATACCCGAGTATATACGGTAAGCGCAATACTCTTCTTATCCCAAATCTTAAAATAAAAAAAAAAAAAAAAAGATACTCCGAGGAGTTTACATTATATATACACAAATGGACAAACCTGTTTGTAACCTTCTGCTAAAGTGAGAAAAACCCACAATGGTCACTGAAATAAGTTGAAAATGACAAAATAATTTTCAACTTAAATTTAATTAATATTAACTAATGAAAATCAGACGTTACTTTTGAATTGTGATTCGAAAGAAAAAACAAAAATAAAAACAAACCTAAATGAAGCTGACCTGGACAAAAATGATGTACCCTTAACTTAATATTTTGTTGCACAACCTGCTAAGCCAATCACCGCAAGCAAATTATTTTTGTGACTCTCAAGGAGACTTCTGCACCTCTCCACAGGTATTTTGGCCCACTTCTTGAGAGCAAACTGCTCCAACTGTATTGGGTGTGAAAGCGCCTTCTCCAGGCTGCAAGTTTCAGCTCCATCCACATATGTTCAATAGTTTCCTTTCAGAATCAATTTCTATGGGATACGATACTAAAAAATACTCCCACTGATTGCAAACAAGATTTGTTATTTTGCATGCCAAAAAAGTAATTTTCCTAATTAATTCAAGTCCATTTTGCAAAAATGATTACACATCAAAGGAAAGTCTTAGAAGCAAATCTAAATTTTAGACTACACAGTTCTAATAAACGAAAATTTAACCACAGGTAAGTCTAATTATTCATTAAACAGGTGCTTTGCAGACAACTGACTATAGCAGGGTGTTATTTAACAATGAAAACTTCTTCTCATTTCATGCTGACAGCAATGGCACCACATGGAAAAGAAATGTCACAAGACTGAAAAAAAAAAATAATTTCTTTACACAAGAAAGGTGAAGGCTACAAGAAGATCCACAAAGCTTTACTTATCGGTTAGAATATTTTAGCAAAAGTGATACAAAAATAGAATTGCAACCATCTCACAGAACCAAACACTGATGTTCAGACCTAAAACAGGAGAGCTTTCTGATTGAAGAACATTGACATGCAAGTTCGCTGCAGTTTGCTAAAGTAGAAAGTCCAACCGGGGTGAGTGTTTCCTGTGGCACAATTCGCTGTACACTGCATAGGAATGTATGGGTGTCATCCATAAAGGAAGCCTCTCCTAAAGCCCATGTATAAAAAATACTGAGATTGATGTTGCTATAGGTGTACAGATGACAATGTGTAATGATTCATGACAACTCAGTTTTCAACTGAATCTTTCAGAACTGATCTATCAAATTGATAACAAGTGAATAACTAAAAGATTGATCACAACTTTTCCACCATCACTTATAAGTATAGAAGAATCTATGCTGTGCCCCCTCTTTATCAGATATGGCTCACACAGGCCAAACTGCCAATGCCTGTGGAGTCACTGAGCCATGTTAATTGCTGTTCTGGCATGGGCACCGGTACTTTGTGGTGTGCTGTAGAATGTAAGCCCGCAAGGGCAGGGTCCTCGCCCCTCTGTATCAGTCTGTCATTGTTAGTTTGCTTACTGTAAGTGATATCTGTAACTTGTACGTAACCCCTTCTCATGTACAGCACCATGGAATCAATGGTGCTATATAAATAATAATAATAAATAATAATGAGCACTGCTGCTCAGGGATGGGTGCTGGTACTTTGTCATGTGCTGTGATGAGCGTAGCTGCTCATTCCAGGGTTGAAGGTTCTACACTATGACATTTTATGGGTTTCTTGAAAAAAGGTTCAGTGAGAAGGTCAAAGCAATTAGTCTAAAGCTGAGGGCTTCTTGGATGAGCCAACAAATGCCTTCCTTTGTCAATTATAAGAGGCTGAAATTGGCTTCATTCACATTTCTAACAACCCCATCATCACCTATAAGATTCATATGTCACCAGACCTGCTGTAATTCCCTTGAAAAGGCCATGTCTAGAAAATGTGTCACTCTGCATAAATAATTCCAGAGTGAGAGAGCGGAATATGAGAATTTAATGTTTCCCTAGTCTATAGAAATTAGCTTATGAAAGTGATATACATAAAGTGGATCACCAGAGAACTTAAAGGAGTTCTCCAAGAATGTAATAAAATGGCCTGTGACATAATTCAAACTGCAGCCCATCATGGTCACATATCAGGACAAGCTGTAGTCTGAAAAAACATGGCTCCCGAGACCCGCATCTCAACTGACAGAAGAGCTGTATTGTAAGCATACAAGCCTACGTGAACTGAGGAGAAGGGCTGTGACAGGAGAAAAGATTAATATTCTCTTTGGCTGACTGAGCATGTAAGGCTGGAGTCACACACAACGTATAAAAAAATCGATCCGTTTTACATGGACAAGAATCGCAGAAATGTTCCCTGAACAGTGTCATCCGTGTGCAGTGCAAGGATGGGATTTTCTCGCATCTAAGCATCAGTGTGACATCCGTATGATGAGATTTTCTCGCCGCCTTGCAAAATGGACATATAGTGGATTCATGGGCTCAAATATTAGTGAAAACATATATATAGAATGGTGGCTCAGTGGACAGCACTGCAGCCTTGCTGCTCTGGGGTCCTGGGTTCAAATCCCACCAAGGACAACATCTGCAAGGAGTTTGCATGTTCTCCCCGTGTTTGCGTGGGTTTCCTCCCACATTCCCCCCAAAAAATACATACTGATAGGGAATTTAGATTGTGAGCCCCATCAGGGACAGCGATGATAATGTGTTCAAACTGTAAAGCGCTGCTGCATATGTTAGCACAATATAAGGATTATTATTATTATATGTTTCAGGGAGACACACATATATATATATATATATACTCATACCTCCCAACTTTTGAAGATGGGAAAGAGGGACAAAGTTTGTGGCGAGCAACACGCGCCGCGGCAAATTTTAGGCCACACCTCTGACCACACCCATTCATAACTAGCCACACCCATATCCACGTCCCAACCACACCCATTTAGCACTGCTGCTCACACTGTTTCATAAAGAATAATTATAAACAAAAAAATATGGCCACACAGTGCTCCATACTGTATAATGGCCACACATGATGCTCCATACTGTATAATGGCCACACATGATGCTCCATACTGTATAATGGCCGCACACAGGTCTCCATACTGTATAATGACCCCACGTGATGCTCAGTACTGTATAATGGCCACACATGATGCTCCATACTGTATAATGGCCACACATAATGCTCCATACTGTATAATGGCCACACATGATGCTCCATACTGTATAATGGCCACACATGATGCTCAATACTGTATAATGGCCCCACATGATGCTCCATACTGTATAATGGCCACACAGTCTTCCATACTGTATAATGGCCACACATGATGCTCCATACTGTATAATGGCCACACATGATGCTCCATACTGTATAATGGCCACACACAGGTCCCCATACTGTATAATGACCCCACATGATGCCCAGTACTGTATAATGGCCACACATGATGCTCCATACTGTATAATGGCCACACATGATGCTCCATATTGTATAATGGCCACACATGATGCTCCATACTGTAGAATGGCCACACATGATGCTCCATACTGTATAATGGCCACACATGATGCTCAATACTGTATAATGGCCCCACATAATGCTCCATACTGTATAATGGCCACACATGATGCTCCATACTTTATAATGGCCCCACATGATGCTCCATACTGTACAATTGCCCCACATGATGCTCTATACTGTATATTGGCTGCACATGATGCTCCATACTGTATAATGGCCACACATGCTGCTCAATACTGTATAATGGCCCCACATGATGCTCCATACTGTATAATGGCCACACAGTGCTCCATACTGTATAATGGCCCCACATGATGCTCCATACTGTATAATAGCACCACATGATGCTCCATACTGTATAATGGCCATACAGTGCTCCATACTGTATAATGGCCACACATGATGCTCAATACTGTATAATGGCCACACATGATGCTCCATACTGTATAATGGCCACACATGATGCTCCATACTGTATAATGGCCGCACATGATACTTCATACCGTATAATGACTGCACATGATGCTCCATACTGTATAATGACCCCACATGATGCTCCATACTGTATAATCACTGCACATGACGCTCCATACTGTATAATGGCCACACATGATGCTCCATACTGTATAATGACCCCACATGATGCTCTATACTGTATAATGGCCACACATGATGCTCCATACTGTATAATGGCCGCACATGATGCTCCATACTGTATAATCGCCGCACATGATGCTCCATACTGTATAATGACTGCACATGATGCTCCATACTGTATAATGACCACACATGATGCTCCATACTGTATAATAGCCACACATGATGCTCCATACTGTATATTGGCCGCACATGATACTTCGTACCGTATAATGGCCACACATAGCTACTCCTACACACGCGGCTGCGCTTCGTACACACGCGCTCCGCTCCGTACACCTCATACACACGCGGCTCCGCTCCGTACACCTCGTGCACACATGGCTCCGCTCCGTACACCTCATACACACACGGCTCCGCTCCGTACACCTCGTACACATTCCGCTCCGCTCCGTACACCTCATACACATTCCGCTCCGCTCCGTACACCTCATACACATTCAGCTCCACTCCGTACACCTCGTACACATTCTGCTCTGCTCACCTTGTACACATTCAGCTCCGCTCCGTACACCTCGTACACACACGCGCTCCGCTCCTTACACCTCGTACACACACGCGCTCCGCTCCTTACACCTCGTACACACACGCGCTCCGCTCCGTACACCTCGTACACACACGCGCTCCGCTCCGTACACCTTGTACACACACGCGCTCCGCTCCGTACACCTTGTACACACGGCTCCGCTCCGTACACCTTGTACACACACACGCTCCGCTCCGTACACCTCGTACACACACACGCGCTCCGCTCCATACACCTCGTACACACATGGCTCCGCTCCATACACCTCGTACACATTCAGCTCCTCTCCGTACACCTCGTACACACACGGCTCCGCTCCGTACACCTCATACACACACGGCTCCGCTCCATACACCTCGTACACACACGGCTCCGCTACATCCACACTGTAAACACCTCCTGACCCCACACACGGCAGCTTACCTCATCCAGCACCATGGCAAGTTGGCAACCAGCACAGCCGAGTCCTGCAATCCACGGAGGTCCCGATCATGTGAAACCCTGACTCCTCCCCCCTGTGACCTCATCACAGGTCCTGTGGCCACGAAGCAGCCAATATGTGGTGTGCTGTGCTCAGGCAGCTCTGCGGGTGCAGGGATGAGGCTGACTGCCTGATATTGCAGCACACCTCCCAACCACTGAGGGACAACTAATGTCCCGCCCGGGATCGCGGGGCTGACTCAAAATCGTGACAGTCCCGCTGGATCCGGGGCGGTTGGGAGGTATGTATATACTAGATGTTTCCAGCCAGCTAACGCTCGGCACGCTCATTGCTATCTAATTAACGCTGCTGGTGATTAAACAAAAGTAAATAATGACAACATTCAATAGCGCTTACGCAGGTGGTAAATTAACTTAAAATTAAGTTAATAACAATAGTGTGGTGATGTGTTGGGGGCGGGATTATGTGTGGTGATGTGGTGGGGGGCGGGATTATGTGTGCTAATGGAGTGGGGGCGGTATTATGTGTGGTAATGGGGTGGGGGGGCGGGATTATGTGTGGTAATAAGGTTGGGGTGCGGGATTATGTGTGGTGATATGGTGGGGGGCATTATGTGTGGTGATGTGGTGGGGGGGCGGGATTATGTGTGGTAATGTGGTGGAGGGGCGGGATTATGTGTGTGTGGTGGGGGCCTGGATTATGTGTGGTGATGTGGTGGGGGGCCTGGATTATGTGTGGTAATGTGGTGGGGGGGCTGGATTATGTGTGGTAATGTGGTGGGGGGGCCGGATTATGTGTGGTAATGTGGGGGGCGGGATTATGTGTGGTAATGTGGTGGGGGCGCGGGATTATGTGTGGTAATGTGGTGGGGGGGCTGGATTATCTGTAGTAATGTGGTGGGGGGCGGGATTATGTGTGGTAATGTGGGGGCAGGATTATGTGTGGTAATGTGGTGGGGGGCGGGATTATGTGTGGTAATGTGGTGGGGGCGCGGGATTATCTGTGGTAATGTGGAGGGGGGCGGGAATATGTGTGATAATGTAATGGGGGCGGGATTATGTGTGGCAATGTGGTGGGGAGCGGGATTATCTCTGGTAATGTGGTGGGGGCAGGATTATCTGTAGTAATGTGGTGGGGGCGGGGTTATGTGTGGTAATGTGGTGGGGGCGGGATTATCTGTAGTAATGTGGTGGGGGGGCGGGATTTAGTGTGATAAGGTGGTGGGGGAGGGATTATATGTGGTTATGTGGTGGGGGGCGGGATTGTGTGTGGTGATGTGTTGGGGGCGCGGGATTATGTGTGGTGATGTGGTGGCGGCATTATGTGTGGTGATGTGGTGGCGGGATTATATGTGGTGATGTGGTGGGTGGGCGGGATTATGTGTGGTGATGTGGTGGAGGGCAGGATTATGTGTGGTGATGTGGTGGGGGCGGGATTATGTGTGGTGATGTGGTGGGGGGGCAGGATTATGTGTGGTAATGTGGTGGGGGGGCGGGATTATGTGTGGTAATGTGGTGGGGGGCCTGGATTATGTGTGGTGATGTGGTGGGGGGGCGGGATTATGTGTGGTAATGTGGTGGAAGGGCGGGATTATGTGTGGTGATGGGGTGGGGGGGCGGCTTTATGTGTGGTGATGGGGTGGAGGGGTGGGATTATGTGTGGTGATGGGGTGGGGGGGCGCGATTATGTGTGGTGATGGGGTGGGGGGGCGGGATTATGTGTGGTAATGTGGTGGGGAGCAGGATTATGTGTGTTGATGGGGTGGGGGGCGGGATTATGTGTGGTGATGGGGTGGGGGGCGGGATTATGTGTGGTGATGGGGTGGGGGGGCGGGATTATGTGTGGTGATGGGGTGGGGGGGCGGGATTATGTGTGGTGATGGGGTGGGGGGGCGGGATTATGTGTGGTGATGGGATGGGGGGGCGGGATTATGTGTGGTGATGGGGTGGGGGGCGGGATTATGTGTGGTGATGGGGTGGGGGGCGGGATTATGTGTGGTGATGGGGTGGGGGGGCGGGATTATGTGTGGTGATGGGGTGGGGGGGCGGGATTATGTGTGGTGATGGGGTGGGGGGGCGGGATTATGTGTGGTGATGGGGTGGGGGGGCGGGATTATGTGTGGTGATGTGGTGGGGGGCCTGGATTATGTGTGGTGATGTGGTGGGGGGGCGGGATTATGTGTGGTAATGTGGTGGAAGGGCGGGATTATGTGTGGTGATGGGGTGGGGGGGCGGCTTTATGTGTGGTGATGGGGTGGGGGGGCGGGATTATGTGTGGTGATGGGGTGGGGGGCGGGATTATGTGTGGTGATGGGGTGGGGGGCGGGATTATGTGTGGTGATGGGGTGGGGGGCGGGATTATGTGTGGTGATGGGGTGGGGGGGCGGGATATGTGTGGTAATGTGGTGGGGGGCGGGATTATGTGTGGTGATGGGGTGGGGGCGGGATTATGTGTGGTGATGGGGTGGGGGGCGGGATTATGTGTGGTGATGGGGTGGGGGGCGGGATTATGTGTGGTGATGGGGTGGGGGGGCGGGATTATGTGTGGTGATGGGTTGGGGGGGCAGGATTATGTGTGGTGATGGGGTGGGGGGCGGGATTATGTGTGGTGATGGGGTGGGGGGGCGGGATTATGTGTGGTGATGGGGTGGGGGGGCGGGATTATGTGTGGTGATGGGGTGGGGGGGCGGGATTATGTGTGGTGATGGGGTGGGGGGGCGGGATTATGTGTGGTGATGGGGTGGGGGGCGGGATTATGTGTGGTGATGGGGTGGGGGGGCGGGATTATGTGTGGTGATGGGGTGGGGGGCGGGATTATGTGTGGTGATGGGGTGGGGGGGCGGGATTATGTGTGGTGATGGGGTGGGGGGGCGGGATTATGTGTGGTGATGGGGTGGGGGGGCGGGATTATGTGTGGTGATGGGGTGGGGGGGCAGGATTATGTGTGGTGATGGGGTGGGGGGCGGGATTATGTGTGGTGATGGGGTGGGGGGGCGGGATTATGTGTGGTGATGGGGTGGGGGGGCGGGATTATGTGTGGTGATGGGGTGGGGGGGCGGGATTATGTGTGGTGATGGGGTGGGGGGGCGGGATTATGTGTGGTGATGGGGTGGGGGGGCGGGATTATGTGTGGTGATGGGGTGGGGGGGCGGGATTATGTGTGGTGATGGGGTGGGGGGGCGGGATTATGTGTGGTGATGGGGTGGGGGGGCGGGATTATGTGTGGTGATGGGGTGGGGGGGCGGGATTATGTGTGGTGATGGGGTGGGGGGGCGGGATTATGTGTGGTGATGGGGTGGGGGGGCGGGATTATGTGTGGTGATGGGGTGGGGGGGCGGGATTATTTGTGGTGATGGGGTGGGGGGGCGGTTTTATGTGTGGTGATGGGGTGGGGGGGCGGGATTATGTGTGGTGATGGGGTGGGGGGGCATTTTTATGTGTGGTGATGGGGTGGGGGGGCGGGATTATGTGTGGTGATGTGGTGGGGGGCCTGGATTATGTGTGGTGATGTGGTGGGGGGCCTGGATTATGTGTGGTGATGTGGTGGGGGGGCGGGATTATGTGTGGTAATGTGGTGGAAGGGCGGGATTATGTGTGGTGATGGGGTGGGGGGCGGGATTATGTGTGGTGATGGGGTGGGGGGGCGGGATTATGTGTGGTGATGGGGTGGGGGGGCGGGATTATGTGTGGTGATGGGGTGGGGGGGGGGCGGGATTATGTGTGGTGATGGGGTGGGGGGGCGGGATTATGTGTGGTGATGGGGTGGGGGGGCGGGATTATGTGTGGTGATGGGGTGGGGGGGGCGGGATTATGTGTGGTGATGGGGTGGGGGGGCGGGATTATGTGTGGTGATGGGGTGGGGGGGCGGGATTATTTGTGGTGATGGGGTGGGGGGGCGGTTTTATGTGTGGTGATGGGGTGGGGGGGCGGGATTATGTGTGGTGATGGGGTGGGGGGGCATTTTTATGTGTGGTGATGGGGTGGGGGGGCGGGATTATGTGTGGTGATGTGGTGGGGGGCCTGGATTATGTGTGGTGATGTGGTGGGGGGCCTGGATTATGTGTGGTGATGTGGTGGGGGGGCGGGATTATGTGTGGTAATGTGGTGGAAGGGCGGGATTATGTGTGGTGATGGGGTGGGGGGGGCGGGATTATGTGTGGTGATGGGGTGGGGGGGCGGGATTATGTGTGGTGATGGGGTGGGGGGCGGGATTATTTGTGGTGATGGGGTGGGGGGGCGGTTTTATGTGTGGTGATGGGGTGGGGGGGCGGGATTATGTGTGGTGATGGGGTGGGGGGGCATTTTTATGTGTGGTGATGGGGTGGGGGGGCGGGATTATGTGTGGTGATGTGGTGGGGGGCCTGGATTATGTGTGGTGATGTGGTGGGGGGCCTGGATTATGTGTGGTGATGTGGTGGGGGGGCGGGATTATGTGTGGTAATGTGGTGGAAGGGCGGGATTATGTGTGGTGATGGGGTGGGGGGGCGGCTTTATGTGTGGTGATGGGGTGGGGGGGCGGGATTATGTGTGGTGATCGGGTGGGGGGCGGGATTATGTGTGGTGATGGGGTGGGGGGGCGGGATTATGTGTGGTAATGTGGTGGGGGGCAGGATTATGTGTGGTGATGGGGTGGGGGGCGGGATTATGTGTGGTGATGGGGTGGGGGGCGGGATTATGTGTGGTGATGGGGTGGGGGGCGGGATTATGTGTGGTGATGGGGTGGGGGGGCGGGATTATGTGTGGTGATGGGGTGGGGGGGCGGGATTATGTGTGGTGATGGGGTGGGGGGGCGGGATTATGTGTGGTGATGGGGTGGGGGGGCGGGATTATGTGTGGTGATGGGGTGGGGGGGCGGGATTATGTGTGGTGATGGGGTGGGGGGGCGGGATTATGTGTAGTGATGGGGTGGGGGGGGCGGGATTATATGTGGTAATGTGGTGGGGGGTTGGATTATGCGTGGTAATGGGGTGGGGGGCGGGATTATGTGTGGTAATGGGGTGGGGGGGCGGGATTATGTGTGGTGATGTGGTGGGGCGGGATTATGTGTGGTGATGTGGTGGGCCGGGATTATGTGTAGTAATGTGGTGGGGCGGGATTATGTGTTGTAATGTGGTGGGGGGTAGGATTATGTGTGGTAATGGGGTGGGGGCGGGATTATGTGTGGTAATGTGTTGGGGGGGCGGGATTGTGTGTGGTAATGTGGTGGGGGGTAGGATTATGTGTGGTAATGGGGTGGGGGCGGGATTATGTGTGGTAATGGGGTGGGGGGCGGGATTATGTGTGGTAATGTGGTGGGGGCGGGATTTTGTGTGGTAATGTGGTGCGGGGTAGGATTATGTGTGGTAATGGGGTGGGGGGCGGGATTATGTGTGGTGATGGGGTGGGGGGGCGGGATTATGTGTAGTGATGGGGTGGGGGGGCGGGATTATGTGTGGTGATGGGGTGGGGGGGCGGGATTATGTGTGGTGATGGGGTGGGGGGGCGGGATTATGTGTGGTGATGGGGTGGGGGGGCGGGATTATGTGTGGTGATGGGGTGGGGGGGCGGGATTATGTGTAGTGATGGGGTGGGGGGGGCGGGATTATATGTGGTAATGTGGTGGGGGGTTGGATTATGCGTGGTAATGGGGTGGGGGGCGGGATTATGTGTGGTAATGGGGTGGGGGGGCGGGATTATGTGTGGTGATGTGGTGGGGCGGGATTATGTGTGGTGATGTGGTGGGCCGGGATTATGTGTAGTAATGTGGTGGGGCGGGATTATGTGTTGTAATGTGGTGGGGGGTAGGATTATGTGTGGTAATGGGGTGGGGGCGGGATTATGTGTGGTAATGTGTTGGGGGGGCGGGATTGTGTGTGGTAATGTGGTGGGGGGTAGGATTATGTGTGGTAATGGGGTGGGGGCGGGATTATGTGTGGTAATGGGGTGGGGGGCGGGATTATGTGTGGTAATGTGGTGGGGGCGGGATTTTGTGTGGTAATGTGGTGCGGGGTAGGATTATGTGTGGTAATGGGGTGGGGGGCGGGATTATGTGTGGTGATGGGGTGGGGGGGCGGGATTATGTGTAGTGATGGGGTGGGGGGGCGGGATTATGTGTGGTGATGGGGTGGGGGGGCGGGATTATGTGTGGTGATGGGGTGGGGGGGCGGGATTATGTGTGGTAATGTGGTGGGGGGCAGGATTATGTGTGGTGATGGGGGCGGGATTATGTGTGGTGATGGGGTGAGGGGGCGGGATTATGTGTGGTGATGGGGTGGGGGGCGGGATTATGTGTGGTGATGGGGTGGGGGGGCGGGATTATGTGTGGTGATGGGGTGGGGGGGCGGGATTATGTGTAGTAATGTGGTGGGGGCGGGATTATGTGTGGTAATGTGGTGGGGGGTAGGATTATGCGTGGTAATGGGGTGGGGGCGGGATTATGTGTGGTAATGGGGTGGGGGGCGGGATTATGTGTGGTGATGTGGTGGGGGGGAATTATGTGTGGTGATGTGGTGGGGCGGGATTATGTGTAGTAATGTGGTGGGGGATAGGATTATGTGTGGTAATGGGGTGGGGGGCGGGATTATGTGTGGTAATGTGTTGGGGGGGCGGGATTGTGTGTGGTAATGTGGTGGGGGTAGGATTATGTGTGGTAATGGGGTGGGGGGCGGGATTATGTGTGGTAATGGGGTGGGGGGCGGGATTATGTGTGGTAATGGGGTGGGGGCGGGATTGTGTGTGGTAATGTGGTGGGGGGTAGGATTATGTGTGGTAATGGGGTGGGGGGCGGGATTACTTGTGGTAATGGGGTGGGGGGCGGGATTACGTGTGGTAATGGGGTGGGGGGCGGGATTATGTGTGGTAATGGGGTGGGGGGCGGGATTATGTTTAGGAATGTGGTGGGGGCGGGATTATGTGTGGTAATGTGGTGCGGGGTAGGATTATGTGTGGTAATGGGGTGGGGGGTGGGATTATGTGTGGTGATATGGTGGGCGGGCGGGATTATGGGTAGTAATGTGGTGGGGGCGGGATTATGTGTGGTAATGTGGTGGGGGGCGGGATTATGTGTGGTAATGTGTTGAGGGGGTGGGATTGTGTGTGGTAATGTGGTGGGGGCAGAATTGTGTGTGATAATGGGGTGGGGGCAGGATTATGTGTGGTGATGTGGTGGGGGGCGGAGCTACTGTGCAGGGGCGGGATTAGCGAGTAATCACGATGCCTCATATATATATATATAGATATTTATATTTCATACAGTGATAGATAGCAGAATAGCCGGTAATTCAATTGTCTGCTTTTGCTAAATCATTACCGAACCCGAAAGGATATGAGACATGGTTTACATACAGTAAACAATTGCATATCTGTTATATTTTTATATGTCCCCCCCTAATAATGTTAGTAGTGTGTCTGTGAAAAATTTGGGTGCTGTAGGTGTTAAATTAAAGGATTAATTCACGGAAAAAGCTGGAGTGGGCTCCCGTGCAATTTTCTCCACCAGAGAGGGAAAGCCAGTGACTGAGGGCAGATATTAATAGCCTAGAGAGGGACCATGGTTATTGCCCCCCCCCCTTCCCCGGCTAAAAACATCTGCCCCGAGCCACTCCAGAAAAGGCACATCTGTAAGAAAAAAAATGCCAGCTGATTTTCCCACTCTGAAGAGTTCATATGAGTTCATGCTGCCAGGGGGCGGAGCTTCAGTGATGGCACCGCTAGTCACTGAAGCTCCGTTCCCTGTATTTCATTAATTCCGCAGTCATTTACAGCAGAGAGCGGCCGCATTAATAGCGCTCCCGGTTGTAAAATGTAAATGCCCCTAGATATTTATTACAGCGTGGGACTTGACTGTATGGCGGACAGGTATGGGATAGTGTTGCTTTTTTATTTTGCTTTTTTTTTTTTTTTTTTACAGAAAAACGAGAGCTTCACTTGGATTGAGCGTACAATAAAGATGTTAAAACCTGTGTGTTTCATTATTTCATTAAAAGACTTTATTCTTAATGTGTGTGTGTATTTTTAACCCTTTCATACTATTGGATTATGGATAGGTGTTTTATTGACATCTTTCCATTATTAACCAGGCTTAATGTCACCTTACATTAGCAATGTGGCATTAACTCCTTATTACCCCATATGCCAATGCTACAGGGTAGTGGGAAGAGAGAGGCTAAGTGCCAGAATAGGCGCATCTTACAGATGCGCCTTTTCTGGGGTGGCTGGGGGTAGATGTTTTTAGCCGCGGGGGCAATAACCATGGTCCCTCTCTAGGCTATTAGTATCTGCCCTCAGTCACTGGCTTTCCCACTCAGGCGGGGAAAATTGCGCAGGAGCCCACGCCAGTTTTTTTCGTTCTCATATCCTGTCGGGTTCGGTAATGATTTAGCAAAAGCCGACAATTGAATTACCGGCTATTCTGCTATCTATCTCTCCATGAAATATATATATATATATATATATATATATATATATATATATATATATATATATAATAACCGGAAATCCGAATACATAGCAAAAAAATCTGGGAAAGAGTACTAGTATATGTATAGTAATAACCCAGATTAATTAAATCATCGCTCCAAACACTAAATGCCTAAAAAGAGGAGGACTGGGAGCATAGAGTACAAATATATATGAGAATCTTTATTTAAACAAAACATTAAAATCAGGACATCAGTAATCATAACAAGTATTCCACAACATTACATGAAAAAGGGGGAAAGTGCAAACCCTCAACCTCACCACCCCAACGCTATAGGGAGTAATCATGAAGACATTTATGGACGGTAAACACCATATAGCTAAAGATAATCGCATGGAAAGAGAAAAGAGATTGCTGCTGTATCAGGACTCAAACAAGGGGTCTAAGGCAAGTGCACCAACTGATTACAATAAATAGCCCATGATACAGCAGCAAAAAAATGCAAAATGTGCTTACCCATGCAGAGGGGGGGAGAGGGGAAGGGATCCCGCCGGTGGATGAACCCCGACGCGCGTTTCGCAGCGTTCACACGCCGCTTCCTCAAGGGGATTCCGGATTACTCTGCGGATTTTTCCGGACTGATTTTGGTAAATCCGCAGGTAAACTGCACTGCAGATTTCCTGCAGAATTACCGCGGATTTTCTGTAATTGTTTTGCGGATTGTGTGCGGATTCCACCTGCGGTTTTACACCTGCGGATTCCTATTGAGGAGCAGGTGTAAAACGCTGTGGAATCTGCACAAAGAATTGACATGCTGCAGAATAAACAACGCTATGTTTCCGCATGTTTTTTTCTGCAGCATGTGCACTGCGGATTTTGTTTTCCATCGGTTTACATGTTACTGTAAACTCATGGAAAACTGCTGCGAATCCGTAGCGGCCAATCCGCTGCGGATTCGCAGCAAAATCCGCAACGTGTGCACATACCCTAAGTGGTTCATGACAGCGGCTTTCTACCCTCTCTCAGAAAAAAACACATGGAAGCTCAGCCAACCTCAGAGCTCATGCGTATGGGGAAGTCAAGAGAGATAAGTGTCAAAAGATCTGTGGACACTAAGGCTATGTGCACACGTTCAGGAAAGTTTGGAGAATTTTCCTGAGCAAATCCGGACTACTTTTGCAGGAAATCCGCTCACGTTTTTTTGTGGGTTTTTTTTCAGATTTGTTTCAGATTTTTCCGGAGGTTCCCAATGCAATAATATAGCGGCAAATCCGCGAAAAATCAGCAAAATTAATGAACATGCTGCGTTTTTTTCTGCGATGCGTTTATTTGCGGAAAAAAACGCAGCATGGGCACAAAAATTGCAGAATGCATTAAATTGATGGGATGCTTAATGTAAGCGGTTTTTAAGCGTTTTTCCAGCGGAAAACCGCCGAAAAAACGCAAAAAAAATGCGAAAAATCCGAAAAGTGTGCACATAGCCTTACTGTCACGACTCTGTTGTTGGGTGTCCCGGGACTAAGGGCTCCTTCCCTGTCCCTAACGCTAGGAGGGCCCTAGCTCGCCCTGTTCCCCGGATTACTTCTGATGGTGGTGACTCGCACCTTGCCTTAGCTCCTGAATCCGTCCTCAGTCTGAACCCTTCCCCACCCAGGGAAGAGGGGAGTAGTAGTATACTATAATACACCAACCAGACTTACAAGGTAATACGAACAGGGGTAACGAAAAATACCAAACATTCAAATATACTAACACATATAACAGAGGAATGCATCGGGGAGTGGAGGATGGGGTTAAACCAAGGTAGGAGAAGAAAGGGAATTATCACACACTCAAAACCTAGCAACAGTCACAGATAAACCCATCAAAAGCCTTCTCCTATAATAACCAAGCACAACCTCCACCCATGCAGCATAAGCTACTCTGACAATGAGTGCTAGCAAGGACCCAGATTATATAGGAGACGGGAGTGCGCAGCTGAGAACCTTAATGCTGCAGGAGCTCTCAACTGAGCAGATTATCCCCTGCAGTGCCAAAAGAAATATACACCACTTAATAAGGTGAAATTCTTTTAATCAGTGCAGAAGTAGGAGAAATAAGACACTACAGTCTTCTGGCTCCTCTCTGTCGCGGTAAACCCGTGACACGTATCACACGTGTATGGACAGTTTTGCACTATGTTCTGAAAAAGGGCATAATAAAACACTGAAATCAATTATAACAAAATATATAACAAGGGTTTCAAAACCAATATCATATAAAATCCCTATACAAACAATGCTTTATTGATTAAAAGGACCATGATAGGGTCCACACCAAAAAGTGAACAAATATCAAACAAAAAAGTGCTAAAAAAAAAACAATAACTGTTGGGGTGAACTCAAAGTCCCTAAATGTGCCACCTAAGCTCACACCTACCTGCCTGCGGAGGTTGGCACCCTAGGGGGAAACGTATTGGTGCCCCCACTCCACAATGACTGACCCTAGGGGCCCTATTAGACCCTGCAGCCGTTAGGGAAGCCCTCTACCCAGATTCTGGAGGGACCCCTACCAATAGACATAGACAAAACTATGCTAAAGAGACCCTACACTCCCAACTCTTAAAAACAAAGCTGAACACGTAGGGCCAACAGTGATATCAAAGTGAACAATCCATATATATTCTGATGGAGAAGCCTTTTTCAGACCAACCTATTGGTGTTGGTGGGGATCAAATCTACCATACCAATACACCATATGATACATTCTCCCTCGCAATAATTTATTAGTGTCTCTTAATATTTAACAGTTTATGAGCTGGTATAGCATTACAATAGCCTCCTATGTACACAGGGGGAGAGCATTTGATCTGTTGAGGGAGGATCTAAAGTGAACCTTCACGGTTGACTCAGTGATTTTCAAATTGATCTACAGAGCGTTGCCGGCAACTGAACATGACCAGACGGAGACGTGTCTCTATTTGGGGGGATCGAGCAGATCTCTGGTCCCCGTTTATTGCCCCCTGTTTATCACTTTTCATAATCATAGAAGTTATACTTCAACCAATCAGCATAAGAACACGCTCACAGTTCTTAACCTATAAGAATGCAGGAACAGTCTGTACGTCAAAGTCTCATAGAACAATACACCCTCAGTCTCATGTCCTGTCCAGGTTGAAACAATCAAGGTCTCGTAACAGCTGTGAACTTTACCTAGTAACAAAAATGCATCTCCAAACAGCAAGATTGGATCAAAAAGCACAAAATGAAGCCTGCTTTAATTTTGATCTTAGTTTAACCCTTCACAGATCCACTTCCCTCCTTGCTTCAACAAGTTAAACTAATAAATCCAGGACAACCGTCTCTCCAACATGGAGTACTGAGACACAGATATGCAGGTGAGTCAAATATGATAAATAAAAAGAATGCTCAAAAGCATATCAAGTATATAAAGTATCGATACTCATGTTATTCTTGTTCGTATTTCACCCACCACCTGCTATGCAAATCTTAGCGCCTCAACGTGTTTCGCCTCACTAGGCCTGATGACTGGATACAATGTGTCCCGATAAGGTGTAATAGTTGAATGTCAGCCGATACAATCCTCCATTTATACCTACCGCAATCACCACAATGAAAATGCTACCCAATAGTATGCCGCAATGTTACTGCCCCTTACATTCAGAGTGCACGCCCCCAAAGGTACCGCACCCAATCAGGTGCCAAGGGATGCAGTTCCGCTTCTGGGTAAACATACCCTGGCATCAGATCCCAGTCACTGCGCATGCCCCGAATTATCCAGTAATGTATCCGGGTGGGTGGATTGCATGGAACGAAAGCTTCTCCCATATCGGCTGCCCACAATGTAGAAAGCAGAGACGGGATAGAACGCACCTCCATATCTATTGATGTGCACATTAAGTAATAAATTAACGCCCGATACCAATCGCAATCAAATGTTGAATACAACTTCATAGATACTAACCAAATGTTTATAAATATGTCCGTATATACCAATTAGTTCATGTTGACGTATTACGTATTATATGATCAACTTCACAAATCAGGGAATCACGTCAGTTCTCAATTGAGCATATCATGGTAACTAACAGGAGGAATAAGATACAATGGATCCCTCATAGTGATCTATGCTACTCCCATTTCATAGGGAGATTACCCAAACAGTGATAAAAACCAGCCCCCCCAAAAAAAGGTCACTAAATATTCATTCTCAAAATGGCTATAAAAAACAGGCAAAGGACATTTGTTCATTAATCCCTTCCGGCTCCAAGGTCTCCATCCTAAATATCCACTCGCACTCCCTTTTTAGGATAGCCTTGTCATTATTTCCCCCCCCTAGGGTTTAAATTGACCACCTCAATGACCATGAATTTAATTTCTGTGCGATTTCCATTGTGGTAAGTCTGCATGTGTTTTGCCAGTGGAGTATCCCTGTTGTTCCTAACATCTCCCATATGCTCCCCAACTCTCCTCCTAAATTCCCTTTTTGTTTTCCCTATGAAGTCCCTAGGACAGGAACAGGTAGCCAAAAAAAACACCCCTGTGGTCTTGCAATTGGAGAAGTCTCATTGGTAACATGTTTTACTCGTGGTGGAGCTCCGGAATAACTTGCAGGGTTTCATTTACACATACTGCAATCCCCACATCTATAGAAGCCACACGGTCTCCAGCTATGTTCCACTGGTCACTGGTCTTTTATATTGGCTATGCACCAGCATGTCCCTTATCGATCTACCTTTCCTGAATGTAATATTAGGACGTTCACCCACTACATCTGTGAGATCTGGATCAAATCTAAGAATGTCCCAATGTCTTGCAAAAATATGTCTGACTGCCTGATGTCTCAAATCAAAGGTACCAATAATTCTCATGATCTCAGGGGAACTGTTTACAACCCCGTTTCTGCAATAAACGTTGTCTATCCGCTTTTTTCGCGAAATCGTATGCTGTATTGAGGACATGCCCAGGGTAACCCTTTTCTTTAAATCTATTGTACATATGCCCTGACTGACTCTTAAAAATTTCATTTCTAGAACAGTTCCTCCTCAATCTGAGGAATTGGCCCTTAGGGATCCCTCTTTTGAGGGGGACAGGATGATGACTATGCCAATGTAAAAGTGCTTGTCGGCTTATGATAAATACTCGTGGATATACTTCCATATGTCTCTTTTCTATTTTTGACATCAAGAAATGCCAGTTCCTCCCCATGAATCTCCGATGTAAATCTGAGGCCTACATCATTATGATTTAAGTCATTAACAAATTCATCAAATTGGTCCTTCATCCCTGTCCATACAACAAAGACATCATCTATAAACCTGTACCATATACATATATAGTCTTGCCATCATTTGATGTCACCTCCGAAAAGGATAGTCTCCTCCCACCAGCCCAGGAACAAGTTAGCATACGATGGGGCACAGGGACACCCCATCGCAGTGCCCCTGAGCTGGTGGTAATGTTTGCCATCAAAGGTGAATGCATTATGGGTAAGTGTGAACTCAAGAAGGGATATCACAAAATCATTATGTTCTCTACATGCTACCGACATTTGTTGTAGAAAATGTTCCACACCCCTGATCCCCGCTTGGTGTGGGATATTGCTATATAGAGCCTCTTTATCAATGGAAGCCAACCAAGCATCCTGACCCAAATGTATACCTTCAAGTTTAAGTAGCAAATCCGCTGTGTCCCTAAGATAGGATGGAATAGAGATGACAAAGGGACAAAGGATTTGGTCTATATATAGACCACAGTTCTGCGTCAGAGAGTCTACCCCTGAGACGACCGGTCATCCCTTTAAGGGGTCAAAGCCCTTATGTACCTTTGGTAGTACATAAAATGTTGCTACAGGTGGAAAATTGTGTAAAAGGAACTTAAATTCACTTAGTGAAATCAATCCCTGAGATAGACTTTCCTCCAAAATTACCCTAATAAGCTCCTCCTTGAAAGTGCCCAACGGATTGGTAGCCAGTGTCTCATATGTCATCTTATCATGTAGGATAGTGTTACACATCGCACGATATTCAGGGTGATTCATAATCACCAGGTTACCCCCTTTGTTGGAGGGTTTTACAATCACCTGGTCATTTTGTTTAAGGGCTTCAAGGGCTCTCCACTCCCCTTCCATCAAGTTATCTTCCATGTCCCAATTAGATTTTCTTAACTTTTTAAGATCCCTCTCAACCAATAAAGAGAACATGTCAATATTGGCAGTGTCCCCCTTTGGTGGCATCCTCACACTGTTGTTTTTCAATGACGTGAAAAGACCTTTACCAACCTCAGGGACCCTATCATTTTCTTGGGGTAATCCTAGGACTGCCTGATACCCCTCAATGTCCTCATCCTTAAGACCCTGTTGATAACATTCCTCACGACTGTTGTGTTTAAAGAATTTTTTCCATTTAAGTTTCCTACAGAATAGATAAAGGTTCTTAACCTACTCAAAACAATTAAACTGATTTGTTGGTACAAAATTAAGACCCCTTGACAGTACATTGTATTCATCCCTTGTGAGCGTGTGCGAGGACAGGTTCATTATTCGTCCCCTATTTAGTTGAACTAGGTTCTGAGATGATAGTGCAGCGCCCCAGAGTCCTGGTCGTTGCAGTACTGTTGCTCCGCCACTAAGGGGGGCTATGGTACGTCTGATGGCACTGAAGGAGTTCATCTGACCAGGTATCACATACACCAATACATTTCACAGTCGGGCCTCCAGGGGGAGCTAAGGGTTCTATTCATTAGGCCACTCCTCACATACTGGTAAAACTGGGGGTCAGGCAGGAAGTTGGGGAGAGAGCTGACTGGGTTGGAACCAGGCAACACCTTGTGGCAGAGGGTGTTGTGGGGGAAGATTCGGTAGGGTCCCTGTCAGGTTTGGGACCCTGACAGAGGCCTGGCAAATAGAGAGAAAGCTACGGGACCGCGCCTGCACCTCATAGCGGCGGTGCCCTAAGAAAGGACAAGAAGCGAGATTTATTGTGCTGAGTGAGAAACGAGATCAAAGCAAGAAGGAGAATACCAGTAGGAGTCGTGCTGTAAGACCGAGGCAACATCCTACTGAGGCGCACAGCCGGCGGCCGGAACGCCGAGGAAGTATTTCTATATATATAGCTTCAGGCAATACTTCAAACCAAGGGCAGGACAGTCAGTCATAGGCGGGCTGTCTCACCTAAATCACCTAAGAAGACATAGGGGGCAAACTGTGGAGAGGGGCGACTCTAGGGTCCCGGAAGAGCTCCGAGCCTACCCGTCATACGGGTGCGTCCCAACCGTAACATCAGGAAGGGACGGAGGATTAGCAGAACATCATCTAATCGAGTTGTGAGGGAACATCAGAAACAGACACAACAGTTGTGGGGACTATCCCGTAAGCACAGCAGGGGAGGACCACAACACATAGCGCTAGCAGGAAGGCACAGATTTCCACCTGCAAAGAGAACTCTGGAGGTGCCATTGGACCGGCCGGACTTGCGCAGCCTGGTGAACCATATTCCGGACTGAGGACCCAGAGACCTTCAGTAAAGAGGTAAAGAGACTGCAACCTGGTGTCCTCGTTATTTACTACACCGCACCATCACCACTATCCATGTCCACTACTGTGGACTACTGTGCTGTGAGAGTCTTGTATATTTAAATATATTTTTTTGTTACACATATTTATTTATCAGACAAAAATAGAGAAAAGGAGCAAACTGATTACATCCGGTAAAAATAGTCATATAACTTTATTAATTCGTAGAAAAGATAAAACATCTCAACAGTACATAAAGAGCCATAAACAATGCAGATTGCTATATACCCCACCCCCCACCTATCACCACCTCACACTCCACATGAGCAGGGCCAGTTTTAGGCAAAGTGGGGCCCTAGGCAAAGTTTAAAATGGGGCCCCAAATGCTAACATATTGCACATCATACAGAAGCATTTCTGCTGTATTTACATGTGCTGATCTCAGGCCTCTAAACGAGTGTGATCGACAATACTGAAGTCGTTGGACGCTTGTTTCCCGGCCTCTTTCCACCATCTGAGAGAGAATGATGCGCACCCCCTGTGTCAGAGGCAGAGCGGGGAATGATGGGAGAGGGAGCGTCAGGTGACGCTCTCTCCTCCATCATTGCTTTGAACTGTACCGGCAGGCGGGGGAGTCGGCGCTGGCGGCAGGCGGGCCCCCCTGCCTCACAAGGGCCCCATAGCGGCTGCATGACTTTCCGCTAGCTGGGGGCCCCTGGGGGAGCGGGGACCCCAGGCAGCTGCCTGGTCTGCCTGCCCCTAACGCCGGCCCTGCACATGAGTCCCTGAAAAAATAACATAAAGGTCCAAAGACCATAACCCTGAGGGAGCAGTGCATCCAAAAGCGGACACCTGGAGGTCAGCATGCATCCATAAAGTGACTAAGCATAAAGTAACATCTGTCTATCTTTCATATAAAGTGCAGAAGTAACTAGCAAAAGGTGCAATGCTTAACAGCAGATGAGTGGGAACAAGGGGGGTCGGATGGGGGGTCCCAACGCACGTTTCGCGGCTACTTGGGGTCGCTTTATCAAGGGAGTATACCTCAGGCCCTTACAGGACCTTCAAATAACCTGGTGAACTTGGTCACATGACCAAATGTGGCCAATCAGGGTGGCACATGCGCACTGCGGCCGCCAGGTCCTGGAGTGCGGGTAAGGCGTCATGGAAAGTGCGCACGCGCCGGGAAAGGATCCATGCAGCGATGCGCACACCATAAAGACACCCACCCGCAGACAGGAAACGGCAGGTCACAGCGCGATGCGCACAACCATCCAAGTATGCAAGTGAGCAACAGCCAGAATGGCAAACCGAGGGTACAATAGGGCCCCTAGGGTCAGTCATCGTGGAGCGGGGGCGCCAATACGCTTCCCCCTAGGGTGCCAATCTCCGCAGCCTGGTAGGTGTGAGCCTACAACCTGCAGTAACCACCGATCCACCAAACCGCTGCATGACCAGCTCTATCCTCACCTACTGTATTCTCATCCATCCCTTGTAGATTGTGAGCCTTCGCGGGCAGGGTTCTCTCTCCTCCTGTACCAGTTATGACTTGTATTGTTTAAGAATATTGTACTTGTTTTTATTATGTATACCCAGGGGTGGGATTCAAATTTTTAACAACAGGTCCTCTAAGTCGCGGCGGCCGGAATTTTGGCCACGCCCATTTCAATAACCCCGCCCATACTAATAAGCCACACCCAGTGGCACGATTCATATTTTTGGAAGCAGTTTGTCTCCCTTAATGACAAGAATACGTTGTGACATACGGTATTAAAGTCATTCAAAGAAACAAACGACTAAAGCAAATGTACTGCACAGGACAATTGTCCGTGTACAAGGTGCTTTAGCTGAGATCAGTCCACAACATCCTTAGTTAAATTACTAAAGTAGAAGTATGGCCACACATGATGCTCCATACTGTATAACGGCCACACATGATGCTCCATACTGTATAACGGCCACACATGATGCTCCATACTGTATAACGGCCACACATTATGCTCCATACTGTATAATGGCCACACATGATGCTCCATACTGTACAATGGCCACACATGATGCTCCATACTGTATAAAGGCCACATATGATGCTCCATGCATACTGTATAATGGCCCCCCCTCCCATCATGTATGCATGGCTCATCTCCCCCTCCCTATATGCATAGGTAACTCATCCCCCCCCCGTATGCGTGGCTCATTTCCCCCTCCCTGTATGCATGGGTGGCTCAGGCACTGGTTCATCTCCCATCCCCCCTGTATGCGTGGCTCATCTCCCCCTCCCTGTATGCATGGGTGGCTCAGGCACTGGCTCATCTCCCATCACCCCTGTATGCGTGGCTCATCTCCCCCTCCCTGTATGCATGGGTGGCTCAGGCACTGGCTCATCTCCCATCCCCCCTGTATGCGTGGCTCATCTCCCCCTCCCTGTATGCATGGGTGGCTCAGGCACTGGCTCATCTCCCATCCCCCCCCCCCCGTATGCGTGGGCCACGCATACAGGGGGGGGATGGGAGATGAGCCAGTGCCTGACCCACCTATGCATACAGGGAGGGGGAGATGAGCCACGCATACAGGGGGGGGGGATGAGCCACGCACTGGCTCATCTCCCCCCCCCCGGCGTATGCGTGGCTCATCTCCCCCCCGTATGCGTGGCTCATCGCCGGCTCCCCAGTCCCATCTTGTATCATGGCTCCCCGTCCACCGCGGACCTCCTACATGCTCGCCGCCGGCTCCCTTCATCCTCCCTGGCTGCCTGGAATGATTCATGATTCATCCCGCCGCCCCCCCCATGCGTGGCTCATCGCCGGCTCCCCGACGCTCCTAGTCCCATCTTGTATCATGGGCATGGCTCCCCGTCCTGGCCGTCCACCGCGGACCTCCTCCTCCCCGCCGGCTCCCCCGTCCTCCCTGGCTGGAATGATCATACTCACCTGAGTCACCTCACACACCGCGTAGCAGAGGAACGGAATCCTCCACCTCGCTCTGTCCCTGCGCAGCACTGCACCGTCCTCCTCGTCCTGTGTGAGCGCCGCGGTTAGGTGGTAACGGTCATTTAAGATGATGAATATTCATGAATATTCATCACCTTAATGAGGCGGCACCATGTGACCGCTCACACAGGGCGAGCTGCAGTCGTGCAGTCGCTGAGAGCAGACCAGCCGGCACCGCTGGAGCAGGTGAGGTGAGTATGAGACAGGGAGGCATAAGCGGCGACGGGGGGGGGGCTTGGGGGGGGGGGTTTGTGCTGTCTTAAGGTGACCAGCCGGACCCGACTGTAAAAAAAAAAAAACACACTGCTCAGGTGCCGCCCCTGGGCGTGGTAACCATTTTCAATTACCGGAACGCTGGCAGATAGAAATTTTAGTAAACGGCTGCCCCGTACCGGGTCGTACCGGCTGAATCCCACCCCTGTGTATACCCCTCCTCACATGTAAAGCACCATGGAATAAATGGCGCTATAACAATAAATAATAATAGTAATAATAATAGCTTAGGCGGCACACTTAGGGACTTTGAGTTCACCACAACAGTTACTGGTTTTTTTTTTAGCACTTTTTTGTTTGATATTTGTTCACTTTTTGGTGTGGACCCTATAATGGTCCTTTTAATCAATAAAGCATTGTTTGTATAGGGGTTTTATATGATATTGATTCATAATAAAACAGTGCCAACAAAGTTGTTACAGCGCTGTCTCGTTTCTGACATCGATGAAACTAATAGAAGCAATGACCAGAAAAGTAATATATTAGGAAAGAGAGAACAGCTACAGACACACATCGGCTTCTGATACTAGTAAAGGTTCTGCTGTCTCACCTCATTTGCTAGATTAACTACTACTCAGGAATTTTCACACATCAGGTTTTAGCCATCAGGCACAATCCGTCGAAATTTGAAAAAAAACGATTCGTTTTTTTTTTGCCGGATCCGTTTTTTTCTCATTGCTGTATTAGCGCCGGATTGCGATGGATGGCCTAACGTTTCATCCTTTTTTGCAGGATCCATCCAAAATTAGTTTTCTCTCTCTATCTCCTTCCTCGGAACAGTAAGTCCAAATTTTATCCCCGGATTTAAAAAAATAAATAAATAAAAGCGAATCCAGCAACAAAAAATTGATCCGTTGCATCAGTTTTTCTAAATTTTTACCGGATCCATTTTTTGCAGAATTCGCCGGATTGTGCCTAATGGTAAAAAACTGATGTGTGAAAGTAGCCTAATGCCCTCCATACTGCTGCAGATACACAGCACATGCAGAGAACACAGGGTCAGCAGCAACAGGGTATTTTTCTCTCTGCAGCTGTACCCTTTTCCATAGACATTTAGGCTATGTGCGCACGTTGCGGATTTGCTTGTGTATATCTGCGCGGATTCTGTATCTCTTGGCAGAAAACGCAGTTGAAATTCCGTGTGGATTTGATGCGAAGTTTCATGCGGATTTTTAAGCTAAATAAAGATATATTATTTTTTTAAAAAAGTGGTGATTTCCTTGTTCAACCTCTTCATCCAGATACCCTCATTAATATTAAATAAAGACACACCCACAATTAAATAAAGACACACACAAATAAAGACACACACAATGAAATAAAGAGACACACAATTAAATAAAGAGACACACACAATAAAGACACACACATACACACAATTAAATAAAGACACACACACAATTAAATAAAGAGACACACAAAATTAAAGGGAACCTGTCACCCCCAAAATCGATGGTGAGGTAAGCTCACGGTCATCAGGGGCTTATCTACAGCATTCTGTAATGCTGTAGCTAAGCCTCCGATGTTACCTGAAAGAGGAGAAAAAGAGGTTATAATATACTCACCTGGGCGGTCCCGCTGCGGTCTGTGGTCAAATGGGTGTCTCAGGTCCGCTCCGGCGCCTCCTATCTTCATTCCATGACGTCCTCTTCTGGTCTCCGCGCCGCAGCTTCGACGCATGCGTACTTTGTTTGCCCTGTTGATGGCAGAGCAAAGTACTGCAGTGCGCAGGCGCCGGGCCTCTCTGACCTTACCGGTGCCTGCGCACTGCAGTACTCTGTTGCTCTGCCCTCAACAGGGCAGACAAAGTACGCCTGCGCCGGAGCCGCGGCACGAAGACCAGAAGAGGACGTCATGGAATGAAGATGGGAGGCGCTGTACCGGACCTGAGAGGCCCATCGGAGCGGGACCTGTCATGGTTCTCAATGGCAAGAGAACGTAATAAAGCATACAAAAGGACTAGCTCTTGGAAGATGGGAACTCGAGCTGACCATGAGCTAAACCTACCGCACAACTAACAGTGGCCGGGTAGCGTGCCTACGTTTTATCCCTAGACGCCCAGCGCCAGCCGGAGAACTGACTGACACTAGCAGAGGAAAATACAGACCTGGCTTACCTCTAGAGAAATTTTCCCCAAAAGGCAGACAGTAGCCCCCACATATATTGGCGGTGATTTTAGAGGAAATTGACATACGAAGCATGAAGATAGGTTTAGCAAATTGAGGTCCGCTTACTAGATAGTAGGAAGACAGAAAAGGGAACTTCACGGTCAGCTGAAAACCCTTTCAAAATACCATCCTGAAATTACTTTAAGACTCTAATATCAACTCATGACACCAGAGTGGCAATTTCAGCTCACAAGAGCTTCCAGCCTCAGAAATATTCAATCACAGAGAACTGGAACAAAAATGCAAAACAAACTTAGGACAACAAGTCCAACTTAGCTGATAGTTGTCTAGGAGCAGGAGCATGCAACAGAAAGGCTTCTGGTAACATTGTTGGCCGGCATAGAAATGACTGAGGAGCAAGGCTAAATAGAAAACTCCCACATCCAGATGGAAAACAGGTGAACAGAGGAGATGAAGCACACAAGTGCAGTACCACCAGAAACCACCGGGGGAGCCCAGAAACCAAATTCACAACAGTACCCCCCCCTCAAGGAGGGGGCACCGAACCCTCACCAGAACCACCAGGGCGATCAGGATGAGCCCTATGAAAGGCACGGACCAAATCGGAGGCATGAACATCAGAGGCTGTCACCCAAGAGTTATCCTCCTGACCGTAGCCCTTCCACTTGACCAGATACTGAAGTCTCCGTCTGGAAACACGGGAGTCCAAGATCTTCTCGACAACGTACTCCAACTCACCCTCAACCAACACCGGAGCAGGAGGCTCCACGGAAGGCACAACCGGTACCTCATACCTGCGCAACAATGACCGATGGAAGACATTATGAATAGAAAAAGATGCAGGGAGGTCCAAACGAAAGGACACAGGGTTAAGAATCTCCAATATCTTGTACGGGCCGATGAACCGAGGCTTAAACTTAGGAGAAGAAACCTTCATAGGGACAAAACGAGAAGATAACCACACCAAGTCCCCAACACAAAGACGAGGACCAACACGACGGCGGCGGTTGGCAAACTGCTGAGTCTTCTCCTGGGACAACTTCAAATTGTCCACCACATGCCCCCAAATCTGATGCAACCTCTCCACCACAGTATCCACTCCAGGACAATCCGAAGACTCCACCTGACCGGAAGAGAAACGAGGATGAAACCCCGAATTACAGAAGAAAGGAGAAACCAAGGTGGCAGAACTAGCCCGATTATTGAGGGCAAACTCCGCCAAGGGCAAAAAGGCAACCCAATCATCCTGATCCGCAGACACAAAACACCTCAAATAAGTCTCCAAGGTCTGATTAGTTCGCTCGGTCTGGCCATTAGTCTGAGGATGGAAAGCAGACGAAAAAGACAAATCAATGCCCATCCTAGCACAGAACGCTCGCCAAAATCTAGACACGAATTGGGTTCCCCTGTCAGAAACGATATTCTCCGGAATACCATGCAAGCGCACCACATTTTGAAAAAACAGAGGAACCAGCTCGGATGAGGAGGGCAATTTGGGCAAGGGAACCAAATGGACCATCTTAGAGAAACGGTCACACACCACCCAGATGACAGACATCTTCTGAGAAACAGGGAGATCAGAAATAAAATCCATGGAGATGTGAGTCCAAGGCCTCTTCGGAATAGGCAAGGGTAACAACAATCCACTAGCCCGAGAACAACAAGGCTTGGCCCGAGCACAAACATCACAAGACTGCACAAAACCTCGCACATCTCGCGACAGGGAAGGCCACCAGAAGGACCTAGCCACCAAATCCCTGGTACCAAAGATTCCAGGATGACCTGCTAACGCAGAAGAATGGACCTCCGAGATGACTCTACTGGTCCAATCATCAGGAACAAACATTCTACCAGGCGGGCAACGATCAGGTCTATTCGCCTGAAACTCCTGCAAGACCCGTCGCAAGTCTGGGGAAACAGCAGATAATATCACTCCATCCTTAAGGATACCTGTAGGTTCAGAATTACCAGGGGAATCAGGCTCAAAACTCCTAGAAAGGGCATCCGCCTTCACATTTTTAGAACCTGGTAGGTAAGAAACCACAAAATTAAACCGAGAGAAAAATAACGACCAGCGCGCCTGTCTAGGATTCAGGCGCCTGGCAGACTCAAGATAAATCAAATTCTTGTGGTCGGTCAATACCACCACCTGATGTCTAGCCCCCTCAAGCCAATGACGCCACTCCTCAAAAGCCCACTTCATAGCCAAGAGCTCCCGATTACCAACATCATAATTTCGCTCAGCGGGCGAAAATTTACGAGAAAAGAACGCACAAGGTCTCATCACGGAGCAGTCGGAACTTTTCTGCGACAAAACCGCCCCAGCTCCGATTTCTGAAGCGTCAACCTCAACCTGAAAAGGAAGAGTAACATCAGGCTGACGCAATACAGGGGCGGAAGAAAAGCAGCGCTTAAGCTCCCGAAAGGCCTCCACAGCAGCAGGGGACCAATCAGCAACATCAGCACCCTTCTTAGTCAAATCAGTCAACGGTTTAGCAACATCAGAAAAACCAGTTATAAATGGACGATAAAAATTAGCAAAGCCCAAAAACTTCTGAAGACTCTTAAGAGAAGAGGGTTGCGTCCAATCGCAAATAGCCTGAACCTTGACAGGGTCCATCTCAATGGAAGAGGGGGAAAAAATGTACCCCAAAAACGAAATCTTTTGAACCCCAAAAACGCACTTAGAACCCTTTACACACAAGGAATTAGAGCGCAAAACCTGAAAAACCCTCCTGACCTGTTGGACATGAGAGTCCCAGTCATCCGAAAAAATCAAAATATCATCAAGATACACAATCAAAAATTTATCCAAATAATCACGGAAAATGTCATGCATAAAGGACTGAAAGACTGAAGGGGCATTTGAAAGACCAAAAGGCATTACTAAGTACTCAAAATGGCCCTCAGGCGTATTAAATGCGGTTTTCCACTCATCCCCCTGCTTAATTCGCACCAAATTATACGCCCCACGAAGATCAATCTTAGAGAACCACTTGGCCCCCTTTATTCGAGCAAACAAATCAGTAAGCAGTGGCAAAGGATACTGATATTTAACCGTGATTTTATTCAAAAGCCGATAATCAATACACGGCCTCAAAGAGCCATCTTTTTTAGCTACAAAGAAAAAACCGGCTCCTAAGGGAGATGACGAAGGACGAATATGTCCCTTTTCCAAGGACTCCTTAATGTATTCCCGCATAGCAGCATGTTCAGGCACAGATAGATTAAATAAACGACCCTTTGGAAACTTACTGCCCGGAATCAGATCTATAGTACAATCGCAATCTCTGTGCGGAGGTAGTGAACCAAGTTTAGGCTCCTCAAAAACGTCACGATAATCAGATAAAAATTCCGGAATCTCAGAGGGAATAGATGACGAAATGGAAACCAAAGGTACGTCCCCATGAGTCCCCTGACATCCCCAGCTTAACACAGACATTGCTTTCCAGTCGAGGACTGGGTTATGAGATTGCAGCCATGGCAATCCAAGCACCAACACATCATGTAGATTATACAACACAAGGAAGCGAATAATCTCCTGATGATCCGGATTAATACGCATAGTTACTTGTGTCCAGTATTGTGGTTTGTTACTAGCCAATGGCGTGGAGTCAATACCCTTCAGAGGTATAGGAACTTCCAGAGGCTCTAAATCAAACCCACAGCGTTTGGCAAAGGACCAATCCATAAGACTCAAAGCGGCGCCAGAGTCGACATAGGCGTCCGCGGTAATAGACGATAAAGAGCAAATCAGGGTCACAGATAGAATAAACTTAGACTGTAAAATGCCAATTGAAACAGACTTATCAACCTTCTTAGTACGTTTAGAGCATGCTGATATAACATGAGTTGAATCACCACAATAGAAGCATAACCCATTTTTTCGCCTTAAATTCTGTCGTTCGCTTCTGGACAGAATTCTATCACATTGCATAATCTCTGGCGTCTTCTCAGTAGACACCGCCAAATGGTGCACAGGTTTGCGCTCCCGCAAACGCCGATCAATCTGAATAGCCATTGTCATGGACTCATTCAGACCTGTAGGCACAGGGAACCCCACCATAACATCTTTAATGGCATCAGAGAGACCCTCTCTGAATTTCGCCGCCAGGGCGCACTCATTCCACTGAGTAAGCACAGACCACTTACGAAATTTTTGGCAGTATATTTCAGCCTCATCTTGCCCTTGAGACAGGGCCATTAAGGCTTTTTCAGCCTGAATTTCTAAATGAGGTTCCTCATAAAGCAACCCCAAAGCCAGGAAAAACGCATCCACACTGAGCAACGCAGGATCCCCTGGTGCCAAAGCAAATGCCCAATCCTGAGGGTCGCCCCGGAGCAAGGAAATTACAATCCTGACCTGCTGTGCAGGATCTCCAGCGGAGCGAGATCTCAGAGACAAAAATAATTTACAATTATGTTTGAAATTCTGGAAGCGAGATCTATCCCCAGAGAAAAATTCAGGTAAAGGAATTCTAGGTTCAGATGTAGGAACATGAATAACGAAATCCTGTAAGCTTTGAACCTTCATAGCGAGATTATTCAAACCTGTAGCTAAACTCTGAGGATCCATATTAATCAGGTGAAATCAGAACCATTCAAGGATTAGAAGGAGAGAGAGACGAAGGCTGCAGTAAGCAGAGATGCTAGTGAATCAACTAATGAGCAAACTCAGGAAAAAAAAAAAAAAATCTCTGCAGACTTCTTTTCTCTCCTTTCTTCTGCCAATTATTTTAACTCTTGGCCGGCCAAACTGTCATGGTTCTCAATGGCAAGAGAACGTAATAAAGCATACAAAAGGACTAGCTCTTGGAAGATGGGAACTCGAGCTGACCATGAGCTAAACCTACCGCACAACTAACAGTGGCCGGGTAGCGTGCCTACGTTTTATCCCTAGACGCCCAGCGCCAGCCGGAGAACTGACTGACCCTAGCAGAGGAAAATACAGACCTGGCTTACCTCTAGAGAAATTTTCCCCAAAAGGCAGACAGTAGCCCCCACATATATTGGCGGTGATTTTAGAGGAAATTGACATACGAAGCATGAAGATAGGTTTAGCAAATTGAGGTCCGCTTACTAGATAGTAGGAAGACAGAAAAGGGAACTTCACGGTCAGCTGAAGACCCTTTCAAAATACCATCCTGAAATTACTTTAAGACTCTAATATCAACTCATGACACCAGAGTGGCAATTTCAGCTCACAAGAGCTTCCAGCCTCAGAAATATTCAATCACAGAGAACTGGAACAAAAATGCAAAACAAACTTAGGACAACAAGTCCAACTTAGCTGATAGTTGTCTAGGAGCAGGAACATGCAACAGAAAGGCTTCTGGTAACATTGTTGGCCGGCATAGAAATGACTGAGGAGCAAGGCTAAATAGAAAACTCCCACATCCAGATGGAAAACAGGTGAACAGAGGAGATGAAGCACACAAGTGCAGTACCACCAGAAACCACCGGGGGAGCCCAGAAACCAAATTCACAACAGGGACCGCCCCTAGGTGAGTATAATCTAACGTCTTTTTCTCCTCTTTCAGGTAACATCGGCGGCTTATCTACAGCATTACAGAATGCAGTAGATAAGCCCTGATGCCGGTGAGCTTACCTCACCATCGATTTTGGGGGTGACAGGTTCGCTTTAAATAAAGACACACATTGTCACCAGCCTATGTAGGAGCATTAACATAATTAACCTACGTATGCTGTAACAAAACAGCAACTGTTATTAGGCTACGTCCTCACGGTAAGTAATTGGCAGCGCTTTGGACGCAACGCAGATGTTCATTGAATCATGCGGAATCACCGCACCCTACACATTGGACTGGCAATATTTATCTTGCGGAGACTGAGCGTCTCCGCAACATAAATAGACATACTGCGGTCTGGAAGTCGCAGCGCATGTCTGTCTCCGCAGGGAAGCCACGGGTGTCTGTGCACGCATAGCGGACATGGGATTTCTTGAAATACCATCCACTATGCTGTAACATCTGGCCGCTGTGGGTTGGACGCTAGGGATGTATGCAGTGTCCAACCCACAGCGTTTACTGACTGTGGCAACATACCCTCCGAAATTTGTGTGAAATGCAATACGTTTATTTTTCAAAAAAATTAAAAAAATTGCATGGGCTCCCGCATAATTTTCATAACCAGCAGAGGGAAAGCAGACAGCTGAGGGCTGATGTTAATATTCTGGGAAGGAGCAAATAGCCATAAAGGTATCCAGGCTATTAACCCCTTCCCGACCTTTGACGCAGCGTATGCGTCATGAAAACCTGTGCCAATCCAACCTGTGACACAGCTATGCGTCATGGTCGGATCGCGCTCCTGCAGGCCGGGTGACAGGGTTAACTGTAATTTCACCCGACCTGCAGGGACAGGGGGAATGCTACTTGAGCCCAGGGGGGGTGGCTTTGCCCCCCGTGGCTACGATTGCTCTGATTGGCTGTTGAAAGTGACGTTTCACTTTCACTTTCAATCAGAGCGATTGGTGAAATAGTACAATCCAGCCATGGCCGATGCTGTAAAAGCATCAGCCATTGCTGGAGATCGCGATCTGCCCCCCGCCACCGATCTCCTCCCTTCCGTCCTCCATACTGTCATCTGCTGTCCTCCGCTCCCCTCCGTCCTCCTGTCCGCTCCCCCGCAGTCAGATCTCCCCCCCATTGTCCGATCCCCCCTCATACTTACCGACCTCCGGTGTCCCTCCCGGTGTCCATCCGTCTGCTCCATGGGCGCTGCCATCTTCCAAAATGGCGGGCGCATGAGCAGTGCGCCCGCCGAATATGCCGACTGGCAGATTCGTTCCAGGTACATTTTTGATCGCTGTGATAAGCTCTATCACAGCGATCAAAATAAAAAAATAATAAATAACCCCCCCCTTTATTACCCCCATAGGTAGGGACAATAAAAAAATATAGAAAAAATATTTACTTTTATTTTTCCACTAGGGTAAGGGTTAGAACTAGGGTTAGGGTTAGGGTTAGAACTAGGGTGAGGGTTAGAGCTAGGGTTAGAGTTAGGGCTAGGGTTAGGGTTAGGGTTAGAATTAGGGTTAGAATTAGGCTATGTGCACATGGTGCGGATTTGGCTGCGGATCCGCTGCTGATTGGCCGCTGCGGATTCTTAGCAGTTTTCCATCACGTTTACAGTACCATGTAAACCTATGGAAAACAAAATCCGCTGTGCCCATGGTGCGGAAAATACCACGCGGAAATGCTGCGTTGTATTTTCTGCACTCAATTCTTTGTGCGGATTCCGCAGTGTTTTACACCTGTTCCTCAATAGGAATCCTCAGTTGAAATCCGCACAAAAAAACATTGGAAATCTGTGGTAAATTCACAGGTAAAATGCAGTGCGCTTTACCTGTGGATTTTTCAAAAACTGTGCGGAAAAATCCTCACACGAATCCCCAACATGGGCACATAGCCTTAGAATTAGGGCTGGGATTTGAGTTAGGGTTGGAATTAGGGTTAGGGTTGGAAATAGGGTTAAGATTAGGGTTCAGGGTGTGTTGGGGTTAGGGTTAGGCTTGTGGTTAGGGCTATGGTTAGGGTTAGGGGTGTGTTGGGGTTAGTGTTTGAGTTAGAATTGAGGGGTTTCCATTGTTTAGGCACATCAGGGGTCTCCAAACGCGACATGGCGCCACCATTGATTTTCAGCCAATCTTGCGTTCAAAAAGTCAAATGGTGCTCCCTCACTTCCGAGCCCCAACGTGTGCCCAAACAGTGGTTTACCCAAACATATGGGTTATCAGCGTACTCAGGAAAAATTGCACAACAACCTTGGGGGTCTAGTTTCTCCTGTTACCCTTGGGAAAATAAAAAAAATGAGGGCTAAAAACTTATTTTTGTGGAAAAAAAAGATTTTGTATTTTCACGGCTCTGCGTTATAAATTTCTGTGAAGCACTTGGTGGTTCAAAGTGCTCACCACACATCTAGATAAGTTCCTTGGGGGGTCTAGTTTCCAAAATTGGGTCACTTGTGGGGGGTTTCTACTGTTTAGGCACATCAGGGGCTATGCAAACGCAACGTGACACCCGCAGACCATTCCATCAAAGTCTGCATTCCAAAACGTCACTACTTCCCTTCCGAGCCCTGACGTGTGCCCAAACAGTGGTTTACCCCCACATATGGGGTATCAGCGCACTCCTTACAAACTGGACAACAACTATTGGAGTCCAATTTCTCCTGTTTCCCTTGTGAAAATAAAAAATTGTGGGCTAAAAAATAATTTTTGAGGAAAGAAAAAAGATTTTTTATTTTCATGGCTCTGCGTTATAAACTTCTGTGAAGCACTTGGGGGTTCAAAGTGCTCCTTGCACATCCAGATTACTTCCTTGGGAGGTCTAGTTTCCAAAATGGGGTCACTTGTGGGGGAGCTCCAATGTTTAGTCACATGGGGCTCTCCAAACGCGACATGGTGTCCGCTAACGATTGGAGCTAATTTTTCATTCAAAAAGTCAAATGGCGCTCCTTCCCTTCCGAGCCTTGCCGTGTGCCCAAACAGTGGTTTACCCCCACATGTGAGGTATTGTTGTACTCAGAAGAAATTGCCCAACAAATTTTAGGCTCCATTTTATCCTGTTGCCCATGTAAAAATGAAAAAATTGAGGCTAAAAGAAATATTTTGTGAAAGAAAAAGTACTTTTTCATTTTTACAGATCAGTTTGTGAAGCACCTGGGGGTTCAAAGTGCTCACTATGCATCTAGATAAGTTCCTTGGGGGTCTAGTTTCCAAAATGGGGTCACTTGTGGGGGAGCTCCAAAGTTTAGGCAAACAAGAGCTCTCCAAACGTGACATGGTGTCCGCTAACAATTGGAGCTAATTTTTCATTCAAAAAGTCAAATGGCGCTCCTTTCCTTCCGAGCCTTGCCTTGCGCCCAAACAGTGGTTTCTGACCACATATGAGGTATCGGTGTACTCAGGAGAAATTGCCCAACAAATTGTAAGATCCATTTTATCCTGTTGCCCATGTTAAAATGAAAAAATTGAGGCTAAAAGAATTTTTTTGTGAAAAAAAAGTACTTTTTCATATTTACGGATTAATTTGTGAAGCACCTGGGGGTTCAAAGTGCTCACTATACATCTAGATAAGTTCCTTGGGGGGTCTAGTTTCCAAAATGGGGTCACTTGTGGGGGAGATCCAATGTTTAGGCACACAGGGGCTCTCCAAATGCGACATAGTGTCCGCTAAAGATTGGAGTCAATTTTTCATTCAAAAAGTCAAATGGCGCTCCTTCCCTTCCGAGCCCTGTCGTACACCCAAACAGTGGTTCCATCCCCCCACATATGGGGTATCGGCATACTCAGGACAAATTGTACAATAACTTTTGGGGTCCAGTTTCTCCTTTTACCCTTGGGGAAATAAAAAAATCGTTGCTAAAAGATCATTTTTATGACTAAAAAGTTAAATGTTGATTTTTTCCTTCCATGTTGCTTCTGCTGCTGTGAAGCACCTGAAGGGTTAATAAACTTATTGAATGTGATTTTGAGCACCTTGAGGGGTGCAGTTTTTAGAATGGTGTCACTTTTGGGTATTTTCAGCCAGATAGACCCCTCAAACTAACTTCAAATGTGAGGTGGTCCCTAAAAATAAATTTTGTTGTAAAAATGAGAAATCGCTCGTCAAATTTTAACCCTTATAACTTCCTAGCAAAAAAAAATGTTGTTTCCAAAATTGTGCTGATGTAAAGTAGACATGTGGGTAATGTTATTTATTAACTATTTTGTGTCACATAACTCTCTGGTTTAACAAAATAAAAATTCAAAATTCGAAACTTGTGAAATTTTCTAAATTTTCGCCAAATTTCCGATTTTTTCATAAATAAACGCAAAAATTATTGACCTAAATTTACTACTAACATGAAGCCCAATATGTCACGAAAAAACAGTCTCAGAATCGCTAGGATCCGTTGAAGCGTTCCAGAGTTATTACCTCATAAAAGGACACTGGCCAGAATTGCAAAAAATGGCCTAGTCATTAAGGTCAAAATAGGCTGGGTCATGAAGGGGTTAATATCAGCTCACAGATGTTTGCTTAGCCTTTACTGGCTAGTTTACAGGGGAACCCCAGAAAAAATTGACATGGGGACCCCCTATAAAATCAATAAAACAAGCAAAGGCTAGGCAGACAGCTGCGGGCTTATATTAATAGCCTGGGAAGGGGCCATGTATATTAGCATCCCCCAGGCTAAAAACATCAGCTCTCAGAAATGGCGCATCTTATAGGTGCGCCAGTTCTGGCACTTAGCCTCGCTCTTCCTACTTGCCCTGTAGTGGTGGCAAGTGAGGTAATATTTGTGGGGTTGATATCACCTTTGTATTGTCCGGTGACATCAAGCCCACGGCTTATTAATGGAGAAGCGTCAATAAGACACCTATCCATTACTAATCCTACAGTTATATAGTAAATAAAGATACAGCCAGAATGAAGGCCTTTATTTGAAATAATCACACAGACTCCTTTGTTAATCTTAATTTACCATACTTACTGCATCGCCTAATCTCCGAATCCCTCGATCTCCTGTGATATAAATGAAATAATAAAACAACATAAATACTCCCTGTCTGCCGTAGTCCATTTACCGAGTGTCCCACGTCAATCTCACATGTAGAACAGTCACCAGAGTTCGTGCTCTGACTTACGGCACCACCGCGTGAGAGTTTTCTCATGCAGCGGTGCCACAGGTGACAACATGAATTCCGGTGAACTATCATGGCAGCGCAGTGATACACTGCGGGAGGGATCACCTCCTGTCAGTGTATCGCCGGTGGCAGGATAGAGCGCTAACATCTCCCGATGTGACTGTTCTACACGTGAGTTCGTCGTGGGACACTCGTCATTAAATGGACTATGGCGGAAAAGTAAGTATATGTTGGTTTATTATTTTATTTTTATTGCAGGAGATGCGGGCATCGGGGATTAGGTGTTTGGTGAGTATGAAGGTTTTTTTGTTTTACAATTGAACACAGTCTCATGCTCATGCTGTCACTGTTATATGTGACAGCAGACACAGCTTGATGGGAGTAGTAGTCCCATCAGAGGATGCCTGGCTACATACACACACACAGACACTCGCAGACAGACACACGCAGACACCCGCACACACACACAGACACACACGCACATATTCTCCGCTCACACAGCTCCGCCCACATACTCTTCCTCCTTCCAAATCTGCAGCGTTTTTGGCATGCAAAACCGCAAACCTATTTACACCTGCGGTTTAGCTGCAGATTTGAGTGACTCAATGAAAGTCAACGGGTGCAGAAACGCTGCAGATCCGCAAAAAGAATTGACATACCGCGGAAAATAAAACGTTGCAAATCAGTGTGGAATTTTCCGCAGCATGTGACACCAGCTCTGGATTCCCATTGATAAACATTGCTTGAGCTACCCTTAGCCTTGTGCACATAGCCTTATAGGTAGCAGCAGTAACTTGATTCAGCAGTGAAACTGATAATTCATTTACACCTCACCTTTCTTAATGGATTTTAGCAATGAACTGAGAGTGAATGTGGAGCGCCCCCACACCGCCGCAGGGCCGAGGGGTACCCGGAGCCGGGCCTCTAGTTCTCAGTCTCGGGGTTGTCACGGTGGCTAGACCCGGTCCGTGGCCCTGTCCGTCAGTGGGGGACGTCCGGTGAAATAGGTGGTAGTAATGGTAGCGATGTAACGGTGCGGTTGTGGGGTGTAAGTCGCGGTAAATAACGAGGACACCAGTTTGCAGTCTCTTTACCTCTTTACTGGAGATCTCTGAGTCCTCAGTCCAGAATACGGTTCACCAGGCTGCGCAAGTCCGGCCGGTCCAATGGCACCTCCAGAGCCCTCCTCTCAGGTGGAAATCTGTGCCTTCCTTCTAGCGCTATGTGTTGTAGTCCTTCCCTGCTGTGCTCACGGAAAGTGACCCCACAACGGTTGTGTCTGTTTCTTAAGTTCCCTCACAACTCGATTTGATGTTCCTCTGTAATCCACCCCTTCCCTGTATTCAGGTTGGAATGGCACCCGTTTGTCAGGTAGGCCTGGAGTTCTTCCGGGACCCTAGAGACGCCCCTCTCCCGCAATTGCCCCCCAAGACTTCATAGGTGATATGTGGTAGACAGCCCGCCTGAGAACGACTGTCCTGCCGCTGTTTGGAGTATGGCTTGAAGCTGTATTCTAATCCACTCCCTCGGCGTTCCGGCCACCGGTATTGCGCCTCAGCAAGGTGCTGCCTCTTTCAGCACAACCCCTGCTGGTATTCTCCTTCTGCTTGATCTCGTTTCTCACTCAGCACAATCTGTCTCGCTTCTAGTCCTTTCCTTGAGTCCCGCCGCTTCCAGGAGCCTGCGCGGACCCGTTACGTTCTTTCAATGCCGAGCCTCTGCCAGGATCCCACCCCTGGCAGAGACCCTACAGTCTCTCCCTTCACAACACCCCCTGCCACAGGGTGTTGCTCCGTTCAATCCCGTCAGCGTTCTCTCTAACTTTCTGCCTGACCCCCAGTTTACCCACTATGGTGGGGAGTGGCCTAATGAATAGCACCCTTAGCTCCCCCCGGAGGCCCAGCTATGAAACATATTGGTGTCTGTGATACCTGATTGGAGGAACTCCTTCGGTGCCATCGAACGTACCATGGCTCCCCTTAGCGGCAGAGCCACAGTACTGCAACGACCAGAACTCTGGGGCGCTGCACTCCCCCCTGGTTAAACACAGTACTCCGGGACTGGGAAGAAAAACAACAATACAGATTAGCAAAAAGACATACAATTTTGTTGAGTGCAAAACGATAAGTATACTTGAACAGGCTTCCCTTTATGGGAGGTGAGGACACTTTTAACGTTACAAACATGGTCAACATTATAAATTACAGGCTATGCATAACTCCTGTTACCCAACCGGGTATTCTACTTAGTGCAAATTCTGGAACAATAAATTAACATTGCCTTTAGGAAACATACACTCTTAGTTTACCAAAGGCCTTCCTATAATCACATTACAGGGTAAGGTAACTTCACATTCTCCTACTTTGAACCTGCAGGACCGCCTGTCCCTATGGCACCAGACCTACTGCCTCTCCTTTCTTTTACAGGACCGCCCTGTTCATCCAGGGCCTACTGCCTTTCTCTACTATACATGGTATAGACATAACATTCCTTTCGTTTAAAGAACTCTGAGCCAGCTCTACTCGGCTCCTTTAAGGACTCACTCTCTAACCCCTACGGGTTCACTCTCTGTCCTTAGTAACAAAGTAACTTTCAATGGGGACGCGGGGTTTACCTTCTATCCTCACCTTCATTATTACTTTGCTTACTTTCAACTATGCAGACCTCTATCTCTACCCCTACGGGCTCTCTGCATCTTTTCTTTCTGCAAAACATTATTTAGACATTTCAACAAATTCAACACATATAACTTAGCATGTAAAACAGTTACATTTCTTTTCAAGGCATCATTATGGCATTACTGTTCTGCAACAGTATCTCTCTCAAGTTCAGTTTCTCACATCCCCTTTAAGAGGAGACCAAGTCTTTCTAAGGTAGCTCGTCTTCTCAGCCTACCGGCCCATGCAAAGGTTCCGGCATGGTATCTTCGCAAAGTGTCTTTAACTAGAACCGGTAGGAAAGGTATCTTCACAAAGTGTCTTTGGCTCAAACAAATAGGGCAAATATCTTCGCAAAGTGTCTTTGGCTAAAACCAGTAGGGAGCACCTTTAAGAAGGTGCAAACTATTTACAAGGGAAGTTCGAATCATGCACAGTCCATGATTTCTGCAGTTCTTTAAACTTGTGCAAAAATTTTAGGAAAACTCAGAACAAACACAGGGATCCCGGGTCAACAAAGGGATCCATTAACCCTGGGCGGGTTTAGCAACAACTCAAAAGAACAAATAGTAACTATTTACATTTTCAGGTTTCCGAGGTTTACTCTTCTTCCGGTGGCTGGGGCTCCCGGCCCCCGGCCACTGCAGCACCAGTGTCCTCGGTTCGAACATGCAGATGGACTCGACTGGCCAGCTCCGGGGCTGCCACTAGGCGTACCGTTGCGATGGTGACAAGTTCAGGCGCTCCCGGGACCAGGTCTGGGGCTGCAGGTGCCGCAGGCCCAGACATACACCGCCGAACATTCCGTGCATACCACCCCAGCGGGTTCAAGTGGCGGCTGTAGGTCACTGGATCCCCCTTTTGTAACGGTTCTCTGCTTCGGCCACAACAAGGAGCCCTCACGTTACAATGCGCAACGAAAACATCAGTATCCAGTCCCGGCTCGTGTATGAGGCCCCACCCCCTTTTTACATGGTAGGCCAACACAGTGCCTCGCCTTACCGCGTCTCTGTCATCCCATGCCAGGGGGGGTTGTTGTACTTTCGGTGGGCCCATCGACTCAGCTCCTCTCCGTCCTTTCCACTGCAGAATCAAGCACTGTCTATATTGTTCCCATGTAAGCACCGCAAGAGTGGACCCGTTCTCCCGGGATCCATCTGCTCTAAACCAAGGGGTGTCCCACCGAAGAACCACTCCATCTAAGCTCACATCTACAGGCTCCCCCACTCCAGTCGACAGCGGTGGCACCATCCTCCCCAGGTCGTCGGGGGATAGCACCATTAGCCCTGCCGAGATAAGTCGCTCCCTACTGCGATGGAGGTGGGCCATGGAAGCGGGCTCGTGAAGGGGAGCAGGGGCGTCGGCCATTCCTGCGCCTAATGTGGTTCCATCGGTGTCGCTCCGGTCCGTTAACAAGGACGCTGGAATCTGCTGCAGCCCGGACCGGGGCTCCTCCAATGGGATGCTCGGACTCCGCTCCGCTTGCTGTGGTTCCTCCTCCTCTAACTCCGAGGTCGGGATTGGTGGACGTAGCTTCGCTGTCGGATCCGCATGCTTCCGGTCCATCTCCGGTGAAGAAAGGCAGGCCTGAACTGCTTCTTCCTCGCTCAGGCACTCGCCGTTCATCATCGCTGCCTGATAGTCGGCGGCAGTGCATGCACCTAGCTCCGCCATTTCTCTGAGGTCGGGCTTCTCCGTCACCAGCCTCTCGCCGTTGCATATCAAGGGGTGTTTCTCTTCTGCTTTGGGGCAAGTCATTCCTCTGCAGCCAGAAGTGCAGGGGGCGGTAGCCATTTCTCGCGCCACACTGGGAGTCTCCGCCCATAACACGCCCTCCTTCCCCTTGGGTGTAGCAATGGCGGCGCCTTTTGGCGGGAACTTTTGGCGGCTAATGGCGCAGCACAGTCTTTGTAATAAAGTACAGTCCAAGCACAACAAAGTACAGTCTCTAGGCACACATGACCTGATTCTTCAGGCTTAAGTAGATCCTGTTCGTGACGCCAAGTTGGAGCGCCCCCACACCGCCGCAGGGCCGAGGGGTACCCGGAGCCGGGCCTCTAGTTCTCAGTCTCGGGGTTGTCACGGTGGCTAGACCCGGTCCGTGGCCCTGTCCGTCAGTGGGGGACGTCCGGTGAAATAGGTGGTAGTAATGGTAGCGATGTAACGGTGCGGTTGTGGGGTGTAAGTCGCGGTAAATAACGAGGACACCAGTTTGCAGTCTCTTTACCTCTTTACTGGAGATCTCTGAGTCCTCAGTCCAGAATACGGTTCACCAGGCTGCGCAAGTCCGGCCGGTCCAATGGCACCTCCAGAGCCCTCCTCTCAGGTGGAAATCTGTGCCTTCCTTCTAGCGCTATGTGTTGTAGTCCTTCCCTGCTGTGCTCACGGAAAGTGACCCCACAACGGTTGTGTCTGTTTCTTAAGTTCCCTCACAACTCGATTTGATGTTCCTCTGTAATCCACCCCTTCCCTGTATTCAGGTTGGAATGGCACCCGTTTGTCAGGTAGGCCTGGAGTTCTTCCGGGACCCTAGAGACGCCCCTCTCCCGCAATTGCCCCCCAAGACTTCATAGGTGATATGTGGTAGACAGCCCGCCTGAGACCGACTGTCCTGCCGCTGTTTGGAGTATGGCTTGAAGCTGTATTCTAATCCACTCCCTCGGCGTTCCGGCCACCGGTATTGCGCCTCAGCAAGGTGCTGCCTCTTTCAGCACAACCCCTGCTGGTATTCTCCTTCTGCTTGATCTCGTTTCTCACTCAGCACAATCTGTCTCGCTTCTAGTCCTTTCCTTGAGTCCCGCCGCTTCCAGGAGCCTGCGCGGACCCGTTACGTTCTTTCAATGCCGAGCCTCTGCCAGGATCCCACCCCTGGCAGAGACCCTACAGTCTCTCCCTTCACAACACCCCCTGCCACAGGGTGTTGCTCCGTTCAATCCCGTCAGCGTTCTCTCTAACTTTCTGCCTGACCCCCAGTTTACCCACTATGGTGGGGAGTGGCCTAATGAATAGCACCCTTAGCTCCCCCCGGAGGCCCAGCTATGAAACATATTGGTGTCTGTGATACCTGATTGGAGGAACTCCTTCGGTGCCATCGAACGTACCATGGCTCCCCTTAGCGGCAGAGCCACAGTACTGCAACGACCAGAACTCTGGGGCGCTGCAAATGATCATTGCAGTTAGGAGACGAACAGGATATGTAAGTGAACAAACAAGTGTTTTTCTACAATAGGAAGGATTACAAAGTTTTTTAAATTTGAACTATTGATATATGGAAGAGTGTTTATAATGGGGGATGCAGGACAAGACAGTGATAGCCAGAAGAGTTATGAATGGAGCTTTAAATGGGATGGATTGTAGCATTAGACATGTAGTCCACGTAGTATTTCAGTCTTGGACAGAAAAGCTTTCCACTGACCAATCAGAATTCCCTTCATACCTCATGCCAACAACCTGCCTATATCCAGGATTTTCCTGCAGTGTAGAATTAAGCAGGCAATAAATGAAAAGACGACTAATCTGCGGGGCGCAAGCAGCACCCCTCCCCCGCTCTAATCATCATTCATCCAGACAGCAATCTTAATTAAAATTTTACACGGTGCGTTTGTTAATTCATGGCTTGCTCGGCGCTATCAATATTTAGTAGGATAATTGTATGAAATGACTGTTTAAACCAGCAGCAGGCGACAATTCACCGAACAGCAGGCGCCTATTCAAGCGCACTGCACAAGATGGCTGCGTTCTGGTAATGTGTACTCCATGTGTGGACCTTGTACATTGTGCTGCATACTGTGGTGTACTGCAATGACCACTCCTCGTAGAGGACGAACCTCCAAAAAGACCACAGCGAATAGTTTGAGAGTCACTGACAGCAGTAAGGCATCGTTCACACAATTCTTTTCCTGCTGACTACTGGGCTGTTAACATACTGTGGATTTGATGCACATTTCATCCTTTGCGGTGATGGCACCAACAATATTTTTATTATGAGTCATTGAACAGTTTATAAATTTGGGACATTGAATGCTGGAGTGAGATGCAAACCTCAGAAATCACAGCCAAAGAGAGGATGAGCCCGAAACAGTATGTCTGTAGGAAAGAGGCCCAATTACATCAAGAACCATTGCTGCTCATCATCTCCAAAAAATTACTGTCCACTATTGGTTATAGAGGGTCCACTACCACAATTGATCTGTATGGATTAGCCAGGATCCCATAGAAAAAAACAACGTTAATGGAATCTCACCTGACTGACCTCCAGGTACAAAAGTAAATGGTAAATTCTTTGCTGCAAAAATTACAAATGTTCAGCAAGCCGCAATGTCACAAGAACAGAATGCTAGCATGACATAGGGGCAGAAAGCCACAGGAACTCCGGCACAGGGATCAGATATTATATTAGCCCAAAGAGGAACAGTGACACCAGAAGAGAGACCAAAAGTGAAACCATGACAGAGACTATCGGTGACACCAAGATAAAGAGTAGCATTGATACAAAAAGAGATCACAACTGTGACACTAGGACGGAGAGTAATAATAATAATATTTATTTATATGGCGCCAACATATTCCGCAGCACTTTAGAGTAGCATTGACACAACAATAGAGAGCCAGTGTAACACCTGGGCAAAATGCCATAGTGACTCCAGTACAGGGAGCAGAGATGACATTAGCCCAAAAAGCAACAGTGACCCAAGATAAAGAGTAGCAATGATAAAAGAAGAGATTGCAAATGTGACACCAAGACAGAGAGCAGCATTGACACAAGAACAGACAGTGACAGAGACACCTGCCTAAAAAGCAATACTGACAAGAACAGAGACCAATGGTGACGCTAGAAAAGAGACAATAGGACAGAGAGCAATGGTGACACCAAGATAAATAGTAGCATTGAAAATGAGAAGAGAGAGCAATGGTGACATCAGGGTAGAAAGCAGCACTGACAAAAAGAACAGAGTAAGGGTGCCAATCATACAGAGGCCAGAGATGACGTGAGAACAGAAAGCAATAGTGACAACAGGAACAACCATTATCCACTCCTGTGATACGACAAGAAAAGAGAATGCCAGATCCTCACAAAATTACCAAAAGAATCACAGTGACTGCATCAAGTGCAACATGGACACACAATATGCAAAATATGTGCATAAAAAACACTTAACATCCACATAGATACATATTTGTCACATGACGTGGTCTGGGTGTAAATATTAGGTAGTGGAGTCTGACACCATGTGCTACATCAAATAGTGTCAATAGCTGCTACATGGGGCATATAAATTATACACAGTAGGGGAGGCTCTCATATACACTGTGAAGGAGGGGTTGACTGCCAGCCAGTTTAGACGGCCCGATAGTTAGGTCTGAGCACTCCTAGGAACGCTCATTCTTCATTTATCAGCCTGTCTAAAAGCAGCTTCACTCAGAGCAAAGTAGTTAAAACTCGCTGGGTCATACCTAGCAATCTTCATATATCAATGTAGAGCACATTTGCAAATGATAACTTCCAGGAGCAATAGGTACTGTGTTTCTCTGAAAATATGATGGTCTTTTATTATTTTTTGCTTCAAAAGATGGGTTAGGGCTTATTTTCAGGGCATGTCTTAAATTATTTCACCATGAACAACAATCCACATTTAATCCTGTAAAAAAAAAAAAAAAAAGGTTACTTACTGGTAATGGTATTTCTCAAAGCTCATGACAGCACCACGGAGAGAGGGGATCCGTCCTTCAAGGACAGGAAACCTACAGATAAAAATGGTGGTACCTCCCTCGCATCAGTTGGCTTACAGAGCACGAGGGGACCTCCAGGTTATTATAAAAATAAACATTCTAACAATAATACATATAAGGAAACACACTGTGACCTATACATAAATCACTAACAAACAAAAGAGTGTGCTCACCCACATCTGACGAGAGGGAATATAAGGGTGCTGTCTCGGGCTCTGAGAAATCATGTCACCGGTAAGTAACTTAGAAAGAAGAAATATAAACCAGCTCACCCGTGATGCATAAACCAATCCTCGGGAGCACGGACCCGCTGTGTCCAGGCGTATAGAGTCCAAAAAAGAAAAGAATGTCCAGCTTCACCGAATCCGTAAAAAAGAGTTTTCTTTATTCACAAACTTTTAAGCATAGAGGATACAGACTTCAGCACAAGCCATATGGGTAAGAATCTCAACGCGTTTCTGGAGACTAAGCTCCCTTAATCATGACCGATAAGTAACTACATCTTTCTCCTTACCCCATGACAGCACCATGGAGAGAATTGCAGATAATTATATTTTAGGGAGGGACCACAGCCTGCAGAACCCTTTGATCAAAGGTGGGATCAGTCAGAGGAAGAGGCTAGATCCAACTGGTAGTATTTATAAAAGGTAGAAGATGACCATGTGGCAGCCTTTCAAATTTGTTCTATAGTAACCTCTGATTTCTGCCCAGGAGGTTGCCACTGCTATTATAGAATGAGCTCTCAATGCCTCAGACAACATTCACACTTGATGAGTAGGTCAGCGAGATTGCGTCCCTTATCCATGATCTTGACAATGTGCCTTTTGAGGCCTTGAGCTCTTTCCTGGGCCTCTGATAACACACAAACAGAGACCTATCCTTCCTACAACCCTGGGTGGTCGATAGTTTTTTGAAGGTGCACGTATGGTGAACATATGCTAATTTTCATTCATTCATTTGCATTCTTGGGGTTGGAGCAAAAGGATTGGAGGACTACTTCTTGGGACCTATGGAACATAAGAAGATAGGCAGGGTCAGGTTTCAGAATTACTCTATCCTCTAAAATTTGAGTGGACGGGGAAGGGGGGCCTGTCTGAATATCGCTCACCCTGCAGGCTGATGTCAATGCCACTAGAACTGTCTTAAAAGATAGAATGTTAAGGGAAGTGAAATTCAACGGCTCAAAAGAGGAACTGGTTAAGCTTGATAGTACTAAATTCATATCCCGTGGTAATCTCTGGCTAGCAATGGGCCTAGATCTAGCGGTGGCTCTAATTAATCCAGCCACCCAATGATTGCCTGCCACATCATTATTATACAGGGCTCCTAATGCAGCCACCTGAACCTTTAGAGGTGCTAGTAGCAAAAGCCCTGTTCTAATCCCTTTTGTAAAAATTCCAGGATTGCAGTAATTGGAACCCCATCCTGAACTCTGACCCCTGAGGTGGACAGGAACTTCTTCCAAGTTTTCCCATAAGCTCTAGTGGTGATGGGCTTTCTACTCTGGAGAATTGCAGAAGTAAAATTTTGGGAAAAACCTCTGTCCCTCAAGAGTGTAGGGGACAATCAGGATGCCTTGCTCCCTCAGGTGTGCCGTTGCTTCTGGCACCAACTTGGTAAACACTCGAGAAGCCATGGCCAAGCCAAAAGGGAGAGCTCTGTACTGAAAGCATCTGATTACCCCCCTTATTGAAACCACTACCCTGAGGAACTTCTGATATTCGTGTATGGGAATATGATAAGCGTCCCTCAGGTCCAGAACTGTCATAAAGCAATCTGGAAACAGGATTTTGACCGTTGTTTTTATTGCCTGCATTTTGAATGTTTGAGTCTTTAGTGAACTGTTTAGCTTTTTCAAGTTGATTATCATCCATCTGGTTTCTTCACCAGAAACAAGGAGTAGAATCCTTCTCTTTTTCCCTGAAGGGGAATCTCCTGGCTTGCTTTGTCTACTAGGTTTAGTACCTTGTGTTCTAGGGCCAGGAGTCACCTCTGCTTTTTCGCTTCTTCTTATTTGTTCTACTCTCTCTTCTAATTTCCTGCTCCAAAAGGACTTTTTATATGTGGGAATAGGAATGTTTGGGAATCCATTTTTTCTATCCCTCGCCTTTTCGAGGATGTCGTCTAATGTTGACCCGAACATAAATTCACCTTCATAGCAAATGAAGCACAACTTTGATTTTGTTTGGACATCCTCTGGCAAACACTTAAGCCAGAGGGTTCTATGGGCCGCATTGGAGAAGGCTGCTGATCTGGCCGCTAGTCTAATTGAATCAGCAGATGCATGAGCCAGGCGGGCACCGACAGAGCAAGAGAAGGTCAGGAGAGCTGAGGTCAAAACCGAGAGGTCAGCGAGGTACAGAAGCGAGGTACAAAAGAGGAATCAAATACAGGCCAAGTGTCAGAAACCGGAGAGGGCAGCAAAAGTACCAGGGGGACAGGCAGAATGAGTAGTCAGAACGGAGCAGAAGTCAGAAACCAGGCAGAATGAATGAGCAATACAGAATCACTAGACAACAGCAAAAACGGGGGACAGAACCGGGTCAGTAACAGGATAAAACACAAGAGCAGGCACAAGCACACAAGAGTCAAACTACTCAGCCAAGGGCAGAAGTATAACTGACAAAGACCAGAGCCCAGCTGAGGCCATATAAAGCCCAAACACAGCCAGAGAGAGGCTGAAAAGTCTTAACCCTTGAGGTCCCAGACAAAACTTCCAAACAAACCATGACACTTTCTGCTCCTCTTCTACTGAGCTACTGGTCCCGGTTTCAGGGCACTTCCTCCTGGATTTTTGTTTCTTGACACCACCCCCCTGGGAAAGGGATTTAAAGCTGTTTTCGACCTTCGTCCTGATACAGATCTTAATTCGGAGGTGAAATTTGGGGTTTCCTCACAGTACATTTGCTCTATGCACGATTGGCAGAGTCTATTCCCCCAGGCAATGAGTAATTCTTTATTACAGATTGCACAACTTCAGTGTTTGGTCTTATCTATGCACTTTCCTCCCTAAATAAATGAGAAGAAAAGGGGGTCCCCAATTAGAAAGTGAACTTTCACGAAGATCACTTACCAATCAGAGCCGAGGGTACCGGTTTAGAATGAGGGATCATATCCACTGATGGATTTCCCCTGGAGGCTGGAGATTCATCCACCACGCCGGAGCTCCTGCTATGTAGACCTGCTGCCGAAATGTTGACTGCGAACCTGACGCTGGGATAAATCATTGGGCTGTTGCACCTTCTGTTGCCTTTGTCTCTGTGGTGGCGGCTTCAGGACACAGCACCAGCTGAGGCAGGGGCACCCCCGATACCTGTACCGGACTGGCCAGGCCTAGAACAACTTCCATCTTCTTTCTTCATGCTTCTTTCTTCAAGTATGCCTACAGTGAAGGTTCACTGTCAAGAATAGGAAATCAGCTGATGCGAGGGAGAGGTACCGCCTTTTTTATCTGTAGGTTTCCTGTCCTTGAAGGGCGGATCACCTCTCTCCCTGGAGCTGTCATGGAGGAAGGAGAAACAATCTACATTTACTCAAATATAATCATGTCATCACACACACATACACGTAAATATACACACAGCACAAATGGTACATAACAGCCTGTCTGCTCTTCTGTTCCTTTGGAGACAAAAGGTCTTTAAGCACTCAACCTCAGACTAGATATTCTGCCCCCCCCCCAGAGAGTGGGGGCCCTCAGAAATTGGCCACCTTGCCCTTCCCTCCTTCCCTCTAACACTGGCCCTGTCTCCTCTTTAGTTCCTCTATATTTGTGCAGTTAAAGGACTTTTGGTGACATCACAAGTCACATGACCATGATGTCACCAAACGTTCTTAAGCAGTTTTAACCTTAGAATAGGATTTCTGGAAGCCCTCAAGAGAGTGGGGGCCATGGACAATTGATCAGTTTTCCTATCTTCCCCTAAAAGCCGGTCCTGTATGTAACTAGGGATTGTTTTTCGAGTATGGCTTATATTTCAAACATACTCCAAAAATCCTGTAAAATCATTCTTCGGCTTATTTTTGGGATAAATCTTATTTCTCGGGAAACACGGCATCCGCATCATCACCATCGGCAGTGTGCTACTAATAACGATGGTTTTTATGCTTGTTTGACAAAAAAAATCTCAAGACAAATGAGCATTTTGCTTGCTTTCCGAGTGGTTGTTGGTATGCTAACACTGGAAGATAATTAGGATGGAATGTGCCTATGAACAGTCATTCGTCAATTACCGTCTTGTCTTAAAGGGACATTGTATACCCTGCAACTTTATGCACAAAATTCAACGAGCCAGTGATACAAAATAAAAATATTCATAAAAAATGTAGTTTATAAAAAGTGATCGATAACCAAATAATGATTTACCTATAAAAAATCTGTGGAAACACAATGAAATGTTTTCTTTTATTCCATACTGATATCACAACAGGTTATGTTTTATTTGTTTATTTAAAAAAAAATTTATAGGCTCAGAATTACATCAAAGAGAAACAATACTCACCTTACCTCATCCCACAGTTCCCATTTCAATTCTTGCTGGGTTTCGAGGCTGGGCTCTAAATCCTGGTCCTATTCAACATACAAGGATTGGCTCCTCTGCTTATTACTGGCCGCAGCGATGATCCACTTCAGTCTGTAACTGGCAGCAGCAGTCAGAAGTCCCTGTATTGGTTTAGACTTTAGAGTCTCTGCAGCAGCATGTAATTACAGGTAAGAAAAAAATGGTCAGAGGTAGCAAGATATTGACGAGGTGAGTATTTCTGCAATTATTTATTTTAGCCCATTTAAAAAAAAAAAAAAATCAAGGCAGACCCACCCTTCACATTTTTTTCATAAATCTATTTTTCTAATCCATATCCAGGTACTAGAGATATAACTGGAATGAACTGAGTTAAATAAACTTTCCTGCAAGTACAAAAGTAAAAAAAAAAAAAAAGTATTTATAGTAAAATATTAACAAAATGAAATAATCTGCCACAGCTATGTATTTCAGCAAATTTGAACCCACCCAAAAATCATTACAAAACACTTCACAACTTTAAAGGGGTTATCCACTAAAAGGATAACCCCTTTTTGATCAAAATGTTTGGCCCCGATAAAATAATAAAGCCTATACTCACTTCCCAGACTTCCTCTTCATGCTCAATTTGTTCAAAAGCAGGAGCAGTGACACCAGTGCTAATTGGGTGCCGGCGTTACATGTCACAACAGTAGCACGGGAGACCCTGGAGAACTAGTGCAGACCCCGCAGGAACGCTGCTGGCATGGGAGGTGAGTATAGGCTTTATTTTATCTGGGCTAAGCGAGGGGTGGAGAAGAAGTTGTCCAAGTAGTGGACAACGTATTAAATTTTTTTAACTTGTGATATTTTTATTATATCATTAGTATTGTGTTTTATTGGGCAATTGAATTGTGTCAGGCCATATGTTTGGCACTCGGTGTTCCTTTTGTTTGATATGGCTTTTTAGTCTTATGTTTTTGTGAGCATAATAAATCTTGGCTAAAGCTGAAGGCACAATAAGTCATATGAGGCTGGATTCTTTATTACTTCTCGTCAACTCTCCCACAAATAATTCTGAAGACTTCCAGAAAAATGGGCACCCCACATATTCACATTTACCTCTTCCTACACTTTTTTCCTACCACAGACAATGTCCTAATGAGCAGTTCAATATCTGATCTGGGGTCTGTAAACAGGGGTTCTGGACTTGTATCTTTATTTTCTTAGGGGGTTTGGTGTGTAGTCTGTACTCATTTTGTGGTGTGCTGAATGGGGTCATGTGGAGCGCCCCCACACCGCCGCAGGGCCGAGGGGTACCCGGAGCCGGGCCTCTAGGTCTCAGTCCTGGGGTTGTCACGGTGGCTAGACCCGGTCCGTGGCCCTGTCTGTCAGTGGGGGACGTCCGGTGCAATAAGTGATGTTGTAGCGGTGCAGTTGTGGGGTGCAGGGCGCGGTAAATAACGAGGACACCAGGTTGCAGTCTCTTTACCTCTTTACTGAAGCTCTCTGGGTCCTCAGTCCGGAATACGGCTCACCAGGCTGCGCAAGTCCGGCCGGTCCAATGGCACTTCCAGAGCTCTCCTTGCAGGTGGAAATCGGTGCCTTCCTTCTAGCGCTATGTGTTGCAGTCCTTCCCTGCTGTGCTTACGGAAAGTACCCCACAACTGTTGTGTCTGTTTCTCGTGTTCCCTCACAACAACTTAATTCGCAATGATCTTCCTCGTCCCTCCAGATACTATGGTAGGAACGCACCCGTATGACGGGGAGGCTCGGAGATCTTCCGGGACTCTATCTGCGCCCCTCTCTTGTTGGTACCCCCCTTTGCCTTCCTGGGTGATGCGTGAGACAGTCCGCCTCAAGCTAACTGCCCTGCCGTAGGTCTGAGGTATGGCTTGAAACTCTTTACCTCCTCGGCGTTCCGGCCACCGGTAGTGCGCCTCAGTAAGGTGCTGCCTCTTTCAGCACAACCCTCACTGGTATCTCCTTTCGCTTGATTTCGTTTCTCACTCAGCACAATCTATCTCGCTTCTTAGTCCTTCCTTGGGCACCGCCGCTATGCTGAGCAGGCACGGTCCCTTTACGTTCTTTCCATGCCAAGCCTCTGCCAGGATCCCACCCCTGGCAGAGACCCTACAGTCTCTCCCTTCACAACACCCTCTGCCACCAGGTGTTGCTCCGTTCAATCCCGTCAGCGTTCTCTCTAACTTCCTGCCTGACCCCCAGTTTACCCACTATGGTGGGGAGTGGCCTAATGAATAGCACCCTTAGCTCCCCCCGGAGGCCCAGCTGTGAAATGTATTGGTGACTGTGATACCTGCTCAGAGAACTCCTTCCGTGCCATCGAACGCAGCATGGCCCCCCTTAGTGGCTGAACCATGCTACTGCAACGACCAGGACTCTGGGGCGCTGCACTCCCCCCTGGTTAAACACAGTACTCCGGGACTGGGAAGAAAAACAACAATACAGGTTAGCAAAAAGACATACAATTTTGTTGAGTGCAAATAACAATAAGTATACTTAAGTAGGCTTCCCTTTATGGGAGGTGAGGACACTTGTAACATTACAAACATAATTAACCTTATAATTTACAGAGTATAAATAACTTCTGTTACCCAACCGGGTATTCTATTTAGTGCAATTTTTTAAATAATAACTTAACATTGCCTTTAAGAAACTCACACTCTTAGTCTATCAAAGGCCTTCCTATAATCACATTATAAGGCATTTCAACTTTACATTCTCCTTCTTGTGAACCTGCAGGACCGCCTGTCCCTACGGCACCAGACCTACTGCCTCTCCTTTCTTCTACAGGACCGCCCTGTTCAGCCAGGGCCTACTGCCTTTCGCTACTATACACAGTATAGACATAACATTCCTTTCGGTTGAAGAACTCTGAGCCAGCTCTACTCGGCCCCTTTAAGGACTCACTCTCTAACCCCTACGGGTTCACTCTCTGTCCTTAGCAATAAAGTAACTTTTCAATGGGGACGCAGGGTTTACCTTCTATCCTCACCCTCATTATTACTTCTCTTACTTTCAACTATGCAGACCTCTACTTCTACCCCTACGGGCTCTCTGCATCTTTCCTGTCTTCAAAACATTATTCAAATTTCACATTTTAACAAATTCAACACATATAACTCGGCATGTAAAACAGTTACATTTTCTTTTCAAGGCATCATTACCACATTACTGTTCTGTAACAGTATCGCTTTCAAGTACAATTCTTCACATCCCCTTTAAGAGGGGACCAGGTCTCTCTGAGGTAGCTCGTCTTCTCAGCCTACCAGTCTCATGCAAAGTTCCGGTCCGGTATCTTCACAAAGTGTCTTTAACTAGGACCAGTAGGAACGGTTTCTTCGCAAAGTGTCTTTTGACTAAAACCAGTAGGGAGCACCTTTAAGAAAGTGCAAACTATTTACAAGGGAAAGTTTGAATCATGCGCAGTTCATGATTTCTGCAGTTCTCTTTTTTTAAAACTGTATAAACTTCAGGAAAACAACAGTGACCCCGGGTCAACAAAGGGGTCACCTTTAACCCTAGACGGGTTTAGCAAACAGGAACAGTTAAAGGAATGAACAGTTAACTATTTACATTTTCATGGTATCGAGGTTTATTCTCCTTCCGGTGGCTTTGGTTCCTGGACCCCGGTCACTACAGCGCCAGTGTCCTCGGTTCGAACATGCAGATGGACTCGACTGGCCAACTCCGGGGCTGCCACTAGGCGTACCGTCGCGATAGTGACAAGTTCAGGCGCTCCCGGAACCAGATCTGGGGCTGCAGGTGCCGCAGGCCCAGACATACACCGCCGAACATTTCGTGCATACCACCCGAGTGGGTTCAAGTGGCGGCTGTAGGTCACTGGATCCCCCTTTTGTAACGGTTCTCCACTTCGGCCACAACAGGGAGCCCTCACGTTACAGTGCGCAACGAAAACATCAGTATCCAGTCCCGGCTCGTGTATGAGGCCCCACCCCCTTTTTACATGGTAGGCCAACACAGTGCCCCGCCTTACCGCGTCTCTGTCATCCCATGCCGGGGGGGGTTGTTGTACTTTCGTTGGGCCCATCGACTCAGCTCCTTTCCGTCCTTTCCACTGCAGAATCAAGCACTGTCTATATTGTTCCCATGTAAGCACCGCAAGAGTGGACCCGTTCTCCCGGGATCCATCTGCTCTAAACCAGGGGGTGTCCCACCGAAGAACTACTCCATCTAAGCTCACATCCACAGGCTCCCCCACTCCAGTCGACAGCGGTGGCACCATCCTCCCCAGGTCATCGGGGGATAGCACCATTAGCCCTGCCGAGATAAGTCGCTCCCTAGTGCGATAGAGGTGGGTCATGGAAGTGGGCTCGCGGAGGGGAGCAGGGACGTCGGCCATACCTGCGCCTAATATGGTTCCATCGGTGTCGCTCCGGTCCGTTAACGAGGACGCTGGAATTTGCTGCAGCCCGAACCGGGGCTCCTCCAATGGGATGCTCGGATTCGGCCCCGCTGGCCGTGGTTCCCCCTCCTCTAACTCCGAGGTCGGGATTGGTGGACGTAGCTCTGCTGTCGGGTCCGCGGCCTTCCGGTCCATCTCCGGTGAAGAAAGGCAGGCCTGAACCGCTTCTTCCTCGCTCAGGCACTCGCCGTTCATCATCGCCGCCTGATAGTCGCTGGCAGTGCATGCACCTAACTCCGCCATTTCTCCGAGGTCGGGCGTCTCCGTCGCCAGCTTCCCGCCGTTGCATCTCAGGGGGTTGTCTTCTGTTTTGGGGCAGGTCATCTCTTTGCAGCCAGAAGTGCAGGGGGCGGTAGCCATTTCTCGCGCCACACTGGGAGTCTCCGCCCATAACACACCCTCCTTCTCCTGGGGTGTAGCAATGGCGGCGCCTTTTGGCGGGAACTTCTGGCGGCCAATGGCGCAGCACAATCTTGCAATAAAGTACAGTAAATCACAGTCTCTAGGCACACATGACCTGATTCTTCAGGCTTAAGTAGATCCTGTTCGTGACGCCAAGTTGGAGCGCCCCCACACCGCCGCAGGGCCGAGGGGTACCCGGAGCCGGGCCTCTAGGTCTCAGTCCTGGGGTTGTCACGGTGGCTAGACCCGGTCCGTGGCCCTGTCTGTCAGTGGGGGACGTCCGGTGCAATAAGTGATGTTGTAGCGGTGCAGTTGTGGGGTGCAGGGCGCGGTAAATAACGAGGACACCAGGTTGCAGTCTCTTTACCTCTTTACTGAAGCTCTCTGGGTCCTCAGTCCGGAATACGGCTCACCAGGCTGCGCAAGTCCGGCCGGTCCAATGGCACTTCCAGAGCTCTCCTTGCAGGTGGAAATCGGTGCCTTCCTTCTAGCGCTATGTGTTGCAGTCCTTCCCTGCTGTGCTTACGGAAAGTACCCCACAACTGTTGTGTCTGTTTCTCGTGTTCCCTCACAACAACTTAATTCGCAATGATCTTCCTCGTCCCTCCAGATACTATGGTAGGAACGCACCCGTATGACGGGGAGGCTCGGAGATCTTCCGGGACTCTATCTGCGCCCCTCTCCTGTTGGTACCCCCCTTTGCCTTCCTGGGTGATGCGTGAGACAGTCCGCCTCAAGCTAACTGCCCTGCCGTAGGTCTGAGGTATGGCTTGAAACTCTTTACCTCCTCGGCGTTCCGGCCACCGGTAGTGCGCCTCAGTAAGGTGCTGCCTCTTTCAGCACAACCCTCACTGGTATCTCCTTTCGCTTGATTTCGTTTCTCACTCAGCACAATCTATCTCGCTTCTTAGTCCTTCCTTGGGCACCGCCGCTATGCTGAGCAGGCACGGTCCCTTTACGTTCTTTCCATGCCAAGCCTCTGCCAGGATCCCACCCCTGGCAGAGACCCTACAGTCTCTCCCTTCACAACACCCTCTGCCACCAGGTGTTGCTCCGTTCAATCCCGTCAGCGTTCTCTCTAACTTCCTGCCTGACCCCCAGTTTACCCACTATGGTGGGGAGTGGCCTAATGAATAGCACCCTTAGCTCCCCCCGGAGGCCCAGCTGTGAAATGTATTGGTGACTGTGATACCTGCTCAGAGAACTCCTTCCGTGCCATCGAACGCAGCATGGCCCCCCTTAGTGGCTGAACCATGCTACTGCAACGACCAGGACTCTGGGGCGCTGCACATGCATACTGTTTAGATTGGGGGTGAGTCCTACATACTTGAGCAGGGAACACTTATTTTTCTTCCTCACCATAATATCCCTTCTCAAAGGGTGTCAAGTATGTTTGTCAAAAATGATCAGAGCAGGAGCTGATCTGCAGGACTTCTAATGTGTTTACCCAGCATCACCGGAGAAGCAATTCCAGCTCTCGCCCCATTTATATGCAGACAGTGTGCTTCATTACTTTCTCAGTTCACCATATTTACATATCAGATACAAGAACGGAGAACCCGAGTCAAAAATTATGCACCAGTGAGGACACCCAGGCTGTGGTACTGTGCAGCACCCAGACATGACGGGGGCAGTAAGTGGTACATTGGATTGTCCGTTCATTCAGAGATACAAAAGAAAAGGTACTTGTGTACTCTCTATAAATGTAGAACATGAGAACCAGCACTGGAACTTGCCATATTTTACATACAGGACAAGAGAAATAGCATTGTTCACTATCTATGAATGCAGAACATGAGAAGTGGTACTGCGCAATGGCATACTTTACATATAGGACAAGAGAAACCATATTGGGGACTGTCTATTAATGTAGAAAAAGAGAAGTGTTACTGTGCTTTATCCAGATATACAGGACAACATAAGTGGTACTGTGCATTGTCCATATATACAGGACAATAGAAGTGGTACTGTGCTTTATCCAGATATACAAGAGAAGATAAGTGGTACTGTGCATTGTCCATATATACAGGACAATAGAAGTGATACTGTGCATTGTCCATATATACAGGACAATAGAAGTGGTACTGTGCTTTATCCAGATATACAAGAGAAGATAAGTGGTACTGTGCTTTATACAGACATACAGGGCAAAATAAGCTGTACTGTGCACTGTCCATATATATAGGACAATAGAATTGGCACTGTGCTGTACCCAGACATACAGGACAAGATGAGGGGTACTGTGCCCTGCTGTCCGTACTGTTATGTTACTTTGCACTGTCTCTAAATGTAGAAAAAGAGAAGGGGTACTGTGCACTAGCACACATTGCATACAGGACAAGAGAAGTGCTACTACTGTATATTACACCCAATTTTGGGGCACCTATCTAATGGGACAAGCTCTCGGTTTGGAGGAATCGCTCCCTCACTATGCTGAACAGAGTTCTCAGAAGTAACCATGGAAGACTATTGCAACAGTTGGAGTAGGGCCCTACACCACTTGGATTAGCAGGGTATGGTTATGCTCACATCTGTAAACACATTATGTAAACACCCGAGGCATACCCAAGTCAAATGCTAAAAGTGTGAGCTTTTGGTATACCTTTTTTTTTTACTGTATTGTGGGCCACTTTGAGGTTTATCATGGAAACATATACCATTTTATGGCTTTACAGTAGCATACACTGAAGCTTTTTGTCTGAGGATTACATCCTATTTAGATCTCCAATAGAAGGTTCAAACACAACGTGATCAGAGTCTAAATGGATAACTGAGCCTCCACACAGCATCTGACTCCTGTGCGTGGTACGTTCCCGGCCTCTGGGTGAGGATAAAATTTATCATGTTGATTTATAAAGAATTATTCATCATCCTCCTGAGAGCTGCAGGGTAGCAGCGACCGCCAATCCATCCCACTGACATAAAACACTCAAGTCCCAAACAGGAGAGAAGACATATTAGAGAATCTGGGAATTAATCACCCACAAGGGATGATCATCATGAATGGTTTGCAGGGATCGTGCGTTTTCTTCCACCACCTTGTATCCTCTGCAGTGTCAGTCATATTTAACAAGAAATGCAAGTTTTAGACAACTGGAGACCCTATAATCCAGTGTATAGAAGTGCAGGGACAGCTTACAAATTATCAATTCCATAATGATGTCCAGACAAATGGCAACCTTTCAGTAAAGGGTTTGATTTCAACAAATAGCCACAAATCATATGTCAGAAGAATGGAAGCATCCTGATTGGTCTGGTCTTTGGCGTTCGTGATAATTCAGGACAAAAATCATGCAGAAAGCAGTAGGGCACAAGAATACTGCAGAAAATGTAATATAATAATCAGGTTTTAATATATTTTGTATTTCAAAACCTCTGAGAAAATTGGATTTTATATCCAAAGACTGAAAACCTTTCCTCCTCACAAAGCTATTGGCATATGGCGCTATTGCAAAAGCACAAATCTCTTTTCGGTCTTGGACTCCAGGCTGATTTATTTTACCTGCACTAAACAGGAAGGAGATTTGCTCTGCTGTGTTGAGCTCATAGAGGATTGTGTATACCAGGGGTCTCCAACACGTGGCCCCTGAGGCTGCATTCTGTGACTCTCTAAACGATTGCCACCCAGTCCAGGGAGTCAGGGGCCCGTTGATGCCAGAGCTTTGTTTCAGCTGAATGCACATTTAATTGAAATGTATCGCAGAGCAGAAATCTGCTCTGTGCCCCGCAATGCCTATACCAGCCAATCAGAGCCCGGCATCTGACAAATGCCCGCTGCCGGCATATGATGTCACTGCTATATGCTGCCCAGTATGGTGGAGGAGGAAGGTGACACTGTTCACCGTGGGAGCAAGGACAGGTATGAAAAAAATTGTTTTCTTGGGGGGGTTCGCGTATGTGAAGAGTGGCAGGATGGATCAGATTACTGCAAGAGGGGGGGACATTATTATTAAAGGAAGGACATTATTACAGGATGGAGGCCATTATTACAGGAAGGAGGAAATTAATACCAGACAAGATACATTATTACATGGAAGGGGACATTATTAAAGATAGGGGCCATTATTACCGGAAGGGGAACATTTTTACAGGATGGGGGCCAGTATTACTATATGGGGCCAATTGGGGACAAAAAAGGAAAGTAAAATGTATCAATAAAACATCACTGCATCCCGCAAAGCATTTGGCCCATCAAAGTGACATTTTTTCTATGCGAGGCCCATTTACCAGGCCAAGTTTGAGACCCTTGGTCTATACATATACAGTGAGGGAAATTTATGTGGGGAAAAAAGGCGCTGTTGTCCATGATAACCAGTCAGTTCACTACTTTGATCTTCCATAGTCCCCCTCTGTACTAGTATCAATTTCTTATTGGGTTTATATATAAAACTCAATAATATGCCCCACATTGCTCATTGTGTCCCAAGCTTGCCACTAAGATGAGGTTCGCGTCAGAACTGGAGTCTCCATCACAGATTCTCTAATAGCACCAATTATGTTTTTTGGTATATACAAAATATAAGTTTAATGGGAATGCAGCATTAAATGTAAGGAAGACAAAACTACCCAATGGTTCTAGTCACTGCAACTGAATGTTATTGTTTTGTCCCCCAAGTGTCAAGTGTATCATTGTCCTGGCCTCAAGCATCAAAGTATCATTGTATATACCCCCAATGTTATTGCGTCATTTTAGGCTACTTTCACACTAGCGTCGGGCTCAGCCCGTCGCGGTGCGTCGGGCCGAGGTTCCAGACGCTAGCGTTGTCTCCGTCGCACAACGGGGGCAGCGGATGCATTTTTCCAGCGCATCCGCTGCCCCATTGTGAGGTGCGGGGAAGTGCGGGGAGGTGGGGGCGGAGTTCCGGCCGCGCATGCGCGGTCGGAAAAAGCGGACCGTCGGGAGCAAAAAAGTTACATGTAACGTTTTTTGCTCCCGACGGTCCGCCACAGCACGATGGTTGCGACGTGTGTCATTGCGTCGCAAATGCGTCGCTAATGTTAGTCAATGCAGAAAAAACGCATCCTGCAAGCACTTTTGCAGGATGCGTTTTTTCGGCAAAACGACGCATTTGCGACGTAATGCAGTTAACGCTAGTGTGAAAGTAGCCTTACTGTACCCCAAGTGTCAACTTGCATGGTTTTTTTGTCTTTGGTTACAAAGTATCTTGCCGTATGCAAGTGCAGCGCCCCAGAGACCTGGTCGTTGCAGTTATGTCGCTCTGCCGCTAAGGGGAGTGATGGTACGTCTGATGGCACTAAAGGAGTTCACCTGACCAGGTATCACAGTCACACACTACACTTCACACTCTGGCCACCAGGGGGGCAAAAGGTTCTATGTATTAGGCCACTCCTCACACTCTGGTAAAACTGGGAGTAGGATAGGAAGTTAGTGAGAAGCTGACTGGGTTTTGCCCAGGTAACATCTAGTGAGAGAAGAGGTTGCTTGGGAAGATTCAGGGGGGTCCCTGTCAGGGGTGGGATCCTGACAGTGGCCTAGCACAAGACAGATCGTTACGGAGCCGTGCCTGCACCTCATTGTGGCGGCATCCTAAGAAAGGACACGAAGCGAAGTATATTGTGGAGAAGTGAGAAACGAGATCACAGCACAAAGGAGATAGAACCAGGAGGAGTCGTGCCCCAAGATCAGCAACATCCTTCTGAGGCGCGTAGCTGGCGGCCGGAACGCCGAGGAAGTAATAGACTCTACGCATTACTTTGAACTACGGCAGGGCAGTTAACTTTAGGTTGGCTGTCTCACCTTTACACCTAATGAAGACAACGGAGGCAATTGTGGGAGAGGGGCGTCTCTAGGGTCCCTATAAAATAACTCCAGGCCTACCCCGTCATACGGGTGCGTCCTATCCAAACCATCTGGGGGACGGAGAGAAAGAACAGAAACATACACGACAGTTGTGAGGACTATCCCTTGGTGCTCCGCAGGGAGGTACTACAACACCCAGGCGCTAGTAGGAAGGCTACTGATTTCCACCTGCAAAGGGAACTCTGGATGTGCCTTCGGACCGGCCGGTCTCAGCCAGCCCTGTTAGCAGTGCTCTGGATTGCGGATGCCGAAGCCTTCAGTAAAGAGGTAAAGAGACTGCAACCCTGTATCCTTGTCATTTACTGCGACCTACACCATTACCATCTACTCATCAAGGGAAGCCCTGGGGACACACTTCACCTGTGGGAAGTTACAACATCTAGCTGCCATTCCATCACCCCAGCGGACCCCTAGCAGCGTCTGTCACCCTGACCGAATACCACAGGTGGCGTCACGAACACTAGACAAACAAGACCTTTTAATTGGACGCCCCTCTAAGGACCACGGAACGGGTCAGGCCACCGTGACATCCCCCGAACCGAAAGACCCAGTACCGAGTACCCCATTGCCCATAACGTGGGGGCGCTCCACAATGATATGATGAGTGGTGTATAATTTATCAGTAATGTCGGCAGCTTGTGATGTAACATTTTCATCACTTTGCTTCATTGTACAAAGACCTGAAAATCATGTGCGAAAAGACATGAGCAAGTATAAAGTTGCGGCTTCAGACGACTTCTCACAGCACGAAAGATGTGACAATCTATAAAAGACTTAGACCCTTGTTCAGACAGTTGTATATAAGGTCAGTGTGCAATTGCCAGGATACTAACCCAATAATTACATATGGGCCGGTGGACACCAGCAATTTTCCCAGATCAGAACAGTGCGCTTGATGGAAAACAGGTCAGGTACCCATCGAAAATGCAGAAGAGCAAAACTGTGGATGGATTTAATCACGTCCACATTTTGCACAGCCATTTTTTTTTAATATGGCTGTCTGAATTCGGCCTTAGAGAAAAAGATTTTTTTTTTTACGGAAAAGATATAAATTGTGGTTACCATAAGATTCAAAAAGAAGCATGAGGGGAGGTGACTAACAATTTTAATAGAAACCTATGTAGGTGGGTGACATGCAATTTACAGTTTTCAGAATCAGTTGAGTAGTGTTGAAAGGTTGTGATTGAAATGTGACAATTGTATGTACACGTGTAATATGACTCCTATATAATTTTATCACTCATGATGTGATCTCAACAGTGTGATATCCTAACATTAGTTAGATCCCGAGATTAAGGAAAAAATAGCATTTGGCTGAGCAAGTTCTATCAGAAGTGTCAATGTGTGTCCCAAACCTTCCCAACATAAAATATACTCATATAATTTCACATTATAGAAGGAAGCTTTATCTTGACTTTCTTTATTGTGAGGGGGTCAATACTTTAGCAAAGCACTAAACTTTAGCACCAGAAGTTGCTGCTCTGCTGTGTAATAACTGATGTGGTGCAAGAACCCTGAAACAGCTATCTACACACAGGAGCATTGTCCTTCGGTGATTGTGGTGTGGTTCAGAATTGCCTCAAATCCCTTGTGATATTTCAAGGTTCTTCAAATCTGTCAGACATTGATTTACAGTGTGGGCTGTCTGTAGGTGGCATTAGAGACAGTTTTCTTTCTGGAGGGGAAATCATTTGCATACCATTTTTCCACAGAGCATTGAACGGCCTGTGAAACTCCCTATTCCAGGTGGTGGTCTCCACAAGGAGAAACAGTACCCTCTGAGAAGGTCACTCACTAATGTCTGGTAGTTTGCACATATGACTTGTACCTACGGACAGGGCCGGCTCCAGGTTTTCGTGGGCCCCGGGCAAAAGAGTCTCAGTGGGCCCCTTTAACACATACCATGATGCACAGATACTGCAGAGAGAAATAGGTATAGTACAATGCCAAAGATTTCCCTTACACCTTACAATACATGAGTGATATCTATTGCAAAATCTACAATAGCTCAGAAACTGGTGAATCCTAGCAGCGCACAGTGTGTGCCCTGGTGGGAATTCAGAAGTTTTCTTTTTAGACCGGACAGTATAGTCCTTCATACAGCATTATGGGCACCACATAGTCCTCCATACAGTATTATGAGCCCCATATATTGCTCTACACAGTATAATGAGCCCCATATATTGCTCCATAGAGAATAATGGGCTCCAATATATTGTTCCATACAGAATAATGGGCACCATATAATGCTGAAGTACAAGTTAAAGATTTTTACGAGATTTTTCATCAAATTAGTGAACATGAATTCCCTTAAAAGTCATATTTATTATTCAATTTATTAAAAAACACCTTCCTGGTGACAATATTGGCAAAAATAGCCAAGATAAAAAATTGACCAAAGGTCTAACACATACCCTTTGCTAGGCCTGTCGGTCCCCTGCCTTGCTGTGGAGGTTGGCACCCTAAATATACGATTGTGTCGCCCCCACTCAACGTGGGCTATCACTCTCTGCCCTCTCTTACCCTATAATAAAGGTGGGAAAACAATATATATAAGAATAGAGATGAAAAAAGCAAAAAACTGTTAAAAAAAAAAAAAAATCACAAAAAACAATCAAAGCCAAAACAATAAACAACCTCATGAAAGTAGTAACCATTGGGTATCGACCTGAACAGTTATTTCACTTAATGGCAGAGATATGAGACATATGGTCCCTTAGACAGTCCTATAATCTTTAAATTTAACAGAGCATACCCTAACAGCTCAATGAATCTGCTGGGTATGTCTTGGACCACTATATATAAATAGATCCAAAATCAAAAATAACACACAAATGGCAAAAAACATCCTATATTGCATCCAATCAGTGTCAAGATATATATAGAAGCTACTTATCAAATTTAGGATGTGCTCCAACGCGTTTCCCCACTGCACGGTTCATCAGGGGGCCTTTGAGATGTCCATGATACAGATGCCAGATGCCATAATAGTTAGCATATAATGCTCCATACAGAATAATAGGCCCCATATAGAGCTCCACACAGAATAATGGGCACCATGTAATACCTCTCTCGTTCCCCACTGGCTGCAGCTACGATGTCTTCAGCGTATTCTGGCTTTCTGCACTGCTCAGCACAGAGGGCACGCTGTAGCGACACAGAGTAAGGAGACGAAAAAGAAACCAGATCTGCAGTCAGTGGGGAAAGATGAGAGGTATTTCAAGCAGTTCCAAGAACAGGATGGGGGTGCGCGCTGGCACCAAGTACCCCAAGTCACGGATCCTATAGCGTGCCGGTGTCCCCGACGGCAAGTGGTCTCCCTGTTTGCTCAGAGCCCCGGCACTTGCCCAGGTGACACCAGCACTGCCTACAGAGACGCACTGATGACACTTGAGAATTTTTGTCAAAGAGGGGACACCGGCAAGACTATGCAGAATCCCACCAACTTGTTAAAGATCGCAGCCTGGGAGGTTGCGCTGATCTCACCAGCTGCTATCTTTGGAGCGAACAGCTCTCTGCTGACCCCTATCATCCGGGCAATTACGCGATTGACTGACGATCAATGGAGGAGGCCACCGGCTGTTTCCACTAATAGACCTGTTATCAGCAAACTAACAGTTAGCTTTTGGTATATATAAACCTCCGATTACAAGGCATGGATTATATGTATATACCCCTGATACAGTCACTGCGAACTCCATGATAACCCAAGACTACTCGCTGCCACCACCAGTCATGTTTTATACAGGCTGACTGGAGGCCTGGTTCTGGTAGCATATGGCTTCGTGATGTGATGTAGTAATGCGAATGGGGACAAATAGACACCATATTTACCCTAGGGTCTCTGTGGTCACATATCGTATTTATTTTTTGCACTAACACACTTTGTTGCTTGATGTTGGATTTTATATTATTCCTGTTTTTTGTACATATCAGCTTTGCTTTGTTACACTACATAGTTGCACTTTATGCTATGTGGTACTTTTATTTCTTGCTTGGCCAGGGGCCTTTGTTTAGAGGAGGTGGGGGGGGGGGGGTAATTTTAGCCTCATAGACTGTGTTCACACTATGCGATGTTTTCGGTGTTTTTTTTTTTGCTGAGGATAGTGCAGCGCCCCAGAGTCCTGGTCGTTGCAGTAGCATGGTTCAGCCACTAAGGGGGGCCATGCTGCGTCCGATGGCACGGAAGGAGTTCTCTGAGCAGGTATCACAGTCACCAATACATTTCACAGCTGGGCCTCCGGGGGGAGCTAAGGGTGCTATTCATTAGGCCACTCCCCACCATAGTGGGTAAACTGGGGGTCAGGCAGGAAGTTAGAGAGAACGCTGACGGGATTGAACGGAGCAACACCTGGTGGCAGAGGGTGTTGTGAAGGGAGAGACTGTAGGGTCTCTGCCAGGGGTGGGATCCTGGCAGAGGCTTGGCATGGAAAGAACGTAAAGGGACCGTGCCTGCTCAGCATAGCGGCGGTGCCCAAGGAAGGACTAAGAAGCGAGATAGATTGTGCTGAGTGAGAAACGAAATCAAGCGAAAGGAGATACCAGTGAGGGTTGTGCTGAAAGAGGCAGCACCTTACTGAGGCGCACTACCGGTGGCCGGAACGCCGAGGAGGTAAAGAGTTTCAAGCCATACCTCAGACCTACGGCAGGGCAGTTAGCTTGAGGCGGACTGTCTCACGCATCACCCAGGAAGGCAAAGGGGGGTACCAACAGGAGAGGGGCGCAGATAGAGTCCCGGAAGATCTCCGAGCCTCCCCGTCATACGGGTGCGTTCCTACCATAGTATCTGGAGGGACGAGGAAGATCATTGCGAATTAAGTTGTTGTGAGGGAACACGAGAAACAGACACAACAGTTGTGGGGTACTTTCCGTAAGCACAGCAGGGAAGGACTGCAACACATAGCGCTAGAAGGAAGGCACCGATTTCCACCTGCAAGGAGAGCTCTGGAAGTGCCATTGGACCGGCCGGACTTGCGCAGCCTGGTGAGCCGTATTCCGGACTGAGGACCCAGAGAGCTTCAGTAAAGAGGTAAAGAGACTGCAACCTGGTGTCCTCGTTATTTACCGCGACCTGCACCCCACAACTGCACCGCTACAACATCGCTTATTGCACCGGACGTCCCCCACTGACAGACAGGGCCACGGACCGGGTCTAGCCACCGTGACAACCCCAGGACTGAGACCTAGAGGCCCGGCTCCGGGTACCCCTCGGCCCCGCGGCGGTGTGGGGGCGCTCCAACTACATGTGTGCCTTGTCTTACAATAGATTTTTCATAAAGTTAGGTTTTATTCACCAAAACGCTGCAAAAATGCAGAAAAACATGGTTGCTGCGTTTGTTTGCACTCATTGCTTTCTATGGGTAAACAAAACATTGAAAAAAATCGACATGCTTCAGATTTAAAAATACTGCCATTCTCACATTCTGGGCCTTTTTTTTTTTTTTTTTTTTTAGTTATTTACTATTTGTTTTCCATGGAAGTATTTTTCTTTATACCCTCTTCATGATGTGCAGTTACTATTCGTTTAGCTTTTGGTTAACTTCGGCTATATTTGTTTTGCTAAGCAAGTAGCACCTAGAGATTATATGTAGGTTGTGCCTGTCGATTTGCTATATGTAGGAGCTGTGGACATAGAACAATGCTGTCGCTATAAATGAACAGCTTCATATAATTATAGCACATTTATCAACCTGACATAAGGAGAAGATTCAATCTTGCACATGATGAACGTGTTTGAATGCTCATGTCTTACTAGCTTCTTGTGTATGTTTGATGAGCGCACTTGTATTTTTTGTTATGTTCAGTGTTGTCAGCACTTTGGTTATTTGGTGTCTTTATAAGCCTTTGCATTCAGGAGGAGTCCATGCGATTTCAGCCATCTTCATAGATATTAGCTCTGTCTAAGGCCGGCGTCACACTCAGCGTATGTAAATACGGTCCGTTTTTTACGGCCGTAAAACGCAGAAAAGTCCCCAAAATAGTGATCCGTATGTCATCCGTAGGCAGGGTGTGGCAGCGTATTTTGCGCATGGCATCCTCCGTATGTAATCCGTATGGCATCCGTACTGCGATATTTTCTCGCAGGCTTGCAAAACCGACATCTAATGGATTTATGTGCTCAAATGTTCGTTAAAACATATATACAGTATATATATATATATATATATATCTATATGTCATTGAGACACATATATACATATTCTGTATTTATATTTAATTCAGCGCGATATATGAGAAAACCCGGTAATTCAATTGCCGGCTTTTCATTTCTCCTTCCCAAACCCGACATGATATGAGACATGGTTTACATACAGTAAACCATCTCATATCCCTTTTTTTGCATATTCCACACTACTAATGTTAGTAGTGTGTATGTGCAAAATTTGGGCACTGTAGCTTGTAAAATAAAGGGTTAAATCGCGGAAAAAATTGGCATGGCCTCCCGCGCAATTTTCTCCGCCAAAGTGGTAAAGCCAGTGACTGAGGGCAGATATTAATAGCCAGGAGAGGGTCCATGGTTATTGACTACAAACATCTGCCCCCAGCCACCCCAGATTAACCATTTCGTACTATTGGATTAATAATGGATAGGTGTCATAATTGACGCCTCTCCATTATTAATCTGGCTTAATGTCACCTTTCAATAGCAAGGTGACATTAACCCTTCATTACCCCATATCCCACTGCTACACGGGAGTGGGAAGAGAGAGGCCAAGTGCCAGAATAGGTGCATCTTCCAGATGTGCCTTTTCTGGGGTGGCTGGGGGCAGATGTTTGTAGCCAGGGGGGCCAATAACCATGGACCCTCTCTAGGCTATTAATATCTGCCCTCAGTCACTGGCTTTACCACTCTGGCGGAGAAAATTGCGCGGGAGCCCACGCCAATTTTTTTCCGCCATTTAACCCTTTATTTTAGCAGCTACAGCGCCAAAATTTTGCACATACACACTACTAACTTTAGTAGTGTGGAATATGCCAAAAAAAAGGGATATGAGATGGTTTACTGTATGTAAACCATGTCTCATATCCTGTCGGGTTTGGGAAGGAGAAATGAAAATCCGGCAATTGAATTACCGGCTTTTCTCTCTAACACCGGTGCGTATTTCTCGCAGGTCACACTGCTGGTCCGTGTGTAATCCGTATTTTTCTCGCCCCCATAGACTTTCATTGGCGATTTTTTTGCGCAATACGGTGACAAACGCAGCATGCTGCGATTTTGTACGGCCGTACAAGACCGTATAATACGGATCAGTAAAATACGGCTGATAGGAGCTGGGACATAGAGAATCATTGGGCCGTGTGTTATGCGTATTTTACGGGTGTATTTTCTGCGCTCATACGTCTGTAAAACTCGCCAGTGTGACGCCGCCTAATAGTCTGGAAAGTTCAAGTGGAATCTTCAGATCACAGCTCTCCTACATTATTGCAATTTTCCGGCACAGTCCCCAGCACTTGCTGTCCGCAGATGATACATCCATGTAGTGATACTGCAGTGGCTCCAAATGCAATGCCATCATAAGCAGCAGAACTCATGTATCTGCTGGTGTGAACTTTGCCTGTAGCATGTTGACACTAATCCATTCATATGTATGGGAAATAAAGAATTTCAATAGGACAGTCAATGAATGTGGAAATAGTCACAAATCAGGGTCCGCTGCACAAGAGTGCAGCAAATTGGCATAAGTCAAGACCTGAAGCTCAAGGTTTAATGGCTTGTGCATGTGATCAGAGGGCAGGACACTGGGATAATTCATGACTATTGTGTGGCTTGGTCAGGGGGTTTACATTCATTGCATTGGCCTCATATCCTCTGTTTGCGATGTCTTCTCATGTCCTGGCTGCACGTGGGAGGAATAATAATTATAGCAGAGCTTAACATGTGCAGAGATGGTGTTTGCTGTAATAAACGCAGCATTATCCAAGAACATAGGACTGCGAATAATAAACAGACCAGTGCTAGCTACATCTTAGGGTGTGACCTGGGAAAAGCTGGGATCACCAGGTCAATGGCGTCTCTATCAAAAGTGTATTTTAAATGGCAGACATGACTAAGAGGGAGAATCTGTCAAACACAGCAACACCCAAAAGCATAAGAGATATACATGGGTCAGCCAGAAAATGAAAACCAACTACATATTTTGTATGGGTCTCTCAAAATAAAAGCTCTGACCTGTTGATATATGGACTCAATAAAACCTGTACAGAGGTCTTGTGATATCTGGCACCCAGAAACCATCAGTAGAACCTAAAAAGGGAACATGTTAGGTTGAAAATTATATCTGATCTGCAAACAGAACGTTAAAGAACAGGAGGAGCTCATCAGATTGGCATACATATTTGTGGGAAAAGTTTCAGTAAAACTTACATATCATTCATTGAAATCCCTGGTATTTCTATGTATAAGTCTAGTGGGGTGGCCTACTTTATGTATTCCTTGTTTTAACTGTGCATGCAGAGATAGCTGTCAATCATTGTGTAGGACCACTTATGTAACATGTATAATTCTGAGCAGCTTCTCCTTCTCTATACCATGCTGTCCACAAATCGGACTGCATGTATGAAGTAACAGGTTCCCTTTAAGTTTGGTAAGGTGTGAGTTGCAGCCTCCATGGATCAGACTTGTTTTTTTCCAGCACATCACATAAATGATCTATTGGATCACTATGATATTGCCGTGAAAAGGTATGCTTGTACTATGCAGTGCTTAGTTAGATGGTACATGTTAAAGTAACATCCACCTGAATGCCAACACCCAAGGCTGCCTAGCAGAGCATTGACGAGACCAGCACTCTACTTCACTGGCTAGTTTATTCCCGGTTTCCCGTATAAGTGATGAACATATCCCAAGTCAAATACATGATATAAAAGAAAATGTGATTCATCAGACCAGACTAGCTTCGTCCGTTGCTCCATGGTGACATTTAGATACTTTGATAGTACGATTTTTTTAATGGGCAAATTTGATGCTCATTTTAGAGTAGATTATCTGAACTGGACCAGAGGGGTTCTCACTCTTCGTAAGCATCAATAAGTCTTGGCTGTCCATGACCAAGTCACTGGTTAAATTGTTGTCCCTTGATCACTTGTTGGTAGGTCATAACCCCTACATACCAATACCATCCCACAAGACAATTTTCACACTTCCATCAATTTAAACGAATGTCCGTTCACTAGCTGCCTTGTAAACTCCACCCTTTAATAGGTTTTATTGTCATGAGATAATTAATGTCTTTACCTGTTTTAAAGAAAACTTTTTTTTTTCCATTTTAACGCTGGAAATGTACCATAATTTGAATAACTATTGTAATAAGGTTAATTTTGTGCGGATCTACCAACTTCAAGTATTGTATTGGGGAAACACAGTCGTCACAGTGTGCAGCTCTACCTCTTACATAGCTGTACTGTCCTGTTCCTACCCCTCAAGACCCCAATCGTGCTGTGCTGTGTAAGGCTAGTTTCACACTAGCGTTTACCTGATCTGCGGCAGGCTGCGGACTTCCTCCGCACGACCTGTGTACCTAATGTTAAAGATAGGTACGGAGGTCGCATGCGGGCCGCATGCAGAAGTAGGCGGAGCTAGCGGCAGAGGTGCGGCCGAGGGCGGGGCTTCACGGAGGAAGTCCGCAGCCTGCCGCAGATCAGGTAAACGCTAGTGTGAAACTAGCCTAAGATAATGTGAATAGTGTCATGCAGTTTTACATATATTTTCTCATGAGATATGGTAATGTATAGTGTAAGATAAGTATTGTTAGTATAGTAAGCATAGTGTGCAGCAACAATATAGGGAATAAAATAAGTGATATGATAGATAGGTTAGGTTTTAGGACATAAGTTATAGTTTAGGATGAAGAGAATTGACTGTAAAATAGTGTTCTGTAGAGAAGTTCTGCCCAGCAACAGACAGCAGGGTAAGTGAGAGTTAAGAGTTTGAACTACACAGTGGGATGGGGTAGTGCCAGGGAAAACAGACTACTTCCTCATAGTCAGATAGGAGTTAGTTTGGAGGGTAACAAGTGTGCAATGCTGCTAAGCGGTGATCCACAGCTAAGAGACTGGAGCGAGATCCTAAAGAGAGTTACTGACGAGACAGAGACCTTTCGGAAGGCATTATCAAATAAGAGGAGAAACCCGAGAGCTTGCTAGTGCTGAAAGTAACTGAACTACAGAGGACCGAGAGCGTGGGACTAGAGGGGGTCCCCAGCGGTAGAACCAAGGCATTCATAGCCATAGGAAACTATAGTAGGCTTCTTAGGGTATGTGTCCACGTTCAGGATTGCATCAGGATTTGGTCAGGATTTTCCATCAGTATTTGTAAGCCAAAACCAGGAGTGGAACAATTAGAGGAAAAGTATAATAGAAATATATGCACCACTTAAGCATTTATCATCCACTCCTGGTTTTGGCTTACAAATACTGATGAAAAATCCTGACCAAATCCTGATGCAATCCTGAACGTGGACACATACAGTGGGGCAAAAAAGTATTTAGTCAGTCTGCAATAGTGTAAATTCCACCACTTAAAAAGATGAGAGGCGTCTGTAATTTATATCATAGGTAGACCTCAACTATGGGAGACAAACTGAGAAAAAAAAATCCAGAAAATCACATTGTCTGTTTTTTTATCATTTTATTTACATATTATGGTGGAAAATAAGTATTTGGTCAGAAACAAAATTTCATCTCAATACTTTGTAATATATCCTTTGTTGGCAATGACAGAGGTCAAATGTTTTCTGTAAGTCTTCACAAGGTTGCCACACACTGTTGTTGGTATGTTGGCCCATTCCTCCATGCAGATCTCCTCTAGAGCAGTGATGTTTTTGGCTTTTCGCTTGGCAACACGGACTTTCAACTCCCTCCAAAGGTTTTCTATAGGGTTGAGATCTGGAGACTGGCTAGGCCACTCCAGGACCTTGAAATGCTTCTTACGAAGCCACTCCTTCGTTGCCCTGGCAGTGTGCTTTGGATCATTGTCATGTTGAAAGACCCAGCCACGTTTCATCTTCAATGCCCTTGCTGATGGAAGGAGGTTTGCACTCAAAATCTCACGATACATGGCCCCATTCATTCTTTCATGTACCTGGATCAGTCGTCCTGGCCCCTTTGCAGAGAAACAGCCCCAAAGCATTATGTTTCCACCTCCATGCTTTACAGTAGGTATGGTGCTTGATGGATGCAACTCAGTATTCTTTTTCCTCCAAACACGACAAGTTGTGTTTCTACCAAACAGTTCCAGTTTGGTTTCATCAGACCATAGGACATTCTCCCAAAACTCCTCTGGATCATCCAAATGCTCTCTAGCAAACTTCAGACGGGCCCGGACATGTACTGGCTTAAGCAGTGGGATACGTCTGGCACTGCAGGATCTGAGTCCATGGTGGCGTAGTGTGTTACTTATGGTAGGCCTTGTTACATTGGTCCCAGCTCTCTGCAGTTCATTCACTAGGTCCCCCCACGTGGTTCTGGGATTTTTGCTCACCGTTCTTGTGATCATTCTGACCCCACGGGGTGGGATTTTGCGTGGAGCCCCAGATCGAGGGAGATTATCAGTGGTCTTGAATGTCTTCCATTTTCTAATTATTGCTCCCACTGTTGATTTCTTCACTCCAAGCTGGTTGGCTATTGCAGATTCAGTCTTCCCAGCCTGGTGCAGGGCTACAATTTTGTTTCTGGTGTCCTTTGACAGCTCTTTGGTCTTCACCATAGTGGAGTTTGGAGTCAGACTGTTTGAGGGTGTGCACAGGTGTCTTTTTATACTGATAACAAGTTTAAACAGGTGCCATTACTACAGGTAATGAGTGGAGGAAAGAGGAGACTCTTAAAGAAGAAGTTACAGGTCTGTGAGAGCCAGAAATCTTGATTGTTTGTTTCTGACCAAATACTTATTTTCCACCATAATATGCAAATAAAATGATAAAAAAAACAGACAATGTGATTTTCTGGATTTTTTTTTCTCAGTTTGTCTCCCATAGTTGAGGTCTACCTATGATGTAAATTACAGACGCCTCTCATCTTTTTAAGTGGTGGAACTTGCACTATTGCTGACTGACTAAATACTTTTTTGCCCCACTGTACCCTTAGTGCAGTAGCGTAGCTACCAGGGGGGCAGAGGGGGCGGTCGCCCCGGGCCCTGTGCTCTGAGGGGGCCCACCTGGAGCTACACTACTCTCAGGGCCAGCGTTAGGGGCCCCTGTCTCCGGTCAATGTTTATCTTTAATTTCCCCTGCGTTTGTACTGTGTATGTAGCTAAAGTAACATGCACGGTACAAACGCTCACAGGGAGTCAGCAGAGAGATGGAAGAGAAGGCCTCCAATCAGAGTGCAGGGAGTGAGTCATGTGATCGCTCTTCTGCAGTCTGTGGAGGAGAGGGGGAAGGGAGGTCACTCACCGCTCACCCAATCCCGGCTGAGCGCACTCTGCTCAAAGCTGCTGTGCTGCAGAGAAGTGATCAGCTCCAGCAACAGCAGCAGCCGGGGACACGGGGACTGTGACCTGAGCTCACTGCCTACACATGTTGTCTGCAGCATCTGACTGGGAGGAGCAGCCCCCAGGACCAGAGGACACTCTCCACACAGCATGATGAGTATCTTGGCACATGTCATTTGCTTTTTGATATGTCTGATCTGTTGCCTTGAATACATACATACAGGCACAGTATATAAAGCAATGAAGGGAATGTCTTGTTTATCCTGCAATCTGGACAGACACTGAACACTGACATGTGATCGCTAAGTGTCTTGCACATAATGTATTTACTGCTGATTAGCTTATGAGAAGGAGAATGATTATTTTCTTAAGTTTGCGAGTGGCTGGAATCTTGCAGGACGGCTTTTACATGTGGGAGCCTGTCACCATATAAGGTCCGGCCAGCATCTGTACGCCCTCACATAGTGTTCTAGAATGCTCTCTATGTCCCCAATCCTCTATGCAAGGCACAAAAAAGAGCTTTTATTATAATCACGGATGGCGCAGTCCGGGCGTCACTAGTCATGATCCGGCACCGTCCCTCTTCTTGTGATCGCTGTCCCTCTTCGTGTGGAAGATGCGATACATCATGCATTCAGTGTCCTCTGTCGCACTCCCGTGCACGTGCACTTCTCTTTGCCCTGCTGAAGTCAGAGCATAGTATTGTAGTGCGCATGCGCCAGCTTTATTTCCAGGTTATCAGCGCCCTTTGGCCTTTCCCAGCGCACATGCACTACAGTACTTGGCTCTGCTTTCAGCAGCCCAGAGAGAAGTGCGCCTGCACAGGAGCGCGATGGGTGACACTGTGTGGATGACGTAGGATGTGTCATCCAGATAAAGCAGTAATGGAGGATGGCGATCTTAAGTCAAGACCAGCGATGCCTTGGTGAGCGCCGTTGGTGAGTATAATGAGAGGTAATTTTTATGCCTTGCGGAGGGGATTGGGGACACATTTATAGCCTTCCTTATAGAGGCTGCCTATGGCGAGCTGCATTATACTATACAGTCTTCCTATGTGAAGCGCATTATACTATAGGGTGTGCCTATGGGGAGTGCATGATACTATATGGAGGCCTATGGGGAATGTATTATACCATATTAAGGACTATCTGGTGTATTATGCTTTATGGAGGCTATCTAGAGGGCCATCATTCAGTGTGGAGATTACAGCAACGGGGCCATCATACAGTGTTGGAGCCAGTTTGGGGGATATTAAGGGGTCAGTATATACAGTGAGGGGGCATCATACTGTGTATAGGGGAGCTGTACGGGGGGAGACTCGGGACTTTATTAAATGTAAAGTGGGCACTTATTCTTATAGGGGAACTCAGGTTACTGTGACTATCAAAGGGTCACACACAAAGGGCATTATTACTTTCTAGGGGACAAAATGTGGGCAGTGTTTTCTAGGGCACTTGCACCCGGCATTACTATATTATAGAGGGGTGCTTTAGAATTTAGAGGGCACAGAGAACCACACAGCAGGTGCAGTAATAGGGACACATACAGCAGCAGGGGCTCAGTATTGCGGTATCAGGTGCAGTAATAGGGACACATACGGCAGAGGCTCAGTATTGGGGTATCAGGTGCAGTAATAGGGACACATATGGCAGCAGCGGCTCAGTATTGGGGTATCAGGTGCAGTAATAGGGACACATATGGCAGCAGCGGCTCAGTATTGGGGTATCAGGTGCAATAATAGGGACACATACGGCAGAGGCTCAGTATTAGGGCATCAGGTGCAGTAATAGGGACATATGGCAGCAGAGGCTCAGTATTGGGGTATCAGGGGCAGTAATAGGGACACATACGGCAGCAGTGGCTCAGAATTGGGGTATCAGGTGCAGTAATAAGGACACATGGCAGCAGCGGCTCAGTATTGGGGTATCAGGTGCAGTAATAGGGACACATACGGCAGCAGCGGCTCAGTATTGGGCTATCAGGGGCAATAATAGGGACACATACGGCAGCAGCGGCTCAGTATTGGGGTATCAGGGGCAGTAATAGGGACACATACGGCAGCAGCGGCTCAGTATTGGGGTATCAGGGTCAGTAATAGGGACACATACGGCAGCAGTGGCTCAGTATTGGGGTATCAGGGGCAGTAATATGGACACATACGGCAGCAGCGGCTCAGTATCGGGGGTATCAGGGGCAGTGATAGGGACACATACGGCAGCAGCGGCTCAGTATTGGGGTATCAGGGTCAGTAATAGGGACACATACGGCAGCAGTGGCTCAGTATCGGGGGTATCAGGGGCAGTAATAGGGTCACATACGGCAGCAGGGGCTCAGTATTTGGGGTATCAGCAGGATGAGGAGTTTGTGCAGGTTGGGAATAGATGGTGATGGGGCTGGAATATGAGAAGTGAAATGTGTCTTTGTTGTATTCTCTGCAGATGAGTTGTAGCTGGAAGAAGTTGTCACGTCGGTCTGGGCCAGATGGAAAAGACGGGAAAAATTAACAATTCTATCAGAAAGAACGTCAGAGGTAAGTAATTATCTGTAACTATGCAGTGATCTCTTATATGTTCTGTAGGGCTGGTATCTACCACTGACCATATGGCGGTAATATCCATATTGGTCTTTATGTAGAGATTATCTTCAGTAATGGCGAGGTCATCTGCTGAGGTTCTCCTCCACTATTAGGGCGCATCACCGAATTGTAATAAAGGTTACCTGGTTAGGGGCCCACTCAGAAGCTTCGCCCCCCCTGGACCAAAACCCTAGCTACGCCTCTGCCTTAGTGTGAAGGAAACATGCTTAACCCCTTAAGGACCAGGGGTATTTCCATTTTTATGTTTCTATTTTTGGCTCCCTTTCTTCCTAGAGCCATAACTTTTTTATTTTCCATCAATATGGCCATGTGAGGGCTTGTTCTTTGCGGGACGAGTTGTGCTTTTGAACAACACCATTGCTTTTACCATATCAGGTACTGGAAAACGGGTAAAAAATTCTAAGTGCCATGAAATGGCAAAGAAAGTGCAATTCCATAATTTATTTTTTTAGCATGTTCAGTAAATGCTAAAACTGACCTGCATTATGATTCTCCAGGTCATTACGAGTTCATAGATACTAAACATGTATAGGCTCTTTTTTATTTGAGTGGTGGAAAAAAAATCCAAAGTTTGAAAAGAAAAAAAAAGGTGCAATTTTCTGAGAACTGTAGAGTCTACATTTTTGGGGATCTGGGGCAGGGTGAGGGCTTATTTTTTGTTCGCCGAGCTGATGTTTTTGTTGACACCATTTTGGTGTAGATACAATGTTTTTGTCGCCTGTTATTGCAATTTGCAGTGTTGCAGAGACCGAAAAAAAAATGTAATTCTGGCGTTTTGATTTTTTATCTCATTATGCCATTTACCGATCAGAATAATTCTTTTTACATATTGATAGATCGGGCATTTCTGAACATGACGATGCCAAATATGTGTATTTTTTTCAATTGTTTTATTTTGAATGGGGCAAGAGAACAGTGATTTTAACTGTTATACATTTTTTCATATATTTTTAAAAACTTTTTTAATTACATGAGAGACTAGAAGCAGCAATCATCCACTCGCCTGTGCTGAAGCCCTGCTGTGTATAGCAGAAATAATCACTTGCTATGAGCACCGACCGCGGGGCGGCGCTCATAGCTATCCGGCTATGACAACCACAGGGGTCTCCTGCAGACCCTGGGTTGTCTGCCCAACCCATCGGCGATCCGCGGTCATGTGACACAGGTGCCGATGGGTGGAGCTAAGACTTGCATCCGGTTTACGCAAGCTAAATACCATTGTTAGAGATTGACAGCGGTATTTAACTAGTTAACAGCTGAGGGTGGATTGCGATTCCCCCTGCCGCTGTTAGGGGTACATGTCAGCTGATTAGATCAGCTATCATGTGCCGGAAAAGTAGCGGGCACATAGCCGGAGCCAGCACCAAAGAGGAGGAGGTGACATACCATGGACACTGCATGTCATATGTCATTAAGGCCAGTCTCACACGTCCAGATAATTCCGGTACCGGAAAAATCGGTACCGGAGTTATCCGTGTCCGTGTGCTCACGTGGCACATCAGTGTGGCACACGTGCGGCAGCCGTGTGCCTCCCGTGTGCCGACTGGGTACCACACAGACCGTGCAGGAGACAGCGCTACAGTAAGCGCTGTACCCTGCTTTGGGTGCTGAAGCCGCCATTCATTTCTTCTCTCCAGCAGCGTTCGCTGGAGAGAAGGAATGAAAAATCATTGTTTTTTTCTTTTTTGCGGTTGAAATAAAGTTCCCGGTAACCAAAACCACTGACGTGTGAAACCAGCCTAAGCGGTTAAGACTGTATCCGTTATCCATTGTACATAATCCTTATCAAGTTCAGTAAAGTCCCCATGTTTGAAAGGAAATCTCCTTTATTAATCTCTGGAATTCATGGTACTGGCCAGCCAAAACCATAAGTTAAGGGTGGCCTTTAAGGGAGCAAGGCCACATAAACTAACACCCAGCCAGGACCCATCTTTTCCTGTAAAGTGCCAGGGAGTTATGGAGCAGCAGCTCGTCCGTGGCTACCGCTCTAGGTCACTTTACATAGTGATAAAATAATGGAAAGAGCTGGGTCTGCACAGCGCTCTACTGTGTGGGTAATGATGAAAACAAACAAATTGTGTGCAGGACCAGAGTAGATGAAATAATAAATAAAATAACTTTTATCTAATACAGGTTAAAAAAATATGTTTCCAACACAACAGACAGATTGAAGGAAAACCCACCATAATAAAGATAAGAGAGGTGACAGGGAAACCCACCAGAAGGGTCCATTTACCCAGACTGACCAGCTGCAAGATAAGTAAACTTTGTAGGTTACCTAAATGACTGTTTACACAGGCCGACCCAATCAAATATTGTGTTCTGAGCGAATTACACTAGATCAGTGGTGGTGAGCCTTTTAGAGACGAGTGCCCAAACGGCAATCCAAAACCCACTTATTTATCGCAAAATGCCAACATGGCAATTTAACCTGAATACTGAGGTTTTAGATTAGAAAAGCAACTTGTACTTTAGCGAGCTATACAGTCTATAGCAAAGAGCTTGTATGCACTGCACTCCAAGCTTAAGATACTAACCACCGATTGCAGTGGGGGTCTGTTCTTGAGAATGGAGAGGATTTTGAACCAAAAGTAAAATTGCAAAGTTGTTTGTTTTAACAACCAGTTTGGAGCGCCCCCATGGGGCCGTGGGGTACACGGTACCAGGTCCTGCGGTTCACAGGGGGATGTCACGGTGGCTGACCCGGTCCGTGGCCCTGGGACGTCCATGTAAAAGGTAAAGGTCTTTAAAGGGGAAATGTTCGTGACACCACCTGTGGTATTCGGTCAGGGTGACCGACGCTGCTTTAAGGGGTCCACTGGGGTGATGTTATGGCAGCTAGATGGTATACCTTCCCACAGGTGAAGTATGTCCCCAGGGCTTCCCAGTATGTAGATGGTGGATGGTGAATGGTGAGAGGCACAGAGAAGAACGACGACACAAGGTTGCAGTCTCTTTACCTTTACTGAAGACTTCAGCATCCACAGTTCAGGGCACCAGATCACAGGACAGGCAGAGTCCGGCTGGTTTGGAGGCAAGTCCAGAGTCCCCTTATCCAGGTGGAAATCAGTAGCCTTCCCTTGCGCTGTATTGGTGTAGTCCCTTACTGAATTAGCTTCACATAAGGTCCTCACAGATGTAATGTCTCTCTCTCTGTCCCCCGTGGTCAGATAGGACATAACCCGTATGACTGGTGGCTTGTGGCTGTTTATAGGGACTCTAGCATGCCCCGGCCTCCATAGGTTGCCACCGTGCCTCCTGGGTGTAGGGCGGACAGGTAACTTGCAATTAGCTGTCCTGCCGGTCTCTGGAGCAAAACATAAAGGTCCTTACTCCCTCGGTGTTCCGGCTATCGGGCTTCTGTGCCTCAGAAGGAGGCAGCCTGGGCAGGGCTGGTCCCCTTCTGGTTTCCTCTCCTTTGCTCTGACTTCCTTTACGCGCTCTGCAATCTGTTTGGCTTTCTATCCGTCTGTTTCCTAGGAGCTGCAGCACTTTAGGCCACAGGGCTCCTCTCCTTCCTTTCCTTCTGTCTTTCTGACAGGAACTGAACTCCTTCCCTCCAAATCAGGATGTTCTTATAGGGGAGTTCACCTTAAACAGGCTTAGAGCTCCTTCTTCTGGTCTGGAGTGTGAACATGTTGCATGCATTGTGTTACCTGACAAAGAGTTCTCCTTCATTGCCTCCAAACGTAGCATCACTCTCCTTGAGAGGAAAGCAATACCACTGCGACGACCAGGACCTTGGGGTGCCGCACTCCCTCCCCCCCCACAACCCCCGTTAAATCCAATACTCCCGGACTGGGAAAAGAAAGCAACAATTTACAGGTTAAATAATGCAAACATTTTAAAAAAACATTTTTGTAAAACATTTGAACAGTTATAAAACTTTGGCTTCCCTTTATGGGAGGTGAGGACACTTGAACGTTGTGAAAACAAGTTTATAAAAGTACATCTGTTATTGTCTTTGGTCAGATGAAGCAAAGAAAGGCTCTACCCACGCCGGCAAATTGGGCAGAACCAGGGTGCACCTTGGAGGTGCCAAACTATTTACAAAGAAAGTTTTTGGGGTAAGCATTGTCCATTACCCCAATGTCCATTTTTAATCCTGTACAGGGCCGGCGTTTGGCACAGGCAGACCAGGCAGACGCCTGGGGCCCCCACCTAGAAAGGGGGCCCCCTACCTCTGCAGCCCCTGTATGAAGTGCCCAGAGGGTGTACAGCAGTGGCATCAATCCCAAACCCCCCTTGAGGCCCCCTCAGTGCTGTGATTTACTCACTGTGGTCGGAGCTCTGCGCTGTTTGCTGTAGGATCAGGTTTCACAGTCACATACAGCAGGGATCAGCATGGGCTCTGACCACAGTCACTGCTTGTAATCTGACAGGGCGACCTGCTGTCACTACTGTCTGGATGACACAAGACAGGAATATTGTCTGCTGAATCAGGGCATTTATTATATAGAAATAAATGAAGGGTAAACCATACACATATATAGTACAGGTGTGCATAGGAATCAGCGTTTTTGGTGCATTTTTTTGCAGCCAAAGCCTGCTCTCTTGGCAGTAAAAACACTGCTTTCAAAACACCCATTTTTTAGGGTATGTGCAGAGGATCCGGAAATGGCAGCCACTTGGATGCCGTGGACATGCGCTGCATCCAAAGTGCTGTCATCTTTTGAACACAGGTGATTCCACGTGTGTTCATTGATCTGTGTGGAATCCCTGCGTCCTATACATTGCAGGGGTGAGATTTCTCTGGTGGAGACTCGCGTCTACGCCATATAAATTGACATGCTGCAGCCTAGACAGACGCGCCCCATGTCCTTCTCCGCAGGTGAGGTGCCGATGTAAGTGCACGCATAGTAGAGATGGAATTTCTTGAAATCCCACCCACTACACTGTAACATCTGGCCGCTGCGGGTTGGACACTGCACAAGTACACAGCAGCCGACCCACAGCGTTTACTGATTGTGGGCACACACCCTTAGAGCTTTTGCTGTTTGTTTTTTACAGTATGCATTTTGTCTACAGTACATGTTTAATAAAGTTAGTGTTATTCACAAAAAACGCAGCAAAAAACAACGTTGCAACATTTGCAGCATTTTTTAAACTTTTTCATTGCTTTCTACGGGTGAAAAAAATTGCTGAAAGAAGTGACATGCTGAAGATTTAAAAAACGCTGCAGTTGTGAAATTCAGTCAGGGGAAAATATAAGGGAGTGCAGGAGATTTCTGAAAATCTCCAGTTTTGCTTGTGCTGTAAAATGCTGTAAACTTCTTATTTGCAGAAGAAAGAGCTGCAAAAATTCTGCATATGAACATGGCGAAAAGCTGCTTTATAAAGTGCCAGCAAAACATAGGAGATTTCCGAAATCTCCTGCAGGCGCTTGGTTTTTTTCTGACTGGATTTCAGAACTGTAGCGCTTTTTAAATCCCCTCAGTTTTACCTGCAGATTTACCACAGATTTATCGTGGAATTACTGCGTTTTTTGTGCGGTTTTCAACAGCGTTTTTACACCTGCGGATTCCTATTATGGAGCAGGTGTAAAACGCTGCGGAATCCGCACAAAGAATTGACATGCTGCAGAAAATACAACGCAGCATTTCCGCGCGGTATTTTCCGCAGCATGTGCACTGCGGATTTGGTTTTCTATAGGTTTACATGGTACTGTACAACGCATGGAAAACTGCTGCAGATCCGCAGCAAAATCCGCAGCGTGTTCACATAGCCTGAGAAACACGTCACTACTTCTGTATTTCTCACCCTCCTGGTTTTGGCTTACATATGTTGAAATACTGACCAAACACTCAACGTGTGAACGTGGCCTTAGGGTACTGTCACACAGTCACACTTTGGACGCTACGACGGCACGATCTGTGACGTCGCAGCGTCGTATGATTATCGCTCCAGCGTCGTAGACTGCGGTCACACTTTGCAATCACGGCGCTGGAGCGATGCCCAAGTCCCCGGGTAACCAGGGTAAACATCGGGTTACTAAGCGCAGGGCCGCGCTTAGTAACCCGATGTTTACCCTGGTTACCAGCGTAAACGTAAAAAAAACAAACCGTACATACTCACATTCCGGTGTCTGTCCCCCGGCGTTCTGCTTCTCTCCACTGTGTAAGCAGCAGAGCCGGAAAGCACAGCGGTGACGTCACCGCTGTGCTCGCTTTCCGGCCGGCAGGCGCTCACAGTGCAGAGAAGCTGAGACGCCGGGGGACAGACACCGGAATGTGAGTATGTACGGTTTGTTTTTTTTACGTTTACGCTGGTAACCAGGGTAAACATCGGGTTACTAAGCGCGGCCCTGCGCTTAGTTACCCGATGTTTACCCTGGTTACAAGCGAACACATCGCTGGATCGCTGTCACACACAACGATCCAGCGATGTCAGCGGGTGATCAAGCGACGAAAGAAAGTTCCAAACGATCTGCTACGACGTACGATTCTCAGCAGGGTCCCTGATCGCTGCTGCGTGTCAGACACAGCGATATCGTAATGATATCGCTAGAACGTCACGAATCGTACCGTCGTAGCGATCAAAGTGTGACTGTGTGACAGTACCCTTAAACATACTGTAGACAAAACAAACATCCTCACTCCAAAAAAAAAAAGCTGAAAAAAGTGTGAAGAACACCACAAAACAAGCTGAAAAACAGGTGTTTTGAACGCAACATTTTTACTGCTAATAGAAAAGGTTTTGGCTACTGAAATAAAATGCTGCATGTGAACATAGTCTAAGGCTACTTTCACACTAGCGTTTTTCTGTAGACGTCCAAATGCGTCGTTTTGTGTAAAAAACGGATGCGTCAAAACTAGTGAAAAACGGATGCAACGCATACAGCATTTTGACAGATCCGTCGCAAATGCGCTAAACGGTTCCGTCGAAATACTGTATGCGTTGCATCCGTTGCATCCGTTTTTACCATCCATTGTATCCGTTTTTACGACGGATCCGTTTTTAGAATGGGAGGCTCCCAAATTTTCATTGGCTACTGGAAAATATGGAAAACTATATAGTGACTGTTTTTACAGCCCATCTTTGAGGGTTTTAGTTTGAGGCAGAGATGGAAGGTGTACTTGGTAGGATTGCGAGTGTGGTGACTGACGTGATATTTGAGACGAATCGCCTGGATATCATAGTGCGGGAGAAGGAGGCGGCAGCAGAAAGACGGAGGATGCTTCTGCAGCAACGTCGACGGAGACGACTATGGATACATCCGATAAATGAACTGCGGATGACCAGGGGTGTCCAGTCCACTCTCTACCTCGAGTTGCGGCACAACCCAGACAAATTTTTTAATTATGTGCGGATGAAGAAGGAACATTTCGATTTTTTGCTGGGGAAACTAGAGGATGTCATCCAAAAGCAGGACACACGGATGAGGCTTGCCATCACACCGGCGGAGCGGATGATGGTGACCCTGCGGTAAGCCTTTTTTTTTTATGTCATTGCTCATATGTAATGTGATATTACATACTGCAGAAAATACTACGCTGAAACATTGTGTAGCATTTTCTGCAGTATTTAATTCTTTTATTGTTTGTGGCCATTCCACTGCCTTTTATGTCATTGCTCATATTTAATGTCATGTTACATGCTGCAGAAAATACTGCGCTGAAACATTGCGTCGCATTTTCTGCAGCATGTTATTTTTATTTTTTGTTTGTGGTCATTACACTGTTTTATGCAGGTTGTATTGTGCGTCCTGACAGAACCAAAATGTCCACAGTGCCATTTATTGAAACTGTACCATGAAACCAAAAATTTTAAATGTTGGTCTGTGCAATTTTTTCTAACATATTTTTTTTTTTCTACAGCTTCCTTGCTACGGGTGAATCTCTGACTTCACTCCATTACCAATTCCGGCTGGGCATTTCCACTATTTCCGGAATAGTGAAGGAGACCTGTCGGGCTATCTGGGATACTTTACAGCAGCAGTATATCCCCCAACCATCAATGGACATCTGGCTGACAAGTGCCGAACAGTTTGAGCAAATGTGCCATTTCCCTAATTGTGTTGGTGCCATCGATGGGAAACACATACGGATTGCTAAACCGGCAGGAACAGGCTCTGAGTACTACAACTACAAGAAATACTTCTCTATTGTACTCATGGCTATAGCAGATGCCAACTGCAAATTCCTGGCTGTGGACATAGGAGCGTATGGACGGTCCAACGACTCTCAAGTTTTTAAAACCTCTCCAATGGGCCGGTGCTTGTATGGAGAGACATACGATTTCCCGCCAGCCAGACCACTCCCGGGAACCAGTGGACCACCCATGCGATATGTATGTGTCGGTGATGAAGCTTTTCAGCTATCGCCGCACCTACTCAAACCTTATGGTAGCCGTGACTTAAACCGTACAAAACGGTTATTTAATTACCGCCTTACTAGAGCCAGAAGAGTCGTCGAGTGTGCTTTTGGCATACTGACGGCAAAGTGGAGAGTTCTGCTGACTGCAATAAAACTGAACACCAAAACAATAGACGAAGTTGTTAAGGCCTGTGTGGTGCTCCATAACTTTGTACTGTCCAAGGAGCCTGTTTCCGTCGATGACGAAGAATTGGAGACAACCTTGTGGGATTACCGCAGCAGCTCTGTTCGCTCCACAGGGTCTGTTACCAGGATGAGGGACCAGTTTGCAGATTATTTTGTGTCACCTGTTGGGCGGGTTCCATGGCAAGACACCATTGTGTGACATGTTTTTATGTTTCCTGTTTTCTGTACAGTATATTTAAAAATTGTGTTTACATCACCCCCCCCAAAAAAAAGAGTAAATAAGTGTGGTTTTCTTGGGAATAAACCCAATTTGTTATACCTTTCAAACGTGTGGTGTTTATTTTTATTGTACCTTTTTTAAAGTTACCATATTACCTCAATGAATGCACATACACAAAGAGTAGATTTTAAATCAAACTGGATTTTATTTTTGTTTTTTTGTTAATTTTTTTTGGAAACTTTTTTTTTTTTTTTGTTGGTAAAAAAGTAACAAAATTAAGTTTTTATACATAAAAAGTAACATACACTTATACACTTATAAATTTTCAAACTGTGGGGTGGAGATACTAGCGGAGGAGGGGCTGGAAGGTTGGACCACGTCGATAGGTGGGGAAAGCCTACTTGGTTGGGGTGCAGTGGAAGGGGGGGTAAAAACAGGAGGCTGACCAGAGGGGTGTGGTGTTGGGGTAGGGGGAATACTTAATGGGGAAGGAAAGCTGGGCAAGGAAGAAAAGAGTGGGGAAGGAATTTGGTTTGTGGGCCGGGATGGGAATTGGGACTGGGTTGGGTATTGGGACTGGGTTGGGTATTGGGGTTGCCGTGGGTATTGGGAATGGCTTTGGTAATGGGGGGCCTGGTGTTGAAATGGGGCCTGGGGTGGGGCATAATGTGTAGATGGGGCCTGGGGTGGGGCATGGTGTGAAAATGGGGACTGTGGTGGGGAATAATGTGTAGATGGGGACTGGGGTGGGGCATGGTGTGAAAATGGGGACTGTGGTGGGGCATAATGTGTAGATGGGGACTGGGGTGGAAATTAAGTGGCTGTTTGGGGAGTTGTGGGGGTAGTTTGGGGTTCGTGGAGGACCTTGAGTAGAGCATCATGGCAGCTATTCATTACCCGCATCTGTTGCTCAAAAGAAAGCTTTTCCATGCTCCTGAGCATGGATTGAAAAAAAAAGGTTGGCTGGAGATTGACTTACATCTGAATGCAGCCTATCCAAGCGACTGCTGGTTTCATGGCTTGTTTCACTGATGCGTGATTGCACCATGTTGAAACCAGCAGTCACTTGCTCTCCCAAAATTTTGAAAGAGCTTTGGAAGGATGCATTCAGATGTAAGAACTCAGGAGCATAGCTCCTTTCCTGACCCCTCTGTTGCTGCCGCCACGAACCTAATGGTGGTCTAGAGGTGGCAGGATCAGAGTGGTGGGGTAAAGGGAACGCTCACTGTTGAGCATCAGATTCGAGTAAGGAAGGCTGCAATGATGCTCCAGAACTTGTGGCGGATGAAGTGGAGGGGACAGAGGGGCCAGATGAGGGGTCAGAGGTGTGGGGCCTACCGACGTGGCCCTCGGTGGCGGACGCTTGAGAGATCGCTCCAGAGGCCGCCGAGGCAGATGCAGGCGCCCGATGGCTGGAAAAGGTGCTGTGAAAGAAAAAACAAAAAAATTAATATATTGATAGGAAAAAGCCCTGACTGAAACCAAACAAAGTTAGACAGGTTAACATGGTTATTTAGTGGGCTGTATAATACTTACGCTCTACTCAACATGGTTTGCCTGAGGAAGGAGAGGGCCATGCCATATTTGTATTTCGTCCTCCTTCCTGATGAGCCACTCGGGGCCTGCATCTCCAGGTTAAACTCCCTCTTGAAGCAATCCCTCAGTGACCGCCACCGCTTCCTAACCTTTCCACCTGTGAAGACAAGAATGAAAAGGAAAAAAAAATTGTTAAATTCAATACATTACATTCAACTCAAAACATCACTGAAAAGTGAATACTTACATTCTCTGCTCTGCTGCTGTGGATGAAGGTCCTCCCACCTCGGCAACACACTCTGGCATACTTCCTCCCAGAGCCGACGGGTGACATGGGTGTCAGCATGCCTGCGGTCAGCCATGTTCCACAGCGGCTCCTGCTCGCGAACCTCCTCAATCAGGCGGTCCACATCTATGGTGTCGTCCATGTCTTCGGCGGGAGCACGCTGTGAAGACTGTGAAAAAAAGAAGAATAAAAACAAAAAAATTAGTACACTGAAACACAAAAGTACCAATAGAATACAAAAAAATAACAACTCACTGATGGCCGACCTCGGCGACGATTACGCCGACTCTGGGAGCGGCTGGGAGAACCTTCACGGTGTTGTGCAGCAGCAGCAACAGGAGACTGAAAAAAAGGAAAATAATTATCTTTAATGTAGGCATATGTTTTATGTGTTTAGTTATGTATGAAGATCTATTTTGTGTTTGGTGCAGTGTGATGTGTGAAGCAACTGTTTCGCCACTACTTACACTTGGTTCCTCCACAACTTGCATCTCTCCACCCGTCTCGTCCCCTTCTGACAGCTCCTCATCTGATTCAGCTGCCTGTTTAAACATAATACACATTGAAGTAGCAGATTTGGGGTCTTCAAAACTTACCTTTAAAGACTTTGAAATGTGATCCTGGTGGGATAGCCGGTGGCTGTGGTCCTGGTGGGATAGCCGGTGGCTGTGGTCTTGGTGGCTCTGTAAGTTAAAAGACACTTGCAATCTGCTCTACACATTGAAGTAGCAGATTTGGGGTCTTCAAAACTTACTTAGAAAAAATTACACAGGTGGTCCCTGTGGGATGGTCAGTGCCTGTGGTCCTGTGTGATGGCCGGTGGCTGTGGTCCCTGGTGTAGCTGTAAGTATAATGGATTTATAGTTAGACCACCCCCCGAACTAGGTAATGTTTAACAATAACCACCCTGCTAAAATGATGTGATAAATGTTCATGAAGGTGAACACCCAAACCCCAAAACAGGTGCACCTAACCATTTCCATGTACACACACAAAAAAAAAAAAAAATTAAATTGAAATGTGAACCCACCATGTAAAAATATATTTACCACATGTTATTTTCAAAAATCACCTCCCCCAAAAAACCTTTAAAGTATCACCTTTATTAAAAAATAAGCCCTCAACCAACTCTCTATTGCAGGTGTGACCATTTGTACATACACCATACACAAGTTTTAAATGTACCATTGTGAAATGATACTACGGACATTTTTTTTAAAACATTTTATTAATTTTTTTTTATTTTCTTTTTTTTTTTTTAAAACATCACAATTAGGAGCTAAAATGCTCTTTATTTTAAATACAAGTACATCAACTGAGAATGGTTTCAACAGTAAAAAAAAAATTAATTTTAAATCGAAAAAACACACACAAGACACACGCTCACACATTGAAACCACATGCTGCACAGACCACTAGACTTGGCAAAAATACATCCGATCAAAAAAAAACATTTTTAAGAGAAACAAAAAAAAGCAAGACACACGCTCACACATTGAAACCATATGATGCACAGACCACTATACTTAGTAAATACATCTCCAAAAAGGCAATTAACCAAAAGGCATGGACGAATGCACATGCAATCAACAAGACGCACAAACATGCCTGAAAGCACACAGGCGCAGTCATAACACAAGCATAGCACATGAACAGGCATAAGATTGGTGAAGGCATAAGGTGCAGGCAGGTGAAGACATACATACAAAAGCACACATCTGTACGAAAATACACACACACACACACACACACACAAGAGCACATAGGTTTTATGCAAACACACACAGATGCACAAAGACACACAGGCGGACCCAAACACAAGACGCATACACACACGCACACGTAAAAAAGGCTGGCAGTCCTCTGATTGTCTTCACAGTGGCAGGCCTCAGGGTGGATCTGGACTCTAGCAGGGCATTGGCTGTTGCAGGACGATGGCAGGCCTCAGGTTATATTCAGGTTTTAAGCTCTTGCTGTAGTCAGTACCTCATACAGACACAAATGCACACGCACACAAAAATGGCAATACTCACACTGGCTCTATGGTGGCTGGAGTCTTGTGGCAGGCTGGAGTCTTGTGGCAGGCTGGCTGGAGTCTTGTGGCAGGCTGGCTGGAGTCTTGTGGCTGGCTGGAGTCTTGTGGCAGGCTGGAGTCTTGTGGCAGGCTGGAGTCTTGGTGGCAGGCTTCTTCTCGCTTGGTCTTCTTGCTGGCATATGTGGGGTTGAAGGCCCAGGCCAGGTTTATATAGATTTGGGGGTGTCTGGCCAATTGGCAAAAAAATCCTGCTTCTGAGCATGCTCAGTGTAAAAAAACATATTGCAGCGCTGCATTGCGTTGTACGACGTGTCCCAACACATCCTGCGCCCGTAGGCTTCCATTGTAGCCAACGACGCATGCCGCAGGATGCGTCGCGACACGTTTTTTAGGCAGAGACAAAAAACGTTACAATCAACGTTTTTTGCCGACGACGTGTCGCCAATTTTCGACGCATCCGTCGTAAGACGTACACGACGTATGACAATCCGTCGCAATGCGTCGCCAATGCAAGTCTATGGGGAAAAAACGCATCCTGCGGGGCATTTTGCAGGATGCGTTTTTTTCACAAAACGACGCATTTGGACGTCTACAGAAAAACGCTAGTGTGAAAGTAGCCTTAGTCTGAAACGCTATGTCTATCTTTCGACGCATTCTTGTACTTGGCGGTACTTTTGCTGTCTTTCTGTATCCCAATCTGCGTCAGACGAGGCATTTTCTGGGGTTAGGAATCCTATGTCTAGATCAACAGGTAGTTTGCTGGATCTTCTTCTCAACAGGTATGCTGGAGTACAGTTGGTGGAATTCACTGGAATGTGGTTGTACAAGTCTACCAAGTCTGGCAACTTTTCTGGCCATAAGTTCCTTTCCTGTATAGGTAAGGTCTTCAGTAGGTCAATCACTACTTGGTTCATCTTTTCACACATTCCATTGGTCTGTGGGTGATACAGAGTTGTTCTGATCTTTTTGCATCCGTACAGGTTGCAGAATTCTTGAAACACTTCCGCTTCAAAGGCTGGTCCTTGATCAGTAAGTACCTTCTCAGGATATCCGTGTGGTCTACAGAAATACCGTTGAAAGGCCTTGGCTGCTGTTCTTGCCGTCAGATCCTTGACAGGTACAACTACCAGGAATCTGGAGTAGTGATCCACGATGGTCAGAGCATAGACATAGCCTGACCGGCTTGGTGTTAGCTTCACGTGGTCTAAGGCCACCAGTTCAAGTGGCTGTTTGGTGACTATGGGCTGTAGGGGAGCCCTCTGGCTGTCACGGTCCTTTCTGCGCAGGCTACATGGGCCACACTCTCGGCACCACTTTTCGATGGCTTTTCTCATGCCAATCCAGTAGAACCTTCCACGAAGTAGACTCTCCAACTTCTTCCATCCGAAGTGTCCTGCTCCATTGTGGTACGCTTCCAGAACCATCGGTGCATCTTGTCTCGGAACCACTATCTGCCAAACTAACTCATGAGTATGTGTGTCAATGTTCCTCTGGCACAGCTTACCATCGTAGATAAATAGTTTGCCTTTCTCCTTCCACAGTTGTTGCGTCTCTTGTGGATCATCTGGACCATGGTGTGAACATGCCTGTGTCAGGAGTTCTTTCACCTGACGGACCGCGGGGTCACTGTCCTGGGTCTTTGCACATCCATGGTGGGGCAGAGGATTCAACGTGGCTTCTGGCTTGTTTCTGTGCCGGTTCCTCTCATGATGAAAATACTGAGTTGCCTTGGGGCGATGGAAAGCGGCAATTCTATTTCTTCGAGTGTTTCTGAATCTTCTCCCATCTCTGGCAAGTTGGGCATTCTGGACAATGCATCGGCATTCGCATTCTTGTGCCCTGCACGGTACTTGATGGTGAAATCATAATTGGACAACCGGGCCATCCACCATTGCTCCAGGGCACCAAGTTTTGCTGTGTCCAAGTGTGTCAGTGGATTGTTATCCGTGAAGACGGTGAATCTTGCTGAGGCTAGGCAGTGCTTGAATCTCTCCGTCACTGCCCAGACGATGGCGAGGAACTCCAGCTTAAAGGAACTATAGTTTTCAGGGTTATTTCAGTGGGACGAAGTTTCCTGCTGGCGTAGGCAATTACCCTCTCTTTGCCTTTCTGGACCTGGGACAGCATGGCTCCTAGTCCCATGTTGCTGGCGTCCGTGTACAGCACAAACGGTTGGTCATATTCAGGATAAGCCAATACCTCATCCCCCGTCAGAGCCAGCTTCAGACCAGTGAAGGATCTCTCCAGTCCGTCATCCCAATCAAATGGGGTATTCTTACCCTTGGTTTTCTTGGATTGGCCCACTAACAGGTCTTGTAGTGGCGTGGCTTTCTTGGTGAAGTCTTTGATAAATCTTCTGTAGTAGCCTACCAACCCGAGGAACTGTCGGACTTCATGGAGGTTGCTGGGCTTCAGCCAGTCTCTGATCACAGTGACCTTGTCAGGGTCTGGGGCCACTCCTTCGGCGCTCAGCACATGGCCCAGGTACTGCACTCTGGGCTTTAACAGATGGCATTTGGATGGCCTCACTCTGGGATTCTGGGAGGCTTCTTATAGCCTCATTGTGGGGACATTCCCTGTCGCTTATACTCTGACCCTTGGCCGAGTGTGTGTGACCCTGTTGTGCCTGTGCTTTGTCCCTTTTGTACTGCGCTGCTATCTCCGTGTATGACTCCTTGCCTACATTCTGACTATTCTCTGCTCGCCCCTTCTGTACCGCGCCACACTCTCCGTGTATGACTCCCGTTTGTACGACTTGAGTTTTCCTCTCCTCAAATTCAGGGTGCCTGTAGAATCCTGCACTTATCTCCAGTAGCAGGACACTAAGCCCCGCCCCCTGTGGTCACATGATAGTAGGTCCTTCTGTTTTCTGCTATCTTCAGCACGCTGCTCAGGTCCGGTCTGCCTGAGCTTTCCCCGTGGCATCTGACCCCGGGCTCTCCCGCAGTGTGGGTGAGTCACCCTGCTCAGCCGTGGCAGCGCATGCTGACAGGATCCTGATAAGAGACTCTTGAAAGGGCTAGTAGCAGAATGAAAAGATACGCTGACAAAAGATGCCTAGATGCTCCTCCATATCAACCGGGAGATAAAGTCTGGCTCTCTTCTCGCTACATTAGACTTAAGATTCCCTCTCAGAAGCTTGGTCCACGCTACATTGGTCCTTTTGAGATTTCCAGTCGTATTAATGATGTGGCCTACAAGTTAAAGCTGCCTGCTTTGTTGCGAATCCCCAATGCTTTTCATGTATCGCTCCTTAAACCCGCAGTCTTTAATCACTTTCATTCTTCCCAGTCTCATTCTCCACTATCCACCATTTCTGATTGTATATTTGAGGTTGAGGATATTCTAGCCAAAAAGACAGTTAGGGGGAGGACTTTATTTTTAATTGATTGGAAGGGGTTCGGTCCTGAGGAGAGATCATGGGAACCCCGGGAGAACATGAATGCTCCTCTTATCTTGAGGAGGTTCCTCTCTAGCCTTAAAAAGAGGGGGAGTAAGAGAGAGGGTACTGTCGCGCCCTCGGATACTTACCTGTCCGGCCGGAGCGCTCCCGATGTGGTTCCTCGCTGCATTCCGCCCGGCTTCTCGGGCTCAAGGCGCTTCTTCCGCCTCCAGGGGTTCTGGGAGGTCGTGACCCGGTGGCTCCGCCCCAATATGGCGGCGCCCACCGTGTATTTCTGTTCGGCGTTTACCCAGGTAAGATGCCTGTGTATCCTTTGTCGTAGCGGCGCCTGCTTATCTCAGGTTTTCCTCTATGTCCTCAGGTCCCATTCCTCTGCTAGTTTTCCCTTGCTAGCCCTGTGCTATTTCCTTTTCCCCAGCCTGGTTATCTTGTCCCTTCCTCTTCCTTGCCTTGTCCTTTTGTCTTCACTTTGACTCTGTAGCCCATTAGTATACCTGACGTTTACCATTTGTTTCTTCCTTTCCAGCTCCCAGCTTCCTGCCACCTACAGTTCCCGATCCTTCCTTGTTTCTCGTCACCTTCGTTTTTTGCCCAAGTCGTCCCTTTGGCTCCGGCAGTTGTGGTTCCATTCCCCTTGGGCTTGCTCCTAACATTCCCTGTATAGAAGGTGGTCCCATCTGGTTCGCTCACCCTCGGGGGCTCTGAAGCCACCACCCAGAGGATCCACTTTCGGGTTCCGTCTCTTAGTTTCCCATTCGTGACACTAGCCTTATACACATTAGTTTTTATTTTATTTTATAATTTTATATGTGTAACTCATATTTATCAATCTGCCTGTGTAGGATACATTTTTTTCACAAATATATTACCTAAAAGAATTAATAGTAACACAAGGTACTTCATAAAAACAATAATTTTATTGATGCAGCAATATTAAAAGTATAAAAGGTGCCAAGTCATAAAAAGGGACAAAATGCCATGGGGTGCCACGATAAACAAGCTATTAAAAAAATAGCAGCCCTATATAATGTCATAAACAGTAGTATCCAGCCTGCCCATCCCAGCACTCGGCTGCACAAGTAAGCGCACAGTACGCAATATTCAGCAATAGGAGAAATCCATTCGTATTACTTTCTAGTGTCTTTACCGATCAGATCGCCATCACCCAAACCTATACACGCTGCCTTTTTTCTATATCGCAGTAAGTGTATGCCATTTATGGTACCAAGTGCACAACTAATATAGGTACTACACTCACTATTTCCCTATCCTTTAAAGCACAATCTTGCTAGTACAAGCATACTGACGCAAGTGCTCTGATTCCTGCCCCTATACCTATTTGTACTCATCACAAACAGCGGAATTTTATGGACATATTTATTTCTGAGTACTACATTTCAGTTTATAGCATATTGGCACCATGTAAATCACATCATTTTTTATAACTTATACTTTTACTATTTTATCAGTATCAACCACAACCAGAGGAAATCGTCATTCATTCCCTGAATGCGTTTCGTACCTAACACCAAGTGAGTATCCAATCACTTATTCATTTTATCTCAGTATTCCACGGTGATTCGTTTTTATAATTCTGTTTTCCATATTTTGTTGTGAATAGAATTGGTCATTGGTTTCCTGCTTCCTTGCAGTGTTTTCACCACCTTATCCGAGACCTTTAGCCTTTAGGATGATGGATTCAGAAGCTAGGCTGCAAGTTGTAAGGCTTGAGGATCTGGGTGACAAATTGGTCCTTGGTGGAGAAGGTTGCTGGTTGGTGGGAGAACCAGAGGGCCAACTATCTTTAAACTGTTCAGGGCGCCAAACCAGCTTCTTTTCAGCCAATGAGGTACTACCAGAATGGTCTTTGTCTTGTCCCTCCTGATTTTCTGCAATGTCCTTGGTAGGAATCGGAGGAAAGGCATATGCCAACTTGAAGTTCCTACGATGGGTGATAGCATCCTCCACTATGCTTGCGTCATTTAGGTCTAGGGAAAAGTATTTGCTTACTTTTGTATTCAGACAGGTAGCAAACAGGTCCTCCTCCGTGAGACACCATTTTTTTGTTAACCCCTGAAAGATTCTGGTTCTTAGGCTTCATTCTCCCGGGTATATTTTTTTCCTGCTGAGGAAATCTGCTTGCACGTTGGGAAACCCTTTTAGACGGAATGCAGACAGGGAGAAGTGTTGTTCTGCCCAAGCAAAGATCCTGGTTGAAATTGCCTTCAGGCTTTCATGTCTCGTGCTCCCATGGTGTCGAAGATGCGCCACTGTGGTCATATTGTCTGAATATATTTTTATTATGTGTCCCTTTTACCAAGTCTACTGCCACTTTTAGTGATTCTTCTACTGCTTTCAACTGCCTGAAGTTGAAAGAATGAAGACTGACGTCTTGGGACCATATCCCCTTGAATGTGGCATGGGAGACCGTGGCTCATCATCTTTTTCCACTGACATCTGTTGTGACGGTTGAATGGGGATTTTGATCCCAAGCCACTCCCCTGCCCAAATTTTTTGGATTGAGCCACCAGCTGCAGGAGGCTTTTACTCATCCTGGCAGGTGAATAGTCTTGTTCAGGGACCCCGTGGCACTGTCCCAGCAAGATAGAATGTGGGACTGCAAATGGAGCGGCCCCCAGACGCAGGATGGCGGGGTACTCGGTACCGGGTCTATCAGTTCTGAGGATGTCACGGTGGCCTGACCCGGTCCGTGGTCCTGCTAAGGGGCGCCCAATAAAAGGTGTAGGTGGTGGTGTAGGTCGCAGTAAATAACGAGGACACAGGGTTGCAGTCTCTTTACCTCTTTACTGAAGGCTTCGGCATCCAGAGCACTGTTAACTGGGCTGGCTGAGACCGGCCGGTCCGAAGGAACATCCAGAGTTCCCTTTGCAGGTGGAAATCAGTGCCTACCTACTAGTGCCTGGGTGTTGTAGTACTTCCCTGCTGAGCACCACGGGATAGTCCTAACAACTGTCGTGTATGTTTCTGTTCTTTCTCTCCGTCCCCCAGATGATATGGATAGGACGCACCCGTATGACGGGGTAGGCCTGGAGTTATTTTATAGGGACCCTAGAGACACCCCTTTCCCACAATTGCCTCCGTTGTCTTCATTAGGTGATTTAGGTGAGGCAGCCAACCTGTAATGAACTGCCCTGCCGTTGGTTTGAAGTAATGCTTGGAGCCCATTACTTCCTCGGCGTTCCGGCCAACGGCTACGCGCCTCAGTAGGATGTTGCCGATCTCGGGGCACGACTCTTACTGGTTCTTTCGCCTTTGTGCTGTGATCTCGTTTCTCACTTCTCCACAATAAACCTTGCTTCTTATCCTTTCTTAAGATACCGCCGCAATGAAGTGCAGGCGCGGTTCCGTAACGATCTGTCCTTTTCGCTAGGCCTCTGTCAGGATCCCACCCCTGACAGGGACCCCCCTGAATCTTCCCAAGCAACCTCTTCTCTCACTAGGTGTTGCCTGGGCAAAACCCAGTCAGCTTTCTGCCTAACTTCCTATCCAGCCCCCAGTTTTACCAGATTGTGAGGAGTGGCCTAATACATAGAACCCTTTGCTCCCCCTGGTGGCCAGAGTGTGAAGTGTAATGTGTGACTGTGATACCAGGTCAGGTGAACTCCTTAAGTGCCATCAGACGTACCATCACTCCCCTTAGTGGCGGAGCGACAGTACCGCAATGACCAGGACTCTGGGGCGCTGCACAAACATCTTGTGTGGGCCAGGGCCCAAGCTACCACTGGAATGTAGGAGGCCATGGACCCTAGCACTGACATTGCTGACCTGAGATTTTTTTTTTTATACTGTAAGGTTGTGATCGTGGACCATATCAGTATTTGTTTCTCTTTTGGCAGATGTGACATCTGGTCTTGTGAATCCAACATTATTCCCAAGAAGATTCTCCTGGTGGATGGTACCAGGTTGGATTTTTGATAATTAAAGCATTAAATAGCATTAATAGCATTAAAGATGCTAGAAGATCCAGAACTTCCCGAATTTGGCCCTTGAGGACAACTTCTGATTGACCTATGAGTAGCAGGTCATCTTAGTAAGGCACAATACAGATGTTTCTGATCTGGATAGCCGCTATTACCTCTGCCATTATCTTGGTGAAGACCCGTGGTGCCAAAGAAATGCTGAACGGGAGGACACTGAATTGATAGTGATGTACCTGCCGTCCCTGAGCTACTGCAAACCTCAGATATCTTTGATGCGTTGGGTGAATGGGGATGTGATAGTAAGCATCCCGAAGGTCTATAGTCACCATTACTAAATCTTTGTCTAGCAATGGAATGGTGCTTTTTAACTATTCCATCTATTCCATCTTGAACCTCTTTTACTTAAAGGTACCTTCACACTAAACGACTTTGCAACGAGAACGACAACGATCCGTGACGTTGCAGCGTCCTGGATAGCGATATTGTTGTGTTTGACACGCAGCAGCGATCAGGATCCTGCTGTGATATCGCTGGTCGTTGCTGAAAGTCCAGAACTTTATTTGGTCGTCAGATCGGCATGTATCGTCGTGTTTGACAGCAAAAGCAACAATGCCAGCAATGTTTTACAATGGTAACCAGGGTAAATATCGGGTTACTGTGCTTTAGGGCCCGCGTTTACACAGTGCAGGGAAGCTGAAGGCAGGGGACGCGACAGACACGGCAATGTAAGTATGTAGTGTTTGTTTTTTTTTACATTTACACTGGTAACCAGGGTAAACATCGGGTTACTAAGCGCGGCCCTGCACTTAGTAACCCGATGTTTACCCTTGTTACCCGGGGACTTCGGCATCGTTGGTCGCTGGAGAGCTGTCTGTGTGACAGCTCACCAGCGACCAAACAGCGACGCTGCAGCGATCGGCATCATTGTCGATATTGCTGCAGTGTCGCTTAATGTGACGGTACCTTTACGTGCATATTAAGAGGTTTTAAATTTATTATCATCCTGTGTGTTCAATTTGTTTTTTTATTAGAAATACACACGAATAATGTCCTGTTCCGCACTGTTTCTGGAACTGGGGATATCACCCCGCTGGAGAGTAATTTTTGGAGACCAGTCGTTAAGGCGCTTCGTAACTCCTGAGATGGCAGTGAAGTTACTCTCAATATCTGTGGAGGTCTGGAGAACTGGATCTTTACCCCAGTTTGGACCAATTGTCTCCCCCACTGATTGGAGGTAAGAAGTTCCCACTGGCTTGCACAGGTAAATTACGTCGTATCTGGCGCCGGCTATAGAGCACTGCAGGACCTTCTCGTGCCCCATAGGGACAGGAAAAAACACTGGAGAGAGTTAGTGGGGTGGGGCTATTTGACCTCTTTACGTTTCCTATCCCTATTAGGGCAGGGAGTATCCTCCAATGGTGATGTCATGGAGGGCGACTAGAGAAATACAGATTTTTCAATACCCATTCTGCTACATCTTCTAGCCTTCCTTTAACCATCCGTCTATCAGATGCTTTGATTGCAGAAAAGGCACTTTGCCCAGATTTATTACTCTTTATTTATTAAAATGTGTGTATAGTTATTGGCATTAAGAATCATTCAGTAAATTCATGTGCATGTGATTTTTGGAACCACTTACATTTGAGGCAACCTTATATGAAATCCACAGTTGGTGGTCAGCTGTTTTTGCTATATCTTTTTAGTCTAACATGAGGCATCCATTTTATTATTCAATCCTTCTATATTATTTCAAAACACTCTTTTTCGGTGATTACTTTGTATCTCCGTTCATACTGCACCCACACACACAAATGATACACCATTTGAAAGGTAAACTTGCCCCTTCAGCAAGAAAATAGCCAAACAAACCACACATCCACAATGTGATCACAAAATAAACTTTAAACATTAATTTTCATAAACCTTTAGTAATGAAAAAAGACCTGCAGGTGGCACCACACTACCCCAAAGAGCACTAATACAAAGCTGAAACAAATCATAACATTTGCCTTGGGGGCTTTCCAGCTTGCCTAACTCCTTGGCCAGCCGATTTCAGGCAGGTACATATAAAATATTTGCTACATATGTGGAAGTAGAATAAAAGTAAAACTTTACCTGTTTAAGACTTCAGCTTTAACCCCTTTACCCCCAAGGGTGGTTTGCGTTAATGACCGGGCCAATTTTTACAATTTTGACCACTGTCCCTTTATGAGGTTATAACTCTGGAACGCTTCAACGGATCCCAGTGATTTTGACATTGTTTTCTCATGACATATTGTACTTCATGTTAGTGGTAAAATGTCATTGATATTACCTGTGTTTATTTGTGAAAAAAAAAAAAAATCGCAATTTTCCAACTTTGAATTTTTATGCCCTTAAATCACAGAGTTATGTCACACAAAATACTTAATAAGTAACATTTCCCACATGTCTACTTTACATCAGCACAATATTGGAACCAACATTTTGTTTTGTTAGGGAGTTAGAAGGGTTAAAAGTTGACCAGCAATTTCTCATTTTTACAACACCATTTTTTTTTAGGGACCACCTCACATTTGAAGTCACTTTGAGGGGTCTATATGATAGAAAATACCCAAGTGTGACACCATTCTTAAAACTGCACCACCCAAGGTACTCAAAACCACATTCAAGAAGTTTATTAACCCTTCAGGTGTTTCACAGGAATTTTTGGAATATTTAAAAAAAAAAAAGAACATTTATCTTTTTTTCACAAAAAACCAATTTGTTTTATTTTACCAAGAGTAAAAGGAGAAATTGGACCCCAAAGGTTGTTGTACAATTTGTTCTGAGTATGCTGATACCCCATATGTGGGGGTAAACCACTGTTTGGGCGCATGGCAGAGCTCAGAAGGGAAGGAGCGCCATTTAACTTTTCAATGCAAAATTGACTGGAATTGAGATAGGACACCATGTCGCGTTTGAAGAGCCCCTGATGTGCCTAAACATTGAAACCCCCACAAGTGACACGATTTTGGAAAGTAGACCCCCTAAGGAACTTATCTAGATGTGTGGTGAGCACTTTGACCCCCAAGTGCTTCACAGAAGTTGATAATGTAGAGCTGTAATAATAAAAAATCATATTTTTTCACAAAAATGATTTTTTCGTCCCCAATTTTTTTTTTCCCCAAGGGTAACAGAAGAAATTGGACCCCAAAAGTTGTTGTCCAATTTGTCCCGAGTACGCTGATACCCCATATGTGGGAAAAAACTACTGTTTGGGCGCATGGCAGAGCTTGGAAGGGAAGGAGCGCCGTTTGGAATGCAGACTTAGATAGAATGGTCTGCAGGCGTCACATTGCGTTTGCAGAGCCCCTGATGTACCTAAACAGTAGAAACCCCCCACAAGTGACTTCATATTGAAAAATAGACCCCCCAAGGAACTTATCTAGATGTGTTGTGAGAACTTTGAACCCCCAAGTGTTTCACTACAGTTTATAACAAAGAGCCGTAAAAATAAAAAATCCTTTTTTTTCCCCACACAAATAATATTTTAGCCCCCGGTTTTGTATTTTCCCAAAGGTAACAGGAGAAATTGGTCCCCAAAAGTTGTTGTCCAATTTGTCCTGAGTATGCTAATACCCCACATGTTGGGGCAAACCCCTGTTTGGGCGCACAGGAGAGCTCGGAAGGGAAGGAGCACTGTTTTACTTTTTCAACGCAGAATTGGCTGGAATTGAGATCGGACGCCATGTTGCATTTGGAGAGCCCCAGATATGCCTAAACAGTGGAAACCCCCCAACTCTAACTGAAACGCAAACACACCCCTAACCCTAATATCAACCCTAACCCTAATCCCAACCCTAAGCCCAACCTTAAATGTAATCCAAACCCTAACTTTAGCCCCAACCCTAATTTAGCACCAACCCTAACTTTAGCCCTAGCCCTAACCCTAACTTTAGCCCCAACCCTAACCTTAGCCCCAACCCTAACCCTAACTTTAGCCCCAACCCTAACCCTAATGGGAAAATGGAAATAAATACATTTTTTTAAATTTTATTATTTTTCCCTAACTAAGGGGGTGATGATGGGGGGGTTTGATTTACTTTTATAGCGGGTTTTATAGCTGATTTTTATGATTGGCAGCCGTCACACACTAAAGGACGCTTTGTATTGCAAAAAGTAGTTTTTGCGTCTCCACATTTTGAGAGCTATAATTTTTCCAGATTTTAGTCCACAGAGTCATGTGAGGTCTTGTTTTTTGCGGGACAAATTGACGATTTTATTGATACCATTTTCGGGCACGTGACTTTTTTAATCGCTTTTTATTCTGATTTTTGTGAGTTAGAATGAACAAAAAACAGCTATTCATGAATTTCTTTTGGGGGCACTTATACCATTCCGCGTTTGGTAAAATTGATAAAGCCGTTTTATTCTTCGGATCAGAACAATTACAGCGATACCTCATTTATATCATTTTTTATGTTTTGGCGCTTTTATACGATAAAAACTATTTTATATAAAAAATAATTATTTTTGCATCGGTTCATTCTGAGGACTATACCTTTTTTTTTTTTTTGTTGATGACGCTGTATGGTGGCTCGTTTTTTGCGGGACAAGATGACGTTTTCAGCGGTACCATGGTTGTTTATATACGTCTTTTTCATGGCGTGTTATTCCACTTTTTGTTTGGTGGTATGCTAATAAAGCTTCGTTTTTTGCCTGTTTTTTTACGGTGTTCACTGAAG